>NW_027256882.1:12766850-14187683 GCF_029215685.1 Pituophis catenifer annectens | reverse complement strand
TTTTTTTACCGTTTGCGCATGTGCAGAAGAGGTGTTCCTGTATGCTCCCATTCCTGAATCGGTAGCGAAGGTAAATGGATTTCACCTGTGGAATTAGCGAATCAGATTGTGTTTCCTGTCTGATCTATTGTAAGACTGATGTCTAGTAAGACTGACATCAGTCTTACAAGTCTGTAAGTTCAATTCTCCCACTGTCTCCTTTACAGCCTGAGAAACTAGGGTGGGTCTCTTCTGATCCTCTTGCATTTCTCAACTATCCAGCTGCAGGCTCTCTTGTTCCTTATCCGACCATTCCCTTGGCAGGTTCTCTTTGCCCAATCTTTTCTTGGTCCTTTCTACATACCATTACTACATCATCATCATCATAGCAATAGCACTTAGATTTATATACCGCTTTACAGTGCTTTATGTAAACAGTATATCTCTAAGCGGTCTACAGAGTCAGCATATTGCCCCCAACAATTTTGGGTCCTCATTTTACCCACCTTGGAAAGATGGAAGGCTGAATCAACCTTGATCTTATCTTTTAATGACCCCATAATCCCTTGCAGGGTGGAGTCAGGGCAACTTAATGGTGCTGAGTGTTTAATGGACGGATGCCATTCCTGTCGCCAATGTGGATTTTTTTTCAGCAGATATATTCTCATTGTGCCCAAAGAGAGAAATATCTGCCTCTATCTAGGATCAAACTCACAGCCTCCTGATAGTGAGGCAAGAGCTCCACCTCTAGACCACCACACCACTCACATACCATTACTACATAAAGGTAGCATATTATAATGAGGCGAACCATTTTTGTTCCAGGGGAGATAAACCTCACAGCAAGCGCAGAGGCTGTGCCCTCAAATCAGCTCTGCGGGAATCAAGTAGTGGAGGTGCCCACCACTAAAAACAAAGACGTCGTGATCAAGTCATTATTAGTTGAGGTATGTGGGATGCTTTAAACCCAGGCTGGGTAATGAGGGGACACAGATGTCTGGGTAAAGCGATGGTGGATATCTGTACTAAATGTCAGAGATAAAGCTGAGGAAAATACCAAATGCTGCTCCTAGGGAGAAGTCTAGCAAGATCGGAAGGGATCTTGTCAGTCAGCTATTTATCCCCTCCCCCTTTTTCGCTTTCTTCTCCTTTGGATTACAAATTTTGTAATAGAAAACCTGGCTACTATAAGAAAAGCAACCAAAGCGACAGAAATTACTATAACAAAAAGCGGATCTTTTTAGAAAGCCAGCAAATGACAGAAAAAGGGATTAGTCAAGACTTAACATAAAAAGGGTTTTTATGACACTGACATCCCCTAGACTCTGCTGAAGACATTACCAAGCCTGGTAACAAAAAGTTCAGAAACCAACCCACAAGCTCGGAGAATGAACCTTCACCCTCAGAAATTACCTTCTTAGGAAACAACACAAAGCAATTCCGTGCTGACCTATCCAGTGATATGAATTCTAAGTGCTCCTCTTGATGGTTCACACCTCTTGTTACTTGTTTCAACTGCATTTTCTCTTGGTGCTCGTCTACTTGAGCAGTAGATGTTACTCAGATTTATGTCCATAACGATTTTTCTAAATGATTCTGACACTCCTGTTTACCTCTCCCTTTTTCCTTCCTTTCTGTTCTGGTGAAGCCTGAAGGGATCGAGAAAGAAGTGGTGTTCAACTCTCTTTTCTGTGCACCAGGTACGTTGTATCAAGATTCCAAGTAATACATTCTCAATCTAAAAAATGCAAGGCATCCATCTTTCTCTTCAAAGTCTCTTTATTAGGAACCTATTAAATTGGCAAGGTCTTGGTGTAATTCCGGCTCTGACCAAACCCCGGAATAATACCCAGTAGAAAGCAAATGTCTGAAACTTCCCCCCATAGTCACATTCTGCAATCTGCTCACAGTCGATCTGTCTAGTGATTCCAACTCCACCTTCAGCCCTCTGCAGGTACATTATTAGTTTCCCTGGGAAAGAATGTCACCTAGCCATAACAACCATCCTTACCTCGACAACCCCCCTTCCTACTACTGAAATGTGGCGAGCCTGAAGCGCCGTTAAATCCCTTTGCAGAATATCTATAGCTGTGATGGCGAATTTATGGCATGCGTGCCAGAGGTGGCACGCAGCACCCTCTCTGATGGCACACGAGCTGTTGCCCCAGTTCAGCTTCACTGCGCATGCACATGTGCCTCCTGCCAGCCAGCTGGTCTGCCATGCATGCGCAGGGAGCGTGAAGCCTGTAGAGGGGGCACACGCACATGCGCTGGGAGTGGGGCATGCGCGGCGCCTCGCACACATTGCATGTTGGGAGTTCGGACGTGCACGCTCACTCGCTTTGGGCACTTAGTCTGGAAAAGGTTAGCCATCCCTGTTCTATAGAAAGCTTAGAAAAGTATAGGAAATGGCTACAATAGAATATGGCTGCACATATGTCAGGATCGACAGGTTGCCCCTGTAGACACAGATTTTAACTTATTGTAAATGCTGTTTTTTAATGAACCTTCTTCAAATGAAGATCACCACCTCCCCAACTCAGGCATTCATGAAAGCCTAGATGAGAGGAAGGAGTGGGGAGGAAAGGATGTAAACATTGGACGTGGTCCCTTGAACAATTTGATTCCTGCTGAAATCACTACTGCGGCTCAGCCTTCTAAGCAGAACATGCACCAAGAGCCCAGTTAGAACAGCAGTGACAGGTGTACCATGATTGAAGCTCCCTTTCTCTTTTATAGAACCCGAGTCCAAATCTTTTCCTCTGACGTTACCGGAGAATGTTGTAGAAGGCTCAGCCAGGGCCTCCTTTTGTGTGCTGGGTAAGTGAGATACCGTGTTATTGATTTTGGAAATTAATTCTGTCCTTGGGCACTCCCACATAAGGTCCTGGGTCAGTCTGGAAGCTGCTCCAATTCCATGTACAAGTACTCCTTAACTTACCACAGTTTGTTTAGTGACATTTGAAGTTACAACGGCACTGGAAAACGTGAATTATCACCCCTTTTCACACTTACTGTTCTACCGTTACAGCATCCCTGTGGTCACATGATCAAAATTCAAATGCTTGGCAACTGACTCATATTTATGACGGTTGCAGTGTTCCGGGGTCATGTGATCACCTTTTGCAACCTTCTGACAAGCAAAGTCGATGGGGAAAGCCAGATTCACTTAACAACTTGCTTACTAATTTAACAAGTGCTGTGATTAACTTAACAACTGTGGCAAGAAACCATCTCACGTAGCAATGGAAATTTTGGGTTCAGTTGTGGTCATAAGATGAGGATTATCTGTATAGTCCATGGTTGACGGTTTTCCATTAAGCCTGGGTTGGGTGCCTTGGATAAAGGCTTCACTCAGGTCCACCTTCCACGTGGGAAGCAATGTCAGTTTAAAATCATTGGTTCACACGAAAGGTGGGAAAACAGAGAAACCTCAGTGACTGGACTACCTGACAGCTCCCTTTAGGCACATTTTGCTGTACCGGTCTACTGAATAAAGAGCTGTAGTCACAATATTGAGTCCTGCCTCTTCGATTCGACCCCAACTTAACATTAAGGCTGGGAGAAAATTGGGTAGATTTCTCTGGATATTCAAACAGTGGCATCTTTTGAGGGGGGGAAATCAAAGTTGGCAAGATCCTCTCTATCATATGTCCTCTTCTTTCCCTTTCTCAGGAGACATTTTAGGAGGAGCGATAAAGAACCTCCATCAGCTTCTCAAGTTCCCCTACAGCTGGGGGGAGGGGGAGCAGAACATGGCCTTCTTTGCCCCCAATATCTACATCCTGAACTATCTCAAAAAGACTGGACAACTGACAGAGGAGATCAAATCCAGGGCCGTCGGATACTTAGAGGCTGGTGAGAAGCATCCCACAGGAATTTTCCTCTCTTTTTCTTTACTGCAGTTGGGAACTTTCAAAGGCTCACTCGACAGATCAGTCACTGGTATTGATAGAGGAGGTTGTAAATTGAACAGATTAGACTGACTGAGACACTTGGAACCTTTCCAGATGTTGGGAACAAGAGACATTAGTAATATAGAGAACCAGTTTGGTGTACGCTGACCTAGAAACCAGGAGACTGTGAGTTCTACTCCTACCTAAGCATGAAAGTATGACTGAGTGATTTTGGGTTAGTCACTCTCTCTTGGCTCAACTCACCTCATCTGACTGGGGAAAATTGAAGTGTTGTGGGGAAGATAAAACAAAAAGGAATATCATACATATTCTCCCTTTTGAATTTCTTATAAAAAAGTAGTAAATGAGGGATTACAATCTAATAAATACATAAATAAAATATTGCTCAATGGCTTGCTGTTCTGGACAATCCAGTTAACCTGCAATAGAATAGAATAGAATAGAATAGAATAGAATAGAATAGAATAGAATAGAATAGAATAGAATAGAATAGAATAGAATAGAATAACACAGTTGGAAGGGACCTTGGAGGTCTTCTAGTCCAACCCCCTGCTTAGGTAGGAAACCCTATACCATTTCAGACTAATGATTATCCAATCTCTTCTAAAAAACTTCCAGTGTTGGAGAATTCACAACTTCTGGAGGCAAGTTGTTCCACTGATTGTTCTAACTGTCAGGAAATTTCTCCTTAGTTCTATGTTGCTTCTTTCCTTGATTAGTTTCCATCCATTGCTTCTTGTCCTGCCTTCTGGTGCTTTGGAGAATAGCTTGACTCCCTCTTCTTTGTGGCAACCCCTGAGATATCGAAATACTGCTATCATGTCACCCCTAGTCCTTTTTTTCCATGTTTCAGCAATCATTCTTTATGTTTTAGTCTCCAGTCCCCTCCAGTTAGTCAAGTTCACATGAAGTGTTAATACCACTCTATGATGCCATGGTAAGGCCACACTTGGAATACTGCATCCAGTTTTGGTCACCACAATATAAAAAAGATTTTGAGACTCTAGAAAGAGTCCACAAAAGAGCAATGAAGATATCTTTGTTGCTCTTCTGTGTACTCTTTCTAGTCTTTGTTGCTCTTCTGTGCACTCTTTCTAGAGTCTCAAAATCTTTTTTACACCGTGGCGACCAAAACTGAATGCAATATTCCAAGTGTGGCCTTACCAAGGCATTATAAAGTGATATTAACACTTCACGTGATCTTGAGTCTATCCCTCTGTTTATGCAGCCCAGAACTGTGTTGGCTTTTTTGGCAGCTGCAGCACACTGCTGGTGTCAGGTTTCAATGTCATCTCAAATAAATTGCACTCCCAAACAATTAATCTTTGCTGAAGTATTCCATTTATTGAGTATGACAGATCTGGCCCCGACTTAGTCGTAGCCGATACTAACCTTCTGACCCCCAAACCCTTCCCTTTCCGTTCCCCAATTCTTATCTTCTCATTGGCCATCTTCCAAGTCAGTCTCCTCAGCTTCTGACTTCACCCCATAGGAATGTTCCCCCCCACTATCTCATTTCCTAGGGGATATTATCTACAAAGAAATAAGTAGGTGAAAAAGTCAAGCCTCGTCTTTTTATGGCAGCATCAGAATGCTGACATCCGGCCCCCCTCCCTTCATTTTTCCAGGGAGGCCTGTTTCAGGGGAAAAACAAAACAAATTTAGTACCGTTACCCCGTCCGAGGGTGTGTCCCACCCCCTCCCGCCTTGCCCGGGTGATCTGCATGGAATTTGGCTATAAGGCGATCAGCTTGGATATTTGTGCTCTTCACCCAGGAAGCCTCTGACAAGGGGTAACCCTTCCACTTAATTAAGTATTGGAGGCGCCCCCTATGCCACCTCGAATCGAGAATTTGCTGTACCTCGTAGTGAGTATGGCCCCCAACAACCAGAGCTCAGGGGGTGGGGTGTCACGTGGCACCGGCCTTAAAGTTGACCCCACCACAGGCTTCAGGAGGCTGCTGTGGAAAACGGGGTGTATCTTCCTAGTAGCTGGGGCAACCACAGTTGTACTGTAACCGGGTTGATTATTTTTTCTATAGGGAAAGGTCCTATAAATTTCGGGCCCAATTTCTTGCTTGGGAGTCTAAGTCTCAAATACTTGGTGGAGAGATAAACCTTCTCCCCCACTCTGAATGGTCTTTGGGGAGTTCGGTGCTTGTGTTCTTGTTTCTTATAGGATTGTGCCGCCTTGGCCAATGCCCTCTTAACGTTCTCCCAGGTTTCCCTCAACATATCCATCCAATCAGTCAAGCTGACTGAGGAAGGGGGCTCCCTTGAGTACTCTGGCATGGGGACGAAATCCATACCACTCACTATTTTAAACGGGGTTAATCCCGTGCTACTGTGGACAGCGTTATTATACGCGACCTCCGCAAACGATAGGAGGTCTGCCCAATTGGACTGTTGGTAGTTGATGTAGCATCTTAAATACTGCTCTATCATGGCATTCAGTCTCTCCGCCCCCCCATTGGTGCTCGGGTGAAACGCTGAGCTGAGGCCTTGGGATGAACCTATGGATCGTAGGAACTCCCTCCAAAATTTTGCTGTGAACTGGACCCCTCGGTCGGAGATGATTCTTCTGGGTACTCCATGCAGGCGGTAGATGTGTTTCAGGAACAGTTTGGATAATTGGTGGGCTGAGGGTAGCCCGCTGCAGGGTATAAAGTGTGCCTGTTTGGAGAATAAGTCTATTACAGTCCAGATCAATGTGTTGCCACCTAACCCTCTGACCCTAAAACCCTTCCCTTTCCGTTCCCCAATTCTCATCTTCTCATTGGCCATCTTCCAAGTCAGTCTCCTCAGCTTCTGACTTCACCCCATAGGAATGTTCCCCCCCACCATCTCATCTCCTAGGGGATATTATCTACAAAGAAATAAGTAGGTGAAAAGTCAAGCCTCGTCTTTTTATGGTAGCATCAGAATGCTGACAGCTGGCTCATATCTACATGATTGTTCACTAGAGTTCCAAGAATCCTCTCACAGTTATCATTATTGAGCGAGGTACCACACATACCGCACCTGTGCATTTTGTTTTTCTTGCCTAAATGTACTTTTTTTACCACTGAATTTCATTTTGTCAGGATCCTTCTGTATCTTGCATCACAAACTTGAAGGAAATATTTCAGTTAGGTTTGGAAATGCACATGCTGCTCAGCTTACCTCTAAATTTCCTTTTCCACTTCAGGCTATCAAAGGCAAATGAACTACAAGCATCATGATGGTTCTTACAGCGCTTATATACATTATCCGGCAAAGGCAGGGAACACTTGGTAAGATTTCCTTGTTCCTAAGGTTGCATTTTTCAAACTTTCTACAATGATGGACTAACCAAATCAACATTCAAACAATTCAGGAGCCATAAAGGAGAACATTTGTAGCTCCAGGTTGAAATAAGGGGTCCTTGGTGGTCTCTGAGCTTGGTTGTTTTCTTGCAGACGTTTCATTACCCTAACTAGGTAACATCATCAGTGCTAGTAAGGAGTGCAGTTTGCTGTCTGTTTATATTCTGGTGTCTTGCCTGTCTGTCTGGGTGGGTGGGTGGGAGGTCTTAGAGATTCTCTGGTTGGCTGTTTACTTGGCCAAATCTAAAAATGCCAGGGAGTTTCTAGAAACCTGGCACTCTGACAAATGAGCCATCAATAGACACATAGACATTAACAACATCTATAGATTCTACAAAAGAGAATCAACCACCCCAAAAGCCTGGTGGCACCTCTCCACCAGTAATCAACACTCCGATCAGCATAGGTCAACTCCAAAGTCAATCTCAGACCAACAATCATCTAATTCTATGATTCCATGATTCTGTGATTCCATAAATTATGAGTGATGATTCTATCTTTCTGAGTTCTGTAATTTTAATCAAAAATTAGATGTTAGTTTATGTACCATGGGTCATATCATGACAATATCTTTTAGCATAGATGTACTGGTGGAGAATGTTATACAGTAGAAACCTCTACAGATAGTCCTCGAATTACAACTATAATTGAGCCCAAAACTTCTGTTACAGTTGTTAAGTGAGTTTTGCCCCCTTTTACAACCTTTCTTGTCACAGTTGTTAAATTAGAAACATGGCTGTTAAGTGAATCTGGCTTCCTCAGTGACTTTGCTTGTCAGAAGGTCGCAAAAGGGGATGATCCCTGGGATACCGCAAATGTCATAAATATGAGCCAATTGCCAAGTGTTGAATTTTGATCATGTGACCCATGGGAATGCTGCAATGGTCACAAGTCACTGTTTTCAGTGCCATTGTAATTTGGAATGCTCACTAATCGAATGGTTGTAAGTCAAGGACTACCCATAATGGGCTATGAGAATAATCTTGAGGGACAGGAGGAAGAGTTGCAATCAAGACAACAGTCAGATAAGGAAATCTTAGTCCAAAGCAGAAGTGTAATTTTAGAAAAATGTCTCAGACTTGCCCTTCCTTCTCTTGTAGATTAAGGCAGGGAGGCGACAGGAACATTCAGACTTGCAAGATTCTGTTACTGTAACACCAGTAGCACTAAAACTGTAAATTATGAATACTAAAAGTTATTTTAATATTCATAATTTGGCTTTCCAATTCTGGTCTACCTAGAAGGACCTGGAAGGACATCACCAAAGGGCTAAGAGCAGGAATATCCCCAGTCTAATTTTTTTAGATATTCGTCATTGTATTTCCAGTTGATGCTTTTGTGTTTTGGATTTCTGGTGTAAAATTACAGTTCCTCCTAGTGAAACAAATGCAGAGTTACAATTCAGAGGTGCCCTGTTTACTGTTGTCGGTTCTCTGAATGCTAATCCTTGTATTATTTGGCAACTTCAAGAAATGAGTTTCCAGCCATTGCTCCACTTTCCTGAACCAACTCACCGATGGTGAAAGAAGGCTAGAGGCAGCAATGGACTTTGAGCACCTGAATGATGGTGAATAGACTGTAGCTCACCTTTTAAAGCAGAGTTTCTCAACATGGGCAACTTTAATAGAATAGAATAGAATTTTTTATTGGCCAAGTATGATTGGACACACAAGGAATTTGTCTTGGTGCATATGCTCTCAGTATACATAAAAATAAAAGATACGTTCATCAAGAATCATAAGGTACAACACTTAATGATAGTCATAGGGTACAAATAAGCAATCAGGAAACAATATCAATATAAATCGTAAGGATACAAGCAACAAAATTACAGTCATACAGTCATAAGTGGAAGGAGATGGGTGGTGGGAACGATGAGAAGATTAATAGTAGTGCAGACTTAGTAAATAGTTTGACAGCGTTGAGGGAATTATTTGTTTAGCAGAGTGATGGCATTCGGGAAAAAACTGTTCTTGTGCCTAGTTGTTCTGGTGTGCAGTGCTCTAT
Organism: Pituophis catenifer annectens; assembly: GCF_029215685.1. NCBI lineage: Eukaryota > Metazoa > Chordata > Lepidosauria > Squamata > Colubridae > Pituophis > Pituophis catenifer. The sequence continues at coordinate 14,178,436 of NW_027256882.1, read as the reverse complement.
AGCGTCGTCTTGAGGGCAGGAGTTTATATCCAGGATGTGAGGGGTCTGTAAATATTTTCACAGCCCTCTTTTTGACTCGTGCAGTATACAGGTCCTTAATGGAAGGCAGGTTGGTAGCAATTGTTTTTTCTGCAGTTCTAATTATCCTCTGAAGTCTGTGTCTGTTTTGTAGGGTTGCAGAACCAAACCAGACAGTTATAGAGGTGCAGATGACAGACTCAATAATTCCTCTGTAGAACTGTATCAGCAGCTCCTTGGACTGTTTAAGCTTTCTGAGTTGGCACAGAAAGAACATTCTTTGTTGTTTGTTTTATTGTTTGTTTGTTTTATTAAATTTATATACTGCCCTACTCCCGAAGGACTCAGGGCGGTGAACAGGCACAAAATAAAATACATAAATACAAAAGTTAGAAACGTAATTAAAACCAAATTAAATAATTTAGCCCAAGACAATTAAAAATCCCAATAATTTAAAACAAATTAAAATTTCAATTTAAAAATTTAAAAGAAAGGGGAGAAAATTAGGCCAGGCCGGCTTGCTGGAATAGGAGGGTCTTAAGAGCACAGCGGAAAGTGCGCCGATCCGGGATCCTCCGTATCTCCGGGGGTAGCTCGTTCCAGATAGTGGGTACCCCCACAGAGAAGGTCCTCCCCCTGGGGGTCGACACTGTTTGGTTGACGGCACCTGGAGGAGCCCCTCTCTATGAGAGCGTACCGGCCGGTAGGAGACTGTTTGTGGTAGTAGGCGGTTCCGTAAATAACCAGGTCCTAAGCCATGGAGTGTTCTAAAGGTGGTGACCAAAACCTTGAAGTGCACCGGAAGATCACCGGGAGCCAGTGCAGCTCGCGCAGGAGAGGTGTCACACGGGAGCGCCATGTTGCTCCCATAACCACCCGCGCGGCTGCATTCTGCACCAGTTGGAGCCTCCGGGTGCTCCTCAAGGGGAGCCCCATGTAGACAGCGTTACAATAGTTCAGGCGGGAGGTGACGAGGGCATGAGTGACTGTGTGTAGGGAGTCCTGATCCAGAAAGGTACGCAACTGGCGAATCAGGTGAACCTGATGAAAAATCCTCCCGGTCACGGCTGTCAAGTGCTCTTCTAAAGACAGCCGTGAATCCAGGAGGACGCCCAAGTTGCGAGCCCTCTCCGTGGGGGCCAGCGATTCGCCCCCAATAGTCAGTGATAGCGTCAACTGACTATATCAGGACGTCAGAAACCACAGCCACTCGGTCTTGGATGGGTTGAGCCTGAGCCTGTTCTTCCCCATCCAGATCCGCACGGCCTCCAGACACCGGGACATCACTTCAAGGGCATCGTTGGGGTGGTCCGGGGTGGAGATGTTGTGCTTTTTTGATGACATTTTTGATGTTAGCTGTCCATTTTAGATCTTGCGATATGGTAGAACCTAGAAATTTGAAGGTCTCTACTATTGATATTGTGTTGTCTAGTATTGTGAGAGGTGGAAGTATGGAAGGATTTCTCCTAAAGTCTACTACCATTTCTACGGTTTTGAGTGTGTTCAGTTCCAGATTGTTCCGGTCACACCATGAGGCTAGTTGTTCAACCTCCCATCTGTATGCGGATTCATCATTGTCTCGAATGAGACTGATCACCGTTGTGTCATCTGTGAACTTCAGAGTTTAACAGATGGATCGTTAGAGATGCAGTAATTGGTATACAGAGAGAAGTGGGGAGAGCACCTTGGGAGGCCCCTGTGCTAATTGTACAGGTATCTGATGCGATTCTGCTTAGCTTCACCTGCTGCTTCCTGTTTGTTAAGAAGCTTATGATCCATTTGTAAGTGTGTTCAAGTACCTGTAGCTGGTTTAGCTTAGTTAGAAGTGTGTCAGGAATGATGGTATTGAATGCTGAAGTAAAGTCTACAAAGAGGACCCTTGCATAGGACTTTGGAGATTCAAGATGTTGTAGGATATAGTGCAGAGCCATATTAATAGCATCATCTGTTCGTCTATTTGGTCGGTATGTAAATTGCAAGGGGTGTAACAGCGGATCCGTGATGGTTTTCAAGTGGGACAGCACTAGCCTTTCAAAGGTTTTCATGACTACAAATGTTAGAGCAACTGGTCTGTAGTCGTTCAGTTCCTTGATGGTGGGCTTCTTTGGCACTGGGATGACAGTAGAGCGTTTGAAGCAAGAAGGAACATAGGACATCTCTAGTGATTTATTGAAGATACGGGTGAAGATGGGGGCCAATTGGTCAGCTCAGACTTTTAAGCAAGAAGAAGTTATCTTGTCTGGGCCTGGAGCTTTTCCTGGCTTTTGTCTGTGAAATAGGTCTTGCACTTCCTTTTCTGTGATCACTAGGGGTTGTGAATCCAATGGGATTGGGTCAGTTGTAGGAAGCTTGGCTGTTGTTGGTGTGTCTGAGATGGGGGTTGTGGAGATAGGTGGCTGTAGTTTCCTTTCAAACCTGCAGTAAAACATATCCAGGTCATCTGCCAGTTGTTGATTTCCTTCAGCCTGGAAAGGAGGTTTGCCATAGCTGGTGATATTTTTAAGAGTTTTCCACATGTTTGCTGGTTCATTTGTTGAGAACTGATTCTTTAGCTTTTCAGAATAGCTTCTTTTTGCTGCTCTGATCTCCCTTGTTAATAAATTTCTGGCCTGATTGTACAGCATTTTATCACCTTTTCTGTAAACTTCCTCTTTGGAACAACGTAGCTGCTTAAGTTTAGCTGTGAACCAAGGTTTGTTGTTACTGTATATTCGCAATACAGTATATTTGTGTTCCTGGTTGGTACACATAGGTCTTCACAGAAGCTGACATATGATGTTACAGCATCTGTGAGTTCTGCAGTATCTGCAGAGGTATCTTCAAAAATATTCCAATCAGTGCAGTCAAGGCAAGCTTGAAGCTTTAACTTTCCCTCCTCCGTCCAGGTCTTCACTGATTGATTGATTGATTGATTGATTTATTTATTTATTTATTTATTTATTTATTTATTTATTTATTTATTTATTTATTTATTTATTTATTTATTTATTTATTTATTTATTTATTTATTTATTTATTTATTTATTTATTTATTTATTTATTTATTATTTGTTTAAATTTCTATACCGCCCTTCTCCAAATAGGACTCAGGGCGGTGCACAGCCTAAGTAAAAACAAAGCATACAAAATTTAAAAAACAGTATTAAAATAATTAGATATTCTGGCCGTAAATTAAAACAACCCAATTTAAAATCAATTTAAAATTTAGCTCAAGCCAGCCCAGCTAGTTGAAATAAATAAGTTTTCAGGGCCCGACGAAAAATCCGGAGGTCTGTTATTATACGTAACTCTGGGGGAAGGTTATTCCAGAGGGTGGGCGCCGTCACAGAGAAGGCTCTCCCCCTGGGGGTCGCCAGCCGACATTGTCTGGCGGACGGCACCCTGAGGAGGCCCACTCTGTGCGAGCGTACTGGCCGGTGGGAGGCTATTGGTGGCAGTAGGCGGTCTCGTAAGTACCCCGGCCCTAAGCCATGGAGCGCTTTAAAGGTGGTCACCAACACCTTGAAGCGCACCCGGAAGACCACCGGGAGCCAGTGCAGCTCGCGCAGGAGAGGTGTCATATGGGAGCGCCTCGTCGCCCCCATAATCCCCCGCGCGGCCGCGTTCTGGACCAGCTGGAGCCTCCGGGTGCACCCCAGGGGGAGCCCCATGTAGAGAGCGTTGCTTGTTGGTTTTGTGCTTTTAAGTCTTTGCCTGTAAGCAGGTACAAGGTGAATCATGCAATGATCAGAGTGTCCCACAGCTGCTCGTGGTAAAGACCGATAAGCATTTTTTAGTGTTGTGTAGCAATGGTCTAAAGTATTCTTGCCTCTAGTGGGACAATTGACATGCTGAAAGTATTTTGGTAGCTCTTTCCTTAAGTTTGCCTTGTTTAGATCTCCCAAAATAATGGCCGGTGAATCAGGGTATTTGGCTTCAGCCTCCATAATTTGGTCAGCTAGAGTTCGTAATGTCTTGTTTACACAGCTTTGTGGTGGGACATAAACAGCAATTAGAAGAAATGAGGAAAATTCACGAGGTGAATGGTATGATTTGCAGTTGATAATTAATGTCTCTAAGTTTTCGTCACAAAATTTATATATTATAGTTATATCCTGAGACCAGCTGTTGTTGATATATAAGCATAAGCCTCCTCCCTTCTTTTTACCATATGTTTCTGCAATTCTGTCTGATCGTTGAATCTGAAACCCTGGGATACGCAGGCTGCTATCTTCAATTGATTCATTTAACCAGGTTTCAGAGAACCATAGGGCTGCTGAATTGTAAAAATCAGAATTGTATCTGTTTAAAAGGAGTATTTCATCCATCTTATTAGCAAGTGAACATATGTTGGTTAGGAAAATTGAAGGCAGAAGAGTTTTATTTCTCCTATTCCTTAACCTGTTTAAAATTCTGGAAATTGAAGTCCACCTATTCTAAAGTTGCCAAGGTTGAGAAACACTGTATTAGAGAGAAAGGCAGCAGGGGCCACCATCTAACTGGCCTTGGCTATGCACCTGTCCTAAAAAACTAAGTAAGGTTGGTTCTGTTTAGTGTTTGGATGGGAGGCTACTAGGAAATCCCATGGCTTTAGGCTAAACTTGGAAGTTGAAACAGCATCTCAGAAGAAGGCAATGGGAAGACAGTGCCATATTGCCGCCAAGAACATCACACAGGCATATTCATGTGGTTCCCAAGGGACACTTCACCAATTTCGTGAGGGACATTTTTAAAAAGGAGAGGATGCAATTCATACAGCAGGGAAATGGTCCATTCCTCCCTACCAAGGGTCCTGCACATGTGCAGGATTGAAGAGAAACATGGTAAGCATACCAAGCAGGGGCATACTTGGGAATGGTTTAAAAAAAGTGAAGATAATTACCTATAACTGTGCAACTGTGCAACCACCACATTGCTGGTGAAAAAGGGGGCTTTGACTGCCCAGTTATAGCTGCCCTCCTAACTTTCTTGATACCTTCTTTCAATGGGTTCTTCAATCCCAAAACGGCCGAAGATTGTAGGAGCCTGAGAACTAGAAAAAGAAAAATGAGGTTCTCCTATTCTCTGGACTCTCTTATAGGCTGACGGCTTTCGTGCTGAAATCTTTTGCTCAGGCAAGATCCATAATCTTTGTAGAAGACAAGGTCATCAACGACGCTCAGAACTTCCTGACACAGCAGCAGGAAAATAATGGATGTTTTCGGAGCACTGGATTTCTTTATCACAATGAACTCAAGGTACAAGAGGCAGATCGAAGAAAACAGAGACGTATCTTTGGAAATGAGAGTAGGGCAGGGGTGAAATCCAGCAGGTTCTGGAGAACCGGTAGCGGAAATTATGAGTAGTTCGGAGATCTGATAGTGGAGATTTTGAGTAGTTCGGAGAACCAGCAAATACCACCTCTGGCAGGGGTGAAATCCAAAATTTTTCCCTGCTGGTTTTGTGGGCGTGGCTTGGTGGGCATGGCAGGGGAAGGATACTGGAAAATCGCCATTCCCACACCACTCTGGGGTCAGCCAGAGGCGGTATTTCCTGGTTCTCTGAACTACTCAAAATTTTGGCTACCAGTTCTCCAGAACCTGTTAGAACCTGCTGGATTTCACCCCTGACCTCTGGCTGCTCCCAGGGTGGGGTGGGAATGGAGATTTTGCAATATCCTTCCCCCGGAGTGGGATGGGAATGGAGATTTTGCAGTATTCTTCCCCTGGAGTGGGGTGGCAATGGAGATTTTGCAGTATCCTCCCTTGCCACGCCCACCAAGCCATGCCCACAGAACCGGTAGTAAAAAAATTTGAATTTCACCACTGGAGTAGGGTATATTGGGATTACAGGTAGTCCTTGATTTACAACCACAATTGGGACCAGAATTTTGGATCTTAAATGATATAGTCACTAAGCAAGTCATCACATGACCAACCTGATTTTACGACCGTTTTTACGGCACTGGTTAAACAAATCACTATGGTTGTTAAGTGAATCTGGCTTTCCCAATTCACTTTTTTGGTCCAAAACTGGCCAGGAAGGTTGCATATTGTGATCACACAAGACTTTGCAACTGTCGGAAATGCAAGCTAGTTGCCAAATGCCCAAATTATGTTCACGGGATTCTTAGGGTGGTGTGAGAGTCGTACTTTTGAGGATGCATTGAAAGCTGTTTTCTCCAAGGCTGTTGTAACTTTGGACCATCATTAAACGAATGAGCTCAAGAAGGAATGTGAATTGATGATACAGGTAGATTGAGTTGGTTTGGCCACATAGAGAATGATTGGGAATTACTCTGGATTTCTAATCTGGAATAAAATATGTGCTGTCTTTCTGTTTATGAACAAGGACAGCATTGACAAAACAGAAAGACTTGGGAATATTCAGCAATCAGGATTTAACATTTTACAGGAAAACTGACAGAATATCTTCAGTGGTGCCCAAGGGTGCTTTTTTAGGAGGCAAGTGGACTTTTTCCTTTTTCTTTGAAGACACAGACATTTAGCTATGCACTTTGGGATGAACACCCTTTGAATAGTGTGGGAGTATGAATGGATTTCCAGAAAAATTGCAGACCACAGGACCCATTTGTGCTTCAGTTTGAGATGCAGACAGCAGACTCATCCTCAACAGCCTGCACTATCTTCAACAGGGAAGGGACACAGGGCAGAAAACATCCTGCAGCCAAGAAAACTCCACACTCCTTTATACTACTCAGGTGACCCTGAGGACACAGATGAATCTCCTAATGGCCTTGATAACTCACTAAAAGAATTCAAATGTCCAGCTGTCTGCAAGGAATATAAATCCTTCCATTCCCCACCATCCAATCAGAGCCGAAGAAGCTTCTTGGATGAGAAGCAAAACGTCTTCAAAAGAAAAGACAAGAAAGTTCAGTTGCCTCCTGAAGAAATACCATTGTATTGCTCAGTTCCCAAGACTCCATGATTTCTTGGGAGGGCGATATAACATAGATATGGAAAGAATGGAGGAATGGTAGAAGATGGTGGAAGTTCTTTGTATAATAGGTGCAGCTGATATCTGTCTCTCTCCTGCAGGGGGGAGTTGATGACCAGATCACTCTTTCAACTTACATCACCATTGCTTTGCTGGAAGTGCCGCTACCTCCCACCGTAAGTGTGCCAAGTGCAACCATGATTGCAGTAAACTAACAGTGAGGAAAACCATGTTCAAGTTCCCACTTGGTCATGGAGTTCACAATCATTTAGGCTAATGAAATAGACCACATCTGACCAGCTTCATGGCACATGCAAAGCCATGTCATAGTCTGGTGAAACCAAAATGTAATTATATAAGCTGAATAAGCCAAATTACTTCTTCCTTATTCCTCCCCTTCTCCAATCAATTCTGTCCTTTTCTCTCTCCAATCAATTACGAGGCATGGTGGCTCAATGTCAGAGATGGTCTCAGTTCCGGTGATTTGAGCTGAAGCCTATGTGGCAGGATGAGTTCCTGTCACTTGCCTTAGCTTCTGTCCACCTAACAATTCAAAAGCATGTTTTATGCAACTAAATTGATAGGTACTACTTTGGTGAGGAGATGAACTGGTGCTCTGTGCAGGCAATCAGATTTGGCTTTGAACCTTTTCGGTTGTGGTGCCTATTTATGAGGCAGCTCTGGGAAGGGAGGGGGCCTTGGGTGACGCTGCAGGAAGAATGCTCATCTTTTTCTTTGGTGTGAAGCCAGCTCACCCTCCTGTGGCGCACCTTGGGAAGCACAGAAATGTGTCCTATAACAGGGCTGGTACCTTGGCAAGCCAAACTACTACTCTGCAATAATATTGTGGTCTCCTGGCTACTGTAACAATGCCATGCGCTAATAATAATTCAATCAATAAGAGCCTTGGTAGTACAGTGGTCTAAGGCACCCTGTTATTAAGCTGGTTATTAAGACCAGCTGCCTGCAATTACTGCAGGTTCGAGTCTCGCCAAGGCTCAAGGTTGACTCAGCCTTCCATCCTTTCTAAGGTAGGTAAATTGAGGACCCAGTTGTGGGGGCAATAAGCTGACTTTGTATAAATATACAGAAGGATGAAGGCTATTGCTGAGCACATTGTAAGCCGCCCTGAGTCTCCGGAGAAGGGCGGCATATAAATCAAATTTTTTAAAAAATCAATTCTGCCCTAACTTGTTTCTTCAGATTCGGCTTCTAATGGCCAGCTCTGACTCTTGGCAACTGACTGCACCAAAGTAATTCCTCCAAGCAAGATGTTCAGTGTTCTTTAGCAAGATTTATTGAAAGGAGAGGGAAAGGATTATGACAACATCAACAGCTTTCACTTTAGGACCATGTTGTCTTTCAGCACATTAGAGTGAAGCCTTTTTGACTTTCTAAGGGCTTTTGTGTGAACTGGAAAGAAGGGGTTTCTTTTTACAAATAACAGAGGCGCCATTATCAATCTTGATTTGCCCTGCTCCTCCTCCTCTCATGCTTGACCCACCAGTTTTCCCATCTTGTACCTCAGCTAGTGAGGAATTGCTAAGCCTTGTTCCAAAAACACAGGAGCATGTAGGAAGAGCAAGTAGCTGGTAGTGGCTCAGGCGGCAGAAATATCAAGATGAGCAGCTCAAGGGCTGACATTTCTGTGCTCTTCATTCATCCTGAGCTTCTGGATTCTTTCTTTTCCTTGGAGGAAGAAAATTGGCTTGCATCAGTTAGACCATCAGCTTGCTGTTGGTGTATTGTTGTGAAGACTGTTTAATTTAACAACTTAAATGAATAATAAAGCCAATTTCATCACAGGGCTTTGCTGAGATCCTGAGTTTCTTCACAATCTCCTCTTCAGGAACCTTCCTCCATCTCCATCTCCTCCCCCTCTATTTCAAGTGTCGAAGGAGATACAAAGTTCTGGTTCTTGCATCTTTGGTGGCCTCAATCACTGTTATTTGATGCTGTTGTTGTTTGGCTTTGATGTTGTCTCTCATCTTCTTCTGGGTCTGCCTTGTGTTCTTTGGCCTTCTCTTTTTGTATATGCTTCTATAGTATAGACAGAATCTCAAGAAATTCTCTCTAAATTACCACTTAATTTGCTATTTTTGCATATAGTTTAACATTGGATCTATTACATTTCTTTCTCTTACGATCTCGTCTTTTTATTTTATCCCTTCTGATCACTCCAGTAGCTTTCCTCAAACATCTCATTTCCGTGATTAATGATTAATTTTTGCTTATGCTTTATTACAAATGACCACGACACTGGTAATATAGGGTGGAGATGAATATGCTTTGTATAATGTTATATTGACTTTTATTAAACGTCTTTTTCTCTGCAGGATTCTGTGGTGCAAAATGCTTTAGTTTGCTTGGAGAAGGCAACTGAAGCAAAAGAGATCCGCATTTATCTCCGGGCTCTGTTGGCGTACGCTTTTGCTTTGGCGGGGAAAGAGGAGAAGAGGCAAGAAATGTTGGACTCTCTTCTAAAAGTAGCTGTGAAGGATGGTGAGAAACGAGCTCTTTGTTATGAAAATTAGGTACCCACCAAAGAAATTGGAAATGTGCAGCAAACTTTATTGGCGTGCGAAGAATAATGTTCATTGGAACCCCTCCCCCCAGTGAAGCCTATAACCTCAAGTTTTTTTTTCATATTTTATGAATTATATAATTCATTGTATAATTATATTTTATTTATTTATTAAATATAATTGCTGCCCATCTCATTATATGAGGATGGAAGCATACACTGATTCCATGAATAATTTATTAATGACCACTGGAAGGAAATAAGTGGGCAGATGAGCCGGAGAAGATATGCCTTCTGGCTATCATGGAATGAATCTCTCTCTCACATTAGTGTTGTATTAACACTCAGCATCTTATAACCCACTATCATCATGGTTATGGGGTGGCTTATTGCCTTGAGGGTCATTGAAATCTGTCTATAGGTAGTCATCATATGAGTGTAATTGAACCCAGAGTCATGATTATAAGTCATTGCAGTCATGCGTTGAGGCATCAGGTGACTGGATTCAAAGTTATGATCATTTTGTTATGACAGTCATTAAGTAAACATGGCGGTTAGTAAGGGAATCCATTTTCTAATTTTTTGCTAGCAACTGGAAGTAAAAATGCTAGTAACTGGCAAAAGCCATCATGAATCATGCTCTCACATGACTGCAGAATGCTGCAAACAGTCATAACGGTGAGTCGGTTGCCAAGCACCAAAAATGTGATCACGTGACCACGGAGGTGTGAGTAGGTACAGGTAGCCTTCGCCTTACAATAGTTTGCTTAGTATCTAGAATGAAATCTAGAATAGAATTACAGAGTTGGAAGGGTCTTCTGGTCCAACCTCCTGCTGAAGCAGGAAACCCTACCCCATTTCAGACAAATGGTTGTCCAATCTCTTCTTAAAAACCTCCAATGTTGGGGCAGCCACAACTTCTGGAGGCAAGTTGTTCCACTGATTAATTGTTCCCAAGGTTAGGAAATTTCTCCTTAGTTCTAGGTTGCTTCTCTCCTTGATTAGTTTCCACCCATTGCTTCTTGTCCTGCCCTCGGGTGCTTTGGAGAATAGCTTGACTCACTCTTCTTTGGGGCAGTCCCTGAGATATTGGAACAGTGCTATCATGTCTCCTCTAGTCCTTCTTTTCATTAAACTGAACATACCCAATTCCAGCAACTATTCCTCATATGTTTTAGCCTCCAGTAACCATTGGAAGTTACAACAGCACTGGAAAGAGTGACTTATGGCCATTTTTCACACTTATGACCATTGCAGCATCCCTGTGGGCACGTGATTTACATTTGGATGCCTGTCAGCTGACTCACATTTATGATCGTTGCAGTGTCCCGGGGTCATGGGATCCCCTTTTGCGACTTTCTGACCAGCAAAGTCAATAGGGAAACCAGATTCACTTAACAACCGTGTTACTAATGTAACAGCTGCAGTGATACACTTAACAACTGTGGCAAGGAAATTCGTAAAATGGGGCAAAACTGAATTTCTCAGAGCGACATAAATTTTGGGCTCAATTGTGGTCATAAGTTGACTATTGTAACTCTAAAAACAGGTCATAAGTAGCTCTGTGGATATCCGTCACAACTTTGAACAATTGTTAAGTAACTGGTTGTACACTGAAGTCCACCTGGAATGTGCTTCTCCTGTTGCCCAGTTGCATAGGGCTTGATACCAGGGAGACCAAATGTTTTTGTACAGATACCAGTCGAAACTTGATATATCTCTGATGGTGCTTAGACTGTGTGTATAACCCAAAGTTAATTTCTCTCTTTGAAGAGGATGGCTCCATCCACTGGGAGAGGTCCTGGAAGCCAGAGCAGAGGTCTGATTTTCCACTCTCTGTGCGTGCTCCCTCTGCTGAAATAGAGATAACCTCCTACGGGCTCCTTGCTTTGCTGACCAAAAAACCATCTCTGTCCAAGGAAGAATTAACGACAGCAACTGCCATTGTCAGATGGTTGATCAAACAACAGAATTCCAATGGAGGATACTCCTCTACACAGGTATGTTCGCTCCTCACAAATACTCAGAGGATGTAGAAAGGAGCAACTGGAAATGAATCTGATGTTTGTTTATTTGTTTGTTTATTTGATTTATATACCGCCCTACTCCCGACGGACTCAGGGCAGTAACAGCCACAAGATAAAATACATAAATACAACATTTAAAAACAGAATAAAGCCGAATTAAACAATTTGGCCCAAGACAAATTTAAAACACCCCAATAATTTAAAAACAAATTAAAATTTACATATTTAAAAGGGAAAAGGGGAAAAGATTAGGTCAGGCCAGCCTGGTGGAATAAAAAGGTCTTGAGAGCGCGGCGGAAGGTGCGCAGATCCGGGATCCTCTGTATCTCCGGGGGGAGCTCGTTCCAGATAGTAGGTGCCCCCACAGAGAAGGCTCTCCCCCTAGGGGCCGCCAGTCGACATTGTTTGGCCGACAGCACCCGGAGGAGCCCCTCTCTGTGAGAGCGTACCGGCCGGTGGGAGGCTATTGGTGGTAGTAGGCGGTCCCGTAGATAACCAGGTCCTAAGCCATGGAGCGCTCTAAAGGTGGTAACCAAAACCTTGAAGCGCACCCGGAAGACCACCGGGAGCCAGTGCAGCAGGCGCAGGAGAGGTGTTACATGGGAGCGCCATGTCGCTCCCATAACCACCCGCGCGGCCGCACTCTGCGCCAGTTGGAGCCTCTGGGTGCTCCTCAAGGGGAGCCCCATGTAGACAGCATTGCAATAGTCCAGGCGGGAGGTGACGAGGGCATGAGTGACCGTGCGTAAGGAGTCCCGATCCAGAAAGGTATGCAACTGGCGAATCAGGTGAACCTGATGAAAAATCCTCCTGGTCACGGCTGTCAAATGCTCTTCTAAAGACAGCCGTGAATCCAGGAGGACACCCAAGTTACGAGCCCTCTCCGTGGGGGCCAGCGATTCGCCCCCAATAGTCAGTGATGATGCCAACTGACTATATCGGGACGTCGGAAACCACAGCCACTCAGTCTTGGATGGGTTGAGCCTGAGCCTATTCCTCCCCATCCAGATCCGTACGGCCTCCAGGCACTGGGCCATCACTTCAAGGGCATCGCTGGGTGGCCTGGGGTGGAGATGTAAGCTGAGTGTCGTCAGCATACTGGTAGTACTTCACCCCGAAACCACGGATGATCTCGCCCAGCGGCTTTACATAAATGTTGAACAAGAGGGGCGAGAGGACCGACCCTTGTGGCACCCCACATATGAGGGGCCTCGGGGTTGACCTCTGCCCCCCTGCCAACACAGACTGCAACCGGTCAGAGAGAAAGGAGGAGAACCACCGCAACACAGTGCCCCCCCACCCCTAACTCTTTCAACCGGTGCAGCATGATACCATGGTCGATGGTATCAAAAGCCGCTGAGAGATCTAATAAGACCAGGACAGAGGAGCAACCCCTGTCCCGAGCCCTCCAGAGATCATCTACCAATGCGACCAATGCCGTTTCCGTGCTATACCCAAGCCTGAAGCCCGACTGGAACGCATCCAGATACATCGTTTCATCCAGGTGCTTGGGGAGCTGTTGCACAACCACACTCTTGACAACCTTCGCCGCAAAGTGAAGGTTGGAGACCGGACAATTAGCCAACAGTGCCGGGTCCAGGGAAGGCTTCTTGAGGAGAGGCCTCACCACCGCCTCTTTCAAGGCGGCGGGGAAGTCACCCTCACCCAACGAAGCATTTATATTCCCCTGGAGCCAGCCTCGCGTCACCTCCCGGGAAGCCAGCACTAACCAGGAGGGACACAGGTCCAACAAACATGTGGTCACATTCAGTCTGCCCAGAATCCTGTCCACGTCCTCAGGAGTCACAGGATCAAACTCATCCCAGATAACATTCTCAAGACCAGACTCAGTCCCTCCCCCTGAAACTACCCAGTCGGAGTCCAGATCTTCCCGAATCTGAGTGATTTTGTCATACAGATACTGAACAAAATCCTCGGCTCTACCCTCCAAGAGGTCCTCCCGCGCTTCCTAGTGGAGCAGGTCACCCTAAACAGGGAGGCTGGGCGGTTATCTGATGATGCAATAAGAGCAGCAAAATAAGTACATTTTGCTGCTTTTATCGCCACTAGCTAATATGAGATCTTACCAGTGTCCGGTCGGATTCAGAAAGACTGGCCCTCCAACTACTCTCTAGGCGTCTTTTTCGGCGCTTCAACTCCCTCAGCCAAGTGAGATTGGTGCCGGGTCAGAGGCCGCAAAGGCACGACCTGATCCAGAGCTCCAGTGGCTGCCCTATCCCAGGCGGCCACTAGGTCTCCAGTTGAGGTGTGTGCCAGAGCCTCAGGAAATGGCCCAAGCTCCAACTGGAACCTATCAGGCTCCATCAGGCGCCTGGGGCGGAACCATCTTACCGGCTCCGCCTCCCTGTGGCAGGGTGCAGTGGTTCGAAGGTCGAGGCGAAGGAGAGAGTGATCTGACGATGACAAGGGCTCATTAACTATATCCCCTATCTCAAGATCACTCAACCACTGTCCAGAGACAAAAACCAGGTCCAGCGTGTTTCCCCCCGTGTGGGTAGGGCCATGAATTAGCTGGGTCAGGTCCATAGCTGTCATGGAAGCCATGAACTCCCGAGCCACCTCAGACGCCTCACCCACGGACGGCAGGTTGAAATCCCCCATGACCATAAGTCTAGAGGTATCAACCGCCACTGCGGTGATGACGTTGAGTAGCTCAGGCAGGGCTGCTGCCACGTGGCAGGGAGCCAGGTACGTGATCAGCAGATCTATCTGAACCCCATGACCCCATTTCACAAGGAGGGATTCACAGCCGGCCGTCTGAGGAACAGTGGCCTCCCTCGGTCTCAGACCTTCTTTAATGATAACCGCTACCCCCTGCCCTTCCCCTGTGATCTCAGCTGATGGAATGCGTGGAAACCTGGTGGGCACATTTCAACGAGGGGAACCCCCCCTCCTTGCCCAACCAGGTCTCCATAATACCTGCCAGGTCCGCTCCCCCCTCCTGAACAAATGAGGGGGGCTTTATTTACTACGGGCCTGGCATTGCACAACATCAGCTGAAGGCCCGGGTCCTGAGGGTCTGTGCAACCTGGGGAATGAGTAGAGCCTTGGGGGCTGGAGCACACCACCGCTCGTACACAGTGAGTGCGCACTCCCCTAACACGATATGCCCCCCTGCTCCTGCCATATCTACCCCTCCCACCCACTGTATTGATGTGATTTGATATGCCTTGGTATGGCCTCCAGATGTGCTGAATCTCAGTTCCCAGGATTTCCAGCTGAGGTGTGTCATTCAAGAGAGATAACTTCCTAACAGTGAGGGCAATTAACCAGTGGAACAGCTTGCCTTCAGAAATCGTGGGCGCTCATCACTGGAGGGTTTTAAGAAGTCACTTGTCTGAAATGATATTGGTTCTCCTGCTTGAGCAGGGGCTGGACTAGAAGGTCCCTTCCAGATTCAATTCGATTCGATTCCCATTCCCATCCCATTCCATTGCTTTCTCTTGCAGGATACTGTGGTGGCTCTCCAGGCCCTCTCCCAATACAAGACAGTTACTTATTCCAAGGATGGCATCGATGCCAGAGTGGCCTTGAGTTCAGGAAATGCTGTCCTGGCAGAATTCCAAGTGGACAGCGGCAACTCTCTGCTGCTGCAGTGCCAGGATCTGCCCCAAGTTCCCGGGAACTACAAGGCTGAGGTGACTGGTTGCATCTTTATGCAGGTGAGTGCTTGGTGAGAGAAGAGACCAGTGTTGATGCCTAGCAATGATCTATTTTGGGTTTCCAATGCACTTATGGGAATGCAAGTTGAGAAAAAAAGCATGAAAAAACTGAGCAAGTTAAGTAAGGGATGGGGAACATCTTTGAGAACAGAAGAACAGCCAGGCCAGATTAGGCCATTTAAGCCAGCATTTTGCTTCTCACGGTGGCCCGCCACGACAAGCAAGAGACAGAAATTATAATTCTCCCACAACTTGGCACTTGGGGGCCTGCTGTTCCCATTTCAGATATAACATGGAACCGTGAGAGACCTGTCTTCTGTGAATGCATCCAATACTGCTTTAGAAGCCATGCAGGTTAATGACCATCACCTGGTCTTGAGGGAATGGTTTGTCATGTGCAATTTAATTTTGTTCCCAGAAAGGGAACAAAAAGCAACGAGCACCCAAAGCATAGATTAACATCAGACCAACAATCATGATCAATCATAAAAACAATCATAAAAAATGGAAAGAGGGGCAAATAACTAAGGCAGAATATCAGCAAATAGCCCGAGCCTGAACAAAGGCTTTAACAAAAAAAGCTTCTTCCAACATATTAAAAACAAGAAAAAAGTCAAGGAAACAATTGGCCCATTGCTGGGAGAAAGTGGCAAGAAGGTGACAAGCAGAACTACTTAACTCATTTTTTTGCATCTGTCTTTACACAAAAGGAAAACAGTCCAACCTATCAAAAACAGCACCACAAAAAACAGATTAGGAACACAAGTTAAAATAGGGAAGAAAATGGTAAGTGAACACCTGTCTACCCTAGACAAGTTCAAATCACCAGGACCAGATGGATTACACTCCAAGGTTCTGAAGGAACTGGCAGACAAGATCTCAGAACCACTGAACTATATCT
The DNA here is from genome assembly GCF_029215685.1 of Pituophis catenifer annectens. Taxonomy (NCBI): domain Eukaryota; kingdom Metazoa; phylum Chordata; class Lepidosauria; order Squamata; family Colubridae; genus Pituophis; species Pituophis catenifer. Next base: position 14,162,365 of record NW_027256882.1, on the reverse strand, counting down.
TTCAAAGATCCTGGAGCACAGGGGAACTGCCAGAGGATTGGAAAAGAGCTGATATAATTCCCATCTTCAAAAAAGGAAAAAAAATAGATCCAGGAAACTACAGACCTATCAGCCTGACCCAGTGGTGAAATCTAAAATTTGTTACCACCGGTTCTGTGGGTGTGGCTTGGTGGGAGGGTGTAATGTGACTGGGTGGGTGTGGCCAACTTTTTTTTTTAACTTTTAAAACCATTTTTTCTACAACCTCTTCAGCGAAGAGGTTGTAAAAAAATGCTTTTAAAAGCCTCTGACAATCCCAGCTGAGTTGCCTGATCGGCAGAGGCTTTTTTTCTTTTAAAAGCCTCTGACGATCCCAGCTGAGATGCGCGATCATCAGAGGCTTTTTTTTTAAAAAAAACTTTTAAAAGCATTTTTTCGGCCGAAGAGGTTGGCAAAAAAATGCTTTTAAAAATAAAAAAAAAGCCTCTGATGATCCCGCGTCTCAGCTGGGCATTGGGGGGGGGCAGGGATTTTTGCTACTGGTTCTCCAAACCACCCGCCTCCATCGCTACCGGATTGGGCGATCTGGTCCAAACCAGGAGCATTTCACCTCTGGCCTGACCTCAATACCAGGGAAGATTCTGGAAAAGATAATCAAACAACGAATCACCGAACACCTAGAAGCAAACCAAGTAATAACCAAAAGCCAACATGGGTTTGTCAAAAACAGATCATGCCAGACTAATCTTATTGCATTCTTTGATAAAGTGACAAAATTAGTGGACCAGAGGAATGCTGTCGATATAATATACTTCAGTAAAGCATTTGATAAAGTAGACCATAACCTACTACTAGATAAAATAGAAAAATGTGGGTTAGACAGCATCACCACCAGATGGATTCGTAACTGGCTGACCATCCGCACTCAACGTGTAGTCCTCAATGGAACTGCATCTACATGGAAGGAAGTATGCAGTGGAGTACACCAGGGCTCTGTTTTAGGCCCAGTGCTCTTCAACATCTTCATCAATGACTTGGACGAGGGAATAGATGGGGAACTCATCAAATTTGCAGATGACACCAAGCTGGCAGGAATAGCCAACACTCCAGAATAGATACAGAAGGATCTTGACAGACTTGAACATCGGGCGCTATCTAACAAAATGAAATTCAACAGTGAAAAAAGCGAGGTTCTACATTTAGGGAACAAAAACAAAATGCACAGGTACCATATATGTGATACCTTGCTCAATAGTAGTCACAGTGAGAGGGATCTTGGAGTCCTAGTGGACAACCATTTAGATATGAGCCAGCAGTGTGCTGCAGCTGCCAAAAAAGCCAACACAGTTCTGGGCTGCATAAACAGAGGGATAGAATCAAGATCACATGAAGTGTTAATACCACTTTATAATGCCTTGGTAAGGCCGCACTTGGAATATTGAATTCAGTTTTGATCGCCACGATGTAAAAAAACATGTTGAGACTCTAGAAAGAGTGCAGAGAAGAGCAACAAAGATGATGAGGGGACTGGAGGCTAAAACATGAAGAACGGTTGCAGGAACTGGGTATGTCTAGTTTAATGAAGAGAAGAACTAGGGGAGACATGTTAGCAGTGTTCCAATATCTCAGGGGTTGCCACAAAGAAGAGGGAGTCAAACTATTCTTCAAAACACCTGAGGGTAGAACAAGAAGCAATGGGTGGAAACTAATCAAGGAGAGAAGCAATTTAGAACTAAGGAGAAATTTCCTGACGGTTAGAACAATTAATAAGTGGAACAACTTGCCTGCAGAAGTTGTAAATGCGCCAACACTGGACATTTTTAAGAAGATGTTGGATAATCATTTGTCTGAAATGGTGTAGGGTTTCCTGCTTGGGCAGGAGGTTGGACTAGAAGACCTCCAAGGTCCCTTTTTTATTTTTTTATTTTTATTTTTAATTTGATTTATATGCTGCCCTTCTCTGGAGACTCAGGGCGGCTTACAATGCGTTAAGCAATAGCCTTCATACTTTTGTATATTTATACAAAGTCAGCTTATTGCCCCCACAAACTGGGTCCTCAGTTTACCTACCTTAGAAGGTAAGGATGGAAGGCTGAGTCAACCTTGAGCCTGGTGAGATTCGAACTTACAGTAATTGCAGACAGCTGGATGTTAATTACAATGCATTAGTCTGCTGAGCTATCCAGGCTCCTCCTTCCAACTCTGTTATTCTATTCTATTCTAATCATGGTGTGGAAATGGATTTCCAGAGAAAAATTGCAGACTACAGGAACCAGGAGCACTACTAGCCTTCTGAAAAGTACTGAAGACCTGGCTTTCCCCCCCGGATATTGGGATAGGATGATGTGGACAAAAGGATTAATGATTGACTGGAAATTTAGCTTTGGTGCTAGATTTGTAATGTTTATGGTTTAATAGGTATATGTATTTTATTATTTTATTATTGATGTTTTAATTGTTGGTTGGGGGCTGGGTAGAGTGTAAAATGGGGAGCTACAGAAATATTTTTTAAAATACATAATTTATACAATCTAATACAAAGTAAGAAAAATAAGAAAAGAAATCAAAGAGAAAGCTAAAACTGTAAGAAATACGGAAGTAAAAGAAAAATAGAAGTAGCTTTTGAACTTTACAGCAGTTATAAGTAAAACCATAAATACACCTCTTACTCCAGGGTTACAACAAAACTCTCTTCTTTTTATAATCTATCATGTCTAATCATCAAAACCATAGATTATGTTCAATTTTCTATTTCATTTGTAAAATAATAAAGTGTGGGATACAATTAAAGGGACACGATGGCTCAGTGGTTAAAGATGTTGAGCTTGTCAGCTCAAAAGCTGACGGCCCAGGTTCAAGAACTGAGTGTTGCATGACGGGATGATTTCCCGTTCTTGCCTCAGTTCCTGCCCACCTAGCAGTTCGAAAGTATGCAAATGCAAGTAGATAAATAGGTACCATTTCAGTGGGAAGTGTTCTATGTGTTTTGGGGTATAATCATGCTGGCCACATGACCATGGAAATGTCTTTGGACAATGCTGATACCCTTGGCTAAGAAACTGAGATGAGCACCACACCCCAGAGTTGAACACAACTGGAAAGGGGAAACCTTTATCTTTACCTTTACAAATAAATAATAAAATAAATAAAAAGTCCATAAGGGGTTTCCAGTCAGCAATAAACATAGGTATTTGTCTTTTCTCTGATCAGATAAGTCAATTTGGCCATCTCAGTGAATTCCATCCTCTTCACCAACCATTTCTCTATTATGGGGGATGCTGAATCTTTCCATCTTTGCGCATACAATAATCTTGCTGCAGTTACCATGTACCACAACAAAGTTCCATGACTTTTTCCCCAACTGTTTGTTGCTCTTTTATGTATCCCACTTGTTTTAAACCTCTAAATTCTTCTGTCACTGAAGTGTTGAACATCCCCAAATGATGGCCTTTCCATTCCAGACCACCTTGAAATACAATGTCCCTTTGCGGCAAGAAGATGCACCATTTAGGCTGGATGTGCACACCGTTCCGGAGACTTGCATAGGAAATAAAACTCACGTCACTTTTGACATTGCCATGAATGTCAGGTAATCTCTTTCTTGGATCGGTGCTGAGCCTTGTTTCCTTGAACAGATACATACCCTTCTCCTCCAGGACCATGTCCGAGGGTCCAAAGGCTGCTACTCACCTCCCCAGCTTTCTGAAAGGCCATAGTTCCACATTCCAGAAGTTCCATTTAATGGCAACACTGGATGGAGACCCTGAGGGCACAACCAAGCTTTTATGAACCCGCATGCAGCATTTCGCCTCAAGCTGTCTATTTCTTGCTCTAAAAAGAGTCACATGTTTTCTCTCCTTTCTTGGTTTCTCAGTTACACTGGCCAACGTCTGGTTTCCAATATGGCAATTGTCCACATTAAGATGCTGTCCGGATACATCCCAGTGAGATCCAGTGTAAAAAAGGTATTTTTTCCAGGTTCCCTTTTCCGCTAAACTTTCAGTGCTGTAGTTCTTGATGCAGGTAATTCTCGACTTACGACTGTGATCAACCTTGGAATTATGGTCGCAAGTTGTGCTGATCACTAAACGGGTCAACATTTGACTGTGCCTAATTTTACAACCATTTTTCTTTCTTTTATATATATATTATTTATTGTTTTATCATAAAAAGATAAAATACAAAACAGAAAAGCAAACAAAACAAAAGCACACATTAAACACTAATAACAGAATCGTGTATAAAAAAAGGAGAAAAAAGTGATCAAATAAATTTAACATTTAACATGTAGGATCTACCCTACTTGGGCACTGAAAAAAAAGGAAAGAAAAAGCAGTAAATTCTCCCCTTTTACATATATGTGGGTATATATGTATAAATATGTATCTTTTAACAACCTTTTTTCTGATGAGCATTCAGTGCATTATTGTCTGCAATTTGGGGTTTTTTTGGTGGAAATTGGAAGTAAATACTGGTTTCTGATAAAAACCATTATAAATTGTGGTCACATGACTGTGGGATGCTTCAAAGAGGCAGAAAGGCAGGTGGTTGCCAAGCACCTAAAATGTGATCACATGACAATAGGAGGAAGGCAACCAGGTGGAGTGACCATGGGGAAGTCTGTCATAACCTTGAATGGTTGCTAAGTAACTGGTTGTAAATTGAGAACTACCTGTGATGGGAAATGGGAATTAAGAATGCTAAAACAGATTTGTTGACTATTGATATTTTCTCCAATGAAAATAGCAGTTGCCTTTCTTTCTCATGACATGAAATATTGCACCTTTCCATACAATCCAAAGTTAGCCATAACTTTGTGGTGGATTCTTTACTGAGTGGGAGGTTAACTTGGTGACTTACAAGATCACTTCTAACTCTGTTTCTATGGCCACCTAGTTCAACAGTATGACTATGAATGTTACTAAAGCTCTTTCCATTTTTCAAATGTTTTCACCCCTGAAGCTGGAAAAGAAAGGTCAGATCAAGAGGACTGAAGTGAACATCAATCATGTCCTGCTATATTTGGATGAGGTGAGTAAGGAGCGGAGCCCAAATAGGGGACAAGATCATTCACTCAAGGGGATAAAATCCATTGCAACAATTGTAGGTTAAAACATTATAGAAAAAAAATTAAAAAAATTAAAAAAATCCAGGGCAGGACTCCTTCCTTTCTCCTTGTCCTTATCTTTCTTGGAAGCAAAGAGTCACAAGCTTATTATGGGCTGTTTTTTTTCCCCAAGTGGTTGACACAATGTGCCACTCCTCTACTTCTGGTCAATGACAGCTTCTCTCTACACAAAGACGTACACTCTGGGGCAGGTATATTTTCCTGTCAGTGTTTGTCAACTTTGGTGACTTCAAGATATATGGACTTCAAACCCCAGAATTTCTCAGCCAGTAAGCTTGACAAACCTTGTTTTATGTGAACAAACGGCATCTCTCTCATCTCTCTCCAATAAAAGGGAATATATGTATTTCAAGGTTCTAAAGATGTATGTAGCTCATGACAAGCTACCATATGTAGCTCAGACCAAGCTAAATCCAAAAGCACTACGGGATTCCTGGAAGCTTAGCATTCAGACAAATCAGCCTTCAACAGACACAGAAATCAAGCACATTTACACACCATTCAGAAAAGACAATAAAAAGCTAAGAAGGAAACAAAATGATCAGAAGACATACTCTCCAGTAGCCTACACCTAGATAAGCAGAGACTAATTCCAGACAAACAATCAAGCAGAAAGCAATCAAGTAAAAAACTATCAAGGAGAACCCTCCCCTCCAACACAGGCAGGGCAAGCTACTGGGTATAAACAAATTCCATATCACTAGCACTGAAGATGATACTGAGTCAGGTATAACCAGTGGTGGGTTGCCCCCAGTTCAGTCCTTTCTTGTGAACCGATAGTAAAACCGGTGGGAGGCTCCACTGACCCAGACATCATCATGGATGATCTGTGCACGCGCAGAAGTGCGTGCGCCACATGCGCACTCCCATTGTGAACCGGTAGTAAAGGTAAGTAGAACCCACCCCTGGGTATAACGGAAACAACCAAGCTCAGAGAACAAAAAGGGCTCTACAATGTGTTGCCTGCAGAAGCTCTCCATCTTGTTTGTAATCTCATAGTCAACTTTTCTCTGCAGGTACGCAACACAACCCAGACTTTCTCCTTTACAGTGGAGCAGGAGACACCCGTCCAGGGCCTGAAGCCTGCCTTGGTGAAAGTCTATGATTACTATGAAACTGGTGAGAAGGGACTGAATGGTGGTAGTTCCAATCAGCTTGTTTAATTAATTATTTTTCAACGTGCGGTTGCTTGGCATTTTTTCTTCCTTTTGCATTGGGAGATTTAGGGCTCAAAAGGGGCAAAATTAACGGCTTTCAGCTTTGCCGAAAGTAGACATATGTTTGGCCCTTACAGCAGGGTTCCCCACCCACCTGGCCGTGGCCCAGTACCAGGCCATGGCCTATTCAGAACTGTGGTTGTGTGAGCAGCAGGTTGACATGCATGCGCGTGCGTGCACTCAACCTGCATGAGTGGCGGACTGGTACGTGTGCGCATGTGCATGCCACACCACTGCTTACGTGGCCCAGTTCCCCTCTCCCCCACTGCAAAGGTTGGGAACTGTTGACTTAAAGCAGTGCTTGGTGGGAAAAATCCATCAGATTTTTGGGGAGAGTTCAGGATTTTTAACAAGACAGATAAAATTACCTCTTGCACAACATTTGAAACTGCATGTAAAATTAGAGGACAACCCCTTTGTACTCCTGGAGCAAAGTCCGTATCATGAACCATATGATGGAGATCAAAGTCTAGGAGAGACCTCAGCCCTAACAAACTTTCTTTTTTTGTGTTCCAGATGAATTTGCAACAGCTGAGTACACTGCCCCCTGCAGTTCAGGTAAAGCATGAGTTGCCATTGGCTCAAATGTGTTTTAGGTACATGTACTCCTCAATTTATGACCATAATTGAGTCCAAAACCATTCGTTTGGTGACTGTTCAAAGTTACAACTGCATGGAAAACAGAGACTTACAATCGTTTTCACCCTTATGACCATGGACACTTGGCAACTGGCTCATATTTATGACGGTTGCAGTGTCCTGGGGTCACCTGATCACCTTTTGCGATTTCTGATGAGCAAAATCACTGGGGAAGCCAGATTCACTTTACAAGCTTAACAACTGCAGATACACAGGTACACTTTAGTAGCTTAAAAACTGCAGTGATTTACGTAACAACTGTTGGCAAGAAAGGTCGTAAAACTCACTTAACAACAGAAACTTTAGGCTCAATTGTGGTCGTATGTCGCGGACCACCTATAGTTACTTCTCTGGCTTCTTTCAGGACGACAATTTGTCCATTTGGTTTGTGTGTGGACAAAATGAGGAGGGAGTTATTTCATTTGGGCGTTCTGCCTCATGCCCACCTAAACTTTGTTTTTTACCAACCTTTCTTACTTTCTTTCTAACTTTTCTTCCATGACAGATGATATCAAGGAAGTCTATAAAGCATAAGGATACAGGCCAGGTTTTCTGGAATAGGACATGATCGGAAAGAATGAATCTCCTGGAAACTAGGGAAGAACATGATTTTATATGCAAACATTAAATGCTCAATACTAAAATGTTTTAATATTTTGATTTTAACACATTTTTTTGAACTCTAAGCCACCCAGAGTCATTGACTGAAATGGATGGCTATAGAAACTGAATGAATGGAATAAATAAATAAACAATTGTTTTCAGGATCAAGGTAGTGCCTTTATTTTTTTCTCATAGCTGAGCTATGAGAAATAATGAATCTATTCATTATTTCCCAAATGAGAATCAAGTGTGTGTTTCCACCAGTCCTGGCAGCAATCCAAATGGCATGCTGTAGTGCTGAACACTTTGTCTTTTTAATTTTGGGGTGGGGTAGGGTGGGGTCCAGGAAGATATTTTCTTAGGTATAAATAAAAATGTAGTTTTATGTTCAATTGGGTATCTCAAATACTTCTATATCTTACAAATGCTGGGCAGCTTTTTTTCCACTTAGTATTCTGCAATTTTTTGCTGTGTATATGATAGTAAAAAAATGTTGTCCATAATTTAAGGAACAAGAAGTGTCAACCCATCCAATTAAACTGGACAGGCAATACAACTAGATGAGCTACATCTCACCTAGAATACTGCATTCAGTTTTGGTCACAACTCTATAAAAAGGATGTTGAGACTCTAGAAAGAGTGCAGAGAAGAGCAGCCAAGGTGATTAGGGGTCTGGAGGCTAAAACATACAAAGAACAGTTGCAGGAATTGGGGATGGCTAGTCTAGTGAAGAGAAGGACCGGGTTGACATGATAGCAGTGTTCCAGTATTTGAGGTGTTGTCACAGAGAGGAGGGGGTAAACCCATTTTCCAAAGTACAGAAATTATTTGACAGTGAGAACAATCAACCAGTGGAACAGCTTGCCTTCAGAAGTTGTGGGTGCTTCATCACTGGAGGCTTTCAAAAAGAGACTGACCAGCCACTTGTCAGAAATGGTATAGGGTCTCCTTGAGCAGGGAGTTGGTCTAGATGACCTACAAGGTCCCTTCCAACTCTGTTCTTTTGTTATTCTGACATGCTTAACCCAAAGAAGAGCAGGTCTGAGGAGAAAGATGATAGCATCTGCTATGAGTCTGTTATTTGACTTTATTGTAAGGCTATATTAATAATATAGCCCTGGTGGCGCAGCAGACTAAAGCACTGTTATTAACATCAGCTGCCTGCAATTACTGCAAGTTCAAATCTCACCAGGCTCAAGGTTGACTCAGCCTTCCATCCTTTCTAAGGTAGGTAAATTGAGGACCCAGTTTGTGGGGGCAATAAGCTGATTTTGTATAAATATACAAAAGTATGAAGGCTATTGCTTAACGCATTGTAAGACGCCCTGAGTCTCCAGAGAAGGGCGGCATATAAAATCAAATTAAAAAAATAAATAAATAAAACCTGGCAATTCTTAAGGTATAAATCTCCTGTCGTCACTTTTTAACCATTTGATCCATCAAGGTGGGTCCTTCCTAAGTTTCTTTCTCTGACACATGTCTCTAATTTACAGGATAGGCATTAGGACAGTGCAGTGCACTTTGTTACTGGCTTCCCCCGTTCCCCCCAGTAATAGATACCACTGTAAGGGTTGGTGTCAAGATTCGAAGCACGCTTTTGCTGTTGCAACCATTATTGCTTCTTGGCTTGCCAATGAACCAGGGGGGAAGGAAGGGGGAGATGGAATGTAGGCTCCAGATATCAAGAAGAGGAGCGTGAGAGCCAAGAGCACTTCAGCAGGTGTTTGCCAAAGCCAAAGACTTTTTCTCATAACAATACAATGAGACTCAATTGGACCATATGATCTGCACTAATGGTGGGGAGGGAGAATCCTATACTTTATGTGGGTTTGTGTGGGAATTAGCTAGATCTGGTTTTGCCCTAATCAGTGATCACCTTTTTATCTAGATCAAGGTGTTTGTCCAGGTTACCTGCTGTATTTCATGTCATGCTAAGCAAAGATCCTTAACCTATTTGGCTCCTGTGCTCCATTCCCTCTGCTTCGTGATGGGGTTTTTTTCTGCATATGCACTGATGGAGCAATTAGAGGATGGACTTTGGGTTTTTTTTTTTTTTAAAGCCAGCTGAAATCAATAAGACTAACCCCAGCTGGCAGTTTCCCAACAGCACTTGTGTGTCAGCCAAAGAACTTGGGGAAAATTTATTTTTTCAGGGCTTGCACCTGCAGACCTGTTACACACAACCCTGCCTTCTTTGATTAAAAAACAATAAAAACTGGAGATTTGGGGGACAGACACCTCTCTGTAAAAGATTTGGAGATTTTTCATAACCAACATAATAGAAGCTGGCATAGGATTTATGTCACGCATCACTTTCCACTCCCATTTCCAAGAAATACATGGATGATTCACAACTAAACTCAGAGAAGCCTTTGGAGGCAACGTACAAGGGATAGCAATACCACTTATACACCACTTCACAGTGCTTTACAGCCCTCTCTAAGCGGTTTTAGAGAGTCAATATATTACCCCCAACAATCTGGGTCCTCATTTTACCGACCTTGGAAGGATAGAAGGCTGAGCCAACCTTGAGCCAGTCAGAATTGAATTGCTGAACTGCTGGCAGCTGGCAGTCAGCAGAAATAGCCTGCAGTACTGCGTTCTAACCACTGCGCCATTGTGCCACCATGGATGCACATGTATCTTTTAAAAAAGTCAAGAGGGCTGCCATGACCATGAGATGGAAGACTGCAACACTCCTAAAAAAACGGGGATGGGGAAGGGCTTCAATTGCAGAGACAAAATCCCAACTTGATTTTCTTGGCTTCCTCTGTGGAGGCTTCAAATTCTATTGAAAAATAGCGGTAGAAATATTTTTGAGAAGGTGCCACCTTTTTTGTATGCACTTTCAAACCTCTCTTCTGGATTTCTTAAAAGTTATCAATGGAGTCCTGGGGACTGTTAAGGATATTGGTGTTGTGTTACCAACCAGCAGAGTAAATGCACAAGGAAACATTGCTGAGAGCAATGAATAAGAGTTATGCAAACTGGTTTATCAAAAGCTTACTTTATAGTAGAAAAACAATCTCATAGTCTTTAAACAAATTCCAAGTCTTTGCCAGTTAAATCAGTCCAATAGTTACAGATATCTTCTTACCAAACAAACAGTAGTTGGTTAGAATAACAAACTCACTCTGGTTCACAAACCACGATGGTAGCAGATCCATCAAACGATGATTAGCAGAATGTTAGCAACTCCTCACTATGGTGGCATATCATCTCAGCTCCTCACACAATGGTTGCATATCATATTCTGGTAGCATATCACCAAACTGAACACGTTACAATACCTTGCTTAAATACTCTCACAACCAGTCATTACCTAATTACAGCATGACTCAGCATTACAATGATCAGCAAGAAAACCTTTAAAGTAACATAATACATTTACAGATTAAAGTTACAGTACACATATATTGCCTGGACAACTTGTTAGGCTCAAACCATATCCTAACAGGGACAACATACAGTATCCTCGACTTATGATCACAGTGCAGCCCAACATTTCCATTGCTAAGCTAGCAGGGGTGGGTTCTACTTACCTTTACCTTTACTACCGGTTTGCATGCGCAGATGACATTTGATGACGTTGGGGTTGGTGGGCGGAGCCTCCTGCTGGTTTTACTACCGGTTCTATAGAACCAGTGCGAACCGGGTGCAACCCACCACTGTAAGCTAGATAGTTGTTAAACGGGTTGTGCCTCATTTTGCAACCTTTTTTTTGCAAGTTGTTAAGCGAAGCATGCTTCATCATTAAATGAATCTAGTTTTCCCCCATTGACTGTGCTTGTCAGAAGCCAGCTGGGAAGGTTACAAATAGTGATCATATGATCCCAGGACAGTACAACTGTACAGTACAACTGTCATAAATATGAGCCAGAGCACCTGAATTTTGATCATATGACCATGGGGATGCTACAACTATTGTAAGTGTGAAAAATGGTCATGTCACTTAAATGAAATGTTGTAAATCAAGGATTACCTATAAAGGAATTACAGGGTCATAAAAAGAGAAAAGAGAGAGAGAAAATTACAGTACATTGAAAATAGCAATATAAATATATTTGAGAAGGTGCTACTGTCTTTGTATGTTTTTTCAAGCCTTTCTTCTGGATTTTTTTAAAGTACCTGCAAATGCCTGGGGACAGTCTGTGTGTACTTGTGTGTGTGTGTGTGTTCCAGAATTTCATTTATAAAATATTAAAGTTTATCTTCTTCCTCTTTTTTTAAACTTTCTTTGCTGTCGCTCCACCGACTTTCCTCATTTCAGTCCAACTGTCAACGTTCCTACTGATGAACCTAATCAAAGCAAGCACGATCGAGACAATCCAATCTCTGAATGCAAAACTTTATTGAGTGCATATTTTCATTAATAATATCTATTAATAATAATTAATAGGTATTTTCAGAGCTGTCTTTCAGTGTCTCTGATTGTAGGGGGAAAAAAACAAGACACAATCCAGCTTTCCCAAATAGGAAAGGCACCACAATCTCCATTTTTCCCAACAACTCTCCAACATCCAAGAAACCCAGAAATAGAGTTCAAAATGCCTGAAATATCCATCCAAAATTTAGCTTTTGTAGGCAATGCTAGTTGGATCCCTCATGTCCCCTTGGTGACTTTATCCTTTGGGGGGTGGGAAGAAATCCAAAGCACCCCTCCATTGACTTCCAGATATTTTCCACAAAGCCTTGGAGCATGGTGTGCTTTGGGGGCCCAGGGGGCAAGGGGATGAGGGCTCATGGGAGAGGATGCCCATCAGCATCCTCTCCCATGAGTGGTCATGTGAGTAAACTGAGATGGCTTGTTAGCCCCAATCCAGAGAGACAGCTAGGGCTGATCATTTCTTAAGCAGTTTTTCTCAAGCTTGACTACTTTTAAATTATGTGGACTTCAACCCCCAGAATTCTCCCTACGATGCTGGCTGGGAGATTCTGGGAGTTGAAATCAACACAGCTTAAATTTGCCAAGGTTGGGAAACACTAAAGTTACAAAATGAACAGGGAGGGTCTCTGTATGTGAATCAATTTATCAGCAAAATATCTGCAGATACCTGGCATTTTAACCTCACCTCCCAGCTCGCTTAGCCTCCTGAGGGGGACAGGGACCGCTGGCCCTGCAGGAGGAGAGCCCCTTCCCGTGGCTGTGTCTTCTAATGAAATTTCAAGCAAATGTAGTTATACTTAAAAGAGATGGTACCTGGAAAATACGTTGTACCTTGTAGGGAAATGTAAATTCATATATAATAAGGAAAAGAAAAAGTTGAAAGGGAAGGGAAGTGGAGAGATGAAGGGAGAGAGGGAAGTGGAGTGGGGCAGAGGAGAGGAGAAAAGTCGAGGGAAGAGAAGAAAGGAGATGGAAGAGGGAAGTAGAGAGGGGAAAGGAGAGAGGGAAATGGATGAGAGGAGATGAGTAGGAGAGAGGGAAGGAAAAGGACGTGGAGGAGAGAGGAGAGGGGCGAGAAGAGGAAAAGGGAGAAGGAAGGGGAAGGAAGTAGGGGAAAAGAGAGAGATATATAGAGATATATGATACAATTATGAAAATAATGCTTATAACTATGACGTACAACACTATGCATTTAAAAGAGACTATAAATTTATGATTAAGAGAATATTGGTTATAATCAAGACCAGATACAGCCACCACACTGTCGTTGCAAAATTGGAAATGTGATGTATTATAAAGAAAATGTACAATAAAATATTTATAATAAAAAAAGTTATCAGCAAAATATCTGGAGATACCTGGCATTTTAACCTCGCTTCCCGGCCGCTCGGCCACCTAACCTCCCGAGGGAAGGAGGGAACGGTGTTTTCTTTGACGGCTGGCACTGCAGGAGAGCCTCTTCTTCGCCAGTACAGCAAAGCCTAAGGGGTGAGCGACTCGGAGGCATAGCAAGCAGCAAATTATCACCCACACGGCAGAGACGGGAATGGGACCAGTTTGCGCCGCTCTCACCACGCTACAATCCTCAGGCTGACGCCATTGGGGTGGGTGGGTGAGGGAGAAACGAGCGCTTCCTCCTCAGGCAGAAGCCGTTGCGGGGGGGGGGGGGGGAGAAACGAGCGCTTCCTCCTCAGGCAGAAGCCGTTGGGGGGGGGGGAAGAAACGAGCGCTTCCTCAGGCAGAAGCCGTTGTGGGGGGGGGGAGAAACGAGCGCTTCCTCCTCAGGCAGAAGCCGTTGTGGGGGGGGGGGAGAAACGAGCGCTTCCTCCTCAGGCAGAAGCCGTTGTGGGGGGGGAGAAACGAGCGCTTCCTCCTCAGGCAGAAGCCGTTGTGGGGGGGGAGAAACGAGCGCTTCCTCCTCAGGCAGAAGCCGTTGGGGGGGGGGGGAAGAAATGAGCGCTTCCTCCTCAGGCAGAAGCCGTTGGGGGGGGGAAGAAACGAGCGCTTCCTCCTCAGGCAGAAGCCGTTGGGGAGGAGGAAGAAACGAGCGCTTCCTCAGGCAGAAGCCGTTGTGGGGGGGGGGGGGAAAGAAACGAGCGCTTCCTCAGGCAGAAGCCGTTGTGGGGGGGGGGGAGAAACGAGCGCTTCCTCCTCAGGCAGAAGCCGTTGGGGGGGGGAAGAAACGAGCGCTTCCTCAGGCAGAAGCCGTTGTGGGGGGGGGAGAAACGAGCGCTTCCTCCTCAGGCAGAAGCCGTTGGGAGCGGGGAGAAACGAGCGCTTCCTCCTCAGGCAGAAGCCATGGGGGAGGGGGGGAAGAAACGAGCGCTTCCTCCTCAGGCAGAAGCCATTGGGGGCGGGGGAGAAACGAGCGCTTCCTCCTCAGGCAGAAGCCGTTGGGGGGGGGGGGAAGAAACGAGCGCTTCCTCCTCAGGCAGAAGCCGTGGGGGGGGGAGGGGAAAGAAACGAGCGCTTCCTCCTCAGGCAGAAGCCGTGGGGGGGGGGAGAAACGAGCGCTTCCTCCTCAGGCAGAAGCCATTGGGGGCGGGGGGAGAACGAGCGCTTCCTCCTCAGGCAGAGAAACGAGCGTTTCTTCTCAGGCAGAAGCCGTTGTGGGGAGGGGGGGGGCGTTGAGAAACGAGCGTGCCCGAAACGCTGGAGCGCTTCCTCCTCAGGCAGAAGCCGTTGGGGGGGGGGGGAGAAACGAGCGCTTCCTCCTCAGGCAGAAGCCGTTGGGGGCGGGGGAGAACGAGCGCTTCCTCCTCAGGCAGAGAAACGAGCGTTTCTTCTCAGGCAGAAGCCGTTGTGGGGAGGGGGGGGGCGTTGAGAAACGAGCGCGCCCGAAACGCTGGAGCGCTTTCTCCTCAGGCAGAAGCCGTTGGGAGGCGGAGTGGGGGGAGGGAGGAACGAGTGCTTCCTCCTCAGGCTGAAGCCATTGGGGTGGAGGGTGGGGAAAACGAAGGCGCCCAAAAGCCCGGAGGAGCTTCGATTAACAACCATGCGGCAACCTGAAGCAGGCAGCCACTTGGGATTCAGGAGGGCTCCCTGCAGAGGCACGCTCTGGCATTACTGCGGTGTGGGTGCCCCCAAGGGCGACGGCGGGGTCGGGTGAGCGCTGGCTGAGGGGAGAGGAACCGGGGAGAACCCTGTCCCTCGGAGGAAGCAGGGAGGAAAAGGCGGGAAGCCCACGCGCCCGTGTTCTTTTCCCGCGTCAGCGATTCCTCGCAGCCCTGCATCACAAGCTCTGCGGCTGGAGTTTAGGGACGACGTCGAGGAGCACAGGGCTACTTCTCTGAGGTCACATTCGCTTTCCCTCCTAAACTGGAATGGATCATTCAGACTCTCAGATACAGGGTGTGTGTGTGTGTATTTGGGGGGGAGGTAACACTGCTGTCGGACGAGGTGGTGCCTACCTGGCTGCTTGTATTGCTTCCCTAAAACCACGACACTGCGACTACCACCAACATCCCTCCTCCCTGACCTCACGACTTGCCAAGAATTCAATCTGGAGTTGCTCAGTTGAATCTTCATCTCAGAGCTGACGCCTCAGGCGCCTTACAATATTGGGAAGACGGGGGGAGCAAGGAGGGAGAGGAATTGTGGAGGGGACAAGGTGGAGTTTTACCTTGGGGAGGACTGTCCGAGCCACAAATTAGCCACTCGTGCGCACACGAGACAAGGAGGGGCTGGGCATGGTGAGTTTCAGCTGGCTCACCAAACTGCACAAAAAGTTAGTTACTGGTTCTCCCGAACGGATGCAAGCTAGCTGAATCCCACCATTGCCTTCGCTGCCCAGGGCTCTGACGTAAAAGTACAAACTGGAAGGAAGGCTCAAGGCCTTCCACTTTGTACTTTCACTCCAGAGCCCTGGGCAGCAGTGGCCAAGCATCCAGTCCAGCCGTCGAGCATCAGGATCCCTCAGCCCAGCCCAGGCCTGCTTCCCCAAGGGGGCATCCACTTACCTCAAGACTGCTGCTGGTGCCACCTGACGAGGCCAGGTGAAGAGGTGATGCTGGACAGCACAGAGACCAGGCCGGAGAGCAAAGACACGAGGCTGAGCACTGAGGTGAGAGACCCAGTGAAGAGATTGTGTGTGTGCAGGCTAGGCAAAGTGGCTGGGCGGGGCTGAACAAGTCTGCCCGGCAACAGCTTCAGCTTGTTGGCTTCAGGCCGCCTAACCTCTTTGCCTAGCCTGCGGACGCATAGCCTCTTCACCGGGCCTCTCGCCACAGTGCTCAGCCTCACCCGATGCTTCATTTTTGCATGTGCACCTGCTGGGATGAGGTAGACCGGGCCAAAGCCACTTAGGCCTGATACTTTGTTTTTGCAAGTGCGCATGTCCACTGGGATGTGGTGGGCTGGGCCAGGCTAAAGTAACGTTGGCCAGCTCCTTTAATTTTTCCAGGATCTAGACTTGAACACTGGGCCCTATCTAACAAAATGAAATTCAATGTAGAGAAAAGTAAAGTCCTACATTTAGGCAAGAAAACCAAAAGTACACATATAGATTGGGTGAAACTAGGTTTAATAGCAGTGACTATGAGAGGGATCTTGGAGTCTTAGTGGACAACTAGCTAAATATGAGCCAGCAGTGTACAGCAGCAGCAGCCAAAAAAGCCAATGCAATCCCAATTTGCATTAGCAGAAGGATACAATTAAGATCAAGTGAGGCATCAATACCATTGTATAAAGCCTTAGTAAGACCACACCTAGAGAACTGCATCCAGTTTTCCATACTATAAAAAAGATGTTGAGATGTCTAGAAAAAGTACAGAGAAGAGCAACCAGGATGATTAGGGGACTGGAGACTAAAACATACAAAGAATGATTACAGGAACTGGGCATTGCTAGTGAAGAGAAGGTCCAGGAAAGACATGATAGCAATGTTCCAATATTTGAGGGGCTGCCAAAGAGAGGAAGGGGGTCAAGCTATTTTCCAAAGCACCTGTAGGCCAGACAAGGAATAATGGATGGAAACTAAACAAGGAGAGATTTAAGAAGAGCCTTGGTGGCGCAGCAGACTAAAGTGCTGTTAACTAGCACCAGCTGCCTGCAATTACTGCAAGTTCGAATCTTACCAGGCTCAAGGTTGACTCAGCCTTCCATCCTTTCGAGGTAGGTAAAATGAGGACCCGGATTGTGGGGGCAATAAGTTGACTTTGTATAAAAAAGAACACGTCTTGGGGGGGGGGCGAAAGCCCTACTAAGCAGGTATATACAAAAGTATGAAGGCTATTGCTTAACGCATTGTAAGCCGCCCTGAGTCTCCGGAGAAGGGCGGCATATAAATCGAACCAATAAATAAATCGAACCAATAACCCTAGAAATAAGGAGAAATTTTCGGATACTGAGAACAATCAACCAGTGGAACAGCTTGCCTTCAGAAGTTGTGGGAGCTTCATCACTGGAGGCTGTCAAGAAGAGTTTAGACTGCCATTTGTCAGAAATGGTGTAAGGTCTCCTGCTTGGGTGGGGGTGGGGGTTGTACTAGATGACCTACAAAGTCCCTTCCAACTGTGTTCATCTAATCAACCAAACAAGTAATTACATTCCAAAGCCTCCCTGTCTTTCACAAGAGCCACAGTTTCCTTGGCCAGAGTGCAAAGCCAAGAGTAAATCTGTTGGTTTTCCCCCCTAACTGGCAGGCTTCCCTGGTTGTGTTGACAGGATGATCACCTATTTTACTGGAACTGCAAGTCAATTTTAATCCTTCCCCCTCCACAAACTTAATAGACCTGAGGATGAACATTGCTATTATCACTGAAACTTGGTGAGATGGAGCCCATGGTTATATTACTAAAAGGATATAATTTATTTAATAGAAACAGATCCAACAGGAGTAACAATAGTTATATGTATGCATAGTATGTAAAGATGTACCCTGTTTCCCCTAAAATAAGACATCCCCTGATAATAAGCCGAATCTGGCTTTTGAATGCATGCACTAAAATAAGCTCCCCCCCCGAAAATAAGCCCTCCACGAAAATATTTAAATGCATGCACAGCCGGTCCCTGCCATTTCCTCTGGTTTCCTCCACGCGCCCTAAGATAATAAGACCTCCCCAAGAATAAGGCCAAGCGCTTATTTCGGGGTTCAAAAAAAATATAAGACAGTTTCTTATTTTCGGGGAAACACAATATGTATGTAAAAAATTACTATAGGTAGTTCTTGACTTACAATAGTTCATTTAGTGACTCTTCAAAGTTACAGCCGCACTGAAAAAAAGTGACATGAACATTTTCCACAGCTATGACCTTTGTAGCATCCCCAAGATCATGTGATCAAAATTTAGATGCTTGGAAACTGGTTCATATTTATGACCGTTGCTGTGTCCCAAGGTCATGTGATCATCTTTTGCAACCTTCTGACAAGCAAAATCAATAGGGAAGTAAGATTCACTTAACAACCTTGTTACTAAATTATCCACTGCTGTGATTCACTTAACAACAATGGCAAGAAATGTTGTAAAATGGGGCAAATGTCACTTAACAAATGTCTCATAACAACAGAAATTTGGGGCTCAGTTGTGGTAAGTCGAGGACTACCTGTATAGCTGCACAGAAATTATGTATGCATGTATGTATGTATGTATGTTTGTATGTATGTATGTATGTATGTATGTAAAGAATTACTACAGCTACATAGAAATACATGATGTCAGGGATGAAAGCCTTCAAAGTATTTGGGTGAATATTGAGGGAAAAAGAAATGTCATGGCTATAGGTGCGAACTACAGATTACTCAACCAAGCAGAGGCAATAGATGCACTTTTTGCTAATCAGCCAGCTGAGGTGTGCAGGAAACACCAGGGCAGTAATGGGGGACTTTAGCTCTCCTGACTTCAACTGGGAAACAAACTCTGCCATGAGTGGGAGATTGAATAGGTTCCTGACATGCCTGGCTGACAACTTTTATCATCCAAAAGGTAGAGGAGGGAATTAGTGGATCAGCTCTATAATTCTTATTAACAGAGATGAAATGATAGAGGGGGTTGAAGAGGCAGGAACTTTGGGAGAGAGTGACCCAAGTCGTACTGGAATTCATCATAATGATGTAGGTAACTGAACAAAGTCAGACTAGTGTTTTAGATTTTTAAGACAGCTACTTCAACAAACTAAGAAAGAACTTAGGAAGGATAACAAGTTTCATTTAGTCTTTTAAGACATAAAAAGGAAATCAAGAAAATGATAGATTCACTAATGGGAGAAGATGGCAAGATGGTGATGGGCAGCAGGGAGAAAGCAGAACAGCTTAATTCCTTTGTTTTCACATGAAAGGGAGGAAAAATAGTCCAGTCTAACAAAAGCAGCACTGTGGGAGACAATACAGGAATGCAAGTCAAAATAGGCAAAGAATTTGGAAACTTTCATATCCCCTGCTTCACAGCCTCTTTCCATTTAGCCATTACACAAGGAACAAAGTCAGTCTCTCTCTCCCTCTCTTTTCCTCCCTCCCTCCCCCTCTCTCCCCCCCACTCTCTCTCTCTCTCACACACACACACATATACCAATCATGTTTGTGAGCACACTGGCCCACATTAAAAATGAAATTCTGGTGCCTGCTCTCAAAAGAAAGTATGTATTTTCTCATACACATACATAACACATACATACACATGACACACACACCCACCCACCCACGAGATTGCACAACCATTTACTTAAATGGTATCGGGTTTCCTGCCTGAGTAGGGAGTTGGACTAGAAGACCTCCAAGGTCCCTTCCAAATCTGTTATTCTATTCTACTAAATGAACTGTTGTAAGTCGAGGACTACCTGAATTTTACTGCACCAAAAAAGTTGGAAGTCTGCTTTTTTTCTTTTTTGTCTCTTTATCTCCCACTTTTTTTCTCACTTTCCTACTTTTACCTCTCCCGGTTTTCTACGGTCTTTATTTCTGTGTCTTATATTGAGACAAAGTTTAATAAAGCTCACAAAAGCATTGGCTGAAATGATAGTTATACTGTATTAGGAAAGCTGGTGGAAAGCTTGTATGTCATCTTTTGTAACTGTATGTAAGAGTAAAACATAGCGACACATGTCACTGTGACATTCTGGTTTTTGAGTTTTGGGGTTTGAAGGTATAAAAAAAATCCAGCTGTAAACCACTAGGTTACACAGGCTTCAAAGGAAATCTCCCCAGATCCTTGTTCTGTGCAGAATAAAGTTGTGTTGTTTCAGTCTCCACCTCAGTGTCCTCTTTTGGCCTTGAACATTGGCAAGGACCCACTATTGGGCTCGGAAATCAGAACTGTCCCCAGGAGGTTTTACCTCTTCTGCGCACTGTTTGCAGAGGGGCAGTCCACAACCAGACCTGAGGAGGGAACAGCTCATACTTTTCAGCTCAGCTTCGCAGCCAGCCTCTCTCTTCAATATTATGGGGGAAAGCTGGCAACATGGAAAAAACCTCTTCCTTCTTCTTCTGCTGTCCGTCCTCAGGACCACTGTACCTGCTCCTGTCCCCAAACTGTAAGTTGATTTCTTCAGGCTTCTTCCCTTTCTGTCTTCTTTGGCTGGGAAAGATTTAGCCTTTAAACTCCTCTGTTTTATCTTTAAAGTAAGCATCTCTCAGTCCAGGATTTTCAAAAGGAAACTTAAGGAGGAGCGATGCCCCAGAGATACTTGGTGGGATGGTGCCGAGGGGTGAGGGGAGGCAGAACTTTTTTTCAAAGAAAAACCAGAAAGTCCAGTTGCCTCTTGATTAGTTTTCATTTTGCCTTTGGACACTGAGGTGGCATTAGGAGGTGGAGGGATAGCCATCTCATTTATATAACTGAGAAAGGACCCCATAGAATGCAATGCGACTTTGGAGCATAATGTACAGGATATACTCTTTGAGGGAGATGGGTGTTCAGAAGTGTGAAAAATAAATAAGTAAAAATAACATAAAATAATGCTAGACAAGACCACAGTCCTTTCCTGAAAATGGAAAGATCATTTCTGCAACATATATTTAGTGCTTATTTTAAAGATAGTAGTTTCATTTGTGTACCCCATCTATTGATCCTTCCTTCCTTCCTTCTCTCCCTCCCTCCCTTTGAAGAGTTTCCTAGGAGCACAAATGAATTAATATGAATATAGTCTGGACTTGTGTAAAGACCACACAAATTGCTCATTGGCAGACAAACAGGTGCATCTTTCCATTTTACAAGTACAAGTACTAAGAAGAAAGAAATCCTTGAGAACATCCAGTCTATTCCTTGGCTCAGGGCAAGAATTCAAATTTTAAGATACAGTTTCCAGTTGGAATATCCCTTCCTGAAAACTAAATCCATTCGTTCCTAATGACAGAAAAGATCCCGGTCAGGAATTTAAAGGTGCTGTCATCTATCCTGATCATTTTTCAAGGCTAACAATACTTAGCTCCAATTGGCACATACCAAATCTGGCCCTTGGCTTCATTACAATGCTGGCTAATATTTAATTTGTATATCTTTTGGGGAAGAGAATGTTTATGCTTTGATCTTGTGATGAGATGAGATTGAATTATATCACTTGTCCATTTCAAAGTCATTGGCTTGTAGTTGTTTAATTTTTTTCAATGTGTGACTTCTCCCAAGTTCTTGGATTGTCTTGTGATCTTCTTAGTGTGGTTGGAATGTGTTGGAATGGAATGATTTTTAAAATGTTATCTAATTCTGGGTTTTATTTAATTGGCCAAACTAAGTAATAATTTTAATTAGCAATTTTATGATGTTTGTATGTCTATATTTTTCTTGGTTGTACACCGCCTTGAGTCCTACGGGAGAAAGGCAGTATAGAAATATAATAAATAAATAAATAAATAAATAAATAAAAAAAAAATATGCCCTAATCAGAAAATAAGCCCTCATGTCTCTTTCGGAGCAAAAATTAATATATGACCCAGTCTTATTTTCAGGGAAACACAGGTACACACACACACACATACACACACTCATGTTTGTGAGCACACTGGCCCACATTAAAAATGAAATTCTGTTGCCTGCTCTCAAAAGAAAATATATATTTTCTCATATACATACATAACACACATGTACACATTACTCTCTCTGTATACGTAGCCTTTAATGGTACTATGTCTACATGGAGGGACATAAGCAGTGGGGTAATACAAGGTTCCATCTTGGGGCCAGTACTCTTCAGTATCTTCATAAATGACTTAGATGAGAGAATAGAAGAATAGAACTTATCAAATTTGCAGATGATACTAAGCTGGCCGAAATAACTAACACCCTAGATCAGGGGTCCTCAAACTTTTTAAACAGGCGGCCAATTCACAGTCCCTCAGACTATTGAAGGGCCGAACCGGCTGGGTGGGTGTGGCTAGGCGATCATGTGACTGGGTGGGCGTGGCCAGTTAAACACTCCATTAAATAGTACACACAAATTAAGCTTTACTTTGTTTTGCTCCTGGGGATGTTTTATTTGCTTTTATTTGCATGTTGCTCTTTTGGTTGATTTCATTTTACTAGATCGTTTTAAAGTTGTATTAGGAGTCTGGTGGTCCGCTTCAGAAAACTCAGTTTTGCAGAAATTCTTCTCAGCCCCTAGGAGCTTACAATCAATAAGTCTCTCTCCCTCTCTCTCTCTCTCTCTCTCTCTCTCTTCTCGTCTCTTTCCCTCCCTCCCTCCCTCCCTCCATGTGTGCGTGTGTGTGTGTCTTCTTTCTCTCTCTCTCTCTCTCTATCTCTCGTCTCTTTCCCTCTCTTTCCCTCCCTCCCTCCATGTGTGTGTGTGTGTGTGTGTGTCTTTCCCCCCCCCTCTCTCCTTTCCACTATTTGAGCCCCTCTGGAGAAATTAAAAATTCAAGTACAACTAAAGTTGAAAAGCAAATGGGGGTGGGGAAGAGAAACCAGGACATGGAATGCTTGATAGGTACAGAGATGAGACTGGATCCTGGGGCATCTTCTTCAATCCTGGCAGTGCCCTGGGATACCACTTTGAATTCCATTCCATTCCATTCCATTCCATTCCATTCCATTCCATTCCATTCCATTCCTTTCTATTTCCATTCCATTCCATTCCATCCTATTCCCATTCCCACTCCATCCTATTGCTATTGCTATTGCTATTGCTATTGCTATTGCTATTGCTATTCCATCCCATCCTATTCCTATTCCTATTCCTATTCCTATTCCTATTCCCATTCCATTCTCTCCTATTTCCATTCCATTCTATTCGCATCGCGGCAATCTCAATCCGCTTTTGGAATCTTGCTGGCTCCCCTGGAGCTCCCTCTGCACATGCCGAACACGCGCAACAGGCTCAGGCAAGGGCTCCACGCATCTGGTAGGCATTGCTCAGAGTGGATCTGCCGAGGAAGCCCCAAGGCTGCTTAGCGGCACTGATCTGCTGGCCAGCCAGCCCTGTCTACCTTTCTCTCCAGGGGCGGAGACGGCTGTCCTCCTTTGGGGACAGACAGTCTCACCAGCCAATGCCCTGGAACTGCTGAGCACTGAGTGGGAGGATGGGCAGACAAGCCGTGGCGGGGGGGGTGGGGGAGGGAAGCAACCTCCCCTACCTATAGTAGCACTCTGCCAGCCAAAACTGGGGCGTGCAGAGACCTCCTTGGGCCTCCATGCACCCCATTTTTGGCCTCCCCCACCTCCAGTAGTACCTACCAGCCAAAAACGGGGCATGTGGAGGTCTGCCGGGGACTCTACACATTCCATTTTTGGCCTCCCCCGCCACCAGAAGCACTCTGCTGGTCAAAAACAGGCCCATTTTTGGCCTCCCCTGCCTCCAGGCTGACTCTGCCAGCCAAAAGCGGGGCATACAGAGGCCTCCCGGGGCCTCCACATGGCCCATTTTTGGCTTCCCCTGCCTCTAGTAGCACTTTGCCGGCCAAAAACGTTGGCCTTACCTTCCAGTTCCAGCCCGCAGGGCTTGCAAAGGTAAATCCTGTGCTCAGCTGAAGGGTGGGGGCCAGTGAGTGGGTGGGGTTGTTGCAATATTTTCAGGATCAGACTCAATAATATTAGTGAGAGTTAAAGGTTTAAATATATTTCCTTTTATTTACAATAGGCATTCTATATTCACTGAATATTCACAGATAGAAGCAAGGAAAAGGGTGTAGGTGGCTCCTTATATATACAATGGGTGGAGCTATAAGTGGGAGTGGTGAATTATGAATACATTAAGAAGTGAAGAATAAGTTAACCCCTGATACCCCATTCTTATACTATTTACACATTAGAGAATAAGGCATTTACATCTGACAAATCCCCCTCTAAATGCCGATTCGTTATACAACACCAATTACACTCAGATTCAGGACAATACAAGACATACAATTTAGATGTTAAATATTTGTGTTGCTTAGAAGGTAAAGGCTTTGTCAATATGTCAGCTAATTGTTCTGAAGTATCACAATGCACTGCTTTAATAAATCCATCCTGAGATAATTGTCTCACATGTTTAAATTTTATATCTATATGCCTGGACCTTTGTCCAATGGCATCAGATCTAGATATTTCAATGGCTGCTTTATTGTCTTCATGCATAACAAAAGGCAAAGCAGGTTTTTTCCAAACATCTGAAATTAAATCATTAAACCATACAAGGTTATTTGCAGCTTTGGATAAACAAACATATTCCGCTTCTGTCATTGAAGTGGCTACTAGTTCTTGTTTACCAGTATACCAGTAAACTGGACAGTCATTTAAGAGAAAAATATAACCAGATGTACTTTTTCTGCATGATGTGTCTCCAGCCCAGTCCGCATCTGCATAACATGCAAGCTTTGGTTCTTTATTATCACTAGGTTCTAATACTAAGCAAAAATCTAGTGTACTTTTCAGATATCTTAAAATTCTTTTAACAGCTTCCCAGTGATACATTGTTGGTTTGCTGACGTGTCTGGATAATAAATTGAGTGGTAAGGCGATATCTGGTCTAGTCCAATTAGATATATAAAGAAGTGAACCTATGATTGATCTATAAAATGTGTTATCCTTGAATTCAGGTGAAGATTCATCAGTATTTCTAAGAAAATCAGTTTGCATAGGAGTATCACAGGGTTTGGCATTGTTTAAATTGCATTTATTTAAAAGTTCTATAATCTTATCTCTCTGATTAAGTTTGAATCCCCTTCTAGTCTTATTAATTTGAACACCAAGATATTTGTTCACTTTACCTAGAGATTTCAACGAGAAATGTTCATTTAACTTATTTACAAAAGTTTCTCTTCTCTCTTTGTGTTTTCCTATATATAAAATGTCATCTACATAAATCAACACAAATTCAGTGTAATCATCACCCTTTTTGACAAAGAAACAGTTATCAGCAGTGGTAGCGTTGAAATCCATGGTCTTAAGTACTTTTACTAAACAATCATACCATCTTTTACCAGATTGTTTTAATCCGTATAAACTCTTGTTCAACAGCCAAATTTCATTTTTGTTGGTGTATTGACTGTGAGGTGCTCTTACGTATATTTCCTTATCTAGTTTTGCGTGTAGATACGCAGTCTGTATGTCATATTGAAATACATCAAGATTGAGTGCTGATGCTACCACTAGAGCTGTTTTGACACTCTCTGTTCTTACAGTGGGGGAATACGTGTCAGTATAGTCCTCCGGATATTTCTGTGCGTAACCTTGTGCAACTAATCTAGCTTTATATAGAGTATTGCCTCCTTCTAAGTTCTTAATTTTATATATCCACCTGGTACCAATAATTGTTTTATCTTTAGGTGCAATTGCAGGTGTAAATACATTTAATCCTTGTAAACTTTTCATCTCTTTTTTCATAGCTAATTCCCATTTTTCTTTTTCTTCATGAGGGAGTTTTAACACTTCCTCATAAGTATTAGGCGTTATTGGCTCACCATCCATATGCATTATGTAATCTCTGTATTTATTTGGCATTTGATTTCTGTTGTTTCTAATGACTCTTTCAGGTTTGCTATTGTTATCATGCAAATATCTTGCTTCTTTTTTTGTTAGTGTGTCTGTCTTTATTTTGTGTTGGCTATTTGTCCAAGTTTTGGTTTTGCTTTTATATTTGTTGATATTCTGTTTTTCTATGGTCCCTTTCTCATGAGATTTTGTATCTTTACATTTATTTGGAAATATTTCATTAAGATGTAATTTAGACCAGTTGGCCTGTTCATGGAACACAGCTGTTCTGGAAACTATAAATTTGTTATTATTATCAATGAATCTGTACCCTTTGGTGCCAGTTTCATATCCCATAAATCTGAGTCTTCTGGATACGTTTTCTCCCTTTCTTCTCAACTGTTTAGGTATGTGTACGTCTGCAGTGACTCCAAATATGTGCATGTGTGCTAATTTTGGTTTCCTATTATACATTACTTCATATGGTGTCTTATTTACAATACTGGACCAGGTTCTATTTTGTGTGTAATTTGAATAATGTAAGGCTTCTGACCAAAATTGTTTGCTTAAGCCAGCATCCTCCAATGTGCATCTAATCATGGTTTGTAATGTGGAATTCTTTCTCTCTGCAATCCCGTTCTGAAACGCAGAAAATGGACTAGACGTGTAATGTAGCATTCCTCTATCCTTTAACCATTGGGAGAATTCTTTAGACATGAATTCACATCCCCTATCTGTCATAATTTGTTTTATTCTGATATTGTGTTGTGTTTCTATGCGTTTGTAAAATTCCTTAAATTTTTGAAAGGTTTCATCTTTGTGTTTTAATGTATAAACAAACCCATAACGGCTATAATCGTCTACTATTGTCAGGAAGTAACGTTTTCTATAGGTGATTGATGGAGTTAATGGGCCAACTAAGTCCATGTGTACTAAGTCAAAAATTTTGTTAGTTGATCTAGTAGATTTTCTTGGTCTGGGACTAGTTTTTAGTTTTGTAGATTTACATACTGAGCATTCCAAATAGTTTTCACAATTTTTTATTTTGACACCTTCTGCGTGTTCAGTCATTTTTTGTACTACAGGAAAACTGGCATGTCCTAACTTCCTATGTAAGATGTGAGCACACTCATCATGAATTGGTTTACCTATTTTTGGTTTTTTTTCATTGTGTGCATCTGCGTGATCATGAGATATTTTACATTCATCATTGTCACTGTTGCTAATATTTTCATCATCTGCTTCAATACAATCTTCCATATTTGAATCAATGTTATGCAACCATTTTTCCTTTGTTATCAGATAAGGTAGGCCTCCTTTAATCATCACAGTGCCTATATTTATTTTATTCTTCTCCAAAGTCGCTTTTCCCTTTGAGAAAACTATATTAATGTCTGAATCTCTACTTAGTTTTATGGCACTTAGTATGTTATGAGGTATTTCAGGTATTAACAATACCCCCTCTATTTTTCCTAGACCAGGCAAGGTTACATTTCCTCTGCCTAATACTTGAACCTTTTCTTGGTTAGCTACTTTTATTACAAATTTATCTTCTGTAAATGAAGACAATATATTTTTGTTATTAGTGGTGTGATTAGTTGCTCCAGAATCAATAAGCCAATTATTGTTCTCATTTTGCTGTATTTTAGTGTTGTCTTGTTTATTTAATCCATTCAGTGAACCAGATTTTCTATCCTTTGAATTATCTCTGCCCCCTCTATTCTCTTTGTAATTTGGTGGGCTTCTATATCTATGTCTATCTATGGAAGACTGTCTATAATTGTATTTGTTCCTATATTCTGACCTATGTCTTTCCTTTGAAATTTTGGGACAATCTCTTCTATTGTGTTCCCTGGATCCACAATTGTGACATTTAAATGTTTCATTATATTTTTCTTGGAAAGCTACTTTCCTATAAGGTTTGTGTTCTGTGTGATTGCTAGAACGATTTCTTCTTGAATTGTCTTCTGCTATCAATTTATTGGATAGACTTTCTATGGATAAATATCCTAGATTGATAGTGTCTAAATGTGACATAAAACTGTCCCATGATGAATCAAGTGAGTTGATAATAACACTTTTCATTGTTTGGTCTGAAATCACCTCCCCCCTCAAATGCAGCTCAGCTCTTATTTTGTTTAAAGATATTAAATGCTCACTTATGGAAACCCCTGGTTTCACTCTAGATGAAAAGAAATCCTTAGACATTCTTGTGGTGGTAGCCACACTATCGCTGTGAAACAAATTAAACATGCATTGAATAATTTCTGAAACAGTCAGATTAGGTTTGATGCTATGATACATTGCAGGAGACACACTAGATATTATTAAGAAAAATGCTCTATGGTGTAAACAATCT
The DNA here is from genome assembly GCF_029215685.1 of Pituophis catenifer annectens. Lineage (NCBI taxonomy): Eukaryota > Metazoa > Chordata > Lepidosauria > Squamata > Colubridae > Pituophis > Pituophis catenifer. The sequence continues at coordinate 14,134,236 of NW_027256882.1, read as the reverse complement.
ATTTTTAAAGTCCAAGGTCTTTTTGGGGGACTAGTGATAAAAAATAGTAAATTTTCCTTCATAAAGACAACCTGGAGTTGTTGATACCATTCTTGCAAATTAATGCCATCAACCCTTAGTTTTGGGAAGTCACTGGGTAAATTTCCGACATTATTTTGTCCATTACTTACGACCTGGGGCAGTCCGTGGTCTCGCAAGTGTAGAAAATTGCAAAACGGCATGGGGATGCTCGCAACGAGTCTGCGTGGTTCTCTCGCCAGTTCATGTCTTCCCGGACCGTCTGCGTAGTTTCGCGCATGCGCGTTGTCCATTTCTTCTTTGGAGTCGTCGTGGAAGGTTCTCTCCATTGCGGCTCGCTCGCTCTGCTCTGCTTCAGACGAGTCGGTCTCTGGTTCGACCTTGGGAGTTCTGACGACGGCGGCTGCTCTCCTTTTTCTTTTGGGAGCGTTGGCACTTGCTTCGGTCTGTGGTGTAGGGCGGAATCGACAAGGCTCTCTGGGTTCGGGCGTCGGCGCTTTCGAAGTCAGGATGGGAGCGGGCAGGTCTTGAGGTATCGGCTTGCTCGCTCGCTTCTTCGGTAATTCGGTAATTTTTAGTTTTGGCCCAAATGCAGCAAAAAGTGTTTTCATTGCTGATTTTATTTGGGATTTTGTTGAGTCATCTTCACTTTCTGATTCTGATTCTTCTGAGGAGTTCGAATCTTCTTTTTCATTTTCGTTGTCTGATAACGTTTTTCGCGCCAGAAATTTTGAATCGAGCATTTTGATTGGCTCTGCTTCGCTCACCTTGGAGGCCTGTTGAAACCAAGATGGCTGCCATTCAAAATTTCGCGCGGGATCACTGTTTTTCTTCTTCGTAATGACTTTCTCTGCAGTCATATCACTCACTATTTTTGGGTCTTTAGACTTCTCATTAGTGATGTTTTTCTCTCTCGCTGCTCCGCTGTTCTTCAGCATTTCTTGGAGGTTCGCGATGAGGCTTTCATCATTCTTCTGGCTTTTTAATAGTTTTAATATCTCTGACCTGAGTTCGTTATTCTCTATTTCGATTTCCTCCTGGTCATCATTTTCGTCTATTATTTCTTCGTCTTCAGTGGTGTATTCTTCGGACTCTCTCGAAATTGCGTCTGTGGATTCGTTGACCATTTCTTGTTCTGTTTCCATTTCTTTGCTGTAGGCCCTGGTGTTGGGCCTATCTTTCTTAGACATTTTTAAGTTTTTATTGAGTCAATTAACCATCCTCTGCTACCAGCTTGTTGCAATATTTTCAGGATCAGACTCAATAATATTAGTGAGAGTTAAAGGTTTAAATATACTTCCTTTTATTTACAATAGGCATTCTATATTCACTGAATATTCACAGATAGAAGCAAGGAAAAGGGTGTAGGTGGCTCCTTATATATACAATGGGTGGAGCTATAAGTGGGAGTGGTGAATTATGAATACATTAAGAAGTGAAGAATAAGTTAACCCCTGATACCCCATTCATATACTATTTACACATTAGAGAATAAGGCATTTACATCTGACAGGGGTGATGTGGGCAGGGCAGCCTTGTGGCCCCACACGGGCCAGATTAATGGCTTCAACGGGCTGTATGCAGCCTGCGGGCCGTAGTTTGAGGACCCATGCCCTAGATAGGCTCAGAATCCAGATGGATGTCGACAGACTTGAACACTGGGCCCTAACAAAATTAAATTCATCGTAGAGAATGAATTTCAGCCGAAGAGGTTGTACAAAAAAAAAAAATGCTTTTAAAAACTTCTGAGATCCCAGCTGAGTTGCCTGATCATGAGGCTTTTCAAAGCATTTTTTTCTGCAACCTCTTCAGCTGAAGAGGTTGTAGAAAAAATGCTTTGAAAAGTTAAACATAAAAGTTGGCCATGCCCACCCAGTCACATTACCCCCCCCCCCACAATACCATACACCCCCACGCCCACAGAACCGGTAGTAACAAATTTTACATTTCACCACTGGACCAAGGGAGACATGATTGTAGTCTTCCAATATTTGAGGGGCTGTCAGAGAGGAGGGGGTCAATCTATTTTGGAAAGCACTTAAAGGTCAGACAAGGAATAATGGATGGAAACTGATTGAGGAGAGATTCAATCTAGAAATAAGGAGAAACTTTCTGACAGAGAACCATCAACCAATGGAACAGCTTTTGCCTTCAGAAGTTGTGGGAGCTTCATCCCTGGAAGCTTTGAAGAAGAGACTGGACAGCCATCTGTCAGAAATGGTATAGGGTCTCCTGCTTGAGCAGGGGCTTGGACTACGAGGTCCCTTCCAACTGTTATTCTGTGGTTCCCTAGCTAGCATGCTGGTGTTGTGGCCCCGCCCTCTGAGCCTGTCCCATCGGAGGAAGAAAGCTCCGAGCATGAGGAAGAGGAGTCAGCCAGGCCTCCCTCTCCAGGCCCCTCCCCTCTGGCATTGTCTCAGGTGCCGGCCGAGGGAGAGGAGATCAATAGGGAGACAGCTGGCTCGGATCAGAGTGACGAAGAAACATCATTCCTGGACGCACGCCTCCGAAGGCGTGATAAACGTTTGCAGCAGCTTAGGAGGCGTACTAGGGATTAGAACTGAGTCACTGGACCACACCCCAGAGACTATATAATAGAGGGTAGTGGTCAGTGATCCTTGTGACGAACAAAAGTAAACCTTGGATAGTCACTAAAGCCTCGTTCGGAACTGCGGAGAGAAATATTATTTCTGCTTGGACTTTTTGCACGTTAAGTACCTTATCTTTCTGTTTGTGAAAATAAAGGCATTTGGCAGACGGTGTGTCTATCGCTGCCAAGTGGGAGATAAGACCTGGGTGCGTTCCAAAGTGTTTCCTTAACCCTCGGCTGGCTGTGTTTGTGTGTGTGTGGGTACGGGGACAGATCAGCTGGCTGGGGAATTCTGGGAGCTGAAATCCACACACCTTAAAGATGCTAAGGTTGCATTAGAAATATGTGTCGATGAAGACTCATTCCCCCTGGCCAAAGATGTCAAAAAGTTGAATCGTGGCAACTGAACCAATCTTTGTTAATCCAACATATTTCGTTGCTCATCCAAGCAACTTCATCAGTCAGAGCAAAATTAGTTAGGCAGAGAGTCAGAGCGTACCAACTCTTGCCACACCAACTCCAGGGGATTCTCCCCAGATTGCAACCCATTTTGGGGAGAAACTGCTGAAGTTGGTGTGGCAAAAGTTCGTACATTCCAATGACTCTTTGACTCTTCCTAACTAATTTGCTCTGACTGATGAAGTTGCTTGGATGAGCAACGAAACGCTTCTGATTAACAAAGATTGGTCCAGTTGCCATGATTCAACCTTTTGACACTGCTTTAGAGAGGTGATAGTTATGTATCTCCACCAACACAGGCTTAAATCTTAGGAAACCCTCCCGTATTTGCTCTGCGTATTTCTTAATCAGAGCCCTTGTCCCTCTTTTCAAGGCAATATGTGGTGTTGGTGCCCAGCACGATTCACATGGAGACCTCAGAGAACTTCTGCATCCAGATGAACCATCTGGAAGAAACACTCACCTTGACCATCTTTCTGGAATCCGGGTCTCAGAATTTGATCCTGAATCAAGTGACGATAAAAGAGAAAGATGGATTTCAATGTGTTCCTTTCCAGGTAAGTCAGTCAGTCTCTCACCCCCCCTTTTCTCCCTCTTTCCCCCCCTCTCTCTCCCCCCTCCCCCCTCTCTTTTGCAAGCTTTCTAATTCTAACCAGTGGTGAAATCCAATTTCTTTTACTACTGATTCTGTGGGCGTGGCTTGGTGGGCGTGGCAGGGGAAGGATACTGCAAAATCTCCATTCCCACCCCACTCCAGGTGAAGGATACTACAAAATCTCCATTCCCATCTCACTCCAGAGGAAGGATATTGCAAAATCTCCATTCCCACCCCACTCTGGGGCCAGCCAGAAGTGGTATTTGCCGGTTCTCCGAACTACTCAAAATTTCCGCTACTGGTTCTCCGAACTGCTCAAAATTTCCGCTGCCGGTTCTCCAGAACCTGTCAGAACCTGCTGGATTTCACCCTGATTCTAACCTACATTGTCAGACAGTTAAATTCAGGACCATTTAATTGCACAATATCACAATCCTGATTTGCATGAATCAATAACTATTTTTTAAAAAAATCCAGCTTGGAAGAAGCACAGCTTGGTTATTTCTCTTTTAAAGACATGATTGCTTAACCAGTACCAGCTTTCAGTGCAAGAAATTTCCTAAGCCCTATTCTAAAAAAATGCATTTGGGCTTCTATGCTTCAGCAATAGAAAATGGGGGGGGGGTGGGCTCTTGAAAATTATTGTCAGTTCTCCTTCAGTATTGCCCTGGAAATACTCTTTGCCCCTTCACAATGTCTTGATGCAAGGAAAATGAATTTGGCAAATTTAAGTTACGGTCCAGATGTTGCTACGGGGGTCAATATGTCACTGGAAAGCGATGAATGAAGACACAACTGCAGAGCAGGAAAAGGTCATTGGCTTTTTAAGTCCAAGGTCACAGATTCAAGCCTTGCTATCTACAATGCAGAACTTGATGTGAATTTGCTTGTATATTTCTTAAAGAGAGAAAACATTTCCTTTATACCTATATGTTTATACAGATAATCCTCAACATTAAGACTACAATTGTGCCCAAAATTTCCATTGCTAAGCAAGACAGTTCTTAAGTGAGTTTTGCCCCATGTTATGACCTTTCTTGCCATAGTCTTTAAGTGAATCAGTGCAGTTGTTAAGTTAGTAACACGGTTGTTAAATGAACCTGGCTTCCCCAGTGACTTTGCTTGTCCAAGGGTCGCAAGAGGGGATCACAGGATTCTGGGAGACCGCAACCGTCATAAATAGGAGTTGGTTGCCAAGCGTCTGAATTTTGATCACATGATCGTGGGGATGCTGCAATGGTCATAAAGTGAAAAAACGACCCTAAATCACTTTTCCAGTGCTGCTGTACCTTTGAATGGTTAATAAATGAACTGTTGTAAGTCGAGAACTACCTGTACCTCTATTCTAGAAACGTTTGTCATTCTAGAAAATGCAGCTGCCAGAGTACAGTGCTAACTCTCGAATCAACCTTGCTCTCCATTTGGGTCACTTTTTAAAACTTAGAATAGAATAAGAGAGTTGAGAAGGACCTTGGAGGTCTTCTAGTTTAGCTCTCTGCTTGGACAGAAAACCCGGCCTATACCATTTCAGACAAATGGTTATCCAATCTCTTCTTAAAAACTTCCAGTGTTGGAGCATTCACAACTTCTAGAGGCAAATTGTTCCACTGATTAATTGTTCATCAGGTTCGCCTGATCCGCCAGTTGCGTCCCTTTCTGGATCGGGACTCGTTACGCACGGTCACTCATGCCCTCGTCACCTCCCGTTTGGACTATTGTAATGCTCTCTACATGGGGCTCCCCTTGAGGTGCACTTGGAGGCTCCAACTGGTGCAGAGTGCGGCCACGCGGGTGGTGACGGGAGCGACGTGGCGCTCCCATGTAACACCTCTCCTGCGCGAGCTGCACTGGCTCCCGGTGGTCTTCCGAGTGCATTTCAAGGTTTTGGTTATCACCTTTAGAGCGTTCCATGGCTTAGGACCTGGTTATTTACGGGACCACCTGCTACCACCAATAGCCTCCCATCGACCAGTACGCTCCCATAGAGAGGGGCTCCTCCGGGTGCCGTCGGCCAAACAATGTCTACTGGCGGCCCCCAGTGGGAGAGCCTTCTCTGTGGGGGCACCTAGTATCTGGAACGAGCTCCCCCTGGAGATACGGAGGATCCTGGATCTGTGTACCTTCCGTCGCGTGCTTAAGACCTTCCTCTTTCACCAAGCCGGCCTGACCTAAGTCTCTCCCCTTTTTAAATGGAAATTTTAAATCTGGTTTTAAATTATTGGGGTTTTAAATTTGTTCAGCCAAATTATTTAATTCGTTTTAATCTATTTTAAATTTTGTATTTATATGTTTTATTCCATGGCTGTTCACCGCCCTGAGTCCTTCGGGAGTAGGGCGGTATACAAATTCAATAAAATAAAAATAAATAAATAAATAAATAAGGAGTGACTGGGAGGGGAGGGGAGGGGTGGGCCAGCCAGTGGTGCGATTAGCCAGTTTTCCAAACTGCACAAAAATTTAAAAACCGGTTCACCCAAACCAATCTGAACCGGCTGAATCCCACCTCTGGATAGAGGGAGTTGAAATTGCAAGAACCTTGGGTGAGAGCGACCATGTCATACTGGAATTCAACATAATGCTAACACAAGCAATAGAACATAACGATAACGATATTGCTCAAACCATTTGATTTTGTCTCTTTTCATTCCTGCAGATTCCCAGGTGGAGCAACATTTCGCCCCCATCGGAAGCCGTTCTCGTGATGAGAGCAAATGGGTTGACTCAGAATTTCTGGAGCCGCAAAAAAGTGCTGATTGAGAAACCAAAGAATCTGCTTTTCATCCAGACGGACAAACCAATCTACAGAGCGGGACAGCAAGGTAAGGGCGACTCCAGTGGGAAACCTGCGACTCCAGTGGGAAACCTGCTCCTGAAATTCTTGCTTTTCTAACCCTTTCAAGCCCTTATCATTGCAATTTTTACAGGTTTTATTTTACAAATTTAAATTTTACATTTCTTAGCCAGGCAATTGTTAAGCGAGTCGCACCAGCTTTTACGACCTTTCTTCCCTTGGTTGTTAAGCAAATCACTGCATTTGTGAAGTGATTCGTGCAGTTGTGAAGCGAATCTGGCTTCCTCTGTTGATCCCGTTTTCGGAAGCCGGCTGGTAAGGTTGCAAATGGTGATCACATGATTCCCGGATGCTTGTAACCAGTGGTGGGATTCAAATAATTTAACAACCTGTTCTCTGCTCTCATGACCAGCTGAGTAGGTGTGGCTGAGTGGTCATGTGACTGGGTGGGCATGGCCAATTTGAAATTTCTCCTTAATCCAACTCAGAATAAAATAGCACAATAAAATAGCACTGTTCCAGTATTTAGAATAGTATAGAACAGAACAGAACAGAACAGAACAGAACAGAACGCAATGCAATGCAATGCAATGCAATGCAATGCAATGCAATGCAATGCAATACAATACAATACAATAACAATACAATAACAATAGTTGGAAGGAATCTTAGAGGTCTTCTAGTCCAGCCTCCTGCTTAGGCAGGAAACCCTACACCACGTCAGAAAAATGGTTATCCAATCTCTTCTTAAAAACTTCCAATGTTGGAGCATTTACAACTTCTGGAGGCAAGTTGTTCCACTGATTAATTGTTCTCACTGTCAGGACATTTGAGGGGCTCCTGCAAAAATGAGGGGGTCGATCTATTTTCCAAAGCACCAAACGTCACAACAAGAAACAATGGATGGAACCTAATCAAGGAGAGAAGCAACCTAGAACTAAAGATAAATTTCCTGACAGTTAAAACGATTAATCGGTGGAACAACTTGCCTCCAGAAGTTGTGGGTGCTCCCACACTCGGAGTTCTTAAGAAGAGATTGGACAACCATTTGTCTGAAACGGTATAGGTCCATGATGGCGAACATATGGCACGCATGCCAGAAGTGGTATGCAGAACCCTCTCTATTGGCACGTCCGCCGTCGCCCCAGCTCAGCTTTCTGCAGCGTTTCTTTCGTGAGCTTCTGTTTCCCTGCAAACGACGAAACAGAATCTCACAAAAGAAAAAGGTCTTACCTCTTGCCGCGCTTCCGGTGTTGGAATGCCCCGCCTCCTGCTGGCCAGCTGGCCTTCAGGTCTCTGCTGCGCATGTGCACGAGTATGTCCGTGCATGCATGTTCGCATGTTGCTCATGCGTGTGCATGTTCACTTGCATGTGCGCACATGCACACGTGCAGTTTGGGCACTCGGTGTCTAAAAGATTCGCCATCACTGGTATAGGTTTTCCTGCCTAAGCAGTGGATTGCGCTAGAAGACCTCCAAGGTCGCTTCCAACTTCTATTCTATTCTATTCTATTCTATTCTATTCTATTCTATTCTATTCTATTCTATTCTATTCTATTCTATTCTATTCTATTCTTTAAATGCAGAGCAATTTAATTGAAAGAAACACATTTGAAAATGAGAGAAGAATGATGTCTCTTTTTGCTAACTTAAAACTAAACATGAATTGAAAAATTAAGGGGTTGACTTAGCATAGCGGCCGCACATGCAAATACGATCAAGATATGAGAAAGATGTAAAAATGTATGGTTTCTATAAAGAACCAATAGAACTAGATCAGATACTAGCAGGGACAGATGAAAAATTAATTTAAAAAATGTAATTTATTGAGCTATTTTGTAGGAGCCTGTAGTCTGCTATGTGTAGGACTGTTTCCTTATCTTGGATGGCAAACCTCAGATAAGGAAGGTTACTCACATATAGGCGCCAGGAAATGGCATTAAGACCCTAACTCTATAAACAAGAGGAACAGGAGGAAAGGAAGTGGGATGTGTGTTAACCCTAAATAACATTATAAGTGCTTAAGCAAAGCAGTAATGGTTAACCAAAGACTCCAGTTACCTGGAAGATTCTGTAGCCAATGAGATGCTGCCAAGTACACTGTAACTTGAAAGTAATAAACTATATAATGTCACTATGTAAGACAATAAAATGACCACATACATCCTCAACCTTTGTGTGAGTGGTCACTACACTATTTATTGAGCATCAAAATGGAAGAAGAACAAGTAAAAGAAACAATGATAGTATGGGCCAAACATACTATAGATAAATGGTAGATAAATGGCAGAAACTGTGGGATAGAAACTATAAATTAACAATGTCAACTGCATATAAGGAAAATTTATATAAAATGTTTTATAGATGGCATTTACCACCAACAAGAATGGCAAAGTTGTTTAAAAACATGTCCGCCAAATGTTGGAAATGGAATCAGATACCGGGTTCGTACTATCATATATATATTTTTTAATTTGATTTATATGCCGCCCTTCTCCGGAGACTCAGGGTGGCTTACAATGCGTTAAGCAATAGCCTTCATACTTTTGTATATTTTGTATATGTGGTCGACATGCCCAAAGGCAAAAAAAAAAAAAAAAAAAATACTGGGCAAAAATACATACATGGTTAGAAAAAAATGGTAAAGCAACATATAGATCTAAAAAAATATTCTTGTTGGGTATCTTACCAGAAAAGTACAATAAAAGGAATACATATTTAATTTTACATGTATAAACAGCAGCGAGAGTTGTTTTTGCACAACAGTGGGAAAATGAAGAGAGCCCTACAGATAAAAGTGTAATAAAAAAATATCAGAATGCGCAGAGATGGATAGATTAACACTTAAAAAGGAAAAGGAAGAAACAGAATATTTTTTAACATGGGATTCGTTTTACCAATGGTTAGCTAACAGAAACAGAAGTTAGAAATTTAAAAGTTTAAGAGAATCATTAATTATACAATGAAAGTTAATTAGTATGGATAGGCAAATATTATGTGATTATTATCAATGCTATGAATATTATTGTTATCATTACTTATTATTCTCAAAATTAACTGTACCCAGACAATACACTGTTCATGTAGATACTGAATTTTACACACACACACCCCACACATATATATATAAGATAGAGATAGACAGACAGACAGACACAATGGATGGAAACTAACCAAAGAGAGAAGCAACCTAGGACTAAGGAGAGATTTCCTAAGGGTGACACCAATCAACCAGTGGAATAGCTTGCCTTCAGAAGTTGAAACATAGAAACACCATTGCAACCCTATTCCAAATTAATAAAATCAATTCTGCTTAAGAACTGGTTCTCCTGAACAGGTGCGAACCGGCTGAATCCCATCACTGCTTGTAACTATTGTAAATTCATGCTAGTTCCCAAGTGTCCAAATTTTGATCGTGTGATCATAAAGAGTCTGTGATGGTCAGAAGGATCACTGTAAGCAACTTTTTTCAACAGCACTGAAAAAAGTGACTTATGACCATTTTTCACAGTTACAACCTTTGCAGCCTTCCCATAATCCTATTATCATAATTTAGACACTTGGCAAGTGACTCATATTTCTGACAGTTGCACTGTCCCAGAGTCATGTGATCACTTTTTGGGACTTTCTGATTAGCAAATTCAAAGCCAGATTCATTTAAGAACCAAGTTACTAACTTATCAACTGCAGCGGTTCACTGAGGAGAGAAAAGTCGTAAAATGAGGCAAAACTCATTTAACAAATGTCTCACTGAACAATGTAAATTTTGGGCTGTTGTGGTCGTAAGTCGAGGACTACTTATACGTAACCTGGAGATGACCCATAATCATTTCCCAACACTATCTACTGAGTGGAATAAAGCCAGGATAGACATAACCACTTGACTTCTTCAGGGTCAGGAATCCTCCTTGTTCTTCTCTGGTTGGCTGGACCCTGCAGTTCATCAAGGAAAAGAGACAAACCAGAGTGTCTCCAGAGAAGGGCAACCAAAGGGAAGGAGGATAAAAATATCTATGATAAATGATTGGAGATAGTGGGTATGCTCTTCACCTTGGAGCAGAGACGACTATGTGGAGGTCTGACGGCAGTCATCATGTATGTCTTAGCTGCTCAATTTTGGGGGAATTGAGCAATTTCTAGGAGACATGAAACAATAGTCTAAATGTCAGAAAAGTGCATTATGATTGGACATCAGAAAAAAATGTCTTAATGGAGCTGGATGGCCTTGACTACCCAGGAGGAAGGATTGGCAGAAGGATTTAAAGAAAAGCTGGATGGCCACCTACTAGGAGTGCTGCAGCAGTTTATTACTGCCCTGGGCAGGGGTCGGACTAATATTTTTCAACTGTAGCAACTTGAATACGTGTAGACTTCAATTCCCAGAATTCCACAGCCAGCACGGAATCTTCTGGAAAGATCCCATGGCTGGCCGGGGAATTCTGGGAGCTGAAGTCCACACGTCTTCAAATTGTCAAGTACGAGAAAACACTGGACTGCAGTAAATGATCTCCAAGATCCCTTCTATATTTTAATATTTGTACATTTAGTGGCTACTTTCCCCACATATTCTCCCTCTTGTCTTTTGCAGTTCAGTTTCGCATCGTCTCCATGGATAAAGATTTCCATCCTACGAAGAAGAAGGTAAATTTTGAGGGGTACTAAGAGATGGTGGCATCTCTGTGCGAAAACATTCAATTCATGCTCTCCCCTGGGTCAATTCCCCTCCAGGGGAATTGTATGGAGCCCTCCCTCCTCACATATAACATTGAACTCAGTGTGTGTGTGGAGATACCCCTGGATGAAAACTAGCGAAGACTGATGGAGTAATTGCAGGTTTTGGATTAGTGCTAAGCTTAAATTTACTCTTAGTCATGAAAACTGGCTGGGTGACCTTGTGGCTATGCACTGTCAACCAACCAACCTCACAGGGTGGTTGTTATGGGTGTGTGTGTGGGAATTCTAAGAGTAGTTCCTTGAGGTAAGGCAAGATACAAATAAATACATATCAAAATGATAATGCAGTATAAAAGAATCTCCCATATCCCTTTTTTTATCTATTTACTCTTTTTCTCTATCCTCATGTTCACTTCTTGGTGTCTCTGATATTCCTGTGTTTTGTTTTGTTTTTTTGTCTCCACAGTTTCCATTTGTGTACATCCAGGTATGTGCTGAAAGGTCATAGCAGTGCCAGCTCCATGGCTGATTGGACCTCATTGCTCTCTGGATGGGAGGCCACCAGGAAATACGAGGGCTACAGGCTCTTGGGAAATCAGAATGAGCAACCATTTCCAGATCGTTGTCCAGAAAATGACACAAGGAGATCTCTTGGTGGCGAGAGAGAGATATTTTTAAAGTAGCTAATATCAAGTCCCGTTTCACTTTGTTAAGAATGGGGCTATTTTACAGAGTCCCTTAAAGTAGCAAACTTAATTCTGTTGGGAAACGAGGGATATTTTGTCTTTGACAGGTCCATTCCTATCTTCTTTACTAGGAATGGGGCTGAATGAGAGTCCTTTCCTTGCATTTGATCACAGAAACAGTAGCATCGATCAAGAAATCAATTAAAGACATGAATCAACTTCCTGCATAAAGTAGTTCATAGGTTTAGTGCTACCATTTCTGGGCTGCAATTCCTCAAAGTGTCCACTAGATGGCAGCAGAATGGTGAGCTACTCAGTGAACACATTCCTTCCATCTAGTGGTCCTCTGGAGTAAGGCAGTGCTATCTGGCAACCAGCCGAGAGGCTTGTTTTTTTTTTTGTTTCACTCCTTTCTTTCTTAAATTAGTTGCTCTAAAGTTAAGTGTTCAAGGAACTATGTCCCAGCCTCCTTCAGCTTGTACAATCTGAGCTCGAACATCCCTTTGTCTAATGGTAGAGCCTTCTTGCTAAAAGCAATAGCACTTAGACTTATATACCGCTTCACAGTGCTTTACCGCCCTCTCTAAGCGGGTTACAGTCAGCATATTGCTCCCAACGATCTGGGTCCTCATTTTACCGACCTCAGAAGGATGTAAGGCTAAGTCAATCTTGAGCCTGGTGAGGTTCAAACTGCCAAATTGCAGTCAGCTGGCAGTCAGCAGAAGTAGCCTGCAGTACTGCATTCTAACCACTGCGCCACCACGACTCTAAAACCTACAGCCACCATCTCCAAATTGAGGCTTTCAGAAAATTAGGGAGTACAACTCTCTGAATTTCCACCCAGCACAGCAATTGTCCTTGCTGGGTGCAGATCCTGAGAGTTTAAGCCCAAAATATATGTGGGCCTCTGGAAGGCTGTCATATCCAAATATACTGCGAATACCACTCAGAGAATGGGATTGTAGGACTACTTTGTCTGGGTCATGAACCACTAATTCTAGAACAATTCTGGTTTATGGACAAACTTGCTATCTTGTTCTTTCCAGGATCCCCAAAAGAACCGGGTGTTCCAGTGGAGAGATGTGGAGGTTCCATTGGGCATAATCCAGCTTTCCTATTCTCTGTCTTCCGATCCCCTCTTGGGCACCTACAAAGTGGTCATAGAGAAAGACTCCACAAAAGTTGCAGAAGACAGCTTTGATGTGGAAGAATACGGTAAGGAGATCCAGTTTGCCCTTCTTTTCTTTCTTCCCCCTCCCTTCCTGCTTCCTTTCTCCCTCCTCTTTCCTTCCTTCCTTCCTCCCTCCCTCTTCTGTCCCTCTAACCAACCTTCCTTCCTTCCTTCCTTCCTTCCTTCCTTCCTTCCTTCCTTCCTTCCTTCCTTCCTATTCTGTCTGGTTGAATTAAGGTTTATTTGTCGCAATGAAGTTGTAGCAGCTTAATCTGCACACTGAAGATTTAAATGCCTCTTCATGTTGAGCTGGTAGGTTTAAAAAACATTCCTCCTAGAACATTCATATTTAGGATTATTTTTAATGATGAAAAAAGCAGGATGGAAATGGAAGTAAGTACCATATTTTCGGAGTATAAGATGCATTACACCCCCCCCCCCGCCAAGTGGGTGGAAATGTCTGTGCATTTTATAAAGTCAATATTGCAGCGAGGGGTGGTGGTGCAGTGCCGATCAGCTGCTCTAGAATGGGCAGTGGTGGACAACGGGCCATGGAGGAATTGGTGGCGAATGGCCGGTGGCAAACAGGCTGCGTTGAAGAGGCGCTGCCGCAGAATGGACAGCAAATGGGCCGTGGGGAACAGCCGCCGGTGGCGAACAGGCAGCGGTGAACGAGCCAGATGAATATCGGATGGATGCTGGGAGGCAGAGGCAGATTTTTTTTTTCTTGTTTTCCTCCCCAAAAGCTAGGTGCCTCTTATAGTCTGAAAAATTTGGGGAGGAAAGAAGGAAGGAGGGAGAAGAAAGAAAGGAAGAACGGAGGGAAGGAAGAAAGGAAGGAGGAATTAAGGAAAGGAGGAGGGAGAGAATGAATGGATGAATGAATAAATGAATAAATATTTGGCAATGAGGGATTTAGCAGGCCAATGAGGGATTTAGCAGACCTTATAATTCTGTTTATTTTGTTTAATTCAGTGGTGGGTTCCTCCCAGTTCGGCCCGGTTCCACCGAGCCGGTAGCGGTGACGATATGATGTCACCGAACCAGTTCTGCCCCCCCGCATTATTCTTACCTTTTATTTGGCCCCACCCTCAATCTATTGCTGCCTCCTGAGTCCCAGCTGATCGGCTAGAAGGAAAAAAACTGTTTAAACTCTTGCCGCAGGACTTCAAAGGGCCGCCCTATAGCTGATCAGTGGTAAAAGGCAGTTTGGTGGTAGACCGGTGCCTCCAAAAGCAAATGAGTAGACTGGTGCCTGCAAAAATAAATGGGTAGACCAGTGCCTCCAAAAACAAATGAGTAGACCAGTGCCTCCAACAATAAATGGGTAAGCCGGTGCCTCCAAAAACAAATAAGTAGACCGGTACAGCTCTGGAAGCAGTTAAAAGCCTGGTAGACCAGTACCTCTGCTAAATCCTAAAGAATTGTCACATGACCATCAAGCCACGCCCACAAAATAAGTCACGCCCACAGAACCTCTTATTAAAAAAATTTAGAACCCACCCCTAGTTTAATTGTAAGACTCACTTTCTCCAACAGATTTAACACTGATCTGGTTACTCAGCAAAATTAACCCATTTTCTGAGATTAGAGATAATGATTTACCAACTAATTACATACAGATCACAGGTGAATATGGAGTCTCTGGGTCAGGAAGTTAATATTTTCATGACTTTCTTTTTTTCCCTTTCCTCTTTCTAGTTCTGCCCAAATTTGAGGTTTTGGTGAAGGCCCCGAAGCTCATCCAGGTTGTGACTAAGGAAATAGAAGTCAGTGTGTGTGGCAGGTACGTGATGCTCATCTATTCTCCCTTTCCCATTGTGAGCAGAAGGTGCAGGAGTTTCCTGGTGTGTGTTCTGATCCAGCCTTCGCAAGTAATGATAGGGTGCTTACTCATGAGTAAAACAAACCCCTTTCCAAAACAGGGCAGGAACAGTAACAAAAAAATAAATGGAATTAGTCCCAACAAAGCTGGCTCTGGCCAAGGAATCCGAATTGCTTGTTGTATACTAGAAAACGAACAGTTGTCTGTGACAGCCGGTCACTCCCAAAGCCTTCCTATTTATTTCCCAGCCAAGGAAGGACTGGCTAGTGTTGTCAGCTTTTTCCTGAGAGCCGGCATATTGCTTTCTTTGCTCTCCTCTCCTTCCTTCCCTTACTCATCATGTAAGACAGCTGCCTCTCCACCTAGGGGATGATGGAAGGCCCTGGCTCTGCCTCTGATGCCATTTCCTTATCAGAGGCTTCCAAAGGCTCCGAAGCTGGCCCAGTCTCTCCCTCAACCTCCTCCTCGTCTGACTCTGCTGCTAGCTCTGCTGGCAGCCGACGGGCCACAACAGCAGAAGAAAGGGAGGATGGAAAATCTGCTCCTGTTTGGGTTTTGCTCACTTCTTGGTAATATCATCATAATAGTGATGATGATGATGGTAATAATTTACTTCCTTCTGAAGGAAATCGGAGCAGAATAATAAAAACATATTTCATAAGAAATAACAACATACAATAACCCATAGATAGAAATAAATATACATGGAGGCTCTGGAGGTAATAAACCTAATAGATAAATATTAATGAAGCTGGTGAGAGAGAAAGTATAACAGTAATAAGCAGAGTTCCCTTTAAGGCAATCTAGTCCCAGTCAGGCTGTTATTGTGAAAGGCTGGGCGAACAAGGGTTGTTTAAACAAATAGAGCAGAAACAAGCAGAAAGAATGAAAAAATCCTGGCTGCAAGATTTGCTCTTTAAAAGTATCGGGAAATTGCCCAGAGTCATACTGGTCTGAGATGATGGATAAATGGCAAAAATAACATATACAATATACCCATATTTTTCGGAGTATAAGACGCCCTGGAATATAAGATGCACCTTAGTTTTTGGGGAGGAAAATAGGGGAAAAAAATTCTGCCTACCAGGTATTCATCTGGTTAATGTCCTTAGCCTGGTCAGCTTCGGCACATTAGTTCACTCACTGGTTTTGAGGTTGCAGCTGATTGGGGCTAAAAACAGATTCTAAAGCACAGCTGATCGTCAGAGAGAGCCCCAGTGACTAAAGCAGGCAAAGCACGAAAGGAGTAAGAGAAGGCAGCAGCTGTTCCGGGTAGCCATTTTGGGCACTGTGCGCGTTTTCAGCCTCTAAACGTGTTGCATTTTCGGGCGGCGATTGGCAGCGATGTGCTTTGGCAATCCCCACAGCCTTGAACTCAAACTCTAAACGCTCTCAAACAGAGCGTTTAGAGGCTGAAAATGTGATGTGCGGAGCCCAAAACACAAGCCATTCTCAGTGGCAATCTCTGCAGCCAGGAAGAGGATGTGCAGAGGCCGCTGGGTGGGGGCCAGCAGCTGGGCGAGGTTACATTCAGAGTATAAGACGCACCCAAATTTTCAGACTCTTTTAGGAGGGAAAAAAGTGCGTCTTATACTCTGAAAAATACGGTAATATAAAATCAATGATAACCTGACCTAATTAAAAAAAAATGATAACTAATTATGAAAGAAAGAAAACCAAACTTAGATATATATGAGCCATATACATTAAAATAACATTTTTTAAAAAATAGCCAAATATATGTGTCCCAGGATAATGTTGCAGGATCCAATCTGAGTTGGTCAGCGGAACCAGAGGTTCAGTCTTCCGAGTTTCGAAGTTGTGCTGCTCCATCCTCAGGGAACTACTTCTCTGCAGAATGTGTGCAACGGGCTGTTCTATGCATAGTATTTATGTAGTGCCTAGTTCTGTGTGGCTCTTTGTTGTTAATTGTGGATATTGACATCTGGCTATTAAGTTGTTGGTTGTTGTTTCCCTGGCTATTAAGTCATTGGTTATTATTTCCCTTAATTAATTAATTAATTAATAATAATTAATTATTATTATTTTTTTATTGAAAAGTTTTTCAAATACAAATTTTTCCCCCTTCCCCCCCCACTCCCTAACCCCCCCTCCCCCTCCCCTCCCCCCCTGGCTTCTGCAAGATGAAATCCAAATTAATATCACATTATATAATACTTTACCACCCTTTTACACCACCCCCTATGTGCTAAACATTTCTTTCTAACATTATTATTATGTCCCCCGCATACTATACGTTTCAAACAACATTCGGCTATGAAACTATATAATAAATCCTGATTTGGCATTTATTCTACTCATAATCCACCCCCATACGTATATCTCTTAACTCAAATCTTTTAAGTATATTAATATCTAAACATAACATCCCTTTTCCTGAACTAAGCAATCAGTAACGTTACCTATCACCTTGTACCATATCAATTTTATTTCACCCACTATCCTACAGGTCTACCATACATAATATATTTAATATCCTTATTCTTCTGCCCATATCACTAAAAGATATTTCCATATATAAATAAAACCCTCAAATGACTTTAAATTTGTATTCCATATAGTATCTTCTGTAATGTCTTTCAACTAGATTGTTAATTCCATCGACCATGTTAGGGTAACATAATTAATTATTATTAATTGTTGTTTCCAAACAACAACCAATGACTTAATATCTGTCTATCAATACCCCAATTAGCAACAAAAAGCCACACATAACTGGGCACCATATAAATACTATGCATTCTGGAGAGAGAGAGAGAGGGGAAGGAGGGAGGGAGAGGGAGAGAGAGACTAACCCAAGTGACTAACTCAGATTGATCTTCTTTCTCTATGCAACCACCTCGCTATTTGTGTTTTTGTTCCCATTGGTGGGTTCTGATTCCAGGTACACCTATGGGAAACCTGTGCCTGGCCTGGTGAAACTGAGCTTCTGCCGGCATCCCGAACGACTGCCTTTCCAGTGTAATAGTGGTAAAAGTATGTGTAAAGAATTTGAAGGCAAGGTAAGGGCCAGCAAGTTTCCAGAGCTGGGATATCTTTGTAGACCTATTTTAAACCTAATTTTTTGCTGGTTTTTTTTTTTTTTTTAAATGGGGATTATATTTTCTTGAATCATTCTGACAAACAGTAGGGAGGGTGATCATACAGACAACTGATTGTTGAGACAATTGAAAATGGTTCAGACAATTGAAAATAATGCTCACTCTATTGAAACTGTATGGGAAAAGTTAGCAAAAAGAGACATCATTCTTCCCTCATTTTCAAACGTGTTTCTTTCAATAAAATTGCTCTGCATTTAAAGAATAGAATAGGATAAGATAGACAAGACAGGACAGGACAGGACAGGACAGGACAGGACAGGACAGGACAGAGTTGGAAGGGACCTTGGAGGTCTTCTAGTTCAATCCCCTGCTTAGGCAGGAAAACCTATAACAGGGGTGTCGAACTCAAGGCCTGCTTAAATCCAGCCCGCGGGGCTGGCCTGGAAATATCAAAGGACTGGCCTGTGGTGCCTCTGGCGGCTAAAATAGGCCGCGTGCGACCCTCCCGCACCTCGTTTTTACCCTCCATGCTTCCTGCAGCACTGCAGCCGAAACCAAGCTGAAACCGGACTGAAAAGGGGCAACACGGCCTGTTTTTGGCCAGCACAGGAGGGCATGGAAGATGAAAACAAGTTCAGGGAGGCCGTGCGCAGACCCCCCGCATCCTGTTTTGGCCGGTAGGGTGTTGCAGGAGGCATCAGTCCCGTCCCCCCCTACCTCCGGCCCATGGAGGAGAACTACTATGCTGTTCCGGCCCACAAAGAAATCCAGTTTGATACCCCTGACCTATACCATTTCAGACAAATTGTTGTCCAATCTCTTCTTACAAACTTCCAGTGTTGGGGCACCCACAACTTCTGGAGGCAAGTTGTTCCATTGATTAGTTGTTTTAACTGTTAGGAAATGTCTCCTTAGTTCTAAGTTGCTTCTCTCCTTGATTAGTTTCCATCCATTGTTTCCTGTCCTGCCCTCAGGGGCTTTGGAGAATAGTTTGACTCCCTCTTCTTTGTGGCAGCCCCTGAGATATTGGAAAGCTGCTATCATGTAACCCCCTAGTCTTTCTTTTCCTTAAACATTCCCAATTCCACCAACATATCCAATTGCTGCATTTCCCCCGTTTCTTTTCATCTTAACCATTCCACATTCTCTTTGATTATATGCTTTGCAAAACCTTTTGCTCTATATACATACCACACAGTATCTTTCTCTCATCCTCATGGTTTACACCAAGCATTTTCTGATCTGCGTTTCTACTCATCCACAGCTTCTCCCACTTTAGAGTAACTCCGTGCACTTTTTTTTTTTTTTTTTAATTTGATTTATATGCCGCCCTTCTCTGGAGACTCAGGGCGGCTTACAATGCGTTAAGCAATAGCCTTCATACTTTTGTATATTTATACAAAGTCAGCTTATTGCCCCCACAAACTGGGTCCTCATTTCACCTACCTTAGAAAGGATGGAAGGCTGAGTCAACCTTGAGCCTTGGAGAGATTCGAACCAGCAGTAATTGCAGGCAGCTGTGTTAATAACAGGGTGCGTAGACCACTGTACTATCAAGGCTCTTCTGCGGCATTCTGTAATTCTTCTCTTGTTATCTCTTTGTGCAGCTTCCTCATCTTCTTCTCTTACCCCTGTTTACTATTTCTTCTGAAATAATATTTTTTTTCATACTGGGTTTGAACCACTCAACAATATTAACACAAACACCATTTGGCTAAAAAGGGACATCTTCAAGTAGAAGAGATCTCCATTTCTGGCTATGGGCCAATATTGTTTGAAGATAGGTCGTGTAGCTCTAAACTGGGAGCGAAGAGGTAAACAGAGATAGTCCTTGACTTACAACCATTTGTTTGGCAATCATTCAAAAATATGACGGTGATGAAAAGAGTGATTTATGACCAGTCTTTGCACTTACGATTGTCACAATATTCCCATAGTCACAAGTTCAAAACTTGCTGTTAATTGAACCACCCAGATGAGCATAGATTAACTCCAAAATTAACATCAGACGAACAATGAAGAAATAAACAATACCCCGATCAAAGACCTTACAAAGAAACTAATAGTAAAGAGCCCAGCCAAAGAACCAACAAGACCACTCCCACCAGCACTGACAGGCAAGCCACTAGTACAGGGGCCCACAAGCTTTTTAAACAGGGGGCCAAGTCACGGTCCCTCAGACTGTTGGGGGGGGGCGGACCAGCTGGGGGGGCATGTCTAGGTGGTCACATGACTGGGTGGGCATGGGCAGATGGGCGTGGCTATTTGGTCATGTGACTGGGAGAGCGTGGCCAATTTAGCAGTCTTGCCACTTGCCTAACTTCATTACAACAGCAGCTTCAGGCTCCTTAAAACTCAGTAAACTCAAGTTTTGTCAATTCTTCTCAGCTTCAAGGAGCTTACAATCAACAAGTCTCTTTCTCTCTCTCTCTCTGTCTATCACTCTCTCTCTCTTTTTCTCTCTAACTCTCTTTCTCTCTCTCTCTCTCTCTCTGTCTCTGATGGGGTGGGGAGTAACCCCTGAACTGGTGGTGGGGAGGTGGGGCACCACAACAATCTGACGTCTGAAGACAGATGAGCTGGGCGCCGACAATGACCTGGTCGGTGGAGAGCCCAAGACCAGCTGGGAGGCTGGGCATCACAACACAGGCGGCATGCAGGCTCTGCAGGTAAAGTAGGAGGTGAGAGCAAGCCGCCGCTACTTAGGCAGGGTGGTTTCTGCAAACACCTAGGAAGGGCTCTGAGCACACAGTCTCCTCCCTCCCCACTTAGGCAGGGCAGGCTCTGCAAACACCCAGGAAGGCTCTGATTCCTCCATCTCCCATGCGCTCCCCTCTCTCCCCATGTGCGTCAGTCCATTGGCCGCAGGTATCACCCCTCTCCCAGGTTGCCGCCCCCCGTCCACCCGCCGACCTGCACCTTTCGGCCTTACTTTTGCAAGCAGTGGTGAGCAGAAGTGCATGGGCAGCGATGAGCAGAAGTACAGAGAAGTACGGCTGCATTCTGCAAGGTATATATTAGGCCGACAGCTGTAGGAGGGGTGATGAGAGTGGCGGGAAAAGCCAGCCATGCAAGGAGTGGGTGGGAGGCGATGGGCGGAGCGGGGCTTAATCCAACCACTGAGTGGGCCAGATATATTGTGCTGGTGGGCTGTATCTGGCCCACTGGCCGTAGTTTGAGGACCCCTGCACTAGAATATAAACTGAGAGCAAACCCTTACTAGCATTGATGATGTTACCTAGTTGGGTAACAAAACGTCTGAAAGAAAACAACCAAGTTCAGAGAGCCCCAAGGCTCCTTCCCAACTCATTTAACAACCAACTTGCTTAGAGATGGAAATTTCAGTCCCAATTGTGGTTATAAGTCAAGGACTTCTATATCAAGGTGAGAATGACTGAGGCAATGGGAGAAAATTCAGAAAAGCATTCAGAAGGTCTAATGAAAAAGAGATAAAGATGCTCTAATGTTGGGAAAGGTGTAAGGAAAGAGAAGAAGAGGAAGTCCAGCAGGAAGGTGGTGGGTCTCAGTTACAGTGACGGGGGCACCGCTGAGAGACCTGAAAGAACAAGTTGGAGTTAGCAAAATTGGCTTGAAGGCACATAATCAATTTACACTGGTCTACAAATTTTGGGAAATTATCAACCTCCGAGATAAAATGTGTTAATTCTTACATATTTTGATTAGATGAACGAGAAAATAGGTGATAAAGGTGCTGGGTAGCTAAAGTTCTCAAGATGTTTCACAATGAAGATTTATGTGCAGCCGAGAATATTTACCAACAAGGGAGGGAGGTGTCTCATGATCATTCATGACGCCTCGTAACTTCTCGACAAAGTACGGTAGAACAATGAAAATGGTACCACCTGGCAGTGTATCAATTTACCTTCACTTTGAGAACAGCAAGGCAGACGGCTATGAAAACCACGTTGCTTGGGTCCTATAAAGCTCCTGGTGCAAACATGTCACTGAAAATTCACTTCTTACACTCGCATTTAGACTATTTCCCTTTGAACTGTGGGGCAGTGAGTGAGGAGCATGAGGAGAGATTCCACCAGGATATCGCAGGCATGGAGAAAGGATACCGAAGGAAACGGAGTCCGTCCATGCTTTCCGATTACTGCTGGAATCTCCCCAGGGATGATCCTACTGCAGTTCACAAGAGAAAAGCTAAAAAGCCCAGTTTAGCTACTGAATAAAGATGGAACCTTGTTCTTTAATCTGATGTTAGCGCTTGTCAGTTTTTCATGCAAAAAGCATAAAAAATGTCATACGAAAAACCAATACATGAATGGAAAGTTACTGGTTTCAATAAAAATAATACATTTGTAATGATTGGGATGGCACCATTCTCATTGCGATATCATATTTTGCAGAGACGGTACGGAGCATAATTCCACATCCCCCTCGCAATTTTGAATTGTTTTGATTCAATTTTGACCTGAAGCTGTATCTTGGAAACTGGAGCCAATTAATATTCAGGACTTAATTTTCCTTTACTGGTGATCTGATTCTGGTAAAATTAATCAATCAAAACCAATCAATCAATTCAGAAGGAGGTTGAGCTCAGTACAGATAGCCCTCAATTTACAACAGTTCATTTGGTGAGGGTGTGAAGTTACAGCAGCACTGGAAAAAGAGACACACACAAGGCATCAGGTTGAAAAACAAGGAACGCAAGAGGTTATTTGCAAAGGGATCACAGGCTGCTGTTTCTTGGTTGTTGTGGCATGCAGGCAGATGGAGACGGCTGTTTCTCCAAGGTGGTGAACACGGAAGAGCTCAACCTGATGTGGCTCGGTTTTTCAATGGCCATCGCCGTAGAAGGCAAAATCACAGAGGAAGGGACAGGTAACCTTCATGAAACAGAAGAGGACCAACGGGCTGACAGGATGGCCCAGAACCAGAGCTAAAGCTTCCATTTCCTACAAGGAAGGTTTGGGAGAAAAGCAATCGCAACAGCACTTATACCATTTCACAGTGCTTGGTGGTGCAGTGGTTAGAATGCAGTACTGCAGGCTACTTCTGCTGAGTGCTGGCTGCCTGCAATTTGACAGTTCGAATCTCACCAGGCTCAAAGTTGACTCAGCCTTCCATCCTTCCGAGGTGGGTAAAATGAGGACCCAGATTGTTGGGGGCAATAGGTTGACTCTGTAAACCACTTAGAGAGGGCTGTAAAGCACTGTGAAGCGATATATAGGTCTAAGGACTATTGCTATTACAGTGCTCTCTAAGTGGTTTACAGAGTCAGCCCCCAACAATCTGGGTCCTCATTGTACCCACCTCGGAAGGATGGAAGGCTGAGTCAACCTTGATAGAAAAAAACACCCCCTGTCTAAGTCTGGCATCTGAGTTATAAATGAGAAAACTATTCTCTCCAACAACACCCATTTCACAGACAGTGAAGTGATGAGATTTTTTTTGGGGGGGGGAATCAGCTGGTTGCAAGCACTCTGAAACATACTAATCAAATTCGATATTTCATAAAGAGAGTGGTGGGTCAGTGGTTAAAATCAGTGGTGGGTTTTCCCCAGTTCGCACCAGTTCTATAGAACCGGTAGTAAAACTGGCCGGAGGCTCCATCCACCGACCCCAGCATCATCAGAACGCTTCTGTGCATACGCAGAAGTGCAAGAGCGTGCCCCCGTTGCGAACCGGTAGTAAAGATAAGTAGAATCCACCCCTGGTTAAGACTGGTCTTATCAGCTGAAAAGCTGACAGCTCAGGTTCGAGTCCTGAGCATTGCAGGATCGGGTGAGCTCCCGTCCTTGCCCCAGCTCCTGCCAACCTAGCAGTTTGAAAGCATGCAAATGTAGGTAGAAAAATAGATATCTTTTCAACGAGAAAGGTTACTGCGTTCCATACTTTTGTGCTGACCACATGATGACGGAAGTGTCTCTCAGACAACAGATTCCCTAGGCTGAGAATTGGAGATGCGCATTACCCCTTTGAGCCACTCATGACTGGACAGGAGGAAACCTTTAAAGGGCTACTGAGTGCCAAATTCAAACCAACAGAGGGAATTAGTATGTCAGAGAAATCCCAAAGGTGTTTTTTCAAGAGGCAACTGGACTTTCTTGTTTTTCTTGGAAGACGTTTCACTTCTCATCCGGAAGCTTCTTCAGTTCTTTGAAGGAGTTTCTTGAATTGAGAAGCGAAACGTTTTCCAAGAAAAACCAGAAAGTCCAGTTGCCTCTTGAAAAAGCACCTTTGGGACAACCATGACTTGGATGACTGAGAATCTTCATAGACACGTCAGAGAAATCTGCACATGGGGGGACCCTGGGATTGTCTATTCCAACCCCTTGTCCAAAGCAGAAATCCAGAAAGGCAGGGCAAATGTCCGTCAAAAGAGTCAGGCTTCTTGGCACTCCAGAGACAAGGCGTTTCTGGGAAATTGGAGAGGAAGGGAATGGAACAGCCTTTTGCAGATGACACTTCTCTTCAACAGGAGTGGAGATGAATGGCACAGAATCCATTGAGATCACGTCCACGTTGAGCAAAATTACCTTTGAAAACCCAGACCGTTACTATAAACCCGGCATTCCCTATGTCGTGAAGGTAAGATTTCTTTGCAAAACTGGATTTAAGCCGTATCAGCCCAGCTGGCCCCTCCAGTCTGCTCCAATGCCATTTCTTCACCCTAACAGCTGCTGGCCAGGTGCTCTGAGCTAGAACGATCAAAAGCAGTGTAAAAGCATTGAGGAATACAGAACAACAGACTTGGAAGGGACCTTGGATGTCTTGTAGTTCAGGGGTCCTCTTCCTCTGGTCCATGGACCGGTACCGGGCCATGGCATGCCAGAAATAGGGAAGTCACATCCATGGGATGCAGAACCATGTGAAACCATGCCCCTTCTGGTCCACAGAAAAACCTCTCTCCTTGGAACCAGTCCCTGTTGCCCAAAAGATTTTTTTTGGGGGGGAGGTGGTGCTGTTCTACTTCAATCCCTTGCTCAAGCAGATCATCTTATACCATTTAAGACAAAGGAGGGAGTGCGGGAGGAAAGAAGGGAGGGAGGATATAGATAGAGAGAGGTGGGGGAGAGGGAGAGGGAGGAGGGAAGGAGAAAGCAAGCAAGCAAACGAGTCTACAATAGGAACCTTTCAGCCTTTATTCATTAGCAGGATTATTAAGCAGGGGTATCCATGGGAATGATGGTGGTAGCCCCAAAAACTCAAGATGGCAACCACCATAAAGTCCCAATCATGCCTCAGTGCAATAGCAATAGCACTTAGACTTATATACCACTTCACAGTGCTGTACAGCCCTCTCTAAGCGGTATACAGGGATGGCCTATTGCCCCCAACCATCTGGGTCCTCATTTTACCAACCTCGGAAGGCTGGAAGGCTCAGTCAACGTCGTGCTGCTTAGGACATCGAACTGCTGGTAGTGAGCAGTGAGTTAGCCTGCAGCTGAGGACCCAGATTGTTGTGGGCAAACATTGTAAACTGTCCAGAGAGTATGTAAAGCATTATGGGGCAGTATAGAAGTGCTTTTGCTATTGCTATCATCCCCTCTGGATGCTCTGCTTTGAAGCTTCCAAAGCCCTTTTTCCCTAACAAAGAGTCCGTTTGTCAAATCAACCTGTAACGCCATCTCCCAGTGGCTCCTTGCTTGTCCCCTTTCTTTCTCAGCCGCAGCCCCAGAACCTACTCCCAGGCTCAAGTCCCTTTTGCTAGTCTCCCCTTTTTCACAGAGTTGTAGCGATGGGGAATAAATTAGAATGGCTTGATGGGGAAGCTTGGCGTCCCTGGAAGACAGGCAGAATAGAAATTGCATTGGTAAATCCTGAAATATTTGGCCGCAACCAGTTGGGTCAATGTGGCGGTTTTTCATATGCAGGTGAAGCTGGTGGACAGCAACGAGGTGCCAATCCACAATGAAACAGTGCGGGTTTTGATAACGTCAAGACAGCAGGAGCTCAATCAAGTGACGGATGCTGAGGGAAGAGCTCAATTTTCCATAGAAACCACTGATTCCACACACGGAATTTTGCCTCTTATGGTTAGTCTCCTGGATTTGTGATGGCTGTATTTTATGACATACACATTCTCTACACTCTCACACACACACACACACACAGACAAAAGCTCATCAGCAGTGGTAATTACTTAGGGCTTCCCCACTTTTTTCCTCTTTTTTTCTGTCTCTCTTTGCTCATTGTCGCTGTCTTTTTTCTCTCCTTTAAGGTGAGTTCCCATCTTGCTCGTTCTGTTGTTTAACTCCAAAAATATCCTGTATATTATCCTTTCAAAAGTCACCAATGTCATGACCCCGTTGGAGCCTGAATCTGGAGGAAGATGAACCAGAACTGGATCAACTTCATTGGCTTTGGAGGAATATGGGGAGGAGCAGGCTGAGTTAGGCCAGGGCCTTTCTGGACTGGGACGGCTTTAGGCAGGGAGGAAAAGGGGCAGGATGACCAAGAAAAGCTAAGCAGTGAACAGCTCAGGCGATGAGCAAGGTCCACCCTCTCCTGATCCTCGAGCATGGAGAGTGGAGAGAAGGCAGGAACAGCGCAGGCTGACCCAACGACTCAGGAGGAGAGTGCCCTGCCCCTCTTCACAAAGCACACCTGGTGACTGAGACTTAAGGAGATGCTGTGGGGAGGGGCATTTGTCAGGAACAAACACTGAATTCATGAAGTGTTGTGCGCCATTGCTGACGTTTGAATTTTTCCTGGACTCCTTCCTTTATTTCTTGCTTCCTGGATTAATTGCCTTGTTCCTTTGCTTCCTGGACTCATTGACTTATTCCCTGCTGGATTTCTTGCTTTGCAGCCGTTGTATTCACAGTGTTGTGCTGGACTACTTGCAGCCAGAGGCTGCTGGAGGTGTGTGTGTGTGTGTGTGTGTGTGTGTGTGTGTGTGTGTGTGTGTGATCACTGTGCTCTGGGACTTGCCAGAAATGTTTGGGGGAAAATTGGAGCAATAAAGGGGCCATTTGAACTATCAGCTGACTGTGTTGCCTCCGTGCCTTGCAGCAGGTCATCACAACCATTGAGATCCCTGCACAGGCATGACCGTGTCATTTCCAGGGTAGGAAAGGTCCCCTGTGGCTTTAATTCCAAATGGATTTTTAACTTCCCAGTCTAGCCCACAGGCCTGAAGATTTCTTTGTGGTCTTCTGTCCATATATGGAACAGAACAACTGACCCTGCTCAGTTCTAGATTTTGGATAAAAGAGGTGTACGGGATCTTCCCTCCCCAAAAACTGGATTTTGAGTCCTACACTGGTTAAGTAGGGTGGGGGTAGGGAGGTAAACGCACAGGTGGTGGTGATGGTGGGGGAAATTTGCAAGCGTTGAGATAGGAAACTGGGAAAATTTAACAGATTAACAGAGTTGGAAGGGACCTTGTAGGTCAGTGATGGCTAACTTTTGCCATCGCGTGCCAAAAGCTGGGGGAGTGTGGGGTAATCACGTGCGCACATGCCCACACCCATAATTCTAGGCACCCTGCCCCCCCATGCATGTGTGCGCGATCCCCCCATGCTCCCTACCCATTTTTGGCATGTGACAGCATGGTGGGAAGGGTAGGCCTTTATTTTGCCCTCCCCAGGCTCCAGAGGCTTTCTCGGAGCCTGGGGAGGATGAAAACAGCCTTCCCCACCTCACCGGAGGCCCTCCAGAGGCCGGAAACAGCCTGTTTGCCAACTTCCAGTGAGCCCAGAAGGCCCAAAAATAAGCTGGCCAGCGCACGCATGCATGCTGGAGCTGAGTTTGGGCAACACTCGCATGCCCACCAATATGGCTCTGCGTGCCACCTGTGGCACGCGTGCCATAGGTTCACCATCACGGTTGTAGGTCATCTAATCCAATCCCCCCATCCAAGCAGAAAAATGTGGGCAGGAAGAGTGAAAACAGGCAAAAGGAGATGGATATGCAGGGGAACCTGGCTGTAGATCTGTGCAAAGGAGAAGTTTTAAGCCTTATGGCCCATATACAGGTAGTCCTCAATTTACAACCATCAATTTAGTGACTGTTCAAAGTTACAACGGCACTGAAAAAAGTGAGACCGTTGCAGCATCTCCAAGGTTTTGTGATCAAAATTCAGACGCTTGGCAACTGGCTTGTACTTCTGGCGGTTGCAGTATCCCGGGGTCATGTGATCTCTTTGGCAAACTTCTGACAGGCAAAGTCAACGAGGAAGCCAGATTCACTTAACGAAGGTGTTACTAACTTAACAACGACAGTGATTCACATAACAACTGTGGCATGAAACTAACTACCTTTGCAATGGAAATTTTGGGTTCAATTGTGGTTGTAAGCCGAGGACTACTTGTATGGTCCATGGTTGATAGTTTTCCATTAAGCCTGGGCTGGGCGCTTTCTAAGCCAACCCTCCCCCCTTTCCCACAGAGCATTTTGCTGTGTGCCACGACTTTTGCAGTTGATTCTTCACAGCCCCCTTTTCATCTCACTTGCCATCCGTGTCCTCCAGCTCTGCCGCATATGTGGGACGAGCCTCCTGCGACAGCCAACCTGACTCTGGGTGAACAGGTTGTTAAATTACCACCACCACCCCGCTATCGAAGCAGATCCTGGGCACTGTACTGCAATGGAGAAATGGGAAATGGAGTGGCTGGCACGAGGGAAGGAGGAGCAGGGAGAAGAAAGAGGGAAAGCGGCTTTCTGCTTCCCTCGTGCGAGCCGCTCCGTTCTCATTTCTTCATTGCAACGCAGCACCCAGGATCCACTTTGATAGACGGGGGTGGGTAATTTAACAACCGGCTCGCCCAAACTAGTGAATTCCACCACTGTATATATCAGGGGTGTCAAACTCAATTTCACTGAGGGCTGCATCAGGGTTGTGTTTGAACTTGGCGGGCCGGGGTAAACGTGGCCAGGGTGGGCATGGCCCATTCAACGTCACTCGTGTCAGGGGCACCTGTGGTAACCTGAGCACTCTGCCAGCGAAAACGGGCTCCCAGATATAAGCACCCCACAGGCCGAATCTGGCCCCTGGGCTTTGAGTTTGACACCCCCAGTATATATCATGTTTCCCTGAAAATAAGACCCTGTTTTATTTTTTTTTAACCCTGAAATAAGCGCTTGGCCTTATTGCCATGCACTCAGAAGCCCGATTGGGCTTATTATCAAGGGATGTCTTATTTTGGGGGAAACAGGGTATCTATATATCATCTCTCTCTCTCTCCTCTCTCTCTCATCCATCCATCCATCTATCTATATCTACTGAATATCTACTGTATAT
The DNA here is from genome assembly GCF_029215685.1 of Pituophis catenifer annectens. Lineage (NCBI taxonomy): Eukaryota > Metazoa > Chordata > Lepidosauria > Squamata > Colubridae > Pituophis > Pituophis catenifer. The sequence continues at coordinate 14,105,150 of NW_027256882.1, read as the reverse complement.
ATATATCTTAACATCTATCATCTATTGATCTGTCACATTTTTGAACTGCCCATGTCTCTTGCCCTTGCCAATGAAATGTTCTCAGCCAGTCTCTCACCTAATTCCTCTAAATCTGTGTTTTTCCTCTCAGGCTACGTATCAAGTTTTATCTTGGTGTGGTAGCATCCACTGGGTTACACCCCGTCACATTGACGCATTTCACACGGCACACGTGCTTTATTCTCCAAGCCGAAGTTATCTACATATCGAGCCTGTGTCAGAGACATTAAGTTGTGGCCACCGTGAGCTGGTTCGGGTGCGTTATATCCTTAACCGAGGTGATGAGAACGAGGACGAGATTGTCTTCTATTACATGGTGAGTCCTCAGGTGATGGCTGCATTCACAAGGCATGTTTGCTTGGCTCTGTTAAACAGCCTTTCTCCAATGTGCACTGAACCACAACATAAATATATTGAGGCAATTTCCCTTTTTCACTCTGCCCCAAGGGCTGCCTTTGTTTACCCATGATCCTTGAGTGAGTCCCGCTTAAATCATCCTTAGTTGTACTCTTGTTAGGGTGAGTGTATCTGGGAAAGCAAACCTCCTGATTGGGCTTTTTTTTTTTCTTTTTTGGTGTAAATCCATCTTGGCTCCTAGTGGCTACTTGGACAATTCCCTACAGTTTTCTTGGTAACATTTTCAGAAGAGGTTTGTCTCTATCTTCTTCCTAGAATAGGGACTGACCCACACTCTCCCTTGGCTTCATGCCAGACTAGAACTCACGGCCTTCAAGTTTCTGGGCTGGTATTTTTAACCACTATAGCAAAAGTCAGCAGTGAGATCCAAAGCTACACTTTTGTGTTTTCTTCCAACTTGTGATTATCCCAGTTAAACTATGTCCAAGTAATGTTTTCTCTTATTCTTCTGCCACTGTCCAAGGTTTCCTTAAAAGTACTGTATTTGTGCTCAAGAAGTGTAACATCTATTAGGTTTTCAATGATTTTGGAAGGTGATTGCAATGAGCTGAAACAGAGGCCACAGAGAAAGGAGGGGGATCCCTACTGGGAAGAGCAGATTCATATCAAGTTAGTTTTTGGAAAACTCAAGGATGGCATGGATGCATTTCTACTTAGGAAAGGCCCAGAGATCCAAAACCTGTATTCACAGAAAATACTAATCATGATTAATATGTGTGTATGTGTGTCTTAACATGCTAAGGCAGAGTTCCCCAACCTTTCCAGCTATGTGGACTGGTGGGAGGGGGTAGGGAAGCTGGTTCCGTGTGAACGGTGGGCAAGTGTGCATGCAATTCCATTTACACAAGTGGCAGGCATGGGCTCTCACTGCTCAGACAGTAGGAACATACATGTACATGTTTGCGCACTGTTCGTGGAAGTGTGGATACGCACAAGCATTTGCTTGCCTGCCACTTCCGTGGCCCTGTTCTGAATAGTCCAAAGCCCAGTAGTGGGCTGGGGCCCTGGGATTGGAGACCCCTGGGCTAAGGTTTGGATAATTTTTGAATTATTTCATTCCAAAAAATGGATTCATTTGCTAACCGATTTATATATATTGTACAGGCAGAACTTGACTTACAACCATTTCTTTAGTGACCATTTGAAGTTATATTTACACTGAAAAAAGTGCCATTACCATTTCTCTTCTGACCATTGCAGCATCCCTACGTTCATGTGATTAAAATTCAGATCCTTGTAACCAATTCATATTTATGACGGTTACAGTGTCCTCGGGGCAGGAAATCACTGTTGTGAACTTCTTACATGCAAAGTCAATGGGGAAGCCAGATTCACTTAACAACCATGTTACTAACAACTTCAGTGATTCACTTAATAACGCTGGCAAGAATGGTCATAAAATGGGGAAAACTCACTTCACAACTATTTTACTTAGACACAGAAATTGTCCGTAAATTGAGGACTACGTGTAATCTGGAAACTCCCTATTTATAGTTTATCTTGCAGAAACATAATGAAGTATCTGTAATGCTGTGGCAGCATCTGGTGGATAACAGTGGAAATTTTCAGGGTGTTGGTTTTTCTAAGACGGAGTCCTTTTCCTAGAAGTGGAGAACTTGTGTTAAATTATACAACTAGATGTGACATTTCAGCTCCTCAATTCCTTTGGCGCTGCCTCGAGTTGCATACTTCAGAACAATTGCTCAAGCCACATCTTGCAGCTGCTAACTAAAGTACTGCAATTCCGTTGTTATGCAGGGTTTCAGATGTGACTCGGTGAAAAAATAAAAGACTGAGTCCGGATTTGTCTTGATAAGCCAAACACGTTTATTCAGCTGAATAAAGATGGGTGCTCCCTAAAGGTGGAGAATCCCGAACACAATGTGAGGCAGATATTTATACATTTCTTTGCTTTTGCTTGGTTACATAAGAGGAAACTGGCACACAACAGATAAGGTATAGAAATATACAAATTATAAAAATAGTCAAGCACACCTTCTGTAGTTTTGGTCACATGCCTAATCCACAGGCTAGTCATTTCCTTTGGGATTTTCCATGGCCTCAAAGGCCTGCATAGGCCTGAATTTTAGCCTTGCCATCTCAACATATGTTCCCTTCAGGCAATCATCAAATTCACCAGATTCCTGATCAACCCCATAGGTGAATTATTATTCTGTTGTTGTTGTTTTTTTAATTTGATTTATATGCCACCCTTCTCCGGAGACTCAGGGCGGCTTACAATGCGTTAAGCAATAGCCTTCATACTTTTGTATATTTTATATAAAGTCAGCTTATTGCCCCCACAAACTGGGTCCTCAATTTACCCACCTTAGAAAGGATGGAAGGCTGAGTCAACCTTGAGCCTGGTGAGATTCGAACTTACAGTAATTGCAGACAGCTGGTGTTAATCAGTGCTATCAGTCTGCTGAGCCACCAGGCACCTTTAATCTTACACACTTCTCAAAAGGTTAAACTAGGCAATTGCAGCTCTGCAATTCTAGGGGTCCATATATCTAGCATGACAGCCAGTGCTTAGAGTTATCAATCAATCAATCAATTTCTCCAAGCCCTAGCATATCTAGCAGAAATTTCTTCTTTCCATGCAGATCAAAGCTAAGGGGGACATCATACAAACAGGGACACACTGGCAGCCAGTGGATCAGGGAAAAGGTAAATGTTCGCCCTTCAAATTACACTCCCCCCTCCTGCTTGGCAAAAAGCTTCCCAGACGTTCCTGGGGTGACTCCATCTATGGGGCTCCAGTTCTCTCTTGCTGAATGCTGGGTGCCCCTTGCACGTCTGAAAAACCTCTCTTCCTTTTCCCACTCACAGCTGGGTTCACTGTATCCCATTTCACACTGGCAGGGCATGGAAGGTGGGCACACACAGCCAGCTCTGCCATTGGGCAGAGGAAAGGGATGGTCTCAAGCAGTAGGAACAGGCCATTTCTCCCAAATCTCTGCAGCCGTTTCCTTCATCCTGATTTTTTTGCTGAGCATCACAGGGATGTCTCTTTGCAACAACGGTAGAAGGCTGCCCAGATGCCTGTTCTTCATTTCCTCTGGGACAGACCCTTCTCGGAGACCCACAGAGGAGTTTAGGGGCTCAGTCTCTTGTAGTCAGCAGGCTGGCATGCTGGATGTGACTTGGTTTTCAAGGATAACCAAAACATGCAAGGTGGAAGAAGGAAGGATAGAGAATGGGATGCAGTTCCCAATCACCTGGTACACAGAAGGCCCCAAGTCCAACCCAGAGTCTCCAGAAACCCTGGAGAGCCATGGGAAGGCACTATTAACAGCACTGACTCATGGGTTTGAGGCAGCATTTGAGGTTTTTAGGATGGCAGAGGGTTGAAGGACTCCATGGCATGTGCGATGGGGCCTGTTTTATGTCCGTTGCTCTCCTGTGCAGTGGGAGATGTTACTGGAGGGAGATTCACCTGCTGCTTCATGGATCCCTGAAACAAGTGGGACCACCGACTTAATCATTGCCACCACAAACCTAAAATTTATTCTGGAGGAGAAGGCAAGCCCTCACAACTGAAAAGAAGACAGCAGCTGAAGTCCTTCAGCTTATGATTCTTCAACAATCCATTTTTGACTCACATTTCCCAGCCTGTTGTGGTCACTCTGGTGAAGTTTGATGTATTTCAACTGGACCTAATTCCATCCATCCAGCCATCCATCCATCCATCCATCCCTCTCTCTCTATTCATCCATCCATCTCTGTCTATATCTGTCATCATATATGACTGACTGTCTGTCTGTCTGTCTGTCTGATGAAATTTATATGTCTCTTTTGATCTCTCTTTCTCTTTCTTCCACCTGGGAATTTCATCCTTTAAAAGCCAACGGGGACTTCCTTTTGAATCTCTTGGTGGATGTCGACACTGCTCCCAAGACCCGCTTGCTCCTCTATACCATTTTGCCCAGTGGAGAACTCGTTGCTGACTCGAGAGACTTCACTGTAGAAAAGTGCTTCTCCAACAAGGTAAAGTTGTGCTAAACATCGGCTAAACTTAAGTCTATTTTTGGGGAGTTGGCCAATAGTTCCATTGAGCCTCAACTGTGGCTTGAGGTTAGTCACAGAGGGCAACTCAAGGTTACAGTATGCATAACAACAAGGATGATTTCATTCCATTAATTTCTCCTTCCATTCATTCCACACCAAGAGGAAGTGGCTTTTTCAAAGACCCAGTTTATGTTTACAGGCCAAACTGTGGTTCTCTGATCAAGAAGGTCTGCCTGGCCAGAAAGCCCAACTCCATCTTTCAGCTTCCCCCGGTTCCCTCTGTGCCATCCATGCCGTTGACCAGAGTGTCTTTCTCTTGAAACCTGAAGCCGAGCTCTCCCCTGAGAAGGTGAGTTCCAACTGCATTTCATTTGGGCTCCTGCTGGATTCATCCCAAATTTACTTGTCCATAGAGATGTATTTCAAATATGATCACTTGCAGCCGTTTATTTACAATTTACACCAGAAGATAGCGGTCACTACTAAATTGCTAGGAGAGGACTGCAGGGAAGGAGAAGCAAGGAAAATTGTTCATAAATTAATTTTAGGGGAAGAAAATGTAGGAAAAATAGAAGGACAAAGCATGTAGACCGAGGGTAGCCCAATATCACAGCCCAGAGATTTTGCCATAATGTGAATAGTGTGTTATACTAGTGAAAGTAATGGATTAGGAGTAGAATTCCTGAGGAAGTTTGAGTCAGTCCCCTTCTCAGAGTGTCAAAGTTCCGATTGAAAAACCCAACCAAGCAAGCAAGCTTGAGACGATCCAATCTCTTTACACTAAACTTTATTGAGTACTCGTGTCTGCACAGATTGAAGCAAAACCAACTCTAACTAGTTCCCACAGTTTTCACATAATTAAAGAATAGAATTTCCCTCCCTCCCAATAAATGCAGATCATGAAAACTGTCCAAGTCTTAATAGAACATCTGGTTAGATGACCTTTGTTCCCATGCAACGATTTCTTGTTGCTGTGTGGAACTGACATCCTCCCCCCTGATTATGGGAGCTGAAAAGTGGCAATGGCTGCAATCAGCAAAATCTCCCTTTGAAGTTGACAAAGAGTCCCAGAGCCAGGGTAGAGTACTGGGGAAGGACACAGACCAAGAAGCCAAATTCTGGTTCTCCATCAAACTGTTGTGGTCCCGCCCTCCAAGCCTATCTCATCGGAGGAAGAAGGCTCCGAACATGAAGAAGAGGAGTCGGCCAGGCCTCCCTCTCCAGGCCCCTCCCCTCTGGCTCTGCCTCAAGTGCCGGCCGAGGAAGAGGAGATTAGCCAGGAGCCAGGTGTCTCCGATGAGAGCGATGGAGGCGATCTGTCATTCCTGGATCCACACCAACGAAGGCATGATAAACGGTTGCAGCAGTTGAGGAGGCGTGCCAGGGATTAGGCTGAGTCACTGGACCACACCCCAGAGACTATATAAGAGAGTGTGGTGGCCATTTAAGACTCTGTGACGGACAAAAACTAACTCTGGCTAGTCACTTGAACAACGGTTAAAGCTGCCGAAAGGTTTCTTGTTTGGAACTGGACTATTTGCAATTTGTATATATTTTCTGTTTATCTGATGAAGTAAAGCCCTTGGCAGTCGATGCTCGTATAGCTGCCAAGTTTTAGATAACAACCTGTGTGCGTGCCAAGTGCTTTCTTAACCCTCGGCTGACTGTGTTTGTGTGTGTGTGGAGACGGGGACAGAACACAAACATAGATGCATACTATAAGTCTAAGTGCCATTACTAACTGCTATTGCTATGCACAGTCTGTTTCATTGGCTAATAGCTTAATGGGCAGGAAGTTCCTCTAGTCTAGCCCAAATCTCCATCCTCAGTTGCAGCCTTTCTGGTTTCAGGTTTACAACTTCCTTCCCAAGAAGAATTACATCTTCTCCGATGACCTCTTTTTGGATGAAACCAATCTTCATCCCTGTCCTGCAGAACAACCATTCAGGGCTGAAAACATTGGCGTCGTCCCACCAAATTTTTTCCCTGGAGATGGGGATTCTTACAACATATTCAGGGTAAGCATCAAAGCTATGATTCCCCACATGGGAGATGCTCTCATTAGGTAAGGAGAAATGCCTAGTAGGTTCTCTGCTGAGCTGAAGTAGACGTCTGGTATCTTCCTGGGCAGATCCATAGAGATATAGTTTCCTTGCAGGATCCAATCTGGGTTGGTCACCAGGACCAGAGGTTTCATCTTCCGAACTCTTGGTCTCATGCTGGAGCCCATCCTCAGGAAACTAGCATACATTCTGGTAGGGATGTTCCCTGAAGATGGGCTTCAGCATGAGTCTGAAAGCTCGGAAGACAAAATCAGTTTGGATCCTGCAACATTATCCTGGGACACGTATATTCGCCTTCATTCGTGATATACTTTCCTTATTTTCTTAATGGTTTGTCATTTCTAATCATCTGCCCTGGGATTTAATCTGACCTTATAAGTTGTCCTCAGTTTATGTCCATAATTGAGGCCCAAAATTCTATTGCTAAGTGAGACATTTGTTAAGTGAGTTTTGCCCCATTTTATGACTTTTCTTGTTACAGTTGTTAAATGGATCACTGCACCAAGAGTTAAGAGTTGTAGTGGCACAGTGGTTAGAATGCAGTACTGCAGGCTAACTCACTGTTTACTCCAGGAGTTTGATTCTGAGCAGCTCAAGGTTGACTCAGCATTCCATCCTTCCGAGAGCAGTAAAATGAGGACCCAGATTGTTGGGGAAAATAGGTTGACTCTGTAAACCTCTCAGTGAGAGCTGTAAAGCACTGTGAAGCGGTATATAACTCTAAGTGCTATTGCTATTGCTATCAGCCAAGAGCTGCCACCAGCTAAGACGGGTCTGTCAAACTGGCGGCCCGCAGGCTGGATGCGTCATACCCCAGCTCCACAAAGGGGAAAACCTGGGTCTTCGGAGAGGGGCGGCATATAAATTGAATAAATAAATAAATAAACATCGTGATACTTGCCGAGACATCATGTGACACGATCGAATTTGACATCTGTATGCGAAGACTTCTCTCCCACTGCTTCTCTGCTACAGACCCATCGAAGTATTGGCTTTCTGGCTATAGATGGCTAACAGATGCCAATTTCCATCTGTTCCTTGTCTGTTCCTTTAAGTGCCACCCAAATGGGCAGCAATATGTACAGAGGATGCAGCCACAGGTGGGATTCAGCTGCTTCGGACTGGTTCGTGCAAACTGGTTGCTAAATTTTTGTGCAGTTTGGAGAACCAGCTAATCGCCCCACTCTGCCCCTCCCCTCCCAGTCACTACTTATCTCACCTTGCCCGCCTTGGCCACGGCATAGCAACTGCTGCTCTCTGGCTCCATCAGTTGCTAACTCGCTTGCCTCAACCACGTGGCCACTGCAGCCCGGCCCACTTGCGTGCTTTCGCCCCGGCCTCCCACGTGGCCCAGTTCCCTGCCAAGCCATCCTTCGCCATTCTCCGCTGCCTCCCACGTGGCCCAGCTACCTACCTGCCTGCCTGGTGAGCCTTCCTTTGCCTCTTTGCTGTTGCAACTGGCCTGCTGCCACCTCTTTGCCAGTGCGAACAGCCCCCACCTCTTTACTGGCCCAAACTGCCACAGCCTCTTTGCCTGCACAAATGCTCTGCTGCCACCACTTTGCCAGCCCAAACCGTTGCCACCGCCTCTTTGCCGGGCTGAACCAAGGCAGTAGTAGCGGAAGGCTGTTCACGTCAGCAAACAGGCAGCGGCTGCAGACTTTGTGCTGGCAAAGAGGCAGCAGCTGCAGGCCATTTGCAGCAGCAAAGAGGAGGCGGCGGCAGGCCAGTGTCTCAGGGCAGAGTTGTGCGCAGCTGCACCAACAAAGGCCAGAAGTAGCTGCTCGCCGTTTCCTGCTGCAAAAACCTTTTAAAAACCCTGAGTGTCGGGCAGCGAGACCCAGCAAGAGATGAGGCATCAGAGAATCACCATTGCTATTGCTACACAAAGGTAAGTCTAAGGATCCGGCTATCACCACTGCTGCTTCGGCCCACCTATGCCGCCCCACCTATGCCACCCCACCTTGCCGTGAGTGACATCAAGTTGGCCATGCCCACTCAGTCACATGACCCCCCTCAGCCATGCCCACCCAGTCATTAGGAAGAACCGGTTATTAAATTAGTTGAATCCCACCACTGGATGCAGCATTATGAAAAAAAAAATACTGTAGAAAGTTTGGCCAATAATATATTCCTTATGGTTGGGTATATTAGAATGTACTGAAAATAAACATTGATCATCATTTTTCATGAGCAGAAAGGACTGTTCCTCAATGGCTCTTTGCTTTATCTGGTAGGACTTCGGCTTGAGCATTTTTACCAACACCAAGCTACGTAACCCGCGTTTCTGCTCTGGAGGATTCATCCCCGGTAAGACCTGGAATGGGGAGAAAGTGATAAGGAAAGGGATCTTTACAATTGAGCTACTTCCAGGATTGATGCTGGAACTCTTTCATGGATGGAGACCCCGATAGTTGAGATTTGATCCCAAATTCCTCTGTTCCACTGAGAGGGCTGAGAGGGAGTGTTCCTTTGTTGCAGGAATTGGCCATGTCTAGTCTAATGAAAAGAAGGACTTGGGTGGAAATGAGGCCGGAAACCTTTTTATTGGGAATAATCACAGCACAATATACCAAAGAAATAAAGTATCTGATTATCCATATCCTCACAGCAGCACGTATACTCTTTGCCCAACATTGGAAATCTGAACAGCTACCCACAGAAGACAAAATAATAGCTAAAATTACAGAATGTGCAGAATTGGATAAGCTCACAAAAGAAATACAAGAGAAAGATGATACTGATTACTATTTAGTATGGCAAAGATGGTACAGCTGGCTGGAGGCAAAAATAGGAATATAAGATGACTTTCGACTATTTAATAGAAATGCATAGAAGTAAATAAGGAGTCGACTATATATGTACATATATAACTAAGTAAATAGGCGACTGTAGATATTGATACAAATAGAAATATGAAAAATAACCCACCGTTGTAAATATCTTCTAAGAGTCAGTCATTGGACTGAATTGATGTGTGTTCGTTTTGTATGTTGTTTCAATGTATTTATGTTGGTTTTGTTTTTTCTTTTTATTATTAATAAAAACTATTAAAAAAAAAAAAGAAGGACTTGGGTTAACATGATAGCTGTCTTCCAAAATTTGAGGGGCTGCCATAGAGAAGAAGGGGGAGGTCAACCTATTCTCTAAAGCATCTGAGGGCAGGACAAGAATCAATATTGCTTAGCGCATTGTAAGCCGCCCTGAGTCTCCGGAGAAGGATGGCATATAAATCAATTTTTTTTAAAAAAATGGATGAAAACTAATCAAGGAGAGGACCAACCTAGAAATGAGGAGCTCTTTCCCAACAGTTAGCACAATTAACCAGTGGAACTGCTTGCCTTCAGAAGTTGTGGGTTCTCCATCACTGGAGATTTTAAAGAAGAGATTGGCCAACCACGTGTCTGAAATGGTATAGGTAGGATCTTCTGCTTCAGCAGCGGGTAGAAGACCTCCAAGGTCCCTTCCAGCTCTGTTGTTTCATTTTTCTGTACCCTAGAATCCACATTATCTGCACCATGTCATTGTTACAAATGATGTCACCACATGGGCAATGCCACTTACTTTCTCTTGATGTCCCCAAACCTTTGTCCTGAACTCTCAAGCAATTGAGAAGAGCCGTGGTGGCGCAATGGTTAGAATGCAGAATTGCAGGCTAATTCTGCTGACTTCCAGCAATTCGATTCTGACCAGTTCAAGGTTGACTCAGCCTTCCATCCTTCTGAGGTCGGGAAAAATGAGGACCCAGATTGTTGAGGGCAAGAGGCTGACTTTGTAAACGGCTTAGAGAGGACTGCAAAGCATTGTGAAGCGGTATATAAATCTAAATGCTATTGCTATTCCTGACTTGTTGAGGACCCAAATCCTGACTTGTACAGAGACATGTATCAGAGGGCAGCGGCAGAAACCAAAATCATGAATAAATATAAAGCAATAGATTCTCCTCCCATTGAAGCATCAATAGGCTAAAAAAGCCCACCGCTAAGCAAAATATAATTCACAGGGTTAGTGTTAAGAAAAAAACCCTCAGTAAAAAGATATTTGAGGAAACATTTTTTTTAAAGTCAAGATGGCAAGCAGACCTGCATGTGTGAAGTCTGTCCCTTTTTTATGTCTGCCAATATCAAGAGGTGTGACTTTGATCACCCAATTGGAGCCACCACCTTATCAGAAACTGAGTTCCTCCCTTCCCCCAATCGCATCACATTAGGTGCTGAGGTTAAGTGAGGGGAGGAATTGAGAGGTTGATATTAATTAGAATGGAATGGAGTAGAACAGAACAGAATACTTCATTTGACCAAGTATGATTAGACACACAAAGAATTTGTCTCCGGTATGAAAGCTCTCAATGAACAAGCAAAGCAACAGAGTAATAATAATCATAATAGGTAAAAAGGTTAAATCATGGCAACTGGACCGAAGTTTACTAAACTGAGATGTTTCATTACTCATCCAAGTTTAACTCCTTCTGTCACAAGGAAACTTTTGGTTTAGGCATAGAGTCAAAGAGTAATTGAGTAGGACTTTGGTCCATTTGACATGATTTAACCTTTTTACATACTTTTGCTCCGGATGATTGAGTCTTCATTTACATATTGCCTTTTATTTTTGGGAGAAACCCCTGCAAGAGTTAGTACAATCCAATGACTCTCTGACTCTATGCCTAATCAAAAATTTTCATTTTGACAGGAGTTACTTGGATGAGTAATGAAATCTCTCCGTTTAATATATTTTGGTCTAGTTGCCATGATTTGACCTTTTTTACATACTTTTGGCCTGGATGATTGAATCTTCATTTACATAATAATCACAATACGATGCCAATAAGAACGGGCAGTAGAAAATATGAAAAGGATAATAACAACACCACAGCCATACAACATGAGTCAATATACTTAGACATCTAACAACACTGTTTTAATTGAGGGGTTGATAGTAACCATCACAAGGAGGGTGGAGTTTACAGGGAGATTCCCCAAGTGATGTAAACATCCCAGGTGGTTTGAACTCTGGTGCAGAGTTCCATGAAACAAAGAAAATGGAAAGGTTGAGGCTTCCAGGGGTGAAATTAGGACATCGTTCCCTCGTTGTCCAATTGTCTGGAAGCCTCCAGTCATCCGCCATGAATTTATGCAGTCAAAGACCAAAACTGGACCTGAGAGGGGAGGGACTAGTATCCTTTGACTACAACTCATCAAATGGCTTTCTTTCTGTGTTACAGTGATGGAATTCAGGCCTGGAGGTGCATTAATGCCTGGAGGGCCTCCAGGTATTGGTGCTCAGGGTTTCGCTCCCCCCCCGGGAGTTGGCGGTATGGCAGCCCCTGGAGTGGCTTTTGGTGTTGGTAGTGCTCTTCCACGGCTTCCCACTCCTCTGGTTGAGGCTGCCCCTAAAAGGACACCTCGGCGCTTCTTTCCTGAAACGTGGATATGGGACCTGGTTATTTTAAAGTAAGTGGATGAGACAGTTTAAGAGATTCCCCTGGAGACCAATTTCTCCAACCTAGGGGAGCTTCCAGGCATGGCTATTCATCCTGTGTCAGTCTGGCCCCAGCTACTCCCTAGGAAAGAAAGACTCTTGACTCCATAGGTTGTAGAGAAAAGGTATTTTTATTGGAGATGCTGAGGGCAGAATGGATGAGGCAAGCTCTACAGAAAAATTGTGCGAAAATTGTATATTGAAAGCAATCCCCAATCAGGCTCTGTTCCGATGTTTTGGGAACTCGGTGTTTCAGGTGCCAGTATAAATTCCTTTCCCAGGTCTGGCGTCCTTGAAGCTCAGCAGATGCCTCAGCAGATGGCTAACAGATGGCACCTCTGTTAGTGTCCATACTCCCCAATTTCCCATAGCATCCTTTCACACCTTCAGTACACTTCTGTTCTGTCCCCGTCGCATGCACACACACAAACAGACAGCCAGGAGTTAATGAATCAAATGGTCAGGAATTCCTTTAAGATAACAGTCTTGGCAGTGAACCATGAACTGCTTGCCAAGAGATTTTACTCACTAAGGGAGGTTTTTTCTCCTCAGTCCGATACATCAAATTAATTCTTCAAAGTAAAGAATTGTCAAAGTCCAGTCCGAAGAAACCCAAAAAGAGATTCTAACAGGGTTCTAGAAACACGATATGACTTCCGAGCTTTTCAATTTGTCCGTCACAAGGCCTGAATAGCCGACACACCCCCTTTTATCCCTTGTGGGGTGTGGTCCAGTGACTCAGCTCAATCTCTGGCCCGCCCATGCCTCTTTCTCTGCTGCGCACGCTTATCCTTCTGATGCTGTCTGGGATCCAGCCAACACTCTTCCCCCTCGCTCTCTATCTGTGGCTGCTCCGAAGTGCCTTGCTCCTGGCATATCTCTTGGCCTTCGGAGGAAACCTGAGGCATTGCCAGAGAGGAGGATCCTGAAGAGGGAGGCCTTGCCAAATCCTCTTCTTCACCTTCTGAGTCCTCTCCCTCTGTTAGGACAGGCTCGGGGGTCAGAGTCATAACAACTTCCTTTCCCAGACGCCCCCTTCTCCTTGGTTATGGCAGTTGCTAGCAAGCTTCAAAGACAGTGAAGACAAGCAGCTGATATCTTGATTGTAATACTGATTTTTTTTTTTAAAAAAAATACAAGTAGTCCTCAATGTATGACCACAATTGAGCCCAAAATATATGTTGTTAAGTGGGTCTTTGCAGTTGTTAAATTAGTAACACAGTTGTTAAGTGAATCTGGCTTCCCCATTGACTTTGCTTGTCAGAAGGTGATTATGTGATCCTGGGACACTGTAACAGTCATAAATGTGAGCCCAACATTTCTGTTGCTAAGCAAGACAGTTAAGTGAATTTTGCCCCATTTTACAACTTGTTAGTTAGTGACATGGTTGTTAAGTGAATCTGGCGTCCCTATTGCCAGTGCTTGTCTGAAGGTCACGAAAGGGGATCACATGACCCTGGGACACCACGTCATAAATATGAGCCAGTTGCGAAGTGTCCAAATTTTGACCGCAAGCGTGAAAAATGGACATAAGCCACTTTTTTCAGTGCTGTTGTAATGTGGAGTGGTCAATAAACAAATGGTTGTAAATCGAGGACTACCTGTGGTGGATAGCTTCCCTCACTTTCTATTCTCTTGTGTCCCTCAGTGGTTCTCAAGGAAACAGCCATTCTCAAGTCCATCAGTCTAATAGAAAGAGGGATGTATCTGAAGAACCCAAAGAGATTGCTCTTCCTGTGACCATCCCGGACACTATCACCGAATGGAAAGCTGGAGCTTTCTGCCTTTCAGCAGACACAGGCTTTGGCCTGGCCCAGCCCGCTTTTCTGAAGGCCTTCCAGCCCTTCTTCATTGAACTCACCTTGCCTTACTCCGTGGTGCGAGGAGAAGCCTTCCCACTCAAGGCTACCGTCTTCTCCTACCTGACTTACTGCATCCGGGTAAGGAGTGTTTAACAGCTACTGTGGGACCTTCCCTTTGTATTCTTGAAACTACTTGATCCTCTTTCTCTGCCCAGTCTATTTGCTCCAATTCAGAATAACAGAGTTGGAAGAGACCTTGGAGGTCTTCCAGTTCAACCTCCCTCTTCTAGCAGGAACCTAGATCATTCTGGACAAATGGCTGTGTATTTCTCTCACTCTGATTTTTGCCAGAGAACTGGCTTTCCATACTTCTTTTCCTTTAATACATTAGTTCAAGCTTGATGATTTTATGATGTTTGAACTTCAACTTCCAGAATTCCCCAGCCAGCAAATTGAAGTCCACTCAATTTAAAGTTGCTGAGTTTAAAAATACTACTCTAGCAGATACTTTTCTATGGAAAATTACAGCCATGACAGTAATGAGTGTATATGGGGAAATGAACTAGAACTTAAAGAGGGAGTGTAGGTTGTACCCAGAAGATTGTGGTTTTTTTTTTTTTTTTTTAATTTGATTTATATGCCGCCTTTCTCCGGAGACTCAGAGCGGCTTACAATGCATTAAGCAATAACCTTCATACTTTTGTATATTTATACAAAGTCAGCTTATTGCCCCCACAACTGGGTCCTCAATTTACCTACCTTAGAAAGGATGGAAGGCTGAGTCAACCTTGAGCCTTGGCGAGATTCGAACCTGCAGTAATTGCAGGCAGCTGGTCTTAATAACAGGGTGCTTTAGACCACTGTACTATCAAGGCTCTTAAAGGTTGACTTTACCATTAGCCAGAATGGGGTTGATCCCCATTGTTGAGTTCTTTAATTGCCCATTTTACCAAGAATAGCAAAGAGAAGCTTGTTGGATTCCTACCTCAAGTACTAGAATAAGAGTTTTGAACATGCTGTACATTATCTCATTCATTCATTCATTCATATATGTATATGTGTATGTGTATGCATGTATGTGTATGTGTATAGGGGAGATGGTGGCATAAAAATCCAATAAACAAACAAACAAATATTCAAACACTATCACAGATGTTAAAAACTTAACAAATAAATAAAAGCAAAATTGGGGGAGAAGAACATTCATCTACTCATAGTATGACCATTGTGCAGGCTCCCCATGGGAATCCCCAATGTTGCTGAAGACACAATGATTTCAGGGCCTTTTGAAAAGCTCACAGGGGCCTCATGGGAAATGATGATTATGAGCTTTTCTCGGCACTGCGGTGGGGATGTATAGCTTTCCCATTGAATTATTATTTTTTCCAAATGGACAGGTCAGAATATCTCTGACTCCTTCTGCTGACTTTGAGGCATCTCCTATGGAGAAAGAGGAGGGGGATTCCTATTGTATCTGTGCAAATGGAAGAAAAACGGTGTCATGGATGATGACCCCTAAAATTCTAGGTAAGTGGTAACTCTAATAGTGGAGCCATTACTTAGAAGATGATCTTTTCCCTCCATGTGTAAAGTAAATCAAGGAGCAGAGTTTTAATTATATCATTTCCTCCTAAGGATTGTAATGTATGTGTCGAGCGTCAAGGATCCCTCGAGACATCACCGAACATGGGGGGAAACATCAGGGAATAGCGCCAGCCAGAACATCAAAAAGGGCCACGTCGCTAATGATAATATTAGGCACAGGTGATGGTGATGGTGGCAGGCTGGGGTAGATACGATTAGGACAATGATACACAGTGGGAGTGATGGAATTAGCGGGGTTCGGGAAGGCGAAATGTGGGCAGACGAGACATCGCACAGCCAACACCTCGGCGACAATGAGAACACCCTTGAAACAAGCCAATGACATCATGGGACTGTGACAGCGGGATAGATAGGCGGGAATTCAAACCGACCACACAGCAGCTGAGTGCAATGAGAAGGACACTGACGGTAAGGAACCGGAAGACCTATAAAATGGAGCGGAGCGGTTGATCGCTCAGCTCTGACTTTATTCCGTTCCAGCAGATCCGGCATTTACTAAGATCTGTCATGTAACTTTAATTAAACCGGGTTTGATGCACATCTCATGTGTGTGTGTGTATAACTCACCCAGAGCCAGCACAGGCAGTCAAGGAGTGCCGAGAGAATGTGAGAAAGACCTTGGGAGACTGGACAAAGAGACACTGCCTAGGGAACGGTCAGCTAGGAGACTGCATCACCCACAGGTGTACAGAAGGCAGGGCAAGAGGCTCAGAAGAGACCCTCTCTAGTTTCCTGGGCTGTAAAGGAGACAGTGGGAGATCTGTACTTTCAAACTTGCAAGATTCTACTAATGTAGATTTACGGTAGAATAGAATTAGCGCATCAGGTTGTGTTTCCTGTCTGATCTACCTAGTAAGGTTGATATCAGTCGTACAAGTCTGAAAGTTCAATTCTCCCGCTGTCTTCTTTACATCCTGTGAAACTAGGGAGGGTCTCTTCTGATCCTCTTGCATCTCCCCACTATCCAGCTGCAGGCTCTGCTGTCCCTTATCTAACCATACTCTTGGCAAGGTCTCTGTGCTCAATCTACAATATAAAAGTAGCATATTGTAATAAGATGAACCATTTTTGTTCCAGGGGAGATAAACCTCACAGCAAGTGCAGAGGCTGTGACCTCAAATCAGCTCTGCGGGAATGAAGTAGTGGAAGTGCCCACCATTGGAAACAAAGACGTCGTGATCAAGTCATTATTAGTTGAGGTATGTGGGATGCTTTAAACCCAGGCTGGGTAATGAGACGACACAGACTGCTGTGTAAAGTGATGGTGGATATCTGTGCTAAATGTCAGAGATGATTCTGAGGAAAATACCAAGAGTCAGCTATTTATCCCACTTAGTAGAGTTTTCCAGGTCAAGAAAAGAAGCTGTGAGATCACCTATCTGAGCTCTTGAGTGCTGCTCCTTGGGAGAAGTCTGGCAAGATCTGAAGGGTTCTTGTCAGTGACCCGTTTAACTCTACCCCCCCTCGCGTTTTTCGCTTTTTTCTCCTTTGGATTACAAATTTTACAATAGAAAGCATGGCTAGTATAAGAAAGGCAACCAAAGCGACAGAAATGTCTACAACAAAAAGGGGATCTTTTTAGAAAGCCAGCAAATGACAGAAAAAAGGATTAGTCCAGATTTTACATAAAAAGTTTGAGGAATTAGGAAGAATATAACTTTATCAGTTAACGGGAAACTGACTAATTTAAGAGAGGGAATGGAAGAGATTTGCAATCATTGGGGGGAAAAGGTGGATAAAAAACTAAAGCAGAGGTGTCAAACTCAAGGCCTGGGGCCCAGATCCGGCCCACGGGGTGTTTAGATCTGGCCTGCGGGGCCGCCCTGGAAACACGAAGGACTGGCCCGTGGTGCCTCTGCCAGTAAAAACAGAGCTCACGAGAGTCATACACAGCCTTCCTGAGCTCTCTTTTCGCTTGCAGAGGATTGTAGGCAGTTGTTGTAGACAAAAAGAGAGGTTGGGAGCCTTTTTTCACTGGCAGAGCGCTCGGGCCACTGCAGGCCCCCCCGACATGAGTGATGTTGAGCTGGCCACACCCACCACAGCCATGCCCACCCCTGCCCCCTGAGGTCAAACACAACCCTGATGCAGCCCTCAATGAAATTGAGTTTGACACCCCTAAACTAGAGGATTCTAGAATTATTTTTTTTTGAGACGTTAAAAAGAATAAAGTAAAATTAAAAACTTTAAAAAGTAAAATAAAAATGGAATGTGCAGAAATGGACAAATTGACCAAAGAAATACAAGGAAAAGAAGATACAGACTTTTACTTAATTTGGCAAGAATGGTACAAATGGTTAGATAAAAAAGACACGAAATAAGAGATTACCACCCAATACTACAAAAATAAGTAAATAACAGGAAATATCGTTATATAAACATTGATACAAGATGAAAGATAATATATATAGATATATTGATATATAATTACCGAAGTAGCTCTACTTTCAAAGTTCAAGTCATGCGACTTGATTTCATTGTATAGTTAGTTTATGTCTAGTTTGTTTTAATGTTTATGTCTATATGTGTATGTTTGTTTACAATAAAAAATTTAAAAAAAAAAAAAAAAGAAACAAGAAATTCAGACTGAGGGCAGTGCAAGAACATGGTGCATTTGAAAAGACTCATAGCAGATTGCTCTACAGCAGGGGTATCAATCTCAAACTGAAAACAGATATTACCTTTGCAATAGTGGTGGACATCCTCGGGTGTAGGATGAGGATGAAGGTTTGTTCTCCGAGCTTGTGGGTTGATTGGTTAATGAAACTACCAGGCTGGGTAACAAAACTCCCCTAAACTCCACTGAAGATGTTACCTAGCCTGGTAATGAAACATTCAGAAAAGAAACCACAAGCTCGGAGAGCGAACCTTCATTCTCAGAAATTATCTTGTTAGGAAACAATACAAAGCAATTCTGTGTTGACCTATCCAGTGATATGAATTCTAAATGCTCCTCTTGATGGTTCACCTCTCGTTTTCACTGGCAGAACACTCACTCTGCATTTCCTCTTGGTGCTCGTCTACTTAACTCAAATGTTATGTCCACAGCGATTTTTCTAAATGATTCTAACACTCCTGTTTATCTCTCCCATTTTCTTTCCTTTCCTGTTCCTGTGAAGCCTGAAGGGATAGAGAAAGAAGTGGTGTTCAACTCTCTTCTCTGTGCACCAGGTACGTTGCCCATGTAGTGTAAGGACCAGCTTCTCCCCCACTTCCAAGAAAGTACGAACTCTCGAGAATTTTGTATTTCAAAAAGGAACCTTTTATTGAAAGGGATGAACGCAAGTCAAAACTCAAAGCAGGCTCTGGGGTCCCTCAGGGCATGCAGTTCAGGATAAAGGAAATTAGGAACCCCCTTCCCACCTTCCAATGTGGATTCCAACCAATCTGCTGTGTGAATACGAATTGCACCAACCTCTCTGAGAAACAGATATGAAGAGCTTCTCAGGGTCATCTTACAATCCACTTGTTCCCCACCCCCTTCCCTTTCATTTCCCGAGGTGTGAGAATTCTCCAGGCATTCCTGGTGCCAGGCAATGGTTATAAATCAGGATAAAGTTTATACAAAGAGGATCAGGTAAGAAATTGGATACTTAGGACACATAGGAAAATAACTAAATGTGGCAACTCCAAATCCCACCCCCCTTCTTCCACGAAGAATGGCAGATTTGACATGTAGACACAGATATTAACTTACTCTAAATGCTCTTTAAAAAAAAACCCTCCATCAAAAGATCACCACCTCCCCAACTCAGGCATTCATGAAAGCCTAGATGAGAGGAAGGAGTGGGGAAAGGATATAAATATTGGATGTGGTCTCTTGAACAATTTGATTCCTGCTAAAATCCCTATTGCAGCTCAACCTTCTAAGCAGAACGTGTATCAAGAGTCGAGTTAGAAAACTAACTCCATGATCAAAGTGTTGTTTCTCTTTTATAGGAAAACCCGAGTCCAAATCTTTTCCTCTGATGTTACCGGAGAATGTTGTAGAAGGCTCAGCCAGGGCCTCCTTTTGTGTGCTGGGTAAGTGAGATACCATGGTACTCATTTTGGAAATCAATTCTGTCCTTGGGTACTCCCATATAAGGTCCCTGGGTCAATCTGGAAGCTGCTCCAATTCCATATACAAGTAGTCCTTGATTTACCACAAAGGTGCTTTTTCAAGAGGCAACTGGATTTTCTGGTTTTTCTTTGAAGATGTTTCGCTTCTCATCTAAGAAACTTCTTCAGCTCTGACTGGATGGTGGGGGATGGAAAGATTTATACTTCTTGCAGACAGCTTGTTATTTGCATCCTTTTAGCAGGTTGTTAAGGTTACCTGGATGTTTATCTGTGACATCAGGGTCACCTGAGTGGTACAAATTGGTGTGGAGCCTTCTTGCAGAATTGTTGAAAGGACTGTGTTGTAGACTGGAGATAGCTGATGTTGTATCCCTTCCCCTCTGTTGAGAGAGGGATGTTCAATTTTGACACAGATGGCCTCTTTGACCCCTCTTTCAAACCAGTGGTCCTCTCTGTCCAAAATATGGACTTTGTTGTCTTCAAAAGAGTGGCATGTGTCTCAGGAGTGGGTTCTAAATTTTTTTACTACCGGTTCTGTGGGCGTGGCTTATTTCGTGGGGGTGGCTTGATGGTCATGTGACAATTCTTTAGGATTTGGCAGAGGTACTGGTCTACCAGGCTTTTAACTGCTTGCAGAGCTGTACCCGTCTACCCATTTATTTTTGCAGGCACTGGTCTACTCATGTATTTTTGCAGGCACTGGTCTACCCATTTATTTTTGCAGGCACCGGTCTACTCATTTGTTTTTGGAGGCACCGGTCTACCACCAAACCACTTTTTAACACTGATCAGTTGTAGGGCGGCCCTTTGAAGCCCCGTGGCAAGAGTTTAAACAGTTTTTTTCCTTATAGCCCATCAGCTGGGACTCAGGAGGCAGCAATAGATTGGGGGTGGGGCCAAATAAAAGGTAAGAATAATGGGTGGGAGGGGCGGGGGGGCAGAACCAGTTCAGTGATGTCATATCGTCACCGCTACTCGCTCGGCGGAATTGGGCCGAATCGGGAGGAACCCACCACTGGTGTGTCTTTTAAATGCAGATGGACTTCTGAAACAAGTCCTGATGTGTTCGTTATCCTATGTTGTGCCATGCATTTATCACAATTCAAAAGATTGGCAACTGAGTCATATTTATGATAGTTGCAGTGCCCTGGGGTCGTGTGTTCAGCTTTTGCGACCTTCTGACAAGCAAAATCAATGGAGAGGACAGAATCACTTAACAACCATGTTACTAACTTAAGAACTGCAGTGATTCACTTAACAACTGTGGCACGAAAATATCTCATTTATCAATGGAAATTTTGGGCACAATTGTGGTCATAAACCAAAGATTACCTGTATGGTCCATGATTGACAGTTTTACATTAAGCCTGAGCTGGGTGCTTTCTAAGCCAACCCCGGCACTGATTCACTTAACAATTCTGGCAAGAAATGTCATGAAAAGGGCAAAATTCACTTAGCTCAGCAACATAAATTTTGGACTCAATTATGGTTGTAGATTGAGGACTACCTGTATTCCAGCATGTTGGATAGTCACTATGGTTGGCAGTTTTAGGGCATCGGATTAAATGTAAGGACCTTCCTCAGCTATCTCTTTAGGAAAGCATGACTCTTGAAACAATTGGCATTTCAAAAGGAACTTTTACGGAGAGAAAGTGATTGCACAGAGTTCAGGTGGAATCAGAAGTTCCCACTCAAAGCATTAAGCTATTCTTCCCATTCAAACCCCACCCCCGGTCCACCAGTAGCCAATACAGTGCCTCAAAAGTGTTTTGAGAACTCTGAGGTGTTAGGTTGATAACGGTTCATCCTCAGGACGTTGTGACCTTGGTAATAGGCTAGAACTGGCTGGGAGACATCCATCATGTCGACTTGGTCCCCTTCCCTAAATCCCACTCATTACAGCAAAAGCAAAAGCATGCAAAGAATCTTGCCTCAGATGACAATCCCTTCTCCCTCAGAATAACAGCGTTCTAGCAGGGACCTGACACAAGGCTGGGTAGATTTCTCTGGATATTCAAACAGTGACATCTTTTGAGGGGGGAATCAAAGTTGGCATGATCCTTTCTATTATATGTCCTCTTCTTTCCCTTTCTCAGGAGACATTTTAGGAGGAGCAATAAAGAACCTCCATCAGCTTCTCAAGATGCCGTATGGCTGTGGGGAGCAGAACATGGCCCTCTTTGCCCCCAATATCTACATCCTGAACTATCTCAAAAAGACTGGACAACTGACAGAGGAGATCAAATCCAAGGCCGTCGGATACTTAGAGGCTGGTGAGAAGCATCTCACAGGAATTTTCCTCTCTTTTTCTCTACTGCAGTTGGGAACTTTCAAAGGCTCACTCGACAGATCAGTCACTGGTATTGATAGAGGAGGTTGTAAATTGAACAGATTAGACTGACTGAGACACTTGGAACCTTTCCAGATGTTGGGAACAAGAGACATTAGTAATATAGAGAACCTTTTGGTGTACGCTGACCTAGAAACCAGGAGACTGTGAGTTCTAGTACTGCCTGAGCATGAAAGAACGACTGAATGATTTTAGTCACTCTCTTTTGGCTCACCTCACCTCAAAAGGTTGGTTAGGAAAAATAGAAAAGTGTTATGGGGGAAGATAAAACAAGGAAGGAGTATGATGTATATTTGCCCTTTTGAATTCCTTATAAAAAAGTAGTAAATGAAGGATTACAATCAAATGAATGAATGAATGAAATATTGCTCAATGGCTTGCTCTTCTGGACAATCCAGTTGTCCTGCAGTAGCAGAGAATAGAATAACAGAGTTGGAAGGGACCTTGGAGATCTTCTAGTCCAACCCCCTGCTCAAGCAGGAAACCCTGTACCATTTCAGACAAATGGTTATCCAATCTCTTCTTAAAAACTTCCAGTGTTGGACCATTCATGGAAGCAAGTTGTTCCACTGATTAATTGTTCTGTTGTAGAAGAATTAGAATGAATTACAATTTAAATATGTAAGTGATGTTGAGTGTTTATGCAAAGAGAAAAGAGGGTTATAAATGTAATTGGTGACTGAGGCTCTGGATAGGATTGCACCTATGTGAACTCTCCTCACCCGTAGACCTTTCTGCCGTCTGTGGTACAATATACAGAGGAACTGTTTCATCAGACATTCCTTCCGTGTGACATCTCGGTGTTGTCTCCAATCGTTCTTCTTTTTGTTATTTATTCTGTCTTCGTTCTCATCGAATCAATTACAACAATTCATCACCAACAAAATATTCTGATTATGGCATTTTTATATATAACTATTAATTTACTTATTTGTATTTCTTTTCTAACCAATAGTAAAATTGATTCCATATGAAGTATTCTGAATCTTCTCTTTAATCATCAAAGTCAATCTATTCATTTCTGTACAATCTAATTTTTTTTTATTACTTCTCCTTCCAAAGGTATTCTCTCTGCTTTCCAGTGTTGTGCATAAACAATCCTTGCAGCCGTTATTACATGTATAATCAAATAGATATTTTCTTTGCTAATTTTTTCTGGCAGGATACCCAATAGGAACAGTTCTGGTTTTAAATCAATACGTTGTTGTATCATTTCTTCCAGCCATATCTTAATTGTATTCCAATAATTTTTTGCTTCTGGACATGTCCACTACATATAGTAATAAGAACCTGGTAACTGGCGACATTTCCAACATTTAGCTGATTTATCTTTAAACATTTTTGCCAGTTTCTCAGGGGGCATATGCCATCTATAAAACATTTTATATTGATTTTCCTTATATGCAGTGGACATTGTTAATTTATAATTCCTTTCCCCATAGCTGTTGCCATTTATCTAGATCTATTGAATGTCCAAAATTCTTTGCCCAGGCTATCATTGTTTCCTTTACTTGTTCCTCCTCCAGTTCAATGCCTAGTAAAAACTTATAGATCTTTTTAATTAATTTATCCACTGTTCCCATGAGTATCCAGGATGGGATCATAAAGGGAACCTTTGGAAGAGGTCGTGGTGTAGTCAAGCATACTGAATAATATTCCAAATTTAATTTGGAGATTCAAAGCAAGTTTGGCTCAATTTCTAAGTCAAACTGACTTTTGGAAATGAATCACGAATTTGAACGGAATATTTCACTTGGGTTTGGAAACGCACATGCTGCTCAGCTCACCTCTAAATTTCCTCTTCCACTTCAGGCTATCAAAGGCAACTGAACTACAAGCATCCCGATGGTTCTTACAGCGCTTTTGGAAAAGGTTCAGAGGAAGGGAACACTTGGTAAGATTTCTTTGTTCCTAAGGTCACGTTTCTCAAACTTTCTATGGTGATGGACTAACCAAATCAACATTCAGAAAATTCAAGAGCCATAAAGGAGAATATTTGTAGCTCAGGGTTGACGTGAAGGGTCCGTGGGGCTCTCTGAGCTTGCTTGTTTTTCTTGCAGACTTTTCTTTACCCTGACAAGGTAATATCATCAGTTCTGGTAAGGAGTGGTGTTTACTGTCAGTTTATATTCTGGTGTCTTGCTTGTCTGTGGGGGTGGGGTTGGTTTTACAGATTGAAGAGAAACACGATAACCATACCAAGTGGAAGCATACTCAGGAATGGTTAAATAGTGAAGATAATTGCCTATAACTGTGCAATCATCACATTGCTGGTGAAAAGGGGGGCTTTGACTGCCTAGTTATAGCTGCCCTCCTAACTTTCCTTCCTTCTTTCAATGGGTTCTTCAATCCCAAGATAGCCAAAGATTGTAGGAGCTTGGGAACTAGAAAAAGAAAAATGAGATTCTCCTTTGCTCTGGGCTGTTTTATAGGCTGACGGCTTTTGTACTGAAATCTTTTGCTCGGGCGAGATCCATAATCTTTGTGGAAGACAAGCACATCAACGATGCCCAGAACTCGCTGACACTAAGGCAGGAGAATACTGGATGCTTTCGGAGTACCGGATCTCTTTTTAACAATGCCCTCAAGGTACAAGAGGCGGGTGGGAGAAAATGGCGACATATCTTTCGAAATGAGAGTTGGGTATATTGGGAATACTTGACTTGCAACCACAATTGGGGCTGGAATTTTGGACCTTAAATGAGATAGCCACTAAACAAGTCATCACATGATCGACCTGATTTTACGACCATTTTTACCGTACTTGTTAAACGAATCACCATGGTTGTTAAGTGAATCTGGTTTCCCCAGTTCACTTTTTTTTTTGTCCAAAACTGGTCAGGAAGGTTGCATATTGTGATCACACAAGACTATGCAACTGTCGTAAAAGCAAGCCAGTTGCCAAGTGCCCAAATTGTGTTCATGGGATTGTAGGGTTGGTGTGAGAGTCGTTAATTTCAAGGATGCACTGAAATCTGGTTTCTCCAAGATTGTTGTAGCTTTGGACCATCATTAAACGAATGAGCTCAAGAAGGAATGTGAATTGAAGATTGATCCAGATTGAATTGGTTTGGCCACATAGAGAATGATTGGGAATTACTCTGGATTTCTAATCTGGAAAAAAATATGTGTTGTCTTTCTGTTGATGAACAAGGACAGCATTGACAAAACAGAAAGACTCATGAATATTCAGCAGTCAGGATTAAATGTTTTACACGAAAAACTGACAGAATATCTTCAGTAGTGCCCAAGGGTGCTTTTTCAGGAGGCAAGTGGACTGCCTTCTTTTTCTTTGAAAACACAGATATTTAGCTACTCACTTTGGGATGAACATCCTTTGAATGGTGCAGGAGTATGAATGGGTTTCCAGAAAAATTGCAGACTACAAGAACCGTTTGCGCTTCAGTTTGAGATGCAGACAGCACAGATTCATCCTCAACAGTCTGCACCTGTCTTCAACAGGGAAGGGACACAGGGCAGAAAAACATCCTGCAGTTAAGAAGACTCCACACCCATTGGCACTACTCAGGTGACCCGGAGGATACAGATAAACCTCCTAGTGGCCCCAACAACTCTCTAAAAGAATACAAATGTCTGCAAGGAGTATAAATCCTTCCATTCCCCATCATCCAGTCAGAGCCGAATAAGCTTTTTGGATGAGAAGCGAAACGTCTTCGAAAGAAAAGACAAGGAAGTCCAGTTGCCTCCTGAAAAAGCACCATTGTATTGCTCAGTTCCCAAGATTCCATGATTTCTTGGGAGGGAGATATAATATAGATATGGAAAGAATGGAGGAATGGTAGAAGATGGTGGAAGTTCTTTGTATAATAGGTGCAGCTGATATCTGTCTCTCTCCTGCAGGGGGGAGTTGATGACCAGACCACTCTTTCAACTTATATCACCATTGCTTTGCTGGAAGTGCCGCTACCTCCCACCGTAAGTGTGCCAAGTGCAACCATGATTGCAGTAAACTAGCAGTGAGGAAACCCATGTTCAAGTTCCCACTTGGTCATGGAGTTTACAATCATTTAGGCTAATGAAATAGACCACATCTGACTAGCTTCACTGCACATGTAAAGCCATCTGGTGAACCCAATGTAATTGTATAAGCTGAATAAGCCAAATTACTTCTTCCTTATCCCTCCTTCAATCAATTCTGTCCTTTTCTCTCTCCAATCAATTAAGAGGCATGGTGCTCAGTGGCTTAATGTCAGAGATGGTCTCAGTTCTGGTGGTTTGAGCTGAAGCCCTATGTGGCAAGATGAGCTCGTCATTTGCCTTAGCTTCTGTCCACCTAACAATTCAAAAGCCTGTTTAATGCAAGTAGATAGATAGGTACCACTTCGGCAAGGAGACAAACTGGTGCTCTGTGCAGGCAATCAGATTCCTGATGGCTTTGAACCTTTTCGGTTGTGCTGTCTATTTGCGAGGCAGCTCCGGGAAGGGAGGGGGGGTTTGGGTGACGCTGCAGGAAGAACCGTTCATCTTTCTCTTTGGTGCAAAGCAAGGTTATCCTCCTGTAGCGCACCTTGGGAAGCACACAAGCGTGTCCTATAACAGGGCTGGTACTTTGGCAAGCCAAATTACTACTTTGCAATAGCATTGTGGTCTCCTGGCTACAGTAACAATGCCATACACTAATAACAATCTAACCAATTCTGACCTAACTTACTTCTTCATATTTGGCTCCTAATGGCCACTCTGACGCTTGGCGGCTGACTGCACCAAAGTAATTCTTCCAAGCAAGATGTTCACAGTGTTCTTTAGCAAGATTTATTGATAGGAGAGGGAAAGGGTTATGACAACATCAGCAGCTTTCACTTTAGGATCATGTTGTCTTTCAACACATTAGGGTGAAGACTTTTTGACTTCCTTTCTAAGGGCTTTTGTGTGAACTGGAAAGGAAGAGCTTCTTTTTGCAGATAATGGAGGAGTCTGCAGATGGTTGTTTACAAAACAATCTCCTGAATCCTTATATTATCAGTCCTGATTTGCCCTGCTCCTCCTTCTCCTCATGCTTGATCCACCAGCACACTCATCTTGGACCTCAGCTAGTGAGGAACTGCTAAGCCTCGTTACAAAAACATAGGAGCATGTAGGAAGAGCAAGTAGCTGGCAGTGGCTCAGGCAGCAGAAATACGGAGATGAGCAGCCCAAGGGTTGAGGTTTCTGTGCTCTTCATTCAACCTGAGCTTTTGGGTTCTGTCTGCTCATTGGGAGGAAGAAAATAACAATTGGCTTGCATCAGTTAGACCATCAGTTTGCTGTTGGTGTAATTTGTGAAGACTGTTTAAGTTAACAACTTAAATGAATAATAAAGCCAACTTCATCCCAGGGCTTTGCTGAGATCCTGTGTTTCTTATCACAATCTCCTCTTCAGGAACTTTCCTCCTGACCAATTTAGATTACAAATTAACTGGTGGGAGAAGGACAATACTTCCTCCTCCTCCTCCTTTCTCCATTTCAAGTGTTGAGGGAGATACAAAGTTCTGGCTTTTGTACTTTTGGCGACATCAATCACTGTTATTTGATGCTGTTGTTTTGTGCCTTTGATGTTGTCTCTCTGGTTCTGCCTTGTATTCTTTGGCCTTCTCTTTTTGTATATGCTTTGTATGGTATAGAATCCCAAAACGTTTTCTCTAAGTGAGTAGACCACTTAACTTGCTGTTTTTGCATGTAGTTTAAGACTGGATCTATTCTACTTCTTTCTCTTATCATCTCATTTTTTATTTTATCCCTTCTGGTCACTCCGGCACCTTTCTTCAAACATTTCATTTCCAAGTGGTGATTAACTTTCGCTTCTGCTTTATTGCAAATGATGATGACACTGGTAATATAGGGTAAAGATGAATATGCTTTGTATACTGCTATATTGACTTCCATTAAACGTCTTCTTCTCTGCAGCATTCTGTGGTGCAAAATGCTTTGCTTTGCTTGGAGAAGGCAACTGAAGCAAAAGAGATCCACATTTATCTCCGGGCTTTGTTAGCATACACTTTTGCTTTGGCAGGGAAAGAGGAGAAGAGGCAAGAAATGTTGGACTCCCTTCTAAAAGTAGCTGTGAAGGACGGTGAGAAATGAGCTCTTTGTTATAAAAATCAGGTAGACATCGAAGAAATTGGAGATGTGCAACAAACCTTATTGGCATGCAAAGAATAATGTTCATTGGACCCCCGGTCAAGAAAAGTGCCTATAGCCCCAAGTGTAGAGTTCCAAGTAATAAACCAGAAGCAATCAAAACCTTGAGGCCTAGAGTTTCCTCAAAGTATGAATTTATTAGGAATGGCATATTGGCACAGCTGGTGAAAACCCGACTCTGAAGGACCCAAGGTTTTCCCCACCCAAATCAAAACCCAAAGTTCTTTCTCCCAGGTCACACATCCATCACATGGTCCAATCAGGTTGCAGTCCCAACTCCAGCTGGCTTTTGTCCAAGCCCCTCCAACACCTGGTAGCAATGTCCTTAGCTCCCATGGGAAACAATGTTATTTTGGCTACACATCCCCCCCAGCTATCTCTATCTCCCTCCTCACGTTCCCACAGCTCCACCAGCCTCGCTGTGGCAACCCTGAAGATGCTCCCAAAATGGTTTCAGGGCTGACACCAAGCGTTTTTAATACAGGTTTGTATTTATTTATTTATTAAATATATTTGTTGTCCATTTCAGTACATAAGGATGGAGGCATACACTGATTCCATGAATAACTAATTAATGACCACTGGAAGGAAATAAGTGGGCAGATGAGCCGGAGAAGATATTCCTTCTGGCCATCATGGAATGAATTGGGTGTCTCACATTAGTATCATATTAACACTCAACATCTTATAGCCCTTTATCATGATGGCCCCAAGTTTTTTTCATACCTACAATAAATATTTTATTTATTTATTAAATGTATTTGCTGCCTTATATAACTCACTATATAAGGATGGAAGCATATGCTGATTCCACACATAATTAACTAATGACCACTGGAAGGAAATCAGTTGTCAGGTCCCTGCTGGAATGCTGCCATTCCAAAGGGGAGGAGGGATATTTCATGAGGTGAATGCTTTGAATGCTTTCGCTTTTGCTGTATCTGGATGGGAATTAGGGATGGGGACTGGAGTGTCAGGATGGACTCCCTCACAGCTGGTTCCAGACTATTACCAAGGTCGCAGTATCCCCAGGAAGAACGACTATCACCATCCCACCTCAGAGTTCTCAAAATACCTTTGCGGCATCCTATTGGCTACTAGTGAAGATGGGGCATTGGAGTGGGGTCTGAAGGGAAAAATTCCCGCACAAATTTCAGACTCTGCCCGCCTTCTCTGAAATGCCAATTGTTTCAAGAGTCATGCTTTCCTGATAAGATAGCCAAGGCAGATCCTTACATCAATGGGCAGATGAGCTGGAGATAATATGCATTCTGACCATCATGGAATGATTCCCATCATATTGGCATCATATTAATACTCAACATCTTATTGCCCTTTATCATGATGGTAATGAGGTGGTTTATTGGCTTGAGGGTCATTGAAGTCTTGCTACTTACGGCTGTAATTTAACCCAGAATCATGATTATAAGCCATTGCAGACATAAATTGAGGCATCAGGTGACTGGATTCAAAGTTATAATCATTTTGTTATGACAGTCATTAAGTAAACATGGCGATTGTTAAGAGAATCCATTTTCTAGTTTTTTGCTAGAAACTGGAAGTAAAAATGCTAGTACCTGGCAAAAGCTATCATTAATCATGCTCCATGACTGCAGGATGCTGCAAACAGTCATATTGGTGAGTCGGTTGCCAGGCGCCCAAAATATGATCACATGACCACAGAGGTGTGCATGAGTACAGGTAATCTTCAACTTACAACAGTTTGCTTAGTCCTCGACTTACAACAGTTCGCTTTGTTCGTTGTTATAATGGCACAGAAAAAAGTGACATGACCATTTTTCACACTTAACAAACCTCACTTAACAAATTTCTCACTTAGCAACATACATTTTGGGCTCAATTGTGGTCGCAAGTTGAATATTGTAACTCCAAAAACGGGTCATAAGTAGCTCTGGGGAGATTTGTCATAACTTTGAACAATTGTTAAATAACCAGTTGTATGTTGAAGACTACTTGTAATGTGCTTCTCCTGTTGCCCAGTTGCATAGGGCTTGACACCAGAAAGGCCAAATGTTTTTGTACAGATACCAGTTGTAACTTGATATATCTCTGATGGTGCTTGGACTGTTTGTGTAACCCAAAGTTAATTTCTCTCTTTGAAGAGGATGGCTCCATCCACTGGGAGAGGCCTGGGAAGCCAAAGCAGAGATCTGATTTTCCACTCTACTTGCGTGCTCCCTCTGCTGAGGTAGAGATGACCTCCTACGGGCTCCTTGCTTTCCTCACCAACAAACTGCCTCCGTCCCAGGAAGAATTAACGATAGCAACTGCCATTGTCAAATGGTTGCTCAAACAACAGAATTCCAATGGAGGATACTCCTCTACACAGGTATGTTCGCTACTCACAAATTCTCAGAGGATGTAGGAAGGAGCAACTGGAAATGAATCTGATGTGATTTGATATGTCTTGGTATGGCCTCCAGATGTGCTGAATCTCAATTCCCAGGATTTCCAGCTGAGGTGTGTCATTCAAGAGAGATAACTTCCTAACAGTGAGGGCAATTAACCAGTGGAACAGCTTGCCTTCAGAAATCGTGGGCGCTCCATCACTGGAGGCTTTTAAGAAGAGACTGGACAGTCACTTGTCTGAAATGACATAGGTTCTCTTGCTTAAGCAGGGGGATGGACTAGTAAACCTTTGAGGTCCCTTCCAGCTCTATTCTATTCTATTTTGTTCCATTCCACTCCACTCCACTCCTGTCCCAAAGATGCTTTTTTCAAGAGGCAATTGGACTTTTTGGTTTTTGTTTGAAGATGTTTAACTTCTCGTCCAAGAATGCCTGTAGTACAGTGGACTAAAGCACTGTTATTAACAACTATATATAGTTGTTATATATATATATAAAAATAAACTGCTGCTTGCAATTACTGCAAGTTCAAATCTCACCAGGCTCAAGGTTGACTCAGCCTTCCATCCTTTCAAAGGTAGGTGAAATGAGGACCCAGATTGTGGGGGCAATCAGCTGACTTTGTATAAATATACAAAAGTATGAAGGCTATTGCTTAACGCATTGTAAGCCGCCCTGAGTCTCCGGAGAAGGGCGGCATATAAATTGAAGCAAAAAAGAAGAAGAAGAAGAAGAAGCTTCTTCATCTCTGGATGGTGGGAAAGAGGTGAAGAAGCTTCTTGGATGAGACACAAAACATCTTCAAAGAAAAACCAGAAAGTCCAGTTGCCTTTTGAAAAAAGCACCTTTTGGACAACCATGACATGAATGACTGAGACTCTCCATAGACATTCCATTCTTTTCCATTCCATTTTAGTTTTGCTTTCTCTTGCAGGATACGGTGGTGGCTCTCCAGGCCCTCTCCCAATACAGGACAGTTACTTATTCGAAGGATGGCATCGATGCCAGAGCGACCTTGAGTTCAGGAGATGCTGTCCTGGCAGAATTCCATGTGGACAGCAATAACTCTCTGCTGCTCCAGTGCCAGGATCTGCCCCAAGTGCCAGGGAACTACAAGGCTGAGGTGACCGGTTGCATCTTTATGCAGGTGAGTGCCCTGGTGAGAGAAGAGACCAGTGTTGCTGCCTAGCGATGATCTATTTTGGGTTCCCAATGGACGTATGGGAATGCAAGTTGAGAAGAAAAGGCATGAAGAAAAGTCAGCAAGTTAAATAAGGGATGGAGAACATCTTTGAGAACATAAGAGCTGCCAGGCCAGATTAGGCCATTTAAGATCAGCATTTTGCTTCTTATGGCAGCCAGCCATGACATGCAGGAGACAGAATTTATAATTCTCCCACAATCTGGCACTTGGGGCCCTGCTGTCCTGATTTTAGAAATAACTTGAGAGACCTGTGGATGCATCCAATCCTGCTTTAGAAGCCATTCAAGTTAATCACCATCACCAGGTCTTGAGGGAATGAATTCCAAATGTCAGTTATGAAATATAGGAGACATGAGAAGAGAGGGAGGGACAAAAGCACTGGGGAAGAAAAATGATCAGAGACTGGTGTTTTAGGGAACACATCTTCAGAAAAGGATGGGGTGGTTTACACTAGCCGAGCAAGACCCCCCCCACCCCCACCCAGGGTCTTTTGGGAGCTGCTAGCAACTAAATTGTACACATGAATGAAACACTTGTCCCAGGAGATTTCCTTCTTCTGTTTGGATTACTGCAATGTGCTTTACATGGAGCTGCCCTTGAAGACCATTTGGAAGCTACAACTGGTCCAGAATGCCGCAGAATGTTTATATTTCATAGTTAACTACCCTCTCCTCGGAGAAGGCTCTGGGCGATGTGCAATTTAATTTTGTTCCCAGAAGGGGAACAAAAAGCAAACAACACCCAGAAGAGCATATCAAGATTAATATCAGACCAACAAACAAGAAGTAAACAATGTCCCAATCAAGAAACTGCCCATAAAGTTAACAGTAAACAGTTCAACCAAAGAACTCCCCAGTCCACTCTGACAGGGCGAGCAACTACAATATAAACTGAGAGAAAACCCCACTCCTTACTATCACTGATGATGTTACCAAGTTTGGGGAATGAAACATCTGCAAGAAAACAACCAAGCTCAGAGAGCATCAAGGAGCATCCCTCGGCACAATTTAATCAATTAAAAAAAAACATTAAATTCAGAGTAATTTAGGATTAAAAATGTTAAAATCGTGATAGAACAATATTATAAACATTGCAAAAGATGAAAAGGTTTATTAGCTTTAAAGCCCTACAGGGCACAGGGCCAGGCTATCTGTGGGACTGTCTCTCCCTAAGGACATCTACTCATTCTACCAGATCAGATAAGGTGAACACACTCCTAGTTCCATTCCTTAAACTTTGCCAACCTTTGGGATCTAGGAAGTGTGCCTTTTCTGTGGCAATCCCTGCCCAATGGAGCACTCTTCCCCATGACGTTTAGCAGGCCTCTACCCTCGTAGCCTTCTGAAAAGCACTGAAGACCTGGCTTTCCCCCCAAATATTGGGGTAGTATGATGTGGACAAAAGGATTAATATATATCAGGCTCAACCCATCCAAGACCGAGTGGCTGTGGTTTCCGACGTCCCGATATAGTCAGTTGACACCATCACTGACTATTGGGGGCGAATCATTGGCCCCCACGGAGAGGGCTCGCAACTTGGGCGTGCTCCTGGATTCACGGCTGTCTTTAGAAGAGCACTTGACAGCCGTGACCGGGAGGATTTTTCATCAGGTTCGCCTGATTCGCCAGTTGCGTCCCTTTCTGGATCGGGACTCGTTATGCACAGTCACTCATGCCCTTGTCACCTCCCGCCTGGACTATGGCAATGCTCTCTACATGGGGCTCCCCTTGAGGAGCACCCGGAGGCTCCAACTGGTGCAGAGTGCGGCCGCGTGGGTGGTAATGGGAGCGACATGGCGTTCCCATGTAACACCCCTCCTGCGCGAGCTGCACTGGCTCCCGGTGGTCTTCCGGGTGCGCTTCAAGGTTTTGGTTACCATCTTTAAAGCGCTCCATGGCTTAGGACCTGGGTACTTGCGGGACCGCCTACTACCACCAATAGCCTCCCACCGGCCAGTACGCTCCCATAGAGAGCGGCTCCTCCGGGTGCCGTCAGCCAAACTATGCCGACTGGCGGCCCCCAGGGGGAGAGCCTTCTCTGTGGGGGCACCTACTATCTGGAACGAGCTCCCCCCAGAGATACGGAGGATCCCGGATCTGCGCACCTTCCGCCGCGCTTTAAAGACCTTACTATTTCACCAGGCGGGCCTGGCCTAATTTTCTCCCTCTTTTATAAAAGATTTTTAATTTTTAAATATCTTTTAGTATTTTATACATTCAATTTTAAATTGGTTTTAAAAGTTTGGGGTTTTAAATTTGTCGGGGCCAAAATTATTTAATTTGATTTTATTCTACTTTTAAATTTTGTATGTATGTATATATATATGTAGACCAGGTTGCTTCGATAGAAAACCCATTTATATATAAAAATATTGTTTTATTAGTGATGTTTCAATTGTTGGTTAGGAGCTGGCTAGAGTTTGATGTAAGATGGGGAGCTATAGAAATATTTAAATAAATTCATACTGTCCTTGTTGTAAGCCACCCAGAGTCCTCAGAGAGTTGGGCGGCATAGAAATATGAAAAATAAATAAATAAATAAATAAATAAATAATACAAAGTAAGAAAAATAAGAAATCAAAGGAAAGCTAAAGCTGCAAGAAATAAATAAGTAAAAGAAAAATAAAAAGAAATAGTAGTTTCTGAACTTCTTTACAGCAGTTATAATTAAAACCATAAATACACCTCTTACTCCACGGTTATAACATAACTCTCTTCTTTTTATAATCTATTATGTCTAATCATCAAAACCATAGATTATGTTCATTTTTTCTATTTCATTTGTACAATAAGAAAGGCAGGATACAAATAAAGGGGCATGATGGCTCAGTGTTAAAGACGTTGAGCTTGTCAGCTTGAAAGCTGATGGCCTGGGTTCAAGAACCTAGGGCTGCATGATGGGTGAGTTCCCGTTCTTGCCTCAGCTCCTGCCCACTTAGCAATTCAAAAGCATGAAATTGCAAGTAGATCAGGGGTGGGTTCTACTTACCTTTACCACTGGTTCGCAATGGGATTGCACGCGCGCATGAGCGAAGCAAGCGCACATGCCTTGCTTCTGAGCATGCGCAGATCGCTGATGATGACATCCGGGGTGGTGGGCAGGGCCTTCTGCTGGTTTTACTACCAGTTCTTGTGAACCGGTCTGAACTGGGGGCAACCCACCACTGAAGTAGGTAAATAGGTAATTTGGGTGGGAATGTAACAGTGTTCTGTATGCTTCAGCATATAGTCATGCTGGCCACATGATCATGGAAATATTTAGACAAGCTGACTCACTTGGCTAAGAAACAGAGATGAGCATCACCCCCTAGAGTTGAACATGACTAGAAAGGGGAAACCTTTACCTTTACAGATAAAATAATAAAATAAATGAAAAGTCCATTAGGAGTTTCTGGTCAGCAATAAACATAGATATTTGTCTTTTCTCTGATCAGGTAAGTCAATTTGGCCATCTCAGTGAATTCCATCCTCTTCACCAACCATTCCTCCATTGTGGGGGTGCTGAATCTTTCCGTCTTTGTGCATACAATGATCTAGCTGCAGTTACCATGTACAACAACAAAGTTCCATGACTTTTTCCCCAACTGTTTGCTCATCAAATCCCCAAAGAAAAGCCTCTAGTCTCGATTGTATATTAATCTTTAAATCCTCTAGATCAGTGTGTCTATTTGAATACAGATTTTTCTCGCACTTTTATGTATCCCACTTGTTTTAAACCTCCTTCTGTCACGGGAGTGTTGAACATCCCCAAATGATGGCCTTTCCATTCCAGACCGCCTTGAAATACAATGTCCCTTTGAGGCAAGAAGATGCACCATTTAGGCTGGATGTGCAGACTGTTCCGGAGACTTGCACAGGAATCAAAGCTCACATCACTTTTGACATTGCCATGAATGTCAGGTAATCTCTTTCTTAGATCGATGCTGAGCCTCGCTTCCTTGAACAGATACAAGCACATCTCCTCCAAGGATGGACCATGTTGCAGGAACTGGATGTTGCTAGTCTGGTGAAGAGAAGGACCAGGGGAGACATGATAGCAGTGTTCCAATACTTGAGGCCACAGAGAGGAAAGCGTCGAGCTATTTTCCAAAGCACCTGAAGGCCAGACAAAGAACAATGGATGGAAATTGAATAAGGAGAGATTCAACCTGGAAATAAGGAGAAATTTTCTGAGAGTGAGAACAATCAATCAATGGAACAGCTTGGCTTCGGAAGTTGTGGGAGCTTCATCACTGGAAGCTTTCAAGAAGAGACTGGACTGCCATCTGTCAAAAATGGTGTAGGGTCTGCTTGAGGGGGGGGGTTGGACTAGATGACCTATATGACCTTCCAACTCTGTTTATCTGTATGTCTGAGGGTCCAAAGGCTGATACTCAGCTTTCCCCACCTTCTGAAAGGCCACAGTTCTGCATTCCAGAAATTCCATTCAATGGCAACATTGGATGGAGGCCCTGAGGGCACGGCCAAGCTTTTATGAACCTGCATGCAGCATTTTGCCTCCAGCTATGCATCTGTTGCTTTAATGTCTTCTTTCCTTTCTTGGTTTCTCAGTTACACTGGCCAACGTCTGGTTTCCAATATGGCAATTGTCCAGATTAAGATGCTATCTGGATACATCCCGGTGAAATCCAGTGTAAAAAAGGTATTTTTTCCCAGGTTCCCTTTTCCGCTAAACCTTCAGTGCCGTATTTCTTGATGCAGGGAATTCTCGACCTATGACTGCAATCAAACTTGGAATTATGGTCGCATGTTGTACCGGTCGCTAAATGGATCAAGATTTGACTGCACCTAATTTTACCTTTTTTCTTTCTTTTTATATATACTGCTCAAAAAAATAAAGGGAACACAAGCAGAAGACATCCGAGATCTGAATGAATGAAATAGCCTTATTAAATACTTTGTTCTTTACATACAGTAGTTTATACACTGCTCAAACAACTAAAGGGAACACAAAACTACTGTATGTAACGAACAAAGTATTTAATAAGGCTATTTCATTCATTCAGATCTTGGATGTCTTCTGCTTGTGTTCCCTTTATTTTTTTGAGCAGTGTATATATTGTTTTATCATAAAAAGGTGAAATACGAAACAGAAAAACAAAGCAAAACAGAAGCATACATTCAACACTAACAACAAAATAGCATACAAAGAAAGGAGAAAAAAGTGATCAAATAAATTTAACATGTAGGATCCATCCTAGCTGGGCACTGAAAAAAAGAAAAGAAAAAGCAGTAAATTCTCCCCTTTTACATATATGTGTGTATATATACATATGAATAAGTATGTATCTTTTAACAACCGTTTTTCGTATGAGCATTCAGTGCATTATTTTCTACAATTTGGGGTTTTTTTGGTGGAAACCGGAAGTAAATGCTGGTTTCTGGTAAAAACCATTGTAAATTGTGGTCACATGACTGTGGGATGCTTCCAAGAGCCAGAAAGGCAGATGGTTGCCAAGCACCTAAAATGTGATCACATGACCATAGGTGGAAGGCAATCATCAGATCTTTGAGTCCAGGTTGTAAGTGGCCCTGGAGAGGTCTGTCATAACCTTGAATGGTTGCTAAGCAGCTGGTTGTAAATCGAGAACTACAACTGTAATACGAAATGGGGATTAAGAATGCTAAAACAGATTTGTTGAATATTGATATTTTCTCCAATGAAAATAGCAGTTGCCATTCTTTCTCATGTTATGAAATATTGCAACTTTCCATACAATCCAAAGTTAGCCATAACTTCGTGGTGGATTCTTTACTGAGCAGGAGGTTTAACTTGGTGACTTACAAGATCACTTCTAACTCTGTTTCTATGGCCACCTAGTTCAACAGTATGACTATAAACGTTACTAAAGCTCTTTCCATTTTTCAAATGTTTTCACCCCTGAAGCTGGAAAAGCAAGGTCAGATCAAGAGGAGTGAAGTGAACATCAATCATGTCCTGCTATACTTGGATGAGGTGAGTAAGGATAAGGAGAGGAGCCCAAATAGGGAACAAAATCATTCAATCAAAGGGATAAAATGCAGGGCAGGACACCTTCCTTTCTCCTTGTCCTTATTTTTCTTGGAAGCAAGGAGTCACAAGCTTATTATGGGCTGAGTTTTTTCAAGTGGCTGCCACAATGTGCCACATCCTCTACTTCTGGTCAATGACAGCTTCCCCTCTCTACACAACAGGTATATTTTCATATGTTGGGGTTTCTCAACCTTGGTGACTTCAAGATGCATGGACTTCAAACCCCAGAATTCCTTGGCCAATAAGCTTGAGAAATCCCATTCTATGTGAACAAACTCATATGTCATGATGCTGCTTAGTTCCACTACATCATCAGAATATTTCTACTAGAATTCTAGAATTCCCTCGCTATTAAATAATAGACAATATCTTCTTGGCCTAAGGATGCTCAAATAACATTTGTGTTCAAGGGGGTGGACTGAATGACCTCAAATACCTCTTCTAGCTTCAGAATTTTTTTGCCTTCCGTCTGTTCAAGGAGAACAAGAAACCCTCACAGCTTTAAGAGACAAATTAAAAGCAAGATTGAAGGCTTTAGAAAGATTGGACTACAAGGCCCATCCTTTCCCTGCTAGTATACTTTAGGCCTTTCCCTTTCAGCCTAAGGATGCTGAAAGAGCTTGGACATCTCCCTACAGGATATAGTTAAGAGATTACTGGAGCCAGTCTTTTTCTTTAGTGACTTCTGTTGTATTTCTATAGAGTTGTAATTATTTTTTTATACGTAGCACAACTTCACCTCCTCTTTTATTAAGTCTGTTTCTTTTCCGTGGACATTGTCCTGTAGTAGTGCTTGATTTCTCACTCCTATGGTAGACATGGTCAAAATACATCTAGGCTTTTCTAAGATCCCTGCTAGTGTGATGTCTCCAATAGAAGGAAATATATGTAGTTCAGGGTTCTAAAGATGTATGTAGCTCATATGTAGCTCAGACCAAGCTAAATCCAAACAACCAAGGTCAGAGAACAAAAAGGGCTCTCCAATATGTTGCCTGCAGAAGCTCTCCGTCTTGTTGTAATCTCATAGTCAACTTTTCTCTGCAGGTACGCAACACAATCCAGACTTTCTCCTTTACAGTGGAGCAGGAGACACCCGTCCGGGGCCTGAAGCCTGCCTTGGTGAAAGTCTATGATTACTATGAAACTGGTAAGAAGGTAGTTCCAATCAGCTTGTTTAATTATTTTTCAAAATGTGGTTGCTCGGCATTTTTTCTTCCTTTTGCTTTGGGAGATTTAGGGCTCAAAAAGGGGCAAAATTAACGGCTTTCAGTTTTGTTGAAGATGGGCATATGTTTGGCCCTTACAGCAGGGGTCCCCAACCCCCTGGCTATGGCCCAGTACCAGGCCATGGCCTATTCAAAACTGTGGTTGTGTGAGCAGCGGGCTGGCACACATCAGTGCGTGTGCAGCTCAATTTACATGAGTGGCGGGCCGGCGGACACGCACATGCAGCTTAACTCACACAAGTTAAGCTAACATGTTCCCCCCCCTCCAAATAATCCTCTGATAATAAGCCCAATCGGGCTTTTTGAGCGCATGGCAATTAGGCCAAGTGCTTATTTCAGGGTTCAAAAAAATATAAGACGGGGTCTTATTTTCGGGAAAACTCGGTATGTGTGTGCGTGTGCACATGCTGGGCCACTGCTCGCACAGCCCGGTTTCCCTCTCCCCCACTGGAAAGGTTGGGGATCGCTGCCTTAAAACACTACTTGGTGGGAAAAATACAACTGATCCTTGGGGAGATGTCAGGATTTTTAACCAGATAAATTTCTTCTTGCACAACATTTGAAACTGTGTGTAAAATTAAAGGACAATCACCGTCCCCAGACTGGTTTGCATTTTGTTGTTTTACTTTAAAAACAACCTTGTGTTTCACAACCCAGCTCAGGCATTTCCATGCATCATGATTAAGTCCAAACCAACAAGGGTTAGAATGGAATGGGAATGGGAATGGGAATTGTTAGGATATGGTTTGAGCCTAACAAGTTGTCCAGGCAATATATGTGTTCTGTGATTTTAATATGAATATGTATTGTGTGACTTTAAAGTTTTACTGCTGATTCATTGTAATGCTGAGTCATGCTGTAATTAGATAATCACTGGTTGTAAACGTATTTAAGGAAGGTACTGTAACGTATTCAGTTGATGATAAGTTACCATAGTGTGTGGAGTTGCTACCATTGTGCTATCATCGTTGGATGGATCTGCTACCATCGTGGTTTGTGAACCAGAGTGAGTTTGTTATTCTAACCAACTACTGTTTGTGTGGTAAGAAGAGTTTTTGTATCACTGGACTGATTTAACTGGCAAAGACTTGGATTGATTTAAAGACTATGAGATTGTTTTTTCACTATAAAGTAAACTTTTGATAAACCAGTTTGCACATCTCTTATTCATTGCTCTCAGCAACGTTTCTCTGTGCTCTACACTCTGCTGGTTGGTAACACAACAACAATATCCTTAACAGGAATAGAATAGAATAGAATAGAATAGAATAGAATAGAATAGAATAGAATAGAATAGAATAGAATAGAATAGGAAGGGACCTTGGAAGTCTTCTAGTCTAACCCCCTGCTGAAGCAGGACTGTCTAGTCTCTTCTTAAAAACCTCCAGTGATGATTTCTGAAGGCAAGAGTTGTTTTATGCTATCGGGCTGCTGGCTGGGAAGTGGGACCCTAGAGTGGGCGAGTGGAACAGAGCTTCTCTAGGCAATTCATCTATCCCTTGTAGGGTTTTTTTTTTTTAAAAATTTGCATCGCTGAGAATGCTTTGGAGAGAACCACCTGGAAAGGGAGGGTGTGTGTATCAAAAAATAAAAGTTGGCAGTTGCGATTCAGACACCAGTCCCTGTGGGTTGTGCTGTTTGTCTGCAACTGCATCGCTGGGTGGATCATTGACCAAGATTTAACAACAGGCTGGGTAAGAAGCCCTTTGTACTCCTGGAGCTAAGTCAGTATCATGAACCATATGATGAAGAGCAAAGTCGAGGAGAGAGACCAGGGGTGGGTTCTAACCGGCTTTACTACCGGTTCTCTTTGTGTGCGCACTTTGTGCGCTATCGCCTCTTCAGTTGCGCGCTTTGCACAAGCACGTTGCGAATCTGCCCAGCTGAGGTGCAGCAATCCGCTCTGCCGCACCTCTCAGCTGGGCAAAAAAAGAAGAAATATAAGGTCGGAAAAATGCGGGAGGGAGGGCCCAGCTCCCGAAGAAAGAGAACCAGTTCGGTGATGTAATAGCTTCACCGCTACCAGTTCGGCCGAACCGGGAGCAACCCACCACTGAGA
Organism: Pituophis catenifer annectens; assembly: GCF_029215685.1. NCBI lineage: Eukaryota > Metazoa > Chordata > Lepidosauria > Squamata > Colubridae > Pituophis > Pituophis catenifer. Next base: position 14,064,315 of record NW_027256882.1, on the reverse strand, counting down.
GAGACACTTCAGCCCTGACAAACTTTCCTTTTTTGTGTTCCAGATGAATTTGCAACAGCCGAGTACACTGCCCCCTGCAGTTCAGGTAAAGCATGAGTTGCCATTGGCTCAAATGTTTTTAGGTACATGTACTCCTCAATTTATGACCATAATTGAGTCCAAAACAGTGGTGGGATTCAACCAGTTCGCACCACTTCGGGAGAACCGGTTGTTAACTTTCTGAGCAGTTTGGCAAACTGGTTGTTGGAAGGAATCATTAGGGCAGAGAACCGGTTGTTAAATTACTTGAATCTCACCACTGGTCCAAAACCATTCGTTTGATGACTGCTCAAAGTTACAATGGCACAGAAAACAGTGACTTATTATCGTTTTTTACCCTTATGACTACTGCAGCATCCCCATGGTCACGTGATTAAAATTCGGACTCCTGGCAACTGGCTCATATTTATGACGGTTGCAGTGTCCTGGGGTCATGTGATCACCTTTTGCGGTCTTCCGATGAGCAAAATCAATGGGGAAGCCAGATTCACTTTACAACCATATTACTAATTTAACAACTGCAGTGATTCACTTAACAACTGTGGCAAGAAAGGCCATAAAACTCACTTAACTCACTTAGCAACAGAAATTTTGGGCTCAATTGTGGTCGTATGTCAAGGACCACCTATAGTTAGTTCTTTGGCTTCTTTCTGGATGACAATTTGTCCATTTGGTTTGTGTATGGGGAAAATGGGGAAGAGGTGATTTCATTTGGGCATTCTGCCTCATGCCCACCTAAACTTTGTTTTTTACCAGTTGATCTGAACCTTTCTTAGTTTCTTACCTATTTTCTAACTTTTCCTCCATGACAGATGATATCAAGGAAGTCTATAACGCATAAGGATTCAGGCCATGTTTTCTGGAATAGCACATGCTCAGAAAGAATGAATTTCCTGGAAACTAAGGAGGAACGTGATTTTATGTACGAACATATTATAAATGCTCAATACTAAACTGTTTTCAATATTTTGATCGTAACATATTTTTTTGAACTGTAAGCCACCGAGAGTCATTGACTGAAATGGGCGGCTATAGAAACTGAACAAATAAATAATAATTTTCAGAACCAAGGCAATTTCTTTGTTTTTCTTCTCCTACCTGGGCACCTTATTCATTATTTTCCAAAGGAGAATTAAATGTGTGTTTTCACCAGTCCTGGCAGCAATCCAAATGGCATGCTGCAGTGCTGAAGACTTAAGTTTGGGGTGGGGAACAGGGAGATCTTTTCTTAGGTAAAAATAAAAATGTAGTTTTATGTTCAATTGGGTGTCTCAAATACTTCTATATCTTACAAATGCTGGACAGCTTTTTCCCACTGAGTATTCTACAATTCTTTGCTATGTGTACAATAGTAAAAAAAAGTCCATAATTTAAGGAAAAAGAAGTGTCAGCCCATCCAATTAAACCGGACAGGCAATACAGCTAGATGAGTTACATCTCACCTAGAATACTGCATTCAGTTTTGGCCAGCACTCTATAAAAAGGATGTTGAGACTCTGGAACGAGTGCAGAGAAGAGCAACAAAGATGATCGGGGCTGGAAGTGAAAACATACGAAGAACAGTTGCAGGAACTGGGCATGGCTAGTCTAGTGAAGAGAAGGACCAGGGATGACATGATAGCAGTATTCCAGTATTTGAGGGGCTGTCACAGAGAGGAGGGAGGTCAACCTATTTTCCAAAGTACCTGAAGGCCAGACAAGGAACAATGGATGGAAACTGTTCAAAGAGAGTTTCAATCTAGAAATAAGGAGAAATTTTCTGAGAGTGAGAACAATCAACCAGTGGAACAGCTTGCCTTCAGAAGTTGTGGGTGCTTCATCACCAGAGGCTTTCAAGAAGAGAGTGACCAGCTACTTATCAGAAATGGTATAGGGGGTTGGATTAGATGACCTACAAGGTCCTTTCGAAATTTCTATGTTATTTTGTTATTATACATGTTTAAACAAAGAAAAGCAGGTCTGAGGAGAAATATAATAACATCTTCTATGACTCTGTTATTCTACTTTATTGTAATGCTATATTAATAGAGTCTTGCAAGTCTGAAGGTATAAATCTCCCACTGCCACTTTTTAACCCTTTCATCCATCAGGGTGGGCCCTTCGTAAGTTTCTTTCTCTGACTGATGTTAGACACATGTCTCTAAGTTACAGAATTGACATTAGGACATTGCAGTGCACATTTGTCATTGGCTTCCCCCATTCCCCCCAGTAATAAGATACCACTGTAGGGTTGGTGTCAAGATTCAAAGCGAGCTTTTGCTGTTGCAACCATTATCGCTTCTTGGCTTGCCAATGAATCAGGGAGGAAGGAAGGGGGAGATGGAATGTAGGCTCCAGATATCAAGAAGACGAGCGTGAGAGCCAAGGACACTTCAGCAGGTGTTTGCCAAAGCCAAAGACTTTTTCTCACAACAGTGCAATGAGACTCAATTGGACAATGTAACCTGCACTAATGGGAGGAGGGAGAATCCTATACTTTAGTTATGTGGGTTTGTGTGGGAATTAGCTAGAACTGGTTTTGCCTTAATCAGTGCCAAATGATGTACTCAAAATGAATGAAGTTTTGAATTCAGAGATTGGATTGTCTCAGTCGTGCTTGCTTTGGTTGGGTTCATTAGTCGGAATGTTGACAGTTAGATTGAAATGAGGAAAGTCAGTGAAGTGACAGCAAAGAAAGTTTTTTTTAAAAAAAAGAAGATAGACTTTGTTTTATAAAAAAAATCTGGCACACACACATACACACACACACACACAGAGTGCCCAGGCATCTGCAGGCACTTTTAAAAAATCCAGAAGAAAGACTTGAAAATGTGTACAAAGAGAGTGGGACCTTCTCAAATATATTTATACTGCTATTTCCAATATATTTTTTCCTCTCTTTTTCTCTTTTTCTGACTGTGTAATCTCTTTACAGGTAATCCTTGATTTACAACATTTCATTTAGTGACTGTTCGAGGTTACAATGGCACTGAAAAGAGGGACATGACCATTTTTCACACTTATGACCGTTGTAGCATCCCCATGGTCATATGATCAAATTTCGGATGCTTGGCTCATATTCGCGACAGTTGCATTGTCCTGGGATCATATGATCACCATTTGTAACCTTCCCAGCTGGCTTCTGACAAGCAAAGTCAATGGGGGAAAAGTAGATTCATTTAACAACTGCATGATTTGCTTAACAACTTGTCCCCCATATCTCCAGTTTTTAATGTTTTTTAATCGAAGAAGGTAGAGTTGTGTGCAACAGGTCTGAAGGTGCAAGGTCGGAAAAAATAAATTGTCCCCAAGTTCTTTGGCTGGCACACAAGTGCTGTCGGGAAACTGCCAGTTGGGGTTAGTCTTATTGATTTCAGATGGCTTTAAAAAAAAACCCAAAACCCAAAGTCCATCCTTTCATTGCTCCATCAGTGCATATGCAGAAAAAATAAGCCCTTCATGAAGTAGAGGGAATGGAGCATAGGAGCCAAATGGCTTATGGATCTTTGCTTACTGTGAAACGAAATATAGCAGGTGACCTGGACGAACCCCTTGATCTAGCATAAGCTAGTCACTGTTTTCAAAGCATAAAGAAAAAAGAAAAGAAAAACAGCTTCCTTAACTCCGAGGGTGACCAATGAGACTTGACGGCTGCAGAACAAGAAGTTATACTATGCAACAGAAGCACTGAGGCGCTTCTGTGATGAAAGGATTAGCCAGCTACATCACCATTCCCTGGGGGTTGCCCAGTTGGGGGCTCCTTTCATGTGCTCATTAATGAGCCCATCAAAATGGTACCTATTTATCTATTCATGTTTGCATGCTTTTGAACTAATAGGTCGGCAGGAGCTGGAGCAAAAGACGGGAGCTCATCCAGTCACACAGCAGCATTCCGGTCTCAAACATGGGCTTGCAAATTGTCAATCCAGCGTCCTAACCACATGAGTCACCACGTTCCACAGCAGGAAGTTTAAAAATATTGTGAGGATTTTTTTTTTCTTTTTGGAAGAAAGTCCTTTAGGTGGCAGTGATAGCTAGGAGAGCCTTTGCACAGCCTTTCCTGTGCCAGTTGCACCCTTTCTTGCTTCGCAATTTCCTGCACTCAGTCACTCAAGCCCTAGTCATCTCTCATTTGGACTACTGCAATGCACTCTACATGGGGCTTGAAGAGTATTTGGAAGGTAGAGTTGGCCTAGAATGTGGCTGCATGGACAATTCTGGGAGCCCTAGGGTGGCCTATGTAACATCTCTTACAGAAGCTGCTTTGGCTGCTAGTTTGCTTCCTAGTGCAATTCAAGGTGTTGGTTATTACTTATAAAGCTCTTTATGGCATGTGGATGGAGGTTATCTGAGGAACTGTCTCATCCCAATACTATTGGCTCACCTTATTCACATTGACAGAAGGAGAATGCTATGGACCATGTGGGCCAAGGAATTTCAGCTGATGGGGCCCAGGAAACCACAGTCCATAGACCACAGCCATCAGGGTGCTGGAGCTACCAAAAGAGCTAATGCCCTTTTAGGTTGCGTCCATAGAAATACAGTATCAACAAGTGATACTATATTAGATTACAGGAAGTGATCATTCTGTTCTCTCTGAACTTGTCAGACTGTACCTGCAACCCTATGTCTGGATCTGGTTGTCACAATAGAAAAAAGGTGTGGAGGAACTGGAAAGAGTTTAGAAAAGATGGGTGAAGATGATGTTGAGGGGGATGTTTGGAGGCTGAATCCTATGAAGAGCAGTTAAAGGAACAGGATTCCAACAGTGGAGGTTTTTAAGAAGAGATTGGACAATCATATGTCTGAAATGGTTAGGGTTGCCTGGCTGGACTAGAAGAACTTCAAGGTCCCTTCCAACTGCTGGAAGAAAAATCTGGTCTGATTCCAAGCCAGGAGAAAAGAAGAAAGACGCTGAAAATAAAATGGAGGCAGGTCTCATTTTGGAAAGGAGGTCTATAACTAACTAACTAACTAACTAACTAACTAACTAACTAACTAAATAAATAAATAAATAAATAAATAAATAACTTTATTGTCATTGTACATGTATACACAGTATACCCAAACTTAACACCCAAAGACCAGGTCCAACACACATAACAATCCTCAAACACACTCCCACCCACCGCAATTCTCCACCCCTAAACCACCCAAACATCCACACAACAGACCAAGTAATACTGTCCAACAGCTCACTGACGGTGGCCCTTTAGTTCATTGTTGAGTGCAATTATAGCTCTGGGATAAAAACTATTCAGAAAACGTGTGGTCCGACTTTTAATTGTTCTGTATCTTCTGCCAGAAGGCAACAGTCCAAAAAGATTGTAAGCAGGATGGGAAGAGTCTCGGAGAAAGTTATGCAACTTTCCCAAACAGCGAGATTTGAAGATGTCGTCCAGGGCTGGTATCTGGAGTCTGATGATATTCTGGGCAGTTTTAATGATTCTCTGTAGAGCTTTTTTGTCCGCTACAGAGCTGCTCCCATACCATGCAAGAATGCCATATGTCAGGACACTCTCAATGGTGCTGTGATAGTAGGATAGAAGTAGATGCTGAGATAGATTTAGTAGCTTGCCAAATTGTGTTGTTTATTTGGATTTTCTTTGCTTATGAATAGATTGGCCCAGTCTTTCTGAATCGGTACAAAATCTCCATTCCAAAAGACCAGCCACTTCAAGCTTCTGCTTGAGGCTGTTTTCCTATGGCAAGAAGATTGGGGCTGCTTTTTGCAGATTTTCCTCCATCTCTTCTTTGATGGAAATATTCTATCCTGCTTCTTTTTAATATTCAGAATAAAGAATATTTTAATCTGGGGAGGTCCTGTTTCCTACACAAGTCTGTTATTTTGTTATTCTGACATGCTTAACCCAAAGAAGAGCTGGTGTGAGGAGAAATATGGTAGCAACTTCCAGTCTTTGAAGGGTTGGGTTTATCCTCCCCAAGTTGCTGAGAGCAGCACAGAGAACCACTCCTTTCTCTGTGGGACCTCCAGATGCTTGCTACCATGTTTCCTTTACTTTTCTTCTAATCTTCCCTCTTGCACGCTAAGCATGCCCAGGCCCTTTCACTATTCCTCATATTTTTCCTCTCATGGGCTTGTTTAATGAACATGTTTATTGTTTTAAACTGGTTTTGTAAAATATTTTAATTGTAAGTTCTATATGCTTCCCAAAATCACTTTGTGTGAGATGGATGGCCATATAAATTTGATGAACAAACACATAAATAAATAAAGGCTTGATTTCCAGACTCTTCACCATCTTGATGATCCTCTTGAGCTTCCTCCAATTTTCCAGCTTCCCTTTTCAACTATGGCACTCAGAATCTTCGTAGTAAAATGGATTTTTTAAAAGCATTGTTGGAAGAAAAATCCAGTAATGGAGGCTGATTGGAAAGAAGGACTCTGTTTATTGATGAGCAGAACCAACCACAGCATGTTCTGGGACAGCTGACAAATTGGTTGAATGAGTGGTTGGATCTTTATAGGTTTCTATGACTTTGACGTTTGAGCTATTCTTGAGATTATGCAATGAAGGGGCTTTTGTGTCTCTTGCTATTTCAATGGTGGTGGGTTAATTCTATTATGTCCTAAATGTCATGTCCTGTTCTTGTTTGTGGGATGTAAATTTTAATCCCAGCCTGGGAGAGGTGTGGCTGAAGATCTTTTGTTTGTGAATAGACTGGCCTGGATTTCTTAATGGGCACAAAATACCCATCTCTACAGATTTTAGGCATCTGCTGGAGGCTGTTTTACTATGCAGGAAATTGGGGCTGCTTTCTGCCTTTAAGAGCATGTTTCTCCATTTTTCCTTTGGGGAAATATAATATTCTGCCTCTTAATATTCCCCAAAGTATTTCATTCTCTGGGGTGGGCGGGGTTTCCCACAGCACCCAAGGAAATACTGGGGACTTTTTGGCATGGTGCACTAATGCTAATTAAGCACACAAGACATGTAAATCTTTTTGAAATCTTTACTTTGCAAAAGTACTCTGCAGAAAAAGGGCAGTTGTGATTAAAGTTTCCAAAGCAAGCACAGAGATCAGTTCTAAGGCTGTGGGTTTCAAAGGGTTACAGTCGGAAAATCATGACGTCAGCTAGTCAGGTGGGCACAGTAGGTGGGCAGTGTTGCTGCTAGACAAATATGAGCTGGTTGGAAGGTAACTTACTCAGCCAATTTCTCTAACTTTCTCTGATAAGGCAGAGCAGCTGCTGGAAAAGAATTTGGCAATTTAGTTATCTCAATTTAATTCTTTTTTCCTCAGCAACCGGAAAGATCAAGTAATGCAAACAGAATTGGCTGTTGCAATCTGTTCCAACCCATTTCTTATCTTCTCTGTTTGCAGATAGTCAGTATAAGTAGCAGTGGGAGGAATGCTCAGAGGCCTTTGCTTTGCACACCACCAGCCATCCAACCACCATGGGGAAGGGATGGATCTGGAGGGTACCCAGCCTCTCCCTGCTGCTGCTATTGACTCTTCTTCCTTCGACTTCCTTGGCCGATAACCCTGAACCGTAAGATGCTTCTTGTCTTCCTTCTTTCTTCACTGAATCTCCACTTGTGGCTTTGTCCTTTCTTTTTCTTCTTTGCAGGTTTGCAAGTAGGGAATTGACACAATCAACACTGGAGTCATTGTATAACCGCTGCCCCAGCATGGCAACAGCTCATTTTGTACAGCACAGAGGATTAGAGAAATTAATTGGAGATCCATCCACAAACTCTGGGGCCAGAGGGAGCAGGCTAGAGTTCTCATGAGCTGCCCAAAAGACATTTAAGTTGCTCTTTGTAGGCCATCAAAAACTAGTTAGAGGGACCAGTGGTTTTTTTCATTAGGTGAAACAAACATTCTTAATGGGTTTGCTATGGCTATGCAATGCTCAGCATTCAAAGGCAAAAAGCTGGGAGTGATTGGGTATTAATGCAAGTCTTATCTGCAACTCTTATCTGTCTCTTTGGTGGATTCTGTTGATGCAGATAGTATATTTCAAAGCCTGTTTGGGCATTTCAATCCCAAATGCTTCACAGCTGCCTTACCTGATAGGAATTTATTCCAGAGCCCAATGCAAGGAGGGAAATTCAGATTATGAACCATCACTATCTCGTATTTCAGAAAATGTTGCTGGTGCCTATTTTTGAGACATAGCCAATCAAGTGCACAAACAGCTCCATAAAGATGATTTAATTAGGGCTCAGAAATAATACTTTCCTGGGTTTCCAAAATTTATTGAACTACCGCTAATCAGGTAGGCTGGGTTCATAGAACCTGGGAAGAACCAAAATAACAAATTAAGGCGACAACATACTTTGGTTATCCTAATGCAGGTCCAAAATCCTGTTTAGTTACAGTTTACAAAGAGTTAATGATTCAAAAGAGGCTTGATGGCCTTTTGCCCAGAGCCGAAAGCAGAATGTAGTTTTTTAAAAAAAGATTTCAGGGGTGGTGGTGGTTGTTCATGAAAAACATCTGGACCTACAGTATGTGACTAGCGAGTTTGGCTCTCTGGATTATACAGGCACTTTAAATTAGGTTTTTATAGAATTGTGGGGGATCATAATTTATATGAAAGTTTTTTTTCCTCCCTAGCAACTATCCTTTCTACTTATGTGCATCCAATAAACTTGGTCTTTTTTCCAATTATTCGTTTAGATGTTGGTGTTCATGCTTATTCGGCTTTGCTCTGGATCACTTCTGGAAGCAAAGAATTGAAGCATAATATTGCAAAGGCTCTATGGCTTTTTCATTTATTGATCACACAGCCTGTGATTTCTGGCATTCATTTTATTTTCAAATAAAAATCAATTCTGGCAAAAATCAATTATACCTTCGTCTTGGGAGAGATAAATCTACAGGTCATTTTTTTAAAAAAAAAAAAATCCACAAATGATGACTGATTGTAATAGAGTAATATCTCACTTTAATCCTGTTCTCGATGCAACAGACATCTACTTCTTCTGGTTTCCATGGATATCATTTATATTGATTGATGTAATGTATAAAATTGTATCAATGTGCAAAACAGCAACATAGGTTACATTAGTATATTTATTTATTTATTTGTTTGTTTATTAATTTATTTATTGGGACTATTTATAGTCACTCATCTTATATCAAATTCTGAGTGGCTCCCATTCAACAATACGATGAGGTGGTTTAGTTTTGTAATAGCCCCCTCTAATTCAGTGTTAGCATTGCTCTAATTGGCTGGGGAATTCTGGGAGTTGAATTTCACACGTATGAAGTCCACACACAGGTTGGGAAACACAGCTGTAATCCAATAGATGTTCCTGCAAAATGGAGATTTCCCTCCTCTCAATTGGTGTAATAAAATGAGGTCTCATTCTGTGGGCAGTTATGCATTCCCCTGTCTCACTCATCATGCATACATTACATCTTCCCATTGAGATCACGGAGGAATTAACAAGATAGCTGGGATTTCACAACCTCTATTTGGTTACTGTTTTCTGGATTTGCTCAATATGCCCAAAAACCAACAAGAATGGGTTTGAACTTTGACAGCAGTCTAAGTCACAAAGGCACCTAACCAATATTAAACCTATGTTTAGCAGGTTGTGTGAGCTCACTGACCTAGTTAAAGAAGTTAAGCAGCTGTCCAGCCAATTTAGGTCAGCCTACTTGATTATGGAATTTAGGACCCTATGAAGTCATTTGCCTAGTTCAGTTAATCAACTGATTTTCCTTAGCAAAATGTATACTTTCAGAAGTGCTTTCATTTCCTAGAAGCTGAAGCTAAACAATAAATCTGTGCCCAGAGTATTTTATCTGCTAATTCTTTGGGTTGATAGAAACTGGCAAGTTTCTGCTAGGAATAAGCAGTTTGGTTCCATTGATTTCCATTCCAAATTTTTTTTGCACTGCCAATTTACAAAGCAGCATAGTTATACAGTTTTCTTGCAAAAATCAATTTACAAGTCCGTGGCAAAAATTTAATCAAAGATCCAATCCAACGGTCTATGGAGATTTTCAGTAATCCAGATCATGGTTATCCCAAAGGTGCTTTTTTCAAGAGGCTACTGTACTTTCGGGTTTTTCTTTGAAGACATTTCATTTCTCATCCAAGAAGCTTCTTCAGCTCTGACTGGATGGTGGGAAATGGAAAGATTTATATTCCTTGCAGACAGCTGATCATTTGCATTCTTTTAGAAAACCGTTGAGGCCACTTGGAGGTTTTTCTGTGTCCTCAGGGTCATCCGAGTAGTTCAAGAGATTGACAGCCATTTATCCAGAATGGTATAGGGTCTCCTATAGGGGGTTTGACTAGAAGACCTCCAAGGTCCCTTCCAACTCTATTATTCTATTTAAGCAGGGATTCCAGCTTCTGCTTCAGGACAGTAAGCTTCCATGATATTTAATTCTCCTGCCCAGTTCCTTTAGTCTTCATGCTATGTTCTCATGGTAGAGCCCATTCCATCCCATGGTATTTCAATCACAACATTAGTCGTTTAACTGGAGATACATTCTCCTGGCTAGTTGTTTCAAACTAAGCAAGGTGAGTGCCTACTTTGACAAGAAACAAAGAATTATTCCATTTAGATAAGAGAACAGAAATAACTTTTAGAATCGAAGGGAAGTCATTTTGAGACAGGTATTGTGCACCGACTGGCAAAATATTCATATTCCATCTGGCCTGACATCGTGAGAGGATGTCTGGGAGGAACATCCCCTAGATTTATCGGAATGGCATGGGACTCCTCCCACTGTCGTGAGAGGACAGTGGAGTCGTTACCCACGTTTTTTTGTTGCTGCCTTTTGTCCTCAGGACCCTTAGACTTATGGAACCCTGGCCAGACGCCATTTTCACCCTTTCCCATTCTGTGGATGTATTCAACCATTGAGCTTCTTGCGCTGCGAGACTCCCCCCTCTCGCAGGTCTGGCCCTCCACATTATCGAGGGCCTACCTCAATGACGGGCTTTGGAACCCAGAGAGGTGGCATGCCGCGAAGAGGGGGTTGAGGGGTTTTTTAAGTAAATTGGGTAAATTTTTAAGGGGTCCCGGGGGGGGGGAGGGAAAAATTGGAACTAGGGTTGTGGGTTTGGGGGAAGACCCACCAAGGGGAGGGTCAGGCCTGGCCACTATGCGCGGCGGAGGGGATGGGGGATCCGGAGGTGATGGGGGGGTCGAGCTTGTCCAGATTGTGTTTCTATCATCGGTACTGTGAGTGGGAGGGGTAGATATGGCGGGAGCAGGGGGCCATATCATGTTAAGGGAGCGCGTACCCGCTGTCTCCGAGCGGTAGCGTGCTCCGGCCCCCAAGGCTCCACTCGTTCTCCAGGTTGTACAGACCCTCAGAGCCCGGGCCTTCGACTGATGTTGTGCAACGCCAGGTCCGTAATACATAAAGCCCCCCTCATTTGTGATCTGGTTCAGGAGGGGGGAGCGGACCTGGCGGGTATTACGGAGACCTGGTTGGGCCCGGAGGGAGGGGCCCCTCTGGTAGAAATGTGCCCACCAGGCTTCCTGGCATTCCATCAGCCGAGGTCACAGGGGAGGGGCGGGGGAGTAGCGGTTATTATTAGAGAAGGCCTTAGGCCGAGGGAGGCCACTGTTCCTCAGACGGCCGATTGTGAGACCCTCCTTGTGAAGTGGGGTCATGGGGTTCAGAGGGGTTTGCTGATCACGTACCTGGCTCCCTGCCACATGGCAGCAGCCCTGCCCGAGCTACTCAACGTTATCGCCGCGGTGGCGGTTGATACCCCCAGACTAATGGTCATGGGGGATTTCAACCTGCCGTCTGTGGGTGAGATGTCTGAGGTGGCTCGGGAGTTCATGGCTTCCATGACGGCTATGGATCTGACCCAACTAATTCATGGCCCTACACACATGGGGGGAAACACACTGGACCTGATTTTTGTCTCTGGACAGTGGCTGAGTGATCTCGAGATAGGGGACATAGTCATCGAGCCCTTGTCATGGTCAGATCACTCTCTCCTTCGCCTTGACCTTCGAACCGCTGCACCCCGCCGCAGGGAGGCGGAACCGATGAGATGGTACCGCCCCAGGCGCCTGATGGAACCTGATAGGTTCCAGACGGAGCGTGGGCCAATTCCTGAGGTTCTGGCTCATGCCTCGACTGGAGACCTAGTGGCCGCCTGGGATAGGGCGGCCGCTGGAGCTCTGGATCGAGTCGTGCCTTTGCGGCCTCTGACCCGGCGTCGATCTCACCTGGCTCCTTGGTTCACTGAGGAGCTGAGGGAGATGAAGCGCCGGAAAAGACGCCTAGAGAGTAGTTGGAGGGCCAGTCGTACTGAATCTGACCGGACACTGGTAAGATCTCATATTAAGAATTACCTAGTGGCAATAAAAGCAGCAAAATGTACTTATCTTGCTGCTCTTATTGCGTCATCAGATAACCGCCTGGCCGCCCTGTTTAGGGTGACCCGCTCCCTGCTCCACCAGGAAGCGAGGGAGGACCCCTTGGAGGGAAGAGCCGAGGATTTTGTTCAGTATCTGTATGACAAAATCACTCAGATTCGGGAAGATCTGGACTCTGACTGGGTAGATCCAGCGGGGATGACGGGGGCAGGTCCTGAGAATGTTATCTGGGATGAGTTTGATTCTGTGACCCCTGAGGACGTGGACAGGATTCTGGGTAGACTGAATGCGACCACATGTTTGTTGGGCCCGTGCCCCTCCTGGTTAGTGCTGGCTTCCCGGGAGGTGACGCGAGGCTGGCTCCAGGGGATTATAAATGCTTCATTGGGTGAGGGTGTCTTTCCCGCCGCCTTGAAAGAGGCGGTGGTGAGACCTCTCCTCAAGAAGCCTTCCCTGGACCCGGCAACATTGGCTAACTATCGTCCAGTCTCCAACCTTCGCTTTGTGGCGAAGGTTGTTGAGAGTGTGGTTGCACGACAGCTTCCCCAGTACCTGGATGAATCGACATATCTAGATCCGTTCCAGTCGGGTTTCAGGCCTGGGTACAGCACGGAAACGGCATTGGTCGCGTTGGTGGATGATCTCTGGAGGGCTAGGGACAGAGGTTGTTCCTCTGTCCTGGTCCTATTAGATCTCTCAGCGGCTTTTGATACCATCGACCATGGTATCATGCTGCACCGGTTGGAAGGGTTGGGGGTGGGAGGCACCGTATTACGATGGTTCTCCTCCTTTCTCTCCGACCGGTCGCAGTCTGTGTTGACAGGGGGGCAGAGGTCGACCCCGAGGCCCCTTATATGTGGGGTGCCACAAGGATCGGTCCTCTCGCCCCTTCTGTTCAACATTTATGTGAAGCCGCTGGGCGAGATCATCCGTGGTTTCGGGGTGGAGTACCATCAGTACGCTGATGACACCCAGCTGTACATCTCCACCCCAGACCACCCCAACGATGCCCTTGAAGTGATGTCCCGGTGCCTGGAGGCCGTACGGATCTGGATGGGGAGAAACAGGCTCAGGCTCAACCCATCCAAGACCGAGTGGCTGTGGTTTCCGACGTCCCGATATAGTCAGCTGGTGCCATCGCTGACTATTGGGGGCGAAGCATTGGCCCCCACGGAGAGGGTTCGCAACTTGGGTGTCCTCCTGGATTCACGGCTGTCTTTAGAAGAGCACTTGACGGCCGTGACCGGGAGGATTTTTCATCAGGTCCGCCTGATTCGCCAGTTGCGTCCCTTTCTGGATCGGGACTCGTTACGCACGGTCACTCATGCCCTCGTCACCTCCCGTCTGGACTATTGTAACGCTCTCTACATGGGGCTCCCCTTGAGGAGCACTTGGAGGCTCCAACTGGCGCAGAGTGCGGCCGCGCGGGTGATGATGGGAGCAACGTGGCGCTCCCATGTAACGCCTCTCCTGCGCGAGCTGCACTGGCTCCCGGTGGTCTTCCGAGTGCGCTTCAAGGTCTTGGTTATCACCTTCAAAGCGCTCCATGGCTTAGGACCTGGCTATTTACGGGACCGCCTGCTGCCACCAATAGCCTCCCACCGACCAGTACGCTCCCATAGAGAGGGGCTCCTCCGGGTGCCGTCGGCCAAACAATGTCGACTGGCGGCCCCCAGGGGGAGAGCCTTCTCTGTGGGGGCACCTACGATCTGGAACGAGCTCCCCCCGGAGATACGGAGTATTCCGGATCTGCGTACCTTCCGTCGCGCGCTTAAGACGTTTTTATTCCATCAAGCTGGCCTGACCTAAACTTTTTTCCTCTTTTAAATGGAATTTTAAATTTGGTTTTAATTTATTGGGGTTTTAAAATGTTTCAGCCAAATTTATTTAATTAGTTTTATCTCTATTTTAAATTTTGTATCTACATGTTTTATTTTATGGCTGTTCACCGCCCTGAGTCCTTTGGGAGTAGGGCGGTATACAAATCTAATAAAATGAAAAAAAAAATGAAAATATCTTCTGCTCTATCATTTAAACAAGTTTAGCTGGTTTGGGGCAAAACAGCCCACCAAATCTATTTGCCCAGGTGCAATAGTATTGAGAGAAGGAACAGTGATTTTTCTTGCAAACTGCCGACACCTCTCAAGAGACAGAAAATGTTAATGTACATAGCCATTAAAAGCCTTCCTTCCTTCCTTCCTTCCCTCCTTCCTTCCTTCCTTCCTTCCTTCCTTCCTTCCTTCCTTCCTCCTAGCAACAAAATTGATAATTAATCCATCAAGAAAATTATTTTAGATGCATGGGTGGTAACTTTCTGTAGTGAAACCTGCCCCAGTTACAGGGCATCCATGTCACTCACTTGATAAATCCTTTTCACTTTCCCGCTTTCCAGGCAATACTTGATCCTGGTCCCCTCTGTGATCCACACAAAAACCTCTGAGAATGTTTGTATCCAGATGATCCATTTAAATGAGACCGTGACTTTGAGTATCACCATAGAATTTGAGGACAAGAACATAAGCTTGACTGAAGTGGACATGGTGGCTGGGGAGGACATCTTCCGATGTGTTTCCTTCCAGGTAGGAGCTCCTTACTTGTATGTGTCATATAAAAATGATGTATGTATTCTACTTTTCTTCCCAAAGTGGCTAAATAGGAGCCAGCAGTTTGATATGGTTGCAAAACCAAACACATTCAATCTTAGGGTGCAACTACATTTCAGAATCATTTCAGAAATGCTATTTGGTCAATGCCAAACCAAATTTGGAAAAAATACAAAGTATAATTAAGTAGATGTGAGAAAATACTAGCACAACAAAAATAAAGCAACAGATTAAAAAAGTCAGATTATCTGCACAAGATGTACTGATTGTGCAAGGCTAAATCTAAGTTATTACAATCTATTGTAGAGAATATTCGTAGCTCGGGTTGTAGTTTGCTGCTTAGATCCTGGACATTTCATTTCTGAACTAGATAACATCTTCAGCAGGGTTTTTGGGGAAGTGTCTTGTTCATTTATATAGGTCCCGGATGGTTAGTTGGTCTTGTGACTGGTTGAATCATAAGACTGATTCTGGTCTTGTGACTTCTGAGTGGCACAAAATCCAACTAGTGAGGAGATGGTCAGTTCTGTCATCAATTTGGATGGTCTGTTTTTTTATTGGTCCGTATCCTGGTTCTAAGTCAATGTGTTTGTTGATGGACCCGTTGGTGGAATGCCAGGCTTCGATAAACTCGTGTGCCTGACAGGTTTTGGCATGGCCGATGACTTCAGCTTTGTCCCAGTCAAATCAGAGTTGTTTGTTGACTGTGTGACCGGCAATTAGGGACTTCCGGTCATGCCATTTGACATTACAATCTATGAAATAAAATATATGTCACCTAAAATGAGATCGCTATCATGTATTAAACCTGAAAAGATAAATAAAGTAAAAGAGGTCATTTCTGTGATCAGCTGTACCTAATTTTCCCCTTACAGTACATGTTAACAGTTCATAACAACTTGTTAGCACAGTGGTTAGAATGCAGTATTGCAAGCTAATTCTGCTGATTACCAACTGCCAGTAGAGTCTCACCAGCTTAAGGTTGGTTTACCATCCTTCCGAGGTTGGTAAATTGAGGACCCAGATTGTTGGGGGCAACATGCTGATTCTGTAAACTGCTTAGGGAGGGCTTTAAAAGCACTGTGAGGTGGTACATAAGTCGAAGTGCTGTTGCTATTGCTATTCATATAAAAAAGGGCAGGGCTTCAATGGCATTGTTGTAGCCTCCATCTTGACTTTTTTGCCCTCCATGATTATTGACAAGGGTCCAGGAAGTGAAGCAAGAGGTTCTAGATCCCTGTGAAAAATCCTCATGCTGCTACTTTTGTTTCTTTTCCAGCTTCCCAAGTTGAATCGTTCCTCAAGCCATTTGCCAAGGTTTTTCCACTATTCAGGCCGTCCCAATGTTCTTCTCAGGGTGGTACTAAAGGGACAAACGTTGAACGTGATGCAACAAGAACGGGTCACAATCAGAAACCCAAGTGACCTACTTTTTGTTCAGACAGACAAGCCCATCTACAAGGCAGGACAGGAAGGTAAGTGAGGTCCTTCCAGTGGAGAAATTGTAGAGATAGAGGTATGATCACAACTGGGATCAGAATTTCCATTGCTAAGCAAGTTAAGTGAGTCGTGCTTGATTTTACTTTTTTTTTTTTTTTGCCATGGTTCTTAAGTTAATCACTGCAGCTAGAGGTAATTATCGAGTTACGAATGTAGTAGAGCCTGCCAATTATATTCATAACCTGAGAATTCATTTGATTGAATTATGTTAAATGAATGTGATCATTCCCTGCTTTTCCCAATGCAGCCGCTAATCGAATGCGCTGGTTGTTAAATGCACAGGAGGTATCTCAGGGTGGGGAAGACCATGCAGGACCTGGTGCTGGAGTAGGCCACCCAAGGCTTCCTCTAATCCACTGAGATTACCTTACGCTCCCCTGGGCCCCCCACAATACTTTCCTGCCCCATCCTACCCCACCAGGTCTCCACAAACTGAGCCTGCTTTGCCAAAGTCCCGGATTCCACTTACTCCTCCCCACCCATTTCTCATGGCTTTACTGAAATAGGCAGGGGGCATGTTGCAGCATCTCTGCAGTTGGTCATAAGGGTGAATGACTGTGGTGCTACAACATGCATGACTTCGGAATCAGGAGTTTGGCTTTCCTCCTCCTTGACTTTGCTTGCTGGAAGCTAGCTGGGAAGGTCACAAATGTCTATATGCAATCCTGGGATGCTGCAACCATCATAAACAACTTGACGGTTGTCAGGTGCTGAAATTGCAATCATGTGACCATGGGGATGCTGTGATGCTTGTGTGAGGAATGGTTGCAAGACACTTTTTTCAGCACTGTTGCAATTTGGAATGGTTGTTAAAAGTTATACGTCAAGGACTACCTGTAGTCCCTTGCCAAGATAGCGTCTCTTCCAAACCACTGGAAATTTCTTATTTCTGTGATAAATCTTTTACAGATGAGCTTTCTCTTCCTAAGGCAGGTTGTTCTGTGGTATTTTACATGTGCTAGAGGCAGTTTGGTGCAGTGAGGTTAAGGCACCAGGCTAGAGCCTTGGGGGGAACCATGAATTTTAGTCCTGCCTTATGGATGGCCTCGGGACAGTCATTCTTTCTCAGCCCTGGGAAGCAGGCATTGGCAAATCCTTTCTGAAATCTTGGCAAAAAACTGCAGGGACTAATTTAGGCAGGCTTCAGAAGAAAATGCTGAGTCAGCATAACAGAGGTGGTAGGGACCGTGGAGGTCTTCTACTCCAAACCCTGCTCAAGCAGGAAACCCTAAACCAGGGATGTCAAACTGGCGGGCTGCGGGCCAGATCCATCATGCGCAGGCCACCCCCACCAAAGCTCCACGAAGGGGGAAAATGTCGCGAAACATCACGTGAAGGCAACGTGATGCGGCAAGTTTGACACCCGTGCCCTAATTAAACCATTTCAGTCAAATGGTTGTTCAATTAGACATCCAGAGTCAAAGGCACACACATTCACACACACAGGGTCTAACAGGTGGCTACATTTGGTCAACTTGATCAAAGTGGCCTTGGCCCCCAGTTACTTGGAGAACTGCCTCTCTGAACAAATCCGTCTGTGAGAGATGGTTTAAAAAGGAATGACAGAGAAGGTACTCATAAAGAATCACTAAGAGCATGGAAACAGGCTTTTTCTACGGATTCCCCTCATGTAGGAATTACTTCCCACTGGAGGACCAGATCACTTTCAATTAATTTTTGGTCACATGTTGAAGATTATTTATTTATTTTATTCCATTTTAGGGGGATCTGTGCAGATTTTTAAAATCTGAATGCTTTGATAGATTGTCACACCAAGTTTCACAAAGGAACACCGGATAGACATTCTGCAATGAATGAGTTGTTGGAATTCACTGTTGGAAATTCTATGCAACAACTACAGTAGTATTCAGTCAGTAGATGGCAGTATTTGCAAGTTTGGATCTCTATGCTTTCTGGTTCTGAGTAGAGTTTCCTGTTTCCTGTCACAGAATATAGTTGAGCAGTAAAGCACATGGTGACTGTACTCTTTATTTGCTGTGTGGTGCTTTATATATACAGAATTTCTAATATGAGTCAATAAATCAAATAAGCCCTTCCCTTGATGTCAATTACCCTGCAGATTCCATTCTGGCTTGATCTTGTACCCATTAGAGGTCAGAATAGATGACTTCTCCCTTCACTCCAAATCTATGAATGGGTGATAGAAATTCCTGGGAGGAATCTGGGGCTACTATCCTTATAAAGCCCAAGCTGGGTTCCAGATCAGTGGTGGGTTGCCCCCGGTTCGCACTGGTTCTATAGAATCAGTAGTAAAACCAGCGGGAGGCTTTGCCCACTGACCCCGACCTCACCAAAATGCTTCTGCACATGTGCAGAAGCTTCTGCGCTTGTGCAGAAGAGCGCGTGCGTGCATGTGCAAGTAAAGCAAGCATGCGCGTGTGGCCCCGTTGCGAACTGGTAGTAAAGGTAAGTAGAACCCACCCCTGATCCAGATGTATGTGGCCACAAAGCCAATACTGTCCTTCTTCCTTTCACAGTGAAGATTCGCATTGTCTGTCTGCATGAAGACTTCCGTCCCGCAAATAAGAAGGTAGACTGTGACCGAGTACAATGGCTACTCATTCCCTTCCCTGGAAGGCTGAAGCCTTCTCTGAGGTTTCACCTTGGCATAATTTTAAAAAAATCTTTTCTATGTTCATGTAATTCCTGCAGTAATAGTTAAAAATGTCAAGATGGCTATGCCCATGAGCATATCCTGGTTTACAACTATATCATAAATTTGCATCTCATCATACACACACATAAGCACAATGATCTTCCATATCTAAGAAAGCCAAAATGGGCATCAAAATGACATCTGTTGCAAAGATGCAAGTAATACATGTAATACAAACTGAGTCCTTCAGTTTGTAACTGTGTTCCCTCTTCCATTAATTACTTGTTAGCTTTGTACACTACCTTTTGTCCAGGAACTCAAGGTGGCTCTCTCTCCTCCCATTTTCCCCTCAATGACAATCCTGTAACGATAGTAGAATACCAGAGTTGGAAGGGACCTTGGAGGTCTTCTAGTCCAACCCCCTGTTGTAACAGGAAACCCTATATCATTTTAAACAAATGGCTGTCCATCTCTTCTTAACAATCTCCAGTGATGGAGCATCCACAACTTCTGAAGGCAAGCCGTTCCAACTGACTGTTCTCGCTGTCAGTAAATTTCTCAGTTCTAGGTTGCTTCTCTCTTTGATTAGTTTCCATCCATTACTTGTTGTTCTGCCTTCAGGTGCTTTGGAGAAGAGGTTGACAGTTGACGACTTCTTCTTAGTGGCAGCCCCTTAGATATTGGAACACTGCTGCCATGTTACCCCTGGTCTAAACTAGTTTAATGAAAAGAAGTTTCATTAAACTAGACATACCCAATCCTGCAACTGTTCTTCATTTGTTTGATTCTCCAGTTCCCTAACCATCTTCGGATAGTTGGGATGAGACAGGAACTGACCCAAAATCTCCCAGAACTTTCTATGTCTGAGGAGGATCAGGATTTGACTTCCCTGTTCCTACTGCAGCATATTCCCCACTGCCCCACAAACAGAAGAGATTACCTATAATATCATACATTCACATTTCCTCTTTGTGTGTACATGTGTATAAGATTATAATTCATTGTCTTGTAGTTTCTGATTTCTCTCTCTCTCTTGTTTTTTATTTCTGTCAGATTCCTTTAATTTACATTGAGGTAAGTATTCTTTTTCTCTTACCACAATAAAAAGATGTTGCTACACCCCAGGGGTGAAATCTAAAATTTACTACTACTGGTTCTGTGGGCGTGGCTTGGGGGGGATAATGTGACTGAGTGGGCGTGGCCAACATTTTTTTTTTTTAACTTTTAAAAGCATTTCTTTTTTGGGTTTGATTTATATGCCGCCCTTCTCCGGAGACTCAGGGCGGCTTACACTGCGTTAAGCAAGAGCCTTCATACATTTGTATATTTATACAAAGTCAGCTTATTGCCCCCACAGTCTGGGTCCTCATTTTACCTACCTTAGAAAGGATGGAAGGCTGAGTCAACCTTGAGCCTGGTGAGATTTGAACTTGCAGTAATTGCAGGCAGCTGATGTTAATAACAGTGCTTTAGTCTGCTGCGCCACTAGGGCTCTTAAGAGGTTGCAGAAAAAAATGCTTTTAGAAGCCTCTCACGATCAGGCAACTCAGCTGGGATCGCCAGAGGCTTTTAAAGGCATTTTTTGGGCATGATAGAATTATAATTAGTGTACCTATTAGTTGGAAGAAATTAATATATCTAGAGCTAGTTGGACTGTGCCCTGTGTACTCTATACTTTCTTTTAAGAAATTCTGGAAAATGAGTAAATTGCCAAAAATTGGAAGAAGAGGTGATTGCACACGAAGCGCATGCACAAAGAGAACTGGTAGTAAAGCTGGTTAGAACCCACCACTGGCTGGATTGCTGGGCAGGCTAGCAAGCCTGCGTTCGAGACCCAAGAGCTGCCATGGGGCAGGGTTGAGCTCGTCCTTCACTCCAGCTCCTGCTAGGGACATAAAAGGAGATCCCAACTGGGTGTCTCCAGGGCAATGGTGCTATCACCGGCTAATCCTTTCAATCTGGAAGTGCCTCAGTGTTTCTGACTCTGTGCAAAAAAATTAGAAATAGATCTTCCCGGAATATACAGTAATTCTGTCATGCTCATCATCCTGGAATCCCATTCCTTCAAAGTGTTCTACAATACTTTCTGGAGGTTAGTCATAATGCGAAAATGATCCCTTGAAGTCACCATTACGATGGGCTTAATGTTCAATTTGGGAATTCTCCTGCACTAGGCCTATCATTAGAAATGTATCTGCTGGCTATGATGTTATGTGAATAGGGATAACGGATGGTATTTTGTCATATCTTCCGGGACATCTAAGTATTTTGGCTGGCCTTGATTTTTTTCCCCCATCATGTTATCGTATCAGAGCATGAACTCTAAGTCATTGGGACTTAAACATTGACCGTAAATCAATGGAACAAAACTTGCATTATCCTATGGAAATGAAGAAAGTTGAGGAGGGCAATGGATAACCAGGGATGGACTTTTATCTGGAAGGGCTGTGAACTCAGCTCAGTTCCAAGAAGTTTTGTTTTTGTTTTTAAGACATTGAATTTATATTTTTATGATTTAAATAAACGTTTAATTTTTAGTTGATTGTACAAGTATATTTTTAGGGATGCTTCAGAATTTGATTTTCTTCTCCAGAATGAGTAGTTCTTATGTGATACAATCTACTCAAATTGTAGGCACCATTGTTCCCTTAGATCAGTGGTGGTGAACCTTTTACTTACCAAGTGCCGAACAGGAACACGCTTTGCGTGTGTTTGTGTGCCATTGCGTGCCTGCGCATGCTTGTGTGCCATCCGTGGTAATGCGCGGCTCCTCTCCACGTGCTGCGTGCGCAACTGCACCATCTGTGCATGCGCACAACTTTTGCACATGCAATGCACACATACAAATGCTGTGTGAACATGCGCCCACAATCTCACGCACATGTGCAAACACACGTGAATGCACAGGAGAGCTCAGAAGATCAGCTGGGTCCCCTGAATGGCGCGCATGCACACCAGAGGCCTGAACACTAGCTGGGCTGCATGCGCATGTGCAGTTTCAGGGGAGCTTGGCGACAGCTCACGTGCCCAGAAAAATGGTTCTGCGTGCCACTTCTGGCACGCGTGCCATAGGTTCAACAGCACGGCCTTAGGTTATTTAGAACAAATAGATTTTTTATATGATGTACTACAGGGGCGGAAGTGGGGAGAAAAAGGTTTTAAATATTAACCACCATTGCAATTTTTTTAACCAAGAGATATAGTCTGAAGTACTTTGGGGGGAATAGGATTTCCAAATCCACCCACATCAGTTAATGATTGAGTGATAGGGTTTCAAAAGAAAGAATTCAAATTTGAATTAGGTTCTGGGAACTTGGCAACCCCAGTTCATTGCTTTTGGTTCCAACTGGTTAGAAAAGAGAAGAGCAAGGAGATTTGTTTCTTTCATCCTCTGGTCCTCAATAGTTTCAATCAGAATACAGCTGGAAGCAACCTTCCATTAGTCGTTCCATTAGTTAATTGTTCTAACTGTTAGGAAGTTTCTCCTTAATTCTAGGTTGCTTCTCTCCTTGATTAGTTTCCATCCATTGCTTCATCTTGCCTTCTGGTGCTTTGGAAAATAAGTGGACCCCCTCCTCTTTATGGCAACCTCTCTGTTGCAATATTTTCAGGATCAGACTCAATAATGATAATAAGAGTTAGAGGTTTAAATATATTTCTCTTTAATTATAACAGGCATTCTATATTCACTGAATATTCACAGATAGAAGCGAGGAAAATGGTGAAGGTGGCTCCTTATATATACAAGGGGTGGAGCCAAGAATGGGAGTGGTGAATTATGAATACATTAGGAACCAAAGAATAAGTTAACCCCCGATGTCCCATATATACATTATTTACACATTAGGGAATAAGGCATTTACATCTCACAAATCCCCCTCTAAATGCCGGTTCGCTATACAACACCAATTACATTCAGATTCAGGACAATATAAGACATATAATTTTGATGTTAAATATTTGTGCTGTTTAGAAGGTAAAGGCTTCGTCAATATGTCAGCTAATTGTTCAGAGGTATCACAATGCACCGCTTTGATAAATCCATCTTGAGACAATTGTCTCACATGCTTAAATTTTATATCTATATGCCTGGACCTTTGTCCAATGGCATCGGATCTGGATATTTCAATGGCTGCTTTATTATCTTCATGCATAACAAAAGGCAAAGCAGGTTTTTTCCAAACATCTGAAATCAAATCATTAAACCATACAAGGTTATTTGCAGCTTTGGACAAACAAACATATTCCGCTTCTGTGGTCGAAGTGGCTACCAGTTCTTGTTTACCAGTGTACCAGTAAACTGGACAGTCATTTAATAGAAAAATATAACCAGAAGTGCTCTTTCTGCATGATATATCTCCAGCCCAATCCGCATCTGCGTAACATGTAAGTTTTGGTTCTTTACCATTACTAGGTTCTAATACTAAGCAAAAGTCTAATGTACTTTTCAGATATCTTAGAATTCTTTTGACTGCTTCCCAATGATACATTGTTGGTTTGCTAACATATCTTGACAATAAGTTGAGTGGTAATGCAATATCTGGCCTGGTCCAATTAGATATATAAAGAAGTGAACCTATGACTGATCTATAAAATGTATTATCCTTGAATTCAGGGGAAGATTCATCAGTGTTTCTAAGGAAATCAGTTTGCATAGGAGTGTCACAGGGTTTGGCATTGTTTAAATTGCATTTGTTCAGAAGTTCAATGATTTTATCTTTCTGAGTAAGTTTGAATCCCCTTCTAGTTTTGTTAATTTGTACACCAAGGTATTTGTTTACTTTACCTAGAGATTTCAACGAGAAATGTTCGTTTAGCTTATTTACAAAGGTTTCTCTTCTCTCCTTGTGTCTTCCTATATATAAAATATCATCTACATAAATTAATACAAATTCAATATGATCATCACTCTTTTTTACAAAGAAACAGTTATCAGCAGTGGTAGCGTTGAAATCCATGGTCTTAAGTACTTTTACCAAGCAATCGTACCATCTTTTGCCAGATTGCTTTAATCCGTATAGACTCTTGTTCAATAGCCAAATTTCATTCTTATTAGTGTATTGACTGTGTGGTGCTCTTACATATATTTCCTTATCTAGTTTTGCGTGTAAATACTCAGTCTGTATGTCATATTGAAATACATCAAGATTGAGTGCAGATGCCACTACTAGAGCTGTTTTAACACTCTCTGTTCTCACTGTGGGGGAGTATGTGTCAGTGTAGTCCTCCGGATATTTTTGTGCATAACCTTGTGCAACCAATCTAGCTTTGTATAGAGTATTGCCTCCTTCTAGATTCTTAATTTTATAAATCCACCTGGTACCTATAATCGTTTTATCTTTAGGTGCAATCGCAGGTGTAAACACATTTAATCCTTGCAAACTTTCCATCTCTTTTTTCATAGCTAGTTCCCATTTTTCCTTTTCTTCACGAGGGAGTTTTAATACTTCCTCATATGTATTAGGTGTCATTTGTTCACCATCCATATGCATTATGTAATCTCTGTATTTATTTGGTACTTGATTTCTATTGTTTCTAATAGCTCTTTCGGGTTTGCTATGGTTATCATGCAAATATCTTGCTTCCTTTTTTGTTAATGTGTCTGTCTTTATTTTGTGCCGACTATTTGTCCAAGTTTTGGTTTTGTTTTTATTTTTGTTGATATTTTGATTTTCTATTGTCCCTTCCTCACAAGATTTTGTATCTTTGCATTTATTTGGAAATATTTCATTAAGATGTAATTTAGACCAATTGGCCTGTTCATGGAACACAGCTGTTCTGGAGACTATAAATTTGTTATTATTATCAATGAATCTGTACCCTTTGGTGCCAGTTTCATATCCCATAAATCTTAATCTTCTGGATACGTTTTCTCCCTTTCTTCTCAACTGCTTAGGTATGTGTACGTCTGCAGTGACTCCAAATATGTGCATGTGTGCTAATTTGGGTTTCCTATTATACATCACCTCATATGGTGTTTTATTCACAATACTGGACCAGGTTCTATTTTGAGTGTAATTTGAATAATGTAAGGCCTCTGACCAAAATTGTTTGCCTAAACCAGCATCCTCTAATGTGCACCTAATCATGGTTTGTAGTGTGGAATTCTTTCTCTCTGCAATCCCGTTTTGGAACGCAGAAAATGGACTAGACGTGAAATGTAGCATTCCTCTATCCTTTAACCATTGGGAGAATTCTTTAGACATGAATTCACATCCCCTATCTGTCATAATTTGTTTTATTCTGATATTATGTTGTGTTTCTATGCGTTTGTAGAATTCCTTAAATTTCTGAAAGGTTTCATCCTTGTGTTTTAATGTGTAAACAAAACCATAGCGACTGTAATCGTCTACTATTGTTAGGAAGTAACGTTTTCTATAAGTGATTGATGGAGTTAATGGACCAACTAGGTCCATATGTATTAAGTCAAAAATTTTGTTAGTTGATCTGTTGGATTTTTTTGGTCTGGGGCTAGTTTTTAGTTTAGTGGATTTACATACTGAGCATTCCAAATAATTTTCACAATTTTTTATTTTGACACCTTCTGCGTGTTCAGTCATTTTTTGTACTACGGGAAAACTTGCATGTCCTAACTTCCTATGCAAGATGTGAGCACACTCATCATGAATTGGTTTACCTATTCTTGGTTTCTTCTCATTGTGTGTATTTGCGTGATCATGAGATATTTTACATTCATCATTGTCACTGTTACTAACATTTTCATCATCTGCCTCAATACAATCTTCCATATTTGAATCAATGTTATGTAACCATCTTTCTTTTGTTATTAGATAGGGTAGGCCTCCTTTAATCATCACAGTGCCTACATTTGTTTTGTCCTTCTCTAAAGTTGCTTTCCCCTTTGAGAAAACTATATTGATGTCAGAATCTCTGCTTAGTTTTATGGCACTTAGTATGTTATGAGGTATTTCTGGAATTAACAATACCCCCTCTATTTTTCCTAGGCCAGGCAAGGTCACATTTCCTCTGCCTAATACTTGAACCTTTTCTTGATTAGCTACCTTTATTACAAATTTATCTTCTGTAAATGAAGACAATATATTTTTGTTATTAGTGGTGTGGTTGGTTGCCCCAGAATCAATAAGCCAATTATTGTTCTCATTTTGTTGTGTTTTAGTGCTGTCTTGTTTATTTAGTCCATTCAGTGAACCAGATTTTCTCTCTTTTGAATTTTCTCTACCCCCTCTACTATCTCTGTAATTTGGTGGGCTTCTATATTTATGTCTATCTGTGGAAGACTGTCTATAATTGTATTTGCTCCTATACTCTGACCTATGTCTCTCCTTTGAGATTTTGGGACAGTCTCTTCTATTGTGTTCCCTGGATCCACAATTATGGCATTTAAAAGCTTCATTGTATTTTTCCTGGAAAGCTACCTTCCTAAAAGATTTGTGTTCTGTGTGATTGCTGGAACGATTTTTTCTTGAATTGTCTTCTGCTATCAATTTGTTAGATAGACTTTCTATGGATAAATATCCTAGATTGATGGTGTCTAAGTGTGACATAAAACTATCCCATGATGAATCAAGTGAATTGATAATAACACTTTTCATTGTTTGATCTGAAATCACTTCCCCCCTCAAATGCAGCTCAGCTCTTATTTTGTTTAGAGATATCAAATGTTCACTTATGGAAACCCCTGGTTTTACTCTGGAAGAAAAGAAATCCTTAGACATTCTTGTAGTGGTAGCTACACTATCGCTGTGAAACAGATTAAACATGCATTGAATTATTTCTGAAACAGTTAGGTTTGGTTTGATGCTATGATACATTGCAGGAGACACGCTAGATATTATTAAGAAAAATGCTCTATGATGTAAACAATCTATTTTTAAAGTCCAAGGTCTTCTTGGAGGACTAGTGATAAAGAATAGTAAATTTTCTTTCATAAAGACAACCTGGAGCTGTTGATACCATTCTTGCAAATTAATGCCATCAACTCTAAGTTTTGGGAAGTCACTGGGTAAGTTTCCCACATTATTTTGTCCATTACTTACAACCTGAGGTAGTCCGTGGTCTCGCAAGTGCAGGAAATTGCAAAACGGCATGGGGATGCTCGCAACGAGTCTGCGCGGTTCTCTGGCCAGTTCAAGTCTTTCCGGACCGTCTACGTAGTTTCGCACATGCGCGTTGCTCATTTCTTCTTTGGCGTCGTCGTGGAAGGTTCTCTCCATTGCAGCTCGCTCACTCCGCTCCTCTTCAGACGAGTCGGTTTCTGGCTCGGTTTTAGGAGTTTTGATGGCGGCGACTGCTCTTTTCTTTCTTTTGTGTGCGTTGGTACTTGATCCGGTCTGCGGTGTAGGGCGGAATCGACATGGCTCTCTGGGCTCGGGCGTCGTCGCTCTCGAAGTCAGGATGGGAGCGTGCAGGTCTTGAGGTATCGGCTTGTTCTCTAGCTTCTTCGTTGTCGCTTTGGAAATTTTTAATTTTGGCCCAAATGCAGCAAAAAGCGTCTTCATTGCTGACTTTACTTGGGATTTCGTTAAGTCGTCTTCGCTTTCTGATTCTGGTTCTTCTGAAGAGTTTGAATCTTCCTTTTCGCTTTCGTTGTCTGATAACGTTTTTCGCGCCAGAAATTTTGAACTGAGCATTTTGATTGGCTCTGCTTCGCTCACTTTGGAGGCTTGTTGGAACCAAGATGGCTGCCATTCAAAATTTCGCGCAGGATCACATCTTTTCTTTTTCATAACGACTTTCTCTGTAGTCATATCACTCACAGTTTTTTGGTCTTTGGGTTTCTCTTTAGCAATGTTTTTCTCTCTCGCTGCTCCGCTGTTTTTCAGCATTTCTTGGAGATTCGCGATGAGGCTTTCATCATTCTTCTGGCTTTTTAATAGTTTTAATATCTCTGACCTGAGTTCGTTATTTTCTATTTCGATTTCCTCCTGGTCATTATTTTCATTTATTAGTTCTTCTTCTTCAGTGGTGTATTCTTCGGATTCTCTCGAAATCGCGTTTGTGGATTCGTTGATTATTTCTTGTTCAGTTTCTATTTCTTTGCTGTAGGCCCTGGTGTTGGGCCTATCTTTCTTAGACATCTTTAAGTATTTATTGAGTCAATTAACCATCCTCTGCTACCAGCTTGTTGCAATATTTTCAGGATCAGACTCAATAATGATAATAAGAGTTAGAGGTTTAAATATATTTCTCTTTAATTATAACAGGCATTCTATATTCACTGAATATTCACAGATAGAAGCGAGGAAAATGGTGAAGGTGGCTCCTTATATATACAAGGGGTGGAGCCAAGAATGGGAGTGGTGAATTATGAATACATTAGGAACCAAAGAATAAGTTAACCCCCGATGTCCCATATATACATTATTTACACATTAGGGAATAAGGCATTTACATCTCACACTCTCAAAATACTGGAATAAATATTTTTATTATTTAAATGTTTCCACAAATTAAGAGTAGAACTGAATTAAATCTGCCAGTGACTCTTGGTGTTCACCTGGACTCATTGCCCAGGTAACGTTCTTAGTGATCATACTTAAGTAAATTGCCATGGTCAGATTTTTTTTAAAAAAATTCCTTGTCCATTTTAAGCTCAATGATTGGACCAGAAACTAATCTGGTACAACCCTGGACGGGTCCAGGTAGTTTTCTTGGCGGCTGTATGCACATGATTTCCTGGGATCTTTTTTCAGACATTTTAATCTAATTTATAGCCCTAAAATTCCCTAGGCATTTTTTATCAAGATAATAGCCATCTCCAACTCGGCTAACAATACAAAAGTGGTTTGACATTCCTTTGCTCTAGGTGCTTTTTTGACTTTTTAATCCAGTGGGATTTCCTGGGGGTCTCCCATTCAAGTATTTCTTCTTGAATGGATTGGGTGGCTATGTAAATTTGATAAGTACTGTATGTACGTACATAACCAATCGACCAACCAACCAACTAGTCCTAATATTCCATAGCTCAGTATTTCTCAATCTTAACAATGTTAAGATATGTGAACTTCAACTCCCAGAGGTGGCTGGCTGGGGGAATTCTGGGAGTTGAAGTCCATAAATCTTAAAGTTGCTAAACACAGTCTTGCCTTACCTCTTGTCTGTGTGATGACTGCCCCGCTCATCTATACTTCTGAAGACTGCAAAACCTATTATTGCCTCTTCCCTAACTGGTCTTAAGCTGTTTCTTTTCCCCTAGAAGCCTCAAAGGCCTAATAAGTTTCCTTTTACAACTGTAATACTCTGTTTTTTCTATCTCTGTTGTGAAATGAAGAGAGAATGTCATTGACCAGGTAAAGTTCTCTGATAAGAATGGTTGCAAATAGACTTGAAAACTGGGGAAAGTGCCAAGAGGGCTTCCAGAGGGAAAAGATGCTCTCTGTTTCCCTGGTAGAGAAGTGCAGATAACAAAAGTGTCAGATGTAAATGCCTTATTCTCTAATGTGTAAATAATGTATATATGGAACATCAGGGGTTAACTTATTACTTGAGCTTTAATGTATTCATATTTTACCACTCCCATTCCTGGCTCCGCCCCTTGTATATAAAAAGGAGCCATCCTCCCCATTTTCCTTGCTTCTATCTTGAATATTCAGCGAATATAGAATGCCTATTATGATTAAAGAGAATTATATTTAAACCTATAACTTCTATTATCTTTATTGAGTCTGATCCTGAAAATATTGCAACAAGCTGGTAGCAGAGGATGGTTAATTGACTCAATAAGTAATTAAAAATGTTCAAGAAAGATAGGCCCAACACCAGGGCCTACAGCAAAGAAATAGAAACTGATCAAGAGATGATCAACGAATCCACTAATGCAATTTCGAGAGAATCCGAAGAATACACCACTGAAGAAGAAGAACTGATGAGTGAAAATAACGACCAGGAAGAAATCGAGATAGAAAATAACGAACTCAGGTCAGAAATATTAAAAATACTAAAAAGCCAAAAGAATGATGAAAGCCTCATCGCGGACCTCCAGGAGATGCTGAGGAACAGCGGAGCAGCGAGAGAGAAAAACGTCATTAAAGAAAAACCCAAAGATCAAAAAACTGTGAGTGAAATGACTACTGAGAAAATAGTTGTAAAAAAGAAAAGATGTGACCCCGCGCGAAATTTTGAACGGCAGCCATCTTGGTTTCAACGAACTTCAAAAGAGAGTGAAGCAGAGCCAATCAAAACGCTCAGTTCAAAATTTCTGGCGCGAAAAACACTATCAGACGAAGAAAGTGAAAAAGAAGTCTCAAACTCTTCAGATGAACCAAAATCAGAAAGTGAAGACGATTTAACAAAGTCTCAAGTAAAGTCAGCAATGAAAACGCTTTTTGCTGCTTTTGGGCCAAGATTGAAAATCTCCAAGACATCGACGAAGAAGCAAGAAATCAAACCGACAACTCAAGACCTGCACGCTCACATCCTGACTTCGAAAACGACGACACCCGAGCCCAGAGAGCCATGCCGATTCCGCCCTACACCGCAGACAGAATCGAGTGCCAGCACACACAAGAGAAAGAGAAGAACCGCCGCCATCACCAAAGCCCCAAAAACCGAGCCAGAGACCGACTCATCTGAAGAGGAGCGGATCGAGAGAGCTGAAATGGAGAGAACCTTCCACAACGGCGCCAAAGAAGAAATGAGCAACGCGCATGTGCAAAACTACGTAGACGGCCCCGAAAGACTTGAACTGGCCAGAGAACCGCGCAGACTCGTTACAAGCATCCCAATGCCGTTCTGTAATTTCCTGCACTTGAGAGACCACGGACTGCCTCAGGTTGTAAGTAATGGACAAAATAATGTGGGGAACTTACCCAGTGACTTCCCAAAACTTAGAGTTGATGGCATTAATTTACAAGAGTGGTACCAACAGCTTCAGGTTATTTTTATGAAAGAAAATTTACTATTCTTTATAACTAGTCCTCCAAGAAGACCTTGGACTTTAAAAATAGACTGTTTACATCATAGAGCATTTTTCATAATAATTTCTAGCGTGTCTCCTGCAATGTATCATAGCATCAAACCAAACCTAACTGTATCAGAAATAATTCAATGCATGTTTAATCTATTTCACAGCGATAGCGTAGCCACAACCACAAGAATGTCTAAGGATTTCTTTTCTTCTAGAGTGAAACCAGGGGTTTCTATAAGTGAACATTTGATAAATCTAAACAAAATAAGAGCTGAGCTGCAATTGAGGGGGGAAGTGATTTCAGATCAAACTATGAAAAGTGTTATTATCAATTCACTTGATCCATCATGGGATAGCTTTATGTCACACTTAGATACCATTAATTTGGGATATTTATCAATAGAAAGTCTATCTAACAAATTGATAGCAGAAGACAATTCAAGAAAAAATCGTTCCAGTAACCAAACAGAACACAAATCTTTTAGGAAAGTAGTCTTTCAAGATAAATATAATGAAGCCTTTAGATGCCACAATTGTGGATCCAGGGAACACAGTAGAAGAGACTGTCCCAAAGTCCCAAGGGAGAGACATAGGCCAGAATATAGGAGCAAATACAATTACAGACAATCTTCCACAGATAGACACAAATATAGAAGTCCACCAAACTACAGAGAAAGTAGAGGGGGTAGAGAAAATTCAAAAGAGAGAAAATCTGGGTCACTAAATGGGCTAAATAAACAAGACAGCACCAAAACACAACAAGATGAGAACAATAATTGGCTTATTGATTCTGGTGCAACAAATCACACCACTAATAACAAAAGTATATTATCTTCATTTACAGAAGATAAGTTTGTGATAAAGGTAGCTAATCAAGAAAAGGTTCAAGTATTAGGCAGAGGAAATGTGACCTTGCCTGGTTTAGGGAAAATAGAGGGGGTATTATTAATCCCAGAAATACCTCACAACATACTAAGTGCTATAAAACTAAGCAGAGAATCTGACATCAATATAGTTTTCTCAAAGGGGAAAGCAACTATAGAAAAGAACAAAACAAATGTAGGCACTGTGATGATAAAAGGGGGTCTACCCTATCTGATAACCAAAGAAAGATGGTTACATAACATTGATTCAAATATGGAAGATTGTATTGAAGCAGATGATGAAAATGTCAGTAACAGTGACAATGATGAATGTAAATTAACTCATGATAACAAAAATACACACAATGAGAAGAAACCAAAAATAGGTAAACCAATTCATGATGAGTGTGCTCATATCTTACATAGGAAGTTAGGACATGCTAGCTTTCCTGTAGTACAAAAAATGACTGAACACGCAGAAGGTGTAAAAATAAAAAATTGTGAAAATTATTTAGAATGCTCAGTATGTAAATCCACCAAACTAAAAACCAGTCCTAGACCAAAAAAATCTAACAGATCAACTAACAATATTTTTGATTTGGTACATATGGACTTAGTTGGTCCATTAACTCCATCAATTACCTATAGAAAACGTTACTTCCTAACAATAGTGGATGATTACAGTCGCTATGGTTTTGTTTACACATTAAAGCACAAGGATGAAACTTTTCAGAAATTTAAGGAATTCTACAAACGCATAGAAACACAACATAATATCAGAATAAAACAAATTATGACAGATAGGGGATGTGAATTCATGTCTAAAGAATTCTCCCAATGGTTAAAGGATAGAGGGATGCTACATTTCACGTCCAATCCATTTTCTGCCTTTCAAAATGGGATTGCAGAGAGAAAGAACTCCACACTACAAACCATGATTAGATGCACATTAGAGGATGCTGGTTTAGGCAAACAATTTTGGTCAGAAGCCTTACATTATTCAAATTACACTCAAAATAGAACATGGTCCAGTATTGTGAATAAGACACCATATGAGGTGATGTACAATAGAAAACCTAAATTAGCACACATGCACATATTTGGAGTTACTGCAGACGTGCACATACCTAAACAATTGAGGAGAAAGGGAGAAAACGTATCCAGGAGATTAAGATTCATGGGATACGAAACTGGAACCAAAGGGTACAGATTCATCGATAATAATAACAAATTTATAGTATCCAGAACAGCTGTGTTTCATGAGCAGGCCAATTGGTCTAAGTTGCACCTTAATGAAATTTTTCCTAATAAAAGCAAAGATAATATATCTTGCGAGGAAGGAACAACAGAAAATCAAAATATTAACAAAAGTAAGAACAAAACCAAAACTTGGACAAATAGTCAGCATAAAATAAAGACAGACACATTAACAAAAAAGGAAGCCAGATATTTGCATGACAACCATAGCAAACCTGAAAGAAATATTAGAAATAATAGAAACCAAATACCAAATAAATACAAAGATTATATTATGCATATGGATGGAGAACAAATAACACCTAATACATATGAGGAAGTATTGAAACTTCCCCGTGAAGAAAGAGAAAAATGGGAACTAGCTATGGAAAAAGAAATGAAAAGTTTACAAGGATTAAATGTATTCACACCTGCGATCGCACCTAAGGATAAAACAATTATAGGTACCAGGTGGATTTATAAAATTAAGAATTTAGAAGGAGGTAATACCTTATACAAGGCCAGACTAGTTGCACAAGGTTATGCACAAAAATATCCAGAAGACTATACTGACACATATTCACCCACAGTGAGAACAGAGAGTGTCAAAACAGCTCTTGTAGTAGCATCTGCACTCAATCTAGACGTGTTTCAATATGACATACAGACTGCATACTTACATGCAAAATTAGATAAGGAAATATATGTAAGAGCACCACACAGTCAATACACTAATAAGAACGAAATTTGGTTACTAAATAAGAGTCTGTACGGATTGAAGCAATCTGGCAAAAGATGGTACGATTGTTTGGTAAAAGTACTAAAGACCATGGATTTCAACGCCACCACTGCTGATAACTGTTTCTTTGTAAAAAAGAGTAATGATCATATTGAATTTGTATTAATTTATGTGGATGATATTTTATATATTGGAAAGCATAAAGAGAGCAGGGAAATCTTTGTAAATAAGTTAAACGAACACTTCTCATTGAAATCACTAGGTAGAGTGAATAAATACCTTGGTGTACAAATTAACAAAACAAAAAGGGGATTCAAACTTACTCAAAAAGATAAAATCATTGAACTCCTAAACAAATGTAACTTAAATAATGCCAAAACATGTGACACACCTATGCAAACTGATTTTCTTAGAAACAATGATGAATCTTCCCCTGAGTTTAAAGACAACACATTTTACAGATCAGTTATAGGTTCACTCCTTTATATATCTAATTGGACTAGGCCAGATATTGCATTACCTCTCAATTTATTGTCAAGATATGTTAGCAAACCAACCTTGTATCATTGGGAAGCTGTCAAAAGAATTTTAAGATATCTGAAAAGTACATTAGATTTTTGTTTAATATTGGAACCCAATAATGACAAAGAACCAAAAATTACTTGTTATGCTGATGCAGATTGGGCTGGTGATACATCATGCAGAAAGAGTACCTCTGGTTATGTTTTTCTATTGAACGATTGTCCAGTTTACTGGTATACTGGTAAACAAGAACTGGTAGCCACCTCTACCACAGAAGCAGAATATGTTTGCTTGTCTAAAGCTGCAAATAACCTTGTATGGTTCAATGATTTGATCACAGATGTTTGGAAGAAACCTACTTTACCATTTATTATGCATGAAGATAATAAAGCGGCCATTGAAATTTCTAGATCCGATGCAATTGGACAAAGGTCCAGGCATATTGATATAAAATTTAAGCACGTGAGACAACTATCTCAAGACGGATTCATCAAAGCAATACATTGTGATACTTCTGAACAATTAGCTGACATATTAACAAAACCCTTACCTTCTAAACAACACAAATATTTAACTTCTAAATTATATGTATTATATTGTCCTGAATCTGAATGTAACTGGTGTTGTATAACGAACCGGCATTTAGAGGGGGATTTGTCAGATGTAAATGCCTTATTCTCTAATGTGTAAATAATGTATATATGGAACATCAGGGGTTAACTTATTACTTGAGCTTTAATGTATTCATATTTTACCACTCCCATTCCTGGCTCCGCCCCTTGTATATAAAAAGGAGCCATCCTCCCCATTTTCCTTGCTTCTATCTTGAATATTCAGCGAATATAGAATGCCTATTATGATTAAAGAGAATTATATTTAAACCTATAACTTCTATTATCTTTATTGAGTCTGATCCTGAAAATATTGCAACAAAAAGTTTGTGTGTGGTATTTCTTTTTGAATGAGTCAATTGGTTCCGACTGAGCCAATTTTTTTACTTTTTTTTTTAAGATCCCCCCCCCCAATTCTTTGCCTGCTGTTTGAAATCTGATTTTTATTTATACACATCTACCCCCCAATATACACCAACTGCCTTGCAGCTGGTCTGGTTCCTAAGGCTTTAGAAAGGATTCATTTTTCCAACCATTTGACTTTATGAGATCTTGTGTGAGGATTCCCAACATTTTCAGCCCATGTTTTTGGAGGACATCTGACGAGGATGTTGTTCTAAATCGACTATAATTTCAAGGCCTTCCATTTGTGTCATGGCTTATCTAGCCACAAAGCCAAAACTAGGAGTTTTCCCTTTTATCTCTGCAAGACATCTGTCAGCTTTGGTTCTCCACTCCTATCAAGTTCCCTTCTCTGAGTACAGTACAATCCAAGTGAATCATCAGCTTTTCAATTGTCCCACAGCAAATTTAAGACAAAGCAGCTTGAAAGCAGCTGAACAAAATTTGGAAATATATTTGTGCAGCCAACAGAATAACAGAACAATCTGCATGTGAATTGATTTCCCAGAATTATAATTCCCTGAATCTGAAAAATTGGGGGGAGATTGACCAGAAGATGGGATGGGGCATTAAGTGTTCTATCAACACCAAAAACTCTCATGTTTGCATTTTTTTGTGACTGACAGGACTCCAAGAAAAACCGTCTGTTCCAATGGAATGATGTTAAGCTTAGCATGGGCCTCACCCAGCTGTCTTTCCCTCTGTCTTCTGAGCCTGCCTTAGGCACCTACAAATTGGTGGTAGAAAAATCCTCCGGGAACAGTGATGAGCACACATTTCATGTGGAAGAATATGGTAAGAAGGATCAAGCCTACTTTTGTGAACCCTAAGTAGAATTGGGTACTGATTGTATTCCTATCAATCTCTTTTGTATGAATGAAGATTCTCTAGACAACATCTGGCTCACTGGGTCATTGTTTCAGAGATATTTCCTTATCTCAACTGAGTAACAGAATGATCAAGGGGAGGGGGCAAAAAAGCAGTAGGATTGGGAGTGACTTCTAAAACCCCAGCAGAACGCCTCAGTGGCCAATCAGGTACACAGATATGGTCACATGTCATGGACTACATTTCCCATAATGCAATCTCTCACTACATCTCCCACAATGCAATCTCTTAAGGAGACAGCTCTTAATCCTTAAGGTAACTATCTCACCACAACTCACTATCTGTAACAGCACAAGGAGGGATGTAATGGAAATAACGAACATATGATTGCAACTGACTGTGATGGTCTTGAATATGTTGTTATTTTGCCAAATTTCAATCCCACAGGAATAATAGATCCTGGATTTTGGACACATTCTTTAAGTTAGTCCATTTGAAGTAGGTTGATTCAATTTTTTTTTCTCAATTAAAGATTATAAACGGACAAAGAAACCGGAGGGTTTTTGTAATATATAGATGGGCTTAACTTATTTATTTTACTTATTTATTTGTCAAGCATGTATAAGATAACAGGTATAAGTATTAACATGATTATGAATACAGGAAATGGATACGAATAAATGGGGACAGTAGGACAGGGACGGTAGGCACTTTGCTGCGCTTATGCACGCCCCTTACAGACCTCTTAGGAATGGGATGAGGTGAACAGCAGACAGTCTAAGATTAAAGTTATGGGGGATTTGGGATGAAACCACAGAGACAGGTAGTGCATTCCAGGCATTGACCACTCTGTTGCTGAAGTCGTATTTTCTGCAATTCGAGTTTGGAACAGTTTACCTTAAGTTTGTATCTATTGTGTGCTCGTGTATTGTTGTGGTTGAAGCTGAAGTAGTCATTGACAGGTAGGACATTGTAGCAGATAATTTTGTGTACTACGCTTAGGTCAGACCAAAGGCGGCATTGTTCTAAATTGTCTAAGCCCAAAATTTCAAGCCTGGTGGCATAAGGTATTCTGCTGTGAGCAGAGGAGTGGAGGACTCTTCTTGTGAAATATCTCGGACTCGCTTAATTGTATTAATGTCCGATATGCAGTGCAGGTTCCAGACAGATGAGCCGTATTCAAGAATTGGTCTAGCAAAGGTTTTGTATGCCCTAGTTTGCAGTACAATATTACCGGAGAAGAAGCTTCGCAAGATTAGGTTAACAACTCTTAATGCTCTTTTGGCAATGCTGTTACAGTGAGCTCTGGCACTTAGAACTCCCAGACTTCCCTAGCCAGCACTTTAATATGTGTGGAGTGGGGAATTCTGGGAGTTGAAGTCCACACATCTTAACGTTGCTGAAATGGAGAAATATTACCTTAGCATCTGTATCTCCATTTTGCCTAGGAAGAGAACCCAAAGCTAGGCTTGCAACCAGCCATGGTAGAAAAGACTCAATAGGTTTATAGGATGTATGCTTAATTCTCACACTGGGTTAGCTTTTAGAGATGCTCAGTATTTTCAGCTGGGGTTCAACACCATTTTAATATTATAAGATAGTAAAACAGGACTTTGCGTGGCTTGAAGAGTATACAAAGTTCTCCTTTAGAGTTGACATTTCTCTCCTCTTTTTAGTATTACCCAAATTTGAAGTTTTGGTGACGGTACCAAAGCAAATCTCAGTTCTAGCCACAAAATTTGAAGCGACCGTTTGTGGGAGGTGAGTTCTAATAAGGTTACTGTCAGGTTTCGATGCTATCTTAAATAAGTTTCATTTTCAAGCGCAATCTCTCTAATGAATCATTTTTATTTAAGAACATAAAAAGCCGACATTCCTGATTTCATTTTTGCAGCCAAACTGGCCCCTCCTTCCAACCCCCTCCTCTTCCGCTCTCCAACCCCAATGTCCCATTGGCCATCATGCAGATCCATCTCTACCTCCCGGCACGTTCTTTTCACAGGAATGTAGCCCCCACCCTCGTCTCCCAGGAAACACTATCTGTATATACAAAACTAGGTAAAAGTTCATCTTGTTATGTCAGCGCTGGAAGAGAGCCTAATTTGGAACGCTGACATCCGGCCCCTCTCCCTTCACTTCTGCGACATCACCTATCCCATAGGGAAACACAACAAGATTAGTCTCATCAGCCCGTCCCCGGCTGTGCACCCCCCCCCCGGCTTTCCCGGGTAGTCTGCATGGAATTTTGCTATAAGGCGATCAGCTTGGATGTTTGCGCTCTTCACCCAAGAAGCCTCTGACAATGGGTAACCCTTCCATTTAATTAAGTACTGGAGGCGCCCCCTGTGCCATCTTGAATCAAGAATCCGCTGCACCTCGTAGTGCGTTTAGCCCCCAAAACAGGGGCCCAAGAGACTTTCCAAGCCCTAATAGACTCGGGTAGCACACGGTGCCTAATCAACCTACCCACAGTTCTAAAATTGGGAATCCGAGCTAAACAGCTCAAACAACCAATTCGCTTCGAGCAAGTTGATGGGTCCCTAGTGGGAGGAACGTACGCCACACACTTGACTGAACCCGTGAGACTAGAACTCGCAGATCACTGGGAGACGATCCGCTTCATAATAGCCCCCAAGATGACAGAACCAGTCATATTGGGACTCTCATGGCTCGACAAATGGGGCCCAATCATTTGGTGGCAAGAGGGAACCCGCAGGCTGAGAATAGCAAAGGGGCCCCAACCCCTGCTGCCCCGACCAGAAGAATTCCCTCCCACACTGAAACCCCAAAGCAGCCCTCCACTACAGAAGAAAACACCACCAACACAGGGGTCCCTCCCAGAAGGTGCAGCAAAGCAATTGGCAGCCGCACCCACCACCGCTTGTAACGCAAACCAGATCCCAAGGGAGTACCAAGACCTTGCGGGGGTATTCAGCGAGGCCGAGTGTGACAGTTACTTTTCTTTATTTTGGGGGGAAAGGAAGAATGGAGGACTTCTCCCTGGATCTCTGTCTTATCACAGGCATCTTCCTTTGGGGTGGGAACATGGGGAGGGTATCAAAAGGTCAAGATGGTGACAAGAACGACATAACTTTTTAGAAGCCATGTGTTGGAA
The DNA here is from genome assembly GCF_029215685.1 of Pituophis catenifer annectens. Classification (NCBI taxonomy): domain Eukaryota; kingdom Metazoa; phylum Chordata; class Lepidosauria; order Squamata; family Colubridae; genus Pituophis; species Pituophis catenifer. The sequence goes on along the minus strand of NW_027256882.1, from coordinate 14,025,039 downwards.
AATTATGTATATGGGTAATTTCCATTTTTGCCCACAGCACTTCCTAGTCACTCCCAATATCCAGTTCAGAGTAAACCCTTGCAATTCTATACAGCATTTCTATACTAGAAAATTCTATATGGCAATTCTATTCTAGCAAAAATATGTATCTTGGCATTCATTGATTTAACAAATCAGCAAACATCAGAAACAGTTAATAGGCAAAATTGCGATAAATACCAAGTAAAAACATGGAGAAACGTGAACAGCAGGTAAGAACTAAAATTATCTGCATATCTCTGGCTGTATATTGAAAGGCACAAAACTTTCCAAAGTCACTCAAAGCAACACTGCACATAATTTGTATAAAGAGTTCCAAAAGCAGTAGCCTTTACTTATTCTAATTTTAAATCTTTTGACATACACCGCAGTAGCAGAATAGAGATGAGATGGAGAGGAAGAGACCACGTAATTCCTCCTCTGTTCTTGTTACGTCCTTATAAGGACATCCGCCTGGATTGGCTGCCAGCCACCGGGCGGGAAAGTTTGAATCTCTGTCAGGGGCGGTGCGACTGCCGGAGCGAATATAAGGAGAGCTCCGGCAGCATGCAGCCAGTCTTGTCCGTCTTTTTATTGTAGCTAATAAAGTTACTTAATGTATCGAGCTGGTCACATCTTCATTTCCTGCGCCTGATCTAACACTGGCGACGAAGGACTAGAGAAGAGAACCTGAGCAAGACTCGTGGCACGATCGCCCAACCGAGCTGAAGTCACTCGACCGCAGCTGCCTTCAGAATGGCAAACCCGCAAGCACCGATTGCCTCGCTGAACCCATTCGACCCGGCACGAGAGAAATGGAGGTCGTACATGGTCAGATTCCGGCAATTCCTTCGAGGGAATGGATACCAGAACCTCGACGAAGAGCGAAAGAGAGCCCTATTCCTGGCTCACTGCGGGTCCGACGTCCTGGAAATGGCCATTGACCTCGTGGCGCCCAGGGACATTGAGGAGATGTCCTGGAATGACCTGCAGGAAGTCCTACAGGAGCACTATGCACCCGCAGGCACCCCAATCGCCAACAGATTCACCTTCCAACAGAGGAATCAACGGGAAGGTGAATCCATCAAAGAATTCGTAGCAGCTCTTCGCCAAATCGCTGCCAATTGCGAATTCGATAACGTGGACAATGCCATCCGGGACCGCATCGTTTTCGGAATGCGGGATGTGGGTCTCCAGAAGAAGTTCCTGAGCCGCAAGAGGATTCCACTCAAGGAAGTCCTCGAAGAAGCCACAGCCGCCGAGACGTCCGAAAGAGCAGCCGCCGCGATGGTAAAGGCCAGAGGGATCCACAAGATCCACAAGTCCAGCCCGAACTCATCAGACGAATCGACCACGCCATCAGAGTCCGATGAGGAAATGGCCATCCACAAGGTTTCCCGCCCCCCCAGGCGGGAAAACCCCCAACATGGCGACCGGGGGGAACGCTGTGGCAGCTGCAAAGGCGACCACCCCAGGGCAATCTGCAGATGGAGGGACGCAACCTGCCGCCGCTGTCTGAAAAGGGGACACATCACCGAGGCATGCAGAGCAGCAGATCCAGCCCCGGGACCACCCAGGCCAAGATTCCGCGAAAACCGCAGAGAAACCCAGAGGACATCCAAACGGTCCTCGAACCAGTCCAGGCGCGGAGATGAGGAATATCCCCACAGCAGAGCAGTGCACCAGACTACCATAGCCCACACAAACGACGAGGGCGCCATGAAGTTCCACGTGACACTGCTGGCAGAGGGGTCACCGTGCAAGATGGAAGTAGACTCTGGGTCCGCCTACTCCATCATGGACTGGCAGCAGCTAAAGCGCCTAAAGCCATCCTGCGAGAAGACCCAGCTGAAACCCCTGAAGTCGAGGCTCGTGGACTTCAGCGGAAACCCCATCGGAGTTCTGGGCAGAACCACCATCCACATCACCTTCAAGGAATTCCAAGGCAAGCTTCCCATCACAGTTGTGGAGAACAGCCGACCGAACCTGTTAGGAGTGGAGTGGTTTAAGCCGCTGGGGCTATCCATCGGAGGCATCCACCAAATCCGCAGGGATGAACTCGACAACCTCATCGAAGAGTTTAAAGAAGTCTTCGATGGTAAGCTGGGGAAATTTGTGGGAAGGCCAATCTCATTTAATCTGGACAAGGGAATCACCCCAATTAGGCTAAAGCCCCGCCGGGTTCCATTTGCTCTGCGGCCAAAAGTAGACGAGCAGCTGGATAAGCTGATCGCCCAGGGCGTCCTGGAACCGATCGATCATGCTTCATGGGAGACTCCCATTGTGACCCCACTGAAGCATGATGGGTCTGTGCGCATCTGCGCCGACTACCGTTGTACCATCAACAAGGCGTTGGCACAGAGCGCATACCCAGTCCCAGTAGTGCAACATCTGCTGCATTCCCTGGGCTCAATTTTTGCGAAACTGGACCTGGCCCAGGCTTACCAGCAACTGCCAGTGGACGAAAAAATGGCGGAGGCACAAACAATTGTCACGCACAGGGGGGCATTCAAATACAACCGCCTCCAATTTGGAGTCAGCGCTGCCCCCGGCATTTTCCAATCTATGATGGAACGCCTACTCCAAGGCGTTCCAGGGGTGGTGCCTTACTTTGAGGATGTACTAATCTCCGGAGAGTCACAGGCACAACTCCTTGAAAGGCTCAGGCTTGTCCTGCAGCGATTCAAGGCCAAGGGCTTGAGAGTCAGGCGAGATAAGTGCATCCCAGGAGTACAGGAAGTCGAGTTCCTGGGCTATCTCATAGATAGCACGGGCATCCACCCCACCAAATCAAAAGTGAAAGCAATCCATGAAGCTCCGAGCCCAAAAAACAAAACGGAACTTCAGGCATTCCTTGGGTTGCTTAACTTCTATGCCATATTTCTCAAACAGAAAGCCACAGTTGCTGAGCCACTCCACCGCCTGCTGGGGAAAGCGGCTTCCTGGAAGTGGGGCCAAGAAGAGGAAGCAGCATTCCGAGCCATAAAAGGACTTTTAACTTCCAAAAGCGTCCTCATCCAGTACAATGAGACGCTCCCCATCAAGCTAACCTGCGATGCGTCGCCCTACGGGGTGGGGGCAGTCCTCAGCCACGAACTGCCCAACGGCTCAGAAGCCCCCATAGCATACTTCTCGAAGACCATGTCCGGCGCAGAATGCAACTACAGCCAGCTGGACAAAGAAGCTCTGGCCTTCGTGGCAGGGGTGAAACGCTTCCATGAATACCTCTACGGGAGACGTTTCACCATAGTAACCGACCACAAGCCACTCCTGGGGCTCCTCGCAGGTGACCAACCTACCCTGACCTTCATGTCCCCGCGGATGACAAGATGGGCCATCTTCCTAGCCGGCTACTCCTACAGGCTCGTGCACCAGCCAGGCACAGCCATAGGAAACGCCGACGCGCTGAGCAGATGCCCATTGGAGGATCCAGTAGAAAACCCAGCCCCCACGCTCCACCTCTTCCACATAGATGACGACGCCAGCTGTCCAGTCTCGTCCGCAGATGTGGCCGTCCACACCCAAAAGGACCCCACACTCCGCCAAGTGAAGTCCTGGATCCTCAGGGGGTGGCCATCCGAGAAGACGGAGGAGAAGTTCAGCCCGTTCGCCAGGAAGCAGAAGGAGCTGTCCACCATGAAGGGCTGTTTGCTATGGGGAGACAGGGTGCTGATCCCAAACACTCTGCAACGGCGGACGCTAGAGACTTTACATAAGGGGCACCCGGGCATCGTCCGCATGAAGGCCCTGGCACGGAGTTACGTCTGGTGGCCCTCACTGGACAGAGACATCGAAGAGTGGGTCTCCAGATGTGACCCGTGCCAAGAAGTACGCCCAGCGCCGCCACAAACCGAAACAGCGAAGTGGGAGACCCCCAGCAACCCCTGGTCACGGATCCATATCGACTTCGCGGGTCCGATGCAAGGGCGACACCTCCTCATCGTGGTAGATGCCTTCTCCAAGTGGCTCGAGGTGGTACCCATGGCATCTACCACAACGGAAGCAACGATCCGGGCCCTGCGCCGCCTTTTCGCCACCCATGGACTACCGGATGTGCTGGTCTCCGACAACGGCCCCCAACTCACATCCCTGGCCATGGAAGCATTCCTGGCAGGACTGGGCATCCGCCATGCCCTGTCCGCCCCGTACAGGCCGGCTGGGAACGGACAAGCGGAACGAATGGTGAGACTCACCAAGGAGGCGCTCACCAAGATGGGCACGGGAGACTGGCAGGAAAGGATAGACAACTTCCTCCTCACCCAGCACATCACGCCGCATGCCACCACCCACAAGAGCCCGGCTGAACTGTTGATGGGCAAAAGGTTGAGGTCATCCTTGGACCGGCTGCACCCCCAATACAGCCCAGAAGTGACCGCAACGGCCAGCTGCCTGCTTCGTGCCTTCAGCAAGGGAGATTCAGTTTTCGCGCTCAACGTCAACGGCTCTCCTAAGTGGCTGAAGGGGAAGATAGACAGCACAACCGGCCCGAAGTCCTACACCGTGGAGCTGGAAGATGGACAGGTCTGTAGATGTCACATCGACCAGCTCCGGAAAAGGTGGGGGGAGCGTGCGAAAACCAGCCTGACGAGGGAGGCCTACAACACCCCGACGAGGTAGGCCTGTGACACCCCGACGAGGTAGGCCTGCAACACCCCGGCGAGGTAGGCCTGCGACACCCCAACAAGGTAGGCCTACCACACCCCTGCGAGGCAGACCACCGCCACCCCGACGAGGCCGCCCAAGCACACTACCAGGCACTAGCACAGCGACAGTCCAGAGCGGTAGACCGGGGCCAGCCGCATGGGGGATGGCAACACCAACCCAGCGAGGTGGGCACCCGGCACTACAGGGCAAGGGACTACCAAAACAGCCCCCGAGTAGACCGGGACCTGCCCAGAGTGGAAGCATCGCACCCCACCAGTGACGGCAACCTACGCCAACCCTGCCAGGGAGACCTGCACTCCAGGCGAGTAGACCGGGGACCATCCGAGATGGGCACACCACAGCCCATGGGTGAGGGTGGCACACGACTCCCCGGCGAGAGGGACCCTCACCCAGCACAGAAGACAACCCAGCAACAACAACCCGACCCAGATGACCCCAGTCACCAACCGGCGGTAGACCAGGGACTAGGGTGAAGGGAAAGCCGACAACAACCCGGCCAGGGAGACCTGCACCACCCCGGCAGGGGAGACCTCCGCCGACCAGCAGAGGTAGCCCCTCAACGACATCCCGACCAGGTCGACCACCACCGACCCGACGGGGTAGGCCAACGCCAGCCCGACCAAGGGGACCTGTGCCACCCCTGCGAGGTCAGACAGCACGACACGAGCCAACACCACCCACCGCTGGCAGACCAGACCCGAGGGCACCGATCCGAACCACCCCCCAGACGACAACGAACAGAACCGCAGCCGAACTGCAGCGCCCGGGAGACCGGGGAGGAGCAAGTGACAGCCTGGGACTTACCGAGACTCAGACGCTCTTCCCGGGTCGGAACCGAGCAACCGCGACAAGACGACAGATCCACAGGCCAGGAGGAAGACCACCAGAACCAGCCATCCAAGGTTTGCGATCCGGCCGGAGGCGCTGAGGGTGACCCCGCACACTCGCCAGTCGAACCGAGCCCGGTTCCGGGGAGGGAACCAGGAGACACAGGAGCCCCGTCCGTCCAGGTCGGGGACGAGGAAGAAGTGAGACTGCGCAGGTCAACTAGGGTGCCGAGGCGTCCTACGTACCTGTGTGATTACGTGACATTTATTAACGAGAATTGACTGTTCCCGGACTAAGAGGGGAGGAGTGTTACGTCCTTATAAGGACATCCGCCCGGATTGGCTGCCAGCCACCGGGCGGGAAAGTTTGAATCTCTGTCAGGGGCGGTGAGACTGCCGGAGCGAATATAAGGAGAGCTCCGGCAGCACGCAGCCAGTCTTGTCCGTCTTGTTACTGTAGCTAATAAAGTTACTTAATGTATCGAGCTGGTCACGTCTTCATTTCCTGCGCCTGATCTAACAGTTCTACACCATGTAGGAAAATGTGGGATGCATATGTCCAACTCCACAGATTTCCCCATTCCCTCCTCTTCCAAACTGAGCTCTTTCACATCAACCAGGGGTGAAATTCAGCTGGTTCTATCCGGATCACGTAATATGGTACGGCCAACTGCGTGAAGCCCCGCCGACCCGTTCGGACATCATGACGTCCCCTTTTTGTGATGATTTTTGGCCTCTACGCATGCGCAGAAGGCTTTGTGCATGCATGGACGGACATTTGCAAATCGGTAGGGAAGGTAATTGTATTTCACCCATGACATCAACAATATGCAATATTCCAGTCCCCTTTCCAGTTATTAATTTATGCACAGTACAGGGATGAGATGCATTGTCAGCCTCAAGCCTTCCTTGAAACACCATTCACAAGATAGGTGCGATCACTGTGTCATGAGTCTCATGGCTTTCCAGCCCAAGGCATTAGTCAGAGAAGGAGAGCATTGCTACCAGCGTCCATAATCAATCAAGCTGATGAAACAATGGAGTCCCATCTTTGGGGAATGGCTTCACAACATCACTGGCAAGAGGATTTCTCATATTGATAAAATAAGTTGCAATGTTCAAAAGAACGAGCAGATGCAGACTACCTTGTTTTCACGAGAGGCAAGCCTTCACCCTTCTATATCATAAAAGCATACAAAAAATTACCGCTGTAGATTGTTTTTTAACTCTTTAATCAATTTGGTTCTGGATGCAGGTATACCTATGGGAAACCTGTCCCTGGCCTGGTGAAAATGACCATCTGCCGTAGTTATGTGCACTACAATCAGTGTCCAGGGATAGACCCTAATCTGTGTGAAGAGTACAGTGGAGAGGTAAGTTCCAGATCAAGGAAAATATTCTAGATGGGATGTGGAATGTGTAGTTCATCAAAAATTCTTTAGTTCCGATTCCTGCTAGTTTGAGCCAGCATGGACAATTGGAAGATAGGAATGTAAGTCCAGCTACTCAAGAGGTTGACCATCTTTGCTCTAGGGGAACTAAGGCTACCGTCAAGACCTCAAGTGAAGTAAGCGAGATTCACACTGTCTTATTAATCAGCTTTAATGACAGGGAAAGGGGGTTAAATGACACAAAACATGGCTATTCCAGAAATTTCTGGCAGTTTCTCTGAGAGCTGTCTGATTTTCTTATGGATTACATAACAGGTGTTCATGTGCCATGTTTCGAAAATATTCTCCCCGCCCTTGCATATTCCTATGCCCCAATTTTGAGCTTGCATTAATAGCCTCCTCTTGATTCCAGAGTTGGATGAGTACCAGTGGGTGTGTATGAGTGCGTAGCTAATTCAAGAGAATGAGGAATCTGAGATGCCTTTTCCAACTAACACATTTTATTTAAAAATTATAATTTTTGTGAGCTGCAGTTTATGAAAGCTTATACCATTTAACAAAATATATAAGTCGGGATAGGGGTTATTAGACTCCTGATTTTTTTTGCCACTCTAAACTAAGAGTTCTCCTCCAACAATGCCTACAAGGAAAGGTGATTATAAAGATCCCTGCAGAACTCTTGGGGTCACATACCTTCTCCCTCCTCCCTCTTTCATATACACATATACAACCACTCGCCCACACAAACACAACATTCCAGTATTCTTTTCCATTCTCCTTCTGAGGATCCCACTTCTCTGCTCCTGTTAGCTCTGGAAAGAGAATTTTGTTCTTTTTCTGTTGCCGAGGGCTGATGGAGCAATTGGGACAGAGTCGGATATGTTCCAATGAAAGCCACTGTAGGTAGGGGATCAATTGAGTGAAATTCCTGAGCAGGGGAATTGGCTTCAAGATTCTCCAAATCTTGGAGAAAACTTGGCAAGGTTGAGCTGAAGCAGGCAAGTAGTTTCCCAAGAGATCTGGTTGGATTTCAACTGTTGAATATTCTTTTCAGTAATCTGTAAAGTATCCTTTGCTGATTTGATGACCTCTAGCTGCAGAGTTCAGGCTGGCTGTGACTTATGGACTTTCAATTCCAATTAATACAGCCAGTTGAAGACCACAAGTTAGGAAACACGGTCCTTAAAATCACTGGCTTCTTGGTTAGTATTTTTTGTTTTCCCTTACAGGCGAACGCGCATGGGTGTTTCTCTCAGGTGGTAGAAACCAAGATGTTTCATCTGAAGCAAAATGGTTTGGAAATGCACATTAAGGCAGAAGGCAAGATCACCGAGGAAGGCACAGGTATCTTTCAGGAAGCAGCAGGGAAAGGGGGTTGGGCTAGATCTCAGGAGGAACTTCCCAACTGGATGACCGGTGAACCGATGGAACGGGCTACCACATGAAACAGTGAACTTTCCTTTGCTGAAGAGCTTCAGGCAGATTATGAATGGCCAGTGCAATGATTCTCAAAGTGTGATCTCCTGAAGACCCTTTCAGAGGGTCTGGAGAGTCAAATAAATGAATGCTTTAACACTTCTCAGTTTTAATTTTTAATACAGTATATATTTATAGATATAATCTCAATCATTTTTAAGATTGTAAAGGGTTCCCGAGACCAACATGTTTGAGAACTGCTGCTCTGTGGAGGTTCTAACTCTAAGACATCTGAACAAGGGGGGAGGGGGTTTCAATAGATCAACATCTTTTGATCTATGATGAGAGTGGAAGATCACTGTATTACTCTCAGACCAGATGTGATCTAATTCATTTGTAATCTGACCCGGTCCTAGATTTTAGACAGTTTAGAAGATTGTACAATACAATGATATCATTTATATTGCAATGATATCATTTCAACTGAATGTTATCAACGTCGGTAACACAAACACAAAAGCAACCGCTCTTAGTAGATATTGCTATGCAGCAGTGCCTCAGATAGAAGGTCCGTACAGAGAGAGGTAAGGACAGCCAAGGAGATCATAGGAAGATTGCTTCTTGCTGTTTAGGATACTGCTTATAAGCACCATGTGTTTAGAGCTCAAAGCATTGTTAGAGACTCCACACACCCACTTTACATCTGTTTTTGGTGCTCCCCTCTGGGAGGAGTTTCGAAGTATTTCTAGCAGGACTACCCAATTCCGTAACAGCTGTTTCCTATGCCATCCATCTAGTAAATTCACAAGATTACTTTTTCTCACCATGTACTTGTATACATCTAAACTGGACTGTGTTTTTCTATGTCATATAATATATTTAGGTATATGCATAATTCTGTATTTATTTATTTTATCCTATTTATATAGTGTGTATTGGAGGTGGTGACCCTTTAAGAGCTTTATGCAACAAAATTTTATTTTAATGTATGCCAATTTGTGTACCTACAAAGTTGCACAAAGCATTCAGTCTAGTAGAAATTGCTAGGCAAACAACCAACACACACAGACACACGCACGTCTCAGAGAAAACATTGCCATTATTGCAAGGTCTAATCTGGGTCAGTCACTGGGACCAAAGGTTTATTCTTCTAAGCTTTCAGGGTCATGCTGGAGCCCACCATCAGAGAACTTTTCTCTCTCCAGAATATTGTTAGTCAGTAGGAGTGCTGATTTACCACCAGCCTATCAGGTACTTAGAAGCCACACTGTGACACAAAACAAAATTAGTGACTTAATAGTCAGTCATTAATGCCCTAATAACTAAAATCTACACACAACTGGGAACTGTATAAATACAACCATTGAACAGGCCGATGCACATATTCTGGAGAGAGAGAAGTACTCTGATGATAGGTTCCAGCATGAGCCAGAAAACTTGGAAGAATAAACCTTTGGTCCTAGTGGCCAACCCAGACTGGATCCTGCAATATTATCCTGAGACATGCATATTTACTTTTATTTGCATTAGCATTATTCCCGCAAATTTTAGCCTCTTGAGTTCAATACTAATTGGAAGAGTCCATGCTAATGTCTGGAGAGCAGTTCCAAAAGAGGTGGGGGCATAATAGATAAGGCTGGTTTCTGGGTCCCAATTGCACCCATCTCCTGAAGGGGGAGCTCATTGTATACCCCTGTTGCTAATTCAGAGTCTCTGGACTTGAAGTGCATGGCAATAGCCTCTAAACCCCACATTGCCCGTGCTGCCTTGGCAGTCTCAGCCTGTCTCGTCTCCTTCAATGCTTCCTCTCTTTGACAGGGGTGGAAATGACAACGGAGAGCAGGATAAGCATCACTACGACAGTCAGCATACTGAGCTTTGAAAACGCAGAGCCTTATTATAAGCCTGGGATCCCCCTTTTCCTGCAGGTAAGGCAGCAGGAAAGAGATTACTGGTGGGGAAGAGCTGAACATTGATTTTCAACCAGTTGCTCTTTGCCCAAGCCCAAGGAGATGGCATTTGAGGGGTCCTTGATGCTCTCTGAGCTTGGTTGTTTTCTTGCAGATGTTTCATTATCCAAACCAGGTAACACCATCAATGCTAACAGATGGTATTTCTCAACAACCTCAGCTGCTATCTGTCTTCCCCACCCACCGCACAGAAGAGCCCCTAAATTCTCTAGTCAATATGGTAGGGGTGAAAAAAGGATAGACCAAAGATCACATATAGTCTGCCACAATTCCTTTAGTGGCCTTCCCCAAGGGAGTTTAGGACAATAATTTTAGCCTTTAAAAATTTTTTGGGGGGCGTGGGTTAGGCGATGCAGTGACTCAGTGGCTAAGATGCTGAGCTTGTTGTTCAGAAGGTCAGCAGTTCAATGGTTCGAATCCTTAGCGCCGCATAATGGAGTGAGCTCCTGTTACATGTCCCAGCTTCTGCCAACCTAGCAGTTCGAAAGCATGTAAAAAATGCAAGTAGACAAATAGGGACCACTTTGGTGGGAAGGTAACAGCGCTCCATGCACCTTTGGCATTTAATCATGCCGGCCACATGACCATGGAGACATCTTTGGACATCACTGGCTCTTCGGCTTAGAAACGGAGATGAGCACTGCCCCTAGAGCCGGAAACAATTAGCACACATGTGCGGGGGAACCTTAACCTTTACCTTGGGGGGTTATTTTTATAAATATTCCACCTATGTCAGCAGCTCCCCCCTCAGGGATCCTGGCCCTGCTCAGCTTGGGAGTGGGGCCCTTAAGAAGACCCACAAAGCCGTTAAGTCCCTTGAACAATGAATTCATGGGTAAGTCAAAAAAGTCAAGAGGGTGGCCAGGCATCAAAGCCCTTGCCCTTTTAAACAAATGTCACATGTGCAACACACATAAAAGCCAGGCAAGGCTTTGATGGCATGATTACAGCCCACCATCTTGATTTTTGACCCTCCAGGTATGCCCCTAATAAGAGTTCAAATCTAAAATAATTGGATGTGGGTTGATTTTTTTTTCCATATGTAGATGAAACTGGTGGATGATATGAATGAGCCAATGGCTAATAAGAGCATTGAGATTACAGGACCTTCTGTGAAATACAGCGCCAGGTACACAACCAATGAGGAAGGACGAATACAGTTTTCCATAGATACATCAAACTTCACAGAGGATTCCATCAATTTGCAGGTGAGTGTTTTGGAGTGAAAACACCCCTTTCAATCCAAATTCTGCTAAGCACCAACTTTGGGAAAATTCACAATCGTATCCCCCTGTGGTTTTTGCATTCACTCTTGTTATCCCTCCCTTTGTAATGGGGAACAATAGCAATGTTCTTCCAATTGTTTGACACAGATGCTGTCTTCACATACATTCAGTGAATTCCATAGCTATTCCATAAGCAAATTGCCTGTTTCATCCCGGAACATTTCTTCCGCTATACCATCTACGCCTGCAACCTTATCATTTTCCAATTTTCTCACAGCTTTAAGAACTTCCTTTTTTTTTTTTTTTTGTAGGACACTCACATTCGTAGCATGTGTTTTGAGTTCTGCTTTTCATCACATAACAATCATTTTGCTGGATGTGTCCTTCAGATGCACTTAACATACAAAGGTGTCACTCTTGTATACCTTGGAGCTCTGCTGCAGCGTAAAGAAACCCAGCAAAATGTATTTTTGGTTCCCTGCAGCAATGTCATAATGAAGGTGTCGAAAGGAGGGACCTGCCCTGCTGTCTCATACTTAGCTGTAAACATCCCTGCAATACTACTGATCTGAATTATCAAGTCTGTCTATAGGGGTCTCCAACCTTGGCACTTTTATGGCCTTTACGGCCTTTAACTCCCAGAATTCCTCAGCCAGCATGGCACTGGTTTAGCTCTTTCCTTCATTCAGTAATTATATTTTGAGAAAATATGTACATATATTTTGCTCTTTAAGCAGAGTGGTTTCTTTGCCTTTCTATAAACAGGGAGTTTACAAAGAAAATGAATGGTGTGACAATTCGGTCACCATTTATCACCAACGTGCCTCGCACTTAGTGAACCGATTTTACTCACCAAGTCAAAGTTACCTCCACATTGATCCTCTGCCAAAAACTTTGAGCTGTGGCGACACAGAGCATATTCAAGTGCATTTTATCCTGGATCCAAATGCTGTGAAGAAGGAAGTGATCTTTTATTATTTGGTGAGTTAGAAAAGAAATATATTTGCTTTTTTCTGGTGTGAGGATACACTATAGGAGTACATAAAGTGAACATAGATTGATGAAGGTTCAGTCTTAGGTAGAATAGTAACAGATTTTAGATTTCACCAATGGCATAAACCACAACTGGGAAACCTTTTAGAAGCAGGGATTTGCAGTTATATCAATTTTAGGAAGCCATGGGCCCTAGTGAGTAGGATGTCCCTATGCCCCAGATATTCAGCTTCTTCCCTTGTGAATTTCAGAGGGATAATTGCTTTTTAAAAAAAACTAAGTTCAAAGGCTGTTTTGGCTGAATTGCTTGCTGCTTAATGACTGGAAAACCTGTTGCCCAACTTCAGGGAGCTATTGAAAGTATTTTGATCAAGGGTATCGACAGAAGGCGGTCAAACAAGATAAGATGATGGCTGCCACCATTCCATCAATCCCCTGCCAGTTTTTGACCCGCATTGCAAGAATTGCTGTTTTGTTTTCTAGGTGATGGCTAAGGGAGGCATTATACGAGCTGGGACACACACACAGCCAATGCAGGGAAAAGGTAAATGCTCCCACCAGTTTGCATTCCCCTCCATGCTTGGCAAAAAGCTTCCCTGGAATGTCCATCACTCCCATTTCAAGTGCTATCTTGAAGTGGGTCAATCTGTAGGTAATCCAGCCCTCCCTTGCTGAATGCCCGTTGCTGATCTGCAAAATGTTGCCACTTGCAATTGGTTGCTATATCCTATTTCAGACTGGCAGAGAAAGGGATGTGGGTACATACAGTCAACCTTGCCGGTGAGCAGAGGAAAGGATGGGGACAGGGGGGAGAATGAAAAGGCCATGCCTCACAAATCTCTGCAGCCACTTCCTTCATCCTGAGTTTTGATTGCGTGTCACAGTCAATCTTTTTACAGCCACCATGCTGCCCATTTGCTACTACCATTTCTTCTAGGACAAGCCCTGCTTAAAGATCCAGAGAGGCTCAGGGGTTCAGCCTCTCAGAGCTGCAGCCTAGCATGCTAGATGTGACTTCGCTTTTGAGGAAAGCAAATGCATGCAAGGCAGAAGAATGAAAGAGAGGGAAGAGGGTGGAGCTCCCAACTTCCTGGCATACAAAAGGCTCCAAGTTCAACCCTTAGTAATGCCTCTCCAGGGGGCAGAAACCCTGGAGAGGCACTATTACCATGCTTCCCTGAAAATAAGCCCTATTCTGAAAATAAAACCAAGCCTGTTTTTGCGTGTGCGCCTAATATAAGCCCTATCCCCAAAATAAATCCTACCTAAGTGCCTGCGCAACTGGCTGCATGCCCATTCCGTCTGCTTACTCGCAGTTCTGCCAACACAAGGTGACACAAGAAGGGTGGGGGGTGCCATGGCCATGAGGCGGGGTGGAGTTTTCCCCCATGCACCACAGACTGTCTTACCGTATCTCAGGGCCCTCACAGCCAGGCCATCCACACTCAAAAAATTGTCTCGCCTCACGGTAGTGGCTCCAGCAGCCAGGCGCAGCAGATGCAGCAGTTGCTAATGTGACTGCTGGCCTACTTCTTCTGCTTGCTTGTGGCTGCAATGGAGCAGGAGGCCGAGCGATGTGCTGGAGCTGCCACCCCAAGGCAAGACAGTTTTGAGGGCATGGATGGCCTGGGTGTGGGGCCCTGAGGTACTGTAAGCTGGTGCGGGGCATGTGGGATAGCTCCATCTTCTCACTGCAGTGGTCCTGCCCCACTGAAAGCAAACCAAAGAAGTGGACCTCCCGTACATGGAAAAAATTAAGAGACATCCCCTAGAAATAAGCCCTAGTGCTTATTTTGGAGCCCAAAAGAAAATAAGACCGGGTCTTACTTTCAGGGAAATACAATAACAGCACTAACTCACGGGTCTGAGGTAACATCCTTACTTTCTAAGATAGCAGAGGGTTGAAAAGCTCCATGCAGGGGTGAAATGCTCCCTGGTTTGCTGAACTGGTAGTAAAAAATGTAAAAAAGAAGTTCCTACGATCACGTGAGCGGCACATGATTGTCGGAACTTTTTTTAAAAAACTTTTTTAGCATTTTTTTACTACCAGTTCCCTGGAACCGGTAGTAAAAATGCTTTTAAAAAGTAAAAAAAAAAGGCTCCAACGATCACAGCTGTGGCACGCGATCGTCAGAGCCTTTTTTTTTTACTTTTAAAAGCATTTTTTTACAACCTATTCACCCAAATAGGTTGTAAAAAAATGCTTTTAAAAGGTTAAAAAAAGGCTTTGACCATCACAGCCGAGCACGCCCACCTTGCATTTGGTGTGTGGTGTGCACTGCGCATGCATGCACGCAGCACACATTTGGTGCACAGCGCGCATGCGCAACCAGCAAACCAGTAGTAAACTGGTTCATATTTCACCACTGGCTCCATGGCATGTGCCACGTGGCGTGTTTTATGTCCGTTGCCCTCCTTTGCGGTAGAAGATGTTATTGGAGGGAGATTCACCTGCTGATTCATGGATAAGGTGAGCCCATACAACTATGAAGGAAAAGAGAGCAGCTGAAGCCCTCCAGCTCCTGATATTTCAATGATCCACTTCTATCCCACATTTCTCAGCCCGTTGTGGTTGTCTGATGTATTCCAACTGGAATTAATTCCTTCTAACTTTCCCCTTTTCAATCTCTCTCTCTCTCTCTTTCCTCCTGGGATTTTCTTGCTTTAGAACCCAAAGGGGACTTTCTTTTGAATCTCTTGGTGGATGTTGACACTGCTCCTATAACCCGCTTGCTTCTCTACACCATTTTGCCCAGCGGAGAACTTGTTGCGCACTCAAGAGATTTCACTGTAGAAAAGTGCTTCTCCAACAAGGTAAGTGAAGAAACAAAATGTCCACTTTTAACCGTGTTTCGGAAATAGCATACAGATCATGTAGTTAATGTGAGATGGGTATCCCTTCTGACCTGAACTGGACTGAACACACAGAAAAGACAGTATAGATTTACAACATTACAGAGTAAGAAAGGACCTTGAAACAGGGGGTTGAACTAGAAGGCCTCCAGGTTTAATGGCCACTTACTAGGAATTGGTTGGAAAAATGTGTAGATTGGACAAATCAGGCAGAAGAGAAGCCTAAAAGAAGACATTTGCAAATGAAATGCAAATGAGAAGAACGACCAGAGGAGACATAATAGCAGTGTTCCAATATTTGAGGGGCTGCCAAAGAAAGGAAGGGGTCAAGTTATTTTCCAAGGCACCTGAAGGCCAGACAAGGAATAACGGATGGAAACTGATTAAGGAGAAATTAGAAATAAGGAGAAATTTTCTGACAGTGAGAACAATCAACCAATGGAACAGCTTGCCTTCAGAAGTTGTGGGAGCTTCATTACTGGAGGCTTTCAAGCAGAAATTGGACTGCCATTTGTCAGAAATGTTGTAAAGCTGTGATGGCGAACCTATGGCACGTGTGACACAGGTGGCACGCATAGCCATATCAGTGGGCACGCAAGCTCAGCTGATTTTCAGGCCTTCTGGGCCCACCAGAAGTAGGGAAACAGGCTGTTTCCTGCCTCTGGAGGGCCTGGGGGGTGGTAGGGAAGGCCCATTTTTCTCTCTCAGCTGGCTCCAGAGCTTCTCTATGAGTCTGGGGAGGGCGAAAACAGCCTTCCCAACCCCTCGGCCCATTTGCCAACTTCCAGTTGGACAGGAAATGACTGGAAGTTGGCAAATGGGCTGAGGGGTGGGGAAGGCTGTTTTCGCCCTCCCAGACTTATAGAGAGGCTCTGGAGCCAGGTGAGAGAGAAAAACGGGCCTACCGGGCCATCATGTGCCAGGAGCGGGGGCCGCAGGGGCGTGGGGGTATCATGCCCACATGTGCGGGGGTAGGTAGCATAGAATTATAGGTGTGGGCATGTGCACGCGCAACCCGCCACCCCCTCCTGGCACGCAATGGCAAAAAGGTTGCCCATTATTGGTGTAAAGTCTCCTGCTTGAGCAGGGGGTTGGACTAGATGACCTACAAGATCCCTTCCAAGTCTGTTAATCTGTAATCTGAAATAGAATATACCAATATAGTTAAATTGATAATTTTAAAGAAATTTGAAACTCAAATAGAGCCTTGATAGTACAGTGGTCTACGCACCCTGTTATTAACACAGCTGCCTGCAATTTACTGCTGGTTCGAATCTCGCCAAGGCTCAAGGTTGACTCAGCCTTCCATCCTTTCTAAGGTAGGTGAGATGAGGACCCAGTTTGTGGGGGCAATAAGCTGACTTTGTATAAAATATACAAAAGTATGAAGGCTATTGCTTAACACATTGTAAGCCGCCCTGAGTCTCCGGAGAAGGGCGGCATATAAATCAAATAAATAAATAAAAAAAAAAATTGAAAGCCAAACATAGACTAGATAGCCACCTCTCATTAAAAATTCTTCCTGACAATCCAGAATACAAATGTATGCATATAGAAAATAAAATATCTGCACATCTGTAGAATTGGACTTGTTGATCCTGAGCTAGATTCAATCAGTCCTGATTCATCTGATGTCACAGTGCAGGGTTAGGGCAGAAATTGCAAGGATGATGAATGTTTCCAGTGCTTTCTACCCTATATAAATAACTCAGTTTTGTTTTTTACTACTGCTCCTTAAACAGTCTACATTTACATCCTTGCTTACATCTAATGACTTGGTTTCATTTGAATATAAGAAAAAAAAAACACCAATGGAACTGTCTACCTATGGATTTTCCATCTCTGAATATTTTTAAGAAAGGGCTGGACAGTCGCTTCTCAAAATGGTTGAACTTACAGGCTGCAGAAGGATGAGCTGGATCAGTGGTCCCCAATCTTTGTGGCTTGGCGGGTGGTGGAGGAAGGGAATCGGGCTGCACAAGTGGCGGGCATGCAGCTCAACATCCCTGAGCAGTGGGGCGGCATGCACATGGGTGCACGAACTTGCGCAAGTTGAGCTGCACGCGTGTGCACATATGCCAGCCTGCTGCTTGTGCAAGTTGAGCTATGCGTACTTGTGCATACACTGGCCAAGGTGTCTTCAACCTTGGCAACTTTAAGACTTGTGGACTTCAACTCCCAGAATTCTTCAGCCAGCAAAGTTGGCTGAGGAATTCTGGGAATTGAAGTCCACAAGTCTTAAAGTTGCCGAGGTTAGAGACCTCTGCACTGGCCCACTGCTTGTGCAGCCCGGTTGCAAATAGGCCACGGCCTGGTAGTGGGCTGTGGCCCAGGGGGGTTGGTGACCGCTGAGATACATGATTTTTGGGCTCAAAACACTGGAAACTTGGGATAGTGGATTGGGTTCTTTGTATCACTCCTCAGTGGCTGAGGAAAGACTTTTATTTTTAAAACGGAAATTTACAAATTGGGGGGGGGAGGGGGGAAGGAACGGTGAATTATGAATGTCTTCCACCAGTGCAGAAATTAATCTTAATACTAGAACTATTTTCTATTATAATTATTTTCCCTCAGCTCTTTATCTACATTCTATTCTTTAAAAGTCCAATGTCACTACATCTGTCCATCTTTCTTTTCTTTTATCTTCTTTATCTCCTCTCCATTTCTCTATTGTCCCTTTCTAGAGCTGTATCTTTTTCTCAGAACTTGATCTTTTAATTATTATTATTATTTTTAGTTTGTGTTTCTGCTTGTGTCGAAGCCCTGACTTTTTCTTCCGCTTTTCTGCTGGTTGGATCCTGGCTGGGTTTCTGGCCTCTTTTCTTCTTTCCTATCTTGCCTCGGTCTGAGGGAAATGGCTTGGAACAACTTTTCCCTCATGCAGCTCTGAGGGAAGGAAAAAGATGTCTTTCTCTCCTTCCCCCGCCCCCAGTTTTCTCACCTGGTGCCTCTTTTTCCGTTGCTTTGTCTCCACAGGACTGTATTTTTTTTTAAAAAAAAAAATACTCCTTATTTTTACTCCAGAGGTTGGCTGCTTATTCTGCCTTTTCCTCACCAAGACTGGTAATGGCGGAACTTCCCGGCAGCCATTTTGTCTTCCCTTCCTTTTGTCTCTTAGCAAACAATGCTTATTTGCATTGTTTGCGAACAATGAGCCTTGGTACTACAGTGGTTTAAAGCACCCTGTTATTAACACAGCTGCCTGCAATTTACTGCTGGTTCGAATCTCTCCAAGGCTCAAGGTTGACTCAGCCTTCCATCCTTTCTAAGGTAGGTTAAATGAGGACCCAGTTTGTGGGGGCAATAAGCTGACTTTGTATAAATATACAAAAGGATGAAGGCTATTGCTTAACGCACTGTAAGCCGCCCTGAGTCTCCGGAGAAGGGCGGCATATAAATCAAATTAAAAAAAAAAAAAAAAAAAAAAATTTGATTGGCAGCTAGGTTGTCATGACAATGAGGGTGGCGGGCCAAGAAGCTTTGAATCTTGCCAGCACAGTCTGGCCTTCTGCAGCTTCAGAGAAGGATGGCTCCGTTGGGCTCATTTCTTATACTATTTAGCAGAAGAAATGCCCTTTTCAAAGATCTGGTTTATGTTCGCAGGCCAGACTGTGGTTCTCTAATCAACAAGGCCTGCCTGGCCAGAAAACCCAACTCCATCTTGCTGCTTCCTCCGGCTCCCTTTGTGCTTTCCATGCAGTTGACCAGAGTATCTTTCTCTTGAAACCTGAAGCCGAGCTTTCCACTGAGAAGGTGAGTCCTATGGAGAACCTATGAAGTCATATGTTCAGATCAGGGGTGAGTTCTAAAATTTTTCCTACCGGTTCTGTGGGCGTGGCTTATTTTGTGGGCGTGGCTTGTTGGTGGGATATGTGACGGTGGGCGTGGTCAACTTTTTTTTTTTTTTACTTTTAAAAGCATTTTTTCTACAACCTTAAGAGGTAGGGGGTAAAAATCTAAGGTTTACAACCTTAAGAGGTAGGGGGTAAAAGGGGGTAAAAGTTTTGGTGTGTCTTATACACCAAATGTAGCCCTGCTCACCCACTGGCTCCCACCCTCTGCCTCACAGCAGTTACCTCCTTGCAAGCAAACAGCAAGAAAAAACAGCTCCTTTCAGCTTCAGCACAGCCTAATTAGCACAAGTTGATTGGATCGGCCTCCCTACTCTCAGCTGATTTGCTTTCAGCTGTTTTGCGCAGGGCTCTGCTACTTGCTGCAAAGAGGTGAATTGCTGGAGCAGATTTTTTTTCCTTGTGCTAATCAAGCTATACTGAAAATGAAAGTAAAGCAGGCTGTTGGCTGTTTGCTGCAATGAGGCAAATTTGCTCAGAGGCAGAGGGAGATTTCTTTTTCTTCTTTTCCTCACCAAAAAAGGTAGGTGTGTCATACTCTGGTACGTCTTATACTCCGAAAAATATGGTAATCGGGTATCCCATCTTAGCAAACACAAAAATGAAAAGATTCCCCTCCTCTACTGTTGCGCGAACTGAATTGGGGATCCGCATGAGATGGGTAGCTTTACTGAATTGCAACGTCTCTCTTTTCAGATCTATAAATTGCTCCCAGACTATTCACCTGACCGATACTTTGAGTATGGATGGAACGAATGGGAGAAGCCATGCATCAAAATGAAAAATATTAAAGTGGATGGTATCCGTTATCACCCTGTTCCTTTTTCTTATGGGGAAGCCGATGTTTCCAAAATTCTTAAGGTGAGCTTCTCTGCTGCTTCTGGAAGGTGAAATTTCCAGTTTATTCTATTGGGCACAGGTGGGTCACTCCCCCTTCAAGATCATTTTAGTCTTGAGATTTTTTGAGATTTAGACAGAAACCCTTAGCTCAGTTTCCTGATTTGAATAGAGACAGGCTAGCAATCAATAAGAACGAAACTGCTTAGCTGATCTCAAAAAGTGAAGTGAGTTTGGACAGGCTTAATAGGAGGCTAGAAACCTTCTGGAGATTTAGGATTATAATTCGGGCTGAAAAATCTACCTTGATACAGGTGAGGATAAACTCCTTCCATTTGTTGTTGTTCTTAGTTGTGAAGTCGTGTCCGACCCATCGCAACCCCATGGACAACATTCCTCCAGGCCTTCCTGTCCTCTACCATCTTCTGGAGTCCATTTAAGTGCACCCCAACTGCTTCAGGGACTCCATCCAGCCACCTCATTCTCGTTCTTCTTTTGCCCTTAATCTTTCCCAGCATCAGGCTCTTCTCCAGTGAGTCCTTCCTTCTCATTAGGTGGCCAAAGTATTTGAGTTTCATCGTCAGAATCTGGCCTTCTAAAGAGCAGTCAGGGTTGATCTTCTCTAGGACTGGATCGGTTTGATCGCCTCGCAGTCCAAGGGACTCGCAGGAGTCTTCTCCTTACATACTGTTTCCAAAACCACTTGTTAGATATCTCCCCTCCAAAAAAACCCCTCCAAGAATTAAATTTGACTTGAGTCATTACCTTTGATTGGTTAGATAACAGCATTTAGGAGACCACCAGGAAATCCCAGGGTTGTAGACTAGTTGATTTACAGAGGTAAATGATTTCCAGGCAGTTGATGGAAAAGTCACAAGATTTGAGTTCAGCTGTGAGAGAATTGGATTTTTACCCCTAGCATTCACCTTGGATTTAAAATATATATATATATATATCCCATTTGGGTCTGTTCATGCTTTCTGAAATGTTTCACTGTGACTTCTTTATTCCTTTGACAGGACTTGGGTTTGAATGTTTTTACTAGCACTAAAATAGACAAGCCAAACATATGTCGGGTCTTTAACCCCCCGTCTTTCAGAGGCTACTACGGTAAGCATTTGATCCACTGAGGGCTGAATTTATAGGATATGCACTTTGGAAATATAAAATAAAATGCTCTTGTGGCTTTGCTACAAAGGGAAACTTTGTGCATGTGTGTGTGTGTTTCTGCATGTGCTTATGTCTATGCTGACTAAAGAGCATGCAATACCTACTGGTATTCCTCGACTTACAACCACAAATTTCCATTGCTAAGTGAAACCTTTGTTAAGTGGTCGTAAGACGAGGATCACCTGTTTCCCTACGATCTCTACAGCAATCATGGCTGTTTGCAATGGAGAAGATCTGCCAATCATCAAGGTTTTCCTTTGTATTTCTCAGGGTTTGCCGCAGAAACGGAATTTAAGTTTTCAGCCTCCTGAGGAAGCTGTTTAAGAGCACCCAGATCAGGGAACTCGTCCTTTCTGCTTTGCAGAATTGAAACTGAGTTTCTTGTTTGGAACCCCACCCCCTCTTCAATTCTTATTATGACTCAGTTAAACAAGTGGGGTGTGGATTGGACATTGGTTGATAGGGTAAAATTGTAGGAAGGAATAATATGTACATTGTTCTGAACTTCTTCAGTGATAAACCCTTCATTGCTGGAGGTTTTTAAGAAGAGATTGGACAGCTACTTGTCTGAAATGGTATAGGCCAATGATGGGGAACCTATGGCCACAGGTGGCACGCGTAGCCATATGAATGGGCACGCCAGCTCAGCTCTGGCGTGTATGTGTGCACTGGCCAGCTGATTTTTGGGCCTACCAGAAGTAGGGAAACAGGCTGTTTCCTGCCTTCGAAGGACCTGGTGGGGGGAGGCCCATTTTTCTTTCTCACCTGGCTCCAGATCCTCTCTATGCATCTGGGGAGGGCGAAAACAGCCTTTCCCATTCCCTCGGAGGACCTCCGAAGGCCTGAAATGGCCCATTTCCCATCTCCCGGTGGGACAGGAAGTGACTTTTTTGCTGTCCCCAGCCACCAGAGACTCCTAGAGAGGCTATGGAGGTTGGGGACAGCAAAAACTTCACTTCCTGTCCCACCGGGAGTTGAGAAACGGGCCGTTTCAGGCCTTCGGAGGGCCTCCGAGGGAGTGGAAAAGACTGTTTTCGCCCTTCACAGATGCATAGAGAGAGATCTGGAGCCAGGTGAGAAAGAAAAACTGGCCTACTGGGCCATCACATTCCAGGAGCGAAGGGGGAGTGGGGGTTGCATGCGCGTGCACAGGGCAGGGCACATAGAATAATGAGTGTGGGCACACACGTGTGCGAACCTCCCCCACCTCCAACCCCTTCCTGGCATGTGATGGCAAAAAGGTTAGCCATCACTGGTATAAGGTCTATTGCTTGAGCAGGGGGCTGGACTAGAAGACCTCCAAGGTCCCTTCCAGCTTCTCTCCTCTCCTCTCCTCTCCCCTCCCCCAGTCCTCCCCTCCCCTTCCACTCCACTCCACTCCATTCCATTCTAGAAAAAAGGTAACCTGTAACTCTAGTAGCAGTGATAAACACAGCTAGTCCTTGATTTACAATCTGAATTGAGCCCAAAATTTCAATTTCTAAGCAAGACAGTTGTTAATTAAGTTTTGCCCCACTTTACGACCTTTCTTGTTGCAGTTGTTAAGTGAATCTCTGCAGTTGTTAAGTTAGTAAAACAGTTGTAAAGCCAGTCTGGCTTTCCAATTGACTTTGTTTGTCAGAAGGTCGCAAAAAGTGATCGCATAGCCCTGGGACATGGGTGTGGAGCCTTCCTGGAACTATTGAAAGGACTGTGTTGTAGATTGGAGATAGATGATGTCGTATTCCAATCTACAACACAGCCCTTTCAACAGTTCCAAGAAGGCTCCACACTATTATGCACCACTCAGATGGCAAGGCCTCCCTCTCCAGGACCCTCCTCTCTGGCAATGCCTCCGGAGGACACCGAAGGCCAAAAGATAGGCTCAGAGCCAAGCACGTCCCCGCAGCCACAGGTGGACAGTGACGAAGGAGATAAGTGCTGGCTGGACCCTCGCCAGAGGCGCAGGGAGAAGCGTGCGCAGCAGAGGGGAAGGCGTGCCAGAGATTAGCTGAGTCACTGGACCACACCCCACAGGGTATAAATGTGGGTGTGGTGGCCGGTTCAGTTTGTGACGAGCAAAAACTAGAACTAATCCATGATCTCTGCATTACTCAACTTTGCCTGCTTTATCGGACTGCATTTGGATTAATCCTTGTATTGTTGAAAACTCTGCCTTTTTTATCAGAATGCTGGCAGGCTAATCTTTGTTTTGTGTGAGTAAAGTCTGAATTGGCAGCTAGCCACTGGGTTGCTGCCGGCTTTATTTTCAAAGAATTTTGTCGTGTGGCTTATTAACTCCGGGCCGTCTGTGGGGGTGCATGAATGGAACGGGACAGAACACAGGTGACCTTAACGACCTGCTAAAAAAATACAAATGACCAGCTGTATAAATCCTTCCATTCCCCTCCATCCAGTCAGAGCTAAAGAAGCTTCTTGGATGAGAAGCAAAATGTCTTCAAAAAAACCCCAGAAAGTCCAGTTGCCTCTTGAAAAAAGCACCTTTGGGACAACAAACAGTTGTGTGTCATGCCAACATCCTTTGTCGCCCACATTTCTCATATTGGACAACCAGAATTGTGGGAGTTTGGAATCAGGAGAGGGGATCTACCCTTCTCCTATCAGTGACATTTGGAGGTCATATTGTTCCAAACCAGAGGGATGGTGATGGTGATGGTGATGGTGATGGTGATGGTGATGATGATGATGATGATGATGATGTGCACTGGGGAGGGCGCTAGGCTAGGGTGGCGGGGGCCAGTCCTTCACCATCTCTGGTACCATGTTTCCCTGAAAATAAGCCCTAATGTGTCTTTTAGAGGCAAATAATAATAAATAATGTAAGACTGGGTCTTATTTTTGGGAAAACACAATATGGCTTTCAAAGAGATGAGATGAGTTCCTGCAGATCAGGTCTATCAAGGGTCTTTACAAATAAGGTGGAATACATGTAAATTCTCTCGTATTCTTTTCCTCTAGGTCCTCATAGCTATATACAATTGGGAGGTGCCCCAGCACCGATTGGTATGTCACTTGGTTTCCTCGAAAATAGTCCTCCTACTTTCACTACTGAAACAATGCCTGTTGAGACTGTCAGAATGCAGTTCCCTGAAACGTGGTTGTGGGATTTGGTGATAATAGAGTAAGTGGTGGTGTCAGGCTGCAAAAGTACAGGCCATTCATTGATTAAAGCTTCTCAGAAAATATTCCCATATCTGCTGCTGCCCACATGTTTATGCTATATCACCCCAACCTGTAGGTTCTTTGCAGCATTGTGGTGGTGTGATATAAGCCACACCCTTTTCTTAGGTGTGTTGTGACAACCTTCGAGATGTCAACCAGAAGTCCTTAAGATCCTTATGTTGAACTCAGGGAGGTGGAAAATATTAGAAAGAAACTCAAGTGCCAGCTGATCGGGAGGAAATGGGGATTTTGCAGTATCCTTCCCCTGCCACGCCCACCAAGCCACGCTCATCAAGCCATGCCATGCCCACTAAGCCACACCCAGAGAACCGGTAGTAAAAAATTTTGAAACCCAACACTGGTATGGTAACACAGTGGCTCAGTGGCTAAGACACTGAGTTTGTCAATCCAAAGGTCAGCAGCTCAGCGGTTCGAATCCTTAGTGCCGCATAACGGGAGGAGCTCCCGTGACTTGCCCCAGCTTCTGCCAACCTAGTAGTTCGAAAGCACGTAAAAAATGCAAGTACAAAAATAGGGACCACCTTTGGTGGGAAGATAATGGCGTTCCGTGTGCCTTTGGCGTTTAGTCATGCCGGCCACATGACCACGGAGACGTCTTCAGATAGTGCTGGCTCTTTGGCTTTGAAACGGAGATGAGCACCACCCCTTAGAGTCGGGAATTACTAGCACATATGTGTGAGGGGAACCTTTACCTTTATGGTAACAGAACCTTGCAAGTCTCCTGTGTTTTCCCTTCCCTACCTTTTTATATTCCAGGGGAGTTAAGGGAAGATAGTCTAATACTTTTGTAGCTACTTAATGGCTTCTTCCAAGATCATCTTCATGGTTCTCTAAAGACTTCAAGGATGCTCTTGTCATTTTGGGAAGAGCAGTGCCACTAACAAGAGCCACAGACACTGATGATCCTGAGATGTGATGCCTTCTCCTTAATGGGATTTCTTTTAAGAAAGATGTCAGAGAAGCTTTAATCTGAAGTCCTGCATTTTGCAGAGAAATGCCTAACAACAGCCAAATAGGGCATTTTATAAATCTGCAACGCTTTTGAACTGACTTTTCGTTACTTTACATTGTTTTTGTGGTTGGAAAACCACACTGCAAACGTCAGAGAACTGACGATTTGAAATGGTAACAAACGTTTGGGTTGTGTTTTGCACTAAAAATGCAGAGTTAAATGCTATCATATTCAAGTCCTAACCGCTCTAAATTAATTTATCTCCTTTGCATCGTCTCTTACTTTCCGCATGAGTGCCAGATGCAATCATGAAAACACTGTCCCTCTTAAAACATGCAATGAATGGGTGATGATTTGACCCACCCCTAATCTTAGTTATTATCTTGACCTTTTTTCATTCCCTCATCAAGGTTCTGAGGGTCACATGACATGGATTTTGTAATTTGTTAACTAACACAGTTATTTTGTATTTTAATTTGACTTATTTTCTCCCTTTTAAAATAATGTTCAGGTTCATTAGAGATTGGAATCTAGGAAAACTTCTATCCTATGATTGTATGGATTAATTAGATTGCTTCTAACATCCTTAAACTGAAAAGATAAGTTACAGAAGGATGGCTGGATACTATCTCCTGATAAGAAAAAGTTTCTTAGTGTCAACTGGCATCGGGTTATCTAACTTCGACAACCTTTGTGGTTGATTTACAGTGCAAGGAGGGATTACTCCTACTGCATCTTTCCTCTTTCATTTTTCTTTGTTGTGTTAACTATAAAAAGGAATGTAAGATGAGCCTCGAGGTTCTCCCTTTTCATAGGGAGATCCTTCTTTATCAGGGTTACCCTAATTAATTGCTTTTAAATGATCTTCCGACTTGGTTGCTTATTGGGAAGGTAAACCAAGGCAGAACCTAGGGCCAGATTTGGCTCTCAATTCCTTCTGAGTGCAGTTCTCTCAACACGAACAATTCCATCAATCCCATTTGTTTCAGTTCTTAAAATTTATCCTTTTGGGGAGGCCAAAGGAATAGGAGTTGCTTTAGAAAAAAAAAATCCCCAAAAGATTTCGGAAACTGATTTGAAAGTACAATACAAATGCATTGGTTCTTGTTTAATGATCACACATTCAGTGATTGCTTAAACTTAGGACTTTGCTGAATGAGTGCTACATATGACATCCTCAAAGTAACCAAGTTATATCACACTTAACAATGGCATGGGATTCACTTAATGGTGGCAACCAGAACTGCTGTCACCGAATGGTGCAGTGCAGGGGTGGGTTCTAAATTTTTTTACTACCGGTTCTGTGAGTGTGGCTTATTTTGTGGGTGTGGCTTGGAGGTCATGTGACTAGGTGGGCGTGGCTAGCTGGTCAGTCATTTCTGGAAGGTCCTCACACTTACGACCAGTCCTCGCACTTACGACGCGACTAATTTGTTTGCTTTTAACATTGATCAGCTGTAGGACGGCCATTTGAAGCCCCACGGCAAGAGTTTAAACAGTTTTTTTCCCTCTAGTCATCAGCTGGGACTCAGGAGGCAGCAATAGATTGGGGGTGGGACCAAATAAAAGGTAAGAATAATGTGGGTGGGGGTGGGAGGGCGGGGGGGGAGAACCGGTTCGGTGACGTCATATCGTCACCGCTATCGGCTCGGCCGAACCGGACCGAACCGGGAGGAACCCACCACTGGTGCAGTGACATGACATTGTGCTTGAAAACCATGTTGCTTAGTTGTTGCTGTTGTTAATTATAGATTATCTGTAATTGAGATGCTGTGTATTGACCCTGCATAGGTTTTCTCACTGCAAGGATTTTGGTATCCCTTCTCCTCACTTGCTGATCTCTTCTTTCTTTCAGAGATTCTAAAACCTTGTCTGTTCCCGTGACCATCCCGGACACCATCACCGAATGGAAAGCCGGAGCTTTCTGCCTTTCAGCAGACACAGGCTTTGGCCTGGCCCAGCCCACCGTTCTGAAGGCCTTTCAGCCATTCTTCGTTGAACTCACCTTGCCATATTCCGTGGTGCGAGGAGAAGCCTTCCTGCTCAAAGCCACCGTCTTCTCCTACCAGACTCACTGCATCCGGGTAAGGAGTCCTTAACAGTTGTGGATTGCAACGTTGTGGGTGCTCCATCACTGGAGGTTCCTAAGAAGAGCTTGGACAACCACTTGTCTGAAATTGTGGGTGCTCCATCATTGGAGGTTTTTAAGAAGAAATTGGACAGCTGTTTGTCTAGAATGATATAGGGTCTCCTGCTTGAGTAAGGGATTGTAATAGAAGACCTCCAAGCTCCCTTCCAACTCTGTTATTCTGTTCTGCTATTATTTCAATGACTAGAAATGGTCCCAGACTCCACATGCTGTTTTTAGGCTATTATAATTAGCAATAGCACTTATATACCGCTTCATAGTGCTTTACAGCCCTCTCTAAGCTGTTTACAGAGTCAGCCTATTGCCCCCAACAATCTGGGTCCTCATTTTACCAACCTTGGAAAGATGGAAGGCTGAGTCAACCTTGAGCCAGGTGAGATTCGATCTGCCAAACTGCTGGCAGCTGGTGATCAGCAGAAGTAGCCTGCTGTACTGCACTCTAACCACTGCGCCACCGCGGCTCATAATTATTCAACCCTCCAGAACAAGGGTCTCCAACCCCCAGTCCGTGGACCGGCACTTGGCTGCAGCATGAAGCATTAAGTTTTTAGGATCCAGCAAGCAATTCGGACTTGCTGTTTTTAAGGTACAGCAAGCAATTAATCCCAAAGTCTGTTGGGAGTAATTACACTTGTTTTTTGTTTATCGACATGAATAAAAGACTGTTCCTATCCTGTTTGAAAAGGGGTTTGTTTTTGCTCTCAAGTAAGCAGCTTAACATTACTTGCTAAGGCTGGGTCAGAACAAAAAGAGAGAAAATAAGTCAAATTAAAATACAAAATAACTGTGTTAGTTAACAAATTACAAAATCCATGTCATGTGCCCCTCAGAACCTCGATGCAGGAATAAGGAAACCGGGCTGCGCAAACAAGCGAAGCCCCATCTGCAGTTTGCAGGCAGCACGTGAAACCATGCCCCCTCTGGGCCACAGAAAAACCTCTCTCCATGGAACCAGTCCGTGGAGCCCAAAAGATTGCGGGCCATTGCTCCAGAAGTTGTAGACGCTCCAATACTGGAGTTCTTTTAAAAGGAGATTGGACAAACATTTGTCTAAAGCTCAGCAAGGCTAATCTACCCTTTCTCTGTCTGAAACCTTCTGTGTCTCTTAATCTTTACTTCTTATCTACTGAAGCCCACCTTGTTCTTTCTCCTCCTTTTTGGAATTCCTTCCCTGGAGGGGTGCCACTCAAGGGGTACCACCAAGCTTTCTCATTGTCGTCTTATTCTTTATCACCAGGTCACAATATCTCTGGCTCCTTCTGCTGACTTTGAGGCGACCCCTGTGAAAAAGGAGGAAGAATCTTACTGTATTTGTGCAAATGGAAGGAGAACGGTGTCTTGGATGGTGACTCCCAAATCACTTGGTATGTAATATACGTCCATTGCCTTGAATTATTTATAAAAATAATAAAAGTGAGATATAAATAAAGTTGGAATAGTCAGTTAGGGTTGGGGGCTGAGAGGAAGAGGAGCCATTTTCATAGAAGATGATTTCCAACTTACTGGACCAAGATAAGTTTTAAGAGATGAGTTATGTTTTCATCATCTGATCTCATGTTGTAAAACTGAAAAAGAGGGTGAGGATGATGGGTGGGGATGATTGTAGTTTAAACTTGCATGCCACAGAACAACAATTTTAATGTTTTATGTGAAATAAAATTGGGGTTGAGCAGGTTTTCTTGGATACTACTTGTTCCAGATAACAACAAAATTAAGGTAACACATTTAACAAAGTCAGAGAAGGTTCAAGGTTGTTATAGGAATTCAACAACCCAACAATTCAACCCAATAATTCAAGTAGATGACATTAAGCAGGCAAGGATAGCCAACACCCCAGACGACAAGCTTAGGATACAAAAATATCTTGACAGACTTGAACAATGGGCCCTATCCAACAAAATGAAATTTAATGTGGAGAAAAGCAAGCTTTTACACTTAGGCAGGTACAAGTACAGATTAGGTGAAACTTGGCTCAAAAACAGTAACTGTGAGAGGGACCTTGGAGTCCTAGTGGATGATCATTTAAACATGAATCAGCAGTGTGCGGCGGCAGCCAAAAAAGCTAATACAATCCTTGATTGTATAAACGGAGGTATAGAATCAAAATCACATGAAGTCTTAGTACCACTTTACAAAGCCTTAGTAGGGCCACACCTGGTATACTGCATCCAGTTTTGGTCACCACGTTACAAAAACGATGTTGAGACTGTAGAAAAAGTGCAAAGAAGAGCAACTAATATGATTATCAAGGCCTGGAATCTAAAAAATATGAAGAACGGTTGTATTATTTGGGTATGGCTAGTCTAGAAAAAAGAAGGACGAGAGGTGGCATGATAGCAGTATTCCAGTATTTGAAAGGCAGCTACAAAGAGGAGGAGATCAACTTATTTTCTAAAGCACCAGTGGGCAGGACAAGAAGCAATGCATGGAAACTAATCCAGGAGAGAAGCAACCTGGAATTAAGGAATTAAGGAAAAGCTTCCCAACAATGAGGACAATTAATCAGTGGAACAGATTGCCTTCAGACGTTGTGGGTGCTTCATCGCTGGAGGTTTTTAAGAAGAGACTGGACAGCCACTTGTCTGGAATGCTGTATAGTCTCCTGCTTGAGCAGGGGGTTGGAGTAGAAGACCTCCAAGGTCCCTTCTAGCTCTGTTTTGATTGATTGATTGATTGATTGATTGATTGATTGAACCAGTAATTCTTCCCTGCTCACTTAATCCTCCAAAGAACAGATGTGGAAATGAAGAACAGTCGAAAAACGCAACGTGCTCTGGAATAAAAATGGCTACCAAGATATGGTAGTACACGTAATTGCTCTCAAATACAAATTGGCTAGGGTACTCAATGGGTACCCATGGGTGCTGCCTGACCAATAGGAAAAGAGCTTTGATGACCCAAAAGCTCATGCAATATCAAGTAGGATTGGAAGAAGTGGATCAGCTAAAAACTCGATAGTCCCTTAAAATGATCCATAGTCATTTCTCTCGACCAATGGTTGTATTGTCAGTTGCCAGTTCTGCCTGGATTATCAGATGACTGGGTGAAGAAAGGTCTTTGGGTAAGAAAGTTGTGTGAAAATTTGTTCTAAAACTATCCGGGAATTGCACAGCAGGTGTCTAAATGGCATCAAGACACCCTGACACGAACTTGCAGTTTTATATAAATAAATATATTTAACATCTATATTGACAGCAAACAAGATAGTCAGGCACATCAATACATTGTGAGGTAAATCATCCAGGCACCCAGGGCACAGAAGAAAAAATGGCGGGAAAAAAGGGAAACTCCCCCTCCACACCCACAGCAACCAATCACAGTGGAGATTGCCTCATACAGGAGCCGGCACCCTCCAAACAATCAACTATAACTGTATGCTCTGGCTCATTGTACAACCTCACTGTTTTCAGCTACTAAATTTTAAATACCTTAACAAACTGCCCAAAGAAGAGATCTACCAAGAGACAATATTCAAAAGGCTAGACATAACCCTATCAGGCTTTTTGGTAATTTCCTATCTACAATGGGCAATTACTTAAGGTGGAAAATTACTGTAATTTATAGGTAGACCCTGGGTTCCATTTTGTAAATCAGTATCTGACGGAAATTCGTGTTTAAGTTGGAAATAGGTTGTCTGTTCCAAAATTCTTCCACTTCTTTCCACTTCCAATTCTTCCAAAGTGGTGAAATGCTGAAGATCCACAATGCTTTCAGGATCTCCTATATATTAAAGCTGCATAGCTTCAGTGCTTAATCAGCTCCAGAAAGGAGAATACAGTCCACCATTTTTAATAATTGGGAGACTGTTCAGATCTAGTGATGGTCCTTAAGTTGGACATCCTTAACTGCTTGTATATCATAGTTGTGACCAGGTGTTTTTTTTTGTCCTAGGTGAAGTGAATTTCACAGCCAGTGCCGAAGCCCTGAGCTCAGATCAGCTCTGTGGGAATGAAATAGTGGAGATGCCCAGCATACAGCAAAAAGATGTTGTGATCAAAACGCTTTTAGTTGAGGTACGTGGGATGGTTTAATTGTGGACCGGATGTGGTGAAGTACATGTAAAAAATGCACAAAAGCAATATTCTTGCTTTCAAATGCATTAATCCAATTTTTAGCTGGTCTATTCCTGAAAATTAATTTGGTCACCAATCCATTTTTCCATTCAATGATTTTCATTTTGCTAGAGTTATCACTCTCTGTTTCTTCTCAACCCCTAATAATAATTAACCTACTTGGTGTTTCTCAACCTTGGCAACTTTAAGATGGGTGAACCCTCCCAGAATTCCCCAGCCATCATGCAGCATAGAGACTCTGGCTGGGGAATTCTGGGACTTGAAGTCCACCCGATGTAAAGTTGAGAAACACTAGCTTACAGAATAAAAAGTCAAATCAATAGCACATCTAGCCTGCCAGTCCCTAGATTGTTATATAACTTACTCAGAGTTCATCAACTGTGTTTCCTTTCTTGCTTAGCTCTCAGGCCATGGAAAGAGATGGAAACAAAGAAGAAACTTAATCTTTAGCAATAGCAATGGCACTTAGCTTCATAGTGCTTTACAGCCATCTTTAAACAGTTTACAATGTCTGCCTATTCCCCCAGGCTGAAGTTTTACCCAGAGGTCAGTAAAATGAGTATCGAGGTTCTCATTTTAACGACCTCAGAAGGATGGAAGATTGAGTCAACCTTGACCCAGTAAGAATTGAACTGCTGGCAGTTGGCAGAACTAGCCTGTAATACTGCATTGTAACCACTGCGCCACCATGGCTCTATTTTAACTGACCTGACAAAGGGAATCTTCCAGCTCTTGACTGATACCTCAGAATTTGATTTTCATAAACTTCAGATATTTCTGCATATTTTTTTGGACCAACAGCAGGTGTTTGGCAGTCAAGTCAGATACTCCTTTAATTATTTTGGGGCCTGAGCTCTATTCACTATAAGAGAAGTTCAAGAAATACTGTTATGTGTTTAGAAGGTCCTCCTGTGTTCCTGATACAGAGAAATCACAAGTCATTAGCAAACTACCATAGTTTGCCATATAAGGTTGTCTAGATTCTAATTTCTCCTCACCTCCCTTTGTTGTCCTTTGCATGTATTTCTGCAGCTTTTTTTTTTTTTAGAGTTTCCAGTACTCATCCCTAACTTTCCCTTTTTCCTTCTTTTCTGTCTGTTCCGGTGAAGCCTGAAGGGATCGAGAAAGAGGTGGTCTTCAACTCTCTTCTCTGTTCACATGGTATGACTGCTTCTTCACAGTGCTTCTTCTCCATCCCAGCATTAAATGAATGAGGACGATTTGCTTTAGAGCAGAAGGGCCCAAAATTTAGCCCCCTTTCTGGTAACGTGGAGGAATTTTAAAGTTTTTTTAACCGAGCTGTAAACCTTAGAAATAGTTAATATTTGCTACATAGCTAATAATTACCGTATTCTTTGGAGTATAAGAAGTACTTCCCCCCCACACCCTAAAAAGAGGGTGAAAATTTGGGTGCATCT
Source organism: Pituophis catenifer annectens (assembly GCF_029215685.1). Taxonomy (NCBI): domain Eukaryota; kingdom Metazoa; phylum Chordata; class Lepidosauria; order Squamata; family Colubridae; genus Pituophis; species Pituophis catenifer. The sequence goes on along the minus strand of NW_027256882.1, from coordinate 13,992,047 downwards.
TATACACCAAATGTAGTCCCACCCACCCACCGCCCCCCACCCTTTGGCCTCTGCCTACAAGCAATTTGCCTCCTTGCAGCAAACAGCCCATTTCAGCTTCAGCACAGCCTGATTAGCACAAGCGGCTGATTGTCAGTTGGATCGGCCTCCTGACCATCAGCTGTTTCAGGTTGCAGGGATTGCCTTTGCCTATTGCCTCCTCCGCCCGCTCCATTTTCGGCCTCAGCTGTTTGCTGTTTGCTGCAAGGAGGCAAATTGCTGGGAGGCAGAGGCAGATTTTTTTTCTTGTTTTCCTCCCCCCAAAAAGTAAGACGATCCTCCGGGTGTCTTATAGTCTGGAGGGTCTTATACTCCGAAAAATATGGTAAATGCTTAAAGAAACTTGCTTTCCTAACTGGAATCTAAAAAGTGAGAATAATTAACCAGTGAAACAAGTTGCCTTCAGTGTTTCTCGCGTTTCTTTTCAGATTATTGCAACAAGGAATAAGCCTCGATTCATCTCCTCTAATCTAAACCAGGGTAATTAGTCCCAGAGCCAAACATGGGATTAATAAATGCCCTGACACAGTGCTGTATCACTGGAGGTTTTTAAGATGAGCTCGGACAGCCATTTCTCCAGAATGGCATAGGGTCTCCTGCTTGAGCAAGAGGTTGAACTAGAACAGGAGTCCCCAACCCCCAGGCTGCAGCCCAGTACGGGGCCATGACCCATTTGGAACCTGGCCGTGGAAACGGCGGCCAAACATGCATGTATGCGCAGTTTCATTTGTGCGAGCTGTGGACACATGCTCGCCGCTTGCGGAAATGGATTTGTGCGTGCACACACTCAACCACCGCTCACACTGAACCATCCTCTCTCCTCCCTCCCCCTCCAGTCCTCAAAGCCAGAAAGGTTGGGGAACACTGGACTTAGAAGACTTCCATGGTCCCTCCCAACTCTGGTATTCTGCATTCTAAGGAATTTGCTGTACGTTGGGGAGGCATTTGTGGAACACACCCAAAATTTGATATATTTGACAACAGGAGGAAATGCTTGAGATTGAAATCAGAGGACCCAATAATGGAAAATCCACTTTTAATTTAGGGGGTTTCGAGGGTTTGGGATTTTTTTTTTTTACTCTGGAGTTTCTAAATGTAGGATTTGATCTCATATTGTTCTGGTTACCCCAGTTTATATAAAAACCCTGTAGGGCAGCCAGCACCATTTAAGTTCTGTTTTCTTCCAGGAGATGTACAGTCAGCACCTCTTTCTTTGAAGGTGCCAGAAAATGTTGTGGAAGGCTCTGCCAGAGCGACTTTTTGTGTGCTTGGTAAGTATAGGAACCCTCCTCCAGTGGTGAAATGTAAAATTTGTTACTACCGGTTCTGTGGGCATGGCTTGGGGGGGTTAATGTGACTGGGTGGGCGTGGCCATTTTTTAAAAAAAAAAACTTTTAAAAGCATTTTTTTCTACAACTTTGGCCAAAGAGGTTGTAGAAAAAATGCTTTTAAAAGGCTCTGACGATCCCACCTGAGTTGCCTGATCATCAGAGGCGCTTTTTTTAACTTTTAAAAGCATTTTTTCGGCTGAAGAAAAAATGCTTTTAAAAGTAAAAAAAAAAAAAGCCCCTGATAATCATGCGGCTCAGCTGGGCATGGGGGGGGGGGCAGGGATTTTTGCTACCAGTTCTCTGAACCACCCGCTGCCATCGCTACTGGATCGGGCGAACCGGGAGCATTTCACCCCTGCCCTCCTCCTAGCTCTTCAAACCCCCTTCCCTTCTCTTTTCTGTCATCTACTTTTTTGTGTTCCAGATGCTATCCTCCTACTTCTGCCTCACCTGCCTTATCAAATCATAAAATCGAAAGTGATCTTATAGATCATTTATTGCAACTCAGTGCAGGTTGCAGTCCAGCATTTCTGACAGCGTCCGTCTAAAGACCTTCCCCGGTCAAGGAGAACTTGCCACTTCATACGGCAGCCTGTTCCGCTGGCTGGCAGCTGATAGAGGAAGGATGTTCTGAAGTCAAAGCTGAACCTTCTTCTATGTAGTTTACCAGTGGGATGGTTTACTTCCAGAGGTTGTGGGTGCTCCATCACTGGGGATTTTAAAGATAAGATTGGACAGCCAACTGTCTGAAATGGTATAGGATTGCCTGCATGGGCAGGGGGTTGGACTTTGAGCCCTCTGAGGTCCCTTCCAACTCTGTCATTCTGTTATTCTACAGAGTGAAACTTTGCTGATTAAAATATCAGAGGTTGTCAGACTCCACTTCTTTGGCCACTGTTGGACAGATTGCTGAACTGGATGATCCTGGGCTTGATGTCTTAGAAACATACTACCTGGGATTCTCAGTTTTTGTAATTTAGAGATGAGCAACACAAGCTTTCATAGGGTCAGGCTTAGATCTCTTTTGCCAGCTCTCCACAAGCAATGTCAGCAATGTCATTTAAACTATTTCTGCCTTGGGAATAGCCAGAAGCACACAGAGGCATCCTCCTAAATGTCCGTTTTTCTACAGCTTCTTCCAGAATTACCTGGCCTCTTCTTCAGAGGTTCTGGACTTGAGCTTCCCAACCTGCAACACACACAAATCTTATAATGACCCCTATTTTCCATCCACCTCTTTCTCTATTGCAGGAGACATTCTAGGGGGAGCGATACAGAACATCCATCAGCTTCTCAAGATGCCCTATGGCTGTGGGGAGCAGAATATGGCCCTCTTTGCCCCCAATATCTACATTCTGAACTATCTCAATAAGACTGGACAACTGACCGAGGAGATCAAATCCAAGGCCATTGGATACTTAGTGACAGGTGAGAAGCATCCCAGGGCAGTCCCATATGAATTCTCCCCTCTTTATTTTCTTACTGAGGTTAAGAACTTTCAAAGACTTGATCCACAGATTGGCCACTAGTACTGATTAAGGAAGGGGCACAGTGGCCTAGTGGTTAAGCCTCTGGGCTTAGAAGCAGGGGTGAAATCTACTTCCCTTCCCTACCGGTTCGGAAGTGCGCATGCACGTCACATGCGATTTTGGACCGTCTGCGCATGCACAAAGCCTTTTGCGCATGCACAGAGGGTCAACAACAGGTTACTTCCTGGTTAAAACCAAGAAGTAACAATATCCAGGTGGGTGGACGGAGCCTTGCACTGCCATCACTACCAGTTCTCCAAACCTCCCGCTGCTATGGGTTCATCTGAACTGGTAACATTTCACCCCTGCTTGGAAGGCTGGCAGTTCAAGACCCAAGTACCATGTGACGGAATGAGCTCCCATTCCTGCTCCAGATCCTGCTGATTTAGCAGTTTGAAAGCATGCAACTGTGAGTAGATAAATAGGCAGCACTTCAGTGGGAAAATAACAGCTTTCGATGCCCCTCAACATATAGCCATGCTGGCCACATGACCACGGGAAATATCTTCAGACAATGAGGGTGTCAACGTCCCAACTGACGATCCCAACTAAAGCAAGCACATTTGAGACTTGCCAATGTCTCAGTGCAAAACTTTATTGAGTACATTATTTTGGCACCACTGAAGGCAAAACCAGTTCTACCTAATTCCTGCACAAACCCACATAGTTCAATATGAAATTCCCCCTCCCTACTATTTGTGCAGTTCACATTGTCCAATTGAGTGTTTTTGTATTGTTATGAGAAAGAGTCTTTGGTTTGGCTAACACCTGCAAGTGCGCCCTTGAGTCTCATGCCTCTCCTCTTCGAAGTTTGGAGTCTTTTCTCACCTGTCCTTCCCCGCTTGTTTGTTGGCAAGCTGACAAACAGCATATTGCAACAGCATAATAGCAATAGCATTTAGACTTATATACCGCTTCACAGTGCTTTACAGCCCTCCAGATCCTCATTTTACCCACCTCGGAAGGATGGAAGGCTGAGTCAAACTTGAGCCTGGTGAGAATTGAACTGCCAAGCTGCTGGCAGCCAGCAGTCAGCAGAAGTAGCCCACAGTACTGCATTCTAACCACTGCGCCACTGCGTGCTTTGAGCTTGACGGCTGGATTTCTTGGCCAGGAAAAAGAGATCAGCACCATCCCCTAGAATCAGACATGGCTGGGCAGGGGAACCTTTATCTTAATTGATTAAGGAGATTGTAAATTAGGTTAGATTTGATTGGATGAGTCAATCGTGGAACCCTTCAACCGTTGGAAAGAAGAGGGCAGGAACACTGCAAAAAGGAGCAATCAAAAATCTTTCCTTTGTATTATCCTGGAGTAGCTGAGAAATGCCAGGGAAGAAATTGGGAATATAAGGTAAAATGGAGCCAGTTGGAAAGGAATGCATCCCGCAGATACTAAAAAATTTGTACAATCTCATAGGGAAGTGCTGTTTGTTGGGAAAAGAAGCTGTAGCCAAGCACAGTAGCTAATGCTTAACCTGTAGTTTGGGTGGGTTCTGGCCATCAATCAGCCCTAACTGGTTTCATCCCATTTCAGAATCAAATTGACTTGAGCAAGCTCATTGAATTGGATTTGAAAGGGGTTTTGCGCATTTTTCTCTGCCTGCCACTCATGTTCTTTTTCCGCTTCAGGCTATCAGAGGCAACTAAATTACAAGCATCATGACGGTTCCTACAGCACCTTTGGAGAAAGCAGCTCAATGATAGGAAATACCTGGTGAGATTTCTTTGTTCTATGGAAAAATAATGCTCAACGTGGCTGCTCCTCTCCCCTTCCCACTAACAGCAAGAAGCTAAAAGTGTTGAATCTTGGTAGCACTTAGAATAGGAGGCCACCAGAAAATCAGAAGGCCTAGAGCTAAAGTAGGAAGTTAGAAAAAAACTTTGCGGAATAAGGCAATGGTCAAACAGGAGTGGGACAACTCGCCACAGCCAACTTGCAGTGGGCGAACTCACCACGACCAACTCGCTGAAAGACAACTTGTTGTGGGACAATTTAACAATCTATTTAAAATAAATACAACTAAAAATGATTTTAATTTTTGCCATTCACATTTCGTTCTGTCCCTCCTTTAGCATCCTTTCTTCAATGATTCTATTCCACCATATCTTTGATATTAGTGTAACTCATGTTCCGCAGCGAATTGTCCTGTGGTGAGATGGCCGTGGCGAGTTGGCTGTGGTAGGTTGGTGATGGCAAGCTGGCTGCGGCAAATTGTCATAGACCCGGGTCAAATCGCCTCCATATTGTCAGGTTCCGGATTTCCGCGGTGAAATAAGACTCCAAACCAGAAGTTATCTGTGTTTTAGCAAACATTCTCCTCGGCTCCGGCACGAATCAACAAACACCCGTGGAGAATGGTTTATTGTCAGCGCTACCACGCAGTGCTTCCCATCACCTTTTATCCGTGACTCCACCCCATACTCCCTCCCCCGATGCTAGTTACATTCCGTCATCGTGGGTATGATACACAAAGCTCCGCCCCTCCAGCTCGTCGAAACACTAAGGAATAGTCTTTGTTGCAATATTTTCAGGATCAGACTCAATAATGATAATAAGAGTTAGAGGTTTAAATATATTTCTCTTTAATTATAACAGGCATTCTATATTCACTGAATATTCACAGATAGAAGCAAGGAAAATGGTGAAGGTGGCTCCTTATATATACAAGGGGTGGAGTCAAGAATGGGAGTAATGAATTATGAATACATTAGGAACCAAAGAATAAGTTAACCCCCGATGTCCCATATATACATTATTTACACATTAGGGAATAAGGCATTTACATCTCACAAATCCCCCTCTAAATGCCGGTTCGCTATACAACACCAATTACATTCAGATTCAGGACAATATAAGACATATAATTTTGATGTTAAATATTTGTGCTGTTTAGAAGGTAAAGGCTTCGTCAATATGTCAGCTAATTGTTCAGAGGTATCACAATGCACTGCTTTGATAAATCCATCTTGAGACAATTGTCTCACATGCTTAAATTTTATATCTATATGCCTGGACCTTTGTCCAATGGCATCGGATCTGGATATTTCAATGGCTGCTTTATTATCTTCATGCATAACAAAAGGCAAAGCAGGTTTTTTCCAAACATCTGAAATCAAATCATTAAACCATACAAGGTTATTTGCAGCTTTGGACAAACAAACATATTCCGCTTCTGTGGTCGAAGTGGCTACCAGTTCTTGTTTACCAGTGTACCAGTAAACTGGACAGTCATTTAATAGAAAAATATAACCAGAAGTGCTCTTTCTGCATGATATATCTCCAGCCCAATCCGCATCTGCGTAACATGTAAGTTTTGGTTCTTTATCATTACTAGGTTCTAATACTAAGCAAAAGTCCAATGTACTTTTCAGATATCTTAGAATTCTTTTGACTGCTTCCCAATGATACATTGTTGGTTTGCTAACATATCTTGACAATAAGTTGAGTGGTAATGCAATATCTGGCCTGGTCCAATTAGATATATAAAGAAGTGAACCTATGACTGATCTATAAAATGTATTATCCTTGAATTCAGGGGAAGATTCATCAGTGTTTCTAAGGAAATCAGTTTGCATAGGAGTGTCACAGGGTTTGGCATTGTTTAAATTGCATTTGTTCAGAAGTTCAATGATTTTATCTTTCTGAGTAAGTTTGAATCCCCTTCTAGTTTTGTTAATTTGTACACCAAGGTATTTGTTTACTTTACCTAGAGATTTCAACGAGAAATGTTCGTTTAGCTTATTTACAAAGGTTTCTCTTCTCTCCTTGTGTTTTCCTATATATAAAATATCATCTACATAAATTAATACAAATTCAATATGATCATCACTCTTTTTTACAAAGAAACAGTTATCAGCAGTGGTAGCGTTGAAATCCATGGTCTTAAGTACTTTTACCAAGCAATCGTACCATCTTTTGCCAGATTGCTTTAATCCGTATAGACTCTTGTTCAATAGCCAAATTTCATTCTTATTAGTGTATTGACTGTGTGGTGCTCTTACATATATTTCCTTATCTAGTTTTGCGTGTAAATACGCAGTCTGTATGTCATATTGAAATACATCAAGATTGAGTGCAGATGCCACTACTAGAGCTGTTTTAACACTCTCTGTTCTCACTGTGGGGGAGTATGTGTCAGTGTAGTCCTCCGGATATTTTTGTGCATAACCTTGTGCAACCAATCTAGCTTTGTATAGAGTATTGCCTCCTTCTAGATTCTTAATTTTATAAATCCACCTGGTACCTATAATCGTTTTATCTTTAGGTGCAATCGCAGGTGTAAACACATTTAATCCTTGCAAACTTTCCATCTCTTTTTTCATAGCTAGTTCCCATTTTTCCTTTTCTTCACGAGGGAGTTTTAATACTTCCTCATATGTATTAGGTGTCATTTGTTCACCATCCATATGCATTATGTAATCTCTGTATTTATTTGGTACTTGATTTCTATTGTTTCTAATAGCTCTTTCGGGTTTGCTATGGTTATCATGCAAATATCTTGCTTCCTTTTTTGTTAATGTGTCTGTCTTTATTTTGTGCTGACTATTTGTCCAAGTTTTGGTTTTGTTTTTATTTTTGTTGATATTTTGATTTTCTATTGTCCCTTCCTCACAAGATTTTGTATCTTTGCATTTATTTGGAAATATTTCATTAAGATGTAATTTAGACCAATTGGCCTGTTCATGGAACACAGCTGTTCTGGAGACTATAAATTTGTTATTATTATCAATGAATCTGTACCCTTTGGTGCCAGTTTCATATCCCATAAATCTTAATCTTCTGGATACGTTTTCTCCCTTTCTTCTCAACTGCTTAGGTATGTGTACGTCTGCAGTGACTCCAAATATGTGCATGTGTGCTAATTTGGGTTTCCTATTATACATCACCTCATATGGTGTTTTATTCACAATACTGGACCAGGTTCTATTTTGAGTGTAATTTGAATAATGTAAGGCCTCTGACCAAAATTGTTTGCCTAAACCAGCATCCTCTAATGTGCACCTAATCATGGTTTGTAGTGTGGAATTCTTTCTCTCTGCAATCCCGTTTTGGAACGCAGAAAATGGACTAGACGTGAAATGTAGCATTCCTCTATCCTTTAACCATTGGGAGAATTCTTTAGACATGAATTCACATCCCCTATCTGTCATAATTTGTTTTATTCTGATATTATGTTGTGTTTCTATGCGTTTGTAGAATTCCTTAAATTTCTGAAAGGTTTCATCCTTGTGTTTTAATGTGTAAACAAAACCATAGCGACTGTAATCGTCTACTATTGTTAGGAAGTAACGTTTTCTATAAGTGATTGATGGAGTTAATGGACCAACTAGGTCCATATGTACTAAGTCAAAAATTTTGTTAGTTGATCTGTTGGATTTTTTTGGTCTGGGACTAGTTTTTAGTTTAGTGGATTTACATACTGAGCATTCCAAATAATTTTCACAATTTTTTATTTTGACACCTTCTGCGTGTTCAGTCATTTTTTGTACTACAGGAAAACTTGCATGTCCTAACTTCCTATGCAAGATGTGAGCACACTCATCATGAATTGGTTTACCTATTCTTGGTTTCTTCTCATTGTGTGTATTTGCGTGATCATGAGATATTTTACATTCATCATTGTCACTGTTACTAACATTTTCATCATTTGCCTCAATACAATCTTCCATATTTGAATCAATGTTATGTAACCATCTTTCTTTTGTTATTAGATAGGGTAGGCCTCCTTTAATCATCACAGTGCCTACATTTGTTTTGTCCTTCTCTAAAGTTGCTTTCCCCTTTGAGAAAACTATATTGATGTCAGAATCTCTGCTTAGTTTTATGGCACTTAGTATGTTATGAGGTATTTCTGGAATTAACAATACCCCCTCTATTTTTCCTAGGCCAGGCAAGGTCACATTTCCTCTGCCTAATACTTGAACCTTTTCTTGATTAGCTACCTTTATTACAAATTTATCTTCTGTAAATGAAGACAATATATTTTTGTTATTAGTGGTGTGGTTGGTTGCCCCAGAATCAATAAGCCAATTATTGTTCTCATTTTGTTGTGTTTTAGTGCTGTCTTGTTTATTTAGTCCATTCAGTGAACCAGATTTTCTCTCTTTTGAATTTTCTCTACCCCCTCTACTATCTCTGTAATTTGGTGGGCTTCTATATTTATGTCTATCTGTGGAAGACTGTCTATAATTGTATTTGCTCCTATACTCTGACCTATGTCTCTCCTTTGAGATTTTGGGACAGTCTCTTCTATTGTGTTCCCTGGACCCACAATTATGGCATTTAAAAGCTTCATTGTATTTTTCCTGGAAAGCTACCTTCCTAAAAGATTTGTGTTCTGTGTGATTGCTGGAACGATTTTTTCTTGAATTGTCTTCTGCTATCAATTTGTTAGATAGACTTTCTATGGATAAATATCCTAGATTGATGGTGTCTAAGTGTGACATAAAACTATCCCATGATGAATCAAGTGAATTGATAATAACACTTTTCATTGTTTGATCTGAAATCACTTCCCCCCTCAAATGCAGCTCAGCTCTTATTTTGTTTAGAGATATCAAATGCTCACTTATGGAAACCCCTGGTTTTACTCTGGAAGAAAAGAAATCCTTAGACATTCTTGTAGTGGTAGCTACACTATCGCTGTGAAACAGATTAAACATGCATTGAATTATTTCTGAAACAGTTAGGTTTGGTTTGATGCTATGATACATTGTAGGAGACACGCTAGATATTATTAAGAAAAATGCTCTATGATGTAAACAATCTATTTTTAAAGTCCAAGGTCTTCTTGGAGGACTAGTGATAAAGAATAGCAAATTTTCTTTCATAAAGACAACCTGGAGCTGTTGATACCATTCTTGCAAATTAATGCCATCAACTCTAAGTTTTGGGAAGTCACTGGGTAAGTTTCCCACATTATTTTGTTCATTACTTACAACCTGAGGTAGTCCGTGGTCTCGCAAGTGCAGGAAATTGCAAAACGGCATGGGGATGCTCGCAACGAGTCTGCGCGGTTCTCTGGCCAGTTCAAGTCTTTCCGGACCGTCTACGTAGTTTCGCACATGCGCGTTGCTCATTTCTTCTTTGGCGTCGTCGTGGAAGGTTCTCTCCATTGCAGCTCGCTCGCTCCGCTCCTCTTCAGACGAGTCGGTTTCTGGCTCGGTTTTAGGAGTTTTGATGGCGGCGACTGCTCTTTTCTTTCTTTTGTGTGCGTTGGTACTTGATCCGGTCTGCGGTGTAGGGCGGAATCGACATGGCTCTCTGGGCTCGGGCGTCGTCGCTCTCGAAGTCAGGATGGGAGCGTGCAGGTCTTGAGGTATCGGCTTGTTCTCTAGCTTCTTCGTTGTCGCTTTGGAAATTTTTAATTTTGGCCCAAATGCAGCAAAAAGCGTCTTCATTGCTGACTTTACTTGGGATTTCGTTAAGTCGTCTTCGCTTTCTGATTCTGGTTCTTCTGAAGAGTTTGAATCTTCCTTTTCGCTTTCGTTGTCTGATAACGTTTTTCGCGCCAGAAATTTTGAACTGAGCATTTTGATTGGCTCTGCTTCGCTCACTTTGGAGGCTTGTTGGAACCAAGATGGCTGCCATTCAAAATTTCGCGCGGGATCACATCTTTTCTTTTTCATAACGACTTTCTCTGTAGTCATATCACTCACAGTTTTTTGGTCTTTGGGTTTCTCTTTAGCAATGTTTTTCTCTCTCGCTGCTCCGCTGTTTTTCAGCATTTCTCGGAGATTCGCGATGAGGCTTTCATCATTCTTCTGGCTTTTTAATATTTTTAATATCTCTGACCTGAGTTCGTTATTTTCTATTTCGATTTCCTCCTGGTCATTATTTTCATTTATTGGTTCTTCTTCTTCAGTGGTATATTCTTCGGATTCTCTCGAAATCGCGTTTGTGGATTCGTTGATTATTTCTTGTTCAGTTTCTATTTCTTTGCTGTAGGCCCTGTTGTTGAGCCTATCTTTCTTAGACATCTTTAAGTATTTATTGAGTCAATTAACCATCCTCTGCTACCAGCTTGTTGCAATATTTTCAGGATCAGACTCAATAATGATAATAAGAGTTAGAGGTTTAAATATATTTCTCTTTAATTATAACAGGCATTCTATATTCACTGAATATTCACAGATAGAAGCAAGGAAAATGGTGAAGGTGGCTCCTTATATATACAAGGGGTGGAGTCAAGAATGGGAGTAATGAATTATGAATACATTAGGAACCAAAGAATAAGTTAACCCCCGATGTCCCATATATACATTATTTACACATTAGGGAATAAGGCATTTACATCTCACAGTCTTTAATATTAGAAGCCGTGTAGTCACTTCTAGGTTCGCCTCTCAGCTGTGCAGCAGCGATAGCATTGCAGCTGCTATAATGGAGGCCCCCTCAACGGCACCAATCCTATCCAAGGCTTTCACGTCCCGGCGGCTACTGCGGAAATGGCGAGCAGGGTGGAATCAGCAATGGTACTCAGTCTGGATATGACAACTGGTAAGCGGGGTTTTCCCTCCCCCCGCCCACCACAGGAATTCTGTGATGACCACAACTTTGAGGTCATAAGTCTCATTCGGCACTGTAGTAACTTCAAAAAGTTGCTGAATCAGTGGTCGTTAAGTGAAGAGCACCTGTATTGTTGCCAAGATAATTACATGGGACACATAAGTGAAATCACCAGGCGCTGAATGCAGCTCAAGGAGCTTTTAATTTTATTTTATTTTTAGAGAAAATGAAACATTCTAAATAGGAGGGATAATAACTCTGTGAATGGGAAAGATGCTAGCAGCTCTATTTGGGGATGAGGGTGTGGGATATCCTATCCCTCCCTGCCAAGGCACATAAAGAAAACTTTTGACAACATAAGATGTATGTTCAAAAAATGCAGGGAACCTTACAGTCCATAATCCTGATCTCTGGGCATGTTACTGGTAGTCCTCGACTTACAACCATAATTGAGCCCTAAATTTAGGTTGCTAAATGAAACTTCTGTTAAGTGAATTTTGCCCCATCTGGCGACCTTTCTTGTCGCAGTTGTTAAGTCAATTACTGCAGTTGTTAATTTAGTAACACGGTTGTTCAGTGAATCTGGTTTCCTCATGGACTTTGCTGGTGAGAAGGTCACAAAAGAGGATCACATCACCCCGGAACACTGTAACCGTCATAATTGTGAAGCAGTAGTCAAGCCTCTGAATTTTGATCATGTGACTACAGGGATGCTACAATGTTGTAAGTGTGAAAAACGGTCATAAGTCCCTTTTTCCAGCATTTTTTAAACCCTGATTATAATTGTTTTAAGTGTCAGTCAGGGTACCAGTCCAAGGAACCCCTTCTAAGGACTGAAGGATTGTTGATTTCATCCCCTTATATTAATCCAAGGCAAGGGAGGCCATTTCTAACGCTCATGAAAAAGATTTGTATCGGAAATTCAGTTTCCATCAATAATTGGTCAGATCTTCCAAGATGGTCCCCCAGGGATCATTTTCCTTATTTGTGTCAGAGTATGAATATTCATGGACTGGAATAGATCAGCCAATGGGGACTGAATGGAGACAAGGTCAGCCAATGAATAGGCATGGTAACAGGCTCAGCCAATGAGGCTTATTTTGGAAACAGAAACTTAAGTCTGAACATGGCTTAGGCAACTGAGTCTGTGCAAGAAGCTTAACTGCCCTTTATAGAGGAGGTTCTCTTTGTATTAAGCTCTGGGCTCCACTCTGAAATGAAACAAGCCTGGGCTTGTCTGCTCTGCCGAACTGAAAACTGATCTCTCTACTTGTTACTAGTTGAAAGAACTCTGCTATTGGTATTGTAAATTTTACTTCATCTGTTATTATGTATATAAAGAAGTTTATGAACCCTGCTGAATCAGTTTATCTGCATGTGCTTCTGGATTTGATTTTTGCAAAAAACTCTAATACTCTTGTGTGAAGGAGACAATTCTTTGTGGACCAAGAAGGCCCCATTCTGAAGAAGATATAAGGAAAAATGAAAGCTCTCCTATATTCTGGGTTATCTTGTAGGTTGACCGCTTTTGTGCTGAAGAGTTTCACTCAGGCGGCGGCCTTCATCTCCGTGGACCAAAAACATATCACTGATGCTCAGAATTCATTGGCACTCTGGCAGTTGGGAGATGGTTCCTTCCTGGTAACAGGGTCTCTGCTGAACAACGCACTAAAGGTACAAAGGGGGGGATATTTTGTTGGATGATAGTTTTAATTATGGTTTTGGTGGAAGTAAGGTCAGGTTCAAGCTTCTTTCAGATCAGAAACAATTAATGGACAATGACCTGGGAACTTTTAAGAAATGCTTTTCTTGTAGAAAAGTTAAGAAGCCATTATGGAAGAATTCTAGCGATTACAATGCATCAAACCTAAGCCTAGTGAAATCAATGTTAGTTTAGTTTAGTTTAGTTTAGTTTAGTTTAGTTTAGTTTAGTTTAGTTTAGTTTAGTTTAGTTTAGTTTAGTTTAGTTTAGTTTAGTTTAGTTTATTTGATTTGTATACCGCCCTACTCCCGAAGGACTCAGGGCGGTGAACAGCCAACAATAAAATACATAAATACACAAAATTTAAAAACCCGATAAAATCAAATTAAATTATTTGGCCCAGACAAATTAAAATACCCCAATAATTTAAAAACAGATTAAAATTTACATATTTAAAAAGGGAAGAGATTAGGCCAAGCCCGCTTGATGGAATAAAAAGGTCTTCACAGCACGGCGGAAGGAGCGCAGATCCGGGATCCTCCGTATCTCCGGGGGGAGCTCATTCCAGATGGTAGGTGACCCCACAGAGAAGGCTCTCCCCCTAGGGGCCGCCAGTCGACACTGTTTGGCTGACGGCACCCGGAGGAGTCCCTCTCTATGAGAGCGTACTGGCCGGTGGGAGGCTATTGGTGGTAGTAGGCGGTCCCATAAATAACCAGGCCCTATGTTCAGATTCATGGGTCAGAATTGTGCAATGAAATGTGAACCAGGATTCGCAGTTGGGATGGAAGACCTGGTTTCCATCTGTTTCTTGTTTTGGTATTTGATAGAACTGATTGTCAACTCGCAAAAGCATTTCTAGTCTGCTCTCGAGTTGCCACTAGAAGCAAGGGGGGAGCACATTTCTCAGATTACCAAAAACGGGGTGTGAGGCCATTGGAGAATGTGATTTATGACACAGACTGAAAGGAAGTGGGGAACAGGGCCAAAAATGACCCATAACTTACGGTGCGGCAGAGCAAACTTCACTTGAGTAGATGCCGGCATGTTGCTCCTAATAAATCATTGGATTCAGAGGTTCTGACCAGTTCTGGAGAACCGGTAGCGGAAATTTTGAGTCGTTTGGAGAACCGGTAAATACCACCTCTGATGGCCCCGCCCCCATCTATTCTCTGCCTCCCGAGTCCCAGCTGATCGGGAGGAAATGGGGATTTTGCAGTATCCTTCCCCTGAAGTGGGGAGGGAATGGAGATTTTACAGTATCCTTCCCCTGAAGTGGGGAGGGAATGGAGATTTTACAGTATCCTTCCCCTGCCACGCCCACCAAGCCACACCCACCAAGCCATACCACGCCCACCACGCCCACAGAAGCGGTAGTAAAAATTTTTGAAACCCACCACTGATTGGATTCCTTTTGAAACTTGGCTCAAGACTCATGATTTAATTAGGGCATCTGTCGGAACCTTTACACTGATATTTTATTTTATTATTATTTTATTTATTTTATTTTATTTATTAAAGAAACTTATATGGCTGCCCAACTCATGGCAATGCCTCCCTCCCTCCTTCCTTCCTTCCTTCCTTCCTCCCTTCCTATCTATCTTCCTCCCTCCCTCCCTTCCTTCTTTCCCCAAATTTGCTTCCATTCTGTTCAGTTTTCTATCATACTGATCAATATAGTCCTGACTACCTTTTGATAATTTCTGTCTGACCTTCCCCTGGGTTGGAAAAACAATTAAAATATAGAGTGGCAGTTTGTTGGGAAAGCTATTGACGAGATTGGGGTTTGCAATCAAGGGCTGGAAATGATAACATTCTCACATTGGGGATAAAGATTGCCTAGTCTAATGATCTATATAGCAGGGGTCTCCAAACTTGACAACTTTAAGACTTGTGGACTTCAACTCCCAGAATTTTCCAACCACCCATATTGACTAGGCAATTCTGGGAGTTGAAGTCCACAAGTTTTAAAGTTGCCAAGTTTGGAGACCCCTGATAGCATGATTGTGCAAAATACATCATTTGCATAGAGCAGGATTTTCTTTTCTAAGTATTTTTTTTAATGCAGTGAATGGGCTGGTCTTCTCCTACCCCAAGACTATTAGGCCACCATATAGAGGCTGAAAAATTCCCAATGACCACTAGGTGACAGCAGACGGCATGGAATTCTGCACCCCTTTGCTGTCCCCTTATGGGCTTAGCAAATGGCCTTAAGTCACTAAGCTATGTTGCTTCTTCTTTAAGCACCAAGGTTTTGATTATGTGGAATTGGGGAAGTTGTAGGAGCTGTACCAGAAGGCAGAAATGGGGATTTATACTGCCTAAAATAAGATGAAGCTTCAGCAAAGGGCAAAGGAGACATGGGAGGAGTAGTAACAGCATAGCACTTAGACGTATATACTGTTTCATAGTGCCTTACAGCCCTCTCTAAGTGGTTTTACAGAGTCAGCATCTTGCCCCCAACAATCTGGGTCCTCATTTTACCGACTTTGGAAGGATGGAAGGCTGAGTAAATCTTGAGCTGGTCAGGATTGAACTCCTGACAGTGGGCAGAGTCAGCCTGCAATACTGCATTCTAACCACTGCACCACCATGGCTTAGGGAAGTTGGAGATTGGAAATGTCCTTAGATGCAAGCATCCCACATTATGCATAGGCCAGGGAGAAAAAATCTTGCTTTTGTGTGAGTGTGATGGGATACTGATCTTAGAAAGAGGACTAGAAAGATGGCAAAAGGCCTGATATCTGCCTGTCTCCCTTCTTCCAGGGTGGAGTTGATGACAGGATTTCTCTTACGGCCTATATCACCATAGCTTTGCTGGAAATGCCTCTGCCTCACACGGTAAGTAAACATCCTGTAAATTAGTTTCAGGTAAACCACTACGATCTTGTGGCCAAGGAAATTATTATTATTTGTTGCTGGAAGAAATCTCCTTCTGGGTTCTGCTCCAAGTGGGGAAACAGACACTGGAAACATGGAGACTGCTTGGAAAGATGGTTTAATGGTGGACAGGATCACATGGCTTGAGTTCCTGAACAGAAAAGGGCAGATACAGTAAATCCTCGGGTTTTTATGCTCTCTCTGGCTTTGCATTTCTTGGGGCCCCATAAGAGTATCCTGATTGGTTGTCAGACTCCGGGGGGGGGGGGGGGGTCTTAGCTAGCCTTGCTGGCTGATGGTCACATGTGCTTCCCAGGTCAATGTGGTGAGTTTCTGCTGCTATTGTGTAGAGGGCTAATCCTATCTTAGTTGGATCTTTGGCAATTCCTACTATGGCTCTGCCTGAAGGAGGTAGATCTTTGTTATGTAGAATAGACTGGCCCAGGCCTTAATGGCCCATTGACAAAGGGTGGGGGCAGGAAGATGGGAGCTGCTTCAAAACATGCTTATCCATTTCTCATCCAGGGAAATATAATATTCTGCCTTTTTCATATTTCATAAAATATTTCACTCTTCCAGGAAAGGGGTGGGTGCTAACTTCCTACATTGTTAAATTTATTAGATTAGAATTCTTTATTAGCCAAATGTGATTGGACACACAAGGAATTTGTCTTTGGTGTATATGCTCTCAGTGTACATAAAAAGAAAAGATACATTCGTTAAGAATCATAAGGCACAACACTTAACACCAGGGGGGCATTCCCCCAGGTTCGCCTGGTATGCCAGTTGCGCCCCTATTTGGACCTAGATGCCCTATGCACGGTTACTCACGCGCTTATCACCTCCCGTATTGACTACTACAATGCCCTCTACATGGGGCTGCCCTTGAAGACCACTCGGAGGCTTCAGCTGGTGCAGAATGCGGCCACGCAGATTGTGATGGGAGTATCTCGACACTCCCATGTTACACCTCTCCTACGCGACTTGCATTGGTTGCCGGTTGCCCTCCGAGAGAGATTCAAGGTGCTGGTGATTACCTATAAGGCCCTATATGGCTTAGGCCCGGGATATTGGGGGGGGACATCTGCAGCCAGCAACAGCTGCCCATCGCCCAGTGCGTTCCCACAGAGAGGGCCTCCTCAGGATGCTGTCGGTCAGACAGTGTCGGCTGGCGACCCCCAGGGGGAGAGCTTTCTCTATGGGGGCACCTACCCTTTGGAATCAACTGCCCCTGGAGCTCCGGGTGGCCCCCGACCTCCGCTCTTTCCGTCGTGACCTGAAAACGTGGCTGTTTCGTTTGGCTGGCCTGGACTGATGGGGTTTTAATTTTTAACTTGTTAGTCTTAATTGCACTGTTAATTGTTAAATTATGAGATTTGGATTTAATTTCTTTTTAACTTTTTCATTAGATGTTTTTTACTATTGTGAGCCTCCCTGAATCCAGTTGGAGATAGGGCGGCATATAAATCTCATAAATAAATAAATAAATAAATAATGATAGCCATAGGGTACAAATAAGCAATCAAATCATAGTAGGAAACAATCAATATAAATTGTGAGGATACGGCAACAGTCCTACAGTCATAAGTGGGAGGAGATGGGTGATAGGAACGATTATTTGCCACGTGTCTCTCTGGGGGTCTACTCTGGACAGCTTCCAACAATAAAAAGGAAGACTTTTTAAGAGACTTTAAAAGAGTATGAACAGAACAGAAGTAAGGTATAAGAGGTCCTTGGTGCACTCTGAGCTTGCTTGTTTTCTTCCAGATCTTTCATTAGCCAACCTAGGTAACATCATCAGTGCTACTAAGGAGTGCAGTTTGCTGCCTGTTTATATTCTAGTGGCTTGCCTGTCTGGGGGGGCGGGGGAGGGCGGTCTTAAAGATATTTTTGTTGGGCTGTTTGCTGTTGGCTTCTTTGTCAGTTTTGTGATTGGGGTATTGTTTACGTAATTGTTGGACTGCAGAAAACAAGCAAGCTCAGAGAGCATGGAGGACCCCTCATGTCAACCCTGAGCTACAAATATTCTCCTTTATTAGAAGTAAGATCATTGAACAATAAAATAAACCAGGGGTCTCTAAACTTGGCAACTTCAAGATTTGTGGGCTTCAACTCCCAGAATTCCTCAGCCAGCCAATGCTGACTGAGGAATTCTGAGAGTTGAAGTCCACAAGTCTTGAACTTGCCAAGTTTGGAGACTTCTGAAATAAACTCTGAAATGCTCCGACTGAACTTCATTCCTGCAGAAAAATCACTTAAACATGAGCCAGTATTGAGCAGCAGCAGCCAAAAAAAGCTAACACCATCCTTGGTTGTATAAACAGAGGCATAGAATCAAAATCACGTGACGTATTAGAACTGCTTTATAAACCTTAGTAAGACCACACCTGGTGTACTGCATCCAATTTTGGTCATCGCATTAAAAAAAAAAGATGTGGAGACTTTTGGAAAAGGGCAAAGAAGAGCAACTAACATGATTAAAGGCCTGGATATTAAAACATAGGAAGAACCGTTGCAGGATTTGGGTTTGGCTAGTTTAGAGAAAAGAATGACTAGAGGAGACATGATAGCAGGTTTGCAGTATTTGAGAGGCTGCCACGAACAGGAGGTAGTCAATTTATTTTCCAAAGCACCTGAAGCAGTGGTGGGTTGCTCCTGGTTCGCATCGGTTCGCAAGAACCAGTAGTAAAAATTTGCAGTAGTTCGGAGAACTGGTAATAACATTGGCTGGCCACGCCCCCGGCCCGGTCACCGCTCGCTTACCCCACCTCATCAGAGGCTTTTTTTTTTTTTTACTTTTAAAAGCATTTTCTCTGTCAGGGCATTTATTAATCCCATGTTTGGCTCTGGGACTAATCACCCTGGTTTAATTAGAGGAGATGGATCGAGGCTCCTCCTTGTTTGCAATATTCCAAAAAAGAAACGCGAAGAAAAGTTCTCTAATAAAACTCATTTATTTGTTATAAAGAAAATAAAACACCTCACTAACTAAGAAAGATAAATTGTTACATTTTGGCAAGCGAGATCTCCTGCCGGTCCAGCCGGACCTCTGGCAAGAGAACAAAGGAAGAAATGTGTGAAGCAAGTGAAGGAATGCGGACATGCGTAGTAGACTACTGATAACAATTCTTGGCAAGGTACGGAAAGTCAGATAGTCCAGAAATAATGAGTTCAGCTGGCAAATAAAAAAAAAACGCAGTGACATTCTCTACAACCTCTTCGGCCAAAAAAATGCTTTTAAAAGTAAAAAAAAAACAAAAAACAAACCCTGATGATCCCGCGGCTCAGCTGGGATCGACAGAGGCTTTTCAAAGCATTGTTTTCTGTAACCTCTTCAGCGGAAAAGGTGGTAAAAAAAAATGCTTTGAAAAGCCTCTCACGATCCCAGTTGAGTTGCCTGATCGGCAGAGGCTTTTCAAAGCATTGTTTTCTGCAACCTCTTAAGGTTGTAGAAAAAATGCTTTTAAAAGTAAAAAAAAAAAAAAAAAGTTGGCCATGCCCACCCAGTCACATTACCTCCCCACCAAGCCATGCCCACAAAATAAGCCACGCCCACAGAACCGGTAGTAAAAAAAATTTAGAACCCACCCCTGATCTGAAGGCAGGAGAAAGAAACAATGGATGGAGACTAATCAAGGAGAGAAGCAACCTGGAATGAAGGAGAAACGTCCTAACAGTGAGGACAATTAACCAGTGGAACAGTTTGCCTCCAGAAGTTTTGGGTGCTTCATCACTGGAGGTTTTAAGAAGAGATTGAGCAACCATTTGTTTGAAATGGTAAGAGGGTTTCCTGCTTGAGCAGAGGGTTGGACTAAAAGACCTCTAAGGTCCTTTTCAAGCTCTATTGTGATTGAATTACGGGCGAGGAGTGAGAAAGTTCTGGATCCAAAACAAACCAACTTTTGTGAATCGATCTGGTTTCTGTAAATTACCTGCCTCATGGTTCTCCCCCTCGGCAGCACATTTTGGTACGAAATGCCTTGCACTTCTTGGAGATGGAGGCCCAGACGGAAGAGATCCACGTTTACCTTCAGGCTCTGTTGGCGTACGCCTTTACTCTGGCAGGGAACGAGGAGAAGAGACAAGAAATGTTGGACTCCCTTCAGGAACTAGCCGTGAAAGAAGGTAAGAAGTACCGTATTTTCTGGAATACAAGACACACTTTTTCCCTCCTAAAAGAGGCTGAAAATTTGGGTGCATCTTATACTCTGAATGTAGCTTTTTCGAAGCTTTTTTTTTCAGCTGCTAGCGAGTGAAGCGATCTCTGTGCTTTGCCTGCTCCCTCCGACTCTCAGCTGTGAAGCTTTTTTTCAGCCCTAAGGAGGAGCTAGCACAGAGGTGTGCAACCCGCGGCTCTGGAGGGGCCTGCAACCTGCGCATGTGGCTCTTTCATCCCTCTGCTGCGTGTACCTGTCGCTCAAAATATGCATCACAACTGCCAATTTGCGATACCCAGCGGCATGTGATTTATTGAGCTTTTCGGCCCATCTTTTTTTTCAGAGTTCAAAATTTTTTTGTTGCAGGCAGAAATAAAAATGTGTTTTATCTGTAGCGGGTCGTTGATTTAATAAATACAACACGCTATAGCTTTTTTATACATAGCATAAAGATAAAAAACAATATATGCAGTCTTATCTTTATTTTAGATGTCAAAAGCGTTTTGTGACTCCCGGTCGCTCTTTCAGTGTTTAAGGTTGCCGATCCCTGAGCTACCGAGTGAAGCGATCTCCGTGGATTGGCTGCTTTTCTCATTGCTGCTCTCTCCAAAAGATCAGTTGTGCTTTAGAAGCTGTTTTTTATCCCCAAGCAGGGGGTAAAAACCAGCAAACTAACCGGTTGGTGACCCGCGGCGATATGGCGTTGAGTGAGTGACTGCTGCTCCTCAATACCATCAGTCACCGTGTTTTGGGGACCCCCTGAGGGGCGTGGAGCCCGGAGAGCCCCACGGACGAGAGAGCGAGCCGGGTGAGCGTGAAAGCGGGCGCAAAACGCTGATCGCAAGACCGGGCGGCTCTGTCAAACCCAGCACGCGTGAGTCGGTCAAACTAATGGCTGACGCGAAGCTGTGGTAACCAGCAATCAGATGGAAGCAAGGGAGATCGGATGTTGCAGTGTGGATCGATACACACCTTTCCTGCATTGAGGAGAGAGGACATCAGGAAAGGGGTCGGCGAAATCGGGCAGGAGAGCCTTACAGATGAGAGAAGCGGCGATTGAAAGTTTCCTGTGTATTCCAGCAGAGAGAGAGCCCGACAAGCCGGCATCGAAATAAGAAAGAAAATTGTATTGACAGTGTCCGTGCCAGAGAGGATCGGTGAGAAAATTTAAGACCAGCACTTATTTCCCTTTTTACTGTGAACACAAGTAGACCCAGCGGAGGCTGAAATTGGGTGGATCGAGTTTGGCTTTCTTTTTTGCACTGAACAGGAAGCTCAGCCATTAGAGTGACTTGACGGAGGAATAGCCTGCCTAGCGGTGGACAGTCTGGCAGCAAGAATATGATAGAGTGCTGAACTTGGAGGACTCATAGAAGATCAGAGACTGGGCAAAAAAGAATAGACTATTTCCCAAAAAGGAATAATAAGTATATATATATATACATAAAAAAAAAAAAAAAAATTTAACAACAACACTTGAACCTTTAGATAATTTGTCTTTAGCATCCTGATTATTAGATCTGTATATATCTTGATAAATTGACTTCCTTTTCTTTTTGACTAGATAATATAATATAATACACTCCTAAGTTTTAATATTCTAAATCTTTCTATATATATATATTTAACTGTTTAGCATTTATAGTATTTATCAGTATTTTTATAGTATTTAAAATTATAATTATACAATTATAATTGTATTTAAACTTAAGTATTCAAATTTTCTATTTATAGTACTTACAGTATTTTAAGCATTTAAAGAGTATAATATTGAGTCAAATTAATTTGCTTAATTGATATATTGATTGTGAACTGCTGATTAATTGATATTTTGATTTGTATAGTATTGAACTGTCTAACTTATATTTACCAAGCCAATTTAACATCAAATATATTTAAATAACATTTTGAGTATAAGATACTGTGAGGAAGAGGTTAGAACCATCGTATAGACATTGATATTGATTGCCCACCGGAAAACTAGCCATACTTGTTTACGAATTTAGAAGGAAAATTTAGATATAGTAATATAGATATATAAATATATATTTATATATATATATATATATATATATATATATATATATATATATATATATATATAAAAAGAAAATAGAGGCGCTAAGTGGCGAATGAGAATTTGGAGTAACATCGACAGGATAACTAAAGAGCAAAAGAAAATCTTAAAAGAAATGACAAGCATGGCATCCACTGTGGGGAAAACAGGAAAAAAGACTCCCTCTAACCCCACCATAGCGACAACCTCTCCGGCGACACAAAAATCTACAGAAAGTCTGGCAATGCAAACTCTGCAAGCATCATTAACCCTGATCCAAGAAACGATGATGGCAATGCAGGAAAAATTATTAAATAACCATGTCGAATTAAAATCAGATATACATGCATTGGACCAGAAAATGAATGATATCCAAACATCAATAGTCAATAATGAACTACGAATTCAAAAAGCCGAAATAAGAATAGACCAAACTGAAAAGAAATTAGACATTGTGGATCAAGCACTAACGAGTCAAAATAAAGAGATAGAAGATACATTAGTCCAATTGGAGATGGACCGGGCTTCCTTTTATTTGCGATTCCAGAATGTTGTCGAGGACAAAGAGGAAGACTTAGGAGAAAAAATGGCGGAGCTGATAGCCGATGCACTCCATCAAGACAAACAGGCAATAATTAGGGAGCTGGATGACGTATATAGGGTCCAGACTAACTATGCAAGAAGGAACAAGCTTCCTAGAGAAGTTCATATCCGCTTTGCACGGAAAAAAGTTAAAGATACTCTTTATAATATGGCAAGAGACGAACAGATTACGTATCGAGGAAAAGAAATAATAATCCTAAAACAGATACCAAGAAGAGTCCGGGAGATGAGGAAGGGATATAGATTTTTGGCGATACAGTTGAACAAAAGAAAGATACTATTCAGGTGGCTTCTCCCAGAAGGGATGCTAATAACCTGGCAAGGAAGAAAAATTAAAATAGAAAATCTGAGTACAGCACAGGACTTCCTTGACCAGCTAAGAGGCGCGGAAGAAGAGCAGGGGAGTAAGGAAGATCTAGAAATAGCAGCAGTGGAGGAGGAAGCCCTACATCAACAGAACACGAACGAGGCAACTGTCGAGGAGAAGACAGAAGAAGAAGGAGAAGCCAAAGAGAAGAAAGCGAGACCAGTAAGGGCCGTAAGAAATAAACAAGAACCAATAATCAGATAGGGGCTTAGAGATGAATGGCTTGAAGTTAATATCCGTAAATGTCAATGGACTAAATGATTACAAAAAGAGGAAAAGAATATTAACAAAACTAGGTAAACAAAATGTTGATATAATGTGTTTACAAGAGGTGCACATAAAAAAAGAAGAAAGTAAATGTTTAGAATATAAAAAATTTGGTCAAACATTTGATTCGCTGGCAGAGAAAAAGAAGAGGGGGGTGGCTATCTACGTAAAAAAAGGAATTGAAGCAGAATTGAAATTTAAAGATACAAAGGGTAGGATCCTTATGATTGAAATTAAGATAGGGAACTCCAAGGTATTATTAGTGGGCATTTATGCCCCGAATAAAAAACAGGGAGAATTTTTTAAGAAATTGCATGAACAATTAGTGAAAATGGCATATACTGAAATCTGTATGATAGGGGATTTTAACGGCATTGTAGACCCGGAGAAGGACCATAAGAGCAATAAAGTTAAAAAAAATAAAAGGACAAACTTACCGAGAGCATTCTTTGAGTTAGTCGATGAATTAGATCTAATTGATATTTGGCGTATCCTGCACCCAAATGACAGGCAATATACCTTCTTCTCAAATGCACAAAAGTCGTGGTCCAGAATTGATATGGCATGGGCCAGTAGAAATTTGGGGTTGGAAATTGAAACCGCAGTAATTAACCCAAACGATTGGGCAGATCATAATCCATTAGAAATCAGATGGAAATCTCTCCAGAGAAAACACCAACGGAGGTGGAGGTTTAATGCCAAATTACTGGGCGACAAAGACTGTATACAAAAATTCAAAGAAGAAATAAATTTTTTTTTCAAGGAAAATGAAAACAAAGGCACATCCCGCGCAATAGTTTGGGACACAATGAAGGCCTATCTGAGAGGAGTCGTGATTTCATATATTGCACATAAAAATAAAGAAGAAAGGAAGACCCTGGAAGAGTACTTAAATCATATAGGAGAATCAGAAAGAAAACTCCAAGACAATCCAGAAGATGAAGCAGCCAAAGAAAATTGGATGATGTGGAAGCATAAAGTAAACATCATGGAGCAAGAAGAATTGGCACAAAGAATGAAAAGAACGAAACAATATCTTTTTGAGAATACCAACAAATCGGGGAGGTGGCTGGCCTATAAATTAAAAAAGGAAAATGAAAGGGGAATAATCCATACTTTAGTAGATTCTAAGGGCAAATTATTGATTAACGAGGAAGAAAAACGGGATGGAGTGAGAGAATATTACGAATCTTTATATAAAGAAGAGGAGATATCGGATGATAAAATAGAACAATACTTGATAAAAGCAGAGCTCCCACAAATAACTGATGATGAGAAAGAAATGCTTAACAGAAAGATTACAATTGAAGAATTAAAAATAGCCCTTTCCAAATTGAAAAATAATAAAGCGCCAGGACCTGACGGATTTCCAGGGGAAATATATAAAAAATTAGAAGAAATACTCCAACCGAAATTAGTAGAAATTTTTAATGATGCACTGTTAGACCACAAAATTCCAGAGTCATGGAAAGAGGCGCATGTCACACTTGTGCCGAAAGAAGGTGCCGACTCAAAACAAATTCAAAATTACAGACCAATTTCGCTCCTAAATACGGACTACAAATTATTCATGGGCATAATGGCAGAAAGAATGAAAAAGATTTTAAACAATTGGATATATAAAGACCAGAATGGATTCTTACCGGGGAGACAAATTAGGGATAATATGAGAATTGTACTAGACACGCTAGAGTATTATGAGGAACACCCTGGAAAACAGATGGCTTTGATTTTTGTCGATGCTCAAAAGGCATTTGACAATCTAAATTGGAAATTCATGATTAAACAAATTGAGATGATGAAATTTGGAACAAATTTTGAAATGATGATTAAATCTATTTATAATAACCAAAAGGCGAGTATCCTGGTGAATGGGGATAGGACTAAAACATTTCAAATTAGTAAGGGAGTAAGGCAAGGTTGTCCCCTATCCCCTTTATTGTTCATTATGGCCCTAGAAGTCCTTTTAAGGAAAATTAGATTTAACGATGAAATAAAAGGACTGCAGATCAGGAAGGAGATTTACAAGACGCAAGCGTTCGCGGATGATGTAGCCCTAATCCTTGAAGACCCTATAGAGTCGGGACCTAAAGTATTGGAGGAATTACGTAAATATGGAGAAGTGGCAGGCTTCATACTGAACAAAACCAAAACCAAAGTATTGATCAAGAACACAACTGAAAGCCAGAAAAACGAGATAGAAGAAGTACTAGGATTACAGGTTGCCAAAAAAATTAAATACCTAGGAATTTGGATTACATCAAGATGTTCAACCTTGAAGGAAGACAATTATATCCCCCTAATCAGGAAAATAAAACAAGACCTAGATTGCTGGAAAAAAATAAGACTATCACTTTTGGGCAAGATAGCCACAATTAAGATGAACATCCTCCCCAGAATATTATTTCTATTTCAAAATATACCCATAAATTTAGATAAAAAATTCTTTTTAGAACTAGACAAAATTATTAGAGAATTCATATGGGAGGGGAAA
This sequence comes from Pituophis catenifer annectens, assembly GCF_029215685.1. NCBI lineage: Eukaryota > Metazoa > Chordata > Lepidosauria > Squamata > Colubridae > Pituophis > Pituophis catenifer. The sequence goes on along the minus strand of NW_027256882.1, from coordinate 13,966,111 downwards.
AAACCGAGATTTTCCATTAAAATTTTAAAGGGCAAAAGAGACATAGGTGGATTTGGACTCCCGGACTGGGAAACATACTATAGGTCAGCCAAGCTAGTATGGATAAAAGATTGGATCACCCTGGAAAATAAGAGAATTCTTACCTTAGAAGGCCATGACTTGCAAAAAGGCTGGCACGCCCACATCTGGGAAACGGAGAAGAAAAGGAAGACACATTTTCATAGACACAAAATTAGAGACTCCCTGATACAAACATGGACCCAGATTAGGCAAAAATATTACAAAAAAATCCCAAATTGGCTCTCAACGATGGAGGCCCTGACCCACCCAAATAGGTGGGAGAGGGAGAAAATGGGCAGATATAAAGATATTCTAGATGAAAGAGGGTGGCTTAAACCAAATGATATCTTACGAGAGCAAGGAATAACTTTAGATTGGTGGACTTATGCACAAGTAAAATCCAGATATCAGAAAGACAAAGAACAATATGGTTTAGAACTGGGATCAAACGGACTAGATAAAGTCTTGATGGGAACAAACAAAAAGATTCTGGCAAAACTATACAATTATATATTAAACGAGGATAAGTTCGAAGAGGTCACGAAGAATCAAATAATTGCATGGGAGAAGAATACAGGGCGCAATATAAATTTTGGGGAATGGGAGGAGGCATGGAACAGAAATCTTAAATTGACCAGAGCGGTGACATATAAGGAAAACCATTACAAAATGTTTCATAGATGGTACTTAGCCCCGGCCAGACTAGCGAAGATATATCCCAATATACATCCCAATTGCTGGAAATGTGGCCACGGTCAAGGCACCTTCTTTCACATGTGGTGGACATGCCCGGAAGCAAAAGGATATTGGAATAAAATTAGGAGATGGCTATATGAAATAACCGATGAAGATATTGCATTAACACCAGAGATTTTCCTCCTGGGAATAATAAAGAAGCCATATAGAAAGGAAATGATGCATTTAATGATCCATATAATTACAGCCGCTAGATTGGCATACGCACAGTATTGGAAAGAGAAAATTCAACCACCAGAAGAGCTTACAATTAAGAAAATACTCGAGTGCGCAGAGATGTCTAAATTAACCTATGAATTAAATGATGAAAAGTCAGTTTACTATATGGTGTGGGAAAGGTGGTACAAGTGGTCGCATGATAGAATGAAAGAAAGATCTAAAGGTGTATTAAATAATGGATAAAAGTGAGTTAAAATGTCACCAAGTATTATCTATGGAAATAGTTAAAACACTGCACATCCGATACAAATTGAAAAGCTATATTATGTATATGTTGTTTTATGTTATTGTTTGAATGTTTGTTTGTTTTTTCTTCTTATTTCTCTTTTGTTTTTATCATTTGTCTTTTGTTTGTTTGTTTGTTTTTTAAAAGAAAACCTCAATAAAGTTTAATTAAAAAAAAAAAAAAAAACCAGCAAACTAATGTGCTGAAGCTGACCAGATCAAGGACGCTAGCCAGATGACTACCTGGTAGGCAGATTTCATCCCCCCCCCCCTATTTTCCTCCCCAAAAACTAAGCTGTGTCTTATACTCCGGTGCATCTTATACTCTGAAAAATACAGTAGATGCATGATGCAAGTTGGATGTGTGATGCTCAGGCTGATGTGCGGAATACTTGATGAGCGATGGACCTTTGTCAGCCCTCTTGCATCCTCTGGTGGATGTTTGTGGAGTTTAGCTTCTTCTGATGCTGTGCTGCTTATTTATTCAATTTATATAGCGGCCCATTTCACATACAAGTAGTCCTCGACTTACAACCATTCGTTTAGCGACCGTTCGAAGTTACAACGGGGCTGAAAAAAGTGATTTGCGACCGTTTTTCACACTTATGACTGTTGCAGCTTCCCCATGGTCACATGATCAAAATTTGGACACTTGGCCACCGGCTCATATTTATGACGGTTGCAGTGTCGCCGGAGTCATGGGATCCCCTTTTGCGACCGTCTGACAAGCAAAGTCAATGGGGAAGGCAGATTCACTTAACAACCGTGTGAGTAACTTGACAACTGCAGGGATTCACTTAATAATTGTGGCAAGAAAGATCGTAAAATGAGGCAGAACTCACTTAACAACAGTCTCACTTAGCAACAATTATGGTCGTAAAACGAGGACTACTAGGAAAAGGTCAAAAAAGAATGAACTCATGGAATTTACACATGAAATACATAACATGCCCCCCTGCATGTTATGTGTTGTTGTTATTTATCCATAACCATTTTAATCTGCTTTTCACTAAAAGTATCCTCACATTCCTGGCATTACAACAAGACCCTCTGATCCTCCATTAAGAGATTGCAGATTTGGGGAAAAGGAGTGGATAATGCAGAGAGTAAGAAGGATAATCTTGATGGAAATATGCAAGTATCATTACTCAAGTAAAAGGGATTGAAATCTTTTCAAAGTCCAGAGCAATGAGACAACATTTGGAAGCAGTTTGGACAGACACTGTCCTGATTCACTGGATGTAAGAAGAGGAGAAACACAATTAGACTTGAAAGATGATGAGAGTTCTTGGTGCTCTATGTTCTCTTGCAGAGGTTTCATTATCAAACTAGTAGCATCAGCAGATTATGTATCGTATTTTTCGGATTATAAAACGCACCGGAGTATAAGACGCACCTTAGTTTTTGGGGAGGAAAATAAGAAAAAAGCTGATTGGGGGTGGCTCGACCTCCTGAAATATCCCCAATCAGCTGTTCCCAGAGGTGAACTTTAGCAACAGATTTGTTGGTTGTGAGCTCTGTGCCTTGCTTTTTTTTCAGCCTCTGAAACCTCCTTTTCAGAGGCTTTTTTTTTCAGCCTCTCAAATGTAGGTTTCAGAGGCTTTTTCCAGCCTCTCAAACAGAGGTTTCAGAGGCTTTTTTCAGCATCTGAACCCTCTGTTTCAGAGGCTGGGTGGGGCTACATTCGGTGTATAAAACGCACCCAAATTTTCACCCTCTTTTGGAGGGGGAAAGGTGAGTTTTATATTCCTAAAATACGGTAATTGGAGCCAACTTTAATATAGGTACTTTTAGCTTTCCTGTGGAGTTGATTTCCTGGTCTGATTTACATGCTGGGCTAACAGATACTAAAATATTTGGAGGGCTGGGCAATTAATGGTATGCCAAGCTTCAGTATGGTACTTAAGGGTTGTGGAATAGCACAAAAGAAGAAGCAATGGTTGGAAACTAACCAAAGAGAAAGGCAACCTACAACTAAGGAGAAATTTCCTAACAAGTGAGAACAATAAACTAGTGGAACAGCTGATGGGTGCTCCATCACTGGAGGTTTTTAAGAGATTGGAGAGCCATTTGTTTAAAATGGTATAGGAGTTCCTACTTGAGCAAGGGGTGAGACTAGAAGACCTCCAAGGTCCCTTCACTCTGTTATTCTGTTAAGTGCAATAAAATGTCCTTGAGAAGCCAAAGATACTTGACCAATGTTGGAGGCCTCTGGTGCTGCCTGAATGGGGCCACCCAACGCTAAAACCCTTCATTCTCCTTCTCAAGAGGATGGCTCCATCCACTGGGAGAGACCTGAGAAGGAAAAGAAGACACTCGATCTTCCATACTACTACCCCCGGGCGCCCTCTGCCGAGGTAGAGATGACCTCCTATGTTCTCCTTGCTTATGTGGCCAAAGAACCATTCCCGTCCCAGGAAGAATTAACGACGGCAACTGCCATTGTCAAATGGTTGACCAACCAACAGAATCCCAACGGAGGATTCTCTTCTACGCAGGTACGTTGTCTCGCCACAAATTCTCAGAGGATGCTTGGAAGATGCCCTAATACTCCCTGCACCAACTTGGTGGACCTGATGTTTTCCCTGTCGTGTCCTCCAGTTATGCTGAGTCTTAGTTCCCAGGATTCCAGCTGTGGGGTGTCATCCAAGAAAGATGTCCTAGCTTTACCTTCTTTTATAGGATACAGTGGTGGCTCTCCAGGCCCTCTGCCAGTACAGGACAATTACTTATTCCAAGGATGGAGTTGACGCTGCAGTGACCTTGAGTTCTGGAGATGTTGCCCTGAGAAAATTCCATGTAGACAGCACCAACTCTCTGCTGCTCCAGTGCCAAGATCTGCCCTCGGTGCCAGGGGACTACACGGCTGAGGTGACCGGTTGCATCTTTATGCAGGTGAGTGTCCTGAGCCAGTTGCTGAAGAAGAAAATTACTTTCCATCGCCTGTAAAGATTGCTTGGACAGATTGAAATGCTATACAGGTGGTCCTCGACTTACAAGCATTCATTTAGTAACCATTTGAAGTTATAGCGGCACTGAAAAATGTACTTATGACCGTTTTTCCACACTTGTGATCATTGCAGCATCCCTGCAGTCACATGATCAAAATTTGGCTGCTTGGCAACTGGCTCATAGTTATGTCAGTTGCGGTGTCCCAGGGGTCACATGATCACCTTTTGCGACCTTTTGACAAGCAAAGTCAATGGGGAAGCCAGATTCGCTTCACGGCCATGTTGCTAATTTAACAACTGCACTGATTCGCTTAATAACTGTGCCAAGAAAGGTCATGAAATGAGGCAAAATTCACTTAACAACTGTCTTGGTTATCAACAGAAATTTTGGCTCAATTGTGGTTGTAAGTCAAGGACTATCTGTATGAATAACCTGAATAAGGTATCAATACAGAAGATTTTCGACTGGAAGGAGATATAGCAATAGCACTTAGACTTACAGTATATACCACTTCACAGTTCTTTACAGCTCTCTCTCTAAGTGATTTACAGAGTCAGCATATTGTCCTCAACAATCTCATTTTACCGACCTTGAAAGGATGGAAGGCTGAGTCAACCTTGAGCCAATGAGAATCGAACTGCTGGCAGTCGGCAGAGTTAGCCTCCAAGACTGCATTCTAACCACTGTGCCACCATGGCTCTGATATGAATGTTCTTTGATAGCCTTCAGGTTCCCCACAATCCTACTTGGAGACTGGAGCTTGAAGCCCTTTGGTGGGACATCTCCAAGTCCTCTGTTTTCACCCTTGTGAGCACCACACTTGTGGTCACAAGCTGTATCACCCGATGCCCTTGAGAGTAAAGAACATCTGTCTCTCGGCGATCCAATTTAGAGGCTTAACTTCCAGTGGTGCTTGCTGTAGGTTGAATAGTTCCTGGACTCTGTTCCCTGCCTCTGGAAGTGATGGGTTCTCCCCCTCTACGGGCCCTTCTGCATTCACATCTTATCCACGTGTCTCACCCACAGCAGCCGTTCGGAGATAAGACACGAGTGTGCTACTTCCTTTTCAGACCAGCTTGAGGTACAACATCCAACCACCCCAGGAGGAGGCACCATTCAAGTTGCAGGTGCAGACGGTTCCCCATAATTGCCCAGGACCTAAAGCCCACCAGACCTTTGACATTGCTATCAACGTCAGGTAATGGGTCAGCGCTGAGTATGTGGGCATCTGCATGGGGGAAAGAGAACCTCTTCTTGCTATCTAGTCAGTACTTCTCCTTCAAGGATGGGCAACTTCTAAGGGTTCAAGGGCCACAACTCGGCTCCTCCGCCTTCTGAAAAGCCAATGTTCTGCACTCCAGAAGTTCCATTCAATGGCTGCATGGGATGGATGGACACTCCCAAGCCTGTATGAACCCGTCACATTTTCCCTTAAGTTGTGCACTTTTGCTTTAAAAAATGTGACATGTCATCTTTCTTTTCCTGATTTCCTAGTTACACTGGCCAACGTGTGATTTCCAACATGGCAATTGTCCAGATTAAGATGCTATCCGGATACATCCCGGTGAAATCAACCGTAAAGTTGGTAATGTCCTTTTTCATTCCTCCAAAGAATTTTTTGTTCTTGGCCACAAAACTGGGCATGAAGAGGTTTAGAATTACCCTTTAATATTCAATAAAAGTAGTTGCCATTGCTATAGCTTGAAGCATCAAATCAGCACGTGGGATGCACGAACCCTGGCACTCAGACTAACCACAATTTTGATCCAGCTTTGCACAGACAGAGCAGGAAGACTAATCGGCCTCGTTCAGCATGGCCCACAGCAATATATACTATAGTTTTTGGAGTGTCAGTAAAAATGTAGAACTTAATGAAGTTCAGGATTTTGATCCTGGCAGTGGGCAGAATTAGCCTACAATGCTGCATTCCAAACACTGCGTCACCACGACTCTTAAGTTCTCCATTTTGAGAGAAAGTCCCTTCCACATGGATAATGCCAGGTGTGGTTTAGTAGTCCTCCATGAGGTCTCCCCTTCCTTTTCTTCATTCTAAGCCAAAGAGTTTGAATTATGACACAGCTTCTCCCTTTCTTCGCCAGCTGGAAATACATGGTTTCGTCAAGCGTACAGAAATTGCAACCACCCAGGTCCTCCTGTATTTGGAAGCGGTGAGTGGGGGGCTGGTGAACAAGAGCTGGGGTGGGGGAACCCTTCCTCCCTGCAAGAAGGAAGGGCTCGTGTGACAAAATTAGCTTTGGTTGCCACGATATAAAAAAGATGACGAGACTCTTGAGAGAAGAGCAGCAAAGATGATTAGGGGACTGGAGGCTAAAACATATGAAGAACGGTTGCAGGAACTGGGTATGTCTAGTTTAATGAAAAGAAGGATTAGGGGAGACATGATAGCAGTGTTCCAATATCTGAGGGGCTGCCACAAAGAAGAGGGAGTCAAGCTATTCTCCAAAGCACCTGAGGGTAGGACAAGAAGCAAAGGGTGGAAACTAATCAAGGAGAGAAGCAACCTGGAATTAAGGGGAAACTTCCTAGTAGTTAGAAGAATTAATCAGTGGAACGACTTGCCTCCAGAAGTTGTACTCCATTACTGATGGTTTTTAGGAAGAGATTTGACAAAAATTTGTCTGAAACAGTATAGGACTAGGATGGCGAACCTATGACACATGTGCTGGAAGTGGCACGCAGAGCCGTCGCTTGTTGCTCTTCCGGGTTCTGGTGCGCCTGCCAGCTGGTCTTCACATGAACAGGAGCACCAGAAACCAGAAGAGCAGCCACCTGGTGTGCTTCTTAGGGGAGCAGAGCTGTCAGCCAGGACAGATGGGCCGGGCTTCCCTCCCTCCTCACCTGAGCGGGCTATTTGCAGGGCCCCAGTCCTCCAGCCTGTGGTACTGACACGCATCTGCGGTCCGGAGCTCCTGGCCGGCTCAGGGGCAGCAGGGCAGCATTTGCTGGCTGGGTGGCTGGCCGCCCTGCCACCGCCAGGATGCTGGAGCAGTCAGGAGGAGGAGCCGCTGTCAAGGAGGTGAGCTGCCCCAAGAGGGTCAGAGGAGAGAGCAGCTCCTCATGCATGGAGAGGCCGCTGAGGGCCTGGCTTGCCAGCGGAGGAGCAGCTGCGGGGGCTGGCCAGTCATTCCTGTCCCTTGCCCTACGGCTGCTGCTGCTGCTATTCAGGGGCAGCGGGCCTGCGCATGAACTGAGTCCACATGGGAGGAACATCTGGCCAGCACCCGGGTAAGAGGAGCACCAGCCGGGAAGTGCCGCGCTCCCTTGGCCAAAGTGGTGGGAGTGTGTGCGTGTGCACTGGCTTGTTCTCAGTGGTGGGTGGGGGTTGACACTCTTCTGGTTTCCGGCCCGCGCATGCACACTGGCCAGGTTTTCTTCGCGCGCACACGCACGCCAGAAACTAGAAGATCAGGTGGTGCGGCAGAAGTCGGAAAATTATCTTCCTGGCGTGCACATGCACGCCAGGCAGCTGCTCTTCCAGTTTCCGGCACATGAGTTTGTGCACATGTGTGGGTGCTCCCGTTTTGGCACTCGGTGCCAAAAAGGTTCGCCAACGCTGGTATAGGATCTCTTGCTTGAGCAGTTGGTAAAATAGAGAACCCGTTCTTTGGGCCTTCCCTTTCAGCCTAAGAGGTCTGTGGCCTCTCAGAGGGACATCCCCAGGAGAGAGCTGAGGCTGGTCCCTTTGTTCAGGAATGTCCCTAGACTGTGTCCCGTAGTGGGGTGCTCAATTTTTCTCTAGTTGGGAGGGAGTCAGCTAATCAGAGCTCCTCTATGGACATGGGCAAAGTATGTCCTTGGTCTTGCGTGATCTGTCCCCGTCCACACACACACACAAACACAGCCAGCCGAGGGTTAAGAAAGTACTTGGCATGCACACAGGTCGTTATCTCAAACTTGGCAGCAATATAATCACCGTCTGCCAAGAGTTTTTACTGCAACAGGTAACATAAATTACATACGCATTGCAAATAGTCCAGCAAAAACAATATCCCTTTCGGCAGCTTCAGACGTTGTTCAAGTGACTAGCCAAAGTTCGTTTTTGTTCGTCACGGAGTTTTACCAGCCACCACCCTCTCTTATATAGTCTCTGGGGTGTGGTCCAGTGACTCAGTTCTAATCCCTAGCACGCCTCCTTAACTGCTGCAACCGTTTATCACGCCTTCGTTGGCGTGCATCCAGGAATGACGGCTCTCCTTCGCTCTCATCCGAGACACCTGGCTCCTGGCTAATCTCCTCTCCCTTGGCCGGCACCTGAGACAGTTCCAGAGGGGAGGGGCCTGGAGAGGGAGGCCTGGCTGACTCCTCTTCCTCATGTTCGGAGCTTTCTTCCTCCGATGAGATAGGCTCAGAGGGCGGGGCCACAACATTGCGAGATCAGGTGACCAGGGAACTTAGAAATAGCCCTGGAAATGGAAGGTCCCCATTAATTCCCTATGCATGGTGGCACGCTTCAGAGAAGACATATCTCTAGCCTGGCCACCTCTAGAATAACCCCATAATCTCTCTTGGTCTGCAGGTCAGCAGTCTAAGCCAGAGTTACTCCTTCAAAGTGGAGCGGGAGACTCCAGTCCAGGGCCTGAAGCCTGCCATGGTGAAAGTCTACGATTATTATGAAACAGGTGAGGAAGGGATCCCAGTGGGGAAAGGCCTGATTAGTACAGTTAATTCTATTGTTTTTCAAAATCCATCTCCATCTTCCAAGTTTATCCCAAACTTCCCTTCCAAAGCCCCTTCCAACTCTGTTAATCTAATGTAACCTAAAAATTTATCCCAAACTTCAAAGGTGTTCTTAAAGGGATAAGGGTCCTGACACCAGTTCTTGAAAACAATCTAATGCAGCATGAGGACTAATGAGCCTGGTGTCCTTTGGCCAAATTAAGGGAAGCAGTCTGACAGTTCCTCCTCTTGTGTTTTCAGATGATTTTGCCATCTCGGAGTACATCGCCCCCTGCAGCAAAGGTGGAGTATAAACAGCAATAGATTCTTGCCAAAATTCCCAATTTTAGGCATGTCTTTTCTCCTCCTCCTCAGAGATCATCACAGGGTTTTTTTTATTTTAACAAGAATTTCTAAATAATTCAATTTCATCCTGTTTTTGCAAAGCTAAAAACAAACCCTTCAAAAGGGTAGTTAGATCACTATGGAGCCCTTTTTTAAAAGTGAATTTTGTTATAATGGCGTGGAACCCCACTTTGCAATCTGTATATGGACAAAATCTGGCTGAAGCCCATTTGGGATCCTGCACTACAGAAAACAGCCTTTCTTGTGGCTGGGATAACCTCATAGAATAGTCTGGGTTTCTATGAAAAGGCTATATTGACACCAGTGGTGAAATCCAAATTTCTTTACTACCGGTTCTATGGGTGTGGCTTGGTGGGCGTGGCTTGGTGGGCATGGCAGGGGAAGGATATTGCAAAATCTCCATTCCCACCCCACTCTGGGGCCAGCCAGATGTGGTATTGGCCAGTTCTCCGAACTACTCTCCAGAACCAGTTCTCCAGAACCTGTCAGAACTTCCTGGATTTCACCTCTGATTGACACCTTCCCCAAATGCCTTGGTAAGACCATGCTTTCATCTAGTTTTGCATCCAATTTTGGTTGCCACAATATAAAAAAGATGTTGAGACTCTAGAAAGAATGCAGAGAAGAGCAACAAAGATGATTAGGGGGCTGGAGGCTAAAACATAATGAAGAACAGTTGCTGGAATTAGATATGCCTAATTCAATGAAAAGAAGGACTGTTTGTGAACAGACCGGGTGACATGAGAGCAGTCTTCCAATATTTGAGGGGCTGCTACAAAGAAGAGGGGGGTCAGCCTATTGTCTAAAACAACTTAAGGCATGACAAGAAGCAATGGATGTAAACTAATTAAGGAGAGAAGGAACCTAGAACTAAGGAGAAGTTTCTTGATAGGGAGAACAATTAATCAGTGGAATGGATTGTCTTCAGAAGATGTGGGTGCTCCAATACTGGAGGTTTTTAAAAAGAGATTGGACAACCATTTGTTTAGAATGGTATAGGGTTTCCTACCTGAGGAGGGGGTTGGACTAGAAGACCTCCAAAGCCCCTTCCAACTCTGTTATTCTGTATCTTGCCATTGTCAGAGCCAGAGAGAGCAACTTCTGTCAAGATCACATGTGCTCATTGTCTTGTTCTCTATAAGAAGAACAGTTGTGCTGAATCCAAGCAAAACCCACTTTATTCCAACATTTTGCTTCTTATGGGACCAACCAGTTGCTTCTGCTTCCAGATGACCAGCTTCTTCTGCTTGTGCCTGGAAATCTGGAACCCAGATACACGTTCAAGACAGATTTTTTAGGCTCAGTTAGACCTGATCTTTTCCTGCATTTTTCCACTCTAAGAAAACCACAATTTTAACAAAGACATATGCAACCAAATCAAGTGTGAAATGAAAACACCATATAAACTAGACAGAGGCATAGTGGCCATTCAAAATCTAAAATAATCTGAGTTAAAGCCAGTTTAAAACATTGGGAACATGGGAAAGGTCTTCACCTGATGCCAAAGTGAGAGTCATGTGAGCATCAGTGAAGCCTCTTTAGGGAATAATTACAAAGATTGGGTGCTGCTACCATAGAAAAATTACTCCCTCCCCCCTGTAAAAGCCATCTCACCTTTCTTCATTTTTGGGTGGAAAACAATATAAAACTAAAATCCTCCCACACAGCCATTCAACATCCTCCTTCAGAACCAGAGGTGGGCTGCTGGAGGTTCGCAGGGGTTCAGGAGAACCTCTAGCTAAGATTCTGTGCAGTTCAGAGAACCCCCAAATCCTACTGGGCCAAGCAGCCCATTTGGGATGCAGGTAAGTGCAGGGTGCACGCAGAGGCTCGGGGAGGGTGAAAAACAGGCTTACCGGAAGTAAGCCTGGAAGTTCTGGAAGCCCGTTTCTGGCCTCCAGAGGGCCTCCAGAGCCTGGGGAGGCCGTTTTCGCCCTCACAGAGGCTCAAGGAAAGCCTCCGGAGCCAAGGGAGGGCAAAAACTCCCCCAGCGTCATGGTGCAGGAAACTGGCTAGGCCACGCCCACCATGGCCACGCCCACCCAGCAACAGGGCAGAGAACCCCTTGCTAAAATTTTTGAAGCACACCCCTGTTCACAACCCCAAACTTACTAGTACAGGTAGCCCTCGACTTACGATCACAATTGAGCTCAACATTTATGTTGTTAAGTGAGAAATTTGTTAAGTACGTTTTGCTCCGCTTTACGACTTTTCTTGCCACAGTTGTTAAGTGAATCGGTGCAGTTGTTAAACGTTAGTCACACAGTTGTTAGAAGGTTGCAAAAGGGGATCACATGACCCTGGGACCCTGCCACCGTCATAAATGTGAACCAGTTGTCAAGCATCCGAATGTAAATCGCGTGATCAGTGGGATGCTGCAATGGTCATAAGTCTGAAAAATGGTCATAAATCACTTTTTTCAGCGCCTTTGTAACTTTGAACAGTCACTAAATGAACAGTTATAAGTTGAGGACTACCTGTACAGACAATCCTCGGCTGAAGCGTATTGGCTGAATCTTGCTTCTAACGATTTTCATGCTTTTTCTTCGACAGACAAAGATATCAAAAAACATTAAAGAAGAAAATCTCCGGCCGAACCAAAACTATTGAGCAAGGAAGAGAATCAAGGAAGAATCAATGAAGTGTGCTGTCCCCCCCTTTTTTGTCTATACAAAAACCCACTAAATGTGGGTTACGCTGTCTTCCAGGAGACTGGCTATTTACGTTTTCACCAGTGATGGTAACAGAAGACTGGGGTGCAGATCGCCACCGGAGATCTAGAGCAGAAATATTTTTTTCTTTCTCCAATCGTTGGATGAAATAAAACAAGGTTTTTCTATTCCATCAGGGTTTCTCAAGTGAATCTTTTAACTTGAGGGTGTGATGAGCGGTGTTTGTAGGGCGAGTCGGAGTACGGGAGACAGGTTTGCTAAGAGCTGCTCTCAACTTTGGAGAGAACCAGGAAAATCATTGGGGTGGGATGGGGCACCAAGGTGGGGATTGAAGGAAGCCAAAGCAAATTAAGAGTGGGAAAAAATCAGATACGGATTAATATTTTGTAGGGAGAATTCTCCCCTTTTTTAATATAAGAAAGCCCCCATATTAGCAAAGAAATGCCCCCCAACTTTGAACAATTCAATGCCGTAAATGGATCCATGTATAAAATTAATATTTGGCTGGTGAAGGTATGGAACAGCAGAGCATCTTTTCATATGTACATTTACACCAGGGGTGGGTTCTACTTACCTTTACTATCGGTGCGCAGCCTCGCACGCGCTCTTCTGTGCATGCGCAGAAGCGTTTTGATGATGTCGGGGTCAGTGGGCGGAGCTTCCCGCCGGTTTTACTACCGGTTCTATAGAACCGGTGTGAACAGGGGGCAACCCACCACTGATTTACACTGGTATTGACATAGATATTCAAGATCAGTCATTCTCAAGCATATAGAACAGCGGTTCTCAACCTGGGGGTTGTGACCCCTTTGGGGGTCAAACGGCCATTTCACAGGGATCGGCAAAGCCCTCTCTCGCCCCCCCCCACGCCTTCACTCACCCTCTGCCTCTGTTGGATTGCTGGTCGCCGTTCGCTTACCCTGCCCACTCCCAATCTATTGCTGCCTCCTGAGTCCCAGCTGATGGCTAGAGGGAAACAAACCGTTTAAATTCTTGCCGCGGGGCTTCAAAGGGCCGTCCTACAGCTGATCAGTGTTAAAAGAAAACAAATGAGAAGCCTGCAAAAATAGAAAAAAACAGCCCCTTTCAGCTTCAGCATAGGTTAATTACCATAAGTTGATTTGATCAGCCTCTGGACTCTCAGCTGATTTGCTCTCAGCTGTTTTGCGGAGGGCTCTGTTGCTAGCTGCAAAGAGAGGAGCAGATTTTTTTTCCCCTAGCTATGCTGAAAAAACGAAACTGAAAGTAAAGCAGGATCTTTGCTGCAACGTGACAAAATGAGGCAGAGAGAGATTTCTTTTTCTTTTTCTTTTTCCTCACCAAAAAAGGTAGGTGCAAAACTGCAAACAATGGGAAATTTAGGGCAAAAGAGGAGGTTCAAGATTTTAAAACACAAAAGAAAAAAAGCTCTATTTAACTAGGGAATTGTAATAATTGAGATACTATTAATTGTATATTGTGTTGAAAGCAGAAATGGTTAAGTTGTGGTTTGGAGGAATATAAGCCCACAAAATAAGCCACGCCCACAAAATAAGCCACGCCCACAGAACCGATAGTAAAAAAATTTAGAACCCACCCCTGGTTGGGGGTCACCACAACATGAGGAACTGTATTAATGGGTTGCGGCATTAGGAAGGTTGAGAACCACTGATATAGAAGAAGCATTGAAAATTATGATTCGAAAAGTCAACAGGCAAGCTCCATATTTCTTTGAAATTTAACTTTAATGTTTGAGACACTGTTTCTCAATTTTGGCCACTTGAAGATATGTGGACTTCAACTCCCAGAATTCCCCAGCCAACATGGGGAAACTAAAAATGAAACTGTTATGAGACTGTTTCTTAAGGTAGCCATTTTTACAAATTCAATACCCCATTCTTTAGAATCTCTTGTAATGAAAAGAATCTTTTCCTTTCCTTTCCTTTCCTTTCCTTTCCTTTCCTTTCCTTTCCTTTCCTTTCCTTTCCGTCCCGTCCCGTCCCGTCCCGTCCCGTCCCATTCCATCCCATTATGGTTTCTTACAATATTGTTTAAAATATTTTTCCCCCAGAACTCAAATCTTCAGCTCTTTCCTTATATTCTTACCTGTATATCCCTTTATTATTTTTCTCTGATTGTCTTGGCTGGAATAAAAGAACTGATTTGTACAGATTATCCCAGCCAGTGTCACATTTTTCTTGTCTTAAGCTAATTTCTGAAACTGCACAATTCACTATTAATCAGTAGTGGAGAATTCTGGAATTGTTCAGTTTAGAGAAAAAACTGGGAGAGGTCCTGAAATCTGGGTTTAGATACATAAATAGAGCCATGTGGAGGATGCTGAGGAAATACTTTCCATAGGTTGTAGCTATCACAATATGGTTTAACTATCAGGGGAAAAAAATGTCCAGGTGGAAGAACTGAGGTTAGACAAAGAAAGTAGAACAAATTCAGATGCACACAGTGTTCTTCTGTGAAACAAAACAGATTTTTATTGTTAGCAATGAGGAAGAAATATTTCATGCTTCTGTTTCCCACATGCAGGGATCTTCAGTTAACAGCCAAATATACATTTATTTACAGAGCTTCCTCCAGTTCCTTCACTGTCTGAATTGCTCTCTCCATAACCTACACATTTGTTAAACTCAATGACTGACTGAGGTTTGTCATGTTAAAAAATCCTTACTTTATTTTTACTTTGTTCCTTCTAGCGATCATGCTTGGTCATGCTTTGTCCCTCAGTTACATCTGAGTTACGTCTTTTCCAATGTAGGTCTTTTTCTCCATCAGCCAGTCTTTGTCCAGCCAATCTGCTTCATTGGGTGATCCTCTCTTCTTTCTTCGGCATTTTCACACGCCAGTCCTGGGACAGCTGCAGCAATGTCAGTTCACCCACAAAAATAATGCAATCCCAAACATAGAGGTCTCTTTTGCCTGACAAACCTGCCCCACAGAAATCTTGACCGTAAGATATGCTTCTTTGCAGGTGTTCTCATTAACCTAGAAGAGTCCACGTATAGTATCCAATTTTGGGGTACGACAGAACAGAAAGAACAATTACAACTTCAAAAAAAGATAAGCAAGGCATTGAAGCCCTGGAAACCAAAAGCCAGAAGGAACAGTGAAAAGAATACAATAGAATAGAATTCTTTATTGGCCAAAATAAAAATAAATAAAGTGTGATTGGATACACAAGGAATTTGTCTTGGTGCATACGCTCTCAGCGTACATAAAAGAAAAGATACGTTCATCAAGAATCATAAGGTACAATCATAAGGTTAATGATAGTATAGGATACAAATAAGCAATCGGGAAACAATATCAATATAAGTCGTAAGGATACAAGCAACAAAGTTACAGTCATGCAGTCATAGGTGGGAGGAGATGGGTGATAGGAACGATGAGAAGACTTAATAGTAATAGTAATGCAGCCTTAGTGAATAGTTTGACAGTGTTGAGGGAATTATTTGTTTAGCAGAGTGATGGCGTTTGGGAAAAACTGTTCTTGTGTCTAGTTGTCTTGGTGTGAGGTGCTCTATAGCATCGTTTTGAGAGTAAGAGTTGAAATAATTCATGTCCAGGATATGAAGGGTCTGTAAATATTTTCACAGCCCTCTTTTTGACTCGTGCAGTATACAGGTCCTCCATGGAAGGCAGGGATTGTTTAGCCTGCAACAAAGAGAGTTGAAAGCAAATGCAACAACTCTCTTCAAATATTTCAAGGGTTGTCACACTTCAGCAATAGACTTCATCTCTGTTGTGCCGGCAGGACAAGCGATTCAAATGGCATAGATGAAAATTCAAGCTAAACATAAAGAGGATGTAAACAGTTGCTAGCTAATGCAGCGTGAAGTGATGACTTCTTTTCTAAAGGTCTACGATGGAAAGAAAAGGCAGTTGCTTATTTTAGCAGCATCTAATATGCCAATTTGAAGGAACATTGCTTCTTCAGAATAAATGGACCACTGCATAAATATTTCAGATTCAGGTGCCGTCTTTCCTTTTTGTGGTCAGGTGATCTTTTGTATTCAGATCAGGCCTTAGGATGATAATGTAGCACTTGGGGAAGAAGATGCAGACCAACAGACCACCGCTGGAGGCTAAGATGGAGAAGACTTGCACAGCCACCATGGACTTCCCCTTGGTGCTCTGATAGGCTGGCACAAAGGACAGCCAAACGCTGCAGAAGACCAGCATGCTGAAGGTGATCAGCTTGGCTTCATTGAAGGCCCCAGGCAGATTCCTGGCCAGGAAAGCCACCGTGAAGCAGATGGCGGCCAGGAAGCCCATGTACCCAAGGGCAACATAAAACATGGCGACAGAGCCTTCATTGCATTGCAGGGTGATCTCTCTGGGTTGGGAGTGCACGTCAGAGTCAGGAAAAGGTGGAGAGACACTGAGCCAGATGGAGCAAATGATTATCTGGACAGCAGAACAAGAAAGGACAATGGAGTTGGCAAAACTCTTCCCAAGCCATCTGTTCATCCTCTTCCCTGGCTTTGTGGCCAGGAAAGCCAGCACCACCGTGATCGTTTTGGCCAGGATGGAAGAGACAGCCACTGAGAAGATGATGCTGAAGGCTGTTTGTCGGAGGAGGCAGGTGGCTTTGCTTGGCCGCCCAATGAAGAGAAAAGTGGACAAGAAGGAAAGCAGGAGGGAAGTGAGGATGATGTAGGAAACATCCCGGTTATTGGCTTTGACTATCGGGGTTTCCAAATATTTAATAAAGATTCCTAAAATGAACCCAGTGATTAAGGATAAGAATAAAGCAAAGGAAACCATGATAATGCCCAAAGTTTCTCTGTAATGGAAGAAGACTGTAATCTTAGGGATACATCGATCTTGATCTTCGTTTGGATAGAGATTGTTTGGACATCTGATGCATTGCTCTGAATCTGCAAAGGACAAGAATAAGAACTTATTCTTTTTGACTGGAATCCGTATTTACTCCCAGCAATACAGATTAGACAAAGACAAAAAGGACAAGTATGACAAGTATAAAAGGTGGGAAGAGGGGCAAATAACTAAGGCAGAATATTAGCAAATAGTCCGAGCCTGTAAAGATGAAGTGAGGAAAGCTAAGGCTCACAATGAACAAAGGCTTGTGACTAAAGTAAAAAATAACAAATAAAGCTTCTTCCAACATATTAAAAACAAGAAAAAAGTCAAGGAAACAACAAGAAGGTGACAAGCAACAGGGAGAAAGCAGAACTACTTAACTCATTTTTTGCATCTGTCCTTACACAAAAGGAAAAAAACAGTCCAATCTATGAAAAACAGCACCACAAAAAAACAGATTAGGAACACAAGTTAAAATAGGGAAGAAAATGGTAAGTGAACACCTGTCTACCCTAGACGAGTTCAAATCACCAGGACCAGATGGATTACCCCCCAAGGTTCTGAAGGAACTGGCAGATGATATCTCAAAAGCACTGAACTATATCTTTCAAAGATCCTGGAGCACAGGGGAACTGCCAGAGAATTGGAAAAGAGCTGATGTAGTTTCCATCTTCAAAAAAGGAAAAAAAATAGATCCAGGAAACTACAGACCTATCAGCCTGACCTCAATACCAGAGAAGATTCTGGAAAAGATAACCAAACAACAAATCACCGAACACCTAGAAGAAAACCAAGTAATAACCAAAAGCCAACATGGGTTTGTCAAAAACAAATCATGCCAGACTAATCTTATTGCATTCTTTGACAAAGTGACAAAATTAGTGGACCAGAGGAATGTTGTCGATATAATTTACTTGGACTTCAGTAAAGCATTTGATAAAGTAGACCATAACCTACTACTAGATAAAGTAGAAAAATGTGGGTTAGACAGTATCACCACCAGATGGATTCGTAACTGGCTGACCAACCGCACTCAACATGTAGTCCTCAATGGAACTGCATCTACATGGAGGGAAGTACGCAGTGGAGTACCCCAGGGCTCTGTTTAGGCCCAGTGCTCTTTAATATCTTCATCAATGACTTGGATGAGGGGATAGATGGGGAACTCATCAAATTTTCAGATGACACCAAGCTGGCAGGAATAGTCAACACTCCAGAAGATAGGCTCAAGATACAGAAGTATCTTGACAGATTTGAATATTGGGCGCTATCTAACAAAATGAAATTCAACAGTGAAAAAAGCAAGGTTCTACATTTAGGGAAGAAAACCAAAATGCACAAGTACTGTATATGTGGTACCTTGCTCAATAGTAGTAACTGTGAGAGGGATCTTGGAGTCCTAGTGGACAACCATTTAGATAAGAGCCAGCCGTGTGCAGCAACTGCCAAAAAAGCCAACACAGTTCTGGGCTGCATAAACAGAGGGATAGAATCAAGATTACGTGAAGTGTTAATACCACTTTATAATGCCTTGGTAAGGCCACACTTGGAATATTGCATCCAGTTTTGGTCGCCACGGTGTAAAAAAAGATTTTGAGACTCTAGAAAGAGTGCAGAGAAGAGCAACAAAGATGATTAGGGGACTGGAGGCTAAAGCATATGAAGAATGGTTGCAGGGACTGGGTATGTCTCGTTTAATGAAGAGAAGGACTAGGGGAGACATGATAGCAGTGTTCCAATGTCTCAGGAGCTGCTACAAAGAAGAGGGAGTCAAACTATTCTCCAAAGCACCTGACGGACAGGACAAGAAGCAATGGGTGGAAACTAATCAAGGAGAGAAGCAATTTAGAACTAAGGAGAAATTTCCTGACAGTTAGAACAATTAATAAGTGGAACAATTCGCCTGCAGAAGTTGTGAATGCTCCAACACTGGAAATTTTTAAGAAAATGTTGGATAACCATTTGTCTGAAGTGGTGTAGGGTTTCCTGCCTGGGCAGGGGGTTGGACTAGAAGACCTCCAAGGTCCCTTCCAACTCTCTTATTCTATTTTATTCTAAAACAGATTAGAGCTCCACATGGAAAAAGAGATGCCAGATGACTAAACTAGCTTTAGAAAAAACTAAGGAGGCCTCAGGCACAACCTGTCCCCAATTATTTATGCTGTTCTTTTATCAGTCCCCAGGAAGTTTAAGACCACTTCACATGTTCACCAGGGATGCCACACTTAATGACTTTTAGGGGATTTAGGAATTGGAACACTTTTTTTAAAAAAAATTTGATTTATATGCCGCCCTTCTCCTGAGACTCAGGGCGGCTTACAATGCGTTAAGCAATAGCCTTCATACTTTTGTATATTTTTTTATACAAACTGGGTCCTCAATTTACTTACCTTAGAAAGGATGGAAGGCTGAGTCAACCTTGAGCCTGGCAAGATTTGAACTTACTAATTGCAGACATTGCAGACAGCTGGAGCTGAATTACAATGCATTAGTCTGCTGAGCTATCCAGGCTCACTTACATCCCAATGGCTCTCTGCCTACTTGTTAAGCAGGAATACTTGACCTGGCCTGGAACAAACAAAGAGGCAGAGTCCAATTCTTGCTGAGTCACAAGTTTTATTCAGATCTGGATAAAGCTGAGTCCTAATATGAGCCTATTCAGATTAGGTGATAAATGAAACCACACCGGAAGACAAATAGGGGGTCCCTCTAACCAACTTCCTCACACCGAAGAAGCTACTTGGACAAGCAGTAAGATGTTTCAAAGCGACAAGAAAAGAAGTCCAGTTGCCACGACTCAACTTCCAGACAGGTCTACCTGGATAGACTGAGAATCTTCATCAATAACTTTGCACAGTGACTTCATCTCCATACTCCATGTTCTCATGATGTTATACTTGGGGCCACACTTTCATACAACCACCAATTGGGCACAGAAATGAGGATGCAGAGATGGGTAATAGGATTGACTGAAACCCCACTTCTCTAGAATTCCCACCTTCCTGAATGGAGATGGTCCCATCTGCACAAAGAACACACTTGTAGCAGCAGACTGGATCTCCTTCTGGAACTAGCTTGACCCATCCGGGATAGCAACTTTCAACACACCTGGAAGGGGGCATGGACTAAATAGATAAAAAGAGATATTAATGAATGGGTCTTGGGGTTCTGCATCTAAGGAAAGGAAACTAAACTTGGTTTAACTAAAAATCGGTATTCAATGCTAACTCTTCAAATGGAATAACTGCCGATGGCTTCTCAATTAATCTCCTCTCTCCATTATTCCCCTTTGGGTTCCTCTTGGTTGATTTTTAAGCTCCATGTTAGGGCAAGAGAGGAGAGGAGAGGAGAGGAGAGGAGAGGAGAGGAGAGGAGAGGAGAGGAGAGGAGAGGAGAGGAGAGGAGAGGAGAAGAGAAGAGAAGAGAAGAGAAGAGAAGAGAAGAGAAGAGAAGAGAAGAGAAGAGAAGAGAAGAGAAGAGAAGAGAAGAGAAGAGAGAAGAATAAAAAATAAGGAACACTGTAACAACAGGACAAACATTAAAGGTGACTAAACTATGACAATACAATAACCCACTATAAGAATGACAATAAAAATTTTAAAGTGTTGGATAGATTCTACCTTTTAGATTAAAGAAACCAGCAGTCAAGAAATATATCACCGTTGGTAAGGTAGCAATGAAGGAATTGGAAAAGATATTCAGATACTGTGTTGTGTTGTCCTACAATCCACTGCCAGAATGCTGCTGGCAATGATGGGGTATGAGTAGAAGTGATGTTCTCACCTGGTTCAGCCATTTTGGCCACACGATGGCATCCTCCTTGATAATCAACTTGGACTCCAAGGATCCCTGTCTCTCTACGCTCCCAAAGACGACTTGATTGACAGATTTATTGGGAAACTTCACCCAGTAGATAATGTCCAAGTCAGCTATCAGCTCTCCGTCCTTACTTAGGTATACACTCTTTATGGAGTTGTTGTAAAATTGAGAATTTTGTAGAAAAGGATGTAGCTAGAATGACAAATTTTAGAAGGTATGTTCCACCATTTCTTTGATATTAGTGTAACTCTTGTCCCGCAGTGTGTTGTCCCACAGTGAGTTTGCCATGCCAGGTCGTCCAGAGGTGGTATTCAGCCAGTCCTGACCGGTTTTGGTAAACCAGTAATGGAAATTTTGAGGAGTTCAGAGAATTGGCAAATACTACCTCTGGATGACTTGGCATGGCTGGTGCCACCCCCACTCCTCCAATCTATTCACTGCCTCCTGAGTCCCAGCTGATCAGCTAACTCTTCTTTTTTTGCCCTGCACAGGAGAATGGAGCTGGAAAGCAGGTTAGTAGGGTGGGGAGGGAATGGGGATTTTGCAGTTACCTTCCCTAGGAGTGGGGAGGGAATGGGGATTTTGCAGTAACCTTCCCCAGGAGTGGGAGGGAATGAGGATTTTGTAGTATACTTCCCCCAGGAGTGGGGAAGGAATGGGGATTTTGCAGTATTGTTCTGTCCCCCATCCTCACACAGACAAATGCAGTATCAAACACGCCTGCCAATAATTTATTGTATAAACAGACCAGAATTCCTGGCAGATGAGAGTTCTGGCAGCTAACTGTAAAACGCCTGCCAAGTCCAATTAGTACTCCCAAAAGTACTAATTGGATAGCTCTGCAGACTAAGCACTGTAATTTAACACCAGCTGTCTGCAATTAAAGTAAGTTCGAATCTTGCCAGGCTCAATGCGGCCGTGCGGGTGGTTATGGGCGCAACCCGTTGTGCCCACGCGACACCTCTCCTGCGTGACCTGCACTGGCTCCCAGTGGTCTTCCGGGTGCGATTCAAGGTGTTGGTCACCACCTTTAAAGCGCTCCATGGCACAGGACCCGGCTACCTTCGAGACCGACTTCTGCCACCAATAGCCTCCCACTGGCCAGTTCGCTCCCACAGAGAGGGTCTCCTCAGGGTGCCATCGGCCAAGTTATGTCGGCTGGCGACACCCAGGGGGAGGGCCTTCTCTGTGGGAGCCCCAGCCCTGTGGAACGAACTGCCCCCAGAAATACGTAAGATCTCCGACCTCCGGGTGTTTCGTTGTGCACTCAAAACCCTGTTGTTCCGCCAGGCTGGTCTATCAACATAACAATTTTAAATTGGGTTTTAAATTTCTGGGGTTTTAAATTTGAGCCGAATTCATTTAATAATTTTAAACTATTTTAACTGATGTTGTCTTGTGTTTTAATAGGCTGTACACCACCCTGAGTCCTTTGGGAGAAGGGCGGTATAGAAATAAAATTATTCTTATTCTTATTCTTATTCAAGGTTGACTCAGCCTTCCATCCTTTCTAAGGTAGGTAAATTGAGGACCCAGTTTGTGGGAGCAATAAGCTGACTTTGTATAAAATATACAAAACTATGAATGCTATTGCTTAACGCACTGTAATCTGCCCTGAGTCTCCGGAGAAGGGCGGCATATAAATCAAATTTTTTAAAAAAAAAAAGCAGGAGAGGCCTTATCTGCAGTCCGTTTCCAGAGCGACAAATTATCCACAAGAGTTTAGTCCAAAATATATCTGAGCCGAAGTGTAGGATTCACGATGTGACTCTTTAGAGTTTAAACTTTTGTCTGTCACAAAGCCTGCCGAGCAATCACGCCCCCTTTTATCCTTGTGGGGTGTGGCTCAGTGACTCAGCTCAATCCCTGACCTTCCCATGCCTCTTCCTTTGCTGCGCATGCTTCTCCCTCTGACAAGCCAGGATTCATCATTATTTATTTTTTTATTTATTTATTTATTTATTTTTTTAATTTGATTTATATGCCGCCCTTCTCCGGAGACTCAGGGCGGCTTACAGTGCGTTAAGCAATAGCCTTCATACTTTTGTATATTTATACAAAGTCAGCTTATTGCCCCCACAAACTGGGTCCTCATTTAACCTACCTTAGAAAGGATGGAAGGCTGAGTCAACCTTGAGCCTGGGGAGATTCGAACTCTCTATCAATGGGTGCTCCGAAATGCCTTCCTCCTGGCCCATCCCAGGCTGTTCCTCCTGGCCTTCGGATGGAACCTGAGGCATTGCCAGAGAGGAGGGTCCTGGAGAGGGAGGCCTTGTCAGTTCCTCCCACTCACCTTCAGAGTCCTCTTCCTCCATGAGGACAGGCTCGGGAGTCGGAGTCACAACAAGTATCCTTCCCCTGGAGAGGGGTGGGAATGGGGATTTTGCAGTATCCTTCCCCTGCCACGCCCACCAAGCCATGCCCACAGAACCGTTAGTAAAAATTGTTGAATCCTACCACTGAAGTTGTCCTAGACCCCACAAAGGACAGGTGGCACTTGGCACTTGGCAAAATGTGTCATGGTGAAGACCAGAAGGTGCCAACAAGCCATTTCTTAAGGGAGCAAGAAGGCTCAGAGCAAGCCAGTGAAAATCATGTATATTCTTCTCAAATACCCTGGTTTTTCAGGGTAAACAGCAAAGCGTCCTTGGTGCTCTCTGAGTTTGGTTATTTTCTTGCTGTTTCATTACCCAAACTAGTAACATCCTCAGTGCTAATCTGCCAATGATGTTACCTAGTTTGGATAATGAAATGTCTGCAAGAAAATAACCAAGCTCAGAGAGCACCAAGGACCTTTCATTTCCATGAGCTGTGGTGGCGCAGTGGTTAGAGTGCTATACTGCAGGCTACCTCTGCTGACTGCCAGTTGCCTGCAATTTGGCAGTTCAAATCTCACCAGGCTCAAGGTTGACTCAGGCTTCCCTCTTTCCGAGGTCGGTAAAATGAGGACCCAGATTGTTGGGGGCAATAGGCTGACTCTGTAAACTGCTTAGAGAGGGCTGTAAAGCACTGTGAAGCGGTATATAAGTCTAAGTGCTACTGCTATTTCAACCCTGAGCTACAAATATAGTATAGCCTTTATTGTCATTGTACATCATGTATACAACAAAATTGGTTATTTTGTTATCAATATTTTCCTTTATTGCAAACAACAAAGCATTTCACCTTCCACTATTTGCAAAGTGATGATTACATTAGATCAGGGGTCAGCAACCTGCGGCTCTGGAGCCACATGTGGCTCTTTCATCCCTCTGCTGCGGCTCCCTGTCACCGGTCAGCTCCCCAATTTGATAAGGCTTTCAGTTAGGACAGGTAGAGGAAGAAGGATGCCATATTAGGAGGAGACTCTATGGTGGGGGAACTGGTCTTCTGATTGGCTCCAGAATTGAATGGGGGGCTTCCGGTTAGGACCTTTGTGGCTCTTTGAGTGTTTAAGGTTGCCGACCCGGGCATTAGATAGAGAAATCAGAGATGAAAACAAAATACCTGCCAAGGCTGCAGCGTTTGAATTCCCGACTCCTTCCCACTTTTCCTCCTCCTCCACTTGGATCTGGAGGCATAGGCAGCGTTTAAGGTATGGGCCACTGCCCAGATGGTGTGGTAGAGGCGGTAGCCATTGAGGGAAAGCACCCTTTCAATCTGCTCCTGGGGCAAAGACCTCAGCTTCTCTCTCTCTCTGCATCTCATCCAGCCATTCACGGACAAGACATGTTTTGAATACGAACACCGAAACGATCGATAAACATACCAGTCCATTGAAGCAAAGAAGAGAGCCATGTCATCATATTTTATCTTATTTTTGGTCTGGATGTAGAAAGAAAAAAAGCCATAGGTGTACTGGAAAGACAGAGAAGAATACTTCAAGTCAAGGATGATATTTCTCATTGCTGTAATGATCCAGATTTTCCCTTGTTTAGGCTTTATTTCCTCCTCAAAGAGATTTTCTATAAGACATATTGTAAAGAAGCCAGACTGTGTCTCCACCAAGAAAATATATACATTGATTTGTTTCCACTTGAGAAAGATATCAGAAGGGATATCCGCTTGGTACCGATTTATCCCTGAGAGGGTTAGTGAGAAAAGGACACAAATGCCATTCGTTTCCAGGAGTGGCGTCAACGTTTTCAGAAACACCTCTCCTTTGTCTGTGTCTGGAGCAACGAGGCCGGTGGAGGTCCACCTGAAATAAAGGAGGAGTTTGACCATCCCTAAATATTGGATTCCTTCTTCAGGCACCATCCGGTAAAAAAACGGGAACATGTCTTTATTGCTCAACACTTGAGAAACAAAAGCATAAGATATCTGGAATGAAAAGAAGGGATTAAATGAAAAGAAGGGGTTGCAGATGAGTCACGTTAAACCTGTAAAAACACCCTAGCAACATAAGTCCATACAAATGACAAAATTACAGCAGTGGTGGGATTCAGCCGGTTCTGTCCGGATCGCGCAAACCGGTAGCAGCGACTGCGGGAGGCTCTGCCCACCTGCCCGGATGTAATGCACAACTACTGCGCATTAAAAGCCATTTGCATGCACAGAGGTGGCACATTTACGAACCGGTAGGGAAGATAAGTGAATTCCACCTCTGAATTACAGGCAGTCTTCAACTTACAACCAGAGATGGGTTTCAGCAGGTTCTGACCAGTTCTGGAGAACCGGTAGCGGAAATTTTGAGTAGTTCGATGAACCGGTAATAAAAATTCTCACTGGTCCACCCCCATCTATTCTCTGCCTCCCAAGTCCCAGCTGATCAGGAGGAAATGGGGATTTTGCAGTAATCTTCCCCTGGAGTGGGGTGGGAATGGAGATTTTACAGTATCCTTCTCCTGCCATTCCCACCAAGCCACGCCCAGTAAGCCATGCCACGCCTAGCAAGCCACACCCACAGAACTGGTAGTAAAAAAAAAATTGAAACCCACCACTGCTTACAACCTTAATGGATCCTTGTAACTTTCTAACTGCACACTATTACATAGTTTGCTACGCATTGAGTTTTCAGGTGGAATTTTAAGGGAGAAATGGATAGTTTTCAGTTTTCCCAGCTTTACCTGTGGGATTTTGTAGATGCCTAAGAGGGTCGAAATCTGGATGGAGATGTCAGAGTCTGTCTCATCAAGAACAACCAGCAGATTCTCCTCGCCTCCACACATATAATTTGGAATATTGGCTTGTCCAAAAGAAAGAAGGTCAAGCAAGGCTTCAGAAGTCATTTCTTCGCTGCAATAAATATCATGGAGGTTGTAGCCCAAAGTGATATTCGATAAGATACTTGGATTCTGGTTGATCTCTTGGATGGTCAACATGAAGGAAAGGAGATGCCAAAACTAGCTATTTTGCCGCTCTTATCGCGTCATCAGATAATCGCCCAGCCGCCCTGTTTAGGGTGACCCGCTCCCTCCTCCATCTGGAAGTGCGGGATGACCCCTTGCAGGGTCGAGCTGAGGATTTTGTGCAATATCTGTATGACAAAATCGCTCAGATTCGAGAAGGGCTGGCCTCTGACTGGGTATGTCCGGACGGGATGACTGAGGCAGGTCTTGAGAGTGTTATCTGGGGGGAGTTCGATCCTGTGACTCCCGAGGACATGGACAGGATCCTGGGACGGCTGAACGCGACCACATGTTTATTGGACCCGTGTCCCTCCTGGTTGGTACTGGCCTCCCGGGAGGTGACGCGAGGCTGGCTCCAGATGATTGTTAACGCTTCTTTGGGTGAGGGGGTCCTGCCGGCCGCTTTGAAAGAAGCGGTGGTGAGGCCCCTCCTCAAGAAGCCCTCTCTGGATCCGGCTGTTTTGGCTAACTATCGTCCAGTCTCCAACCTTCGCTTCGTTGCGAAGGTTGTTGAGAGTGTGGTGGCGCAACAGCTTCCCCGGTACCTGGATGAAGCTGTCTATCTAGACCCGCTCCAGTCCGGCTTCCGGCCTGGGCACAGCACGGAAACGGCATTGGTCGCATTGGTGGATGATCTCTGGAGGGCCCGGGATAGGGGTCATTCCTCTATCCTGGTCCTGTTAGACCTCTCAGCGGCTTTTGATACCATCGACCATGGTATCATGTTGCACCGGTTGGCGGGGTTGGGGGTGGGAGGCACCGTTTTGCGGTGGTTCTCCTCCTACCTCTCCGACCGGTCGCAATCTGTGTTGACAGGGGGGCAGCGGTCGACCCCGAGGCACCTTGCTTGTGGGGTGCCACAAGGGTCGGTACTCTCGCCCCTTCTGTTCAACATTTATGTAAAGCCGCTGGGTGAGATCATCCGTGGCTTCGGGGTGGAGTTCCATCAATACGCTGATGACACCCAGCTGTATATCTCCACCCCAGGCCACCCCAATGATGCCCTTGAAGTGCTGTCCCAGTGCCTGGAGGCCGTGCGGGCCTGGATGGGGAGAAACAGGCTCCAACTCAACCCCTCCAAGACCGAGTGGCTGTGGCTTCCGGCGTCCCGATATAGCCAGCTGACGCCATCGCTGACTATTGGGGGTGAATCACTCGCCCCCACGGAGAGGGCTCGCAACTTGGGCGTCCTCCTGGACGCACGGCTGTCCTTGGAAGATCATTTGACGGCCGTGGCCAGGGGGGCTTTTTATCAGGTTCGCCTGATACGCCAGTTGCGTCCCTTTCTAGATCGGGACTCCCTACGCACAGTCACTCAGGCACTCGTCACCTCCCGCCTGGACTACTGCAACGCTCTCTACATGGGGCTCCCCCTGGGGTGCACCCGGAGGCTCCAGCTGGTCCAGAACGCGGCCGCGCGGGGGATCATGGGGGCGACGAGGCGCTCCCACGTGACACCTCTCCTGCGCGAGCTGCACTGGCTCCCGGTGGTCTTCCGGGTGCGCTTCAAGGTGTTGGTGACCACCTTTAAAGCGCTCCATGGCTTAGGGCCGGGGTACTTACGAGACCGCCTTCTGCCACCAATAGCCTCCCACCGGCCAGTACGCTCACACAGAGTGGGCCTCCTCAGGGTGCCGTCCGCCAGGCAATGTCGGCTGGCGACCCCCAGGGGGAGAGCCTTCTCTGTGGTGGCGCCTACCCTCTGGAACACCCTCCCCCCAGAATTACGCATAATAACAGACCTCCGGATTTTTCGTCGGGCCCTAAAAACCTATTTATTCCAACAAGCTGGGCTGGCTTGACCAAATTTTTTAATTTTTAAATTGATTTTAAATTGGAAATGGTTTTAATTCGGCCAAAACATTTAATTATTTTAAATAGTTTTTTAGATTCACCATGTTTGTATATATGTCTTGTTTTTACCTTGGCTGTGCACCGCCCTGAGTCCTATTTTGGAGAAGGGCGGTATAAAAATTTAATTAAATAAATAAATAAATAAATAAATTTTTCTTGCTTCTGCCCTGCAAAAAGAAATAGGATCACACTATCATACTCCATTTAGCTTCTGTGTCATAATATATTCTCTGCTTCTGGGAGTTTCCAGTGAAATCTATGGCAGACTAGACATTTTTGAAGGAAGAGGGACATCATTGCAATGGAGATGGGAGCTCTGAGTGCTAATACTAGCCCCTGAAATCTCTCCAAATAAAAGAGCGATCAGAAGATAACTCCCTTGTTCTCCGCACAGCTGCTCCCCATAAATAAATGACAGGAATGAATGAATGTTGAGTGGCTAGGAAGCAAAGGATTCGCTCACATGGATAAAATGTAGCCTATATGGCAGTGGTGGGTTCAAATTTTTTTACTACCGGTTCTGTGGGTGTGGCTTTGTGGGCATTGCATGGTTTTGTGGGTGTGGCTTTGTGGGCATGGCAGGGGAAGGATACTGTAAAATCTCCATTTCCTCCCAATCATCTGGGACTTGGGAGGCAGAGAATAGATGGGGGCAGGGCCAGTCACAATTTTTACTACCGGTTCTCTGAACTACTCAAAATTTCCGCTACCGGTTCTCCAGAACTGGTCAGAACCTGCTGAAACCTACTTCTGCTATATGGACATTAAGTACTGCTAAACTTTATTTCTAATGACAATAATTTTACAAGAATTTATTCATGAAGACCATTAAAAAGAGACTTACTGTACAATTTAAGAGCTTTTGCAGATGATTTGGGGCTGGTTTTGGATGATCCATTAAAGGGAATCAGGGTGCTAATGGGAAAACTAAAATAATTTGGTCTATTAGCAGGTTTCACAACCAAACAGAAACAGAAGGTAAAACAGAACGAATGAATAAAACAGGTTTTAAGATTGAGAAGAAGATAAAATACTTTGGTATTAAATAACAAATATGAATCATATGTTATTTCAAAGTAACTACATAAAGATGTGAAACAAAGTTAAAAAAAGATATTTTGGGATGGGAGAAAATACATTTGTCATTGTTGTTGAAAATTATTTTTATTTCAGACAGTATCTGTTTTGACAACTGATGTATCATTCAAACATGGCAGAAAGATACATCTACATTTGTGTAGTAGGGAGAAAAAATATGAGTTAAATATAAGGTGTTACAGAATGTGAAAGAAAGGGGAGGACTGGGGTTACTTGATCTGAAATTATACTTCATTGCTTGTTTAATTTGAATGAAAAGGTGGATGTTCATGAGAAATAAAAGGACATGACTTAAGATTTGGGTGGCATGGACATTTATGTACAACAAAGATAAGATTAGTGCATATTTTAAAAGCCATTTTGTTGGATATGCCATATCAAGAATATAGAATTGATAGAAATCAGGGCGTGAATGAGCTAGAGGCAATTCCACCCCCTCCTTTGGACTCACTGGAAGTATTCTTGGGTAGAGGGAGACACATTGAAATGGTGAAATGGGCGCAGAACCATATTTTCAGAAGCAATCCCGCCAAGGATATAGTCTGCTGACTTGAAATCCTGCACGCGCTGTGTTATACTCCCTTCCAAAATCAAGGAGCATTTGGTCTTCCACATCCCACAGGTTATCCGTAGTAGAAGCAGCAGAAGCAAGGGAAACACCAGCAACATTTCTGATGAGGATTAGAAGAATTTTCTGGCTTCACAACTGATTAGGACGATGAGGAGAAGCTCTCCAAGACCTCTTGAGCCTTTGATTCCTTTCCAGAGAGGATAGGAGTGGAGAAACCTTAAGTCTTCTTCCCCTGAGTTGGACCTTGGTCAAAATCCAGCATTAGTAGACAAGAGGAATCAGTCTATGCAGCCTTGGATGGAAAACATCACCTGCTCTTGTTGATGCTCAACTTAAAGACGATCTTGGCAAAGGTCCCTGGGGTTCTTTTTAAGAAGAGAAAATGACGGTGATTTTGATAATCATAAGGCAAAGAACACCAGTCCTGACGACAGGCTCGATTTTCTCTGTGACACCAATGGAGGGCCAGAGAAAACATGTTGACCAAAGGATCCAGCTGCAGTTCCTCCCCCTGGGATGATTCACACTCCAAACTCAGATAAAACTTTTTAATGTAGAAAAGTCATGATAAGTTTTAGAAGTGTCTTTCTCAACTTTGACAACTGTAAGGATGGATGGATAGATGATAGATAGATAGATAGATAGAGATGGACAGAGAGATAGACATAGACATAGAGAGATAGATAAATATAAATATAGATATAGATTAGATAATAAAGATTAGACAGATATAGATCAATGTAGGGATATAAATTAGATGAGAGAGGGAGGAGAGAGAGAGATTAGATAAATATAGATAGATAGATAGAGGTAGAGATAAAGAAAGAGATACAGAAAGAGAGAACGATAAAGAGATGATAGAAGATAGAAAAATAGAGATAGCGAGATAGAGATAGAGAGATAAAGAGTGATATAGATATAAATACCATAGATTGATTGATTGATTGATTGATTGATTGATTGATTTATTTATTTATTTATTTATTTATTTATTTATTCAATTTGTATACCGCCCTTCAAAATTTAATAAAAGATAATAAAAAAAGAGATCTGCCAACATCTAGAAACAAGTAAAGTAATAACTAGAAGTCAGCATGGGTTTGTTAAAAACAGATCATGCCAAAACAATCTTATCTCATTCTTCAACATAGTGACTAAATTAGTAACACCAGTGAAATACTGTGGACATAATATACTTAGACTTCAGCAAGGCATTCGACAAAGTAGACCACAACCTACTTCTTGGTAAACTAGAAAAAAGTGGCATAGATAGCATCACCATCAGATGGATTTGTAAACTGGCTGACAAACCATACTCAATGAGTAGTCCTTAATGGTACTATGCTTACATTTATTTATTTATTTATTTATTTATTTATTTATTTATTTATTTATTTATTATTAAATTTCTATACTGCCCTTCTCCCTGAGGAGAAATTAATTAACAGCCAAAATTAAAAAACATGCAGTACAAATATTAAAAAAACAATTAAAAGATATATAAATTTGGCCCAATTAAAACTCACTACCAATTAAAACATTTAAAAATTTCTTCTTAAGCCAGCCCGGCTTGCTTGAAAAAATGGGTTTTAAGGGCACGACGGAAGGCACTGAGGTCTTGGATTCTCCTTATCTCTGGGGGCAGCTGATTCCAGAGGGTAGGTGCCCCCACAGAGAAGGCCCTCCCCCCCGGGGTCACCAGCCTGCACTGTTTGGCTGATGGCACCCCGAGGACGCCCTCTCTGTGGGAGCGCACAGGTCGATGGGAGGTCGTCGGTAGCAGCAGGCGGTCTCGAAGATAGCTAGGCCCTATGCCATGGAGCACTTTAAAGGTGATAACCAACACGTTGAAGCGCACCCGGAAGACCACCGGGAGCCAGTGCAGCTCGCGCAGGAGCGGTGTTACATGGGAGCGCCATGCTGCTCCCGTCACTACCCGCACTGCTGCATTCTGGGCCAGCTGGAGCCTCCGGGTGCTCCTCAAGGGGAGCCCCATGGAGGGAAGTAAGCAGTGGGGTACCACAAGCTTCCATTATAGGCCCAGTATTCTTCAATATCTTCATCAATAACTTAGATGATGGAAAAGAAGGGGACTTTACCAAATTTTCAGAGGATATTAAGCTGGCAGGAATAGCTAACACCCTAGAAGATAGGCTCAAGAGCCAGATGGATCTTGACAGACTTGAACAGTGGGCCCTATCTAACAAAATGAAATTCAACGTAGACAAAAGTAAAGTCTTACACTTAGGCAAGAAAAACCAAAAGTACACATATAGATTGGGTGAAATCAGGCTTAAAAGCAGTAATTGTGAGAGGGATCTTGGAATCTTAGTGGACAACCAATTAAATATGAGCCAACAGTGTGCGGTGGCAGCCAAAAAAGCCAATGCAGTCAGAAGTTGCATTGAGATATAGGGATATACTGTAGCTATAATAATATAGTTATCGTTACTATTATTCCATAGGAGCAAAACTCCTATAGTTAAGAAATAGTTAAATAGTACAAATAAAACTTAAGCAGGCAGAACTATGAACAGCAGCAAGGATTTACATTGTCTCCATCTCTTTATATCAAAAGGCCCCAAATTTCCCAGAGCAATTGTAGACCCTCCCTTTTGCATTGGATTTTCAGGCCTGACTGACACCTTCATTCTCCTGGACCACGAAGAAAAGAATTTGGGGTAAGCCATTTTGAGAGGGGAGCAGCCCAGTGGTGGGTTCTTCCCGGTTTGGCCCGGTTCCACCGAGCTGGTAGCAGTGACGATATGACATCACCGAACCAGTTCTGCCGCCCCGCTTCCCCCCCCCGCGTTATTCTTACCTTTTATTTGGCCCCACCCCCAATCTATTGCTGCCTCCTGAGTCCCAGCTGATGGGCTATAAGGAAAAAAACTGTTTAAACTCTTTCAGTGGGGCTTCAAAGGGCCGCCCTACAGCTGATCAGTGGTAAAAGGCAGTTTGGTGGTAGACCAGTGCCTCCAAAAACAAACGAGTAGACCAATGCCTGCAAAAATAAATGGGTAGACCAGTGCCTGCAAAAATAAATGGGTAGACCAGTGCCTGCAAAAATAAATGGGTAGACCGGTACAGCTTCTGCAAGCAGTTAAAAGCCTGGTAGATCAGTACCTCTGCTAAATCCTAAAGAATTGTCACATGACCATCAAGCCATGCCCACAAAATAAGCCATGCCCACAGAACCGGTAGTAAAAAAATTTAGAACCCACCCCTGGAGCAGCCACTGGGACACTCATCCCTGGGACCCTCAAATCAAACCCCCTGATATGAGGGGGGCATAAGCAGAAACTGACCCACACAGAACTTTACAATGATAATCAACACCTTAAATATTGAAGTCAGTCCTTATTTCCTACAGCTAGTCCTCGGCGCACGACCACAATTGAGTCCAAAATTTCTGTTGCTAAGGGAGACGGTTGTTAAATGAGTTTTGCCCCATATGGTGACCTTGTGAAATGAATCAAAATAATAACACAATTATTAAGGGAATCTGACTTCCCCATTGACTTTAGCACTAGCAATAGCGCTTAGGCTTATATACTGCTCCACAGTGCTTTACAGCCCTCTCGAAGCGGTTTACAGAGTCAGCCTCTTACCTCCAACAATCTGGATCCTCCTTTTATCGACCTCGGAAGGATGGAAGGCTGAGTCAACCGTGAGCCTGGGGAGTTTCGAACTGCTGGCGGTCGGCAGTGAGTTAGCCTGCAGTACCGCATTCCAACCACTGCGCCACCACAACTTTGCTTGTCAGAAGGTCGCAAAAGGTGATCACATGACCCCAGGGCACTGCAACCGTCATAAATATCAGTCAATTGCCAAGCATCTGAATTTTGATCACGTGACCACGGGGATGCCGCAATGGTCATAAGTGTGAAAAAGGGTCATAGGTTACTTTTTTCCAGTGCTGTATGTTAAGGATATTGTTGTTGTGTTACCAACCAGCAGAGTAGATTGCACAGAGAAACGTTGCTGAGAGTAATGTGTTGCGATATTTTCAGGATCAGACTCAATAAATTATATAAGAGTTAAGTGTTCAAATATATTTCCTTTTATTTACATAAGGCATTCTATATTCACTGAATATTCACAGATAGAAGCAAGGAAGAGAGTGTGTGCAGTTCCTTATATATACAATGGGTGGAGCTAGGTATGGGAGTGGTGAAGTATAAATACATTAAGAAGTGAAGAATAAATTAACCCCTGATATCCCGTTCATATACTATTTACATATTAGAGAATAAGGCATTTACATGTGACAAATCCCCCTCTAAATGCCGATTCGATATGCTACACCTATTACATTCAGATTCAGAACAATATAATACATATAACTTGGAAGTCAAGTATTTATGTTGTTTAGATGGCAAAGGCTTTGTCAATATGTCAGCTAATTGTTCTGATGTCTCACAATGCACTGCTTTAATAAATCCATCTTGAGATAATTGTCTCACATGTTTAAATTTTATATCTATATGTCTAGATCTCTGTCCAATGGCGTCAGATCTAGATATTTCAATGGCCGCTTTATTGTCTTCATGCATGACAAAAGGTAGGGCAGGTTTTTTCCAAACATCAGAAATTAAATCATTAAACCATACAAGGTTATTTGCTGCTTTAGATAAACAAACATATTCCGCTTCTGTCGTTGAAGTGGCCACTAAATCTTGTTTGCCAGTGTACCAGTAAACTGGACAACCGTTTAGGAGAAATAAGTAACCAGATGTACTTTTTCTGCATGAAGTGTCTCCAGCCCAATCTGCATCTGCGTAACATGTGAGTTTTGGCTCCTTGACATTATTAGGTTCTAACATTAAACAAAAATCTAAAGTATTTTTTAAATATCTTAATATCCTTTTAACAGCTTCCCAATGATACATTGTTGGTTTGCTGACATGTCTGGACAATAAATTGAGGGGTAAAGCGATATCAGGTCTTGTCCAATTGGAAATGTAAAGAAGTGAACCTATGATTGATCTATAGAACGTGTTATCTTTGAATTCAGGGGATGATTCATCTGCATTTCTTAGGAAATCAGTTTGCATTGGAGTGTCACAGAGTTTAGCATCACTTAGATTACATTTGTTCAAGAGTTCTATGATCTTATCTTTCTGAGAAAGCTTGAATCCCCTTCTAGTTTTACTAATTTGAACACCAAGATACTTATTTACTTTGCCTAAAGATTTCAATGAGAAATGTTCATTTAACTTTGTTACAAATGTTTCTCTTCTTTCTTTATGTTTACCTATATATAAAATGTCATCCACATAGATCAATACAAATTCTATGTAATCATTACCCTTTTTAACAAAGAAACAGTTATCAGCAGTAGTAGCATTGAATTCCATAGTTTTAAGTACTTTCACTAAACAATCATACCATCGTTTACCAGATTGTTTTAACCCGTATAAACTTTTGTTTAATAACCAAATCTCATTCTTGTTTGTGTATTGACTGTGAGGTGCTCTTACATATATTTCCTTATCTAATTTTGCGTGTAAATATGCAGTCTGTTTGTCATACTGGAATACATCGAGATTGAGTGCTGATGCTACAACTAGAGCCGTTTTGACACTTTCAGTTCTTACTGTGGGGGAGTATGTGTCAGTATAATCCTCTGGATATTTCTGTGCATAACCTTGTGCAACTAATCTAGCCTTGTATAGAGTATTGCCTCCCTCTAAATTTTTAATTTTATATATCCACCTAGTGCCAATAATTGTTTTGTCCTTTGGTGCAATTGCAGGTGTAAATACATTTAATCCTTGTAAACTTTCCATCTCTTTTGTCATTGCTAATTCCCACTTTTCTTTTTCTTTAGGAGGAAGTTTTAACACTTCCTCATATGTGTTAGGTGTCGTTGATTCTCCATCCATATGCATTATATAATCTTTGTATTTGTTTGGCATTTGGTTTCTAGTGTTTCTAATTGTTTTCTCAGGTTTACTATTATTGTCATGCAAATATCTTGCTTCCTTTTTTGTTAATGTATCTGTCTTTATTTTGTGTTGACTGTTTGTCCATGTTTTAGTTTTGTTTCTATGTTTGTTGTCATTTTGCTTTTCTATAGTTCTTTTCTCTTGGGATTTTGTATCTGTGTTGTTGCTTGGGAATATTTCATTAAGATGTATTTTAGACCAGTTGGCCTGTTCATGAAACACAGCTGTTCTGGAAACTATAAATTTGTTATTATTATCAATGAATCTGTACCCTTTTGTGCCTGTCTCATATCCCATAAATCTAAGTCTTCTAGACACATTTTCTCCCTTTCTTCTTAATTGTTTAGGTATGTGTACCTCTGCGGTGACTCCAAATATGTGCATGTGTGCTAATTTTGGTTTCCTATTATACATCACTTCATATGGTGTCTTATTTACAATGCTGGACCAAGTTCTATTTTGTGTGTAATTGGAATATTGTAGGGCTTCTGACCAGAATTGTTTGCTTAAGCCAGCATCTTCCAATGTGCATCTAATCATGGTTTGTAATGTTGAGTTCTTCCTCTCT
The DNA here is from genome assembly GCF_029215685.1 of Pituophis catenifer annectens. Classification (NCBI taxonomy): domain Eukaryota; kingdom Metazoa; phylum Chordata; class Lepidosauria; order Squamata; family Colubridae; genus Pituophis; species Pituophis catenifer. The sequence goes on along the minus strand of NW_027256882.1, from coordinate 13,930,175 downwards.
ACAATTCCGTTCTGGAACGCAGAAAATGGGCTAGATGTGTAATGTAACATTCCTTTGTCCTTCAGCCATTGGGAGAATTCCTTAGACATGAATTCACATCCCCTATCTGTCATTATTTGTTTTATTTTGATATTGTGTTGTGTTTCTACGCGTTTGTAAAACTCTTTAAATTTCTGAAAGGTTTCATCTTTGTGTTTTAATGTGTAAACAAATCCATAGCGACTATAGTCGTCCACAATGGTTAAGAAGTAACGTTTTTTATAAATGATTGATGGAGTTAGTGGACCAACCAGGTCCATGTGTACTAAATCAAAAATTTTGTTGGTTAACCTTGTTGATTTTCTAGGCCTGGGACTAGTTTTTAGTTTTGTAGATTTACATACTGAGCATTCCAAATAGTTTTCACAATTTTTTATTTTAACACCTTCTGCATGTTCAGTCATTTTCTGTACTACAGGAAAACTGGCATGTCCTAACTTCCTATGTAAGACATGAGCACACTCATCATGAATTGGCTTACCTATTTTTGGTTTTTTTTCATTATGTGCATCCTTGTTATCATGAGCTATTTTACATTCATCATTGTCACTGTTGCTAATGTTTCCATTATCTGGTTCAATACAATCTTCCATATTTGAATCAATGTTGTGTAAACATTTCTCCTTAGTTATTAAATAAGGTAGGCCTCCCTTAATCATTACTGTACCTATATCTATTTTATTTTTCTCCAAAGTTGCTTTTCCTTTTGAAAATACAATATTAATATCAGAATCTCTGCTTAGTTTTATGGCACTTAGTATGTTGTGAGGTATCTCAGGTATCAGTAATACCCCCTCTATTTTTCCTAGACCAGGTAAGGTTACATTCCCTCTACCTAATACTTGGACCTTTTCTTGGTTAGCTACCTTTATTACAAATTTATCTTCTATAAATGAAGATAATATACTTTTATTATTAGTGGTATGATTGGTTGCTCCAGAATCAATAAGCCAATTATTATCCTCAGTTTGCTGTATGTTAGTGTTGTCTTGCTTGTTTAGTCCATTCAGTGAACCAGATTTTCTGTCCTTTGAATTATCTCTGCCCCCTCTATGCTCTTTGTAATTTGGTGGGCTTCTATATCTATGTCTATCAATGGAAGACTGTCTATAGGTGTATTTGTTTCTGTGTTCTGACCTATGTCTTTCTTTTGAAATTTTGGGACAATCTCTTCTATTGTGTTCCCTGGATCCACAATTGTGGCATCTGAATGTTTCATTATATCTTTCTTGGAAAGCTACTTTTCTATATGGTTTGTGTTCTATGTGGTTGTTAGAGCGACTCCTCCTTGAATTGTCTTCAGCTATTAACTTATTGGATAGACTTTCTATGGATAAATATCCTAGATTGATTGTGTCTAAATGTGACATATAATTGTTCCATGATGGGTCAAGTGAGTTGATGATAACACTTTTCATTGTTTGGTCTGAAATCACCTCCCCCCTTAAATGCAGTTCAGCTCTTATTTTGTTTAAAGATATTAAATGTTCACTTATGGAAACCCCTGGTTTTATCATAGAAGAAAAGAAATCTTTAGACATTCTTGTGGTAGTAGCTACACTATCACTGTGAAACAAATTGAACATGCATTGAATAATTTCTGAGACAGTCAGACTTTGCTTAATGCTGTGATACATGGCAGGAGATACACTAGAAATTAATAAGAAAAATGCTCTATGGTGTAAGCAGTCTAACTTTAAAGTCCAAGGTCTTTTTGGGGGATTAGTGATGAAAAACAGTAAGTTTTCTTTCATAAAGACAACCTGGAGCTGCTGATACCATTCTTGTAAATTAATGCCATCTATTCTCAGCTTTGGGAAGTCACTGGGCAAGTTTCCGACATTATTGGGTCCATTACTTACAACCGGAGGTAGTCCGTGGTCTTGTAAATGCTGGAAATTACAAAACGGCGTGGGAATGCTCGCAACGAGTCTGCAGGGTCCTTTCAGCAACTCATGTCTTCCCGGGCCGTCTGCGTAGTCTCGCGCATGCGCGTTGCTCATTTCGTTCCTGGAGTCGTCGTGAGAGGTTCTCGTCGTTGCGGCTCGCTCGTTCAGCTCCTCCTCAGATGAATCGGTCTCCGGCTCGATCTTGGGGGTCCTGACGATGGCGGTTGTTCTTTTTCTTCTCTTGAGAGCGTTGGTGCTTGCATCGGTCTGCGGTGTGGGGCGGTATTTGCAGGGCTCTCTTGGTTCAGGCGTCGGTGCTCTCGTCGTCAGGATGGGAGTGGGTAGATTTTGAGACGTTGGCTTGCTCGTTTGTTTTCTGGTTGACTTTTTGGTAATTTTTAGTTTTGGTCCAAATGCAGCAAAAAGCATCTTCATTGCTGACTTTATTTGAGTATCTGTTGAATCACCTTCACTTTCTGATTCTGATCCTTCTGAGGTGTTTGATTTTTCTTTTTCGTTTTCACTATCTAGTAGTGTCTTTCGCGCCAGAAATTTTGAATCAAGTTTTCTGATTGGCTCTGCTTCGCTCACTCTGGAGGTCTGTTGAAACCAAGATGGCTGCCATTCAAAATTTTGCGCGGGATCACCGTTTTTCTTCTTTATAGCATTCTTTTCTGTAGTCGTATCACTCACTATTTTTGAATCTTTTGACTTTTCAGTAGCGATGTGCTTCTCTCTCGCTGCTCCGCTGTTTTTCAACATGTCTTGGAGGTTCGCGATGAGACTTTCATCATTTTTCTGGCTCTTTAACAGTTTTAATATCTCTGACCTGAGTTCGTTGTTTTCTATTTTGATTTCCTCTCGGTCATCATCTTCATCTATTATTTCTTCGTCTTCAGTTGTGTATTCTTCAGATTCTCTCGAAATCGCATTTGTGGACTCATCTATTATTTCTTGATCCGTTTCCATTTCTTTGCTGTATGCCCTGGTGTTGGGCCTATCTCTCTTAGACATATTTAAGTTTTTATTGAGTCAATTCAACCATCCTCTGCTACCAGCTTGTTGCGATATTTTCAGGATCAGACTCAATAAATTATATAAGAGTTAAGTGTTCAAATATATGTGTGTGCAGCTCCTTATATATACAATGGGTGGAGCTAGGTATGGGAGTGGTGAAGTATAAATACATTAAGAAGTGAAGAATAAATTAACCCCTGATATCCCGTTCATATACTATTTACATATTAGAGAATAAGGCATTTACATGTGACATAATGAATAAGAGTTATGCAAACTGGTTTATCAAAAGCTTACTTTATAGTAGAAAAAGAGTCTCATAGTCTTTAAACAAATTCCAAGTCTTTGCCAGTAAATCAGTCCAGTAGTTACAGAATCTTCTTACCCAACAAACAGTAGTTGGTTAGAATAACAAACTCACTCTGGTTCACAAACCACGATGGTTGCAGATCCATCCAACGATGATTACAGATAACAACTCCTCTCAATGGTAGCTTATCATAGCAGCTTCATCATCAACAGCAGACTGAATACGTGACAGTACCTTGCTTAAATATTCTCACAACCAATCATTACCTAATTACAGCATGACTCAGCATTAAAGCCACATAATACATATACAGCTTAAAGTTACAGTACATTTATATTGCCTGTACAACATAGTTAGGCTCAAACCATATCCTAACACTGTTGTAACTTTGAACAGTCACTAAATCAGTGGTGGTAAGTTGAAGACTACCTCCATTTCCTTTCCAAGTCCCTCCAACTTATTTCTCTAAGGGATATCCTGGCTTTTCCTCTTTGAAAAGTTTTAGCCAAGTTTGAACCGTGAATCGTCCCAGATGCAGGAGCCACAGCTGGACAACTTGTTTTCTCTGGCCCTGCAATGCAGCCAAAGAGAGCGATCAGCTTGCCCACAGGGCTGGCGTTCTTTGCTTCACAATTATCCTTATACCAGTCATTTTCTTTCTCTTAAGCAAACCCCTCCAGGGATCTCCTCAAAGATAGCATACGGGTTGAGCATAAGCAAGCATCAGGTGATGTTTTCCACCCAAGAGTGAAAGGGCTAACTCATAAATGTCCCCTCTCGACTAGAAGCTTTGCCCGAATTCCAGGCCAGGGGAAAGAGGCTGTCAGATTTCTTCATTCCGACCCGCTTCAGATGTAAAGCCCTGTTTGGGATCCCTCCGCCTTAGAGAGCCATCGAGGACACAAAGTGTTCTGGGAACTTGGAATGCTTCTCACTCAGCTCCTATGCAGCTTTGAAGAGCAGAATGTTGTCCTTTCCCTCCCTCGAATCCTGCCTTTTTTCCTGCTTCTGTTGCCTCTACAGACAGTCTGTGCGACGTTGAAGCCCAAATGTTCCTTGACTCTGGAGGGGGGTATATCAAAGCTGATATATCATTTCAAGCCAGGAGACCATATCCTTGGAGGGACCATTTCTCAAAATATTCCTGGACGCCCGTTTTATTATTTTAACGTGCCTCCCTATAAGAGAGAATTCTTCAGGTGAGTGAGTCAGTAGTGGGTTCCACTTACCTTCGCTACTGGTTCAGAACTGGGAGTGTGCACGGTGCTTCTGTGCATGTGCATAACTTTCTGCGTATGCGAAGAGCATCCGTGATGACATCCGGGTGGGTGAGTGGAGCCTCCCGCTGCTGCCACTACCTGTTTGCCCGAACTGGGACGAACTGGTAGAAACCTACCACTGGAGTGAGTCCTTACGAATGATGGAACACAATGGACATTAGTGTTCTTCCGTAACTATTGTGGGAGCTTCAACACTGGAGGCTTTCAAGAAGAGATTGGACTGCCATTTGTTAGAAATGGTGTAGGGTCTTCTGCTTGGGTGGCGGGTTGGACTAGATGACCTACAAGGTCCCTTCCAACTCTGTTAATCTGTTAATCTGTAACTATGCATTTAAATTTCATGCCATTATACAGCCTCCTATCCTTCAACCCAGTGGTGAAATCTAAAATTTGTTACTACCGGTTCTGTGGGTGTGGTTTGGGGGGGTGTAATGTGACTGGGTGGGTGTGGCCAATTTTTTTTTAACTTTTAAAACCATTTTTTCTATAACCTCAAAAAAATGCTTTCAAAAGGCTCTGACGATCCCAGCTGAGTTGCCTGATCGTTAAAGGCATTTAAAAGAAAAAAAGTCCCTGCTGATCAGGCAACTCAGCTGGGATCGTCAGAGGCATTTAAAAAGAAAAAAGGGTTTTTTTCTTTTAAAAGCCTTTGATGATCCTAGCTGAGCCGCATGATCATCAGAGGCTTTTTTTTTTTTAGTTTTAAAAGCATTTTTTTTCGGTGGAAAAGGTTGTAGAAAAAATGCTTTTAAAAGTAAAAAAAAAAGCCTCTGATGATTGTGCGGCTCAGCTGGGATCATCAAAGGCTTTTAAAAGAAAAAAAAGTCCCTGCTGATCAGGCAACTCAACTGGGATCGTCAGAGGCATTTAAAAAGAAAAAAGGGTTTTTTTCTTTTAAAAGCCTTTGATGATCCTAGCTGAGCCGCATGATCATCAGAGGCTTTTTTTTTTTTAGTTTTAAAAGCATTTTTTTTCGGTGGAAGAGGTTGTAGAAAAAATGCTTTTAAAAGTAAAAAAAAAAAGCCTCTGATGATTGTGCGGCTCAGCTGGGATCATCAAAGGCTTTTAAAAGAAAAAAAGTCCCTGCTGATCAGGCAACTCAACTGGGATCGTCAGAGGCATTTAAAAAGAAAAAAGGGGTTTTTTTTTCTTTTAAAAGCCTTTGATGATCCCAGCTGAGCCGCGTGATCATCAGAGGCTTTTTTTTTTTAACTTTTAAAAGCATTTTTTTTCGGCGGAAGAGGTTGTAGAAAAAATGCTTTTAAAAGTAAATAAAAAAGCCTCTGATGATTGTGCGGCTCAGCTGGGCCTGGGGGGGGGGCAGGGATTTTTGCTACCAGTTCTCCGAACCACCCGCCTCCATCGTTACCGGATCAGGTGATCCGGTCCGAACCGGGAGCATTTCACCCCTGCTTCAACCATGATTAATGCTTCCCTGCTCTTTTAGAAACTACATTTGAGATCTACTCTGTTGGTATGATTTCTTTACTCTTCGGGGGGGGGGAGCAATGAGTTCTTACTTTCCACAATGTTTCAATGCATGCGACAGTTTCATTGGCTGGATTTTGTCCAGCTTTGAGTTACAAGAGCCGGAGAGAGAAAGAGGGAAATGAACTTCGGGGTCTGGTAGCTCTTATAGTTCGTTTGCTCTACTGACTATAACTTGAAGGAAACTAGGAAAAAGAGTCCCACAGAATGCGTGTGCGCTAGTGAGTCTGTCATCTGCACCAGGCATCTGTCACTGTCTGGTTTGGCACTGCCACCAATCAAGACAAACACAGACTTCAATGGATAATTAGAACTGCAGAAAAAAACAATTGCTAATCATTTATTTATTTCGCGTATGGCTGGACACACACAATATTAAAACACTTCATTTTTACAGGTTAAAACAATTGAAACAATTTAAAAAAGAGCAGTAAGAAAACCTAAGAGGAAAACAGAAATAACATTTCAGAGTTTCATGTCGAGTTTGGAGATCCAGTCAGTAGCTGCCGTTGTTACGCAGAGGAAGTCCCTAAAATCTCCTGGATACCTTCTGTTAGAGCATTCCCTCACTATATGTTGGATAGTCTGTCGGGGGGCCCCGCAATCGCATTGTGCTGAAGGTGTCTTTCCCCATTTATACAAGGAGTCGGCACACACCCCATGTGACTCCTCTCCTGCGCGAGCTGCATTGGCTTCCGGTGGACTTCCGGGTGCGCTTCAAGGTGTTGGTGATCACCTTTAAAGCGCTCCATGGCTTAGGGCCAGGGTACTTACGGGACCGCCTTCTGCCACCAATAGCCTCCCACCGGCCGGTTCACTCCCACAGAGAGGGCCTCCTCAGGGTGCCTTCGGCTAGACAATGCCGGCTGGCGACCCCCAGGAGGAGAGCCTTCTCTGTGGTGGCACCTACCCTTTGGAACAATCTACCCCCAGAGATACGAGTGATCTCCGACCTCCGGACTTTTCGTCGGGCCCTAAAAACTCATCTCTTTCAGTTAGCCGGTCTCTCTTGATTTTATGATTTTATGGTTGATTTTAAATTTTGATACGGATTTTAAATTGATAAATTTTAAACTATGGGCCAAATTTAATTATTTTAAATCTATTTTTAATCGTACTTTATGTATAAATGTTTTATTTTGGCTGTTCACCGCCCTGAGTCCGAAAGGAAAAGGGCAGTATAGAAATTTGAATAATAAATAAATAATAAATAAATAAATAATTCTATTGTATGTCACCCATATGTGTCGGGGTAGATTAAAACCTGGCGGTATACTATTAGGATTAATATGCTCAGAAATATCTTGAGGGGAATAGCTACTCCACCCTTCCATCCACTTTTGTGTGGTGTTCTAATGATCGGCCAGCAGCTTAAGCGCTGTCAAGAGTGGTGGGTTTCTTGACTTTAATTGGCATCTTAAGAGATCAGGAATGTAGCCATGAATGGGTAGAGAGGAATTTAACAGGATCTTACTATACTCCCGAAGGAGAGCTTCTTGTCGTTGTAGGTGCGGAGGAAGTATGTGACTAAGAACTGGTAGCCAGTAATTAGGTGTAGATTTTATGTACCCAGTAATTAGCTAACCAATCTGCCTTCCATTGAGGACCTGTATACTGTGTGAGCCAGAAAGAGGGCTGTGAAAATATCTACAGACCCCTCACACCCCTGGAGATGTTTCAACTCCTACCCTCAAAACGACGCTATAGAGCACTGCACGTCAGAACAACTAGACACAAGGACAGTTTTTCCACCCATGCCATCACTCTGCTAAACAACTAATTCCCACAACACCACCAAACTATCTAGAAAGGCAGTATTACCATCATTATTCCCATCTTCCCTATTACCTGCCTCCTTATCTTCTTATGACTACAACTTTGTGGCTTGTATCTTACGATTTATATTGTTTCCTTGGTATCCTAGTATGATTTGTGTTGATTGCTTATTTAGTACCCATGACTGTCACTAAGTGTGGATATGTAATGTTTTATGATGAATGCATTTTTTACAATGACTATGATAATGATCTCTCAATTCAATTCAAACCTTCATGGTCAGAGTACAACATGTGTACAATGTGATTGGCCGAGCCTCCCTTCGTGCACGGCCCCAACCCAGTGAATCCTACTAACCATCCTATTTCTCTGTGTGAACCAGGGGTGAAATGCTCCCGGTTCGGACCGGATCGCCTGATCCGGTAGCGATGGTGGCGGGTGGTTCGGAGAACCAGTAGCAAAAATCCCTGCACATCCCCCACCATGCCAGGCTGAGCCGCACAATCATCAGAGGCTTTTTTAAAAAAAACTTTTAAAAATATTTTTTCTACAACCTCTTCTGATGAAAAAATGCTTTTAAAAGTTAAAAAAAAGCCTCTGATGATCGCACTGCTCAGCTGGGATCGTCAGAGGCTTTTCAAAGCATTTTTTTCTGCAACTTCTTGGCCGAAGAGGTGGTAAAAAAAATGCTTTGAAAAGTCTCTGACGATCCCAGCTGAGTTGCCTGATCGGCAGAGGCTTTTCAAAGCATTAGAAAAAATGCTTTGAAAAGTTTAAAAAAAAAAAAAAAAGGTTGGCCACGCCCATCCAGTCACATTACCCACCACCACCACCAAGCTACGCCCACAGAACCGGTAGTAATAAATTTTACATTTCACCCCTGGTGTGAACTTATTGCACATCGCCCTGGCCCCGTAAGTCAATCGTACTATGTTGTTGTAAAGTTATTTTCCATTCAGAAGCCTGACAGCCCACAGATAAAAACTGTTCTTCAGCTTATTTGTGCGGCTCACTATTGTTGTATGTACAGTTGCGAGCTTATGCACTGGAGACAAATTCCTTGTGTGTCTAATCACACTTGGCCAATAAAGAATTCTAATTCTAATTCTAATTTGATCCTTCGTAACACCCCATCTTCCTTCCCTCTGCCGTGAGCTCCTCTAAGATGACAGGCCACCGTGATCCCTAGTACAGGTCTCCTGCGTGAGCAGGGGGTTGGACTAGATGACCTCCAAGATCCCTTCCAACTCTGTTACTGTTACCTATTACCTGTTACTTGTGAACGGCTGATCCAAGCAAGTGGGAGGACTTAGAATGCCTGATGAAAGAAGAGAGAAGAAGGAGAATGCTTGAGCGTAAGAGGGACTCATATCACCATAAGGCTAGTTAGGAAATTGTATACCCCATGCTTTCGATAATAATCAGCTACACATTTACATTTTACATATCTTGGGAACCTTTGGCAAAGTACGGACGTCATCCATGTCAGTGTTGTCCCAAAGGTTCTTTTCCAAGAAGAAACTTCTTGAATGAGAAGCGAAAACGTCTTCAAAGAAAAACCAGACAGTCCACTTGCCTCTTGAAAAAGCACTTTTGGGATTTTTGCAAACTACCTCTTGATACGCTGCTGGTTGGGGTGTTTACAAATGTGATTTGGATGTTTGTTCTGATGCCTACTCGTTGGTTCCTCATCCCCACAACTGTCACAGAAGTAAAAATAGACCTTATTGGATGCCCAGTTGGTCCATTGATTTCATTAAAGAAATCCAAGATTAAAGGAGATCCAGGGTAGATCGAACAGAGATCTGTAGGCATGAATATTTGAATTTGAAAGTGTTGGGGGAAAAAAATCATGGGCTGAAAAGAGGCTGAAATTCAAGAAAATTCAAGGCAATGCCTCCCTTTTCCTCTCTCAGACACACAAAGGATGGATTCCATCAACACTGAATTCCTAATTTTAATAGAACAGAATAACAGAAAAGCAGAGTTGACAGGGACTTTGAAGGTCTTCTACTGCAACCTTCTGCTCAAGCAGGAAACCCTATACCATTCCAGACAAATGATTGTCCAATCTCTCTCGTTGTCAAATAGTCCTGAATTTAACTTCTAGATTTCTATGCAAGCCAACTCTAAACCGGCATTAAAAAAAAAAAAACAAATACACCTCACTTTGAGGTTTTGGCATTTGGAGGAGTGGAGATATTTTTCACTGGTACTCACAACAAAAGCTGGAAGGGAGCCATAATATGGCAGAGATGCTGAATGGAAGGTGATAATGTGACCTCTTTTTTCCCCCCGCAGAGGACAAAAACGGGAGATGTGGTATGTCCTGCCCTTCTTGTTCACCATCCAGGAGATCAACCAGAATCCTAGTCTCTTGCCTAATATCACTCTGGGCTACAAAGTCTATGACATTTATCTCAACAAAGATAAACCTTCTGAAACCTTGCTACACCTGCTTTCAAGTGGAGAAGCCAATATTCCAAATTTTATGTGTGGACGAGAGGAGAATCTGCTAGCGGTTCTTGATGGAGCTGATTCTGACAAGTCCATTCAGATTTCCACGCACTTGAACATTTACAAAATCCCACAGGTAAATATGATGATGAACGACATCTGCCTTGGAATTACAACTGAAAACTCAATATATCGAATGAAACAGAGGAAGAGGAATATTAGGATTTAGTATCCCAGTTAGAATAAATTTTGTTCTCTTTCGGTCCTTCAACTGACCTTTGATACAGCCAAGAAATGGCGAGCCGATAGGATTCCATGCAGTCAAATTCTTATTCAACAAACTATTTGATAGCGTTACAGTATTTTGTTGATGCTGTTACATATTTTGATTTTGCTCCTATTGTTCTACTACATCGGTTCCTTATAGGAAATGATAAGATAGATATTTTAAAATTGAAGTGAGGGAGTGTTATAAAACAGGGATGATATACATGAGTATACAGCAGGGGTGAAATCTACTTACCTTCCCTACCAGTTCAGAAGTGCGTGCCCGCGCCATCATCACATACAATTTTGGACCATCTGCGCATGCATAAAGCCTTCTGCGCATGTACAGAGGGTCAAAAACAGGTTATTCCCTGGTTAAAACTAGGAAGTAATGACATCCGGAAGGCTGGGTGGAGCTTCGCGCTGCCACCGCTACCAGTTCACCAAACCATGTGGCGGCGGCACTACCGGTTCGCCCGAACCGGAGCAAACCGGTAGCATTTCACCCCTGGTGAAATATTTGTTTTTCTTATGCCTTTAATCGGTTTGGTCTGTAATTCCATTCTGCTATCTGGTGTACTGCGTAATGTTCCTGACTGTAAATGGGAATAGCAGAAGGGTTATGAAAGCGTAGACATCTCCGAGATGAATGGATATCATCTTGTGTCTCCGGGAAGGTAGACAAAGTCACAATCACATCTATACAGTTGGGATCCAAAAATCGAACGTTTTCACTTTGTCAAAGTTGGAATAAAACCTAAAATTTATACAGGTTTGGTTTCTTCCCACTAATGATCTTTATTTGATCTTTATCTTTATTTGTCATGATCTTTATTGGTAGAAATGAATGTTCTCAGAGTGTATTTAGAAGTTGAGGTCAGCATAACAGAATAACAGAGTTGGAAGGGACTTTGGAGGTCTTCCCGTCCAACCCCTTTTTCAAGCAGGAGACCCTATACCGTTTCAGACAAGTGGCTGTCCAGTCTTTTCTTAAAAGCCTCCAGTGATAGAGCATCCACAACCTCTGTTGTTCCACTGGTTAATTGTTCTCAATGTCAGGAAACTTCTCCTAGGTTCTAGGTTGAAGCATTAGGCTCAAAAGACATAACCAATCCCGTCTTTTCATTCCAGGTATCCTATACTTTTGTTTCTGAAGCGTTGAGCAGTAAAGCCTTGCTCCCGTTTTTCTACCAGATGGTCCCTGAAGAGGGAATCCAATATTCAGGGATGGTCAAACTCCTCCTTTATTTCAGGTGGACCTCCATCGGCCTCGTTGCTCCAGACACAGACAGTGGAGAGACGTTCCTGAGAACGTTGACGCCACTCCTGGAAATGAAGGGCATCTGCGTCCTTTTCACGCTGACTACCACAAAGCTGGATGCAGATCAAAAGTCCATCTCTCCCGACTTCTTCCTTAAATGGAAGCAAATCAATGTATATATTTCCTTTGTGGAGACCACTTCTGAGTTCATAAGAATGCGTCTGATAGAAAAACTCTTTGAGGAGCTCATAAAACCCGAACAAGGGAAAATTTGGGTTATTACTACAATGAGGGACATCACCTTTGACTTATTTACTGGTTTTCTGACTTTCCACCACACCTATGGGCTTTTTTCCTTCTACATCCAGACCAAAAAGAGGACAACCTACGATGATATTTTTCTCTTTTACTATTCTGCCAGGAACTTTGTCCTGCAAGCATTTCTGTGTTCCTATTCAAAGCATGCCTTGTCGGTGAATGGCTGGGTGAGTTGCAAAGAGAGAGAACACCTGAGGCCTTGGCCCCAGGACCACGTGGAAAAGATACTTTGCCTTGACAGCTACCGCCTCTACAACACCATCTGGGCTGTGGCCCGGGTCTTAAACGCTGCCTATGCCTCCCGATCCAAGTGGAGGGGGAGGAAAAGTGGGAAAGAGTCAGGAATTCAGAGGCTGCAGCCTTGGCAGGTATTTCCTTCTCATCTCTTTTTCTTTCTTCTTTCTTTCTTTCTTTCTTTCTTTCTTTCTTTCTTTCTTTCTTTCTTTCTTCTTCCTTCCTTCCTTCCTTCCTTCCTTCCTTCCTTCCTTCCTTCCTTCCTTCCTTCCTTCCTTCCTTCCTTTCTCTTTCTTTCTTTCTTTCTTTCTTTCTTTCTTTCTTTCTTTCTTTCTTTCTTTCTTTCTCTCTCTTTCTTTCTTTCTATCTTTTCCTTTTCCTTCCTTCCCTTCCTTCCTACCATCTTTCCTCTCTCTCTCTCTCTCTTTCATCTCTATCTCTATCTCATCTCTCTATTTCTCCCTCTCCTACTTCTATTTTTTTCTCTTTTTCCCCTCCCTCCCTCCTTTTCTCTTTTTTCATTTTTTCTTTCATATATACAGACAATGCACATGAATCCCTCAATTCCCTCCCAGGCACCCATACATTGGAATCAGGGGTGGGTTCTAAAATTTTTACTACTGGTTCTGTGGACGTGGCTTATTTTGTGGGCATGGCTTGGTGGGGGGTAATGTGACTGTGTGGGCGTGGCCATGTTTTTTTTTTTAACTTTTAAAAGCATATTTTCTACAACCTTAAGAGATTGCAGAAAAGAATGCTTTTAAAAGCCTCTGACGATCAGGCAACTCAGCTGGGATCGCCAGAGGCTTTTAAAGGCATTTTTTTCCCCTACAACCTCTCTGACAGTTCCAGCTGAGCCGCGCGATCATCAGAAGCTTTTTTTTTTACTTTTAAAAGCATTTTTTTGGCCGAAGAGGTTATAGAAAAAATGCTTTTAAAAGTTTTTTTTAAAAAGCCTCTGATGAGGTGGGCGGGGTAAGCGAGCGACAACCGGGCCAGGGTCTGATTCGGGGGCGTGGCCAGCTAATGTTATTACCGGTTCTCCGAACTACTACAAATGTTTACTACCGGTTCTTGCGAACCGGTGCGAACCGGAAGCAACCCACCACTGATTTGAATCATACGTCACCACCCCTCCCTTTCTGTTTCTGTTGTCTGGCTGCGAGCAAAAGTGCACAGTGGGTTTGGCCATGATCTTTTCCTGTTCTTGGGTAAGAGAGATGTCAGCGACATGCCCTTTTTTTTTTTTTTTTAATTTGATTTATATGCCGCCCTTCTCCGGAGACTCAGGGCGGCTTACAATGCGTTAAGCAATAGCCTTCATACTTTTGTATATTTATACAAAGTCAGCTTATTGCCCCCACAAACTGGGTCCTCATTTCACCTACCTTAGAAAGGATGGAAGGCTGAGTCAACCTTGAGCCTTGGAGAGATTTGAACCAGCAGAAATTGCAGGCAGCTGTGTTAATAACAGGGTGCGTAGACCACTGTACTATCAAGGCTCTTTGAGAGTAGAACCATCTTTGAGTCTGAACTGAGGTGAGAAATGTATTTGTTTACCCTTCTAAATTTATTGCTCAATTGGTTGTTCTAGTTCCATCCTTTTCTGCAAAACTCCCAGTTGTACAACCATACCATGGACGGTATATATTTGGGCCAGGACGGAGCCCTGGCAGCTGACTTTGACCTCATCTACTGGATGAAGTTTCTGAATGGCTCCATCAAGAAAGTAACCTTTGGCAGTCTAGAAAGACGGGGATCCCCAGAGCCCAAGTTTATGATCAATGAGGATGCCATTGTGTGGCCAAAATGGTTTAACCAGGTGGGCGAGCTGTTTTGAGTCCACCACCAGCACCCTGCTTAAAGTCCAGTGGTTAGAATATTTCAACGGGGCTTCTGTCTTAGGTTGTCTGCAGACTTCAGCTGGTTCAACATTGGATGCTTTCATGAAATTCTAATCTTTGCATCTTTTAAGGGTCTCTGCTTGAGCCAATTTAGAATCACAAGCTTGTTTCTTTTGTTCAAAATCCATCTTTATGTTAAGTATTTTTTTTTGTTTGCCATCATTGTATGGGTTGCTTCCTAAACAAGGAAAGTCCTCACTGCTACTCCACCAAATATTAGTGTGTGGCATATTTTTCGACTGCTAATGAGTTCCAAGTAACAACCTCCAAATTAAAAGACTCCGAGACTGTCATCTTTTCAAAGATCCATTTTATTAGCGATGTCATATTGGCACATCTGAGGAAAACCCAAATATGAGATTTCCGGGTTTTCCCTAGCCCAGAGAGAATCCAAAATCCAACCCCTGCACCCAATAGTGCCTTACATGGTCCAATCATTACTTCGTTCCAACTGGAGACTATCCCCAGGCACTCCCTTCCAGGTGCAGAGTAACATGTCTTTTACTTTCAGAGAAAGGAATGTTGTTGAGGCTAATCTTCCACCGCTCCATGAAATTCCCCTCCCAAATTCCCAGGCACTGAATGTGGTAGCCCAGAAGCCTCAAAGAAAAATGGCTTCCAAACTGACAGCTAGCTCCTAGTTGTTCCTGAAAAGCAGAAGTGCTCCACTGTGTTATTTTCTTCATCATTGATTCCAAGGCTGGTTGTTGTATAAGACCATCCTACAGCTTGGAAATGCACAGAATCTATACCTATTGTCTAATCAATGAAGCAAGTATTAATTCTTTTTGGTTTTGTGCTTATCCAGCATGCATCAGCAATAATCTCCCTAAAATCAGTGGTGGATACGAGTTACTTTGGTAATAAGGCCAAAATTGTTACGATACTTTGCACAGTGTGTAAATTGTCCTTCCTATACTACTATGTTGACATGTACACTAAGCTCTGTTGTTGCTCTTCTGTTGCTTCTCCTAAGATACATACAGCCCAGGGGGGAAATCCAGCAGGTTCTGACTGTTACAAGAAATGGTGGATCAGGCCCAATAAAGAGACTTGAGTCATCTGGTAAAATATAACTCTTTTATTTGCAGGTTCATCACATCATCACTTGAATGCATCAGGAACTGGGGTGAGGAGATGTGTGCCCACCTTTTATACCTGTGGGCGGGGATTCAGGTAAGGAGGGGCCTATGGGAGGAGCTGACCAGGTGGGAGTCTGGGTTAACCCCTGCACTACTGCACTATAGCTGATCCCTGGCACGGGCAGAGCATTTATACCTGACAAATCCCCCTCTAAATGCCTGACCCGTGTCTGTAGGCCTGACTGACTAGTTGGTACCCTGGGGTGGATGTTGAGCTTGGAAACTAAGTGTGAGTGTTGTTTGCCTTGTAGGGGTTTCGTGAGTATGTCTGCGGTCTGTTCCTCTGTATCGCAGTGTATGGCTTTTATGAAACCAATTCTGGAGAGCTGTCTAACGTGCTTATATTTTATGTCTATGTGCCTTGACCTTTGTCCTACAGCGTCGGACATGAATATCTCTATGGCGGCTTTGTTATCTTCATATATATTTATTGGGTAAGCTGGTTCTCTCCACACGCTGGCAAGTAGGTCGTCGAACCAGATGAGGTTGTTGGCGGCTTTGGAGAGGCATATGTATTCGGCTTCGGTAGTCGAAGTTGCCACCAGGATTTGTTTGCCTGAGTACCAATGCACTGGGCAGTTATTTAAGTAGAATATGTACCCAGATGTGCTTTTGCGGCCTTTGGTGTCTCCGGCCCAGTCAGCATCAGCGTAGCATGAGAGGATGGGTTCTTCGGATTTTTCAGGCTCTAGGGTTAAGCATGCATTGACACTCTGTTTCAGGTATCTTAGTACCCTTTTCACTGCGTCCCAGTGGTATGTGGTGGGTTTGCTCACGTGCCTGGATAGTAAATTAACGGATAGGGCAATGTCCGGTCTGGTCCAGTTGGCGATATACAGGAGGGAGCCTATGATTGACCTGTACAGCGTGTTGTCTCCAAATTCGGGTGATTCATCATGCATGTTTTTTAGAAAGTCCGCCTGCATGGGTGAATCACATCCCTTGGCGTCTGCCATGTTGCATTTATGGAGCAACTCTTCTATCTTCTCTTTCTGCGACAGTTGGAAACCCTTTGGCGTCTGGTTGACTTGTACTCCCAGGTATCGGTTTATCCTCCCAAGGTACTTTAGGGTGAAATGCTCGCTCAGCCTGCTGGCGAAGGTGTTGCGGTTGGCTTCGTGTTTGCTGATGTATAGAATGTCATCCACGTAAACTAGGATGTATTCTGGTGAGTCCCCCTCTTTCCTGGTGAAGAAACAGTTGTCAGCTATGGTCGCCGTGAATCCCATAGACTTCAGGGCCTCTACCAGGCATTCGTACCACCGTTTGCCTGATTGCTTTAGTCCATACAGGCTCTTATGAAGTAACCAGGTGTCCCCTCTGTTGGTTTCTTTGCTGTGGGGGGCTCTGATGTATATCTCCTTGTCTAGGTTGGCGTGCAGGTAAGCGGTCTGCACATCGAACTGGTGTACTTCCAGCCCTAGCAAGGATGCGATGACTAGGGCGCTCTTGACGCTCTCTGTTCTTACGGTGGGCGAATAGGTGTCTGTGTAATCCTCCGGAAACCTTTGAGCAAACCCCTGGGCAACTAATCTTGCCTTGTATAGGCTTTGGCCCCCCTCTAAGTTCTTGACTTTGAATATCCATCGGGTGCCTATTGTGTTCTTGCCCTCTGGGACTTTGGTGGGGGTGTACACCTCCAGCTTCCTCAGGCTGTCCAGTTCCTTGGCCATGGCTAACTCCCACTTTGCCCTCTCCCCCTGGGGTAGTCTTAGCACCTCTTCGTATGAGTTTGGCGTAACGTGGTTTGCATGCACGTGCATCACGTAATCATTTAACCTTTTTGGCAGCTGGTTTCTGGTCGATCTGACCGGCCTGGTTGCTGCCTGCTCAGTGTCATGCAGATATCTGGCTTCTCTTTGTGTCAGTGATTCGACACTTATCTTGGGATGATTCTCTTTCCATCCCTCAACCTTGATGCCTTGGAGGTCGGGCTTGGGCCTGCTCCCTTCCTGCTTACTCACTGTCTTGTTTTTGTTTTGGGTTTGCTCGATTGGGCTATCCTCCTGCTTGGTGGGTACCTCATTTAGGTGTAACCTGGACCAGTTGGCTTGCTCATGGAATGCCGCTGTTCTGGAGACCACAAACCTATTATTATTGTCCACAAACCTGAAGCCCTTGGTTCCTGGCTCGTACCCCATAAACCTGAGCCTTCTGGACACCTTATCCCCTTTCTTGCGCAACTGCTTGGGTATGTGTACATCAGCCGTTACACCGAACACATGTAGGTGTGCTATCTGCGGCTTCTTGTTATACATGACCTCGTAGGGTGTTTTGTCTATCACACTGGACCATGTTCTATTTAATGTATAGTTGGAGTAGACCAGGGCTTCAGACCAGAAGTGTTGGCCAATTCCCGCGTCCTCTAAGGCGCACCTGACCATCGTTTGCAGCGTGGAGTTCCGTCGTTCTACGACCCCGTTCTGAAAGGCGGAAAACGGGGACGACGTAAAGTGAATCACGCCTTTGGACCTGAGCCAATGTGAGAAGTCCTTAGATAGAAACTCAGACCCTCTGTCGGTCATGATCTGTTTGATCTGTTTGTTGTTTTGGATTTCTACTCTTTTATAGAATTCTTTGAATTTTTGGAAGGCCTCATCCTTTTTTCTTAAGGTGTAGACGAAGCCATATCGACTATGGTCATCCACTATGGTGAGGAAGTACCTTTTTTTATAAGTTATGGATGGCCTTAGGGGCCCTACCAGGTCCATGTGTACTAGGTCGAATATTTGGTTGGCGGCGCGTAATGACTTCTTGGGTCTGGGTTTTACTTTTAGTTTTGAACACTTGCACACCGAGCACTCGAGGTAGTTTTCACAGTTTTTTATTATGGCACCCTCGGTACAATTGGCCATTTTTTGTATCACAGGAAAACTGGCGTGTCCAAGCTTGCGATGCAGCAGGTGGGCACAGTTGTCGTGCATTGGTTTGCCTATTGAGGGTCTCCTTTGGGTGTATTTGTTGTGTTGTGTCTCTGGTGTCGTGTTGTCATTGTTATCTACCTCCCTCCCGTCTACCTGTTCACCCTCAGCCCTGCCTTGGTCAGTGTCTTCTGCATTCTCTGAGCTGGTGTTTATGCTGTGGGCGTAATCCTCACAGAAAGTTATGTATGGTAACCCTTGGTCAATGGTTACTCTCCCTATATCCTTCCCGTCCTTGCTAACCTTCACGTTGCCTTTTGAGAATATCATCTCAATCCCTGATTCCCTGCTAAGTTTTACTGCAGCCAGGATGTTGTGGGGTATCTCTGGGACTAGTAGTACCCCCTCTATTTTCCCTACGCCTGGTAATGTAATTGCCCCTTTGCCTGTTACTCTAACTTGGTTTTGGTCTGCAACTTTGATAGAAAAATCCTCTCTCTTGAATGATGAGAGTAGTTCCTGATTGTATGTGGTGTGGTTGGAGGCTCCCGAGTCCAGGAGCCAAGAGCTGGTGTCTTTGTTTTGGTGTGTGGTGTGTGTGTGCTCCCCTATCCCATATAGGGACCCTGTCCTGCTGTCGCGTGAGCTGTCCCTGTTTCCCTTCCTATCCCTGGGGATGGGTGAGTCTCTACGCCTATACCTATCTTCGGATGTGTGCCTTTCTGTTTGTCTGTACCTATGCTCTGGCCTGCCTCTCTCCCTATAGTTCTTGGGGCAGTCCCTTTTGATGTGTCCCCTCGACCCGCAGATGTAGCACTCGGGCGTGTTGTGTTGTTTCTCTTGGAAGACTACTCTCTTCTCACTCTTGTGTTCTCTGGGAGGGCCGGGGCGGCCCCTCCTCAGATTATCTTCTGCGATGAGCCTGTTGGATAGCCTCTCCACAGACAGCATCCCTAGGCTGACGGTGTCTAAGTGTGTCAGGAAGCTATTCCATGAGTGATCTAAAGAGTTGATTATCACACTCTTCATGATTTGGTCAGAAATAACTTCTCCCCTAAGATGTAGCTCTGCTCTGGTACCGCTTAAGGACACTAGGTGCTCACTCATGGGTGTCCCTGGCTTAAGTCTGGCGGAAAAGAATTCCTTGGAAATTTGTGTGGTGGTGGACACACTCTCACTATAAAACAACCCAAACATTTTCCCTATGATTTCGGATACTGTGAGGTTGTGGCCAATACAGTGGTAAATGGTGGGGGAAATACTGGCAATTAAAAGGTAGAATGCCTTATGGTGCATGCAATCTAGCTCTAAAGTCCATGGTCTCTCAGGGGGGTCATTAATAAAATGAGACATGTTTTCTTTCAGAAATACCACCTGGAGCTGCTGTGACCACTCTAGGATATTGCCCCCATCCATCCTCAACTTGGGAAAGTCAACAGGTAAGTTCCCAGCACTAGTAGTAAAATTACTTACTGCTGGCTGCTGTCCATGGTTCCTTATGTCTCTATAGCAGCAATAGGGCATAGGAACGCTTGCCGGTAATTTAAAAGTCCCGCTTTGTAATTTTTTTCTTTTTTCTTCTTCTAGGCGGAAGAGCGCATGCGCGAAGTCCATTTCAGCTCCGCCGTCGCCGAGGAAGGACCTGTTCATCGCGGCTCCGCTGTGGAGGCCTCTGCCGGTCGGGTAGGCCTCGGCTTCGTACTTGGGGGTCCAGATGTGCTCCTGGGGGCGTCGTCCAGCGGCTGCTTCTCCCGAGTGAAGATCCTGGCGGCGTTGGGGCTCCGGTGACGGCTGTAAGTAGCTGCCCCAATCCATGCGGTCCGGGGTGCGCGGCCTGGGCGATCGGAGGCGCGGTGTCCCTGGGGTGCGAAGATGGGCTGGCGAATCGCCGCGGGCGTCGGTGGCTCTTGGGTGGGCGCTCCGCTGTCCCTCTCCTCGTCTTCCCTTCTGCTTCGGCCTCTCCGGCTTCTCTTTGGTAATTTTGAGGCCTGGGCCGAAGGCGGCGGCAAGGGTCTTCATGGCCCTATCGACTTGCCGCTCGCTGGGGGTGTACCAGGGGTCGGAGTCAGATTCGGTTCCCTCTCCCTGGTCACTTTCATCATTGTTTATGGCCCGGCATTTTTCACGCGCCGGCCATTTTGAATTCTGATCGCTGATTGGTTGGGGGTCGGCCATCTTGTCTGACCATGTGGACAAAGATGGCCGCCGTTTCAAATTTAGAGCGGGGCTTTGGGGCTCGGTGGCCGTTGGAAGTGCCCTTTTGGGCGATCCACTCACCGAGTCCAGCTCCTCAAGTTCAGAGTCCGAGCCCTCTTCGCTCCTTGCCACTTCGCGGTCGATTATGAAGCTCCGCAGGTCGGCAAGGAGGTTCTTGTCACCGGCTCGCTCTTTCAGCAGCTGCAGGACGTCGAGTCGCAGCTTCTCTTCCTCTTGGTCGTGGTGGTGGGCCCTTTTTCCTTTTTCGATCTCCCCCCTTTCTTCCGTCGCTGTGGCTTTGGGGGTGGCTGAGGTTCCTGCCTTCCCTGGCGAGTCCGATGGGTTGCTCTCCCGTTGCTTCGGAGGTGTCGCCATTCTGCAGGTAGGTATGGGTCCTTGTTTTGTGGCTTGGGATCTTTGGGCCTTACCAACCATCCTCTGCTACCATTTTGTTACAAGAAATGGTGGATCAGGCCCAATAAAGAGACTTGAGTCATCTGGTAAAATATAACTCTTTTATTTGCAGGTTCATCACATCATCACTTGAATGCATCAGGAACTGGGGTGAGGAGATGTGTGCCCACCTTTTATACCTGTGGGCGGGGATTCAGGTAAGGAGGGGCCTATGGGAGGAGCTGACCAGGTGGGAGTCTGGGTTAACCCCTGCACTACTGCACTATAGCTGATCCCTGGCACGGGCAGAGCATTTATACCTGACACTGACAGGTTCTGGAGAACCGTTAGCCGAAATTTTGAGCAGTTCGGAGAACCAGTAGAGGAAATTTTGAGTAGTTCGGAGAACTGGCAAATACCACCTCTGGCTGGCCCCAGAGTGGGGTGGGAATGGAGATTTTGCAATATCCTTACCCTGTCACGCCCACCAAGCCATACCCACCAAGCCACACCATGCCCACCAAGCCACGCCCACAGAACCGGTAGTAAAAAATTTGGATTTCACCACTGATATAGCCTAAAATTTAATCCAGAGAAAAAAGCAGATAAAAGAAGAGAAAGCACTATTGAAAAAGCAACTTTGGGGTAAAAGAAGAGAGTAATAAGGAAGCCATCTGTAAGTTTACCAGTTGGGCAATTGCAGATTCTGAGATGAACCAAATTTAGTCTCTCCGTTCTGCGGTGGTTCTCCTCCTACCTCTCTGACCGGTCGCAATCTGTGTTGACAGGGGGGCAGCGGTCGACCCCGAGGCACCTTGCTTGTGGGGTGCCACAAGGGTCGGTCCTCTCGCCCCTTCTGTTCAACATTTATGTAAAGCCGCTGGGTGAGATCATCCGTGGCTTCGGAGTGGAGTTCCATCAGTACGCTGATGACACCCAGCTGTACATCTCCACCCCAGGCCACCCCAATGATGCCCTTGAAGTGATGTCCCAGTGCCTGGAGGCCGTGCGGGCCTGGATGGGGAGAAACAGGCTCCGACTCAACCCCTCCAAGACCGAGTGGCTGTGGCTTCCGGCGTCCCGATATAGCCAGCTGATGCCATCGCTGGCTATTGGGGGTGAATCACTCGCCCCCACGGAGAGGGCTCGTAACTTGGGCGTCCTCCTGGATGCACGGCTGTCTTTGGAAGATCATTTGACGGCCGTGGCCAGGGGGGCTTTCTATCAGGTTCGCCTGATACGCCAGTTGCGCCCCTTTCTAGATCGGGACTCCCTACGCACAGTCACTCAGGCACTCGTCACTTCCCGCCTGGACTACTGCAACGCTCTCTACATGGGGCTCCCCCTGGGGTGCACCCGGAGGCTCCAGCTGGTCCAGAACGCGGCCGCGCGGGGGATTATGGGGGCGACGAGGCGCTCCCATGTGACACCTCTCCTGCGCGAGCTGCACTGGCTCCCGGTGGTCTTCCGGGTGCGCTTCAAGGTGTTGGTGACCACCTTTAAAGCGCTCCATGGCTTAGGGCCGGGGTACTTACGAGACCGCCTTCTGCCACCAATAGCCTCCCACCGGCCAGTGCGCTCACACAGAGTCGGCCTCCTCAGGGTGCCGTCCGCCAGACAATGTCGGCTGGCGACCCCCAGGGGGAGAGCCTTCTCTGTGGTGGCGCCTACCCTCTGGAACAACCTCCCCCCAGAGTTACGCACAATCACAGACCTCCGGATTTTTCGTCGGGCCCTGAAAACCCATTTATTTCAACTAGCTGGGCTGGCTTGAGTCAAATTTTAAACTGATTTTAAATTGAAATTGTTTTAATCACGGCCAAAAGATTTAATTATTTTAATTAGTTTTTAGATTTTGTATGTTTTGTATGTATGTCTTGTTTTTATTTTCGGCTGTTCACCACCCTGAGTCCTATATTGGAGAAGGGCGGTATAGAAATTTAAACAAACAAATAAATAAATAAATAAATAAATAATAAATGATCCCTAAACTACATTCAGGAGATGCGGTGGCTCAGTGGCTAAGACGCTGAGCTTGTCGATCGAAAGGTCGGCAGTTCAGCGGTTCGAATCCCTAGTGCAGCGTAACAGGATGAGCTCCCGTTACTTGTCCCAGCTTCTGCCAACCTACCAGTTCGAAAGCACGTAAAAAATGCAAGTAGAAAAATAGGGACCACCTTTGGTGGGAAATTAACAGCATTCAGTGTGCCTTTGGTGTTTAGTCATGCTGGCCACATGACCACGGAGACATCTTCGGACAGCACTGGCCCTTCGGCTTTGAAACGGAGATGGGCACCACCCCCTAGAGTTGAGAATGACTAGCACATATGTACGAGGGGAACCTTTACCTTTTAAACTACATTCATTAACATCTTTTTTTTAAATATGTTTAGCCCATGCCCTCTTCCAGGTGTGTGGAACGCTGTTGCCCTGGATGAGTCAAGCTGGCTCCAGAAGGACAACCAGTTTGTTGCTATGAATGTGTTCCCTGTGCAGATGGAACCATCTCCATTCAGGAAGGTGAGTATTCTAGAAAGAGGATCAATCAGTTCTATATCCCATCAGCCTCTGCACATTCTCGTGTCTGTGTCCAATGGAGTCTTTGTCACTGGAGTTATGGCTGAAGGGGGTTCAGAGTAAGACATGATGGGTACATGGAGAATAAATCACAGGGAAACCTTGTGCAAAATTAGTGGTTGTGTCTAATCAGAATTCTGTTGGTGTCATCAACCAAAGCAATAAAGATAACAATTATCCATAATACAAAATAAGTTTTTTTTATCTTATATCCCATTTTGTTTTGCTCTCTTCATGGCTCCAATATATTGTCTTCACTAATACACCCTTTCATCTTCCGTCTCTGATGTAAAGGTAAAGGTTCCCCTTGCACATATGTGCTAGTCGTTCCCGACTCTAGGGTGCAGTGCTCATCTCTGTTTCAAAGCCGAAGAGCCAGCGCTGTCCGAAGACATATCTCTGTGGTCATGTGGCATGACTAAACGCTGGCTGCTGAACCGCTGAACTGCCAACATTTCTGATCGACAAGCTCAGCGTCTTAGCCACTGAGCTACCGCGTCTGATGTATCAGCCCCCAAATTATGACTGAACATATATGAATAACCCTGACTGCTCTTTGGAAGGACAGATGTTGAAACAGTAGCACAAACACTTTGGCAACCAAATGAGAAGAGAGGGCTCATAGGAAAAGACCCTGATGTTGAGAAAGATTGAGGGCAAAAGGAGAAAGGGATGACAGAGGATGACAGTGGATGACAGAGGACAGGGTTAGATAGTGTCATCGATGCAACAAAGATGAATTTGAGCTAACTCTGGGATACAGTGGAGGATAAGGGAGGGCTATGGTCCATGGAGTCACGAAGAGTTGGACACAAGTTAAGTGAGTGAACAACAGTATATGAACTGTTGGGAATCAACCCATATTTCTGGCAAAAAGGCACCCAAATGAATGAAACAATGGGTGAGTCAGTGAATATAAAATGAAAAATGATTTGGTGTTATTTGTTTTGTAGATGCAGACCTGTGCATCAAATGCCCCAATGATCATCACCCAAACGAAGATCAAGATCGATGTATCCCTAAGATTACAGTCTTCTTCCATTACAGAGAAACTTTGGGCATTATCATGGCTTCCTTTGCTTTATTCTTATCCTTAATCACTGGGTTCATTTTAGGAATCTTTATTAAATATTTGGAGACCCCGATAGTCAAAGCCAATAACCGGGACGTTTCCTACATCATCCTCACTTCCCTCCTGCTTTCCTTCTTGTCCACTTTTCTCTTCATTGGGCGACCAAGCAAAGCCACCTGCCTCCTCCGACAAACAGCCTTCAGCATCATCTTCTCAGTGGCTGTCTCTTCCATCCTGGCCAAAACGATCACGGTGGTGCTGGCTTTCCTGGCCACAAAGCCAGGGAAGAGGATGAACAGATGGCTTGGGAAGAGTTTTGCCAACTCCATTGTCCTTTCTTGTTCTGCTGTCCAGATAATCATTTGCTCCATCTGGCTCAGTGTCTCTCCACCTTTTCCTGACTCTGACATGCACTCCCAACCCAGAGAGATCACCCTGCAATGCAATGAAGGCTCTGTCGCCATGTTTTATGTTGCCCTTGAGTACATGGGCTTCCTGGCCGCCATCTGCTTCACGGTGGCTTTCCTGGCCAGGAATCTGCCTGGGGCCTTCAACGAAGCCAAGCTGATCACCTTCAGCATGCTGGTCTTCTGCAGCGTTTGGCTGTCCTTTGTGCCAGCCTATCAGAGCACCAAGGGGAAGTCCATGGTGGCTGTGCAAGTCTTCTCCATCTTAGCCTCCAGCGGTGGTCTGTTGGTCTGCATCTTCTTCCCCAAGTGCTACATTATCATCCTAAGGCCTGATCTGAATACAAAAGATCACCTGGCCACAAAAAGGAAAGATGGCACCTGAATCTGAAATATTTATTCTGAAGAAGAAATACTCCTTCGAACTTAAATGCTGCTAAAATAAACAATTCCGTTTTGTTTTCATTATAGAACTCTAGAGAAGAAGTCGTCAAATATGCTGAGCTGGCTAACAACCATTTATTTCCTCTTACTATTTACTTTGAATTTTCATCTTTTAACATTTATTTATTTATTATTTATTTATTTAATCAAATTTATATGCCGCCCTTCTCCTGAAGGACTCGGGGCGGCTCACAGAAATAAAAAGCATCGCACAATAAAATAATAAATTAGTTTTAGTTAATTAAAATACTCCAATTAAAACCCTTAGAAAAACTAAAAACTGAAAAACTCCCAAACTCAACATTTGAGTCCATTGTCCTGCCCTTTGGCATAACAATGAAAATTATTACTGAACTGTAACAACCCTTGAAATATTTGAAGACAGTTACTGCATTTGCTTTCAACCTTGTTGCAGGCTAAATAAACCCAGTTTCTTTTAACTGTTTCTTCTGGTGGTTGGTCATCAGCCTCTTGCTTATCCTTTTCTGAATGTGTAATTGTCCTTTCTGTGCTGTGGTGCAGCTTTCTCAGGACTGGGGTGTGAAAATGCTGAAGAAAGGCTTACCCAAAGAAACAAATTGGCTGGACAAAAACTAGTTGATGGCGGGCTTTTTTCTTTCTGGCAGCCAGCAAATTCTTGCTGCCAGGTGAGAGACTTATATAGATCTATTTCTGGCTCTTGGATGCACGGCTGTCTTTAGAAGAGCATATGACAGCCGTGGCCAGGGGGGCTTTTTATCAGGTCCGCCTGATTCGCCAGTTGCGTCCCTTTCTGGATCGGGACTCCTTACGCACAGTCACTCAGGCACTCGTCACTTCCCGCCTGGACTACTGCAATGCTCTCTACATGGGGCTCCCCTTGAGGAGCACCCGGAGGCTCCAACTGGTGCAGAATGCGGCCGCGCGGGGGATTATGGGAGTGAGGGGGCGCTCCCATGTGACACCTCTCCTGCGTGAGCTGCATTGGCTTCCAGTGGTCTTCCGGGTGCGCTTCAAGGTGTTGGTTACCACCTTTAAAGCGCTCCATGGCATAGGACCTGGGTACTTGTGGGACCGCCTTCTGCCGCCGATAGCCTCCCACCGACCAGTATGCTCCCACAGAGAGGGACTCCTCAGGGTGCCGTCGGCCAGGCAATGTCGGCTGGTGACCCCCAGGGGGAGAGCCTTCTCTGTGGCAGCTCCTGCCCTCTGGAACGATTTGCCCCGGAGATACGAAGGATATCGGATCTCCGGGTCTTTCGACGTGCCCTGAAAACTTTTCTTTTCCATCAAGCAGGGCTGGCGTGACCCCCACCCTTCTTTAGTCTTTTTTAGTTTTTTAGCTTTTAAATTGTCAATGGGTTTTAATTTGAATTGTTTTAAATTTGGGCCAAAGTTATGTAATTCTTTTAATAATTTTAAATTTTGTATTGGTATGTGTCTTAGTTCTGGCTGTGCACCACCCTGAGTCCACCGGGAGAAGGGCGGTATACAAATTGAATCAATCAATCAATCAATCAATCAATCAATCAATCAATCAATCAATATCTATATCTATGGTATTTATATCTATATCACTCTTTATCTCTCTATCTCTATCTCTCTATCTCTATCTTTCTATCTCTATCATCTCTTTATCACTCTCCCTTTCTGTATCTCTTTCTTTATCTCTACCTCTATCTATATATCTATATTTATCTAATCTATCTCTCTCCCCCCCTTTCTCATCTAATTTATATCTATACATTGATCTATATCTGTCTAATCTTTATTATCTAATCTATATCTATATTTATATTTATATTTATCTATCTCTCTATATCTATGTCTATCTCTCTGTCCATCTCTATCTATCTATCTATCTATCTATCTATCTATCTATCTATCTATCTATCTATCTCTCTATCTATCTATCTCTCTATCTATCATCTATCCATCCATCCTTACAGTTGTCAAAGTTGAGAAAGACACTTCTAAAACTTATCATGACTTTTCTACATTAAAAAGTTTTATCTAAGTTTGGAGTGTGAATCATCCCAGGGGGAGGAACTGCAGCTGGATCCTTTGGTCAACATGTTTTCTCTGGCCCTGCATTGCTGTCACAGAGAAAATCGAGCCTGTCGTCAGGATTGGTGTTCTTTGCCTTATGATTATCAAAATCACCGTCATTTTCTCTTCTTAAAAAGAACCCCAGGGACCTTTGCCAAGATCATCTTTAAGTTGAGCATCAACAAGAGCAGGTGATGTTTTCCATCCAAGGCTGCATAGACTGATTCCTCTTGTCTACTAATGCTGGATTTTGACCAAGGTCCAACTCAGGGGAAGAAGACTTAAGGTTTCTCCACTCCTATCCTCTCTGGAAAGGAATCAAAGGCTCAAGAGGTCTTGGAGAGCTTCTCCTCATGGTCCTAATCAGTTGTGAAGCCAGAAAATTCTTCTAATCCTCATCAGAAATGTTGCTGGTGTTTACCCTGCTTCTGCTGCTTCTACTACGGATAACCTGTGGGATGTGGAAGACCAAATGCTCCTTGACTTTGGAAGGGGGTATAACACAGCGTGTGCATGATTTCAAGTCAGCAGACTATATCCTTGGTGGGATTGCTTCTGAAAATATCATTCTGCGTCCATTTCACCATTTCAATGTGTCTCCCTCTACCCAAGGATACTTCCAGTGAGTCCAAAGGAGGGGGTGGAATTGCCTCTAGCTCATTCACTCCTGATTTCATCAATATCAATTATCCAACTTCTACTAGGGACTCCCTGCACTCATGGCTGCTTCTTAAATCTCCGGGAAAGACTTTGATGATCTATATATTTAGAGTTTTACAATGCACTACAGCAGCATTAGTGTTCTTCCTGAACTCTGAAATAACTCTGAATTGGAATGCCATGGGCATAATATAGCACGTAACCAATTCTGAAGGCATGATTAAAGCTCCCCGACTCTCTTATAGCCTGTATTTGAGTTCTGTTTGTAAGTTTGTCAATGTTCTTATTTCCTGGAAGTGACAAATTTTGGAGGCAGCAAGTCCAATGAGTTCAACTGATGCAACTCTTCAGTTTGCATCACAGCTTTTTTTGTACCTATCAGAAGGTAACTTCCCTACTGCTAAGATTGCTAAATAATCTCCATGACAACATCATCCATATATCGTCCCAATCTGACCCTACAAAGAGAAACATGGCTCATTATGGTTAGGAGAGTAGTTTGTAGTACAAACACCCTTCTTTTTTTTCTTTTTTTAGCTTTAATCAAAATATCTAAGGAGTGCTTAGACATTCAGGAAAGAGTTAATGGAAGGGCTAAAAGCAGAGGGGATTGGATTCAAAAGTGTAGGAAGCCCCCCCTCCCCAGATTAAAATATTCTTTATTCTTAATATTAAAAAGAGGCAGGATAGAATATTTCCCCAAAAGGGAAATGGAGAAAAAATCTTAACAAAGGCAGAAAGCAGCCCTCGTCTTCCTGCTGAGGGAAAACAGCTTCAAACTAAGAAGCTTGGAGAGGCTGAGCTTTAGGAATGCAGATGTTTGTATCCTCTTATTTATAAACAAAATGCATTCAGTCATAAATTGTCCAGTCTGAGCTGACTAAGAATTAAGAATTCTAAGGGATTAAGAATTTACATTCTCCCACCCAAATTGTAAGGACAGGTTACAATTTACAGACCTTTAGGACATAATAGGATTAACCCACCACATTGAAATAGTAAAAGGCACAAGGCTCACTACATTGCACCACCCCCTGGAGCATCTCAATCACAAAACCCCAGAACCCTATAAAGATCCATCTACTCACTCAGCCATTTTGTCAGCAACCCCAGAAACATGCTGCTGTCACTGAAGTTTCTGGAAATAAACAGAGAACTTCTTTCCAACCCACCAACCTCTATTTTATTTCCAATGTCTTTCTCCCATCTTGGAACCAGACTGGATTTTTCTTCCTACAAATGTATATTAATTTTTACAATTTTTCCCTTGACAAAATTTTAGTATATTACCGTAAGTTAGCCATTTGTCTTTACTTATCATTTCTCTTTTATACAATTCATCTTGTGTCCTAAATGTATTTTCAGTCACAACCTAGGTTTCTATCAATTCTATATTCTTGATATGGCATATCTAACAAAATGGCTTTTAAAATATGCATTAATCTTATCTTTGTTGTACATAAATGTCCATGCCACCCAAATCTTAAATCATGTCCTTTTATTTCTCATGAACATTCACCTTTTCATTCAAATTAAACAAGCAATGAAGTATAATTTCAGATCAAGTAACCCCAGTCCTCCCCTTTCTTTCACATTCTGTAACCCCTTATATTTAACTCATATTTTTTCTCCCTACTACACAAATGTAGATGTATCTTTCTGCCATGTTTGAATGATACATCAGTTGTCAAAACAGATACTGTCTGAAATAAAAATAATTTTCAGCAACAATGACAAATGTATTTTCTCCCATCCTAAAATATCTTTTTTTAACTTTGTTTCACATCTTTATGTAGTTACTTTGAAATAACATATGATTCATAGTTGTTATTTAATACCAAAGTATTTTATCTTCTTCTCAATCTTAAAACCTGTTTCATTCATTCGTTCTGTTTTACCTTCTGTTTCTGTTTGGTTGTGAAACCTGCTAATAGACCAAATTATTTTAGTTTTCCCATTAGCACCCTGATTCCCTTTAATGGATCATCCAAAACCAGCCCCAAATCATCTGCAAAAGCTCTTAAATTGTACAGTAAGTCTCTTTTTAATGGACTTCATGAATAAATTCTTGTAAAATTATTGTCATTAGAAATAAAGTTTAGCAGTACTTAATGTCCATATAGCAGAGGTAGGTTTCAGCAGGTTCTGACCAGTTCTGGAGAACCGGTAGCGGAAATTTTGAGTAGTTCAGAGAACTGGTAGTAAAAATTCTGACTGGCCCTGCCCCCATCTATTCTCTGCCTCCCAAGTCCCAGCTGATTGGGAGGAAATGGAGATTTTACAGTATCCTTCCCCTGCCGTGCCCACAAAGCCACGCCCACAAAACCATGCAATGCCCACAAAGCCACACCCACAGAACCGGTAGTAAAAAATTTTGAACCCACCACTGCCATATAGGCTAAATTTTATCCATGTGAGCGAATCCTTTGCTTCCTAGCCACTCAACATTCATTCATTCCTGTCATTTATTTATGGGGAGCAGCTGTGCGGAGAACAAGGGAGTTATCTTCTGATCGCTCTTTTATTTGGAGAGATTTCAGGGGCTAGTATTAGCACTCAGAGCTCCCATCTCCATTTTTTTTTTTTAATTTGATTTATATGCCGCCCTTCTCCGAAGACTCAGGGAGGCTTACAATGTGCTCAGCAATAGCCTTCATCCTTTTTGTATATATTTATACAAAGTCAGCTTATTGCCCCCACAACTGGGTCCTCATTTCACCTACCTTAGAAAGGATGGAAGGCTGAGTCAACCTTGAGCCTTGGCGAGATTCGAACCCTGCAGTAATTGCAGGCAGCTGGTCTTAATAAGCTTAATAACAGGGTGCCTTAAACCCCTGTACTACCAAGGCTCTTATCATTGCAATGATGTTCCTCTTCCTTCAAAAATGTCTAGTCTGCCATAGATTTCACTGGAAACTCCCAGAAGCAGAGAATATATTATGACACAGAAGCTAAATGGAGTATGATAGTGTAATCCTATTTCTTTTTGCAGGGCAGAAGCAAGAAATATATGGCATCTCCTTTCCTTCATGTTCACCATCCAAGAGATCAACCAGAATCCAAGTATCTTATCGAATATCACTTTGGGCTACAACCTCCATGATATTTATTGCAGCGAAGAAATGACTTCTGAAGCCTTGCTTGACCTTCTTTCTTTTGGACAAGCCAATATTCCAAATTATATGTGTGGAGGCGAGGAGAATCTGTTGGTTGTTCTTGATGAGACAGACTCTGACATCTCCATCCAGATTTCGACCCTCTTAGGCATCTACAAAATCCCACAGGTAAAGCTGGGAAAACTGAAAACTATCCATTTCTCCCTTAAAATTCCATCTGAAAACTCAATGCGTAGCAAACAATGTAATAGTGTGCAGTTAGAAAGTTACAAGGATCCATTAAGGTTGTAAGCAGTGGTGGGTTTCAATTTTTTTTTACTACCAGTTCTGTGGGTGTGGCTTGCTAGGCGTGGCATGGCTTGCTGGGCGTGGCTTGGTGGGCATGGCAGGAGAAGGATACTGTAAAATCTCCATTCCCACCCCACTCCAGGGGAAGATTACTGCAAAATCCCCATTTCCTCCTGATCAGCTGGGACTTGGGAGGCAGAGAATAGATGGGGGTGGACCAGTGAGAATTTTTATTACCGGTTCATCGAACTACTCAAAATTTCCGCTACCGGTTCTCCAGAACTGGTCAGAACCTGCTGAAACCCATCTCTGGTTGTAAGTTGAAGACTGCCTGTAATTCAGAGGTGGGATTCACTTATCTTCCCTACCGGTTCGTAAATGTGCCACCTCTGTGCATGCGAATGTCTTTTAATGCGCAGTAGTTGTGCATTACATCCGGGCAGGTGGGCAGAGCCTCCCGTAGTCGCTGCTACCGGTTTGCGCGATCCGGACAGAACCGGCTGAATCCCACCACTGCTGTAATTTTGTCATTTGTATGGACTTATGTTGCTAGGGTGTTTTTACAGGTTTAACGTGACTCATCTACAACCCCTTCTTTTCATTTAATCCCTTCTTTTCATTCCAGATATCTTATGCTTTTGTTTCTCAAGTGTTGAGCAATAAAGACATGTTCCCGTTTTTTTACCGGATGGTGCCTGAAGAAGGAATCCAATATTTAGGGATGGTCAAACTCCTCCTTTATTTCAGGTGGACCTCCACCGGCCTCGTTGCTCCAGACACAGACAAGGGAGAGGTGTTTCTGAAAACGTTGACGCCACTCCTGGAAACGAATGGCATTTGTGTCCTTTTCTCACTAACTCTCTCAGGGATAAATCGGTACAAAGCGGATATCCCTTCTGATATCTTTCTCAAGTGGAAACAAATCAATGTATATATTTTCTTGGTGGAGACACAGTCTGGCTTCTTTACAATATGTCTTATAGAAAATCTCTTTGAGGAGGAAATAAAGCCTAAACAAGGGGAAATCTGGATCATTACAGCAATGAGGAATATCATCCTTGACTTGAAGTATTCTTCTCTGTCTTTCCAGTACACCTACGGCTTTTTTTCTTTCTACATCCAGACCAAAAATAAGATAAAATATGATGACATGGCTCTCTTCTTTGCTTCAATGGACTGGTATGTTTATCGATCGTTTCGGTGTTCGTATTCAAAACATGTCTTGTCCGTGAATGGCTGGATCAGATGCAGAGAGAGAGAGAAGCTGAGGTCTTTGCCCCAGGAGCAGATTGAAAGGGTGCTTTCCCTCAATGGCTACCGCCTCTACCACACCATCTGGGCAGTGGCCCATGCCTTAAACGCTGCCTATGCCTCCAGATCCAAGTGGAGGAGGAGGAAAAGTGGGAAGGAGTCGGGAATTCAAACGCTGCAGCCTTGGCAGGTATTTTGTTTTCATCTCTGATTTCTCTATCTAATGCCCGGGTCGGCAACCTTAAACACTCAAAGAGCCACAAAGGTCCTAACCGGAAGCCCCCCATTCAATTCTGGAGCCAATCAGAAGTCCAGTTCCCCCACCATAGAGTCTCCTCCTAATATGGTATCCTTCTTCCTCTACCTGTCCTAACCGAAAGCCTTATCAAATTGGGGAGCTGACCGGTGACAGGGAGCCGCAGCAGAGGGATGAAAGAGCCACATGTGGCTCCAGAGCCTCAGGTTGCTGACTCCTGATCTAATGTAATCATCACTTTGCAAATAGTGGAAGGTGAAATGCTTTGTTGTTTGCAATAAAGGAAAATATTGATAACAAAATAACCAATTTTGTTGTATACATGATGTACAATGACAATAAAGGCTATACTATATTTGTAGCTCAGGGTTGAAATAGCAGTAGCACTTAGACTTATATACCGCTTCACAGTGCTTTACAGCCCTCTCTAAGCAGTTTACAGAATCAGCCTATTGCCCCCAACAATCTGGGTCCTCATTTTACCGACCTCGGAAAGAGGGAAGCCTGAGTCAACCTTGAGCCTGGTGAGATTTGAACTGCCAAATTGCAGGCAACCAGCAGTCAGCAGAGGTAGCCTGCAGTATAGCACTCTAACCACTGCGCCACCACAGCTCATGGAAATGAAAGGTCCTTGGTGCTCTCTGAGCTTGGTTATTTTCTTGCAGACATTTCATTATCCAAACTAGGTAACATCACTGGCAGATTAGCACTGAGGATGTTACTAGTTTGGGTAATGAAACATCAGCAAGAAAATAACCAAACTCAGAGAGCACCAAGGACGCTTTGCTGTTTACCCTGAAAAACCAGGGTATTTGAGAAGAATATACATGATTTTCACTGGCTTGCTCTGAGCCTTCTTGCTCCCTTAAGAAATGGCTTGTTGGCACCTTCTGGTCTTCACCATGACACATTTTGCCAAGTGCCAAGTGCCACCTGTCCTTTGTGGGGTCTAGGACAACTTCAGTGGTAGGATTCAACAATTTTTACTAACGGTTCTGTGGGCATGGCTTGGTGGGCATGGCAGGGGAAGGATACTGCAAAATCCCCATTCCCACCCCTCTCCAGGGGAAGGATACTTGTTGTGACTCCGACTCCCGAGCCTGTCCTCATGGAGGAAGAGGACTCTGAAGGTGAGTGGGAGGAACTGACAAGGCCTCCCTCTCCAGGACCCTCCTCTCTGGCAATGCCTCAGGTTCCATCCGAAGGCCAGGAGGAACAGCCTGGGATGGGCCAGGAGGAAGGCATTTCGGAGCACCCATTGATAGAGAGTGATAATGATGAATCCTGGCTTGTCAGAGGGAGAAGCGTGCGCAGCAAAGGAAGAGGCATGGGAAGGTCAGGGATTGAGCTGAGTCACTGAGCCACACCCCACAAGGATAAAAGGGGGCGTGATTGCTCGGCAGGCTTTGTGACAGACAAAAGTTTAAACTCTAAAGAGTCACATCGTGAATCCTACACTTCGGCTCAGATATATTTTGGACTAAACTCTTGTGGATAATTTGTCGCTCTGGAAACGGACTGCAGATAAGGCCTCTCCTGCTTTTTTTTTTTTTTTAAATTTGATTTATATGCCGCCCTTCTCCGGAGACTCAGGGCAGCTTACAGTGCGTTAAGCAATAGCCTTCATAGTTTTGTATATTTTATACAAAGTCAGCTTATTGCTCCCACAAACTGGGTCCTCAATTTACCTACCTTAGAAAGGATGGAAGGCTGAGTCAACCTTGAATAAGAATAAGAATAATTTTATTTCTATACCGCCCTTCTCCCAAAGGACTCAGGGTGGTGTACAGCCTATTAAAACACAAGACAACATCAGTTAAAATAGTTTAAAATTATTAAATGAATTCGGCTCAAATTTAAAACCCCAGAAATTTAAAACCCAATTTAAAATTGTTATGTTGATAGACCAGCCTGGCGGAACAACAGGGTTTTGAGTGCACAACGAAACACCCGGAGGTCGGAGATCTTACGTATTTCTGGGGGCAGTTCGTTCCACAGGGCTGGGGCTCCCACAGAGAAGGCCCTCCCCCTGGGTGTCGCCAGCCGACATAACTTGGCCGATGGCACCCTGAGGAGACCCTCTCTGTGGGAGCGAACTGGCCAGTGGGAGGCTATTGGTGGCAGAAGTCGGTCTCGAAGGTAGCCGGGTCCTGTGCCATGGAGCGCTTTAAAGGTGGTGACCAACACCTTGAATCGCACGCGGAAGACCACTGGGAGCCAGTGCAGGTCACGCAGGAGAGGTGTCGCGTGGGCACAACGGGTTGCGCCCATAACCACCCGCACGGCCGCATTGAGCCTGGCAAGATTCGAACTTACTTTAATTGCAGACAGCTGGTGTTAAATTACAGTGCTTAGTCTGCAGAGCTATCCAATTAGTACTTTTGGGAGTACTAATTGGACTTGGCAGGCGTTTTACAGTTAGCTGCCAGAACTCTCGTCTGCCAGGAATTCTGGTCTGTTTATACAATAAATTATTGGCAGGCGTGTTTGATACTGCATTTGTCTGTGTGAGGACGGGGGACAGAACAATACTGCAAAATCCCCATTCCTTCCCCACTCCTGGGGGAAGTATACTACAAAATCCCCATTCCTTCCCCACCCCTGGGGGAAGTATACTACAAAATCCCCATTCCCTCCCCACTCCTGGGGAAGGTTACTGCAAAATCCCCATTCCCTCCCCACTCCTAGGGAAGGTAACTGCAAAATCCCCATTCCCTCCCCACCCCACTAACCTGCTTTCCATCTCCGTTCTCCTGTGCAGGGCAAAAAAAGAAGACTTAGCTGATCAGCTGGGACTCAGGAGGCAGTGAATAGATCGGAGGAGTGGGGGTGGCACCAGCCATGCCAAGTCATCCAGAGGTAGTATTTGCCAATTCTCTGAACTCCTCAAAATTTCCATTACTGGTTTACCAAAACCGGTCAGGACTGGCTGAATACCACCTCTGGACGACCTGGCATGGCTAACTCACTGTGGGACAACACACTGCGGGACAAGAGTTACACTAATATCAAAGAAATGGTGGAACATACCTTCTAAAATTTGTCATTCTAGCTACATCCTTTTCTACAAAATTCTCAATTTTACAACAACTCCATAGAGAGTGTATACCTAAGTAAGGACGGAGAGCTGATAGCTGACTTGGACATTATCTACTGGGTGAAGTTTCCCAATAAATCTGTCAATCAAGTCGTCTTTGGGAGCGTAGAGAGACAGGGATCCTTGGAGTCCAAGTTGATTATCAAGGAGGATGCCATCGTGTGGCCAAAATGGCTGAACCAGGTGAGAACATCACTTCTACTCATACCCCATCATTGCCAGCAGCATTCTGGCAGTGGATTGTAGGACAACACAACACAGTATCTGAATATCTTTTCCAATTCCTTCATTGCTACCTTACCAACGGTGATATATTTCTTGACTGCTGGTTTCTTTAATCTAAGAATTGTCCTGTTGTTACAGTGTTCCTTATTTTTTATTCTTCTCTTCTCTTCTCTTCTCTTCTCTTCTCTTCTCTTCTCTTCTCTTCTCTTCTCTTCTCTTCTCTTCTCTTCTCTTCTCTTCTCTTCTCTTCTCTTCTCTTCTCTTCTCCTCTCCTCTCCTCTCCTCTCCTCTCCTCCCTTCCTTCCTTCCTTCCTTCCTTCCTTCCTTCCTTCCTTCCTTCCTTCCTTCCTTCCTTTTTCAATTATTCACTGTACATTACAAATAAGGTCTCATGTTCTGCCAGCATTGATCATTCAGAACCTTTTGAGATTCGTTTTAGAAGTTTTGCCCAAGTTTTTGGTTTGTTTGTCTGTTTTGTGCCTACGAGTCAGTGTTGACTCCTGGAGAAGTCCCTGCAGTTTTCTTGGCAAGACTTTCAAAAGTGGCTTGCCATTGCCTTCTTCCTAGGG
Organism: Pituophis catenifer annectens; assembly: GCF_029215685.1. Taxonomy (NCBI): domain Eukaryota; kingdom Metazoa; phylum Chordata; class Lepidosauria; order Squamata; family Colubridae; genus Pituophis; species Pituophis catenifer. The sequence continues at coordinate 13,893,353 of NW_027256882.1, read as the reverse complement.
CTGAGAGAGAGGAACTGGCCTAAGGTCACCCAACTGGATTTGTGCTTAAAGAGGGATCTTGGATCTCATGGTCTCCTGGTTTAAATGCAGATGCTTTAACCACTACCCCACACTGGTTCTTGCCCTAACATGGAGCTTAAAAATCAACCAAGAGGAACCCAAAGGGGAATAATGGAGAGAGGAGATTAATTGAGAAGCCATCGGCAGTTATTCCATTTGAAGAGTTAGCATTGAATACCGATTTTTAGTTAAACCAAGTTTAGTTTCCTTTCCTTAGATGCAGAACCCCAAGACCCATTCATTAATATCTCTTTTTATCTATTTAGTCCATGCCCCCTTCCAGGTGTGTTGAAAGTTGCTATCCCGGATGGGTCAAGCTAGTTCCAGAAGGAGATCCAGTCTGCTGCTACAAGTGTGTTCTTTGTGCAGATGGGACCATCTCCATTCAGGAAGGTGGGAATTCTAGAGAAGTGGGGTTTCAGTCAATCCTATTACCCATCTCTGCATCCTCATTTCTGTGCCCAAATGGTGCTTGTATGAAAGTGTGGCCCCAAGTATAACATCATGAGAACATGGAGTATGGAGATGAAGTCACTGTGCAAAGTTGTTGATGAAGATTCTCAGTCTATCCAGGTAGACCTGTCTGGAAGTTGAGTCGGGGCAACTGGACTTCTTTTCTTGTCGCTTTGAAACATTTCACTGCTTGTCCAAGTAGCTTCTTCGGTGTGAGCAAGTTGGTTAGAGGGACCCCATATTTGTCTTCCGGTGTGGTTTCATTTATCACCTAATCTGAATAGGCTCATATTAGGACTCAGCTTTATCCAGATCTGAATAAAACTTGTGACTCAGCAAGAATTGGACTCTGCCTCTTTGTTTGTTCCAGGCCAGGTCAAGTATTCCTGCTTAACAAGTAGGCAGAGAGTCATGGGGATGTAAGTGAGCCTGGATAGCTCAGCAGACTAATGCATTGTAATTCAGCTCCAGCTGTCTGCAATGTCTGCAATTAGTAAGTTCGAATCTTGCCAGGGTCAAGGTTGACTCAGCCTTCCATCCTTTTTAAGGTAGGTAAATTGAGGACCCAGTTTGTGGGGGCAATAAGCTGTATTTGTATATTTTTGTAAAAAAATATACAAAAGTATGAAGGCTATTGCTTAATGGATTGTAAGCCGCCCTGAGTCTCCGGAGAAGGGCAGCATATAAATCAATTTTTTTTAAAAAAATGTTCCAATTCCTAAATCCCCTAAAAGTCATTAAGTGTGGCATCCCTGATGAACATGTGAAGTGGTCTTAAACTTCCTGGGGACTGATGAAAGAACAGCATAAATAATTGGGGACAGGTTGTGCCTGAGGCCTCCTTAGTTTTTTTCTAAAGCTAGTTTAGTCATCTGGCATCTCTTTTTCCATGTGGAGCTCTAATCTGTTTTAGAATAAAATAGAATAAGAGAGTTGGAAGGGACCTTGGAGGTCTTCTAGTCCAACCCCCTGCCCAGGCAGGAAACCCTACACCACTTCAGACAAATGGTTATCCAACATTTTCTTAAAAATTTCCAGTATTGGAGCATTCACAACTTCGCAGGCGAATTGTTCCACTTATTAATTGTTCTAACTGTCAGGAAATTTCTCCTTAGTTCTAAATTGCTTCTCTCCTTGATTAGTTTCCACCCATTGCTTCTTGTTCTACCCTCAGGTGCTTTGAAGAATAGTTTGATTCTCTCTTCTTTGTGGCAGCCCCTGAGATATTGGAACACTGCTATCATGTCTCCCCTAGTCCTTCTCTTCATCAAACTAGACATACCCAGTCCCTGCAACCGTTCTTCATATGCTTTAGCCTCCAGTCCCCTAATCCTCTTTGTTGCTCTTCTCTGCACTCTTTCTAGAGTCTCAACATCTTTTTTTACACCGTGGCGACCAAAACTGAATGCAATATTCCAAGTGTGGCCTTACCGAGGCATTATAAAGTGGTATTAACACTTCACGTGATCTTGATTTTATCCCTCTGTTTATGCAGCCCAGAACTGTGTTGGCTTTTTTGGCAGCTGCTGCACACGGCTGGCTCTTATCTAAATGGTTGTCCACTAGGACTCCAAGATCCCTCTCACAGTTACTACTATTAAACAAGGTACCACATATACGGTACCTATGCATTTTGGTTTTCTTTTTTTTTATTGAAAAGTTTTTATTTTATAAACAAGCATACATACAATATATAATCAATCAATCAGTGTATCATCTGAATACATATTTTTTCCTCTTACTCCTCCAATACTTATCATATCTTGATATTATCATTTCATTTGTTGTAACATTTTCCCCACATTTACTTTTATATTTATACCTTTATCTATTCAACAATTTTATCCCAACCCAGCCCTCCCCCCTCCCCACCCCCACCCCGACTTCCCAGAGCAAAAACAGGGTATAACATTTAACAAGCAAAAGCTAAAATATACTAACCTACTACAAAGTTTAAAACTCCCTCACACTCTTTAACTCCTCTTTTACAAATTCATCAACCTCCCTTTTGTAAATTCTCAAAATCAATTGGGTTAAATTCTTTCTTCCTGAATATAAAAGCCTTTTTCTTGGTATGTAATCCAATAACTTTAACAATATTACAAACTTTAACAAACACTGATAAGTTTCATTTTCATCCCTCAAACACCTTTCTTTTTCAACATTGCTCCCTAATAAGATTCTAAATTAAACATTTATCCTCTTTATTCCTTCATAAACCAATTATCAATTTCTAACTATTCAGCATTAAAAATTCTAAATTAAACATTTTAAAACTTTAAACATTTTATCACCTACACCTTTTAAAATAGTATAATCTTATATTAAACATTTTAAAAACCTCTTAATGCATCAATAAGACCTTCTTAATTCATTTCTCAAAATATAAATTTCAAAACCTTCAGGAAACTATCCCTTAAATTTTTAATTAACTATTTCTATCTTTTTTCCAGTCCTTCTTCCTCAATCAACATTGCTCTCTAATAAAATTCTAAATTAGACATTTATCCTCTTTAATCCTTCATAAAATTATACATTTTAAAACTTTAAACATTTTATCTCATATACCTTCTTAAAATACTATAATCTTATGTTAAACATTTTAAAAATCTTTTAATACATCAATAAGACATTAAGTCATTTCTCATAATATAAATTTCAAACCCTTCAGAAAGGTATCCCTCAAATTTTTAATTAGCCATTTTAATACCTCGATAGCTCTTAAAAAGCTATCATTTTTACCTCGATAACTCTTAGAATAAATTTTAAAAATACAAATTTAATTAAGCTTCTCAACCTATTGCCAAAATACTCCCCCCAAAAAAGCAATCTTCAGTTCTTCCCTTCTTTCTGTATTTTTTCCAGTCCTTTTTCTTCGATAATTCTTTCTTCTTCAGCATTGCTCCTTTCTTCAACATTGCTCCTCCCCCTGCTTTTATTTTCGAAAATTTTTGAGTATAGATTTGAGGCTGATGCATCTTTGGAAATTGTTCTCTTCTAAAAGTTATCTCCTTCAATCCATAACCTCCATTTCGACTCTTCCTGCTTATATAATCAGTCACTTCCTTCCTTGAAACAGTCTGCGGGAAAAAGTCTATTTGCTGCTTTTCAGTTAACTGCATTGAAGCTTCTGCCAAAACCTCTGTCAGTGTGCTAACTTCCATCGTGATCCTGACATCTTCTTTTCCCTGCTCCAAAATCGAAATAAGTTGATTTCCTTCCCCTTTTCCAGCCAGCAAAACATTGTTGTTCTCCAGATTATAATTTTGAATAGTTCTTTCAATTGATTCTAATATAACAGAAGTATAAAAATTTAAGAGTTCTTGTAAAACCTCTACAGTCACAACTTGTGAATTTGCTGGCTCATATAATAATGATCCTCCATCGTTGATGTCAGCCATATTTCAATTTCCAGTTTAAATTTATTCAGCTATCAGGTCAATAAGTGCAATAATTTTCCACACAATTTAGAAGTATAAAGTAGTTAGAGTCAGCACCATAGTCTTTTTCAATCCACTAACACTTTAAATCTTTTTCTTGCCACGTAATCCAGTAGCTTTTACAATGTTGCAGCTTTAACGATCACTTTCACTAGTAAGTGAAAACGCCCTTAAGCGCCATCTTTCTTCCTTTTCTTTTCAACGGAGTTAAAGTTTAATACTTGCATTTTCTGTTCTCCTGATTTTGCTCTGCCAGCATCCAGGTTCAAATTTTCTCACAATCCTTAAAATTGCTCTGCTGGTGTGGTCACGACCCTTTGTTCTGCATAAAGCAGAATCGTCCCGGATCCAGAGCACTGAAGGGCTTTCAGGGAGCTCTCACCCTGCAAACCCCAGGCTTAAAAAAAAAGCCTGGGGGTCTAGGGGAGCTCTACCCAGACCCTTCTGCTCTTCTCTCCCCCATTTTCCCTGGGGGAGAGTTTCGAGCCGCTAGAACAGCTGATTTTCGCTGCTCTAACGGCAAATGGAATCACGGGGCTGGAGCTCCTGAAGTTCTCCATTCGGGGAACGCGGAGCCACCGGAAGTCATGCATTTTGTTTTTCTTGCCTAAATGTAGAACCTTGCTTTTTTCACTGTTGAATTTCATTTTGTTAGATAGCGCCCAATATTCAAGTCTGTCAAGATACTTCTGTATCTTGAGCCTATCTCCTGGAGTGTTGGCTATTCCTGCCAGCTTGGTGTCATCTGAAAATTTGATGAGCTCCCCATCTATCCCCTCGTCCAAGTCATTGATGAAGATGTTAAAGAGCACTGGGCCTAAAACAGAGTCCTGGGGTACTCCACTGCGTACTTCCCTCCATGCAGATGCAGTTCCATTGAGGACTACACGTTGAGTGCAGTTGGTCAGCCAGATACGAATCCATCTGGTGGTGATGCTGTCTAACCCACATTTTTCTACTTTATCTAGTAGTAGATTATGGTCTACTTTATCAAATGCTTTATTGAAGTCCAAGTAAATTATATCGACAGCATTCCTCTGGTCCACTCATTTTGTCACTTTGTCAAAGAATGCAATATTAGTCTGGCATGATTTGTTTTTGACAAACTCATGTTGGCTTTTGGTTATTACTTGGTTTGCTTCTAGGTGTGAGCCTTAGCTTTCCTCACTTCATTTTTACAGGCTCGGGCTATTTGCTGATATTCTGCCTTAGTTATTTGCCCCTCTTTCCACCTTTTATACTTGTCATACTTGTCCTTTTAGTCTTTGTCTAATCTGTATTGCTGGGAGTAAATACGGATTCCAGTCAAAAAGAATAAGTTCTTATTCTTGTCCTTTGCAGATTCAGAGCAATGCATCAGATGTCCAAACAATCTCTATCCAAACGAAGATCAAGATCGATGTATCCCTAAGATTACAGTCTTCTTCCATTACAGAGAAACTTTGGGCATTATCATGGTTTCCTTTGCTTTATTCTTATCCTTAATCACTGGGTTCATTTTAGGAGTCTTTATTAAATATTTGGAGACCCCGATAGTCAAAGCCAATAACCGGGACGTTTCCTACATCATCCTCACTTCCCTCCTGCTTTCCTTCTTGTCCACTTTTCTCTTCATTGGGCGGCCAAGCAAAGCCACCTGCCTCCTCCGACAAACAGCCTTCAGCATCATCTTCTCAGTGGCTGTCTCTTCCATCCTGGCCAAAACGATCACGGTGGTGCTGGCTTTCCTGGCCACAAAGCCAGGGAAGAGGATGAACAGATGGCTTGGGAAGAGTTTTGCCAACTCCATTATCCTTTCTTGTTCTGCTGTCCAGATAATCATTTGCTCCATCTGGCTCAGTGTCTCTCCACCTTTTCCTGACTCTGACATGCACTCCCAACCCAGAGAGATCACCCTGCAATGCAATGAAGGCTCTGTCGCCATGTTTTATGTTGCCCTTGGGTACATGGGCTTCCTGGCTGCCATCTGCTTCACGGTGGCTTTCCTGGCCAGGAATCTGCCTGGGGCCTTCAATGAAGCCAAGCTGATCACCTTCAGCATGCTGGTCTTCTGCAGCGTTTGGCTGTCCTTTGTGCCAGCCTATCAGAGCACCAAGGGGAAGTCCATGGTGGCTGTGCAAGTCTTCTCCATCTTAGCCTCCAGCGGTGGTCTGTTGGTCTGCATCTTCTTCCCCAAGTGCTACATTATCATCCTAAGGCCTGATCTGAATACAAAAGATCACCTGACCACAAAAAGGAAAGATGGCACCTGAATCTGAAATATTTATTCTGAAGAAGAAATACTCCTTCAAACTTAAATGCTGCTAAAATAAACAATTCCGTTTTGTTTTCATTATAGAACTCTAGAGAAGAAGTCGTCAAATATGCTGAGCTGGCTAACAACCATTTATTTCCTCTTACTATTTACTTTGAATTTTCATCTTTTAACATTTATTTATTTATTATTTATTTATTTAATCAAATTTATATGCCGCCCTTCTCCTGAAGGACTCGGGGCGGCTCACAGAAATAAAAAGCATCGCACAATAAAATAATAAATTAGTTTTAGTTAATTAAAATACTCCAATTAAAACCCTTAGAAAAACTAAAAACTGAAAAACTCCCAAACTCAACATTTGAGTCCATTGTCCTGCCCTTTGGCATAACAATGAAAATTATTACTGAACTGTAACAACCCTTGAAATATTTGAAGACAGTTACTGCATTTGCTTTCAACCTTGTTGCAGGCTAAATAAACCCAGTTTCTTTTAACTGTTTCTTCTGGTGGTTGGTCATCAGCCTCTTGCTTATCCTTTTCTGAATGTGTAATTGTCCTTTCTGTGCTGTGGTGCAGCTTTCTCAGGACTGGGGTGTGAAAATGCTGAAGAAAGGCTTACCCAAAGAAACAAATTGGCTGGACAAAAACTAGTTGATGGCGGGCTTTTTTCTTTCTGGCAGCCAGCAAGTTCTTTAGCCATCATCAGTAAGCCACACCCACATCTCATGTATCCTCCCTGTAAAGCAGTGGTTCTCAACCTGTGGGTCGGGACCCCTTTGGGGGTCGAACAACCCTTTCACAGGGGTCGCCTAAGACCATCGGAAAACACATATTTTCAATGGTTTTAGGAATAATTTTATGGTTGGGGGTCACCACAACATGAGGAACTGTATTAAAGGGTCGCGGCATTAGGAAGGTTGAGACCCACTGCTGTAAAGGTACAATATCTATTTTCTTACTTCTTCGTAGGATTTCGTAGAAACCTCCTGGGACCAAAAACGGGCCACGGGGGGGGCACCACACCCCCGTGGCCCGTTTTGGCGCTGGGGGAAGCGCCAGACTCGAAAATCAGATGGCCAACAGGAGGCGCGCGCACATGGGCAGTGGAGCTGAGCTGGGCGACAGCTTGCGTGCCCAGAGAGGGCTCTGCGTGCTACCTGTGGCACACCTATACCCTATTACAGGTATAGGGTCTCCTGCTTGACGTTGGAATTGGACTAGAAGACCTCCAAGGGCCCTTCCAACTCTGGTTCTGTTCCGTTCCGTTCTATTCCTACTCTATTCCTATTTTAATTCTACTCATTTAATTTCATTTTCTATTCGGTTCCTAAGAAGACCAAAGCAGGAAGAAGCAGCTGAACCCTGACATTTCTTCGCAAGGAAAAAACATTTGCGTACCTTGCATTCTTTCCCTTCCCATGAAAAATTCTGGAAGAAGATGCTAATAGAATCTGTTGTCAGGCAAACTTTCCAGTCACATCCTGATCAGGCCTTGTGCACAATCCAGGGTTGTGTGCAAACAAGAACGTGCGTTTTTCAGTAGTAATGCAAACATTGCCTTTCCTCAACACACTAACCCACAAAACATGTGTAAAAGACATCCGTTTGGCCTTGGGCTCAACACAACATCAACATGTTTTGCAAGCAAATTCAAAATTAAATGATTTTGATTCAATTTCAAAATTAAATAATTTGTAAATTTGTAATTTTTTAAACTATATATATATGTATATTTCCCATCCACTCAAACATAGCGTAGCCCTGAATCACAACTCACAGTTCCTGATTTATGTATTCCATCACACTTATATACCACCCATCTCACTAAATGACTCTGGGCATTTTACAAATAATGGCCGTTTCCTTTTTCATCAGTAAGTGTTGATGCCGATGATGTAAAGACAAGTCAGATATTTATTAAATTTATGGATAACTTTATCCAAGCATACAAGCCTTTTAAAGCATAATACTGTAAAAAAAAATAGCTAATTTAAAATAACCAAAATACAAAAATATAAATAATAGATTAGGTCAACCTTCCTAATCCTAGAATGATGCTGATTGGGAACTCTAATCCCAATTTATCTAAGGAGCATCAGAGTATTGACCTTGATGAATGCATACCAAACATAGTAGTGATGTTTGTACGAATATCAGGGAGAGGTGTTGACTAGATGATCTATAAATTCTCTCCGGTCTTACATTCTGTGACACCTTTAACCAATTCAGTTAAAATTCCAGTGTCCTCATTCATTGGCCTGCTAAATTTGTGTGTATGTCTCTGTGTTAAACCAATCCACTTGGCTAGCTGACAATTCAGAGTACTGTGTGAATTCAGATTATAGAAGCTGAACCGATACATCTGAACGCAGCATGTTAGCTGCAATTCAGTTAATGCTTCAGAGAGTATTAACTCTGACTATTGGTTTAATTCAGGAGTCAAAACAACATTCTGCATAAAGAGGGGCCATTCCTCTCCCACCCTTATTATTCATTTTAAAAGTTCAGTGTTCTAGTTTTATGATTGGTTAAATTAGTACAGGTAATACCACGGGAGGCTTTCAAGAAGAGGCTGGACAGCCACTTGTCAGAAATGGTACAGGGTCTCCTGCTTGGGCGGGGGGTTGGACTAGATGACCTCCAAGGTCCCTTCCAACTCTGTTACTCTGTATCTATTTTCTTTTGAGGTGATTGCAAAAGGGTTTGTCCTTGCCTGCTTCCTGGGGTTGTAAGAGGATGATCGGCCCAATGTCACGCAGCTAACTTCAGGCCCAAGACAGGACTAGAACTCACAGTCTTACAGTTGAGCAAGAGGGTCTCCCAAAAATCTTCCATGGCTAAGTGATGACTAGATCTTGGATCTTCCTGCTCCCAGGCCAAGAGTTTAGCCATAATGGCTCTCTTCGCCCTCCTTTGTTCCTGTGCAACTCAGCATTAATTTAAAATCAATCTGTTATGCTATTTTATAGCTGAGGCGTCCTTGGTGCTCTTGAACTTGGTTGTTTTCTTGCAGACATTTCATTACCCAAACTAGGTAACACCCTCAGTGCTATTCTAACTTAATCAGACTAGCCCAGGGGTCGGCAACCTGCGGCTCTGGAGCCGCATGTGGCTCTTTCATCCCTCTGCTGCGGCTCCCTGTCGTCAGTCAGCTCCACAATTGATAGGGCTTTTTGGTTAGGACAGGTAGAGGAAAAGCGATGCCATGCTAGGAGGAGACTCTATGGTGCAGGAACCAAACTTCCAGTTGGCAGAGGGAAAAAGACGCCACACCAGGAGGAGACTCTATGGTGAGGGAATCGGACTTCCGGTCAGCAGAGGAAAAAGGACACCGCGCTAGGAGGAGATTCTATGGTGGGGGAACTGGACTTCTGGCTGGCTCCAGCATTCAACGGGGGGCTTCCGGTTAGGACCTTTGTGGCTCTTTGAGTGTTTAAGGTTGCCGACCCCTGGATCAGCCTGATGATTTCATTTTAATGCTGAGCTACAAATGTTCCCCTTAATTGGTACTTGATAGTTCTTCGAATTGTGAGACCTCAGAAAACGGCCAACAGTACTCAAAATAAATGTGTAAACAGCTTGAACGCTTCCTGATGGGTTTTGTTTTCTCGAGCTATGCACCAGATCCTTGAGGAGCACCAGTGATTCACAGCAGGTCCTCTATGGAAATCTCCTTTGCTCTGGTTTTATCTGCCAAGTGGGTTTCGTAAAAGGAAGAGGAGGAAAAAACAGTGTATGATGTTAAAACATCAAATAGCCCTTGCAGAAAGTAAACTAGTAAATTCCCAGGGCTTGTTCAGTCAGCCGGTCCCTTGGTCCATCTATCTTCTACTTAGTATTAGACTTATAAGCTGCTTTAAGTACAGATGATTCAAAGTGATGCACACTTCAATTCTGTGGGAAAAAAGAAAGGATTAAAACAATGAATAACAATAGCACAACACAATCACCTAAATAATAACAAGAATCTAGGATTCTTATTCTAATACAGAAAATTCTTAAAGTGAATAGAAAGATAAAACCAGAAACTTTGTGGGGGGGGAAGGGGTGAAATGCTCCCGGTTCGGACCAGATCGCCCGATCTGGTAGCGATGGAGGCGGGTGGTTCAGAGAACCGGTAGCAAAAATCCCTGCCCCCCCCCATGCCCAGCTGAGTCGCACAATCATCAGAGGCTTTTTTTTAACTTTTAAAAGCATTTTTTCTACAACCTCTTCGGCTGAAAAAATGCTTTTAAAAGTAAGAAAAAAAGCCGCTGATGATAGCGCAGCTCAGATGGGATCGTCAAAGGCTTTTAAAAGAAAAAAAACCCCTTTTTTCTTTTAAATGCCTCTGACGATCCAAGCTGAGTTGCCTGATCGTCAGAGGCATTTAAAAGAAAAAAAGCCTCTGCCAATCAGGCAACTCAACTTGGATCGTCAGAGCCTTTTGAAAGCATTTTTTTTACAACCTCTTCACCGAAATGGTTTTAAAAGTAAAAAAAAAAAGGCCACGCCCACCCAGTCACATTACCCCAAGCCACGCCCACAGAACCGGTAGTAACAAATTTTAGATTTCACCACTGGGGGGGAGGGGCAGCTTAATGGAAAAAGACTTGGGGGGAAAATTTGGAACTCTGATCTTGACGGCACAAAAATGGAAGGACATTTTGATTCTCCCCCATGGATGAATGGCTACAAAAGTTGATGCAGCTAGCAGAGATGGCTACATTGACCATTTTGGTTTTTTTAAAAAAATATATAAGTACCACCCAGGGTTTGTTTTCAGTGAGATGGGCTGCTATATAAATTTGATAAATAATAAACAAATATTTTTTCTATTCCTGCCCCTGATAAAGAAATGTGAACCTACAGATCTACATCCCCTACTTACCACTGGAGGACTTTCAAAATCCTGTATGCTGGCTGTAACAAAGAGATGAGAAAAATCAAGATTTTGGAGGAAAACAGCATGTCCCTTTTAGTCAAACAATAGATCACATACACGAAACGCAAACTCCTGGGCATCTCCCACATGTACACGTTTTAAAAACATAAAAGGGTTTCCTCTTGCTATCTGTCATCTCATGTCAACCACCATATAGAATGGAGATCTCCAAATTGGGCCACTTTTAAGACTTATGGACTTCAACTCTCACTTCAACTCTCAACTTCAAGTCTGGGGAATTCTGGGAGTTGAAGTCCACAAGACTTCAAGTCGCCAAGTTTGGAGACCCCTGATCCAGAACAGGGTTTTTCCAAAATCTGTTCCACATGCATGTGATGGACATCATTTAAAAAAAAAAAAAGCCAATGCAATCAAATACAGCCAGGCTTTGATAGTAATTTATCTAAAATATAGCAGGAAAGCAAAGATAATGGCCCCTATTGTTCCCTATAAAAATACCTCAGACCAGGGGTGAAATGTAAAATTTGTTACTACCGGTTCTGTGGGCGTGGCTTGGAGGGGGGTAATGTGACTGGGTGGGCATGGCCAACTTTTAAAAAAAAAAACTTTTCAAAGCATTTTTTCTAATGCTTTGAAAAGCCTCTGCCGATCAGGCAACTCAGCTGGGATCGTCAGAAACTTTTCAAAGCATTTTTTTTAACCACCTCTTCGGCCAAGAGGTTGCAGAAAAAAATGCTTTGAAATGCCTCTGACGATCCCAGCTGAGCCGCGCGATCATCAGAGGCTTTTTTTTTTTACTTTTAAAAGCATTTTTTCGTTGGAAGAGGTTGTAGAAAAACTGCTTTTAAAAGTTAAAAAAAAAAGCCTCTGATGATCGTGCGGCTCAGCTGGGCATGGTGGGGGGGGGAGGGGTTGCAGGGATTTTTGCTACCGGTTCTCCGAACCACCACCTGCCATCGCTACCGGATCGGGCGATCCGGTCCGAACTGGGAGCATTTCACCCCTGCCTCAGATGTGTATGTGTGTGTGTGTTCTCCTGCAAAAAAATGAGCCTGGTTGTCGTTTTGCTCATGTTGGCCCCTTACCCACAATTTACTCTTCCCCAGCACCATTTTCCTCTGTTTTCCCCAAACAAACTCTTATGCAAAGTTTCAGGGGGATTATTATGCCCAGCCAACAATTAGCTTCATTTATTGCCATTTTTCTATCTCTAGAGGTTAGTCTCTGGATCAAGGCTGGGAAAAAAAAATTAATAAAACATATTGTGGTTGGCTGATGGCCACAACGTTTGCTACAGCCTCTATATGTTTCACTCAATTTTTCTTTGTGTGTTGTTTTTTTTTTTTATTGAAAAAGTTTCTTTGTGTGTTTTATTGTGAACTGCCCAGAGAGATTTGAATACTGGGCAGTTCAGAAATTCTAACTAATCGATCAGTCAATATTGATTAAGGTTATTAATCAATATTAAGGTTGACTCAGCCTTCCATCCTTCCGAGATAGGTAAAATGAGGACCCGGATTGTGGGGGCAATAAACTGACTTTGTATAAAAAAGAACACCGCTTAGTGGGGGCCCGAAAGCCCTACTAAGCAGTTATATACAAAAGTATGAAGGCTATTGCTTAATGCATTGTAAGCCGCCCTGAGTCTCCGGAGAAGGGCGGCATATAAATCGAACAAATAAATACATACATACATACATACATACATACATACATACATACATACATACAAACGTACTTCTACAGGTAATCCTCGACTTACGACCACGATTAAGTCCCAAATTTCCGATGCTAAGCAACACAGCTGTTAAGTGAGTTTCGCAAAAGGCGATCACATGACCCCAGGACCAGGCAACCGTCATAAATACAAGACAATAGCTAAGGATCCAAATTGTGATCCTATGGCCAGGGAGATACTGCAACGGGTTTTAAATGTGAAAAATAGTCATCAGTCATGTTTTTTGGTGCCGTCGTAACTTCTAATGGTCACTAAATGAAGGATTGTAGATTGAAGACTACCTGTATGTAGCAGGATCCTATACAGGTGGTCCTTGACTTACAACATTTCATTTAGTGACCATTCAAAGTTACAACAGCATTAAAAACAATGACTTATTAGAATTAGAAATCTTTATTGGCCACGTGTGATTAGACACACAAGGAATTTGTCTCCGGTGGATAAGCTCTCAGTGCACATACAACAATAGGGATAGATGATTACGACCATTTTTTTTTCACACTTATGACCATTGCAGAATCCCCAACATCACACGACTTACATTTGGGTGCTTGACAACTGACTCACATTTATGACGGTTGCGGTGATCCTCTTTTGCGACCTTCTGACAAGCAAAGTCAAAGGGGAAGCCAGGTTCTCTTAACAAGCATGTACTAAGTTAACAACTGCGGTGATTTCACTTTAATGATTGTGGCAAGAAACATCGTAAAAATGGGGCCCTTAGCAAATTTCTCGCTTAGCAGCATAAAATTTGGGCTCAATTGTTTGTTTTCTTTTGTTTGTTTTATTAGATTTATATACCGCCCTACTCCCGAAAGGACTCAGGGCAGTGAACAGGCACAAAATAAAATACATAGATACAAAAGTTAAAAGACATAATTAAAACCAGATTAAATAATTTAGCCCGAGACAATTAAAAAATCCCAATAATTTAAAACAGATTAAAATTTTGATTTAAAAGAATTTTAAAACAGGGGAGAAAATTAGGCCAGGCCGGCTTGCTGGAATAGAAGAGTCTTAAGAGCACGGCGGAAAGTGCACAGATCTGGGATCCTCCGTATCTCCAGGGGGAGCTCGTTCCAGATAGTGGGTGCCCCCACAGAGAAGGCTCTCCCCCTGGGGGCCGCCAGTCGACATTGTTTAGCTGACGGCACCTGGAGGAGCCCCTCTCTATGAGAGCGTACCGGCTGGTGGGAGGCTGCTTGTGGTAGTAGGCGGTCCCGTAAATAACCAGGTCCTAAGCCATGGAGTGCTCTAAAGGTGGTGACCAAAACCTTGAAGCGCACCCGGAAGACCACCGGGAGCCAGTTCAGCTCGCTCAGGAGAGGTGTCACACAGGAGCGCCATGTTGCTCCCATAACCACCTGCGCAGCCGCACTCTGCACCAGTTGGAGCCTCCGGGTGCTCCTCAAGGGGAGCCCCATGTAGAGAGCGTTGCAGTAGTCCAGGCGGGAAGTGACGAGGGCATGAGTGACTGTGTGTAGGGAGTCCCGATCCAGAAAAGGACGCAACTGGTGAATCAGGCGAACCTGATGAAAAATCCTCCCGGTCACGGCCGTCAAGTGCTCTTCTAAAGACAGCCGTGAATCCAGGAGGACACCCAAGTTGTGAGCCCTCTCCGTGGGGGCCAGCGATTCGCCCCCAATAGTCAGCGATGGCGTCAACTGACTATATCGGGACGTCGGAAACCACAGCCACTCGGTCTTGGATGGGTTGAGCCTGAGCCTGTTCCTCCCCATCCAGATCCTCACGGCCTCCAGACACCGGGACATCACTTCAAGGGCATCGTTGGGATGGTCCGGGGTGGAGATGCACAGCTGGGTGTCATCAGCGTACTGGTGATGACACCCAGTTGTGATTGTAATTCAAGGACTACCTGTATTTCTCATGGCAGGGAAGCTGTATACCTGCCAGTTTCATTTGGGCTAATCAAGATCGTTCCCCCTTCCATCCCAAAGGCAACCTGTACCAAAATTACATTTCAAGGTCACTCACCTGATGCTGTTCTGTATGGGCTTCTGCCACATTTTTCTGCAAAACAGAATCAAGAAGTCAGAAATTATGTTCCCACTTAAAGATCCCTCAATTTCCCCTCGGCCTTTGGTAGAAGTTCAGAAGTTCAGACCTTCATTCCTGCAGCATCAGAAACTTCCCAGCGCTGGGCTGGGAAGTCGGAAAACCCTCCTGGAAGACTCGAATTGCCCCCAAATGCTGGGGTGTGAGCATGTCATTAGCTAACCTTGGCAGGTTTAATGAAGCTAAGCAGGATCAATGTTGATTAATTCTTGGACATCCCAAGTTCAGGTTGTAGCCCCTGAATTTCTTAGTGGTCTCCCATCCCAGCACTAAACAAGATGAGCTCTGGCTTGTTTCTTGAAGTCTACCAAGTTCAGCTCAGTGCTGCTACCAGTTAGGCAGAGGAGTTTCCAGAGCCCAAATCAAAGCGACCACGTTCAGTCACCATCCTCAAAAACAAATCAGCCTAAATATTACCGCTTAAGAGGGTGTTTTAGAACCTTGCCGGCTTGAAGGCGCATGGACTTCAACTCCCAGAATTCCTCAGCCAGACGTCCATGCATCTTCAAATGCCAAGGTTTCAGATACAGAGTTGGAAGAGAGCTTTTACTGTAGGTCATCTAGTCCACCCCCTGCCCAAGCAGGAGACCTCACACCATTTCTGACAAATGGCAGTCCAATCTCTTCTTGAAAGCCTCCAGTGATGAAGCTCCCACAACTTCTGAAGGCAACTTCTGATCCATTGGTTGATTGTTCTCACTCTCAGAAAAGTTCTCCTTATTTCTAGGTTGAATCTCTCCTTGTTCAGTTTCCATCCATTATTCCTTGTCTGGCCTTCAGGTGCTTTGGAAAATAGCTTGACCCCCATTTTCTCTGTGGCAACCCCTGAGATATTGGAACACTGCTATCATGTCTCCTCTAGTGCTTCTCTTCAGTAGACTAGCCATGCCCAGTTCCTGCAACTGTTCTTCATATTGAAGAATATTATTGAACTAATAAAATAAATAAATATGTTTTAGCCTCCAGTCCCCTAATCATCTTGGTTGTACTGCTCTGGACTCTTTCTAGAGTCTCAACATCTTTTTTATAGTGTGACCAAAACTGGATGCAGTATTCTAGGTATGGTTTTACTAAGGCTTTATATAGAGTTTATTTATTTATTTATTTGTTCAATTGATATGCCGCCCTCCTCCGAAGACTCAGGGCGGCTTACAATGCACTTATAGCAATAGCCTTCATTCTTTTGTATATACCTGCTTATTAGGGCTTTTAGGTTTAGGTTTAGGTTTATTAAATTTGTATACCGCCCTTCTCCCGAAGGACTCAGGGCGGTGAACAGCCAAGATTAAAATACATACAATATAAAAATTAAGATGAATTAAAACAGAATTAAATCAAATTGGCTTCCCAAAATTTAAAACCCTTTGCCCATAAAATAACCCATTAAAATTTTAAGCCAGCCCCGTTTGCTGAAATAGGAAGGTCTTCAAAGCTCGACGGAAAGTACGGAGGTCCGTGATCAGTCGTATTCCTGGGGGTAGCTCGTTCCAGAGGGCGGGTGCCCCCACAGAGAAGGCTCTCCCCCTGGGGGTCGTCAGTCGACATTGCTTTGCCGACGGCACCCTGAGGAGACCCTCTCTGTGGGAGCGGATTGGCCGGTGGGAGGTTATCGGTGGCAGAAGATGGTCTCGTAAATAAGCGGTGGCCCCCAATAAGAGGTGTTTCTACAAAGTCAGCTTATTGCCCCCACAATCCGGGTCCTCAATTTACCTACCTCGGAAGGATGGAAGGCTGAGTCAACCTTGAGTTTGGTGAGATTTGAACTCGCACTAATTGTAGGCAGCTGGCGGCTAAGTGCAACATAACAGCACTTAGTCCGCTGCACCACCAAGGCTCTGCACCAAGAGTTGTACTACTTTAGGGTATCATATGGACCAGTTCTCCAGGACTTTCAGGAGATTTGGAGGCTGTGTTTGGGAAGCTTGTGGAAAATGCCAGATTTGGGGGCACTGGGGTTGAAAGCATGTCAGATGGGGGATTCTAGAGTTAAAGTTCATCAATCTTCAAACTGCCAAGGTTGACAAACACAATCTTAGGATATTACGTAGTTTATTGTGTAAAACAGGTCTCCAAAAGCAAACCAACTTCAACATTATGGCTTAGAACAGTGTTTCTCAACCTGCTCTATTTGAAGATTGTGGACTTCAACTCCCTGGCTGTGGAATTTTGGGAGTTGAAGTCTAAATATCTTCAAGTTGACCAGGTTGAGGAACACTACTTTAGGGTATTATGTAGACCACGTCTCCAGGATCTTCAGGAGGCCATGTTCAGAGGGAGCCTGATCAGAAAGCTTGTGAGAAATACCAGGTTTGGGGCTGGAGGCTGGCAGCACCTCCCACATGTTTTGTGAATGACACACCCTGTGCCCACTCAAGAGATACTTACTGACGTAGACAGTCACTCCAACAGCAACGAAGACTGTGGCCACCACAACCCCGACGACTCCGGCCACGAGTCCCATGTTGGAGACAAAGGCTGTGTTAAAAAAAGGATAAAATGACTAGAGGTGTCCTTGAGATTTTTCTTCCCTCTAATTTCTCAGTTTTAGCAAGAGGGCAGCGAAGACTGAGTTAACTAAGCCATGGTGCTCTAAAACAGTGGTCCCAAACTTTCTCGCTTTGTGGACTGATGGGGGGTGGGAGAGGGGGTGGTTCTCCACGAGAGGCAGTGAACATGTGCATGCAGCTCCATTTATACAAGTGGTGGGCATATGCGCCCCGCCACTTGCTCAAATGGAGCTGTGGATGCATCTGTGCTCACCTGCTACTTCCGTGCTCGGTTCTGACCAGGCCACAGCCTGGTACTGGACTGCGGCCCAGGGATTGGGGACCCCTGCTCTAAAATATTCCTAATAGCAGGGACAGAACCTCTGATCCAGGGTGATAATTGATTTGTTGAAGGAGGAGCCAAATAGCCATTTTTCTGAGATGCTTTAACTTGGATGCCTGCACTGAGCAGAGGTGGACTGGATGACCTCATGGGAACCTTCCAACTCTAAGATTTTGACACACAATTAGATAGATAGATAGATAGATAGATAGATAGATAGATAGATAGATAGATAGATAGATAGATATGTTAGGAAATGGTTATTGCCTAATTGGTTGGCCAGGAAATATATAAGCCAACATTGTATGTTTGTATTGTGTGAATGTATTATGTAGCTTTAAGAACTGTGCTGAGTCATTCTGCATCCTGTTTGGCTGAGCTCTGTAGCCAATGTATTTAAGAAGAGCTAAATTATGGTTAGTGTGGACACTACACCATTTTACCTGCTCCTACGCTGTAACACTTTTTGATCTCTATGGTCAACTGTCTGATCATGATTAGTTATTTACTGCTTTCTGATATTTATTGAACTGTTTTTATATTGTTCCTGATTGTTCCTTGTATTTTTCTGCAAACTGGTAAGAACATTGTATATCCCTGGATTGATCTTATATTCCACTTTATATGGCTAAGACTTGGATTGTTAAAGGACTATGATTTTGCTTTTCCCTTAAAGTAAAATACTTTAAAACCCAGTTTGTCTGTATGTTGTTCGCAATTACTCTCAAAACATTTCCGTGCGTAAAACTCTAACGGTACTCTGCTTTATAAGCCACAACTTCGGGTGTAACTCAATAATATCCTTAACAAGATAGATAGATAGATAGATAGATAGATAGATAGATAGATTGATAGATTGATTGATAGATTGATAGATTGATAGATTGATAGATTGATAGATTGATAGATTGATAGATTGATAGATTGATAGATTGATAGATTGATAGATAGATTGATAGATTGATAGATAGATAGATTTTCCATACCATAACCCCCCTCCGACTCTACACATCCACACACGTTCTTTCTTTTGACATCCCATAGAGCCAAACTTTACACAACCACCCTTAAAATTTCCTCCTCTTTCAGAAGGCCTTAATTTACTCACCAGCTCAGATTTCCACAAAGGTCCGAGTTGCCAAACACACTGGACTAGTTCAAGGGTTCATCTGAACTTAGGTTAGGTCTCTTTAGGGCCTACCATGTTGAGTAAATCCAACCTTTGACCAAATTTATGGTCAACGCATTGGGTGAACCCAGTAAATGAGGGAACTTCATCACCACGTTCATTAGGTTGTATGATCACAGCTATGTGAGGTTTCAAGGACACCTTTGCTCATGTTCAACTGGTTCCCCCCACCCCCTTTCTCTTACCAGGCTCCTTCCAGGCCACGATCAGAGGCTCTGGCAGCCCGGCATGCTCCACATAGCACCGATAGCGGTCCCTCTCCTTCGGGTCAACCTCGATGCTCAGCCAGGCATGGTAGGTCCCATCTGAGTTTGGAAGGACACCACCCCGGAAGGTGTCCTGCTCCCAGACTTCCCCAGACTTCCTCCAGGTGGCATCCACCTCTTTGGGATAAAAGCCGTAGACTCCGCAGATGAGGGTCTCCATACCGCTATACTGGATCCTGCGAGTTACCATCACCAATGGGGGCTCTGTAGAGAACACAACACTGTCGAATTTTAAGACCGCACTTAACAGATTAACAAAGTTGGAAAGGACCTTGTACATCTTCACTTCCAACCCCTGGCCAAGCAGGAGACCCTACACCAGTGATGGCGAACCTATGGCACGCGTAGCCATATCAGTGGGCATGTCAGCTCAGCTCTGGCGTGCATGCATGCACCAGCCAGTTGATTTTTCGGCCTTTTGGGCCCACCAGAAATAGGGAAACAGAATGTTTCCTGCCTCTGGAGGGCCTGTGGGGAGTAGGGAAGGCCCGTTTTACTTTCTCACCTGGCTCCAGATCCTCTCTATGCGTCTGGGGAGGGTGAAAACAGCCTTCCCCACCCTCCTCGGAGGCGGGGAGGGGGTCATGTGTGCATGCATGAGACGGGGCACATAAATTATGGGTGTGGGCACGCATGCACGTAAACCTCCCCCGCCCCCCCGGCATGCGATGGCAAAAAGGTTAGCCATCACTGCCCTACACCATTTCTGACAAATGGCAGTCCAGTCCCTTCTTGAAAGCTTCCAGTGATGAAGCTCCCACAACTTTCCAAGGCAAACTGTTCCATGGGTTGACGGGTTGAATGAGCCACGTTGGCGCAGTGGTTAGAGTGCAGTATTGCAGGCTATTTCTGATGACTGCTGGCTGCCTGTAATTTGGCAGTTTAAATTTCACCAGGCTCAAGGTTGACTCAGCCTTCCATCCTTCAGAGGTGGGTAAAATGAGGACCCAGATTGTTGGGGGCAATAGGCTGACTCTGTAAACCGCTTAGAGAGAGCTGTAAAGCACTGTGAAGCGGTATATAAGTGCTATTGCTATTGTTCTCACTGTCAGAAAATGTCTCTTTATTTCTAGGTTGAATGTCTCCTTGATCAGTTTCCATCCATTATTCCTTGTCTGGCCTTTGAGTATCTAGGAAAATAGCTTTGCCCTTTCCTCTCTGTGGCACTGCTATCATGTCTCCCCAATCCTTCTCTTCACTAGACTAGCCACACCTAGTTCCTGCAACTGTTCATCATATGTTTTAGCCTCCAGTTCCCTAATCATCTTGGTTGCTCTTCTCTACACTTTTTCTAAAGTCCCAACATCTTTTTTACATTGTGGCAACCAAAGCTGGTAGTATTTTATTTTTATAAAGTACAAAATAAAATACAAGTATTTTATTTTTATAATTATAATGTACACTGAAGATGGCATTTAATTTCATTGTACGAGGTGCAATGACAATAAAGTAAACTAAACTAAACTAAATTTAGGATTGCATTGGCTTTTTTGGCTGCCGCCGCACACTGTTATTTCATATTTAAGTGGTTGTCCACTAAGACTCCAAGATCCCTCTCACAGTTACTGCTATTAAGCATGGTTCCACCCAGTCTATATGTATACTTTTGGTTTTTCTTGCCTAAGTGTAAGACTTTACTTTTCTCTACACTGAATTTCATTTTGTTAGATCAGAGATCTTCAAACTTGGCAGCTTTAAGACTTGTGGACTTCAACTCCCAGAATTCTCCAGCATAGCTGGCTGGAGAATTCTGGGAGTTGAAGTCCACAAGTCTTAAAGCTGCCAAGTTTGAAGACCTCGGTGTTAGATATTTCTGTAGCATGGAGATCCTGCACTCTCCTGTAACATCACCAACCCTTGGCTCCCTCCTTCCTTCCTCACCTTTCCTCAGCAGGGATTCCTTTCCATACACCATGCACTTCTGAAGCAGCTGGATACATTCCTGCTCCAAAAAGTTATTCCTGCTCTGGGCGATGAAAGGCTCCGCTTCCCACCTCCTCTTGGTCACCTGAGCGCGGACGTCGACCGCGGTCCAGGTGAGGGTCTTCTGATCCAAGCTGATGAAGTCCTCTCCATCGTAGCCATACTGGTAAACCCCGCCCTTGTGGCCATCTTTGCTCAGATCGCAGCCGATCACGCGCTGCCAGCTGTGAAACCCTGCCGAGAAGATGGACACAGAACAGAAGTATGACACTCCCAGGAGAACCCGCTCACTGTCCCTATTCTTGTCCTCCTTTTTGGTTTCTTCTCCCACTTGGGTAGTTGAAAATGTACCGATTTAGCAGGAGTCAGGAGATAGTTTGGTAAACATCCAGCTGCATGCCGCAATGGGCAGGTCCAACTCAAACATTTTTTTTTAATTTGATTTATATGCCGCCCTTCTCCGGAGACTCAGGGCGGCTTACAATGCGTTAAGCAATAGCCTTCATACTTTTGTATATTTATGCAAAGTCAGCTTATTGCCCCCACAAACTGGGTCCTCAATTTACCTACCTTAGAAAGGATGGAAGGCTGAGTCAACCTTGAGCCTGGGGAGATTTGAACTAGCAGTAATTGCAGGCAGCTGAATGATAATAACAGGCTATTAGTCTGCTGCGCGACCAGGCTCTTTGCCTGGTGGAGAGAATTGGAGAGAATCTCCAAGGTAGGAACCGCCTTCTCTTTTTTTTTTGGTTTAGAACAGAGTTCCCCAACCTTTCTGGATTGGCGGCCGAGAGTGGGAGGAAGGGGCAAGAAGGCATAGTTTTGTGGGAGGGGCAAGCACACACGTGCATGTGCATGAACACAAGTTGCTCATGCAAGTAAGGCTAAGAGTGCTTGTGATGCAGGGGTGAAATGCTCCCAGTTCAGACCAGATCGCCCAATCCGGTAGTAATGGCGATGGGTGGTTTGGAGAACCGGTAGCAGAAATCCTTGCCCCCCCCCCATGCCCAGCTGAGTTGCGTGATCATCAGAGGCTTTTTTTTTTTACTTTTCAACAAAGGCTTTTAAAAGTAAACCAAAAAAAAGGCTCTTATGATCGTGCAGCTCAGCTGGGATCGTCAGAGCCTTTTAAAAGCATTTTTTCTACAACCGTTTCAGCCGAAGAAAAAATGCTTTTAAAAGTTAAAAAAAAAAAAAAGTTGGCCATGCCCACCCAGTCACATTATCCCCCACCAAGCCATGCCCACAGAACTGGTAGTAACAAATTTTACATTTTACCACTGTTGTGACGATGCTCACACAAATGGGGCACGGATGAAATGCTACTGGTTTGCACCGGTTCAGGAGAACCGGTAGTGGCGGCGGGTGGTGGTTCAGAGAACCAGTAGCGGCGGCAGCGTGAGACTCCACCCACTCACCTGGACGTTGTTACTTCCTGGTTTTAACCAGGAAGTAACCTGTTTTTTACCCTCTGTGCATGTGCAGAAGGGTTTGCGCATGCTCAGAGGGTCAAAGTGCGCATGCGACACGCGGGGTACATGCACTTCTGAACTGATCTTTATCTTTATCTTTATCTTTATCTTTATTCAAATTTCTATACCGCCCTTCTCCTTTCGGACTCAGGGTGGTGAACAGCCAAAAAATAAAACATTTTATATACAAAAGTTAAAATAAATTTAAAATAATTAAATAAATTCGGCCCATTAATTTAAAACATTCCAATTAAAACCATATCAAAATTATTTAAAACCAATCATAAAATCAGGACAGCCCGGCTAACTGAAAAAAATAGGTTTTGAGAGCCCGACGAAAAGTCCGGAGGTCTGGGATCACTCGTATCTCTGGGGGTAGATTGTTCCAGAGGGTGGGTGCCACCACAGAGAAGGCTCTCCCCCTGGGGGTCGCCAGCCGACATTGCCTGGCCGACGGCACCGAGGAGGCCCTCTCTGTGGGAGCGAACTGGCCGGTGGGAGGCAATTGGTGGCAGGAGGCGGTCCCATAGATACCCCGGCCCTAAGCCATGGAGCACTTTAAAGGTGATCACCAACACCTTGAAGCGCACCCGGAAGTCCACCGGGAGCCAATGTAGCTCGCGCAGGAGAGGAGTCACATGGGAGCGCCCCGTCACTCCCATAATGATAGGGAAGGTAAGTAGATTTCACCACTGAAGTGGGGCCGTGAGCACCCGCAACGCTCACGGTGACGCTTGTGTGAATGGGCTGTGAGTTCCTGCATGAGTAGGGCCATGAGTGCCCGTGATGCAAAAAAAAACCCCAAACCAAAACCCCAGACCCCATTTTCTTTGCTAGCATTTTCTAACTGGTTCAGATTCTTCCTAAAGAGGTATGGTTCTCTCTGGAGGCCAAAATCCATAGTTCCCAGCCCTCCCCGCCCAATGTCTTACCTCTGCTGGAGTTGTGATAGCTGTGCAAGATGGCAAGGTCAGTTTTGAACCGCCGCTCCGTGGTGCTGACTCTCCGTGATGTCAGATCCCAGAAATGGGAGTTGTCCTCCTCCTCCTCCATTTTATGAAGCCAGGACATTTGGGGTAACATCCTTCTTGTGCGGGGGTCAAAATGTGCAGCGAGCTGGTCGTCCACATATGCCACCACAATGTAGTGGGGCACATCCTGGCTGGAGCCCATGACCAGAGTGTAGAAAATGCGCAGTGAATGGGAGCCTGAAAAGAGCACCGGGGGGGGGGGAGGGGAGAGAAAGGAAATTTGGGATAGAGGTGTCACACTTAAACCCCCCACACACACACCATTTTTTATTTGGAATCAGCTCCCTATTTCGAGAAAGCCTCAATACAGCTAGTCCTTAACTTACAACTATTCAGCACAAGAGCTGCGGTGGTGCAGTAGTTAGAACGCAGTACTGCAAGCTACTTCTGCTGATTGCTGGCTGCCTGCAATTCGGCAGTTCGAATCTCACCAGTCTCAAGGTTGACTCAGCCTTCCAGCCTTTCGAGGTCAGTAAAATGAGGACCCAGATTGTTGGGGGCAATAGGCTGACTCTGTAAACCGCTTAGAGAGGGCAGTAAAGCACTGTGAAGCGGTATATAAGTCTAAGTGCTAGATAGATAGATAGATAGATAGATAGATAGAGACAGACAGACAGACAGACAGACAGACAGACAGACAGACAGACAGACAGACAGACATAGATCAGAGGTGTCAAACTCAAGGCCCGTGGGTCAGATCTGGCCGCGGTGGTGCAGTAGTTAGAATGCAGTACTGCAGGCTACTTCTGCTGATTGCCGGCTGCCTGCAATTTGGCAGTTCGAATCTCACCAGGCTCAAGGTTAACTCAGCCTTCCAGCCTTTCGAGGTCAGTAAAATGAGGACCCAGATTGTTGGGGGCAATACGCTGACTCTGTAAACCGCTTAGAGAGAGCAGTAAAGCACTGTGAAGCGGTATATAAGTCTAAGTGCTAGAAAGATAGATAGATAGATAGATAGATAGATAGATAGATAGAGACAGACAGACAGACAGACAGACAGATATAGATCAGAGGTGTCAAACTCAAGGCCCGTGGGTCAGATCTGGCCCGTGGGGCCAGCCTGGAAACAGCAAAGGACCAGCCGACAGTGCCTTTGTCAGCAAAAGCGGAGCTTGGAGGGGGAGGGCATACATGTCCCCCCAGCTCCGTTTTCTCTGGCAGAGGGCTGCAAGAAGCTGTTGTGTCCGAAAAAAGGGCACAGGAGAGCAACGCGTGCCCCTGCCCCTTGAGTTCCATTTTTGCTGACAGAGCGCTCTCAAAACAAACTAAAAACAAAACAAAAGGAGAAATGTTTCCCCTTTTGCATTTGAGCATACAAGAACGGACAGGAAAGGAGAAAGGGAAAGTGGAAAGACAAAGAAAAAGAAGGGAAGATGGGAAGGGAGCAAAGGAGGAAAAAGAAGGAAAGAGGGGAAGGAAGGAGAAAGGAGAATGAAGAGGGAAGGAAAAAGGAAGGAAGGAAGGAAGGAGAAGGAAGGAAGGAAGGAAGGAAGGAAGGAAGGAAGGAAGGAAGGAAGGAAGGAAGGAAGGATAGCCGGCTAAGGAATTCTGGGAGTTGAAGTCCACAAGTCTTAAAGTTGACCACTTTGGAGACTCCCTGCTCTAAAATCTTGGCTACCTACGGAGGTATATCAGGAAAGATATCCTGCAGGGATAAACTACATGCCCTCTAGTACCCCTTCAGTTCTACCCCAGGAGGTATAAAACCATGCCAAAAGTCTGCAAAGGGTTTAACAACGTATATTTATTTCAGACAGATAGGATACGATCAGAGGTGGGTTTCAGCAGGTTCTGACCAGTTCTGGAGAACCGGTAGCAGAAATTTTGAGTAGTTCGGAGAACCGGTAGTAAAAATTCTGACAGGCCCCGCCCCCATCTATTCTCTGCCTCCCAAGTCCCAGCTGATAGGGAGGAACTGGGGATTTTGCAGTAACCTTCCCCTGTATTGGGGAGGGAATGGAGATTTTACAGTATCCTTCCCCTGCCATGCCCAAATCACGCCTTCTCTGTGGGAGCCCCTGCCCTTTGGAATGAACTGCCCCCAGAAATGCGTAAGATCTCCGACCTCCGTATATTTCGCTGTGCCCTCAAAACCTTGTTGTTCCGCCAGGCCGGGCAATCAATGTAAAGATTTTAATTGGTTTTAAATGTGAGATTTTAAACTTGGGGGTTTTATAATTGAGCTAATTATTTAATAATTTTAATAATTTTAAATTTTTGTTTGTCTTTGTGCTTTTAATTAGGCTGTACACCACCCTGAGTCCTTCGGGAGAAGGGCGGTATAGAAATAAAATTATTATTATTATTATTATTATTATTATTATTATTATTATTATTATTATTATTATTATTATCATCATCATCATCATCATCATCATCATCATTATTATTATTATTATTACCAATCCATGCCACGCCCACTAAGCCACACCCACAGAACTGTTAGTAAAAAAATTTGAAACCCATCACTGGATAGGACGGAACCTAGCCACCCAACCGGGCGAAGCCTCTGGAACTTGCTGCCACAGGAAAACCAAGCTGCCCGCCTCAGGTCTCCTCAGTCCACTCACCTGCGCATCCTCCGCGCAGCAACAGGACGGCCGCTGCGGACAGAAGCCCCAACCGGGCTACCGGAAGCCCCATCCGGATCCAGACGGCGAAACGCAGCCCCGCATCAGCTGGCGGCGAAGGATCAGGATGAGGCTGCGGCCAAGGAGAAAGTTTATAAAAAGTGCCAGAGGGGACTGAGCCCTGGAAAGTGAAAGTGGGGGAGGGGGCTGAGCCCTGGAAAATGAAAGCGGGGGAGGGGGCTGAGCCCTGGAAAGTGAAAGTGGGGGAGGGGGCTGAGCCCTGGAAAATGAAAGCGGGGGAGGGGGCTGAGCCCTGGAAAGTGAAAGTGAGGGAGGGGGTGGAAAGTGAAAGTGGGGGAGGGGGGCTGAGCCCTGGAAAGTGAAAACGGGGGAGGGGGCTGAGCCCTGGAAAGTGAAAGCGGGGGAGGGGGCTGAGCCCTGGAAAGTGAAAGCGGGGGAGGGGGGCTGAGCCCTGGAAAGTGAAAGCGGGGGAGGGGGCTGAGCCCTGGAAAGTGAAAGCGGGGGAGGGGGCTGAGCCCTGGAAAGTGAAAGCGGGGGACGGGGCTGAGCCCTGGAAAGTGAAAGCGGGGGAGGGGGCTGAGCCCTGGAAAGTGAAAGCGGGGGAGGGGGCTGAGCCCTGGAAAGTGAAAGCGGGGGAGGGGGCTGAGCCCTGGAAAGTGAAAGCGGGGGAGGGGGCTGAGCCCTGGAAAGTGAAAGTGAGGGAGGGGGTGGAAAGTGAAAGTGGGGGAGGGGGCTGAGCCCTGGAAAGTGAAAACGGGGGAGGGGGCTGAGCCCTGGAAAGTGAAAGCGGGGGAGGGGGCTGAGCCCTGGAAAGTGAAAGCGGGGGAGGGGGCTGAGCCCTGGAAAGTGAAAGGGGGGGAGGGGGCTGAGCCCTGGAAAGTGAAAGCGGGGGAGGGGGGCTGAGCCCTGGAAAGTGAAAGCGGGGGGAGGGGGCTGAGCCCTGGAAAGTGAAAGCGGGGGAGGGAGCTGAGCCCTGGAAAGTGAAAGTGGGGGAGGGGGCTGAGTCCTGGAAAGTGAAAGTGGGGGAGGGGGGCTGAGCCCTGGAAAGTGAAAGTGGGGGAGGGGGCTGAGCCCTGGAAAGTGAAAGTGGGAGACGGGGGTGGGGGGCGTCGGCTCCCTTTGGAGAGAAGGAAGGGAGACCCGTAGAGAGCTAGAAAAAGGAAGCGAAAGGAGACTTCGGGGCAAAAAATCTGCCAAGCCCCCGAGCGCGGAGAGGAGGACTCGGCCCCTTAGATAGGGCGGGGGGCGAGGCATCGTGGGAATTTCCCTTGTTTGCTGCGGAGCAGGGCAGCTCAATCCTCCGGGTGCCCCGAGAGGAAGACCCTCCTGCCCCCTTCACGGGTGGGTGATCTGATTCCAACCGAGTTCCTTGCGGGGGACTACAATCCCCCATTTCCCTCTGGTTTGGGGATGATGGGGATTGTCTCTTTAACACCCGCGAAAGGCAGCCGATTGCTTGATCAGGGGGTCTCCAAACTTGGCAACTTTAAGACTTGTGGACGTCAACTCCCAAAAGTTGCCAAGTTTGGAGATCCCTGGCCTGGATAAATAAAAGTGGATTGGAATCGGGTGCTCTTTAAATCGATTTAAATATATATATATATATTTCCTTTCTCACCTGCCAGCCCTTCCCGCTTCTTGTCTTCTCACTTTTGCCGGCTTCTGACGCTGGTAACCCACCAGCTAAACTCGGCGCCAAAGGCGGAAACGAATCCAAGCATGACGCAAAGCGAAACCAAACTGCGCTTTGTGGCTTGAACCGTTGCTGATCCTCAACTTTTAAGTGCCAGCTCAGCGATAGGCTCAGGCGTCCTTTGGTACGTCTTGAAATCGGAGGGAAAGAAAGGAAAGAAAGAGAGAAGGGGGGGAGGAAGTGGGAGGGGGAGAGAGAGAGAGAGAGAGAGGAAGGAAGAGAGAGAGAGAGAGAGAGAGAGAGAAAGAAAGAAAGAGAAAAAGAAAGAAAGAAAGGAAGGAAGGAAGGAAGGAAGGAAGGAAGAAAGAAAGAAAGAAAGAAAGAAAGAAAGAAAGAAAGAAAGAAAGAAAGAAAGAAGGAAGGAAGGAAGGAAGGAAGGAAGGAAGGAAGGAAGGAAGGAAGGAAGGAAGGAAGGAGGAAGAAAGAAAGAAAGAAAGAAAGAAAGAAAGAAAGAAAGAAAGAAAGAAAGAAAGAAAGAAAGAAAGAAAGAAAGAAAGAAAGCTGGTAACCCACCCGCTAAACTCCGCGCCAAAGGCAGAAATGAATCCAGACAAAACACAAATTTGGCGCTTCGTGGTTTGAAGAGTTAAGTGCCAGCCTTTTCAAACGTGCTCAGGGACCCTTCGGTCAGTCTTGCAATCGGAGGGGAGGGGGGAGAAGCAGGGGAGGGGGAGAGGGAAGGGGAGGCGCCGTCCCAGGCTGGTTTTCCCCCTTTCCTAAACTTCCCCTTGCGCAGCTCCACCCCTCCTGCTTCACTGAGCCTTTGGTGACTAAGCAATTCCCGTTTGTTTTGCTGAGCAAGGAGTGAAAGTGAAAGTAGACCCGAGTCTCCCTCCAGTCCAGCTCCCCTCCTCCCCAACAGAAAAACCTCTTGGTGAAGTGTGTGTTGTATCTTCCAGAAGTGGCACTGTTGCAATATTTTCAGGATCAGACTCAATAAAGATAATAGAAGTTAGAGATTTAAATATATTTCTCTTTAATCATAATAGGCATTCTATATTCGCTGAATATTCAAGATAGAAGCAAGGAAAATGGGGAGGATGGCTCCTTATATATACAAGGGGTGGAGCCAGGAATGGGAGTGGTAAATTATGAATACATTAAAGTCCAAAGAATAAGTTAACCCCTGATGTTCCATATATACATTATTTACACATTAGAGAATAAGGCATTTACATCTGACAAATCCCCCTCTAAATGCCGATTCGTTATACAACACCAGTTACATTCAGATTCAGGACAATATAATACATATAATTTAGAAGTTAAATATTTGTGTTGTTTAGAAGGTAAGGGTTTTGTTAATATGTCAGCTAATTGTTCAGAAGTATCACAATGTATTGCTTTGATGAATCCGTCTTGAGATAGTTGTCTCACGTGCTTAAATTTTATATCAATATGCCTGGACCTTTGTCCAATTGCATCGGATCTAGATATTTCAATGGCCGCTTTATTGTCTTCATGCATAATAAATGGTAAAGTAGGTTTCTTCCAAATATCTGTGATCAAATCATTGAACCATACAAGGTTATTTGCAGCTTTAGACAAGCAAACATATTCCGCTTCTGTGGTAGAAGTGGCTACCAGTTCTTGTTTACCAGTATACCAGTAAACTGGACAATCGTTCAATAGAAAAACATAACCAGAGGTACTCTTTCTGCATGATGTATCACCAGCCCAATCTGCATCAGCATAACAAGTAATTTTTGGTTCTTTGTCATTATTGGGTTCCAATATTAAACAAAAATCTAATGTACTTTTCAGATATCTTAAAATTCTTTTGACAGCTTCCCAATGATACAAGGTTGGTCTGCTAACATATCTTGACAATAAATTGAGAGGTAATGCAATATCTGGCCTAGTCCAATTAGATATATAAAGGAGTGAACCTATAACTGATCTGTAAAATGTGTTGTCTTTAAACTCAGGGGAAGATTCATCAATGTTTCTGAGAAAATCAGTTTGCATAGGTGTGTCACATGTTTTGGCATTATTTAAGTTACATTTGTTTAGGAGTTCAATGATTTTATCTTTCTGAGTAAGTTTGAATCCCCTTTTTGTTTTGTTAATTTGTACACCAAGGTATTTGTTCACTCTACCTAGTGATTTCAATGAGAAGTGTTCGTTTAACTTATTTACAAAGATTTCCCTGCTCTCTTTATGCTTTCCAATATATAAAATATCATCAACATAAATTAATACAAATTCAATATGATCATTACTCTTTTTTACAAAGAAACAGTTATCAGCAGTGGTGGCGTTGAAATCCATGGTCTTAAGTACTTTTACCAAACAATCGTACCACCTTTTGCCAGATTGCTTCAATCCGTACAGACTCTTATTTAATAACCAAATTTCGTTCTTATTAGTGTATTGACTGTGTGGTGCTCTTACATATATTTCCTTATCTAATTTTGCGTGTAAGTATGCAGTCTGTATGTCATATTGAAACACGTCCAGATTGAGTGCAGATGCTACTACAAGAGCTGTTTTGACACTCTCTGTTCTCACTGTTGGTGAATATGTGTCAGTATAGTCTTCTGGATATTTTTGTGCATAACCTTGTGCAACTAGTCTGGCCTTGTATAAGGTA
The DNA here is from genome assembly GCF_029215685.1 of Pituophis catenifer annectens. Lineage (NCBI taxonomy): Eukaryota > Metazoa > Chordata > Lepidosauria > Squamata > Colubridae > Pituophis > Pituophis catenifer. Next base: position 13,862,857 of record NW_027256882.1, on the reverse strand, counting down.
TTACCTCCTTCTAAATTCTTAATTTTATAAATCCACCTGGTACCTATAATTGTTTTATCTTTAGGTGCGATCGCAGGTGTGAATACATTTAATCCTTGTAAACTTTCCATCTCTTTTTCCATAGCTAGTTCCCATTTTTCTCTTTCTTCACGGGGAAGTTTCAATACTTCCTCATATGTATTAGGTGTTATTTGTTCTCTATCCATATGCATTATGTAATCTTTGTATTTATTTGGTATTTGGTTTCTATTGTTTCTAATATTTCTTTCAGGTTTGCTATGGTTGTCATGCAAATATCTAGCTTCCTTTTTTGTTAATGTGTCTGTCTTTATTTTATGCTGACTATTTGTCCAAGTTTTGGTTTTGTTCTTACTTTTGTTAATACTTTGATTTTCTGTTGTTCCTTCCTCGCAAGATATATTATCTTTGCTTTTATTAGGAAATATTTCATTAAGGTGCAATTTAGACCAATTGGCCTGCTCATGGAACACAGCTGTTCTGGATACTATAAATTTGTTATTATTATCAATGAATCTGTACCCTTTGGTTCCAGTTTCGTATCCCATGAATCTTAATCTCCTGGATACGTTTTCTCCCTTTCTCCTCAATTGTTTAGGTATGTGTACGTCTGCAGTAACTCCAAATATGTGCATGTGTGCTAATTTGGGTTTTCTATTGTACATCACCTCATATGGTGTCTTATTCACAATACTGGACCATGTCCTATTTTGAGTGTAATTTGAATAATGTAAGGCTTCTGACCAAAATTGTTTGCCTAAACCAGCATCCTCTAATGTGCATCTAATCATGGTTTGTAGTGTGGAATTCTTTCTCTCTGCAATCCCATTTTGAAATGCAGAAAATGGATTGGACGTGAAATGTAGCATCCCTCTATCCTTTAACCATTGGGAGAATTCTTTAGACATGAATTCACATCCCCTATCTGTCATAATTTGTTTTATTCTGATATTATGTTGTGTTTCTATGCGTTTGTAGAATTCCTTAAATTTCTGAAAGGTTTCATCCTTGTGCTTTAATGTGTAAACAAAACCATAGCGACTGTAATCATCCACTATTGTTAGGAAGTAACGTTTTCTATAGGTAATTGATGGAGTTAATGGACCAACTAAGTCCATATGTACCAAATCAAAAATATTGTTGGTTGATCTGTTAGATTTTTTTGGTCTGGGACTGGTTTTTAGTTTGGTGGATTTACATACTGAGCATTCCAAATAATTTTCACAATTTTTTATTTTGACACCTTCTGCGTGTTCAGTCATTTTTTGTACTACAGGAAAGCTTGCATGTCCTAACTTCCTATGTAAGATGTGAGCACACTCATCATGAATTGGTTTACCTATTTTTGGTTTCTTCTCATTGTGTGTATTTTTGTTATCATGAGTTATTTTACATTCATCATTGTCACTGTTACTGACATTTTCATCATCTGCTTCAATACAATCTTCCATATTTGAATCAATGTTATGTAACCATCTTTCTTTGGTTATCAGATAGGGTAGACCCCCTTTTATCATCACAGTGCCTACATTTGTTTTGTTCTTTTCTATAGTTGCTTTCCCCTTTGAGAAAACTATATTGATGTCAGATTCTCTGCTTAGTTTTATAGCACTCAGTATGTTGTGAGGTATTTCTGGGATTAATAATACCCCCTCTATTTTCCCTAAACCAGGCAAGGTCACATTTCCTCTGCCTAATACTTGAACCTTTTCTTGATTAGCTACCTTTATCACAAACTTATCTTCTGTAAATGAAGATAATATACTTTTGTTGTTAGTGGTGTGATTTGTTGCACCAGAATCAATAAGCCAATTATTGTTCTCATCTTGTTGTGTTCTGGTGCTGTCTTGTTTATTTAGCCCATTTAGTGACCCAGATTTTCTCTCTTTTGAATTTTCTCTACCCCCTCTACTTTCTCTGTAATTTGGTGGACTTCTATATTTGTGTCTATCTGTGGAAGATTGTCTGTAATTGTATTTGCTCCTATATTCTGGCCTATGTCTCTCCCTTGGGACTTTGGGACAGTCTCTTCTACTGTGTTCCCTGGATCCACAATTGTGGCATCTAAAGGCCTCATTATATTTATCTTGAAAGACTACTTTCCTAAAAGATTTGTGTTCTGTTTGGTTACTGGAACGATTTTTTCTTGAATTGTCTTCTGCTATCAATTTGTTAGATAGACTTTCTATTGATAAATATCCCAAATTAATGGTATCTAAGTGTGACATAAAGCTATCCCATGATGGATCAAGTGAATTGATAATAACACTTTTCATTGTTTGATCTGAAATCACTTCCCCCCTCAATTGCAGCTCAGCTCTTATTTTGTTTAGATTTATCAAATGCTCACTTATAGAAACCCCTGGTTTCACTCTAGAAGAAAAGAAATCCTTAGACATTCTTGTGGTTGTGGCTACGCTATCGCTGTGAAATAGATTAAACATGCATTGAATTATTTCTGATACAGTTAGGTTTGGTTTGATGCTATGATAGATTGCAGGAGACACGCTAGAAATTATTATGAAAAATGCTCTATGATGTAAACAATCTATTTTTAAAGTCCAAGGTCTTCTTGGAGGACTAGTTATAAAGAATAGTAAATTTTCTTTCATAAAAATAACCTGAAGCTGTTGGTACCACTCTTGTAAATTAATGCCATCAACTCTAAGTTTTGGGAAGTCACTGGGCAAATTCCCCACATTATTTTGTCCATTACTTACAACCTGAGGCAGTCCGTGGTCTCTCAAGTGCAGGAAATTACAGAACGGCATTGGGATGCTTGTAACGAGTCTGCGCGGTTCTCTGGCCAGTTCAAGTCTTTCGGGGCTGTCTACGTAGTTTTGCACATGCGCGTTGCTCATTTCTTCTTTGGCGCCGTTGTGGAAGGTTCTCTCCATTTCAGCTCTCTCGATCCGCTCCTCTTCAGATGAGTCGGTCTCTGGCTCGGTTTTTGGGGCTTTGGTGATGGCGACGGTTCTTCTCTTTCTCTTGTGTGCGCTGGCACTCGATTCTGTCTGCGGTGTAGGACGGAATCGGCATGGCTCTCTGGGCTCGGGTGTCGTCGTTTTCGAAGTCAGGATGGGAGCGTGCAGGTCTTGAGTTGTCGGTTTGATTTCTTGCTTCTTTGTTGATGTCTTGGAAATTTTCAATCTTGGCCCAAAAGCAGCAAAAAGCGTTTTCATTGCTGACTTTACTTGAGACTTCGTTAAATCGTCTTCACTTTCTGATTTTGGTTCATCTGAAGAGTTTGAGACTTCTTTTTCACTTTCTTCGTCTGATAGCGTTTTTCGCGCCAGAAATTTTGAACTGAGCGTTTTGATTGGCTCTGCTTCACTCTCTTTTGAAGTTCGTTGAAACCAAGATGGCTGCCATTCAAAATTTCGCGCGATGTCACATCTTTTCTTTTTTACAACTATTTTCTCAGTAGTCATTTCACTCACAGTTTTTTGATCTTTGGGTTTTTCTTTAATGACGTTTTTCTCTCTCGCTGCTCCGCTGTTTCTCAGCATCTCCTGGAGGTCCGCGATGAGGCTTTCATCATTCTTTTGGCTTTTTAGTATCTTTAATATCTCTGACCTGAGTTCGTTATTTTCTATCTCGATTTCTTCCTGGTCGTTATTTTCACTCATCAGTTCTTCTTCTTCAGTGGTGTATTCTTCGGATTCTCTCGAAATCGCATTAGTGGATTCGTTGATCGTCTCTTGATCAGTTTCTATTTCTTTGCTGTAGGCCCTGGTGTTGGGCCTATCTTTCTTGGACATTTTTAATTACTTATTGAGTCAATTAACCATCCTCTGCTACCAGCTTGTTGCAATATTTTCAGGATCAGACTCAATAAAGATAATAGAAGTTAGAGATTTAAATATATTTCTCTTTAATCATAATAGGCATTCTATATTCGCTGAATATTCAAGATAGAAGCAAGGAAAATGGGGAGGATGGCTCCTTATATATACAAGGGGTGGAGCCAGGAATGGGAGTGGTAAATTATGAATACATTAAAGTCCAAAGAATAAGTTAACCCCTGATGTTCCATATATACATTATTTACACATTAGAGAATAAGGCATTTACATCTGACAGGCACCCCTGTGAAACTCCAAGCAGGTCCTATCGAGATGGGCCACCATGTTGTGGAATGAAGGGACCAAACAACATTCCTGGGTCAGCCAGAGACAGTTTTTATTGCGCAAGGTTCAGAGCCAGATTTGTACCTGAAACTTTGAACCAGGAAAGAGCTCTGATACAAATGTTTTTATACATTTCTAAGACAAAGGATTCGGTGAGATCATGCATTTTCCATATATGGTCAACATACATCCGATTTTCCCTATATGGTTAACATACATTTGATAATCCTTGTGTCATTCACAGTGAGGTCACTCAGATGTTTTCCATATGGCTGTCCTTCTGTGACATCTAGGTCTCATCAGAAGATACATTACCACTTAATGGGGTTTAGCTGTTTTTAATGTAATCTCCAACAAGCACTTTTCTATCTTATAATAATGTGAATAGAGGGGGTTTCCTAGAGTTCATGTATCTGACTCTGTATGATTCCTTCTTTTATCCACATTAACTAGACAGTGGACATGTGGGGTCAAACTGGGGTTCAGGCCCGCAAGCTGCTGCGTGCAGGGGTGGGCTTCAAAAATTTTAGCAAGGGATTCTCTGCCCGGTTGTTGAGTGGGCGTGGCCATGGTGGGCGTGACCTAGTCAGCCTCCTGCATCATGGGGGGGGGGTGTTTTTGCCCTCCACAGGCTCCGGAGGCTTTCCTTGAGCCTCCGAGAGGGCGAAAACGGCCTCCCCAGGCTCCGGAGGCCCTCTGGAGGCTGGAAATGGGCCCATTTCTGGCCTTCCCAAACTTCCGGTAGGTCCGTTTTTTGCCCTCCCTGAGCCTCTGTGTGCACCCTGCACTTACCTGCATCCAAAATAGGTCACGTGGAACTCCTGGGGTGGGCGGGGCAAACCGGGAGTGGGATTTGGGGGTTCTCCAAACTGCACAGAATCTTAGCTAGAGGTTCTCCTGAACCCTTGCGAACCCCCAGCAGCCCACCCCTGGCTGCGTGGAACTCCAAGGAAAGTGGCTCAAGGACCCCTTCACCAGAAGTGGCTCTGCCCAGCTGTTTCCAGACTCAGCCAAGAGATGCCTGGGACTTCCCTGACCAATTTCCAGGGTAAGCGTCCCAACTGGAATCCTCCCAAGTACAGGTAGCCCTCGACTTACGACCACACTTGAGCACCCCAAATTTAGGTCGTTAAGGGAGACATTTGTTAAGTGAGTGTTGGTCCCGTTTTACGTCTTTTCTCGCCACCTTTGTTAAGTGACACAAATTAGCAACACGGTTGTTAAGTAAATGCGGCTTCCCCGTGGACTTTGCTTATCAGATGGTCATACAAAAGGGGATTGCATAACCCTGGGACACTGGAACCGTCATAAATATGAGTCAGTTGACCAGCATCTGAATTTTGATCATATGACCATAGGGATGCTATAACGGTTGTAAGTATACAAAATGGCCAAAAGGTCACCTTTTGGTCGTTGTAACTTCAAACGGTCACTAAATGAAGCATTGTAAATTGAGGACTACCTGCAAAGCTGAAAGTCGATTTATTTGAAAGTTGTTTTTCACAATAGCAGTGAGGCAGGAGCTGGAGCTGCAGACAACCCCCTAATTCTGCCCTTCGGCCTCTTCCCTTTCCAGGCTCCTCCTGGCTCTTCCTTCTTTATTTGAACCGGATGATGTCAGAACCCAGCTGGGGCTGCCCCACTACCTCACTGTGGGGTCTCAACTGGGTCCCAACAGCCAAGTGCATCTCACAGAGCAGAGTTATAATGTGTGGTTCTTCAGCAAACACAAATCACTGCATTTTCTATTAGCTGAAGCTTCCAGATACTCTTCAAGGGCAGCCCATATAGAAGGCATAACAGTAGTCCAGTGGTGGGTTCCTCCCGGTTCGGCCCGGTTCGGCCGAGCCGATAGCAGTGACGATATGACATCACTGAACCAGTTCTTTTTTCAGGAGCTGCCCCCCCCGCGTTATTCTTACCTTTTATTTGGCCCCACCCCCAATCTATTGCTGCCTCCCAAGTCCCAGCTGATCGGCTAGAAGGAAAAAAACTGTTTAAACTCTTGCTGTGGGGCTTCAAAGGGCCGCCCTACAGCTGATCAGTGTTAAAAGGCAGTGTGGTGGTAGACCGGTGCCTCCAAAAACAAATGAGTAGACCAGTGCCTCCAAAAACAAATGAGTAGACCGGTGCCTCCAAAAACAAATGAGTAGACCGGTGCCTCCAAAAACAAATGAGTAGACCGGTGCCTCCAAAAACAAATGAGTAGACCGGTGCCTCCAAAAACAAATGAGTAGACCGGTACAGTTCTGCAAGCAATTAAAAGGTTGGTAGACCAGTACCTCTGCTAAATCCTAAAGGATTGTCACATGACCATCAAGCCACTCCCACAAAATAAGCCACGCCCACAGAACCGGTAGTAAAAAAATTTAGAACCCACCCCTGCAGTAGTCCAACCAGGAGGAGACTAGACCATGAGGGACTGTGAGCAGAGCCCCTAATACAGTGATGGTTAAACTTTTTGGTGCCGATTGCCCAAAGCGTGCACATGCGCAAACCCCAAAAATACAATTCGAACGCCCGCCTGCGCATGTGCCCCACCCCTTCGCATGCGTGGGCATTCCCCCACCCATTTTGGTTTCCAGGTTGGTGCAGGAGGCTTTCCAGCCCCAAAATGGCACACGGGGGGCCCTCACGTGGCACCCGGTTGTGGCTTCCAGGTTGGTGCAGGAGGCTTTCCGGGCCCAAAATTGGGCACGGAGAGGCGGCTCACATGCGAACCCCAAAATGCAATGCGAGTGTCCCCTGTCCCTGTCTGTGTGTGTCCGCTGCATTCGTCCTGCACATGCGTAGCAGAGACCCAAAGACCAACTGGCCGGCAGATGGTGCGCGCGCATGTACGGTAGAGTTGGGCTGGGGCAACGGCTGGTGTGCCTGCAGAGAGGGCTTTGCGTGTGCCATAAGTTCACCATCACGGCCCTAATATAACACAAGACAAAATTCAACAAAAGTCCTTACAGGGAAGATGCCCCCCTATCATTAATACAAGTGGTGTGTTCCGAACCCTGAGAGGGGAATGGGACAACTTGCCACAGCCAACTTTCTGCGGCCAACTCGCCATGGCCAAATTGCTGCGGGATACCTTGCTTTTCTTTAATGATTCTATTCCACCATTTCTTTCATATTACTGTAACTCTTGTCCCGCAGTGAGTTGTCCTGCAGCAAGTTGGCTGTAGCAAGTTAGCTGTGGTGAGTTTGCCGTGGCAAGTTGGCCATGGCGAGTTGGCTGTGGCAAATTGTCATAGACACCCCCCCCCCGAGAGACCTGGCCTTTTATACAGTTTGGAAAAGCACACATTGCCATTGACGTCACAATACACCAATCATTAAGGGCAACAATATACATATATCTTGGCTAATCACACGACCACACTTGTCAAGTGCCAGGAAAAGCAGGAAATTCAGGCAGTTCAAATGAGTGTAAAGAATCTGGCCAACTAACTGTCAAGGGAAATTGAGCGGGAGATAAGAAAGGCACTCAAGGTGCGCTGGACTTAGATCTCTTGCAAGCGTGCAGGGACTCGTGACTTATGACGCGTTTGAACCCTCCCTCAGGTTCAACCTGGTCATCTCCTACAACACTTCAATGTAGCCTGACTAGGTGGCTCAGTGGCTAAGACACTGAGCTTGTCAATCAGAAAGGTCGGCAGTTCGGCAGTTCGAATCCCTAGTACAGGTCTCCTGCGTGAGCAGGGGGTTGGACTAGATGACCTCCAAGGTCCCTTCCAACTCTGTTACTGTTAAATACTTCAGCTAAAGCTTACAAGTATGGGAGACTTTATCTAATCAGTAACATTCCTACACTAAAAGCCTCCCAAAGCAATTTAATGCTGTCAAATTCAGAAAATCAGGAGTCCAGGCAGTTCCAATGAATATGCAGGTTTATTTGATGCTAAATCTCTACACAGGTTGTCCTCAACTTACGACCACCATTGAGCTCAAAATTTCTGTTGCTAAGTGAGATGTTTGTTAAGTGAGGTTTCCCCCATTTTACAACCTTTCTTGCCATGGTTGTTAAGTGAATCACTGCAGTTGATAAGTTAGGAACCCGGTTGTTAAATGAATATGGCTTACCCATGGACCCCATTTTTTCACATTAGGCAGAAATCTTGGGAAGCATGTATATATGTATGAGTATGTATATGTTGTGTTTGTGTGTGTGTATGCATACACACATACTGTATACCCATTTCCCTGAAAATAAAACCCATCTGGAAAATAAGCCCTAGCATGATTTTTCAGGATGCTCCTAATATAAGCCCCGCCCCCAAATAAGCCCCAGTTAAGTTTGTCAGCCAGACGGATGCATTTAGTACCATATTTCCCTGAAAATAAGACCTAACTGGAAAATAAGCCCTAGCATGATTTTTCAGGATGCTCCTAATATAAGACCTGCCCCCTAATAAGCCCCAGTTAAGTTTGTCAGCCAGACAGATGCATTTAGTACCATATTTCCCTGAAAATAGGTCCTACTGCGTGTTTTGGAGCAAAAATTAATATAAGACCCAGTCTTATTTTGGGGGAAACACGGTATATGTATGTGTATGTATATGGTGTGTGTGTATACACACACACATACATACCTACACACACACACACACACTGGCAATTGCTGAGCACATTGTAAGCCGCCCTGAGTCTCCGGAGAAGGGCGGCATATACATCAAATTTAAAAATAAAATAAAATAGCAAAATCCTTTCTCTTGCCTGTTCCTAGGGCTGAAAGAGAATGACTGGCCTCAGCTGGGACTGGAATTCACAGTCTTCCAGTTTCTAGCCTCTTGCCTTCCCCATTATGCCTAATCGGCTGCCTTTAGTTGTAGATAAGATTTGTGAAATTCATATCCAACCTTTCATTTAGGCATATGCGGCATCCAATTCAAGGCTCCATGTCTACGGAGATTCTCAGTCATCCAGGTCAGGGTTGTCCCAAAGGTGCTTTTTTTTCAAGAGGCAACTGGACTTTCTGGTTTTTCTTTGAAGGCGTTTCGCTTCTCATCCAGTCAGAGCTGAAGAAGCTGCTTGGATGAGAAGCCAAAATGCTCTCTACAGGGGGATCCCCTTGAAAAGCATCCGGAGGCTCCAACTGGTCCAGAATGCAGCCGCGCGGGTGGTTATGGGCGCAACTCGTTGTGCCCATGTGACACCCTTCCTGCGCGAGCTGCACTGGCTCCCAGTGGTCTTCCGGGTGCGATTCAAGGTGTTGGTTACCACCTTTAAAGCGCTCCATGGCATTGGACCTGGATACCTTCGAGACCGTCTTCTGCCACCAGTAGCCTCCCACCGGCCAGTCCGCTCCCACAGAGAGGGTCTCCTCAGGGTGCCATCGGCCAAATTATGTCGGCTGGTGACACCCAGGGGGAGGGCCTTCTCTGTGGGAGCCCCTGCCCTGTGGAATGAACTGCCCCCGGAAATTCGTAAGATCTCTGATCTCCGTGTATTTCGCTGTGCCCTCAAAACCTTGTTGTTCCGCCACGCTGAGCTATCAATGTAAAGATTTTAATTGGTTTTAAATGGGATTTTAAATTGGGGGTTTTATAAATTGGGCCTATCATTTAATAATTTTAATTATTTTTAAATTTTGTCTGTCTTTGTGTTTTTAATTAGGCTGTACACCGCCCTGAGTCCTTTGGGAGAAGGGCGGTATAGAAATAAAATTAATAAATAAATAATAAATAAATAATAAAATGGAAAAAAGGAAAAAATAAGAAAGTCCACTTGCCTCTTGAAAAAGCACCTTTGGGATAAGGCTCAGCGCTCCAAATTTTCTCCAGCTCTGGAGGTTGGTTGGGCTGAGCGAGAAGGTCTCCCAGAGAACTTCCATGACTATGGAAGGACTTGTTTCTGGATCTTCCTACTTCCAGGCTGAGAGTTTAACCACAATGGCTCTCTTCACCCCTCTTTGTCCTTGTCCAACTCAGCATGTCATGCAATCTCACTGTGTTTGGCTAGTTTATATTTCTTTGAATGCTCTTAGGAAACAGGCTCATAGTACTCAAGATAAGTATGTAAACAACCTGAGCTCTTTTTGATTAGTAAGACACCAACAAGTTCAAGCTACACACCAGATCCTCCAGGAGCTATGTAGTGATTCCCAGCAAGTCCTCGGTGGAGGTCCTCTTTGCTCTGTTTTGACCTGCCAAGTGGACCTCACGAGGTAGGAATTTGAGAGAGAAAAGTATGTGAACTTCAATAATCAAACAATAGTTGTAGCAAACGGACTAGTACACTGCTGGGGTCATTTGGTTAAATCTTTCACCTAAGAGTATAGACTGCTTTAATTGCAGATACTTCTAAAACGTATACACTTCAGCTCTGTGAATAAAAAAAAAGGAAAAGATTAAAACAATAAATAATGGGATGGGGAGAAGACTAAAGCATGATCATTCTCTGCCACGCAGAGTTGCTTTCAGTGAACTAACGGGCCTGGTAGCTCAGCAGACTAAAAGCATTGTGATTAACACCAGCTGTCTGCAATTACTGTAAGTTCGAATCTCACCAGGCTCAAGGTTGACTCAGCCTTCCATCCTTTCTAAGGTAGGTAAATTGAGGACCCAGTTTGTGGGGGCAATAAGCTGACTTTGTATAAATATACAAAAGTATGAAGGCTATTGCTTAATGCATTGTAAGCCGCCCTGAGTCTCCGGAGAAGGGCAGCATATAAATCAAATTAAAAAAAAAAAAAGGGTGACTATAGATGTTTGATGAATGAATGAATGAATGAATGAATGGAGGGAGGGGGGAGGGAGGGAGGAAGGAAGGAAGGAAGGAAGGAAGGAAGGAATAGCAATAGCAATAGAAATAGCATTTAGACTTATATACCCTGTTTCCCCCAAAATAAGACATCCCCTGATAATAATTCCGACAGGCCTGGGGCCGTTGATCTCGCTCTTGTGATCTGGCAAGATCCAGCCATGAATGGCGTGAATGAGTTTTTAATGTTTTTAATGTTTTTAAGTTTTAAATGTTTTTTATAATGATTTTTTAAAATGTATTGTGAGCCGCCCTGAGTCTTTGGAGAGGGGCGGCATATAAATTGAATTAATTAAATTAAAATTAAATTAAATAAGCCCAATCAGGCTTTTGAGCGCATGGCAATAAAGCCAAGCGCTTATTTCAGGGTTCAAAAAAATATAAGACAGGGTCTTATTTTCGGGAAAACAAGGTATCACTTCACAGTGCTTTACAGCCCTCTCTAAGCAGTTTACAGATTCATCCTATTGCCCCCAACAATCTGGGTCCTCATTTTACCCACCTCGAAAGGATGGAAAGCTGAGTCAACTTTGAGTCCGGTGAGAATTGAACTGCCAAACTGCATGTAGCCAGCAGTCGGCAGGAGTAGCCTGCAGTACTGCATTCTAATTACTGTGCCACCATGGCTCAAGGAAGGATGGATGGATGGATGGAAGGGAGGGAGGAGAGGAGAGGAGAGGAGAGGAGAGGAGAGGAGAGGAAAGGAAAGGAAAGGAAAGGAAAGGAAAGGAAAGGAAAGGAAAGGAAAGGAAAGGGGAAAGGAAAAAGGAAAGGAAAGGAAAGGAAAAAGGAAAGGAAAAGAAAGGAAAGGAAAGGAAAGGAAAGGGACATTTTGTTGCACAGCTGGAAATTTTATTTTTCCTCTCTGTTGAAAGATATACGATCTTACAGCCCTGCATGACCTACTTACCATTTGAGGACTTTCAAAATCCTGACTGGTGGCTGTAACAGAGAGAGATGAAAAAGTCAAGATTTAGGGCACAGTGGAGTGTCCTCTTTAGCCAGACAATATATCAAAGGAGTCACAATCGCACAAGAAACGCAAAAGGCCCTGGGCATCTCCCACATGCACCCTTTTTTTTTTCCCCAAAAACAACAAGATGCCAGTCACCACAAATCAATCATCAGCTAGAACTGGATTTTTCAAAACATGTACTGCAAGAATTTAGTGAACATAATTTTTAAAAAAACTGCTCAAATACAGCCGGACCTGGACTGTATTCTATACAGCAGGAAGGTAAAACTGATGGCCACTATCATTGCCTATCAAAATGCCTCATACGGGGGGATTCCAAACTCTGCCCTATGCTATGCTATGCTTATATACTTTATATTTAATTGTGTTTATTCTATTCTATTCTATTCTATTCTATTCTATTCTATTCTATTCTATTCTATTCTATTCTATTCTATTCTATTCTATTCTATTCTATTCTATTCTACCCTGTTTCCCCCAAAATAAGACATCCCCTGATAATAAGCCCAATCGGGCTTTTGAGTACATGGCAATAAGGCCAAGCGCTTATTTCAGGGTTCAAAAAAATATAAGACAGGGTCTTATTTTTGGGGAAACTAGGTATTCTATTCCAATTCCGATTCTATTCTATTCTATTCTATTCTATTCTATTCTATTCTATTCTATTCTATTCTATTCTATTCTATTCTATTCTATTCTATTTCATTCTATTCCATTCCATTCCATTCTCATGCATCTCTCTATCTCTTTTTTTTTTTTGGAAAAAAGTTTTTTATTTTTATTTTTCATCAACATGTTTAAATGTACAGTCTTTTATCCATCCTTATACATTGTTCGTTCATCTTCTTCTTTAACTCCCATTAGGTAATTAATTAATTATTTGTTCGGGTCTGCTTTTTTCCCATTTCCTTCTTTTGTTTTACTACCCCCTTTCCTTTTTCCTTTCCCTTCTTTCTCCTCCTTTCTTTCTTTCTTTCCTCATTCCTCCTCTCCTTTCCTTTCCTACTTCCTTTCCTCTTTCCCCTCTCCTCTCTATCTCTCATTTTGATCATGCTGGGCCCGTCTCCCACAGAGTCATCCTGTCCCAGCGCTCTTCCTTTCCCCTTTGCCTGAACAAGCTCTTAGGGAAGGTTTCAGGGGGATTATTATGCACAGTTGACAATTAGTTTCATTTAGTGTCAAGTGTTCTATCTTTAGAGCTTTGCCTCTTCAATAGGCCTCAGGGGAGAAAAAGTCAACCACATTGTGGTTCAGCCATGGGCCTGACTTTGGCGCAGCGTGTATACATTTCAGTTTTTTAAAAGTGTGTTTTACTTAACCTAACCTACTTAAGAGCCTTGGTAGTACAGTGGTATAAGGCACCCTGTTATTAAGCTGGTTATTAAGACCAGCTGCCTGCAATTTCTGCAGGTTCGAATCTCACCAGGCTCAAGGTTGACTCAGCCTTCCATCCTTTCTAAAGTAGGTAAATTGAGGACCCAGTTGTGGGGGCAATAAGCTGACTTTGTATGAATATACAAAAGGATGAAGGCTATTGCTGAGCACATTGTAAGCCGCCCTGAGTCTCCGGAGAAGGGCGGCATATAAATCAAATTACAACAATAAAAAAAAATAAAAACCACGGGACAGTTTAGAAATTCTAATTAATAAATCAATAAACACACATACAGGCAGTCCTTGAATTACAACAGTTCACTGACTGTTGAGCAGTGACTGCTCAAAGTTGCAACGGCACCGAAAAAAAGTGACTTATGACGGGTTTTCACCCTTACAACCATTGCTGCATCCTTATGGCCACGTAGTCAAAATTCAGACGCTTGGCAGCTGACTCATAGTTCTGATGCTTGCAGTGTCCTGGGATCGTGTGATCCTTTTTTGTGACCTTCTGATAAGCAACGTTCCTAGGGAGGCCAGATTCCATTACCAACCACGTTGCTAATTCAACAACTGCAGTGATTCGCTTAACAACGGTGTCAAGAAAGGTTGTCAAATGGGACTCTGCTCGCTTAACAAATGTCTCGCTCAGCGACAGACCTGTTAGGCTCAGTTGTGGCCATAAGTCGAGGACTACTGTATGTACAAACTTACACTCAGAAGGAACCCATATTTCTCGTCGCAGGGAAGCTATGAATCTGCCACAGCTTCATTTGGGCTAACCTGGATCGTCCCCTCTTCCGCCCCCAAAGACGGTACCAAAAATTACATTGGGGGGGGTCGCTCACCTGATGCTGTTCTGTATACATTTCTGCCACGTTTTTCTGCAAGACAGAATCAAGAAGTCAGAGAGGACGTACCTGCTTAGAGATCCCTCAGTTTCCCCTCAGCTTTTTGGCAGTGGTGGGATTCAAAAATTTTTACTACCGGTTCTGTGGGCGTGGCTTGGTGGACGTGGCTTGGTTTGGCTTGGCTTGGTGGGCGTAGCATGGGAAGGATACTGCAAAATCTCCATTCTCACCCCACTCCAGGGGAAGGATACAGTAAAATCTCCATTTCCACCCCACTCCAGGGGAAGGATACTGCAAAATCTCCATTTCCACCCCACTCCAGGGGAAGGATACTGCAAAATCTCCATTTCCACCCCACTCCAGGGGAAGGATACTGTAAAATCTCCATTTCCAACCCACTCCAGGGGAAGGATACTGCAAAATCTCCATTTCCACCCCACTCCAGGGGAAGGATACTGTAAAATTTCCATTTCTACCCCACTCCACTCCAGGGGAAAGGAAAGATACTGTAAAATCTCCATTTCCACCCCACCCCACTCCAGGGGAAGGATACTGTAAAATCTCCATTTCCACCCCACTCCAGGGGAAGGATACTGTAAAATCTCCATTTCCAGCCTACTCCAGGAGAAGGATACTGTAAAATCTCCATTTCCACCCCACTCCAGGTGAGGGATACTGTAAAATTTCCATTTCTACCCCACTCCACTCCAGGGGAAAGGAAAGATACTGTAAAATCTCCATTTCCACCCCACTCCAGGGGAAGAATATTGCAAAATCTCTATTCCTTCCCCACCCCGCCAACCTGCTTGCCAGCTCTGTGTGCGAAGCAATAAAAGAAGACCCAGCCAATCAGCTGGGACTCGATCAGCTGAGACTCGAGAGGCCGCAAATAGATGGGGGCAGGGCCAGTATTTGCCGGTTCTCCGAACTACTCAAAATTTCTGCTACCGGTTCTCTAGAACCGGTCAGAACCGCCTGAATACCACCTCTGGCCTTTGATAGAACTTCAGAGCTTCAGTGCTTCTTCAAAAGGAGCAGCAGAAAGCTGTAGACTCTCCTGCAAAATTGGAAAACCCTCCCCAAAGAAGAAACAGCCTCCAAATGCAGGAGTGAAAACATGCCATCAACTGAACTGACCTTGGCAAGTTCAAAGGAGATAACCAGGATCAATGGTGATTACCGTGTTTCCCCGAAAATAAGACCCAGCCCAAAAACAAGCCCTAGCCTCATTTTTTGGGGGTGGGCCTAATATAAGTCCTACCCTGAAAATAAGCCCAGGGTTAACCCGCTGGCCCCTTGGCACAGCACAGATACCTATAAATCTGAGCGCGGAGGCGGGGGAGGGAGACAAGAGATTTGAATGTGCTGCACAGCTGCCTGGCTCATGAGAGGCTAAGAGCTGCGATGGTGCAGTGGTTAGAGTGCAGTACTGCAGGCTACTTCTGATCACCGGCTGCCAGCAGTTTGGCAGATCGAATCTCACCAGGCTCAAGGTTGACTCAGCCTTCCATCTTTCTGAGATTGTTGGGGGCCATAGGCTGACTCTGTAAACTGCTTAGAGAGGGCTATAAAGCACTGTGAAGCGGTATTATTTTTATTATTTATTTATTTATTTATTTATTTATTTATTTATTTATTTATTTTTATTAATCATATTTCTATGCCGCCCACTCTCTGAGGACTCTGGGCGGCTTATACCAAAGACAGTATACCAAATAGCATATTGCCCCCTAACAATCTGGGTCCTCATTTTACCCACCTCGGGAGGATGGAAGGCTGAGTCAACCTTGAGCCGGTGAGATTTGATCTGCTGATCTGCTGAACTAGCAGTCAGCTGAAGTAGCTGCAGTACAGCACTCTAACCACTGCGCCACATCTAAGTGCTATTGCTATTGTGTGGCACAACCGGCAGAAGGCAGAGGCATGGTAGAGGGGGGAGGCAGCCGATCCCGATAACCCTGCACAGAAGCCTGCCTGGTGTGGCCACAGGCAAACCAACAGACAGCGGGATGCAGTGGGCAGTGTGTTGGGATTGCCTGCCTCCCTCCCTCCCTCCCGGTGCCTCTACCTCCGCCTGGCTCCACCGTGCACTTTTCGCCCAGAGGGAGACGAAGCTTCATCTGCTTGCAAATGTGACACTCCATTTCAAAGCGTCCCATTTGCAAGCAGATAAAGCTTCAAGTCTCCCTCATTTCTCTGTCTGGGCGAAAAGTATTTCTTTGTCTTTGTCTTTTGTCTTTTATTAGATTTATATACCGCCCTACTCCCGAAGGACTCAGGGCGGTGAACGGGCACAAAATAAAACACATAAATACAAAAGTTAAAAGATATAATTAAAACCGGATTAAATAATTTAGCCCAAGACAATTAAAAAATCCCAATAATTTAAAACAAATTAAAATTTCGATGTAAAAGAATTTTAAAACAGGGGAGAAAATTAGGCCAGGCCGGCTTGCTGGAATAGGAGAGTCTTAAGAGCACGGCAGAAAGTGTGCAGATCCGGGATCCTCCGTATCTCTGGGGGGAGCTCGTTCCAGATAGTGGGTGCCCCCACAGAGAAGGCTCTCCCCCTGGGGGCCGCCAGTCGACATTGTTTAGCTGTCGGCACCCGGAGGAGCCCCTCTCTATGAGAGCGTACCGGCCGGTGGGAGGCTGCTTGTGGTAGTAGGCGGTCCCATAAATAACCAGGTCCTAAGCCATGGAGCGCTCTAAAGATGGTAACCAGAACCTTGAAGCACACCCGGAAGACCACCGGGAGCCAGTGCAGCTCGCGCAGGAGAGGTGTCACACAGGAGCGCCATGTTGCTCCCATAACCACCCGCGCAGCCGCACTCTGTGCCAGTTGGAGCCTCCGGGTGCTCCTCAAGGGGAGCCCCATGTAGAGAGCGTTACAATAGTCCAGGCGGGAAGTGACGAGGGCATGAGTGACTGTGTGTAGGGAGTCCCGATCCAGAAAGGGACGCAACTGGCGAATCAGGTGAACCTGATGAAAAATTCAATTTCAAAAATTGAAAAATTTCAATTTTTAATTCAATTTAATTCAATTTATATGCCGCCCCTCTCCGAAGACTCAGGGCGGCTCATTTGGGTGCCTATGGATCGTTTGGGAATGGAGTGTTTTCCCTGGCTGGGTTGCTAGGCCTCCTACTCCAGTGCCACGCCGGTGCCGGAAGAAGTGAGCTGATGGCATTGTGGGCTCCTGCTGCACATTGCTGCTGGTGTTGCTGCCACGAGGCAGTTGTCGGGGCGTGTAGCCATGGGATCCTAAGGTAAGCTGGTGTGCACATTGGGCAGCTCCAACCCCCACACCTTGCAGTGGTCGCACTCAAAAAAATTAAGACACTCCTGAAAATAAGCCCCAATGCTTATTTTGGGGCCCAAAAGAAAATAAGACTGGATCTTATTTTCGGGGAAACAGTAGTTGTTGAACTTGCCAGTTTTCATTCTAGAGCCCTTGGATTTCTTGGTGGTCTCCCATCCCAGCTCTGTGTTGTGGCCCGTCAATGGCCGGTGCAGCTAGTAGCTGATTCCGACAGCGAGGAGGCTGGTGTGGTGCTGCGCCAGCAGCCTGTGCAGCTGGCACTCGAGTCGGACAATGAGGAGGCTGGAGAAGATGTGGTGCCAGAGGCGGGGATTCAGCCAGGGCCTTCAGAACCTCCAGAAGTTCCCTTAAATGAAGAGGACGAAGAGGAGGAACCTCTTCTCAATGCATGGGCGCATTGAGCTGCCAAAAGGCAGGAGTGGCTCCTCAGGAGGAGGTCTCCTCAAGAGTAAGGCTTGGGGCTAATTGGCCACTCCCTTAGCCTATTTAAGGAGGAACGCTGACTGAAGCAATTTGCAGGGAACAAATTGGTTCAGATACCTTCCTGTTTTGTCTTGCTTATCTTATCAGCTTCCTGCAAATTGCTTCTGGGCATTCTGTCAACCACAGTAAGCTTTCAGTTATTGTTCTTTGAATTCTTGGCAGCTGTTAATGCAGTTAATTAACAGCCTTTGTTGTAAAAAAAACTGGTTTATTTAGTAAACTAAGGTTTGAACGGACTTTGTGTGTGCTGAGCTGGGGCAGAACACTCTGACTTGTTTCTTGAAGTTTGCCAAGTTCAGCTCAGTGCCACTACCCGTCAGGCAGAGGACCTCCCAGATCCCAAACCAAAGTGACCATATTCAGTCAACATCCTCGAAAGCAAATCAGCCTAAATATTACCACTTAAGGCTGTGTTTTGGAGCCTTGGCAGCTTGAAAGCGCATGGACATCAATTCCCAGAGTTCCCCAGCCAGACGTCCATGCATCTTCAAATGCCAAGGTTAAGAAACACCAGCTTAGGGTGTCATATGGACCAGTTCTCCCAGGGCTTTTAGAATTGGAGGTTGTGTTCAAGGAAGCTTGTGGGAAATGCCAGGTTTGGGGTCATTGAGGTTGGCAGCATGTTGGCTGGGGGATTCTAGAGTTAAAGTTCTTAAATCTTCAAACTGCCAAGGTTGTGTTGTGGCCCGTCAGCGGCCTGTGCGGATTGTAGCTGATTCTGACAGTGAGGAGGCTGGTATGGTGTTGCGCCAGTAACCTGGCACCCGAGTCAGACAGTGAGGAGGCTGGAGAAGATGTGGTGCCAGAGGCGGGGACTCAGCCAGGGCCTTCAGAACCTCCAGAAGCTCCCATAAGTGAAGAGGATGAAGAGGAGGAGCCTCTTCTCGATGCACGGGCACACAGAGCGTCCAAAAGGCAGGAGTGGCTCCTCAGGAGGAGGTCTCCTCAAGAGTAAGGCTTGGGGCTAATTGGCCACTCCCTTAGCCTATTTAAGGAGGAACACCAACTGAAGCAAGTTGTAGGGAACAACTTAAGTCCATTCTCCTTCGCATCTGGATCTCTGTGAATTGCTTCTGGGCTTTCTGCCAACCTTAAGATTGTGATTACTTTATCTTTGTTTTCTTGTAGGCTGTTAAGGAAGTTTATTAACAGCCTTTGCTTGGAAAAAGACTGAGTTATTTTAGTAAATTTAAGTTTTGTAGAAACTTTGTGTGTGCTGTGTTCTTTGGGGTCCGTAGCTGAGGCAGAACAGGTTGAGAAATACAATATTAGGATATTACATAGAATATTGTGTAGACATCTCCATGACCTTCAGGAAATTTAGAGACCATGTTCACCATGACCCTGATGAAGGACGCTTGTGGGAAACACCAGATTTGGAGGTATGGAGATCGGCAGCACCTCCCAATGTGTTTCGCGAATGACACACCCTGTGCCCATCCAATAATTACTTACTGATGTAGACAGTCACTCCAGCAGCAATGAGGACCGCGGCCACCACAACCCCTATGATTCCAGCGATGAGTCCAAAGTTCAATACGAAAGCTGTGTTGGAGAAAAGGCAAAATGACTAGAGAGCTTCGGGTTTCTCTAGCGGGTTTTCTTCCCTTTAATTTCCTGGCCTTGGTGAGAGGGCAGCCAAGACTGAGTTAACCTAGTCACATTAAGAAAAGATTCTCAGTAGTAGGAACCAAACCTTTGTTCCACAGAGATAGTAACAGTAACAGAGTTGGAAGGGACCTTGGAGGTCATCTAGTCCACGCAGATCTGTACTAGAGATTCGAATTGCTGAACTGCCAACCTTTCCGATCAACAAGCTCAGTGTCTTAGCCACTGAGCCACCTAGTCAGGCTAAGAGATGATGGATTTGTCCGAGGAAGAGCTGAACACTCATCTTTATGAGATGGTTTACATTGGATGCCTGCACAGAGCAAAGGGGTGGATTGGATTACCTCAATCAGTCAATCAGAATAGACCAGGAAGGGACCTTGGAGGCCTTCCAGACCACCCCCTGCTCAGGCAGGAAGCACTTGGTCCGGAAAAGGTTAAGCCATGACTGGTATAGGGATACCAGCAGGGGTGAGATCTAAAATTTGTTACTACCGGTTCTGTGGGCGTGGCTTGGTGGTGGTGGTGGGAATGTGACTGGGTGGCCGTGGCCAACTTTTTTTTTTCTTTTTTTAAACTTTTAAAAGCATTTTTTCTACAACATCTTCGGCCAAAAAAGGTTGCAGAACAAAATGCTTTTAGAAGCCTCTGACGATCAGGCAACTCAGCTGGGATCGCCAGAGGCTTCTAAAGGCATTTTTTTTTTCTACAGCCTCTTCAGCCAAAGAGGTTGTAGAAAAAAATGCTTTTAAAAGCCTCTGATGATCGCGCTGCTCAGCTGGGCGGGGTGCAGGGATTTTTGCTACCGGTTCTCTGAACCACCCGCCATCATCGCTACCGGATTGGGTGATCCGGTCCGAACCGGGAGCATTTCACCCCTGGATACCAGTGATGGCTAACCTTTTCCGGACCTAAGTGCCCAAAGTACACGCACCCCCAAAATGCAATGCGCCCTGTTCCCTGCGCACGTACCCCCCTGCATACGTCCTATCCCTGTGCATGCATGCACAGCACCCCTGCATGCACCCCACCCACTCACGCGCAGTCCCTTGCATGCACCCCACCCCCATGCATGCACAAGAGGGACCCGAAGACCAGCTGGCCAGCGGGAGGCGCATGTGTATGCGCGGCAGAGCTGAGCTGGGGCGACGGCTCGCGTGCCCACAGAGAGGGTTCTGCAGGCCACCTCTGGCACGCGTGCCATATTATTTATTTATTTTATTTTATTTATTAAATTTATATACCGCCCTATTCCTGAGGGACTCAGAGCGGTGAACAGCGAACGATAAAAATACATGTAATACAAACGTTAAAAAAAACCAATTAAAATATACTAAACACTCTGGTCCTAGATAATTCAAGACATCCCAGTTTAAAATAAAATCAAAAGCAATATAAAGGGAAAGTTAGGCCTTGCCGGCCTGCTGAAACAGGAATGTTTTGAGGGCACGGCGGAAAGTGCGCAGATCCGGAATCTTCTGTATCTCTGGAGGGAGCTCGTTCCAGATGGTGGGTGCCCTCACAGAAAAGGCTCTCCCCCTGGGGGCCGCCAGTCGACACTGTTTGGCTGACGGCACCCTGAGAAGCCCCCCTCTATGGGAGCGTACTGGGCGGTGAGAGGCTATAGATTCGCCACCACGGCCCTATATCATTTCGGACAAATGTTTACCCAATCTCTGCTTAAAAACGTCCATTGTGGGAGCATTCACAACTTCTGGAGGCAAGTCGTTCCACTGATTCATTGAACTCCATCATGACATTCATTAGTTTGAAGGTCCACAGCTATGCGAGGTTTCAGGGACAACTTTGCTCATAACTGGTGACACCCCCCACCCCTTTTCTCTTACCAGGCTCCACCCAGGCCAAGATCAGAGGCTCCGGCAGTCCGGCGTGGTCCACATAGCACCGATAGCGGTCCCTCTCCTTCGGGTCAACCTCGATGCTCAGCCAGGCATGGTAGGTCCCATCTGAGTTTGGAAGGACACCACCCCGGAAGGTGTCCTGCTCCCAGACTTCCCCATCCTTCCTCCAGGTGGCATCCACCTCTTTGGGATAAAAGCCGTAGACTCCGCAGATGAGGGTCTCCATACCGCTATACTGGATCCTGCGAGATACTTTCGCCAACGGGGGCTCTGTAGAGAAGACAACACTGGCGTTGTTCTGGCCCAGCTCCCCAAACACGACCAACCCTCTGAAGTTAACTCAAAGATTCCTTTATTAGGAGCTCCAGCGGTCCCGGCAAAAAATTTCTCTCTCAATGCAGGCTAACAAGTCCGTCTGTCCAGAAGATGAATAGTTGTCTGCCTATTCATCTCTGCCCCCTGCCTTTTATCCCCTGAGCTAGGGTGGGGCTTCGCTAGCAAGGATCTTCCATCCCAAGGATCAGCCCAGAGATTTCCACTGCTCTCCTCTCCTCTGCCTTCTGCGAATCCATGCATCAGGCACTGGACCCAGCTGTTCCTCTTCCTCATCAGCCACCTCCAGACCTGGGGGGTGGTAACTTTCCATCTGAGGGCTGCTGGATGGCCCGTGCACCTCTCCCTCCCTCCCTCTCTTTTTCTCTTTCTCTCTCTCTCTCTCCCCCTCTCTCTTTTGTGTAGCGTGGAGACCTTGCACCACAAATCCAACATTCTCCTGCAACATCACCAACCCTTGCCTCCCTTCTTGCTTCCTCACCTTTCCTCAACAAAGAATCCTTTCCATACAACACACACTTCTGAAGCAGCTGGATGCATTCCTTCTCCAAAAAGTTATTCGTGTTCTGGGTGATGAAAGGCTCAGCTTCCCACCTCCTCTTGGTCACCTGAGCACGGACGTCGACCGCCGTCCAGGTGAGGGTTTTCTGATCCAAGCTGATGAAGTCCTCCCCATCGTAGCCGTACTGAAAATACCCCTGTTTGTGGCCATCTTTGCTCAGCTGGCAGCCGATCATGCGCTGCCAGCTGTGAATCCCTGCCAAGAAAAAGTCAGGTCGTTCTCAACTTACAACAGTTCGCTTAGTGACCGTTCAAAGTTGCAATGGCATTGGAAAAAGTGTGACTTATGACCATTTTTCACAGTTATGACCTTTGCAGCTTCCCCATGATCATATGATCAAAATTCAGATGCTTAGCAACAGATTCGTAGTTATGACAGTTGTTGTGTCCCAAAGTCATGTGATCCCCTTTTGCGACCTTCTGACCAGCAAAGTCAATGGGGAAGCCAGATTCACTTAATAACCGTGTTACTAACTTAACAACTGCAAGGATTCACTTAACAACGGGGACAAGAAAAGTCATAAAATGGAGCAAAACTCACTTATCAAATGTCTCACTTACAACCGTATATTTTGGGCTCAATTGGGGCTGTAAGTCGAGGACTACCTGTATAGGCTACCCCTGAACAGAGATCCACTTTTATTCTCACAAATCCTCATCTGCTAACCTTTTTGCCATAACGTGCCAGGAAGGGGGGGGCAGGGGAGGTTCGCACACGTGTGTGCCCACACCCATAATTCTATGTGGGCCATTTCGGGCCTCCGGAGGATCTCTGGAGGGATGGGGAAGGCTGTTTTCACCCTCCCCAGATGCATAGAAAGGATTTGGATCCAGGTGAGAAAGAAAAACGGGCCTTCCCCACCCACTCCAGGCCCTCCAGAGGCAGGAAACAGCCTGTTTCCCTACTTCTGGTGGGCCCAGAAGGCCCGAAAATCAGCTGACATGCGCGCTGGAGCTGAGCTGGGGTGCCCACTGATATGGCTACGCGTGTCACCTGTGGCACGCGTACCATAGGTTCGCCAGCAAGGCCCTAAAACAAGCTTAATAAATATTGTCCCAAAGGTGATTTTTTTTTTTCAAGAGGCAAGATATCTTTGAAGACGTTTCGCTTCTCATCCAAGAAGCTTCTTCAGCTTGGATAAAGAAGCGAAACGATTTTTAAAAAAAAACCAGAAATCCACTTGCCTCTTGAAAAAAAAAAATCACCTTTGGGACAACCATGACCTGGATGATCGAGAATCTCTATAGACTTAATAAATATTGTTTTTTTTAAGGCCCTGATTTTTTTTTTTTAAAATTTGATTTATATGCCGCCCTTCTCCGGAGACTCAGGGCGGCTTACAATGCGTTAAGCAATAGCCTTCATACTTTTGTATATTTATACAAAGTCATCTTATTGCCCCCACAAACTGGGTCCTCATTTAACCTACCTTAGAAAGGATGGAAGGCTGAGTCAACCTTGAGCCTGGTAAGATTCGAACCTGCAGAAATTGCAGGCAGCTGTGTTAATTACAGGGTGCATTAAACCACTGTACCTACCAAGGCTCCTTTGCTAGTAATTCCTGCCTGTCCAGGTTTCTCATGGGGAGGAACAGCAATGTAGGAAGGCCAAAGTCCATGGTTCCCAGCCTCCCTCTCCCACCTGCCTTACCTCTGCTGGAGTTGTGATAGCTGTGCAAGATGGCGAGGTCGCTTTTGAACCTGCGCTCCGTGGTGCTGACTCTCTGAGAGATGAAATCCCAGAAATGCAAGTCCTCCTTCTTCACGTTAAGGAGCCAGGGCACTTGGGGTAACATTCTTCTCGTGGGGGGGTCAAAGCGTGAAGCCAGCTGGTCATCCACATAGCCCACCACAACATATTGGGGCACATCCTGGTTGGAGTCCAGGACCAACGTGTAGAAAATGCGCAACGAATGGGAGGAGGAACCTGGGGGGGGGAGGGGGCGGGGAAAGGGGGGGGAGACAGAAAATTAGGGAGAGGGGTGTCCAAAGGCACACTTTTAAGTCCCCCGCCCATTTTGATTTGGAATGAGCCCCTTTCCTAGCCTCAATACTCTATAAAACAAGACTCTCCAAGAGTGGCAATTTTAAGACTTGTGGACTTCAACTCCCAGAATTCTCCAACAAGCATGGGCCGGCTAAGGAATTCTGGGAGTTGAAGTCCACAAGTCTGAAAGTTGCCAAGTTTGGTGACTCCCTGCTCTAAAATCTTGGGTGCCTACGAGGTGTATCAGGAACGGAGGTGGGTTACCACAGGTTCTGACCAGTTCTGGAGAACCGGTAGCGGAAATTTTGAGCAGTTCGGAGAACCTCTGACTGGCCCCACCCCCATCTATTCTCTGCTTCCCAAGTAGTCTTGGTAGTACAGTGGTCTAAAGCACCCTGTTATTAAGACCAGCTGCCTGCAATTACTGCAGGTTCGAATCTTGCCAGGCTCAAGGTTGACTCAGCCTTCCATCCTTTCTAAGGTGGGTAAATTGAGGACCCAGTTTGTGGGGGCAATAAGCTGACTTTGTATAAATATACAAAAGGATGAAGGCTATTGCTTAGCGCATTGTAAGCCGCCCTGAGTCTCTGGAGAAGGGCTGCATATAAATCAAATTTAAAAAATAAAAATAAAAAAAAAAGTCCCAGCTGATCGGGAGGAAATGGGGATTTTGCAGTATCCTTCCCCTGAAGTTACAATTGCTTAGTGCATTGTAAGCCGCCCTGAGTCTCCGGAGAAGGGTGGCATATAAATCAAATTAAAAAAAAAAAAAGTGGGGTGGGAATGGAGATTTTACAGTATCCTTCCCCTGCCACGCCCACCAAGCCACGCCCACCAAGTCATGCCACGCCCACCAAGCCATACCCACAGAACCGGTAGTAAAAAAAAATTTGAAACCCACCACTGCTAGGGAGGTGTATCAGGAAAGATATCCTGCAGCGCTGGTCCAAACAGAGGATGGACTAGATGCCCTCTAGCAACCCCCTTCTCCCGCAGGAGATATAAAACCAGGCCAAAAACCTACGGGGGGATTTCACAGCGTGCGTTTATTTCAGGGTTCTAACGCGACTCCCCAACCGGACGAAGCCTCTGGAACTCGCTGCCACGGGAAAGCCAGGCTGCCCCGCCTTGGAGTTAGCCCCGCCCCTCCAGCTACTCACCTGCGCCTCCTCCCCGCAGCAACAGGACGACCGCCGCGGCCAGAAACCCCAAGCGCGCAACCGGGAACCCCATCTGGATCCAGTCCCGATCAGCTGGGTTGTCAAAAGTGAGGAACGAGCCCGTGACCGAGGAGGAAGTTTGTAAAAAGGGCGCCGGCGGGGCTGAGAACGCTGGAAAGGGAAAAATGGGAGAGGGTCGGCTCGGCTCCCTTTGGGGAGAAGGAAGGGGGGGCCCTAGAGAGCCAGGAAAGGGAAGGAGCCGGAGTGAAAGGATCCCGAGCTCGGAGAGGGGAAAGCGGCCGCTCAGCTGGAGGGCGAGGCATCGTGGGAATTTCCCTTGTTTGTTGCGGAGCGGGTCAGCTGAGGGTCCCTGGTTCCCCAAGAGGAAGAAGTCTCCACCTGCCCTCTTCACAGGTGGATGATCCCATTCCAACCTAGCTCCCTGCCGGGGGACTACACTCCCCATCCTCCCCCACCCCCGTGGCTTGGGGACGATGGGAGTTGTTGTCTCCAACACCTGCGACAGGCGCCCGATGGCCTGGGTAAAGGAAGGTGGATTGGAGCGGGGCGTTCATGAAATCGATTCAAAGCAAAATCCTTCCCTTTCTCACCTGCCAGCCCTTCCTTGCTTCTTTTCTTCACCACCTGCTGGCTTCTGACGCTGGTAGCCCGCCAGCTAAACTCGGCGCCGCAGGCGGAAAGGTATCCAGGAATGACACAAAACGAAACCAAACTGCGCTTTTTGTGGCTTGAAACGTTGCTGGTCCTCCGCGATAAGTGCCAGCCCCTCCCACGGGCTCAGGAGTCCATCTGTGTCTCTTGAAATCGGAGGGAAAGAGAGAGAGAGAGGTGTGTGTGTGTGTGTGTGTGTGTGTGTGTGTGTGTGTGTGTGTGTGTGTATGTATATGTATATGTATATATATGTATATATATATATGTATATAGAGAGAGAGATAGGGGAGGGTACAGAGAGAGAGAGAGGGAGAGAAGGAAGGAAGGAAGGAAAGAAGGAAGGAGGCAGGAAAGGAAAGAAGGAAGGAAGGAAAGGAAGGAAGGAAGGAAGGACAGCAAAAGAAAGAAGAAACAAAGAAAAGGAAGGAAGGAAGGAAGGAGGCAGGGAAGGAAGGGAAGGAAGGGAAGGAAGGAAGGAAGGACAGCAAAAGAAAGAAAGAAAAGGAAGGAAGGAAGGAAGGAAGGAAGGAAGGAAGGAAGGAAGGAAGGAAGGAAAGAGGCAGGAAAGGAAAGAAGGAAGGAAGGGAAGGAAGGAAGGACAGCAAAAGAAAGAAGAAAGAAAGAAAAGGAAGGAAGGAGGCAGGAAAGGAATGAAGGAAAGAAAGGACAGGAAAAGAAAGAAAGAAAGAAAAGGAAGGAAGGAAGGAAGGAAGGAAGGAAGGAAGGAAGGAAGGAAGGAAGAGTCCTGGGCTGGCTCTCTCTCCTCTCTCTAATTCCTCCTTCGGGGCTAACTTCCCTCCTGCTTCACTGAGCCTGGTTTAACGAGCTTTGCTATTTAATAAGTAACCAATTCTCCTTGTATTTCTGAGCAGAAAGTGAAAGTAGAGTAATTCAGAGCTCTGCTCTCCCTACCTCCTTCCCCCGTTCCTGGTAAAGGCTGTGGATGTGGCTTGGTGAGCGTGGCAAGGGAAGGATACTGCAAAATCCACATTCCCTCCCCTCCCCACCCCACCCCACCTGCTTTCCAGCTCCATTCTCCTGTGCAGGGCAACAAAAGGAGACCCAGCCGATCAGCTGGGACTTGGGAGGTAGCAAATAGATTGGGGGCGGAGCCAAACAGAGGTGGTATTTGCCAGTTCTCTGAACTACTCAAAATTTCTGCTACCGGTTCTCCAGAACCTGTCAGAACTGTCTTCCAAATGTGTAACCCCTTCCAGGAGTGGTGATGTTTCCACACTTGGGTGTGAAGTTTCAAGCAGCTCCTGTCTTTTGGGACCTCCAGATCACGTGTCCCCCAACCTTTCGGACCTCCGGGACCACTAAATTCATAATTTTAAATCCCGCGGACCACTAATAGGATCCGCCTAATGACCGGCTGGGTGGGCGTGGCTAGGTGGTCATGTGACTAGGTGGGCATGGTCAACTTGATGTCACTCACATTGAGGGGCACCTCACCGGCCTCTACTCACCCCTCCCCTCCCAGCCACTCCTTGTCTCCCCGCCCGGGATCCTAGAGCCCCAACAGGAAGCAGTTGTTGGAGTTAAACAGCCACCACGAGAAAGAGTTGACAAAACAGCTCAGTTCAAATTGGATCTGACCAAGGAGGAGGCTCAGCAGAAGCACCTCACTGAGGACTACGAGCATAGGCTTTGTTTCTTTTATTTATTTTATTTTTATTTTATTTTATTATTCAAATTTCTATACCGCCCTTCTCCTTTCTGACTCAGGGCGGTGAACAGCCAAAATAAAATATTTATACATAAAGTGCGATTAAAAAAAGATTTAAAATAATTAAATTTGGCCCATAGTTTAAAATTTATCAATTTAAAATCCATATCAAAATTTAAAACCAACCATAAAATCATAAAATCAAGAGAGACCGGCTAACTGAAAGAGATGAGTTTTTAGGGCCCGATGAAAAGTCCGGAGGTCGGAGATCACTCGTATCTCTGGGGGTAGATTGTTCCAAAGGGTAGGTGCCACCACAGAGAAGGCTCTCCTCCTGGGGGTCGCCAGCCGGCATTGTCTAGCCGACGGCACCCTGAGGAGGCCCTCTCTGTGGGAGCGAACTGACCGGCGGGAGGCTATTGGTGGCAGAAGGCGGTCCCGTAAGTACCCTGGCCCTAAGCCACGGAGCGCTTTAAAGGTGATCACCAACACCTTGAAGCGCACCCGGAAGTCCACCGGAAGCCAATGCAGCTCGTGCAGGAGAGGAGTCACATAGGAGCACCCCGTTGCTCCCATAATCCCCCGCGCAGCCGCATTCTGCACCAGCTGGAGCCTCCGGGTGTACCCCAAGGGGAGCCCCATGTAGAGAGCGTTACAATAGTCCAGACGAGAGGTGACGAGTGCTTGAGTGACCGTGCGTAGGGAGTCCCGATCCAGAAAGGGGCGCAACTGGCGTATCAGGCGAACCTTCTTTTATATATGCCCAATAATCAGGATGCAGGTCATGAGAACATAAACAGTATTTATTTCTTTGTTTCCATTGCAGGAGATCATCAGGCAAGGCAAGGCAACCCTTCAGGACATCAGAATATATACACAGTAGGAGGAGTCAAATGGTAAGGAGGAGTCAGTGGGTGGGACAATTGATGTATAGATGATGAACCCTTACACGACTTTAAATATATACATATAGTTAGGTATTTTCAACATGCAACAGGCTTTCCAAGCAGAGGGAAGACCTGCAGGAGTGCAAGGCCAGGTGCCGGCACCTGGAGGCTCAGCGGGCTGAGATGGTCAGCCAGTACCACACCATGATGCAGTCCCACTGGAACGAGGCCCTCCGGCTCTTCGCCGCTATCAGCATTTCTCTCCAGCCTTCGCCCAAAGCCCTGCACCAGGAGGCCTAAGCAGACCCCAAGTCGGAATTTCTGCCTCCCTCCAACCCACACAAAAAGACCTCGAAGGGGGAGACTCTCTGCAGCAACACAAACGTTCAGCACGTGTCCAGCCCGGGGCCGTAGTTTGAGGACCCCTGATTTAGTGCAATATAAAAAAAATGCAAATAATTTTTCTACGGACCACCAAAATTTTCTCACGGACCACCAGTTGGTGACCGCTGCTCCAGATAGTGGGCCTGTGGGGTCAAACTGGGGTTCAGGCCCACAAGCAGCCCTCACCAGACGTGGCTCGGTCCAGCTGTTTCCAAGCTCAGCCAAGGGTTACTGTGGACTTCTTCGGCCTCTTTCCAGGTGAGCCTCACGACTGGAAATCCTCCAAAGTAAAGCAGACAGTGGGTCTTCCTGTTGGAGAATTGCTTTTCACAATAGCAGTGAGGGAGGAGCTGGAGCTGCAGACTCCTTCCCCCCCAATTCTGCCCTTCATCCTCTTCCATTTCTGGGCTCCTCCTGGCACTCCCTGTGCTATTCTGACCTAGAGGTATCAGAATCTAGCCTCGTTCCCTCAGGAAGGAAAGCGAATTACACATGCCCCAGGATAATGTTGCAGAATCCAATCTGGGTCGGTCACCGGGACCAGAGATTTTGTCTTCCAAGCTTTTGGACTCATGCTGGAACCCAACGTCAGGGAATGTCTCTGTGCTTTGGGCTGTTGTGTGTGCGGTAGCTATATGGCCATGATGGCGAACCTATGGCACGCGTGCCACAGGTGGCACGTGGAACCATGTCACCTGGCATGCCAGCTTAGGTCTGGCGCACATGCGTGTGCTGGCCAGCTGATTTTCGGACCTTCTGGACCCACCAGAAGAAGGGAAACAGGCTGTTTCATGCCTCCGGAGGGCCTGGAGGGGGGGAGGCCTGTTTTTCTTTCTCACCTGGCTCCAGATCCCCTCTATGTATCTGGGGAGGGCGATAACAGCCTTCCCCACCCTCTTGGAGTTTCTCCAGACGCCCAAAATGGCCCATTTCCCAACTTCCAGTTGGACAGGAAGTGATGTTTTTTGCTGTCCCCAGCCTCCAGAGACTCCTACTGGGCCATTGCATGCCAGCACGGGGGGGGGGCATCATGCACGTAAGCATGGGGTGGGGCACATAGAATTATGGGTTTGGGCACGCGCTCATGCGAACCTCCCCCACCCCCCTTTCCTGGCACGCGATGGCAAAAAACGTTAGCCATCACTGCTATATGGTCTAATTCCATCAGAGCCAAATTGACTTTCTGTACCATCTCCTGCCAACCGTTAAGCATGATTTCATGACTGTGACTTGTGATTTCCTGCTGGCTTCCCCAGTGAACGAAAATTAGTCATACTTGACTAATCTTTTTAGGATGCGTGTAACAATGGTAGCCAACAGTTAAGCATGATGTTGTGACTGTGACTTGTGATTTAACAGAATAACAGAGTTGGAAGGGACCTTGTAGGTCATCTAATTTAATCTCCTGCCCAAGCAGGAGACCCTACAACATTCCTGACAGGTGGCAGTCCAGTCTCTTCTTGAAAGCTTCCAGTGATGAAGTTCTCACAACTTCTGAAGGCAACTTCTGTTCCATGGGTTGATTGTTCTCACTGTCAGGAAATTTCTCCTTATTTCTAGGTTGAATCTCTCCTTGGTCAGTTACCATCCATTATTCCTTGTCTGGCCTTCAGGTGCTTTGGAAAATAGCTTGACCCCTTCCTCTCTGTGGCAGCCCCTCAAATATTGAAACACTGTTATGGTGTCACTCGTGGTCCTTCTCTTCATTAGTCTAGCCATTCCCAGTTCCTGTAACCATTCTTCATATGTTTTAGCCTCCAGGCCCCTAATCATGTTTGTTGGTCTTCTCTGAACTCTTTCTAGAATCTAAATATCTTTTTTGTAGCATGGTGATCAAAATTGGATGTAGAATTCTAAGTGTGGTCTTACTAAGGTTTTATAGAGTGGTATTAGTATCTCCTTTGATGTTGATTGTATCCCTCTGTTAATGCAATTTAGGATTGCATTGGCTTTTTTGGCTGCCGCTGCACACTGCTGGCTGATATTTAGCTGGTTGTCCACTAAGACTCCAAGATCCCTCTCATAGTGCTCCATGGCTTAGGACCTGAGTACTTACGAGACCACCTGCTGCAACCGATAACCTCCCACCAGCCAATACGCTCTCACAGAGTAGGCCTACTCATAGTACCATCATTAAAACAATGTCGTCTAGTAGTTCCAAGGGAGAGAGCCTTCTCTGTGGGGGCACCTACTCTTTGGAACAAAATACCCCCTGGAATACGAATAATCCCAGATCTTCGCACTTTCCGATGTGCCCTGAAGACCTTTCTGTTTCAACAAGCAAGGCTAGCATAAACATCTAAATTCTATGCCAAAGTCTTAGCAGATACACTAAGTTGACTCAATTTATTATTTACTGTATATATATATATATATATCAATTTTCTTACTTCTTCGTAGGGTCTATGTGTGTTTTTCTTCTAGCCAGGTTTTCCCTACGTAGCCAAGGTTTTTTTGTTTACTGAGCTGGAGCTACAAAAAAACCTTGGCTACGTAGGGAAAACCTGGCTAGAAGAAAAACATATATATATATATATATATATATATATATTCACAGGTTTTCGCGGGTGTTTGTATGTAGGTCTTTGGTTATTCGGGTCTTCTCCCACGTAAAATTGGAAGTGTCTTGGCGACGTTTCGACGAAGTCTCATTCGTCATCTTCAGGCTGGTGTTCTCGGCTTCGTGCTTTCCATTTGCTCCTGGAAGCACGAAGCCGAGAACACCAGCCTGAAGATGACGAATGAGACTTCGTCGAAACGTCGCCAAGACACTTCCAATTTTACGTGGGAGAAGACCCGAATAACCAAAGACATATATATATATATATATATATATATATATATATATATATATATATATATACACATACATACATACATACATACATACATACATATATTATATGTATATGTATATGTATATGTATATGTATATGTATATGTATATGTATATGTATATGTATATGTATATGTATATGTATATGTATATGTATATGTATATGTATATGAAATCTTATTCTGTTCACCATCCTGAGTCCTTCGGGAGAAGGGCGATATAGAAATTCAATAAATAATAATAATAATAATAATAATAATAATAATAATAATAATAATAATAGTAGTAGTAGTAGTAGTAGTAGTAGTAGTAGTAGTAGTTACTGCTATTAAGACGGGTTTCACCCAGTTTATAAGTGTACTTTTGGTTTGCTTCCCCAGTGAACGCCAATTAGTTTCATACTTGACTGATCTTTTTAGAATGTGTGTAATGCAGTGGTGGGATTCAAAATTTTTTACTACCGGTTCTGTGGGCATGGCTTGGTGGGAGTGGCTTGGTGGATGTAGCAGGGGAAGGATACTGTAAAATCTCCATTCCCTCCCCACTCCAGGGCAAGGTTACTGCAAAATCCCCATTTCCTCCCAATCAGCTGGGACTTGGGAGGCAGAGAATAGATGGGGGCGGGGCCAGTCAGAATTTTTACTACTTTTTTTATTACTTTTTTTACTACTATTTTTACTTTTTCTCTGAACTACTCAAAATTTCCGCTACCGGTTCTCCAGAATTGGTCAGAACCTGCTGAAACCCACCTCTGGTGTAATGGTAGCCAACAGTAGCATTTCCTTAGGAATTTTGTTGGCTGATTGCTTCTTCATTTGTACAAGGATCCTCACCTTTCTTTCAAATAGTATTTCTACAGCTGTTCTAAAATAGCTTTTAAATTTACAAAACATGAATTAAAAAAAAGAATTTTATTAAGTTTCAAAAAAAAAAAAAACCCCAGTTAACATACAAAAATACAACAAAAAGAGAAAAGTGGCGTACGGAAACAACAGGGACACATTTTAAAATAACTTTTAAAACATCATGAAAAAGAACAGAAAAAAACTTACAACTTTTTTGGAGATAGATACAATTACAAAATTCTTGTACTTTTTTAGTATGCACTTGTTTTAACAGACACAAAACTAAGATATAAAAATATAAAAGATACAGATATACACAATTAAATCATAACAATATATAATATCATAGTCTCTTAGTCTAAACAAAATGCATAACCCATAAATGCATTATAATATCAGCACAAATACACCTAATATTACTAGATATTTCTCTAGTCAACTATTTATAATAAAACATCCTGCACTTTAAACAAATACCCGAGAACCTAAAATAAAATGTATTAAACTCCAATAATGCACATTGTACAATATATACTGCTCAAAAAAATAAAGGGAACACAAGCAGAAGACATTCGAGATCTGAATGAATGAAATAGCCTTATTAAATACTTTGTTCTTTACATACAATAGTTTATACACTGCTCAAACAACTAAAGGGAACACAAAACTACTGTATGTAACGAACAAAGTATTTAATAAGGCTATTTCATTCATTCAGATCTCGGATGTCTTCTGCTTGTGTTCCCTTTATTTTTTTGAGCAGTGTATAATCAAAACATAGCTAATCATCAACTCCCCAAATCAAAATTTCATTATTATTTTTTTTTAGAAAAAAATTTGACATCATAAGTCGAGAGCTAAATGTAAATTTAACAAATAAGTAATCCTTAATTTTATTTTTTACCCATTTATTAAGTTTCTCTGCCATCCAGAGTTGTCGCAAGGCAACTCTGGGCGGCTCACATCATTAAAATGAAACCATAAATATATATAGAAATGTATAAAATCACATTACAATTGCAATAAGATGCAAGTTATCACCAAAGTGGGGGGGAGGAAAGGATGAGAATATATGGGAGGGGAGTCCATCAACCACCTCTAGTGTGAAATTCCCCCATTGGAGCCCGAAGCCAACTAGCAGAACTATTCATGTTCTTGACTGAATTTCAATAACAATTTGTATACCTTGTTAAGGAGTTTCATTTTTTAAAAAATCTAGGGATAGCCTAGTTAGCACCTTCGTTAATTTCTCTGACAGAGACTAAGAAGGAAAAGGGAATCTGGATCTATCTATCTATCTATCTATCTATCTATCTATCTATCTATCTATCTATCTATCTCCAGTGGTGGGATTCAATTTTTTTTACTACCAGTTCTGTGGGCGTGGCTTGATGGGCATGGCATGGCATGGCATGGCTTGGTGGGAGTGGCTTGGGGATGGCAGGGGAAGGATACTGTAAAATCTCCATTCCCTCCCCACTCCAGGGGAAGCTTACTGCAAAATCCCCATTTCCTCCCGATCAGCTGGGACTCAGGAGGTAGAGAATAGATGGAGGCGGGGCCAGTCAGAGGTGGTATTTACCGGTTCTCTGAACTACTCGAAATTTCCGCTACCAGTTCTCCAGAACTGGTCAGAACCTGCTGAAACTCACCTCTGCTACCTACCTACCTACCTACCTACCCACCCACATTAGAAATACAAATGCTGCACTTTCTGAGATTCCAGGAGACTGGAAGAGGGATGCTGACCTCCCCATGGGCTATGCCACCCTGGTTTCTTCTCTTCAGACTCTGTGACTCCTGCTTCGGCCAAGTCAGCAGTGTGTGGCGGCAGCCAAAAAAGCTAATACGATCCTTGGTTGTATAAACAGAGACATAGAATCCAAATAACGTGTAGTAATTAATACAGCTTTATAAAGTACAGCCTTTATAACACACCTGGAATACTGCATCCAGGTTTGGACACCACACTGCAAAAAAAAAAGCGTTGACACTTTAGAAAAAATGTAAAGAAGAGCAACTAAGATGATTGAAGGCCTGGAGAAAAAATTCCTATGAAGAACGGTTGCAAGATTTGGGTTTGGCCAGTCTAGAGAAAAGAGGGGATGGGGGGAAAATGATAGCAGTATTCCAATATTTGAGAGGCTGCCAAAAAGAAGAAGGGCTCAATTTATTTTCCAAAGGACCAAAAGGCAAGAGAAGAAGCAATGGATGGAAACTAATCAAGGAGAGAAGCAACCTGGAATTAAGGAGAAACTTCCTAATAGTGAGGACAATTAACCAGTGGAACAGAAGTTGCCTTCAGACATCGTGGATGCTTCATCACTGGAGATTATTAAGAAGAGCTTAGACAGCCACTTGTCTGAAATGGTGTAGGATCTCCTGCTTAAGCAGCGGGCTGGACTAGAAGACCTCCAAGTTCCCTTCCAACTCCATTCTGATTCTAATATTCAGTCCTGGTTAGACTGAATAGTCTCTAACTGCCCTGTTCAGGAGTTCCACCTTTTGAAGCACTGCTGTTTTCTTTCTTGGCTGTGTCTTTTTGGCAGAGCGCCTTCCGGAGCCTTCTGGGGCCTCCAGCCACCATAGGATGCCTTGTGCTGCAAGGAGAGAAAATGGAGAAGTCAACCTGCCCCATCCCCAATTTTATATCAGGGAGGTGTGTTTAGTCTCCACCCCTTAGATCTCTCTTCCCCCCCCCCCCCCACTGCAACCTCAACAGGTCAAAGAAGAAACAGCCAAATAAGAGAAAGGTTTGCAATTCTCCTCCACGTAGACTCCTCCTGGTCCTTCCCGGAGAGAGGAATTCCTGGAGAAGAGTCCACATTGGCTCAGAAAGACACAGGGGTGGTCATCAGAGGTTGGTGTTTCACTCACATCTCAGGAAGAGAATCCAAAGTCCCACGTTTATGGCAGCCACAATTGCCACAGGGATCCACCACATTGTAACTAAAGGAGGAGAAATTCAGAACTTCTGATTAGACAAAGGCTGGGGTCCCTGATGGGGAGATACTCAGCAAGAGAACATTTCCCAACCCGCACCGGCCTCCAGGCTGTGCTCCCACATGAAAGAAGCTAACTCTCTTAACTTCTGTCAGGAAAGTTCTCCTTAGTTCTAGAACCAACTTCTAACTGTCAGGTAAGTTCTTAGTTCTAGAACCAGCCTCTAATTAACTCCTTAGTTCTAGAACCAACTTCTGTCAGGAAAGTTCTTAGTTCTAGAACCAGCCTCTAACTAACTCCTAACTGTCAGGAAAGTTCTCAAACCAACTTCTAACTCCTAACTATCAGGAAAGTTCTCCTTAGTTCTAGAACCAACTTCTAACTGTCAGGAAAGTTCTTAGTTCTAGAACCAGCCTCTAATTAACTCCTTAGTTCTAGAACCAACTTCTGTCAGGAAAGTTCTTAGTTCTAGAACCAGCCTCTAACTAACTCCTAACTGTCAGGAAAGTTCTCAAACCAACTTCTAACTCCTAACTATCAGGAAAGTTCTCCTTAGTTCTAGAACCAACTTCTAACTGTCAGGAAAGTTCTTAGTTCTAGAACCAGCCTCTAACTAACTCCTTAGTTCTAGAACCAACTTCTGTCAGGAAAGTTCTTAGTTCTAGAACCAGCCTCTAACTAACTCCTAACTGTCAGGATAGTTTTCCTTAGTTCTAGAACCAACTTTTAACTGTCAGGAAAGTTCTTAGTTCTAGAACCAGCCTCTAACTAACTCCTAACTGTCAGGAAAGTTCTCCTTAGTTCTAGAACCAACTTTTAACTGTCAGGAAAGTTCTTAGTTCTAGAACCAGCCTCTAACTAACTCCTAACTGTCAGGAAAGTTCTCCTTAGTTCTAGAACCAACTTTTAACTGTCAGGAAAGTTCTTAGTTCTAGAACCAGCCTCTAACTAACTCCTAACTGTCAGGAAAGTTCTCCTTAGTTCTAGAACCAACTTCTAACTGTCAGGTAAGTTCTTAGTTCTAGAACCAGCCTCTAATTAACCCCTTAGTTCTAGAACCAACTTCTGTCAGGAAAGTTCTTAGTTCTAGAACCAGCCTCTAACTAACTCCTAACTGTCAGGAAAGTTCTCAAACCAACTTCTAACTCCTAACTATCAGGAAAGTTCTCCTTAGTTCTAGAACCAACTTCTAACTGTCAGGAAAGTTCTTAGTTCTAGAACCAGCCTCTAATTAACCCCTTAGTTCTAGAACCAACTTCTGTCAGGAAAGTTCTTAGTTCTAGAACCAGCCTCTAACTAACTCCTAACTGTCAGGAAAGTTCTCAAACCAACTTCTAACTCCTAACTATCAGGAAAGTTCTCCTTAGTTCTAGAACCAACTTCTAACTGTCAGGAAAGTTCTTAGTTCTAGAACCAGCCTCTAACTAACTCCTAACTGTCAGGAAAGTTCTCCTTAGTTCTAGAACCAACTTTTAACTGTCAGGAAAGTTCTTAGTTCTAGAACCAGCCTCTAACTAACTCCTAACTGTCAGGAAAGTTCTCCTTAGTTCTAGAACCAACTTTTAACTGTCAGGAAAGTTCTTAGTTCTAGAACCAGCCTCTAACTAACTCCTAACTGTCAGGAAAGTTTTCCTTAGTTCTAGAACCAACTTTTAACTGTCAGGAAAGTTCTTAGTTCTAGAACCAGCCTCTAACTAACTCCTAACTGTCAGGAAAGTTCTTCTTAGTTCTAGAACCAACTTTTAACTGTCAGGAAAGTTCTTAGTTCTAGAACCAGCCTCTAACTAACTCCTAACTGTCAGGAAAGTTCTCCTTAGTTCTAGAACCAACTTTTAACTGTCAGGAAAGTTCTTAGTTCTAGAACCAGCCTCTAACTAACTCCTAACTGTCAGGAAAGTTCTCCTTAGTTCTAAAACCAACTTTTAACTGTCAGGAAAGTTCTTAGTTCTAGAACCAGCCTCTAACTAACTCCTAACTGTCAGGAAAGTTCTCCTTAGTTCTAGAACCAACTTCTAACTGTCAGGTAAGTTCTTAGTTCTAGAACCAGCCTCTAATTAACCCCTTAGTTCTAGAACCAACTTCTGTCAGGAAAGTTCTTAGTTCTAGAACCAGCCTCTAACTAACTCCTAACTGTCAGGAAAGTTCTCAAACCAACTTCTAACTCCTAACTATCAGGAAAGTTCTCCTTAGTTCTAGAACCAACTTCTAACTGTCAGGAAAGTTCTTAGTTCTAGAACCAGCCTCTAACTAACTCCTTAGTTCTAGAACCAACTTCTGTCAGGAAAGTTCTTAGTTCTAGAACCAGCCTCTAACTAACTCCTAACTGTCAGGAAAGTTCTCAAACCAACTTCTAACTCCTAACTATCAGGAAAGTTCTCCTTAGTTCTAGAACCAACTTTTAACTGTCAGGAAAGTTCTTAGTTCTAGAACCAGCCTCTAACTAACTCCTAACTGTCAGGAAAGTTTTCCTTAGTTCTAGAACCAACTTTTAACTGTCAGGAAAGTTCTTAGTTCTAGAACCAGCCTCTAACTAACTCCTAACTGTCAGGAAAGTTTTCCTTAGTTCTAGAACCAACTTTTAACTGTCAGGAAAGTTCTTAGTTCTAGAACCAGCCTCTAACTAACTCCTAACTGTCAGGAAAGTTCTCCTTAGTTCTAGAACCAACTTCTAACTGTCAGGTAAGTTCTTAGTTCTAGAACCAGCCTCTAATTAACTCCTTAGTTCTAGAACCAACTTTTAACTGTCAGGAAAGTTCTTAGTTCTAGAACCAGCCTCTAACTAACTCCTAACTGTCAGGAAAGTTTTCCTTAGTTCTAGAACCAACTTTTAACTGTCAGGAAAGTTCTTAGTTCTAGAACCAGCCTCTAACTAACTCCTAACTGTCAGGAAAGTTCTCCTTAGTTCTAGAACCAACTTTTAACTGTCAGGAAAGTTCTTAGTTCTAGAACCAGCCTCTAACTAACTCCTTCAGGAAAGTTCTCCTTAGTTCTAAAATCAACTTCTAACTGTCAGGAAAGTTCTTAGTTCTAGAACCAGCCTCTAACTAACTCCTAACTGTCAGGAAAGTTCTCGAACCAACTTCAGTTAGTTCTAGAACCAACTTCTAACTCCTAACTATCAGGAAAGTTCTCCTTAGTTCTAGAACCAACTTCTGTCAGGAAAGTTCTTAGTTCTAGAACCAGCCTCTAACTAACTCCTAACTGTCAGGAAAGTTCTCCTTAGTTCTAGAACCAACTTCTAACTGTCAGGTAAGTTCTTAGTTCTAGAACCAGCCTCTAATTAACTCCTTAGTTCTAGAACCAACTTTTAACTGTCAGGAAAGTTCTTAGTTCTAGAACCAGCCTCTAACTAACTCCTAACTGTCAGGAAAGTTTTCCTTAGTTCTAGAACCAACTTTTAACTGTCAGGAAAGTTCTTAGTTCTAGAACCAGCCTCTAACTAACTCCTAACTGTCAGGAAAGTTTTCCTTAGTTCTAGAACCAACTTTTAACTGTCAGGAAAGTTCTTAGTTCTAGAACCAGCCTCTAACTAACTCCTAACTGTCAGGAAAGTTCTCCTTAGTTCTAGAACCAACTTTTAACTGTCAGGAAAGTTCTTAGTTCTAGAACCAGCCTCTAACTAACTCCTTCAGGAAAGTTCTCCTTAGTTCTAAAATCAACTTCTAACTGTCAGGAAAGTTCTTAGTTCTAGAACCAGCCTCTAACTAACTCCTAACTGTCAGGAAAGTTCTCCTTAGTTCTAGAACCAACCATTGTCTATCCACTGCAGGATGAAAGCCTCTTCCATGTGTTTCCAACAAATACAATCGTGTCATGTATTATATATCATCATATACCATGTACCATATATATCAAGCGTCCATGAAAGAGATCTAAAACAAAATGGATTGACGACATCAGCAGGCCCAATTGGCAAAAAAAAAAAAAAAAAACACCTCAGGGTGTTCCAATATGGGTTGGAAACATGTGGGAGTGGCCTTCATCCTGCAGTGGATACATAATGGCTAAAATGATCTTATGATTATGGTTATGATTATGATTAACATGATGATTTATCATGTATCGTATGTTTTGACTTTTTTCTCTCCTTTCCAACTCTGTTACTCTGTTGAAAAAGTTACCATTTGTACTGTAACTTCCCTGTCAGAAATCCCTTCTCTCCCATCACTAAATGTAGGACTACATTCATTCATTCATTCATTCATTCATTCATTCATTCATTCATTCATTCATTCATTCATTTATTTATTTATTTATTTAATCTAATAATTTGTCAATAAGCACAAGGAAACAGTATCAGTATAGACCAGGATTCGCAACCTTAAACACTCAAAGAGCCATAAAGGTCCTAACTGGAAGCCCCCCCGTTCAATTCTGGAGCCGACCGGAAGCAGGGGTGAAATGTAAAATTTATTACTACTGGTTCTGTGGGCGTGGCTTGGTGGTGGGGGGTTAATGTGACTGGGTGCGCGTGGTCAACTTTTTTTTTTTTTAAACTTTTCAAAGCATTTTTTCTAATGCTTTGAAAAGCCTCTGCCAATCAGGCAACTCAGCTGGGATCGTCAGAGAGGCATTTTAAAAAATACCTCTCTGCCGATCAGGCAACTCAGCTGGGAGTTGCCAGAGACTTTTCAAAGCATTTTTTTACCACCTCTTCAGCCAAGGGGTTGCAGAAAAAAATGCTTTGAAAAGCCTCTGACGATCCCAGCTGAGCCGCACGATCATCAGAGGCTTTTTTTTTTTTTTTTACTTTTAAAAGCATTTTTTCCTCGGAAGAGGTTGTAGAAAAAATGCTTTTAAAAGTAAAAAAAAAAGCCTTTGATGATCGTGCGGCTCAGCTGGGCATGGTGAGGGGGGTGGGGAGGGATTTTTGCTACCGGTTCTCCAAACCACCCACTGCCTTCACTACCGGATCGGGCGATCCGGTCCGAACCGGGAGCATTTCACCCCTGACCGGAAGTCCGCTTCCCCCACCATAGAGTCTCCTCCTAGCGTGGCATCCTTTTTTCCTCTACCTGTCCTAACCGAAAGCCCTATCAATTGTGGAGCCAACCAGCGACAAGGAGCCACAGCAGAGGGATGAAAGAGACACATGTGGCTCCAAAGCCGCAGGTTGCTGACCCCTGGTATAGACGTAAACATGGACACGTAAATGGATAAAAATAAGCAAAACATAGCCATAAACATATAAAATGAGTACATATAAATGGGGACAGTAGGACAGAGATGGTAGGCACGCTGGTGTGCTTATGCACGCCCCATTTGCTGCTCGCCACCTGAGAACTTGAGATGGT
This sequence comes from Pituophis catenifer annectens, assembly GCF_029215685.1. NCBI lineage: Eukaryota > Metazoa > Chordata > Lepidosauria > Squamata > Colubridae > Pituophis > Pituophis catenifer. Next base: position 13,821,909 of record NW_027256882.1, on the reverse strand, counting down.
GCAGCAGAAGACTTTCTTCTCCCCACTCTTTCCGACACTGGTGAAAAATCGACTTCTACACATCACAACCCCTCAGTCTCTCACCTGTTTCCTCCTTCCAAGCCAAGATCAGGGGCTTCTGCAAGCCCTTATGTTCCAAGTGACACCGAAAATGGCTCCTTTCCTTGGGGTTGATTTCAGTGCTGAGCCAGACATAATAGGTCCCGTCTGAGTTGGGGGCCACGTTCCTACGGAGGGTCTCGTACTTCCAGACCTCTCGTTTCCTCCACCAGGTGGCCTGGATCTCCTTGGGGTAGAAGCCATAGGCCTGGCAGATGAGGATCTCCAGGCTGTTATTAACCATTTTACGAGTCACTTTCCCCGCCGGGGGCTCTGCAGAAACAGCAACGCTACATTCCTGGAATGTCTAATATTTCTGTCAAGATGATTTAATAACAGGTAAGGCCTCATTTGGCCCTCCTCCCCCACTGCTCCCTCCTCCATGCTTGAACCTGGGAGAACCTCAGAGATGGGGCATTGAAGCTCTTTAGATTTAGCTTTGAAAGACACCCATGTTTTCCGGAAAATAAGACCGGGTCTTATTTTCTTTTGGGCCCTAAAATAAGCAGTAGGGGTTGTTAGGGAATTGTTATTGCCCAACTGGTTGGTCAGGAAATATATAAACCAACTGTCAGATTTTCAGGCTGTCTTCAAATAAATTGCATCGCAAACGAAGTTTTTTATAAAACAAACTTCCATTTTATTAAGCACAGCACTTTTTACACCGACTCGTTGTAGCCGGCACTGACGTGCTGCCCCAAAACCCCTCCTCTTCCTTCCCCCACTCCTCTGCATTCATTGGCCACCTTCCCAATCATTCACCCCTAATCTACTGCTCCAATTCAAAGAATTTCCCCCCTCCCATCCATCTTCTAGGGGACATTATCTCCAGAGGAAATAAGTAGGTGAAAGGCAACCGTTCTGTTGCAGACGCCTGCGTTCTCCTTCTTATGTCAGCACTAGGATAAATGCATCTTGACGTGCTAACACCAACATTGTGTGTTTGTAGCTAAAAGTATTATGTAGCTTTAAAAACTGTGTTGCATCATCATGCCTCCTGATTGGCTGAGCTCTGTAGCCAGAACTGTACTCTGTACAGCTTAAGGTACTTAATGAGAGCTGTACTTAATGGAGAGCTGAATTATGGTTTGTGTGGACACTATACCATTTTACCTGCTGATATGCTGTAACTCTATATTTGATCTCTCAGCATGATCATTGCTTGATCATGGCTATTTATTGTTTTTCTAATATTTATTGACTGTTTTTATATTGAACTGTGTTCCTGATTGAAACTAAAGAGGATCTGTTTTATTGTATTTTTCTACAACTGGTAAGAAGACTTTAAATATGAAAATATCCCTGGACTGATCTTTATCTCACTTTATATGTGAATGAGCCTGGTGGCGCAGCAGACTAATAGCCTGTTATTAATACCAGCTGCCTGCAATTACTGCAGGTTCGAATCTCCCCAGGCTCAAGGTCGACTCAGCCTTCCATCCTTTCTAAGGTAGGTAAATTGAGGACCCAGTTTGTGGGGGCAATAAGCTGTCTTTGTATAAAATATACAAAAGTATGAAGGCTATTGCTTAACGCATTGTAAGCCGCCCTGAGTCTCCGGAGAAGGGCGGCATATAAATCAAATTTTTTTTAAAAAAATGACTTGGAATGTTTTTGGACTATGATTTTGCATTTTCCCTAAAAGTAAAATAATAATAAAAAAACAGTTTGTTTGTATGTTAACTTTTATTATCCACAATCATTCTCAGTCGCTTTCGTGCGTAAACTAAAAGGATACTCTGCTCAATAACCCACAACATTGGTTATGAGCCCAGTATATCCTTAACAGGGGTTATTTTCAGGGTATCTTACTTTTTTCCATATACACTTCTGCTTGCTCGTCATCACAAAGCAGGGGGGGATGGAGCTGCTCCAGGCGCCCCAAACCAGCTTACCTCAGGTCCCCCACATCCAGGCCACCCATGCCTCGACACCTGCCTTCTCTCAGGGCCATGGCCCCAACACATCGCTCAGCTTCCTGCTCTGTTGTTGTTAAGTTGGGTGAATGAGGACGCAGCAAGCCAGAGTAGTTAGTGACAACAGCTCTTTATTATATGGTGAGAATCCAGCAACTGACCAGGGGAGCCAGCTCCCTTTATATACCTTGCAGCTGTGGTGGTCAGCCAATCAGCTGAGGGTCAGTTAGTTCAAACTTCCCGCCAAAACAAACCTATTTACATAACACTCCTCCCCTCCCAGAAGTCACTTGGGGTGTCATTTGCATACAAAGTCTCTCAGGTGACTAGGGCGTGTACGATGCCTAGTTGACCTGCGCAGTTCAGTCGGAGGGGCGGCGTCGAGCAGGTCGGAGGGACTTTCTGTTTCTCCCTGCTCCGCCAATGAGGCCTCCGGAACCTCCTCGTAGGCGGCGACTTCTTCGGCTGCTGGGACTACCTCGATGGGGCGGCGCTGGATACCCGAATCCTCAGCTAAGTCCTCCGCTCTATTCGGGCTAGTGGTTTGTGCCTCTGGTTGGTAGTCGTGGTCGGAGATGGGGTCGTCTAATGCCTCGTCTGTGTTTGTGGTTACCCGTTTTCTTAATTGGTCAATGTGTCTGCGCCAAACTCTTCCGTCCCCCATGTCTACCCGGTATGACTTGGGGCCTGTGATTTCTGTGATTGTTCCTGCCTCCCAGAGTGGGCCCTGTCCATAGTTTCTGGCGTGTACCGGTGTTCCTATGGTGAACTCTCTAAGTTTCCTCTCCCCCCCCTTGAATACCTCTGGGGAGTAATTGGGGTTGAGTCTATCTAGTATTCCCCGGAGTTTCCGCCCCATTAATAGTTCGGCCGGACTTCGGCCTGTGGCTGTACAGGGTGTGGAGTGCTGGGCTAGTAGGAACTTGTCTACCCTTTCCTGCCAGTCCCCGGGGCTTAAGCGTGAAAGGGCCTCCTTTGCTGATCTAACAAATCTCTCAGCCTGTCCGTTACTAGCCGGGTGAAACGGGGCAGAAAGGACGTGTCTGATCCCAAGTCCCGCTAAGTAGCCCTCGAACTGTGTTGCGGTGAACTGTTGCCCGTTATCTGACACTAGGATGTCCGGTAACCCATGTGTGGCGAATAATTGTCTTAGCTCTCTAATGGTTGCGTCGGTGGTAGTGGCCTTCATTAGCTTGATCTCCAACCATTTGGAGAATGCGTCTACGACGACCATGAAGGTCTGTCCATGGAAGGGGCCTGCAAAGTCAATATGTATTCTGGACCAGGGTCCCTGGGGTCTTTCCCACTCTCTCACTGGTGCCGTTGGCGGGTCTGATCTGGACTCTTGGCAGGGCTGGCATTTCCCCACCCACTCGGTGATGTCTGCATCCATGCTGGGCCACCAGACGTAGCTCCTGGCTAGCCCCTTCATTCTTACAATCCCGGGGTGCCCCTCATGCAACAACGTTAGAACCTTTTCCCTTAAGCGTGAAGGAATAACAACCCGATCGCCCCATAGTAAACAACCCCCTTGCATTGTCAACTCGTCCCGTTTTCCCGCGAATGGCTTAAATTCCCCGCTCCCAATCCTTTCCGGCCACCCCCTCATAACCCAACTTGCGACTGTCCGGATCACGTGGTCTTTGGTTGAGGCTCTCGCAACCTCGGCTGATGTGATGGGCCCAGAGTCCAAAACGTCTATCAGCAGGATGGGGATGCCGGGTGTGGGGTCTTCTAAACTGTCGGGTAGTGGGCATCGGCTGAGTGCGTCCGCGTTGCCCATGTCCGCCCCTGGTCGGTGTACCAGGCGATAAGAGTATGCTGCGAGGAAAATGGCCCAGCGTGTCATCCTGGGCGAAAGTGCTGCCGGGGTTGGTCGATCTCCCGCGAGGAGACCCAGGAGCGGTCGATGATCTGTGATCAATTCAAAGTCTCTCCCGAACAAGTACTCGTGGAATTTCTTTACTCCCGAAACGGCGGCTAGGGCCTCTTTGTCGAGCTGGCTATAATTTCGCTCGGCACTTGATAGAGTTCGGGAGTAGTATGCGATGGGCGCCTCTAGTCCATTCGGGAGTCTGTGGCTCAGGACGGCTCCCACCCCGAACGGGGACGCATCACATGCTAGAACAAGGGGAAGCGTTGCGTTGTACTGTATCAGGAAACTATCGGCTGACAGCAGTTTTTTAATGCTGGCAAATGCCCTGTCTTCAGCCTTCCCCCATTTCCAAATGGCTTTTTTGGTTAACAGTCTATGTAGGGGTTCTGCCACTGTTGCCTTGTCTTTTAGGAAGATGGCGTAAAAGTTTAATAGTCCCAGGAAGGCCTGTAGCTCTGCCTTGTCTTTGGGGGTGGGTGCTTCTTGGATTGCTCTGATCTTGCTTTCTGTGGGGTGGATGCCGGTGCCATCCACTCTGTACCCAAGGAATTCGACTGAGGGGACTGCAATCATGCATTTATTGCGTTTTACTCTGAGTCCTGCGTCCCTGAATTTCCTTAACATCTCCCTCAGCCTTTCTCTTAGCTGGTGCTCGTTGTCGGCGGTAATGAGCACGTCATCGAAATAGGGTACCACCCCGGGGATCCCTTGTAGCAGCCGCTCCATGGTGCTTTGGAACAGTCCGGGGGCCACGCTTACTCCGAATTGCAGGCGGGTGCACTTGAAGGCCCCTCTGTGGGTTACGATAGTCTGTGCTTCCGCGGGTAGCGCCATCTACCGGCAGCTGCTGGTACGCCTGCGCAAGATCGAGTTTTGCGAAGATCTTGCCGGGGCCCAGGGAATGCAATAAGTGGTGAACGACGGGCACTGGATAGGCGCTCTGCTGCAGGGCCTTATTTATCGTGCATTTATAGTCAGCGCATATGCGCACTGACCCGTCCGGCTTGACCGGTGTCACAATTGGGGTCTCCCATTTGGCGTGGTCGACTGGAACGAGCACCCCTTGTTTGATTAATTTGTCCAGTTCAATGTCTATTTTGGGCTTCAGGGCAAATGGTACCCGCCTAGGCTTTAAACGGATGGGTGCAATATTGGGGTCTAGATTAAACGAAATCGGGGTCCCCACATACTTGCCAAGCCTTTCGTCGAACACGTCCTGGAATTCCTGCATCAGGTCTTCCTTCAGGGTGCTTCGAACGTTCCTTACTCCGGTGAATCCCATGCCTAGGGCCCTGAACCAGTCCATGCCCAGGAGGCTGGGGAGGTTGTCGCTGACGATGGTGAGGGGCAGTTTCTCGGTAAACTCCCCGTACTGGACTTGGAACTCGCCTCTGCCTTCGACGGGTATGCGGTTCCCTTGGTAGTCCTTCAGTCTGCGTCGCTGCGGCTGGAGCTGTCGCTTGTGTACGCTGGGGATGACCTTCTTCAGGTTCTCCCAAGACATGATGGATATTGGTGATCCCGTGTCTATCTCCATCTGGCACTCCCGTCCCTCGATCTCGACCGTGGTGTAGGTCTTTTCTCCGGGCGAGGTGCAGGTCTGTGCGATGCGTATGGTGTAGGCCCCAGCGTCTTCGAATTTCGCGCCCTTCCGGTTTCCGCCATCCCTGTTGGGCCTTCGGTGTGGCGCCGTCTCGGATTGGGCAGATTGGCCACGTGGTCTGTAGCTCTGGTGTGCCTTCGATCTGCAGACCCTCGCGATGTGGCCCCTCTTTTCGCAGGCACGGCAAACGGCGTCCCTGAACTTACAGTTTTGTCGTGAGTGGGGCCCTCCGCAGCTGGCGCATCCGTCTCTGGGCTCCCTCCGGGCTGTGCGGGACTGCTCGGTGCGGTAGACCTCCTCCTCAGACTCCCCCTCGCTCGCGGTGCTCACGGCCTCCCGATGCACTGGCGTCGTTTTCTGCGTTGTCTTGGTTAGGTGGGAGCTCTTTAATCTCTCGGCGGCCTTTACTGACGACTCTTGCGCTCTGGCTTCGTCTAGCGCGATGAGTAGGGTCAGGTTTGACCTCGCAAGCAGCCTTCTCTGGAGCCGGCCATCTCTCACTCCGCAAATTAGTTGCTCTAGGAGCATCTCATCGAGGTCTCGGTACTCACATTGGGTTGCGGCCTTACGCAGGGCAGCGACGTACTCGCTGATCGATTCGCCCTCCTGCTGTAGCCGTTGCCGGAATTCATAGCGTTGGACGTACTTCGATGGCGTTGGTGCATAGTGGTCTTTCAGCAGGGTCTGTAGCGTCGACCAGGAGATGTTGTGGACCGAATTCGGCTCCGACAATGCTTCGGCTGTGTCGAAGACCCTTGGCCCACAGTGGCTCAGGAACAGGGCTTTCTTCCGAACGTCCGGTAGCCCTTGCATGTCGTTTGCCACCATGAAGCACTCGAACCGAGACATGTAGGATCCCCACTTCTCTTCCTTGGGGTCGAAAGGCGCTGGCGGGGTGTAGGCAGACATCGTTTCGGGGATTCTCCTGTGCTCCGCTCGCTCGCCTGGCTGGATTCGGTTGCGGTCTCTGGTCCCTTCTCTGAACGTGGCTTCAGCTCTTTCTCTCGAGTGTGGCTTCAGCTCTCCTCTGCTTCTGGCCTCAAAATCCCACCTTCGTCGCCAATGTTAAGTTGGGTGAATGAGGACGCAGCAAGCCAGAGTAGTTAGTGACAACAGCTCTTTATTATATGGTGAGAATCCAGCAACTGACCAGGGGAGCCAGCTCCCTTTATATACCTTGCAGCTGTGGTGGTCAGCCAATCAGCTGAGGGTCAGTTAGTTCAAACTTCCCGCCAAAACAAACCTATTTACATAACAGTTGTGGCCACGAGCAAGCAGAAGTGAGCCAGCAGCAACTCAGCAGCTGCACGTGGCTGCCGGTTCTGCTGCAATGAGGCAGGTGTTGGGACATGGGTGGCCTGGCTGCAGGGGCCCTGAGGATATCTGATACCTGATAGATATCTACTCTACTCTACTCTACTCTACTCTATCTACTCTACTCTATTCAACTCTATGTATTCTACTCTACTCTAATCAACTCTACTGTACTCTACTCTACTCTATCTACTCTACTGTACTCTACTCATTCTATTTATTTATTTATTTAATTAATTAATTTGTATATCGCCCTTCTCCCAGAAGGGACTCAGGGCGGTGAACAGCCAAAATTAAAAAACATACAATACAAAAGTTAATTAAAAAGAATTAAATCATTGGCTTCCCAATTTAAAACCCCCAAGTCTATAAAATTTAAAATCCCAATTAAGAGCCAATTAGGCTAGGCCAGCTTGGTGGAATAAATAAGTCTTCAGGGCCTTATGGAAGGTCCGGAGGTCCGGGATCAGTCGTATTCCAGGAGGCAGCTCGTTCCACAGGGTGGATGCCCCCACAGAGAAGGGTCTCCCCCTGGGGGCCGCCAGCCGACATTGCCTGACCGACGGCACCCTGAGGAGGCCCTCTCTGTGAGAGCATATTAGCTGGTGGGAGGTTATCGGTAGCAGCAGGCAGTCTCACAAATATCCTGGCCCTAAGCCATGGAGCGCTTTAAAGATGAGAACCAATACCTTAAAGCGCACCCGGAAGACCACCGGGAGCCAATGCAGCTCGCGCAGGAGAGGTGTTACATGGGAGCGCCAAGTCGCTCCCATAATCACCCGCACGGCCGCATTCTGCACCAGCTGGAGCCTCCAGGTGCTCCTCAAGGGGAGCCCCATGTAGAGAGCGTTGCAGTAGTCCAGGCGTGACATGACGAGGGCATGAATGACCGTGCACAAGGAGTCCAGATCCAGAAAGGGGCACAACTGGCGTATCAGGCGGACCTGATAAAAAGCCCCCCTGGCCACAGCCATCATATGCTCTTCTAAAGACAGCCGTGTGTCCAGGAGGACACCCAAGTTGCGAGCCCCCTCTATGGGGGTCAGTGACTCGCCCCCAATAGCCAGCGATGGCACCAGCTGGCTATATCGGGACGCCGGTATCCATAGCCACTCGGTCTTGGAAGGGTTGAGCCGAAGCCTGTTCCTCCCCATCCAGAAAATATATAGAAATAAGGGACAAACTTATCTTTTTGTTCTGATCCAATGTTAGTTTCTTTTGTTTTGCAAGATTTTCTCATGGAAATAGAACGAGACCTTCAGCATTAATTTCTTACTCAGTTAATGTCTTTGACTTTGAAGTCCTTATTTGTGGGGGGGGGGGGCATTGAAGATTATTTTCCTTCTGTAATGTGATGTGGGATACCGCCTGACCTTTTTCTACAAAGGGTGGCCTGGCTATATAGGGAAGAAATAATATGGGGAGGAGGAGCCTATAGAAACATGCTCAGTGGAGATCCCCCTTTGCCACTCACCTGGCCTCTGCAGAGCCTCCTTCCCGTAGGACAGGTATCTCTGCAGCCCCTCAATGCAGCTCTCCTCCAGGAAGACTTTCACTTTCTCTGACCACCCTGGATCCTCCTTCCACTTCAGCTTGACATTCTCGGCCTGGGGCTGAGCTGCCCCCAATCTGTGGGTCTTATTCTTGAAGCTGATGAAGTCCCACCTGTTGGAGCTGTAGTGCAAAAACCCTCCTTTGCTCCCATTTTCCCTGAGCTCACAGCCCAAAATCGCCTGCCAGATATGAAGCCCTGAGAAAGACCCAGAGAAGGGTGGGTGAGAAGGGCTCAGGAGTCCTCTCCTCAGCCCCCCTCCCCTCCAGAAGGACCATTAAGATAAGAGCCTTGGTGGCGCAGCAGATTAAAGTGCTATTAAGTAGCACCAGTTGCCTGCAATTACTGCAAGTTCAAATCTCACCAGGCTCAAGGTTGACTCAGCCTTCCATCCTTTCGAGGTAGATAAAATGAGGACCCGGATTATGGACTTGGTATAAAAAAGAACACAGCTTGGGGGTGGGGGCGAAAGCCCTACTAAGCAGGTATATACAAAAGTATGAAGGCTATTGCTTAACGCATTGTAAGCCGCCCTGAGTCTCCGGAGAAGGGCGGCATATAAATCGAACCAATAAATAAATACAATAAATTAAGAAGTCTCAGGCAAGGGGTCTTGCCCTTATCTGACCAATCTCTCCGTCCTTCCCCTCTTTATCCCACACGGAGGAACATGTTTTTGGGTTCAGAGAGCATAATCTGGGTGGGGTCAGGTGAGGGAGAAAATTCAGTTTGTGCGTGTGTTTGTGTCAGCGTTGGGTTCTACTTACCTTTACTACCAGTTTGCAACGGGGAGCGCATGTGCACGCTTGCTTCGCTCATGCGTGCATGCTTCTGTGTATGCGCAGATCATCAATTATGACATCCGGGCGGGTGGGCGGAGCCTCCCGCCGCTTTTACTACCGGTTCTAAAGAACTGGACAGAACCGGGAGCCACCCACTACTGGTTTGTGTCTTTCCTTTGCAAAGCAGGGGATGTAATGCATGCATATTGTCAACGTTTATTTATTTATTTATTTATTTTATTATATTTCTATACCGCCCTTCTCCTGCGGGACTCAGGGTGGTGTACAGCCAGGATAAAACATAGCATATAAAATTTTAAAACATTTAAAAAAACAATTAAATAATATTGGCCCGAATTTAAAACAACCCAATTAAAACCAAAATTCGATTAAAAAACTGAGAGGATGGGATCAAGCCAGCCTAGCTAGATGGAACAAGTGTGTCTTCAGGGCCCGACGAAAAGTCCGGAGGTCTGATATCGTGCGTATCTCAGGGGGCAGGTCATTCCAGAGGGCAGGCGCTGCCACAGAGAAGGCTCTCCCCCTGGGGGTCGCCAGCCGGCACTGCCTGGCCGATGGCACCCTGAGGAGGCCCTCTCTGTGTGAACGAACCGGTCGGTGGGAGGCTATTGGCGGCAGAAGGCGGTCTCGCAAATACCCCGGCCCTAAGCCATGGAGCGCTTTAAAGGTGGTCACCAACACCTTGAAGCGCACCCGGAAGACCACAGGAAGCCAGTGCAGCTCGCACAGGAGAGGTGTTATATGTGAGCGCCCCGTCGCTCCCTTAATCCCCCGCGCGGCCGCGTTCTGGACCAACTGCAGCCTCCGGGGTGTTCCCCAAGGGGAGCCCCATGTAGAGGGCATTGCAGTAGTCCAGGCGGGAAGTGACGAGTGCTTGAGTGACCGTGCGTAGGGAGTCCCGATCCAGAAAGGGGCGCAAATGTTCCAGAAAGTCCCCAACTCCAAGTAAAAACTCCATATTAGCACCAGAAGCTTCCACGCTGCCACATTGGAGGCCAAATGTGGCACTGCCTTTGCTCACCTCCAGCATGGTGGTCCTGTTTTGATAACTTCTCCTGGTCAGTCCTGAAAACCCACTCAGGGGCCAGAAAGGTCTGGTTTTCCACCCCCTCCATCCAGGGCACCAGAGGTTCCATCTTCCTGGTGAGGCTGTCAAAGCGAGCGATGGGCTGGTCATCCAAGTAGCCTCTCATGAAGGACTGAGGTGGCCCCTGGCTGGGCTCTTCTAGTTGCAGGTAGAAATAACACAGGGAGTGTGTGAGAGAGCCTGGAGAGGGAAGAAGAAGAAGGGTAAAATTAAGAAGTCTACACTCCGTCCCCTCCGACATTTTATTATCGCTGAGCATCTCCAACAACTGGGTTGCCCTCTTTCTCCTCTGCTTGGAAAGGTTCCTCCATTTAAACCTGGGGAAGAAGCCCCCAGCATCCATTGGCTGAGCTTAAAAACATCTGGGCAGGCCCACATCTGGTTCAGATCCCCCTCCCAGCTCACCTGGGCTCTTGGGATTCTCAGCCAGCTGCTTGTGCGCCTGACTCAGATCACAACTCCCTTGCCAATTGTAGGGAACTGATGGACCTGGGACAGGACTGACCACATAATTGACACTTAAAATTGCTTCGCCCCAATACCTCTTACTCATTCCTGCATCTGCATCTTCACAGAATAACAGAGATGGCAGGGACCTTGGAGGTCTTCTAGTCCAACCCCCTGCCCAGGCAGGAAACCCTACACCACTTCAGACAAATGGTTGTACAATCTCTTCTTAAAAACTTCCAGTGTTGGAGCATCCACAACTTTTGAAGGCAAGTTGTTCCATTGATGAATTGTTCTAACTGTCAGGAATTTTCTCCTTAGTTCTAAGTTGCTTCTCTCCTTGATTAGTTTCCATCCGTTGCTTCTTGTCCTGCCCTCAGGGGCTTTGGAGAATAGCTTGACTCCCTCTTCTTCTTGGCAGCCCCTGAGATATTTTATTTATTGATTTATTTTATTCAATTTATATCCCGCCCTTCTCCTAGTGGACTCAGGGCGGTGCACAGCCAGGACTAAAACACATACCAATACAAAATTTAAAATTATTAAAAGAATTATATAACTGTGGCCCAAAATTTAAAACATTGAAACTAAAACCCATTTGACAATTTAAAAAGCTAAAAAAGGCTAAAAAAGGAGCAATGCTATCATGTCACCCCTAGTCAGTGGTGGGATTCAAATAATTTAACAACCGGTTCTCTGCCCTAATGATTTCTTCCAACAACCAGTTCACCAAACTGCTCAAACTTTAAGAGCCTTAGTAGTACAGTGGTCTAAGGCACCCTGTTATTAAGCTGGTTATTAAGACCAGCTGCCTGCAATTACTGCAGGTTTGAATCTCGCCGAGGCTCGAGGTTGACTCAGCCTTCCATCCTTTCTAAGGTAGGTGAAATGAGGACCCAGTTGTGGGGGCAATAAGCTGACTTTGTATAAATATACAAAAGTATGAAGGCTATTGCTGAGCACATTGTAAGCCGCCCTGAGTCTCCGGAGAAGGGCGGCATATAAATCAAATTAAAAAACAAAACAAAACAAAAAAAAACGGTTCTCCCGAAGTGGTGCGAACTGGCTGAATCCCACCACTGCCCCTAGTCCTTCTTTTCATTAAACTAGAAATGCCCAATTCCAGCAACCGTTCTTCATATGTTTTAGCCTCCAGTCCCCTAATCATCTTTGTTGCTCTTCTCTGAACTCTTTCTAGAGTCTCCACATCTTTTTTACATCGTGGCGACCAAAACTGGATGCAATATTCCAAGTGTGGCCTTACAAAGGCATTATAAAATGGTATTAACACTTCACGTGATCTTGATTCTATCCCTCTGTTTATGCAGCCTAGAACTGTGTTGGCTGTTTTGGCTGCTGCAGCACATTGCTGGCTCATATATATATGAGCCAGCAATGAGCAATAAGCAAACGAGCTAGAAATGGATCTATTTAGGTCTCCCACCTAGCAGTAAGAGCTTGCTAGCTGTTAGAAAAGAAAAAAGCCCAGAATCGAGTGGATGTGATTCTACTGAGCTGGAGCTACAAAAAAACCTTGGTTATGTAGGGAAAACCTGGCACGGCGGCTTACAATGCGTTAAGCAATAGCCTTCATCCTTTTGTATATTTATACAAAGTCAGCTTATTGCCCCCACAAACTGGGTCCTCAATTTACCTACCTTAGAAAGGATGGAAGGCTGAGTCGACCTCGAGCCTGGTGAGATTCGAACTTGCAGTAATTGCAGGCAGCTGAATGTTAATAACAGGCTATTAGTCTGCTGCACCACCAGGCTCTTTATTTATCAATATTTAAGTGATTGTCCTTTCTTTCATGATTTGTAACACACCCTTCCTGTGTTCAGCAACTCCATTCTCTCCCAGAGTTTGGGGGGGGGGGTGTACATTTTTCTACGGGTTATGCCTTTCTTTCTTTCTTTCTCACCCACTGCTGAAACATGTTAGATGTAAACTCTGTTTATAGCTGGCAAACCCTTGGATTGACCTACAGCTTCCTTGTTAGAGACCTGGCTGCTCTCCAGAGAATCCACCCAACCCTTTCCCAGCCCTCCAGCCCTTCCCAGGTGACTCTATTTTCTGATAAGGTGGACTCCATAGCAGGTAAGGGGAGGAAAGAGATGGGAGAGAGACGGATTGAGTGCTGAAGGTTCCTCTGTGATGGAATAATTGAAGAAAGAATAAAATAAAGCTGCAAACTCTTCTACAAACAGCTTTTTCTGTGCCCCTCCTGTCAACCCCCCCCCCCAATGTCTCCTGCTGCAACCTCTTTTCCTACTGACTGTTGTCCCTATCCTCCTCCCCCCCTTACATATGTAAATTAGACCAGTCCCAGAATCATGTATAAACTCAACCCTGGCTGTGTTTTCGCTGCCCAAATAGACCTTTGCTCTCAATTTCGACAGCTCCCCAGAAATACCAATGGAATTGATGGCAAAGAAACACCAAATGTTCTTAATCAAGGGTTGGTAAATCAAGAACCTCCTGGAATACGACTGATCCCGGACCTCCGGACCTTCCGTAAGGCCCTGAAGACTGATTTATTCCAGCAAGCCGGCCTAGCCTAAATGGTTTTTAATGGGATTTTAATTCTATAGACTTGGGGTTTTAAATTGGGAGGCCGATTGATTTAATCTTTTTTAATTATCTTAACTTTTGTATTGTATGTATTTTAATTTTGGCTGTTCACCGCCCTGAGTCCCTTCCGGGAGAAGGGTGGTATACTAACTAACTAACTAACTAACTAACTAACTAACTAACTAACTAACTAACTAACTAACTAACTAAATAAATAAGAAGGAAGATGTTTCTGTCTTGGAAATCAATCTTTCCTTCCTTCCCTCCCTCCTTCCTTCCTTCCTTTCCTTCCTTCCTCCCTCCCTTTCTTCTTCCCTTTCCTTCCTTCCTTCCTTCCCTTTCCTTCCTTTCCTTCCCTTTCTTTCCTTCCCTTCCCTTCCTTCCCTTCCTTCCTTCCTTTCCTTCACTTTCTTTCCTTTCCTTTCCTTTCCTTCCCTTCCCTTCCCTTCCTTCCCTTCCTTTCTTTCCTTCCTTCCTTCCTCCTTTCCTTTCCCTTCCTTCCTTCCCTTCCTTCCTCCTTTCCTTTCCTTTCCTTTCCTTTCCTTTCCTTTCCTTTCCTTTCCTTTCCTTTCCTTTCCTTTCCTTTCCTTTCCTTTCCTTTCCTTTCCTTTCCTTTCCTTTCCTTTCCCTTCCCTTCCCTTCCCTTCCCTCCCCTCCTTCCTTCCTTCCTTCCTTCCTTCCTTCCTTCCTTCCTTCCTTCCTTCCCTCCCTCCCTCCTGCTTGAGGAGGGGGATGGACTAGAAGACCTCCAAGGTCCCTTCCAACTCTGTCATTCGGTTGTCCCAAAGGGGCTTTTTCAAGACATTTCTGGGTTTTCTTTGAAGACTCAGCCAAGAAGCTCGAGAGCTGAAGCAGCTCCTTGGATGAGAAGGGAAACGTCTTCAAAGAAAAACCAGAAAGTTCAGTTGCCTCTTGAGAAAGCCCCTTTGGGGCAACCAGGACTGAGAATCTCCCGAGACTGTGATTCTGTTATCAATGAGCTTGGAGGGGGAGAGACCCAGCCCAGGACGTGGCTCCCCCTCCTTTTCTCCTTCCTCTCCCCCCTTCCCCCGTTCCCCGCCGCCCAGGTGGCAAGTCCTTCCAGGAACTCACCGCAGCAGCTCCCGGGCACGAAGGCCCCCAGCACCGCTCCCACGAGCACGAGGGGCAGCCGTTGCAGAGCCATCGCCCTCCAGCCGAGGTGGAGCTCTTGCCTCCCAATCAATCAGGAGATCATGAGTTCGATCCTAGGTAGAGACAGATGTAGGGTCTCCTGCTTGGCCAGGGGGTTCGACTAGATGACCTCCAAGCTCCCTTCCAACTGTGCATCTGTTAAGAAGTTTGCTTCTTCTGGGAAGCCACGTGCGCTTTTCCACCCGAGACACCGGGTTGAGCCCAAGAGCCCAAACGGATCAGGCAAAGGAAAGGCCCGCCCTGCCCTTCGCTCCCCACAGCGATGAGCCTCCGGGGCTGAAGCCAAGTCCTCGACTCCCCCGTCCAAGGCGGGCAGATCTGCCAAGGAAGAGGGGAAAGGGAGCCCTGGTATCCTCAAGGGGGGCTTATGAGTTTGAGGACTGAGGTTCCGTGGTTCTTGGGGGGGGAGAACTTCCTTCCTTCCTTCCTTCCTTCCTTCCTTCCTTCCTTCCTTCCTTCCTTTCCTTTCCTTTCCTTTCTTTTCCATTCCATTCCATTCCATTCCATTCCCCTTCCCTCCCTCCCTTCTTTCTTTCTTTCTTTCTTTTTCTTTCTTTCTCCTTCTTCCTTCCTTCCTACAGCCTTTCCTTCCTTCCTCTTTCCTTTCCTTTCCTTTCCCCTTCCCTCCCTTCCTCCTTCCTCTTTCTGTCTGCCTGTCTGTCTTTCTCCTTCCCTTCCCTTCTCCTTCTTCCTTCTTTCCTTTCCTTCCTTTCTCCTTTCCTTCCGTCCCCTTACTTTTCTCTTTCTTTCTTTCTTTCGTTCTTTCTTTCCTTTCCTTCTCCTTTCCTTTCCCTCCCTCCTTCCTCTTTCTGTCTGTCTGTCTTTTTCTTTCTCCTTCCCTTCTCCTTCTTCCTTCTTTTCTCCTTTCTCCTTTCGTTCCGTCCCCTTGCCCTTCCTTTCTTTCTTTCTTTCTTTTTCTTTCTTTTTCTTTTTCTTTCTCCTTTCCTTTCCTTTCTCCTTTCCCCTTCTCTCCTCTACCCCTTCTAGAATCCTCTGTTCTTTCCTTTTCCTCGTCTTTTCCTTTACTGCCTCCCTTCTGAATTCAGTTGCTCTTTTCCTTTTATTGCCCCAAACCACAATCTAGAGGTGGGGGAGGCACACCTGGGTCAAATGCCCCTCAAAATCTTCCCGGAAGGAGGGCTGTGTGTTCAGGCTGGTTCATCTCTAGCTGCTTTCTCCCTAAATGAATTGCCAATGCTGCCGTTTGATGGCTTGTGCCCCAGGAGTTTGTGTGGCTTTTCCCCTTTCTTTGGCTCTGTCTTTCCCCCATCACATCCCAGACAGGCATGAAGGATGAACCGGAGAGGAGAAAGATTTGAGGTTCCCCTCCACATGAACAGTTCTTCCCTGGAGGAATGCCAGGCACAAGTAACCAGGAACTGGAGTTGAGTTCAAAGTAATAAAATTTTATTACATGCTACCCATACACCAGGATCTGGTTTACTAACAGTTGAAGCTAAACTGATGTTTGATAAGGATCAATTGAATTCACTGGGTGTGTGTGGCTGGATTCTGAACTGATGACACGTGTCTATGGAGATTCTCCATCATCCAAGTCATGGTTGTCCCAAAGGGGCTTTTCCAAAAGGCAGCTGGACTTTGTTTTTTTCCTTGAGAATATTTTGCTTCTTGCCCAAGAACTGAAGAAGCTTCTTGGACGAGAAGTGAAATGTTTTCAAGGGGGAATAAAATGAAGTCCAGTTGCCTTTTGGAAAAGCCCCTTTGGGACAAACTGGTGACTTGTTTAACCTGCCTTCCAGTTCAGCCTGTTGATCTCCTACAAAGAGCTTGGCCAAGATGGTCCCTTCAATGAACTCAAGGGCTTCTAAACCTTGGAAGAACCGCCTGCCCAATTTGACGCCCTCCCACTGCAGCCAACTTCCATGAAGTTGTTAAAGGCAGCCCTTCTCAGAAGCTCTAGAGATGAACACCTGTGCTGTCTCTCCGTCCGTTGTGCTTTCTTCATTCTTCAGTAGCCTCTCTTGGTGGTTTCAACCTCTGAAGTTGGTGCAGCACCAACAGATGGGGAATTGTGTTGATGTGTAAGTCAGAAAAGAAGTACGGGGATACCAGACAGTGCAAGAAGCAAAGAATATGAGGATGGGCTCCCTCCAAACCCATTCTTGGGAAAATAAATCAACCGAAGAAAGAATTTCTAGATTTTATTGTTCCTGCTTTTGGTTCCTTAGTGCTTTCTAAACCTCCAAGCACATAGCTGGGAAAGGGGCAGAGAGAGACACTTGGAAGAATGTGGCAAAGCCTCAAAGAGTATCTTGGTGGCGCAGTGGTTAAAATGAAGCATTGCAGGCTGACTCTTATATACTGCTCCATAGTGCTTTTACAGTCCACTCTAAGTGGTTTACAGAGTCAGCATCTTGCCTCCAACAATCTAGGTCCGTGATGGCGAACCTATGGCACGCGTGCCACAGGTGGCACATGGAGCCATATTAGTGGGCACGCTAGCTCAGCTCTGGGGCATATGCGCGTGCCGGACAGTTGATTTTCGGGCGTTCTGGGCTCACCAGAAGTAGGGAAACAGGCTGTTTCCTGCCTCTGGAGGGCCTGGTGGGGGGTGGGGAAGGCCCATTTTTCTTTCTTACCTGCCTTCAGTTCCTTTCTATGGATCTGGGAAGGGCGAAAAAAGCCTTTCCCACTCCCTCGGAGGTCCTACGGAGGCTGAAAGGGCCCATTTCCCGACTCCCGGTGGGACAGGAAGTGACGTTTTTTCCTGTCCCCAGCCTCCAGAGGCTCCTACAGACTCTTAGAGAGGCTCCTAGAGACTCCTAAAGAGGTTCTGGAGGCTGGGGACAGCAAAAAACATCACTTCCTGTCCCACCGAGAGTTGGGAAATGGGCCCTTTCAGCCTTCGTAGGGACTCCAAGGGAGTGGGAAAGGCTGTTTTCGACCTTCCCAGATGCATAAAAAGGATTTGGAATCAGGTAAGAAAGAAAAATGGGCTTACCAGGAGCGGGGGTGGGTGGGGTTGCGTGCGCATGTGCATGGGCACGTGCATGCGTGACCCTCCCCTGCCACCCCCCCTCTCCTGGCACGTGATGGCAAAAAGGTTAGCCATCACTGATCTAGGTCCTCATTTTACCCACCCTGGAAGGATGGAAGGCTGAGTCAACCTTGAGCTGGTGAGATTTGAACTGCTGACCTGCTCTGTTGGGTGTTTTGTGCCAGCCATGGCAGTCTCTTCAAAGGCCACCAGATGGGGGCAAAGAGGCACCTTTGATCCCACTGGTGGGTCAAGGGGCTCCAGCCCCTGCAGTCCCATTGGGGAGAGTTAATGGCCCTCCAGCCCCCTCACACACATGGGTAAGGGAGGGGCCAGGGGCTCCTATAAGAACCCCTGCATAGTGGCTGCGCTCTCTGCTCTTGTTGTACCTTCCTATGGGACTGAGCCATGGGCTTAATCCCATGGAATTTATTTTACTCTACTTTTACTTCTAAATAAAGACTTAATTTGATTGCATCCCTGCGTGCTGACCATTTATTTAATTAATTAATTAATTAATTAATTAATTAATTAATTAATTAATTAATTAATTTTTATACCGCCCTTCTCCCGAAGGACTCAGGGCGGTGAACAGTCAAAATAAACATATATATAAAATGTGAATAGAAGCAATAGATAATAATTAAGTCAATTTGGCTTATCAGTTAAGTTAGGATCTTCAGAATAAAATTTACACAATTAGGAAAAGGAAAGAAAAAATTAATTATGCCAGCCCGGCTTGGTGAAAGAGGAAGGTCTTAAGTGCCCGACGGAAAGTACGAAGATTTTCTTGGAAGCGCCCTCAACGAGCCATCGTTCTTCGTGAGATCCCTCACATGTTCACTCTAACCACTGCACCACCTCCGCTCTCACTTAAACCAAGGATCGCAGAGTTCGCAGTGTACAGCAGCCACCCAAAAAGCTAAGAAATCCTTGGTTGTAGAAACAGGGGGCATAGCATAAAAATCACGTGAAGTATTAGTACAACTTTATAAAACCTTGGTAAGACCACAGCCGGAATACTGCGTCCAGTTTTTGGTTACCACATTACAAAAAGGATGTTGAGACTGGAAAAAGTACAGAGATGAGCAACCAAGATGATTAGGGGACTGGAGACTTAAAACATATGAAGAACGGTTGCAGGATTTGGGTTTGGCTAGTCTAGAGAAAAGAAGGACCAGGGGTGACATGATAGCAGTATTCCAATATTTGAGGGGCTGCCACAAAGAAGAGGGAGGGGGGTCAACTTATTTTCCAAAGTACCTGAAGGCAAGACAAGAAACAACGGATGGAAACTTATCCATCCGTTGAGAGAAGGAGCAATCTAGAACTATCTAGCAATCTAGAACTCTCAATCCGTTGAGAGAGAAGCAATCTAGAACTAAGGAGAAATTTCCTAAAAGTGAGGACAATCAACCAGTGGAACAGAGTGCCTTGAGACATTGTGGGTGCTCCATCACTGGAGGCTTTTAAGAAGAGATTGGTTGGAGAAAGCAAATTGCTGCCTTGTCTCACGGGGAGGGGGGGAAGGAAGTGTTTGTCTTCTTTGGGCTTTGCTTCCCACCAGCATAATGTTAGCATAATGGCTATGGGAGCACTCTGGGGCCTCGACTCTCCAAATTCCAGGAAGTTGTAAATGCCGCAGTTCTCAGAAGTTTTGCAGATGAACATCTCTGCTGTCTCTTCATCTGTTGCCCCTCCCCCTTTTGTGTGTGTGTGTGGTTTGGGTATTTCTCTTGGTGGTCGCAGGCTCTGAGTTTGGTGCAGCAACAGCAGGTGCGAAATTGTGCGGATGTGTAAATCAGGGGAAGAAAAATATGATGCCCCATACAATGCATGAAGCAATGGACACCAGGATGGCCCCCCATTCCACCCAATCCTCAAAAAAAAATTAATAATAATCCACCAAGAATTTGTCTAGATTTTATTGTTCCTGCCATCAGGGCCTTTCCCTTTCTTTGGGGCTCTTTCAACTTCCAAGCACAGGGATTGCTGGGGAGGGGAAGAGACAGAGATCCTTTGAAGAAGGTGGTAAAATACCTTCATAAACAATCTGGATGAGGGAATCAAATTTGCAGATGATACCAAACTGGCAAGAATACCCAACACGCCAGAAGATAGGCTCAGGATTCAGATGGCCGGGACAGACTTGAATATTGGGCCCTATCTAAGAAAATGAAATACAGTGTAAAGAAAAGTGTACAGTGTAAAGAGCCTTGGTAGTACAGTAGTCTAAGGCACCCTGTTATTAAGCTGGTTATTAACACAGCTGCCTGCAATTACTGCAGGTTCGAATCTCGCCAAGGCTCAAGGTTGACTCAGCCTTCCATCCTTTCTAAGGTAGGTGAAATGAGGACCCAGTTTGTGGGGGCAATAAGCTGACTTTGTATAAATATACAAAAGGATGAAGGCTATTGCTGAGCACATTGTAAGCCGCCCTGAGTCTCCGGAGAAGGGTGGCATATAAATCAAATTAAAAAAAAAAAAGTAAACTTTTACACTTAGGCAAGGAAAACCAAATGCACAGGTACAGATTAGATCAGGGGTGTCAAACTCAAGGCCCGAGAGCCGGATCCGGCCCATGGGGTGTTTAGATCTGGCCCGGGGGGCTGCCCTGGAAACAGCGAAGGACTGTCCCACGGTGCCTCTGCCAGTGAAACCGGAGCTCAGGAGGGCCACAGGTGGCCTTCCCAAACTCTGTTTTTGCTGAGAGTGGGTTGCAGGAGGCCATCGCAGCCAAAAACGGACTCCAGGAGCCCGTTTTCGCTGGCAGAGAGCTTGGGCCACCATAGGTGCCCCCAACATGAGTGATGTCGAGCTGGCCATGTTCACCCTGGCCATGCCCACCCCAACCACCCCCCCACGAGGTCAAACACAATCCTGATGTGGCCCTCAATTAAATCAAGTTTGACACCCCTGGATTAGGGGATCTTGGAGTCCTAGTGGACAATCACTTAAATATGAGCCAGCAGTGTGCGGCAGCTATCAAAAAAGCCAACACAATCCTAGACTGCATTTGCAGAGAGATAGGATTGCTTGATAATGCCTTGGTAAGACTACACTTGTAATACTGCATCCAGTTTCGCTTACCACAATATAAAAAAAAATATTAATGCAGAGAAGAGCAACAGAGATGATTAGGGGACTGGAGCGGCGGTGGGTTGCCCCCGGTTCGCACCGGTTCTATAGAACCGGTAGCAAAGCCGGCGGAAGGCTCCGCCCACTGACCCCGATGTCACAAAAACAATTCTGCGCATGCGCAGAAGAGCGCACGCACGCACACGTGGCCCCACTGCGAACTGATAGTAAAGGTAAGTAGAACCCACCCCTGGATTGGAGGCTAAAACATAATAAAGAGCCTCAGTGGTGCAGCGGACTAAGTGCTGTTAAGTGCTAGCACTTAGCTGCCAGCTGCCTGAAATTAGTGCGAGTTCAAATCTCACCAGGCTCAAGGTTGACTCAGCCTTCCATCCTTTCGAGATAGGTAAATTGAGAACCTGGATTGTGGGGGCAATAAGCCAGCTTTGTATAGAACAACACCGCTTAGGGGGGGGCCGAAAACCCTAATAAGCAGGTATATACAAAAGTATGCAGGCTATTGCTATAATGCATTGTAAGCTGCCCTGAGTCTACGGAGAAGGGCGGCATATAAATGGGACTAATAAATAAATAATAAATAAATAAAGAACAGTTGCAGGAATTGGGTATGTCTAGTCCAATGGAAAGGAGGATTAGGGGTGACATGATAGCATTGTTCCAATATTTGAGGGGCTGCCACAAAAAAAGAGGGGGTCAACCTAGTTTCCAAAGCACCTGAAGGCAAGACGAGAAGCAGTGGATCAAAACTAATCAAGGAGAGAAGCAATCTGGAACTAGGGAGAAATTTCCTGACAGTGAGAACAATTAACCAGTGGAACAGCTTGCCTTCAGAAATTGTGTGCGCCAAAAACCTTACAGATCAGTGGTGGGTTCCTCCCAGTTCCGCCAAGCCGGTAGCAGTGATGATATGACATCACCAAACTGATTCTGCCCCCCCACCCCCCCTACATTATTCTTACCTTTTATTTGGCCCCCACCTCCAATCTATTGCTCTCTCCTGAGTCCCAGCTGATTGGCTGGGGGGGGGAAAAACTGTTTAAACTCTTGCCGCAGGGCTTCAAAGGGCCGCCCTACAGCTGATCAGTGTTAAAAGAAAACAAATGACTAGACCGGTGCCTGCAAAAATAAATTGGTAGACCAGTGCCTCCAAAAACAAATGAGTAGACCAGTGCCTGCAAAAATAAATGGGTAGACCAGTGCCTCCAAAAACAAATGAGTAGACCAGTGCCTGCAAAAATAAATGGGTAGACCAGTGCCTCCAAAAACAAATGAGTAGACCGGTGCCTGCAAAAATAAATGAGTAGACCAGTGCCTGCAAAAATAAATGGGTAGACCAGTGCCTCCAAAAACAAATGAGTAGACCGATGCCTCCAAAAACAAATGAGTAGACCAGTGCCTGCAAAAATAAATGAGTAGACCAGTGCCTGCAAAAATAAATGGGTAGACCAGTGCCTGCAAAAATAAATAGGTAGACCAGTGCCTCCAAAAACAAATGAGTAGACCAGTGCCTCCAAAAACAAATGAGTAGACCGGTGCCTGCAAAAATAAATGGGTAGACCAGTGCCTCCAAAAACAAATGAGTAGACCGGTGCCCTCAAAAATAAATGGGTAGACCAGTGCCTCCAAAAACAAATGAGTAGACCGGTGCCTGCAAAAATAAATGGGTAGACCAGTGCCTCCAAAAACAAATGAGTAGACCGGTGCCTGCAAAAATAAATGGGTAGACCAGTGCCTCCAAAAACAAATGAGTAGACCGGTGCCTGCAAAAATAAATGAGTAGACCAGTGCCTGCAAAAATAAATGGGTAGACCAGTGCCTCCAAAAACAAATGAGTAGACCGGTGCCTCCAAAAACAAATGAGTAGACCAGTGCCTGCAAAAATAAATGGGTAGATCAGTGCCTCCAAAAACAAATGAGTAGACCGGTGCCTGCAAAAATAAATGGGTAGACCAGTGCCTCCAAAAACAAATGAGTAGACCAGTGCCTGCAAAAATAAATGGGTAGACCAGTGCCTCCAAAAACAAATGAGTAGACCGGTCCCTGCAAAAATAAATGGGTAGACCAGTGCCTCCAAAAACAAATGAGTAGACCGGTGCCTGCAAAAATAAATGGGTAGACCAGTGCCTCCAAAAACAAATGAGTAGACGGGTGCCTGCAAAAATAAATGGGTAGACCAGTGCCTCCAAAAACAAATGAGTGGACCGGTGCCTGCAAAAATAAATGGGTAGACCAGTGCCTCCAAAAACAAATGAGTAAACTGGTACAGCTCTGCAAGCAGTTAAAAGCCTGATAGACCAGTACCTCTGCTAAATCCTAAATAATTGTCACATCACCATGAAGCCACGCCCACAAAATAAGCCACGCCCACAGAATCAGTAGTAAAAAAACTTTAGAACCCATCTCTGTTACAGATACACAGAAAAAAAGAGTTAATGAAGCGAATAGATATTCAGATAGTTAAGAAAGTAAAATATTTAGGAATTCAATTAATGGCAAGATGTGTAACTATTAAAGAAGTTAATTATTATAAACTGATGCAACGAATTAAAACAGACCTAAAGAAATGGAAAAACCTGCAATTGTCGCTGACAGGAAAAATAGCTACTATAAAAATGAATATCCTGCCGAGTCTATTATATTTATTTCGAACAATTCCGATAAAGCTGGAAAAAAAAATATTTGGAAGAACTAAATAAAATAATATTAAGATATATTTGGCAAGGGAAATAAAAGCAAGAATAAGCTTGAAAATGTTGCAAGGCTTGAAAAATAGAGGTGGTTTTGGGTTGCCAGATTGGGAGTGGAATTATCAGGCGTCGGTAGTTACTTGGGTGAAAGAATTAATTGGTTTGTGGCACAAAAGACTGCTGACTTTGGAGGGGCATGATCTTCAACTGAGTTGGCATGCTTCTTTATGGCATGGGAAAAACAAAATACATGGTTATTTCCAAAGCCATTGTATTAGAAATGCATTATTGTGTAAAATTGTGTGTGCCTTTAAAAAGAGACTGGACAACCATTCGTCTGAAATGGTACAGGCCAGTGATGGGGGGAGTGCGGGGAGGTTGCACGCCTGTGTGCCCACACCCATAATTCAATGCCCCCTGTGCTCTGCTCCCCCCGCTTTTGGCATGCAATGGCAAAAAGGTTACTGGTGGGCCCAGAAGGCCTGTTTTTTGCCCTCCCCAGGCTCCAGAGGCTTTCTTGGAGCCTGGAGAGTGCAAAACAACCTTCCCTACATCCCCGGAGGCCCTCTGGAGGCCAGAAATGGCCCATTTCCTGACTTCCAGTGGGCCCGGAAGGCCTGAAAATCAGCTGGCTGGCACGCATATACACACTGGAGCTGAGCTAGGGCAACGTTCGTGTGCCCACAGATATGGCAACCAAGCCCTTCGCATGAACCGGTCCGAACCGGCTGAATCCCACTCCCATGTTTTGTGATTTTACCTTCCGGTGACATGTCTGGTGTTATGCGCTCCAGAACCAATCTATAAGCAGTCGTAAAACTCTTACAGGTACAGTGGTACTTTGGTACTCAACTGCTTTGAAACTCATCAAATTTGGTACTTAACGCATTTTGACGTGGAAATGTTGTCTCAGTACTCATCGTTTGTTTGGTTCTCAACACACAAGCTAGAATTTGTCAGTGTCGGCTGCCTTGTGACTCACTACATTATTCCTTATCGGAAAAATGATTTAGTACTCATCATTTTTGGTACTCATCCCATCTCCTGGAACCAATTTACGATGAGTACCAAGGTACCACTGTAAGTCTTAATTTCACTCTGCAGGTGTAAAAATAGAAACTCAGTGAAATCTCGGCTTGCAAACAAGCCACAGGGCTTAGTAAAGTTTAAGACAGAGTCAGTACAAATTCCACAAAGGTCGTAGTGTCCGAGCCTTCGTTTGTGTTCTTTCAAAGTCCTCCATCATCGTCCTCTGCTGCCTCTGGTCCTGGTCTTGCTGCCTCTGGTCCTGGTCTCGCAACTAGTAGGCAAAAGACAAGAAAACTTTGCAGACTCCACAGGAGTCTTGAGCTCAGGAGGAAGGTAGACAAACAGGAGAAGACAACAGGAGAACAACCGAGCCAACCACCTGGAACTAAGGGCTGTTCTTATCAGAGAGATAGCAGTCAACTAACTACTTGTTCCTCATGGGACACATTTCCCTCCCCCTTTCGCCAAATATCTGAGTTAGCAAAGTAGATTCCAAAATGAGTGAAAAGAAAAACCTTGCAACAGGTTAATTTACATATGTTCCCCAACACTAAACACACCACACCACACAAACAAAACTGTTGCGGCCTATTGGCCGCCAGCCCCTCGAACAGCTGAATCAGATGAGGAGGAGAAGGCGTGGGAGTCAGGGTCAGCATCAAGGGAACCTGAGAGCTCCGAGGGAGAAGAGGGAATGGAGCTGGTGTTGTGACCTAAGCTTCCTGAGTCATTAAAACACACGAGTAGTCCCAAAAAACGCTTTTATTGCAACAGCTGTGAATTACTTTCATTCACAGCTGAGTCCCAATTAGTTGCAAAAAGTCCTTCGAGAGAAGTCCTTCAGGATAATCGCCAAACTTTATCTCCCTTGACACACTGCCAAAGACCTACTTGGCAAGGCCACACGGAGTCCAGAATCAAACAGAGATGCCGACTGGGAACAGAATTAACAACGCTGCTTTCCTGCAAAGGGCCCATGTGCCTTTGCTGCTCTTTTAAGCCTTATGGGAGGGGCCAATCATCTCCAGGCCTTGCTCTCAAGTCGTCCCTTTTGTTTTAACTGTTCTTGCCTTCTGGCAGCTCTGCACATGGGCTCCTCCTGTTCCTCTGCTTCTCTGATGTCTGACTCTGGAGGCTCTGGAGTCCGTGCATAACTCCCAGATGGCCCTGGCTCCATCTCTGCCTCCAACGCAGAGCCCTCATCCAAGCCTTCCGCAGACTCCAGAACTGGCCCATGTTCCTCCTCAGCCTCCTCACTGTC
The DNA here is from genome assembly GCF_029215685.1 of Pituophis catenifer annectens. Lineage (NCBI taxonomy): Eukaryota > Metazoa > Chordata > Lepidosauria > Squamata > Colubridae > Pituophis > Pituophis catenifer. The sequence goes on along the minus strand of NW_027256882.1, from coordinate 13,796,394 downwards.
CAACTCCGCTGCCAGCTCCACAGGCTGCTGGCGGACCCAACAGGTGGGAGAGAGAGAGAGAGAGAGAGAGAGAGGGAGGGAGAGAGAGAGAGAGAGAGAGGCGAAGCCTGGGCCATCTGTCAGCCCTCAGATGGAGAGTCAACAGCCCCCAGGTCTGGAGGTGGCTGATGAGGAAGAGGAGGAACAGCTGGGTCCAGTGCCTGATGCACGGATGCACAGAAGGCAGAGGAGAGAGCAGTGGAAATCCATGGGCCAATCCTTGGGAAGGAAGAGCCACTGCTGCTAGCGAAGCCCCACCCTAGCTCTGGGGATAAAAGGCAGGGGGCAGAGATGAATAGATGTAGCAGACAACTATTATCCCCTGCTGGATGGACTTGTTAGCCTGAGGTAAAAGAGAAACATTTTGCCGGAGCTGCTATGCTTCTAATAAAGGAATCATTGCTTCAACTACAGAGGGTTTGTCATGTTTGGGGAGCTGCGTCAGAACAAAAACATACCCACAAGCCTTTCCAATACCAAGCATTACTTTCATTCAGTTCAAAAGCAACAACATGAATTACCCATAGCTTTCCTACATATTTCAATTATCAAAACAAGGGGGAAAAAAGAATCTCGGGTCAGGAGAAAATACACTCCTTCTCTCCCACGTTCTCTTCTTCTCAGTCATACAATCTTTCACAGCCCTATTGAAGCATGCGCATCTTACTGGTCCCCCTTGCAATTCAGGGTTCTCTGGTCGTCACCCACCAGAGCTAGTAGAGATCTGGGGGCGTCTGGAATCCAGTTCGACACACAGTTTTGAACAATAGGAAAATTTAACGACAAAGAGGTATCACTCACACAATAGAATTTCACAGGTTTTCACCAACCATGAAATGATTTAATTCATGCAACTGTTTGGCCCAAGACCCAAATTCCCTTTACTACGTTCCAGGCCAAGCCACCAGCAAGACATCACCCTTTGGGCAAATGGCTCCATGCGCGGCTATTTTGGGACTCAGCCCTCCAGGTGAGCTCTCATGATTCCTGGCTGCCTCACCAAAATTGTGGGAGAATTTGGTACCTTACCCAGTTCGCCCTCAGCTGGGTTGATAAAAAAACACCAGGCCGCCGCATGAAATTTGAGTTCTTTATTCCTCACGCAAGAACGACCCAGGAAGCTGTTGTGTGGGAGGGCAACCAGGGCCCTTCCATCCAGGTTACCTACACTACAATGAGCCCCTCCTATAGAAGAACCAACCCCTTATACAGTCACTCATTTCCCTCCTCACGTCATTCCAGGTAAGGTCCAGGGGTCTTTTACGACTTGTGGACTTCAACTCCCAGAATTCTGGCAGAGGAATTCTGGGAGTTGAAGTTCAGAAATCTTAAAATTGGAGACACCTGATGTAAGGAACTTCCTTCCTTGCCAGGGCCTTTAGGTTTTTCTGAGAATAATTATCTAAGAAGAATCCTTGGAATTATACCTTATCTACAGTATCCTTAGAAGATATACTTTAACTCACTTTCCTGGCTAAACTACTTTTGAAGATTTATGGACACGGAAGTGTGAAAAAGTTTACAAATCTGAAAGTAAACCAGGAAACGTGGTTTCTGAGCCTTCACAAAAGTATAAATGCTCAAATAAGGTATTCTAGTACTATATCATAAAAATTATCCTAACGATGGAACGAGAGTGAACCAAGAGCTTCTTCAGGCATTGTCACACAGAGTCAGATTTCCTAGGTGTACTAGACAGGAAGCATGACCAGATAAGCTAAGTCCACATTATTGTAAGGCTACATTAACAGAACTTTGCAAGTCTGAAAGTACAATTCTCCTACAGTCCCCTTCACAGCCTAAGAAGCTACATCTCTTCTGAGTTTCTCACCCTGTCTATTATGCAACTCTGGGCTACAGGTTCTCTTATCTGACCCTTCCCTAGGCAGCATTTTTTCTCCCCCTCACTCAAGGTCTTTCACAGGCACTATTGCAGGTAATGCTAAAGGTATTGCATTAGCAGAGAGAAGACCTGGATTCTGATCTTGCTTCAGCCATGGAGCCCACTTCCTTGTTTTTCCCAGTGCAAGTTCTGAAGAGCAGGGCAACACGCTGTATTCAGGCTGACAAGGGGTCCCCTTAAGGCAATCTTGCTGTGGGTGGGGTGATCTGGTGGATCGCAGCCCCTCCCTCCTGGGAATCCAAACTACATTCCAACACAGGAAGGAGAATACTAAAACATGATTGTTGCGCACTGCCTGGAATCACTTTCAATAAGGTGAGCGGCTAAATTACTTTTTTTTTCTTTCTTTCTTTCTTTCTTTCTTTCTTTCTTTCTTTCTTTCTTTCTTTCTTTCTTTCTTTCTTTCTTTCTTTCTTTCTTTCTTTCTTTCTTTCCTCCTCCTCTCTCTCTCTCCCTCCCTCCCTCTCTCTCTCTCTCTCCCTTCCTTTCCTCCTTCCCTCTCTCATTCTAAGGCTAGGATACACACCTGAAACAAAATCTCCTTTGGATGAAGCCGGCTTACTATCTGCACCCCCACCCCTGCTCTTCCCTTCCACCCCTCCTCTTTCTTTCTTTCTTTCTTTCTTTCTTTCTTTCTTTCTTTCTTTCTTTCTTTCTTTCTTTCTTTCTTTCTTTCTTTCTTTCTTTCTTTTTCTTTCTTTCTTTCTTTCTTTCTTTCTTCTTTCTTTCTTTCTCTTTCTTTCATACATACATACATACATACATACAATATTTTGTCAGAGTATATTCATCAACTGGAATAGGCCATGGTAACAAAGTCAGCCAATGAATAGCCATAGCAACTAAATCAGCCAATTAGGAGCTGAGACAGACTGGAGCCAGTCTGGAGACCAAACTAGTCTCTCTACTGTTCTCTGTGTGTGAACTTGTCTGCTGATCTGAACTGAAATGAAACTGATCTCTCCTGAAAGAACAACTGTTGGTATTGTAAATTTACTTTATGTGTTATTATGAATATAAAGAAGTTAATGAATCCTGTTGAATCGGTTATCTGTTTTTTCTGGATTTAATTTTACAAGAAATTCTGATATATTTTGTTTCAGTACTAGAGATTTTATTTTTTTCCCTCTGATGAAAGAGATACGATCCTACAGCCTCGCATCCCCTACTTACCACTGGATGCAGTTCAAAATGCCGGCTGGTGGCTGTAACAGAGAGATGAGAAAAATCAAGATCCAAGACAAAGTGAGGTGTCTCCTTTAGTCAGACAATATATCGACGGGTTCACACACAAGCAACCACAAAGTCCTGGGCCTCTCCCTCATGTATTCCTCCTTTTTTAAAAAAAAAAACATCAAGAGAGTTTCCTTTTGCCATCCGTCACCTCACAACATCTAGAACAAAGGTTCTCAACAGTGGAGGGATTCAAGTAATTTAACAACCGGTTCTGTGCCCTAATGATTTCTTCCAACAACTAGTGTGCCAAACTGCTCAGAAAGTTAACAACCGGTTCTCCCGAAATGGTGCGAACTGGCTGAATCCCACCACTGGTTCTCAACCTTTTCTTCATCACGGACCCCTTTTAAATACCTTTTGTGGCCACAGACACCCCCACCCCACCCCAAGACTTAACTCAAGATTCAAATCATAACATTTCTTCAAACCTTCGCAGGCCTCCTGTGATGATATCATGTCCCCCGCCCAGGGGTCTGCGGACCACAGGTTGAGAACAAGTGATCAAGAACAGGGTTTTTCAAAATGTGTTCTGCGAGAACTTGATGGACATTTAAAAAAAAAAAATGCACTCAAATGCAGCCAGGTTTCCTTAGTAGTTTTTCTAAGATAGAGCAGGAAAGCAAAACTGGTGGCCCCTATCATTGCTCATGAAAATGCCTCGGACAAGGGTGATCTCCAGCATCAATCAATCAATCAATCAATCAATCAATCAATCCATCAGCCAAGTTTGCCCTTTTGCTCGTCTTGACCCCGTCTCCCACCAACTCAGCCTGCCCCAGTGCTACTTCCCTCCCCTTTCCCCAAATGAGGTCTAATGGAAGGTTTCAGTGGGATTGTTAGGCACAGCCGACAATTTGTTTCATTTATTGTCACTTTTGCTAGAGCTTTGCCTCTTGAGCAGGGATGAAAGATAAATGAATAAAACATATTGTGGTTGATCAATGGAGTCTGACTTTTACTACAACATGTATGTTTCAGCTCAAATTCTCTGTGTGTGCGTGTCTCTTTCTCTGTGTGTCTTTCCCTGTTTCTCTCTTCCTCTTTCTTTCTTTCTTTCTTTCTTTCTTTCTTTCTTTCTTTCTTTCTTTCTTTCTTTCTTTCTCTGTTTCTTTCTCTCTGTTTTTTTCTTTCTCTTCCTGTTTCTCTCTCTGTGTCTGTTTTTCTCTTTCTTCATTTCTCTTTCCCTGTTTCTCTCCTGTTTTTCTCTATTTCTCTTTTTTCTCTGTCTGTTTCTCTTTTTCTGTTTTTCTCTCCCTCTCTCCATTTCTCTCCCTCTCCCCGTTTCTCTCTCACACTGTTTTTCTCTCTCCCCGATTTCTTTCTCTCTGTCTTCCTGTTTCTCTCTGTGTTTTTCTCTCCCCCTTTCCCTGTTTCTCTGTGTTTTTCTCTCTGTTTCTCTTTTTCTCTCCCTGTTTCTTTCTCTCTCTATTCTCTCTCGTTTCTCTCTCTCTCCATTTCTTTTCCCTCTCTTCGTTTCTGTTTCTTTCTCTCTCCATTTTTCTCTCTCTCCCTGTTTCTCTCTCTCTCCCCCCCCTTTCTCTCTCTCTCTCTCTCTCTGTGTGTCTGTGTTATTGTAAACTGCCCAGGGAGATTTGGCTACTGGGGAGATAACAAATTGTAATTTATAAATCAATAAATACACTGGTCTATAAAAAAACTTTCTTCTATGTAACACAATCAGATATTTCCCATTGCAAAGGAAGCCATAAATTGCCACAACTTCATTTGGGCTGATCTGGATTGTTCCCCTTTCCACCCCAAAGGTGACAAACTGTAAAAAAAATTACATTTCGTGGTCACTCACCCAAGATTTCTCTGCCCTTGGCTCCAAAACATTTGGCTGCAAGACAAAATCCAGAAATTAGAGGTTCCCACTTTAGAGACCCTTATTTCCCCCTCGGCCTTTGTTAGATGGGAAGTTCAGAGCCTCGGCGCTTCCTCAAGCAGCATCAAAAAGCCGTCGGACAGACTGGGAAGTCAGAAAACCATGCTCCTAAATCCATGGGTGCGAACCAGGGGTGAAATGCTCCCGGTTCGGACCGGATCGGTAGTGATGGAGGTGGATGGTTCAGAGAACCGGTAGCAAAAATCCCCCCCCCATGCCCAGCTGCGCAATCATCAGAGGCTTTTTTCCTTTTAAATGCCTCTGACGATCCAAGCTGAGTTGCCTGATCAGAAGAGGCTTTTTAAAAAAGTGTCTGCCAATCAGGCAACTTAGCTTGGATCGCCAGAGGCATTTAAAAGAAAAAAAGCCTCTTTTTTTCTTTTAAATTAATGCCTCTGACGATCCAAGCTGAGTTGCCTGATCGGCAGAGGCATTTAAAAGAAAAAAAGACTCTGATGATCAGGCAACTCAGCTGGGATCGTCAGAGCCTTTTGAAAGCATTTTTACAACCTCTTCGCCGAAGAGGTTGTAGAAAAAATGGTTTTAAAAGTTAAAAAAAAATTGGCCACGCCCACCATCACATTACCCTCCCACCAAGCCACGCCCACAGAACCAGTAGATTTCACCACTGGTGCAAACATATCATTGGCTGACCTTGATGGCTTTAAAGAAGCTAAGCAGGATCAATGCAGGTTAGTGCTTGGGCTTACCACTTTCAGCCTGCAGGCCTTGGATTTCTTGGTGGTCTCCCATCCCAGCACTAATCAAACCCAGTTCTGCTTTGTTTCTTAAAGCCTCCCAAGTTTGGCTTAATGATGCTACCAGTTAGGCAGAATTGCTACCAGCTGGCAAACTAAAACATCCAAGCTAAAAGCAAGCGGTATATAAAACAAAGTGCTATTGCTATTATGGCAATGTTTCTCAACTCTGGCAGCTTACATGGACTTCAATTTCCAGAATTCCCCAGCTAGAAGTCCATGTGTCTTCGAATGTCCAGGTTGAGAAACAATGGCTTAGGACTGTGATGGTGAACCTATGCACACGTGCCACAGGTGGCACACGGAGCCATGTCACCTAGCACGCCAGCCAGCTCTGGCCAGCTGATTTTCGGGCCTTCTGGGCCCACCAGAAGTAGGGAAACAGGCTGTTTCCTGCCTCTGGAGTGCCTCCAAGGGGGTGGGGAAGGCTGTTTTCACCCTCCCCAGATGCATAGAGAGGATCTGGAGCCAGGCGAGAAAGAAAAATGGGCCTACCGGGCCATCATGTGCCAGGAGGGAGAGGGGGGTTGTGCACACATGCGCAGGGCGGGGCATATAGAATTATGGGTGTGGGCACACGCACGTGTGAAACCCCCCACCCCTTTTCTGGCACGCAATGGCAAAAAGGTTAGCCATCACTGGCTTAGGGTCTGTAGAGATTCTCAGTCATCCAGATCACAGTTGTCCCAAAGGTGCGTTTTTCAGGAGGCAACTGGACTTCCTTGTTTTTATTTTGAAGACGTTTCGCTGTCTGCAAGGAATATAAATCCTTCCATTCCCCACTAACCTGTCAGAGCTGAAGAAGCTTCTTGGATGAGAAGCAAAATGTCTTCAAAAGGAAAAAAACCAGAAAGTACAGTTGCCTCCTGAAAAAGCAGCTTTGGGACAACCATGACCTGGATGACTGAGAATTTCTATAGACTTTTAGCTATATAATTTGGGATGAAAACCAGTGGTGGGCTCCTCCCAGTTCTGCCCGGTTCCGCTGAGCCGGTAGCAATGACGATATGACATCACCGAACCGGTTCTGCTCCCTGCCCCACCCCTGCGTTATTTTTACCTTTTATTTGGCTACACTGGTCTATAAAAAAACTTTCTTCTATGTAACACGATCAGATATTTCCCATTGCAAAGGAAGCCATAAACTGCCGCAACTTCATTTGGGCTGCTCTGGATTGTTCCCCTTTCCACCCCACAGGTGACAAATTGTATAAAAATTACATTTCGTGGTCACTCACCCAAGATTTCTCTACACGGGACTCCAAAACGTTTAACGGCTGCAAGACAAAATCCAGAAATTAGAGGTTCCCACTTTAGAGACCCTTATTTCCCCCTCGGCCTTTGGTAGATGGGAAGTTCAGAGCCTTGGCGCTTCCTCAAGCAGCATCAAAAAGCCGTGGGACAGACTGGGAAGTCGGAAAACCATGTCCGGAGAAGGGAATGGCCCCTAAATCCATGGGTGCGAACGTATCATTGGCTGACCTTGATGGCTTTAAAGAAGCTAAGCAGGATCAATGCAGGTTAGTGCTTGGGCTTACCACTTTCAGCCTGCAGGCCTTGGATTTCTTGGTGGTCTCCCATCCCAGCACTAATCAAACCCAGCTCTGCTTTGTTTCTTAAAGCCTCCCAAGTTTGGCTTAATGATGCTACCAGTTAGGCAGAATTGCTACCAGCTGGCAAACTAAAACATCCAATAAATACTTTCTTGTTTTTATTTTGAAGATGTTTCGCTGTCTGCAAGGAATATAAATCCTTCCATTCCCCACTAACCTGTCAGAGCCGAAGAAGCTTTTTGGATGAGAAGGAAAATGTCTTCAAAAGAAAAAAACCCAGAAAGTACAGTTGCCTCCTGAAAAAGCAACTTTGGGACAACCATGACCTGGATGACTGAGAATTTCTATAGACTTTTAGCTGTACAATTTGTGATGAAGACCAGTGGTGGGTTCCTCCTGGTTCCGCCCGGTTCCGCCGAGCCGGTAGCAGTGATGATATGATGTCACCGAACCAGTTCTGCCCCCTGCCCCCCACATTATTTTTACCTTTTATTTGGTCCCACCCCCAATCTATTGCTGCCTCCTGAGTCCCAGCTGATCATCTAGAAGGAAAAAAACTGTTTAAATTCCTGCCGCTGGGCTTCAAAGGGCCGCCCTACAGCTGATCAGTGGTAAAAGGCGGTTTGGTGGTAGACCGGTGCCTCCAAAAACAAATGGGTAGACCGGTGCCTCCAAAAACAAATGAGTAGACCGGTGCCTCCAAAAACAAATGGGTAGACCGGTGCCTCCAAAAACAAATGGGTAGACCGGTGCCTCCAAAAACAAATGGGTAGACCGGTGCCTCCAAAAACAAATGGGTAGACCGGTGCCTCCAAAAACAAATGAATAGACCGGTGCCTCCAAAAACAAATGGGTAGACCGGTGCCTCCAAAAACAAATGGGTAGACCGGTGCCTCCAAAAACAAATGGGTAGACCGGTGCCTCCAAAAACAAATGGGTAGACCGGTGCCTCCAAAAACAAATGGGTAGACCGGTGCCTCCAAAAACAAATGGGTAGACCGGTGCCTCCAAAAACAAATGGGTAGACCGGTGCCTCCAAAAACAAATGAGTAGACCAGTACAACTCTGCAAGCAGTTAAAAGCCTGGTATACCAGTACCTCTGCTAAATCCTAAAGAATTGTCACATGACCATCAAGCCACGCCCACAGAACTGCCAGTTAAAAAAATTTAGAACCCACCCCTGATGAAGACCCTTGGAATGGTGTGGGAGTAGGAATGGATTTCCAGAGGGGGAAAAATGCAGACTACAGGAACTCAGGTGACCCTGAGGACACAGATAAAACTCCAAGTGGCCTTAACAACTCTCTAGAAGAATGCAAATGACCAGCTGCCTGCTGTCCCATCATCCAGTTGGAGTTGAAGAAGCTTCTTGGAGGAGAAGCGAAACGTCTTCAAAAGAAAAAACAAGGAAGTCCAGTGGCCTCCTGAAAAAAGCACCTTTGGGACACTGATTTAAGGTACGACGTGGAGCAGCTCTTCGGGACCTTCAGGAGATCCGGAGGGTGGGTTCAGGGAGCTTGTAGGAAATACAGGTAGTCCTCGATTTACAACAATTTGTTTAGTGACCATTCAAAGTTACGACAGTACTGAAAAAAGGGACTTATGACCATTTTTCCACCGTTACAACCTTCGAAGCCTCCCCATGGTCACGTGATTTACATCCGGATGCCCGACAACTGGTTCATGTTTATGACCGTGTCTGTGTTCCCAGGGTCACGTGATCACCTTTTGTGACTTTCTGACACGCAAAGTCAGTGGGGAAGCAGGATTCCCTGAACAACCAGGTTACTAACTTGTCAACGGCCGTAATTCACTTCACAGCTGTGGCAAGAAAGAGGGTGCAATGGGGCAAAACTCACTTAACAAATGTCTTGCTTACCAAGGCACAAGTTTGGGCTCAACTGTTGTAAATCAAGGACTAGTTGTACCTGGTTTCGGGGGCCCTGGAAGTTGGCAGCCAGCACCTTTTGTGAATGGTGGACCCCGTGCCAGTGGTGAAATTCAAAAATTTTCCCTACCGGTTCTGTGGGCATGGCTTGGTGGGGCGTGGCTTGGTGGTCATGTGACCGGGTGGGCATGGCTGCACAACAGACTCACACACCATATAAAAGCAGCTGGACTTCACACAAAATGGCCCCTGCACCAAGCAGGAACCTCACAGACAATCAGGCACAGCTGATTTTTTAACAGCTGATTGGTAGTAAAAAAAATGCTAAAAAAAAAAAGTAAAAAAAAAAGTTCCAACATTGCCTGGCATAGCTAATTGTCGCATAGCTGATCTTCGGAACTGTTTTGTTTTGTTTTTTTTACTTTTTTAAGCATTTTTTTTACTTTGATTTGGCCGAATAGGTAGTAAAAAAATGCTTTAAAAAGTAAAAAATAAGTTCCAACGATTGCGCGGCACAGCTGATTGTCGTACTTCTTAAAGCATTTTTTTACTACCCGTTCAGGCGAACGGTAGTAATTATTACTACCGGTTCAGGCAAACCGGCCCAAACTGGTAGCATTTCACCCCTGCCCCATGCCCACCCAAGAGTTACTTACCAAAACAGAACATCACAAGAATGAAGGCCACAGCCACGACTCCAACAATGATCCACACTTTGTAGTCTGTTTTGGAGAAAAGGCAAAATGACTGGAGGAGCCCCGGGATTTCTCTTCCCTTGGAACGAACCAAGGGACAGTGCTCTAAAATTTTCTTAATAGTAGGCGCAGAACGTCTGATCCAGAGAGATGATGGATTTGCCCAAGAGAAGCCCAACAGCCATCTTTCTGGGATGGTTTAAATTGGATGCCTGAACTGAGCAGGGGGTGGATTGGATGATCCCAAGGGACACTTCTAACTCAAGGATTTTGACATGCAGTCAAAACATGCTATAAGCCTTCCTCCCCTCCCCACACACTTGTTCATTCTTCTGGCATCCCACAGGAGTCAAGTTTTACATACCACTCTTCATACAGGGTCACCAATCTTTCTTGCTCTACGGATCGACAGCAAAAGAGGCAGCGGCGGCGAGGGAGAACGGGATGGTCTTGCAACCTAGCTCCCATGCTTGCACAAATGAACCTTTGTGCACTCGCCTGCAGCTTGTGTGGCCCACCCAGTTTCCAAACAGGCTGCGGCCCAGGACTGGTTTGTGATCCGGGCGTTAGAGAACCCTGCTCTGAACTTTCTCCTCTTTCAGATGGCCTTAACCCACCAGCTCAGATTTACACAAAGATCTGGATGGTCGAACACACTGGACCCGGTCAAGGGTTCATTTGAACCTAAGGTAGGGTCTTTCGGCGCCTGGCGTGTTGAATGAATTCAACCTGCGGCCAATTTAATAGCAATAGCGCTTAGTCTTATATACCGCTTCATGGTGCTTTACAGCCCTCTCTAAGCGGTTTACAGAGCCAGCCTGTTGTCCCCAACAATCTGGGTCCTCACTTGACTGACCTCGGAAGGATGGAAGGCTGAGTCAACCTTGAGCCGGTGAGAATCGAACTGCCGAACTGCTGGCAGCCAGCAGTCAGCAGAAGTAGACTGCAATACCGCATTCTAACCACGGCGCCACCACGCCTCTTAATTTAAGGTCCACACCATTGGGTGGTAAAGGAGGAAACTCCATCACCACGTTCATTATGTGATATGACCACTCAAGGGTCAAGTTTGCTCAGGTTCAACTGGTATCTCACCCCACTTTATCTCAACAGGCTCCTCCCAGGCCACGATCAGAGGCTCCGACAGCCCAGCATGTTCCACGTAGCAGCGATAATGATCCCTCTTGTCCTCCGGGTCAACCTTGATGCTCAGCGAGGTATAGTAGGTCCCGTCTGAGTTTGGAAGAACACCTGACGAGGAGGTATTTTTGGTCCTGATTTCTCCATCCTCCCTCCAGGTGACATTCACCTCTTTGGGATAGAAGCCGTAGACTTGGCAGACGAGGCCCTTGTACTGGATCGTGTGACTTACTTCAGCCACTGGGGGTTCTGTAGAGAACACAACTCTGGCATATTTTAACAGTGCACATGTGTAGCCTGAGAGACACTCTACCACAGGTTGAGCATTATTATTCTGACCCAGCTCCCAAACACCACAAACCCTCTATAGCTAAATCAATAATTCCTTTATTAGGAGCGGCAGCACCCCTAGCAAAAAAGTCTCTCTCTCTCTCACCGCAGGCTAACAAGTCTGTCTGGCAGGGAGATGAATAGTTGTCTGCCACACCTATTCATCTCCGCCCCCTGCCTTTTATCCCCAGAGTTAGGGTGGGGCCTTGCTAGTAGCGGTGGCTCTTCCATCCCAAGGATCGGCCCATAGATTTCCACTGCTCTCCTCTCCTCTGCCTTCTACGCATCCACGCATCAGACACTGGACCCAGCAGTTTCTCCTCTTCCTCATCAGCCACCTCCAGACCTGGGGGCTGTTGACTCTCCATTTGAGGGGCTGATGGACAACCCAAGCTACACCTCTGTCTCTATCTCTGACAGCTCCATTCCCTCTTCCCCCTCGGAGCTCTCAGGTTGCCTTGAAGTTGGCCCTGATTCCCACACCGCCTCCTCATCTGACTCGGCTGCTGGAGGGGCTGATACCTGACAGGCCACAACAACTATCCTGCGACATCACCAACCCTTGGCTCCCTCCTTCCAGCCTCACCTTTCCTCAGCAGGGAATCCTTTCCATACATGACGCACTTCTGAAGGAACTCAATACATTTTTCCTCCAAATAGTCATTCCAGCTATGGGCGATCAAAGGCTCAGCTTCCCACTGCCTCTTGATCTCCTGTGCGTGGACATTGACTGCGACCCAGGAGAGGGTCTTCTGATCCAAGCTGATGAAGTCTTCCCCATCATAGCCATACTGGTAAGTGCCCTGCTTCTGGCCTTCGTCACTCAGCTTGCAGCCAATCAAGTTCTGCCAGCTGTGAAACCCTGCCGAGAAAATGGGCACGGGGCTGAAAGGTGACATCACAGGAAGAACAGATAACCGTCTATGGAGATTCTCAGTCATCCAGATCATGGTTGTCCCAAAGGTGCTTTTTTCAAGAGGCAACTGGACTTCCTTGTTTGTTTCTTTGTTTTGAAGATGTTTCACTTTTCATTCAAGAAGCTTCGTCAGCTCTGACTGGATGGTGGGGAATGGAAGAATTTATACCAGGGGTGAAATGCTCCCGGTTCGGACCGGATCGCCTGATCCGGTAGCGATGGCGGTGGGTGGTTTGGAGAACCGGTAGCAAAAATCCCTCCCCCACCTCCACCATGCCCAGCTGAGCCGCACGATCATCGGAGGCTTTTTTTTTTAACTTTTAAAAGCATTTTTTTCTACAACCTCTTCCGAAGAAAAAATGCGTTTAAAAGTTAAAAAAAAAAAAAAAAAGCCTCTGATGATCGTGCGGCTCAGCTGGGATCATCAGAGGCTTTTCAAAGCATTTTTTTCTGCAACCTCTTGGTGGAAGAGATGGTAAAAAAAAAAATGCTTTGAAAAGTCTCTGGCAACTCCCAGCTGAGCTGCCCGATTGGCGGAGAGGTATTTTTTTAAAACGCCTCTCTGACGATCCCAGCTGAGTTGCTTGATTGGCAGAGGCTTTTCAGAGCATTAGAAAAAATGCTTTGAAAAGTTCAAAAAAAAAAAAAAGTTGGCCACACCCACCCAGTCACATTAAACACCCCCCCCCCACCAAGCCACGCCCACGGAACCGGTAGCAACAAATTTTACATTTCACCCCTGATTTATACTCCTTGCAGACAGCTGGACATTTGCTTCTCTTAGAGAGTCACTGAGACCACTTGGATGTTTGTCTGTGTCCTCAGGGTCACCAGAAAGTGCAGCTCCACAACACAGTCCTTTCAGCAGTTCCAGGAAGGATCCACACCCATTTGCACCACTCAAGTGACTCTGAGGAAACAGGCGAACCTCCAAGTGGCCTCAACAACTCTGTGAAAGGATGCAAATGACCAGCTGTCTTCAAGGAGTATAAATCCTTCCATTCCCCACCATCCAGTCAGATATGAAGGAGCTTCTTGGCTAAAAAACGAAACGTCTTCAAAGAAAAACCAGAAAGTCCAGTTGCCTCTTGAAAAAAAACGCTTTAGGAAGATCACATCCCTGTCCCTATTTTTGACATACTTTTCGTGGGTTTTTTTTCCCCCTCCACTTTGGTATTTGAGAATCTACAGATTGAGACGTATTTAGGGGATAGTTTTGTAAACAGCCAGTTCGGTGGTGAAATCTAAAATTTGTTACTATCGGTTCTGTGGGCGTGGCTTGGTGGGAGGGGGTAACTGGGTGGGCGTGGCCATTTTTTTTTTTTTTTTACTTTTAAAACCATTTTTTCTACAACCCCTTCGGCGAAGAGGTTGTAAAAAAATGCTTTCAAAAGGCTCTGACGATCCCAGCTGAGTTGCCTGATCGGCAGAGGCTTTTTAAAAAACTCCACTTGGATCATCAGAGGCATTTAAAAGAAAATGCCTCTGACGATCCAAGCTGAGCCGCGCAATCATCAGAGGCTTTTTTTTTACTTTTAAAAGCATTTTTTCAGCCAAAGAGGTTGTAGAAAAAATGCTTTTAAAAGTAAAAAAAAGCCTCTGATGATTGTGCGGCTCAGCTGGACATGAGGGGCAGGGATTTTTGCTACCGGTTCTCTGAACCACCTGCCTCCATCACTACCGGATTGGGTGATCCGGTCCGAACTGGGAGCATTTCACCCCTGAGCCAGTTTCTGTTGGATGAGAAGTGAAATGTCTTTAAGGAAAAACAGAGTCCAGCTGTCTTTTGAAAAAAAATAACACCTATGGGATAAACATCTGTACCTTATAATAAAGGACAATCTTTTATTTTAGAAAGCTGACCTGTAGGTTTTTTTATCTTTTTTTTTTTTAAAAAAACCTCACTGTTATCCTTTATTTTGTCCTTTTCACTTTCGCCATACAAAAACCCCTTAATTCAGTCTTCCACATTCATGCATAAAGTAAGGAAAGCATATGGTCTTTTTAATATAAATTTACACATACTGTTTTAGATATTTTGATTAGGATACGCACAAGCCCATTTTCTTTGCTACTATTTCCTACCCATCCAGATTCCTCTTGGAGAAGAAAAATGACCTGAGAAGGCCAAAAATCCATGGTCCCCAATCCCCCTTGCACCCAGCGATGGGATCCTTCCGGTTTAACAACCAGTTCGGTGATCACGCACTTCGCTGCACAGTTCAACGAAAAATTCCGCATTAGTGCTAGGGAATTAAAACAGCTGAGGTGGGGCAATCTGCTCTACCACACTAATGAGCTGTAAAGATAAAGGTAAGTAAAGGGCAGGGATGGGCGGGCAGGCCCAGCTGATCGTTGGAGCGAACTGGTTCGCTCCCAGCTGATCATCGGAGCTACCAGTTCACCTGAACCGGTCCAAACCAGTAGAATCCCACCCCTGCTTGCACCCCGGTGTGCCTTACCTTTGCTGGAGTTGTGGTAGATGCGCAGTTCATTCCTGAACGTCAGCTCCGTGATGTTCACTGTCCAAGATATCGTGTCCCAGAAATGAGAGTCCTCCTCTGTTACATTATGGAGCCAGGCCACTTGAGGCAACGTTCTTCTGGTGGTGGGATCAAAACGTGCCACCAGCTGGTTGTCTACATATGCCACAATGTACTGGGCCCCGTCCTGGTTGGAGTCCACAAACAATGTGTAGAAAAGGTATAATGAATGGGAGGAGGAGCCTGAAAAGAGCAGGGGGGGAGGAGAAAGAAGATTTGGGAGAGGTGTGTCTCAATCTTGTGTACTTACAGAGGTGTATCAGGAAAGACGTTCTGATGGTACAAAATGAGGATGGACTGAGAGGTTCTTGGTGCTCTCTGAGCTTGGTTGTTTTCTTGAAGATGTTTCATTAACCAGACTAGGTAACATCATCAGTGCTAATCAGGAGTGGGGTTTACTCTCAACTTATATTGACAATTTATATTGACATCTGGTCACTTCACACGTCATCCTTAGCGAAGCGTGCAAACCGACGTCTTCATTTCCTTTGTCGGATGAGGAGAACACATCTTTCTCCTTCTGTCCTGGATACTTTTTACAGAGGCACAATTGAGAGCAATTTACAAACTGCATCACTGTTTGGTTTGGTGGCAGCAGTGCCTCAGATAGAAAGTCCATACAGAGAGTGGTAAGGACAACCAAGAAGATTATAGGAAGCCCGCTTCCTTTTATTCAGGATGCTGCTATGTGCTTAGAGCTCAAAGCATCGTTAGAGACCCCACACTCCCATTTCAAGATCTGTTTCTGTTGCTCCCCTTTGGCAGGAGGTTTCAAAGTATTTTTAGCATGACTACCAGATTCTGTAACAGCTCCCTTTGCCATCTGTCTGGTAAACTCACAAGATTTGCTTTTCTTTGCATAAACATGTATACACCCAAACTGGACTGTGTTGTTTCTCTGTGTCATATAATAAGGTAAAGGTAAAGGTTCCCCTTGCACATATGTGCTGGTCGTTCCCAATTCTAGGGAGTGGTGCTCATCTCTGTTTCAAAGCCAAAGAGCCAGCACTGTCCAAAGACGTCTCCGTGATCATGTGGCCGGCATGACTAAACGCCAAAGGCACACAGAATGCTGTTACCTTCCCACCAAAGGTGGTCCCTATTTTTCAACTTGCATTTTTTACGTCTTTCGAACTGCTAGGTTGGCAGAAGCTGGGACAAGGAACAGGAGCTCACCCCGTTACGCGGCACTAGGGTTTCAAACTGTTGAACTGCCGAACTTTTGATCGACAAGCTCAGCGTCGAAGCCACTGAGCCACCATGTCCCTTATGTGTCAAATTATATACATAATTTTGTATGTATGTATGTATGTATGTATTTATTTATTTATTTATTTATTTATTTATTTATTTATTTATCGTGTCATGTTTATGTAGTGCTATATTGGAGGTGGTGATCCTTTAAAAGCTGTATGCAATGAAATTTCATTTTTAATGTACGCCACTTAGTGTACATTCAAAGTGACAATAAAGTAATTCTATTCCTATTCCTATTCCTATTCCTATTCCTATTCCTATTCCTATTCCTATTCCTATTCTTCTATTCTATTCTATTCTATTCTATTCTATTCTATTCTATTCTATTCTATTCTATTCTATTCTATTCTATTCACTGTTGGCTTCTTTGGCAGTTCCTTGACTGGAGTATTGTTTACTTTTTTATTGTTAATCTACTGTTAATCTTGCTGTTAAATCTACACTTGTCTCAGTGCTGATTGGTGCTGGGGAGGGGCTTTAGTCGTTTTGTTCCCCTTTTTGATTTGTTGATTGCCTCTTTTGCATAGGATGTACACATTGTTTATGACTATGTGTCTATTGATGGCTAATTTGACAGAGTGCCAAGCTTCCAGAAATTCTCTAGCACTTCTGGAGTTGGCTTGGTCTTGGATGGTCACAGTTTCCCAGTTGAAATTATGGTCAAGTCTGTCCACACATCATGACATTAAAGAGTTTTCATCATGTCTGCAAACTCCTAGCTAGCTGCTGTTCATCATTATGTTCTCCTAGGCTGTCCTACAGAACCTTGCTCCTTACTAGCACTGGTGATGGTACCTGTTTTGGGTAATGAAATATCTACAAGGAAACAACCAAGCTCAGGGCTTCCTGTGACATTTGGGACTTTTTCTTCATGGATACTAACAAGGTTGAGGACTCTCTGAGAAAAAGAGATTTGATAGACATCCCAGAGAAGAAGAAAACTGTCAGTCCTGAAGCTGGCCTGACTGAGGCCATTTTGAGACTTTAGTGCTGACACACTGGAGCCAGAAGACAGGGATGGGGGAATAGATAGTTGGGGTAATATAGTCAAAACAAAATATTTTCTCTTGGGAACCAAGGACATTCCCACAGGTGTTTGGAAGGAGGGGACTGATGTCACCTAGCAACTGGACTTTATCCTCATTGGACCATGTGACTGGTTGTTTTGGGAAAGTGGCAAACTTTTACTTTTAGTTAGGTGAAAACGTGGAAATATTCAGAGTCGGTTTTCACCAGAATGTGCCAATATGACATGCTCAATAAAACTTATTCTTTGAGGAATCTACCTGCCTCGGAGTTTTCTTTGCTACGGGTATGTTACTTGGAACTCTGACAAAAACTTTATTCTATGTGGAAGAGCTTCAAGTTTTTAACAGAACCATTTGGGGATTTTTAAAATATATATATTAACAAGAATTTGTTGAGGACATGGGACTTGAACAACATTCTTGAGAGAAAAATATTTTATCCTATAAGGATAAATTGGAGGGAGTGACTTACATTCAATGAATTAATCCGAGTTAGGATGGATCTTTAGAAGTTTGACATATGTATTGAAAGAAAGTTTCAATGTAGTATTGTGTTTTTGGATTCTGGGTTTATGAAGTGGGTTTGAAAGTAAAGTTTTTTTCTCCTTTATATATGAAGTTTGAGTAATCCTTAAAATTTGTAAAGCATTATTGAAAGTGAATTTTAATGTATGCATGTAAGAGGAAGTTTAAAAAGAGCAAAATTAAAAAAAAATCTGTGTTAGAACTTATAGGTTTTAGAAATGTTTTAAATTTTTTTTTTTAACATTTTAAAATTTAGAAAAATATTTTTTGTCCTTTAGGGTTAAAAAATGTGAAGGAATATACTGAATTTTACTAATCTACTGTACATTATGATGGTGTATAAATATTAATGAGCAAACAGAAATATATATTATTTCCCACAGCAAGGAAAAACAGTTAAATTGATTCTTTTATCCAAAGAAGAGAATATATTTAACTTTGTTCCAGTTTGAAAATTGCTTCCAGACTCTGTGCTTGTGATGGGGGGGGAAATGAAATATTGATGTTGTTTTTGTTGATTAGACAGGTTAGCTGTTGTAGAAATGGCTAGTATATACTATTGTACAAAAGTAAAAAGTTGAGATTGTAAAATGTTCTTCTCTTCTATTGTGTGAAAGAATTGGAAGTCAATGCTTTTTTTTCCTTTTTCCCTTCCCAATCCACATTTTCTCTTTTTCCTCCCCCCCCAGTTTTCCATTCCTTTTTTATTTTCCTTTGTTTCTTATGTTTCAATAAAAAAAAATAATAAAATTTGAAAATCAAAGAAAACCACCAAGCTCAGAGAGCCACCAAGGACCCTGATCTAGAAATATTCTCCTTTAGAGGAGGGACTAGATGCCCTCTGGTAACTTTCAGTTAGCAGTATAAACTCATACAGAAAGTCTACAGCGAGACTAAAACGTGTATTTGTTTCAGATTGATAGGATGCCAACCGGGCGAAGCCTTTGGAACTCGCTGCCACAGGAAAACCAAGTTGCCCGCCTCGGGTCTCCTTAGCTTCCCCCCATCCGGCCACTCACCTGCGCATCCTTCCCCGCATCGTCCTCGCAGCACCAGGACGGCCGCCGCGGACAGAAGCCCCAAGGCCGTTACCGGGAGCCCCATCTGGACCCGGACGGCGAAAGGCAGCTTGGCGGCGGCGGAGAAAGTCTGCAAAGGGCGCCTGCACAGGGGCTGAGCGCTGGAAAGGGAAAGTGGCGCGGTCGTCATCCGCCGGCTCCCCTCGCCGAAGCTTCCCTTTGGGGGAAAAGGAAAGGAGACCCCTTAGAGAGCCAGGAAAGGGAAGGAGATGGAATCAAAGGAGGTTTCGGGGCAAAAAAATCTGCCCAGCCCCCGAGCGCGCACAGAATAATAAAATTGGAAAGGACCTTAGAGGTCGTCTAGTCCAACCCCTTAGTTGGTGGGCCAGGCGTCGTGGGAACGGCCTTTGTGGAGGAGCCGGTCAGCTCAGCGCCTCTGGTTACCCAAGAGAGAGACCCCTTTGCCCCCTTGGGTTAAGGGTGGGGGGTGGGGGAGGCTACCATCCCCATCTTCCCCTGCGGCCTGGGGATGATGAGAGTTGGACTCGAACACGCGAGGAAGGCGCTGGGTTGCCCGGTTAAGCAAGAGCCGTTCTTTAAATCCACGTGAATTTAATCAAATCACATCCTTCCCCTCCTCACCTGCCAGGCCTTCCCCGCTTCTTTTCTCCGCTCTTTGCTGCCTTCCGACGTTACGAGGCCGGCTGGTAACCTTCGGCAGGAAATGAATCGAGGCGGGACCCACAAGGGATCCTAATTTGACTGATCCTCAGCGTTTAAGCGCCAGCCTTAAGGGGGGGGGGTCTTGCAATGGGGGCGCTGTCCCGGGGTTGCCTCGCCCCCCCCTCTCCGAAACGGCTTCCTTCCCTCGTCCTTCACCGAACTTCCCTTAAAAGTTCTGGAGTTTCTTCCGTTCGTGTTTCTGAGCCAGGAGTGAAAGTGAAAGAACGTTCAGAGCTCTGCCCGCCTCCTCTTCCTCCTCCTCCTCCCCCCCCCATTCTTATCTGGGCAAATCCTGCAGTCAGCTCCCCCCCCCCGCCCACTCCCATTCAAAAACTCTGCCGGAGGGTGGCGCCTTCTGGCTGTGATGCAGCTTCCAGGGTTGCGAAATTTGTGCATTCCCCAAGCAGCTTGTCATCTGGGCCGATGTCCCCAACCTTTCGTGGACCTCAGGGACCACAGGATTTAAAATTATGAATTTAGTGGGTTTACTACCGGTTCTGTGGGCGTGGTTTGGTGGGGGTGGGTGGGTAATAAGACTGGGTGGGGGTGGCCAACTTTTTTTTTTTTTTACTTTAAAAATTTTTTTCCTCAACCTTAAGAAGTTGCAGAAAAAAATGCTTTTAGAAGCCTCTGACGATCAGCTGCGATCTTCAGAGGCTTTTAAAGGCGTTTTTTTCCCCCCTACAACCTCTTCAGCCGAAGAGGTTGTATAGGGTTGCCAGGTGTCCACTATTTGAGCGGACAGTCCGCTTTTTTCACATTATGTTTCACTATTTTTTTTCACAAAATAGTGGACATTTTTTTTTATTCAAAAGCTTTATGATGAAATGGTACGTAATCTAAAGCTGTACAGTCTAAGAGAATAAGGATAGGAGAATCGCGTTTTGTCTTTTTTTTCATAAGTTAGAATGAGAGAAAGAGCGAATGCTCATTGCAATAATCACATTTTACACAACAGCGCAAAAAATGCATTAAAACAGTTATCTTTTGATATAAAAAATGTAGTGCTGAAGGTTTTTGCCGAATTTTCGAATTCTGCGAAGAAACGAGAAGAGTTGAAATCATTTTTTGAGTTTTGCGAGTCAGAATTCCATGAAGTTTTGCGCCATGTTCCAACACGTTGGTTAAGTTTGTTTAAAGCGGTCGAAAGACTTCTTTTAAACTGGATACCTCTAAAATCGTATTTTATTTCTCTTGGATCTGATGAGTGCCATAAGGTTATCTGGATCAGGAAAATGAACTCGCAAAGGACGATGAACCAACAATTTCAGAATTGTATTTATATTTCATGCACTTCTTCATGTCAATAATGCAAGACACCCTACTGAAGCTGGAAAGCAAGAAAATTCTTGCATGTGATCCTCACATTATCATGTGTAAGCTGCGTGATTCTTTGCAAAAAAAATACAATGAGCAGTTTTTTGGAATGAAAGTTTTATTTGCCTTACGTAAAAAACATTTGCCTGAGAATGCCGTGCAAAAGTTCAAGAAAGAAGCCATCAACGTGTATCAGAGCCACTGCGTACCTAGAAAAGTGGTATAATTTCACCGATTCAGTATATGAGACGCTAAGTTGTTTCAATCTAATTGATCGCAATAATCCTCCAACTTTAGAAGAAATGACGAACATCTGGTTATTATCACCATGGCGAGAAGAACTTCCACCCAACACTCTCTTCGATGAAATTTCTGCCTTAGAAGAAGTTCATGTTCATCTGCAGGGCGATTCATCTCTTGATAAGTGGATGTACTTTTTCAAGAAAGAGCCAGCTCCGAGTTTACTGAAACTGTTCCAGTATTGTGCATCAATTCCGGTATCAAATGCAAATGTTGAACGAATTTTCAGCGTCATGGGAAATTTGTGGACTGACGAACGTAACCGACTGCTTGTACCATCAGTTCGAAGTGAACTTTGTATATTTTTTAATATTTCTCAATGTTGTACTGAAATTAAAGAATTATTCCTTAAACACAAAGAATTGATCAAAGCTGTGCAGTCAAATAAAAAATACACACGACAGCAAAGTAAAACGTAATTTAATATTTTACATATTATTATAATATATTTGATGTTTTGAATTTTAAGTAAAGTTTTGAAGTGATTATTTTAATATGTGTTAAAATGTTTCTAAGAAAATATATAATTTAACTGAAAATTTTTTTTTTATTTTTTTACTACTTAAACACCCCCCCCCCCGCTTGTCCACTATTTTTGGAAGCAGACCTGGCAACCTTGTTCTCCAAACTACTCAAAATTTTCACTACCGGTTCTCCAGAACTGGTCAGAACCTGCTGAAACCCACCTCTGGTTGTCACTCAGTAATTTTTATCAACCAAAATAATTCATTTATCCAAGTATGGGCCTGGATGGCCAGAATGTCCTCCAAATGATGTCCCAGCATGGAGGGCCAGCAAGTGGGGAGAGGCTTCCTCTGCTCAGTGCCTCTTTAGAAGGGGACTCAGCATCTGTATAAGAAGTCCTGGACAGCAGCCTCCAGTCTAATCAGAAAGGTGTTTCTCCTCCTTTAGCCAGAAATCGGCTACTTCCAGGTGGGACCATCCTCGTTCTCCTGCTGCTGCTTCTGATGATGCTCTTCCCGAGATGTAAGTGGAGGGGAAATGCCCTGGTGCTGATGGCAGAGCCTCCCTGGTGGTGGCAGCCAGGACCCCTGAGGCTGCTTGAAGTTAGTAGCCCTCTTCCTTTAGGAACCAGCGAGCTGGAGCTGAGTGACTTTCGAAAGTTCTCTCTGCTTTGGGCCCCAACAGCCAACTCTCTTCTGATTCTGTTGCTCCTGCTTTGTCCAGGGCCTCCAACTCCCCAGCCCAGGACATTGACCTTCGGAGCGGCTGCTGCTTCCCTTCTCGCCTGCGCAAGGTTGACCCAGAGTCTTCCACAGCTCTCTGGGAACTCCACCCTCCATCGGATGTCCTGTCCTGCAAAGAGAGAAAAATGAAAATCAAAACCTAGTCCAACCCCCTGCTCAAGGCAATAGTCCTTATGAGCTCTGTTATTCCCACCACAACCCTGGCAGCCAAAGAGGCTTGAAAGAAGCAGCTCCTGGGGTATGTGGGTGTGTGCCGGTCCCCATTTCTCCCTCAACCAACCTTCCTTCCTTCCTTCCTATCTACTCTGTTTCCCCCAAAATAAGACATCCCCTGATAATAAGCCCAATCCGGCTTTTGAGCACATGGCAATAAGGCCAAGCGCTTATTTCAGGGTTCAAAAAAATATAAGACAGGGTCTTATTTTTGGGGAAACATGATATCTATCTATCTATCTATCTATCTATCTATCTATCTATCTATCTATCTATCTATCATCTATCTATCTATCTATCTATCTATCTATCATCTATCTATCTATCTATCATCTATCTATCTATCTATCTATCTATCTATCTATCTATCTATCTATCTATCTATCATCTATCTATCTATCTATCGCATCTATCTATCCATTTGTGTTTCCCTGAAAATAAAACCAGGTCTTATTTTCTTTTGGGCCCCAACATAAGTACTAGTGCTTATTTTCAGGAGATAACTTATTTTTTTTTCCATTTATGGGAAGCCTATTTCTGCTTGTGGTGGGGCAGGAGATCACACAGTGTGGTAGTGCTGCTGCCGCAAGGCAGGGGGGTAGAGCTGTCCCATGCACCCCACACCAGTTTACCTCAGGGCCCCTGCAGCTGGGCCACCTTGTGGCAGTGACTAGAGCAGCCCCGTCAAGCAGGACCCCCATGCAACACTGGGCCACTTATTTTGCTTGCTTGCAGCTGCAATGGAACAGGAGGCTGAGCAAGGGGCCGGTGTCAAAGCCACAAGATGAGGTGAAGAAATGGAGTTGCTCCCACATACCCTGCACCGGCTTACCGTAAGACCCCCCACATACAGGCCAGCCACACCCTGACACCTGCCTCGTCTCACAGCCGCGGCACCACCACACCATTCAGCCTCCTCTGCTGGATGGCCTGGCTGTGGGGGCCCTGGGGCAGCTCCACCACCCTCCCACCTCGCCTCATGGCTGCGGCAAGCAACAAGAAGGAATGGGCAGGTGGGTGGCTGTGCAGGCTCTTAAGTAGGGCTTATTTTGGGGGTAGGGCTTATATTAGGCACATGCGTAAAAACCATGCTAGGTCTTATTTTTGGGATAGGTCTTTTTTTGGGAAAACGGGGTATCCGTCCATCCATCCACCCACCTATCTCTATCTATCTATCTATCTATCTATCTATCTATCTATCTATCTATCCATCCATCCATCCATCCATCCATCCATCCTATCATTTATCTATCTCTCATCTATCTATATAATCTATAACTATTTCTATCTATCGATATATGTCCGTCCATCCGTCCGTCCCTCCATCCTCCCTCCACCCATCCGCTCATTTTATATTCTCTGCTTGAGGAAGGACAAATCTCTCTCTCTCTCCCTCTCGCTTTCTCTCTCCCTCCTTCCCTCCCTCCCTACTTGTATGGTACCCATCTCACGGAGTTTATCCCTGCAGCTCATCATCTCCAGGGAACTTTTTCCTGGACAGTCCCCTTCTCCCCACCACCCTTTGTTTTTCCATCTTCCCATTCCTTCTCTCCCTCCCTTCCAATCATTCTCAGATAGAAATCCCACATTGCCCCAAGGTAACCCCAGCTCCAGCTTCTGTTCCTGGCTTCTTCGCCCTCTCAGTCTCCTCCCTCAGAGCTGATGGGTGCGAGAGCATCACAGAGCCCCAAAGGAGCCCCAAGCAGCTTTATAAATTGGGTGTTTTAATCTGTGTTTCGGCCAAAATATTTAATAATTTTAAGGGATTTTTAATATTTGTATTATCTGTATTTTATCTTGGCTGTTCACCGCCCTGAGTCCTTCGGGAGTAGGGCGGTATAGAAATTTGATTATAAATAAATAAATATAAATAAAATAATCCCATCATGGTTGCCTTAGAAGGACTTTGGGGACGAATGTTCCCCCACCCAGCACTTCAATGGTCTTGGCTCTTGGGTATTTCCCAAGCCCAGAGTTTTGCATCTTACATAGACGTCAACAACAGTCAGACTCACGTCTAATGTTATTTCGGATTGCAGCGATGAATTTAATAGTCTCTCATCTTCTTCTCTGCCAGAAGTAGGGGGAAGACAGACTATTTCTGATGGAGAATACTCAAGCGAAGAATTTGCTTCCTGATTGCAACGCCTCCAGTACTTGCCTGATAGATGGGAAAAAGAGAGGACAGCTGGCTAATTTTGGGGGGCGGCAGCTCCTGCCTCATGCTGAAAACCTCTAGTCTCGAAGACTTCTAAGTCTGGATGTCTAAGACTTCTAAGTCTAACCCAGCACCTTGAGAAAATTGCATTAGTGCTGCCATCTGTTTGTTATGGACAAAATAAGTTCTCCCAATAAAACCTTCTATTAAATCACCACCAATTACTCTTAAGCAATGATGCTAAATCTCTGGGAATCCTGTTATTTGGTACAAGACAGAAGGTCTTCCCCATAGATTCCACACTTGGTAATTCTTAATCCCTCTCTTACCATATTTGTTTTGATTTATACTCCAAAGACTCTGTCCCAACCCGGCCAGCTCCAAGAACCAGAGATCTTGCCTGATCTTGCCTGATCTTGAAAAGCTAAGCTGGCTCTGATTGACTTAGAAGTTGCACCCGAGACCGACAAGGGAGCGACATCAATTGCAAACAAGTCAAAAGGCCCATCCTGGAAGAAGGAAATGACAAAGCACTTCTTCACTGATGCTGAGAGAATTGCTTGGATGTGTTGAGCCTCCTTTGGTTGAGCTCAATCGAGGAGACACTTCTCCCATCCATCCTCCCTCTCATTACTTTTGCTCTCAGTAGGGAGAGAGCAAGTAGCAGCTCCTTCCACTCCTGGACCTTCCCCCCTGTTGTTGTCTGTCCCCAGGTGTGATTGCAAGCAGGGGCGAAGGACGTGGGGCCTTCCCTCCATGGCCCCCAGGTGTCACCAGATTCCCTGAAGGTCTCTCTGGCCAGGTGAAATGACACATGAAGCTTCTTTGGGGCCAGGATTATGGATTGTCTGGGACCCCCGAGATCATTCATGGGACTTTTCTTTGATCCCGAGTCCCTAATATTTGTTCCTCTGCAGTAAGTCTATTAAGGCCAAAGAGACTTTTTCCCGGGCAACAGGAATGTAGAACATTCAGAGATTTGCAGGACTTGGAAAAATGAGTGCATCGTTTATTCTTCTTTCTGACTCTTGGTCAAAATGTTGTTTGTGTGGAAAGGTCTTGTGGGGGTCATGCAGGGGTGAAATTCGACCAACTCAGCCCACCTCGGCCAAGACGGTAGGGATGATTTGAATCAGTTCACCGAACTGAACTGATTCAAATCTCCCTCCCTGCAAACTGCAGGCTTTCGCACGTTGGCTTGAGGGGCTTCGGCAGCGAAGCGAGCGACCGGCCGTGGTTGCCCCCTCAACACTGCATCAAAAGACGCTCGAGTCACTGATGCTTCCCTGGCACTGCTGCCATCCCGCTGGGCTCCCCATCTGGACATCACCCATGCACAGAAAAGGCGCATGAGAGCGTAGCCCGAGTGCACTACATCTCCAAGCAGGTAGCAAAGGTAAGTGCATTTTACCGCTGGGGTCATGGCTGAAACTCTCAGAGAGACTTTTCCATCCACACCAGCTCAGTCAATACAAAAAGATCCAGGGGTCAGTGTCAGTGGATGTGTTTGTTTCACTTACATATCAGGAAGAGAATCACAGCTAGGATTAAGCCTCCTATAACAATTCCCACAGGAATCCACCACCCTGTAGTTAAAGAAGGAGAAACATGGCTGTGATTAGAGAGATGCTGAGATCTCGGAGGTCGAGAGGCTGAGCAATGGAAGCATTTTGCAAGCTGCACTGGCCTCCAGGAATAGCCATAGCACTAAGACTTATATATCGCTTCACAGTGCTTTCCAGCCCTCTCTAATCGGTTTACAGAGTCAGCCTATGGCCCCCAACCATCTGGGTCCTCATTTTACCCACCTCGGAAGGATGGAAGGCTGAGTCAACCTGGAGCCTGGCTCAGCTGGGATCGTCAGAGGTTTTAAAAGCATTTTATCTACAACCTCTTTTGCCGAAGAGGTTGGAGAAAAAAATGTTTTTAAAAGAAAAAAAGCCTCTGCCAATCAGGGAAGTCAGCTGGGATCGTCAGAGGCTTTTAAAAGCATTTTTTTACAACCTCTTCTGCCAAAGAGTTGTAGAAAAAATGGTTTTAAAAGTAAAAAAAAAAGTTGGCCACGCCCACTCAGTCATATTACTCCCCTCCCCCAAACAAGCCACGCCCACAGAACTGGTAGTAACAAATTTTACATTTCACCCCTGGCATGCACGTTTCATAGACTACATGCACCGGCTGAACGAATGACTAAATGCAGCCCAGTGGCGATTAGGCCATGGCCTAGTAGTTGGCTGCAGCCCATAGTTTGGGGACCCCTGAAGTCGAACGTGTGAGTTGGGAAAGCTCTGGAGGCTTCAGTCTATTCCCAGGCTCAGGAGGCCTTGGGCAGCTACAGGGCTCGCCAGCTGCTAGTCCAGGAGGTTTGGGCCAGCTACAGGTCCCAGTGGCATATTTCTATGTGTAATAACCATTCAACCTCTCACCTGTTTCCTCCTTCAAGGGCAAGACCAGGGGCTCCTGCAGGCCCTCGTGGTCCAGGTGACACTGAAAACGGTCCCTCTCCTTGGGGTCGATCTCAATGCTGAGCCGGACATTATAGGTCCCGTCTGAGTTGGGGGTCATGTTCCTATGGAGGGTCTCATTCTGGCAGACTTTTCCATCCCTCATCCAGGTGGCCTGGATCTTCTTGGGGTAGAAGCCAAAGGCCTGGCAGATGAGGACCTCCAGGCTGTCATTCACCACAGTGTAATTCATCTTCCACTTTGGGGGCTCTGCAGAAACACCAACACCAGAGTTCCTGGGATTTTCTGGTCAGGTAATTGAATAACAGTGAAGAGCTTATCTGGTCATCCTCTCCCACTGCTCCCTCTTCTCCTGAGCCTGTGGGACCCCTCAAAGTTGGAGCATCGAAGCTCTTTACATTTATTTTTGAAAGGGATACAAAGAGCTTTTGGGTAAAGTTCTCACTGTAACAAAAATAATGGCAATGCTTGGGGATTGATTCAGTTTTGCCCTCCCCCCCAATTAAATTTGTTCACATCATCCCAAACGGAAACCAGGACAGAGTCCTCTTTGGGTTCAGCGGGAAGATGTATGAATTGCCGTTTCTTTTTGCTTTCCAAGATTTTCTCATGGAAATGGATTTCAGCCTTCATCCCTGGCTTAATTAGTTTTTGTCTCTTTGAAAAACCTATTTCAGAGGGCATAGACCAGTGATGGCTAACCTTTTTACCGTCGCGTGCCAAAAGCGGGGGGAGAACAGGGGGGTCACGCGCATGTGTGCCCATGCCCATAATTCAATGTCCCCTGGGGCCCACGCATGCATGCACGACCCCCCTTGCGCTCCCCCCCGGCTTTTGGCACGCGACGGCAAAAAGGTTACTGGTGGGCCCGGTAGGCCCGTTTTTTGCCCTCCCCAGGCTCCAGAGGCTTTCTTGGAGCCTGGGGAGGGCAAAAACAGCCTTCCCCATCCCCCTGGAGGCCCTCTGGAGGCTGGAAACGGCCCGTTTCCCGACTTCCGGTGGGCCCAGAAGGTCTGAAAATCAGCTGGCGCTGAGCTAGGGCAACACTCGCGTGCCCACAGATATGGCTCACAGGTGGCACACGTGCCATAGGTTCGCCATCACGGGCATAAACGATTCTTTTCCCCATTGTCCTTCTAGAATCTGGTGTGGGATACACCCAGATTTTATTTTTTATTTTTTGCTAAGGGCATGAACGGTGGCTTGGTTAAGTAGGGCAGAAATGATACTGGAAGACAGAGAGGAGGGAGCCTGCAAGCGCAATGGGAGCCCATTTGGTCACTCACTTGTGTCCTTCGGAGTCTTCTTCCTGTAGGACAGGTATCTCTTCAGCCACTTAATGCAGGTGTTCTCCAGGTAATCTTTATTTGTATGGAACCACTGTGAATCTTTCTCCCACTCGACCTTGAACTTCCTGGCCTGGGTCTGAGCTGCCACCCAGCTGAAGGTCTCATTCTTTAAGCTGATGAAGTCCATCCCATCATAGCCATAGCGGAAAAACCGTCCTTCGTTCCCATCTTCCCTGAGCTCACAGCCCAAAATCGCCTGCCAGGTGTGAAATCCTAAAACAGAGGAATGGGTGAGAAGGATTCCCCTTTTCAGAGACCCTCCCCTCTAGAAGGGCCACTAGGAGGGAGTTTTGCTCCCCTCCCACTAGGGATGGGAATCCCAATCTCTCCTCCTCTTTTTATCCCACAAACAGAAAAGTCTTTTAGTGATCAGAGTGCAATTAATCCTTTGGGGGCAGGAGCAGAATGTGAAGAATTTCTAGGTGAGAGAGAAAAATCTGGGGGTGCAGGGTGGGTGGGGGGATCATATCTTTGCAGGAAATAACATCTAACCTGGGCATCAAGGTGGCAGTGCCTTTGCTCACCTCCAGCATGAGGGTCCAATTCTGATAACTCCTGCAGGTCAGCTCTAAAGACCCACTCAGGGGGCAGAAACTTCACCTTCTCCACCTCCTTCATCGAGGACACCTGGGGCTTCATCTTCTTGGTGAGGCTGTCAAAGCGAGCGATGGGCTGGTCATCCAGGTAGATCCTAATGGAGAACTGTGGCTGCTCCGGGCTGGGCTCTGACACTTCCAGGTAGTGATAACACAGAGACGCATTTGCCTTTACTTAGAGGATAAAACCAAAATAATATTTATTTAATACCAGCTTAAGTCTTTGAGATGTTAATACCATGTTTCCCCAAAAGTACCCTGAAAACAATCCCTCATGCCTGTGCCTAATATAAACCCTACCCCAAAAATCAGCCCCAGTTAAGCCCTGACTACTCAGTCCCACCGTCTGATTGTACAAGGTGGGGTGTGTCACATGCGTGAAAATCAAGCTAGGGTGGAGATGGGGGTGGAGCTGCCTCATGCGCCCCACACCCGCTTACCATAGGACTGCCATAGCAAGGCCCCCCCAGGCCCCAGATGCCACATGGTGTGTCACGCCAATGTCGCCACTTGTGGCAGGACGTTGTGTGGCGTATCATGCCAGTGCCGCAGCTTGCGGCAGGAGACTGCATGGCATGGCATGCTAGTACCACATTGTGCCAGTGCCACCACTCATGGCAGGAGGCCACACGGCACATCACACCAGTGCCACCGCTCGTGCTCACAACACAATACGCCTCAGGACCTCCTGCTGCGAGCGGCGGCACTGGTGTGATGCGCCACACTGCATCTGGCTGCAAGTGGCCTCAGAAGTCAGAGAGCAGCATGATAGGGGTTGGGGCATGGGAGGCCTAGCTACAGTGGTCCTAAGGTAAGGAGGTAAGACATCCCCCGAAAATAAGACCTGGTGCTTATTTTGGGGCTCAAAAGAAAATAAGATCAGGTCTTATTTTCAGGAAAACATGGTAACTTCAGCTAAGGTGATGTTTTTCTTATTTTATTTTCTTTAGTATCTCTACCCTTACAGGATTGTCTCCCCATGGCTCAAAGATACTTACATGTTTGCAAACATAAAAAATATATGAGGGGGGAGGGAGAGTCTCAAGTTTAAATATTATAAAAAGACCCTGTTCTTTTCTCAACGTCCCATTTATATGCAAACTTTCCAAACTGTGTTAAAGTTCAGTGTAAATATTCAAACACGCAAATACAGCACAGAATTTTGGCTTTTTTCCCCCCCTTTTTTTACTTCTGCCCTTTGGTGGCAAATAGTCAGTGAGACAGCCAGTGGGAAGGAAAATCTCCTGTAACACATAGCAAACTGTGATCCTCTGGGATAATAGTCCAACCAATTAGTCCATGTAACACAAGTGTAGTCACTAGAGACCAATCTATGATGATCCATTTAGTCTTGTCTGACTCTTGGTGATTCTACAGGACGGTATTCTCTACATCTTCCGTTCTTGCCCTACTTCTTCAAGTTGTTCTATGCTTTGGTTGGTTTCCGCTTTGATGGTGACCAGCCATCATGTTCTTGGTTTCCTTTAACCGCTAACTCTTCCAAACACAATTGCTTTCTCCAGTGAATTCCCCAGTGTGACATGACCAAAATAAGACCAAAAATGATGAGTACCAAACACATTTTTCCCATAAGCAATAATGTAGTGAGTCACAAGACAGCCGACCTCGCCAAATTCTAGTTTATGCCTTGAGTACTAAACAAACGAGGAATATCAGGACAAAAATAAAAAATCAGTTTTGTGATTTTGCCTTCTGGTGACGTGCCTGGTGTCGTAAAACTCTTACAGGTGCAGTGATACCTTGGTACTCAACTGTTTTGAAACTCATCAAATTTGGTACTTAACGCATTTTGGGGCACAAAAGAAAATAAGACCGGATCTTATTTTCGGGGGAAACACGGTAGTAAGGAGAGGGGTTTATTCTCAATTTATATTCTTAGTGGCTTGCGTGTCAGTGTCGGTAGGAGTGGTCTTGAAGTTCTTTGGTTCGGCTCAAACTGTTGGCTTCTTTGGCAGTTCCTTGATTGGATTATTGTTTACTTTTTGATTGTCAGTCTACAGTTAATCTTGGTGTCAATTTACACTTGTCTGGGTGCTGATTGGTGGTGGGGAGGTGCTTTAGTCTTCTTCTTCCCTTTTTAACTTGTTGAGTGCCTCTTTTGCATAGGTAGGACGTACACATTGTTTATGTCTATGTGTCTATTGATGGCTAATTTGACAGAGTGCCAAGCTTCCAGAAATTCTCTAGCACTTCTGGAGTTGGCTTGGTCTTGGATGGTCACAGTTTCCCAGTTGAAATTATGGTCAAGTCTGTCCACACATTGTGACATTAAAGAGTTTTCATCATCTGCAAACTCCTAGCTAGCTGCTGTTCATCATTATGTTCTCCTAGGCCCGTGATGGCGAACCTATGGCACGCGTGCCACAGGTGGCACGTGTAGCCATATCAGTGGGCATGCCAGCTCAGCTCTGGCGTGCATGTGCGCGCCGGCCAGCTGATTTTCGGGCCTTCTGGGCCCACCAGAAGTAGGGAAACAGGCTGTTTCCTGCCTCTGGATGGCCTGGAGGTGGTGGGGAAGGCCTGTTTTTCTTTCTTACCTGGCTCCAGATCCTCTCTATGCATCTGCGGAGGGCGAAAACAGCCTTTCCCACTCCCTCGGAGGCCCTCCGGAGGCCTGAAAGGGCCCATTTCCCAACTCCCGGTGGGACAGGAAGTGACGGTTTTGCTATACTCAGCCTCCAGAGACTCCTAGGGCGTGGGAAAGGCTGTTTTCGCCCTCCACAGATGCATAAAGAGGATCTGGAGCCCAGGTAAGCCCGCTCCTGGCACGCGATGGCAAAAAGGTTAGCCATCACTGTCCTAGGCTGTACTACAGGTCCTCGCTCCCTACTAGCACTGGTGATGGTACCTGTTTTGGGTACTGAAATCTACAAGAAAACAACCGAGCTCAGGGCTTCCTGTGACATTTGGGACTTTTTCTTCATGGATACTAACAAGGTTGAGGACTCTCTGAGAAAAAGAGGTCTGATAGACATCCCAGAGAAGAAGAAAACTCTCAATCCTGAAGCTGGCCTGACTGAGGCCATTTTGAGACTTTAGTGCTGACACACTGGAGCCAGAAGACAGGGATGGGGGTGGGGGAGTTGCTGCTCAGGCGCCCAGCCTTCCTTCCTTCCTTCCTTCCTTCCTCTCTCTCTCTTTCTTTCTTGTCTCCTCTCTCTCTCTTTCTCCCTTCCCTTCCTCCTTCTCTCTCTCTTTCTAAGGCTAGGATACCCACCTGAAACAAAAACTCCTTTGGGTGAAGCCGGCTTACTATCTGCACCCCCATCCCGCTCTTCCCTTCCACTCCTCCCCTTCCTTCCTTCTCCTTTCTCTTTCTTTCTTTCTTTCTTTCTTTCTTTCTTTCTTTCTTTCTTTCTTTCTTTCTTTCTTTCTTTCCTTCCTTTTTCTTTCTTTCTTTCTTTCTTTCTTTCTTTCTTTCTTTCTTTCTTTCTTTCTTTCTTTCTTTCTTTGTCTCCTCTCTCTCTCTCTCTTTCTCCCTTCCTTTCCTCCTTCCCTCTCTCTTTCTAAGGCTAGGATACCCACCTGAAACAAAAACTCCTTTGGGTGAAGCCGGCTTACTATCTGCACCCCCACCCCCGCTCTTCCACCCGTCCTCTTCCTAGCGCCTGAGCAGCAACTCCCCCAACACCCACCCCATGCGCTTCTGGCTGCCAGCATTGGCAACTAACCAATTGGCTGGCGGCTAACCATCCAGGGAGGCAAAAAGCCCGGGACGAACAGTGTGGTGTCGAATGGGCCGTGCCGAACCATGTGGGACGGAGGGACCGTGGCCAACTGGCTGGGGTGTGTCAGCTGAGGAGAAAAGCTAGAGGAGAATCCTGGCGGAGAAGCAGGTGCGGCCAAGGACAGGAGGCTAAAAGTCCGAAACCCAATATGACATACTCAATAAAACTTATTCTTTAAGGAATCTACCTGCCTTGGAGTTTTGTTTGCTACAGGTATGTTACTTGGAACCCTGACAAAAACTTTATTTTATGTGGAAGAGCTTTGAGTTTTTAATAAAACAATTTTAGGATTTTTAAAAATATATTAACAAGAATTTCCTAGGGAAATGGGACTTGAACGACATTCCTGAGGGAAAAAAAAGTATTTTATCCTATAAGGATAAGATGGAGATAGTAACTTAAATTCAATGAGTTAATCCGAGTTAGGATGGATCTTTACAAGTCTGGCATATGTATTGAAAGTAAGTTTTAATGTAGCAGTGTGTTATAAAATGTTTGCTTTCTTGTCTTTTTACAGTATATAATGTTTAAATAACTCCCAAAGTTTGTAAGATATTGAAATAAAACTCAAAAATATGAATGGTTAATATTTTTAAAGAGAAGAAAAAGAACTTATTGCATGAGTATAAACTGTAGGGAGAGGTTTAAATTTAATGAGTTAATTGTAGTTAGTTGGATTTTTATTGGTGTGATATATATGTGTGTGTGTGTGTGTGTGTGTGTGTACACATATATATACTTGAAAGAAAGTTTTAATGTAGTTTTGTGTTTTTGGATTCTGGGTTTATGAAGTGGGTTTGAAATTGAAGTTTTTTCTCCTTTATATAGGAAGTTTGAGTAATCCTTAAAATTTGTAAAGCATTATTGAAAGTGAAGTTTAATGTATGCATGTTAAGAGGAAGTTTAAAAAGAGCAAAATTAAAAAAAAATATGTGTTAGAACTTATTGGTTTTAGAAATGTTTTAAAGAAAAGTTTAATGTTTTAAAATTTAGAAAAAGATTTTTTTTGTCCTTAGGGTTAAAAAATGTGAAAGAATATACTGAATTTTATTAATCTACCATAAATTATGACAGTGTATAAATATTAATGAGCAGAAATATGTATTATTTCCAAAGCAAGGAAAAGTAGTTAAATTGATTTTTTTATCCAAAGAAGAGAATATATTTAATTTTGTTTCAGTGTGGAAATTGCTTCCAGACTGTATGCTTGTGATGGGGGGAAAAAATAAAATTTAGATTTTGTTTTTGTTGATTAGACAGGTTTGCTGTTATAGAAATGGCTAGTATATAGTATTGCACAAAAGAAAAAAAGTTGAAATTGTAATATTATTATCTTCTATTGTGCCAAAGAGTTGGAAGTCAATGCTTTTTCTTTCTTTTTCCCTTCCCAATCCACCTTTTCTCTTTTTCCTTCCCCCAGTTTTCCATTCCTTTTTTATTTTCCTTTGTATCTTACCTTTCGATAAAAAAAGAATAAAATTTGAAAATCAAAGAAAACCACCAAGCTCAGAGAGCCACCAAGGACCTCTCCTTTCAACCCTGATCTAGAAATATTCTCCTTTAGAGGAGGGACTAGATGCCCTCTGGTAGACTTTCAGTTGGCAGTATAAACTCATGCAAAAAGTCTACAGCGAGACTAAAACGTGTATTTGTTTCAGATTGATAGGATGCCAACCGGGCAAAGCTTTTGGAACTCGCTGCCACAAGAAAACCAAGTTGCCCGCCTCAGGTCTCCTTAGCTTCCCCCCCCCCTCCGGCCACTCACCTGCACATCCTTCCTCGCATCCTCCTCGCAGCACCAGGACGGCCGCCGTGGACAGAAGCCCCAAGGCCGCCACCGGGAGCCCCATCTGGACCCGGACGCCGAAAGGCAGCCCCGATCAGCTTGGCGGCGAAGGAGAAAGTCTGCAAAGGGCGCCGGAGGGGCTGAGCGCTGGAAAGGGAAAGTGGCGCGGTCGTCATCTGCCGGGTCCCCTCGCCGAAGCTTCCTTTTGGGGGAAAAGGAAAGGAGACCCCTTAGAGAGCCAGGAAAGGGAAGGAGATGGAATCAAAGGTGGTTTCGGGGCAAAAAAATCTGCCCAGCCCCCAAGCGCGCACAGAATAATAAAATTGGAAAGGACCTTAGAGGTCTTCTAGTCCAACCCCTTAGTTGGTGGGCCAGGCGTCGTGGGAATGGCCTTTTAGTATTTAGTATTTTTAGTATTTTATTTAATTTGTATACCGCCCTTCTCCTGCAGGACTCAGGGCGGTGAACAGCCAAGATAAAACAGAACATGCCAAATTTAAAAACAGTTTAAAAGGTAATTAAATATTTTTGGCCACAATTTAAAACAACCCAATTAAAATCAATTTCAAATTAACCAAAACGGATGGGGTCAAGCCAGCCCAGCTAGGTGAAATAAATCAGTTTTCAGGGCCCGACGAAAAGTCCTTTGTGGAAGAGCCGGTCAGCTCAGTACTTCTGGTTACCCAAGAGAGAGACCCCTTTGCCCCCTTGGGTTAGGGGTGAGGGGTGGGGGAGGCTACAAACCCCATCTTCCCCTGCGGCCTGGGGATGATGAGAGTTGGATTCCAACACCCGAGGAAGGCGCTGGGTTGCCCGGTTAAGCAAGAGCCGTCTGGAATCGGCCGTTCTTTAAATCCACGTTAATTTAATCAAATCACATCCTTCCCCTCCTCACCTGCCAGGCCTTCCCCGCTTCTTTGCTCCCCTCTTTGCTGCCTTCCGACCTTACGAGGCCGGCTGGTAACCTTCGGCAGGAAATGAATCGAGGCGGGACCCACAACGGAAACTAATTTGACTGATCCTCTGTTTCTTATGTTTCAATAAAAAAAAGAATAAAATTTGAAAATCAAAGAAAACCACCAAGCTCAGAGAGCCACCCAGGACCCTGATCTAGAAATATTCTCCTTTAGAGGAGGGACTAGATGCCCTCTGGTAGACTTCCAGTTGGCAGTATAAACTCATGCAGAAAGTCTACAGTGAGACCAAAACGTGTATTTATTTCAGATTGATAGGAGAGCCAGGAAAGGGAAGGAGACGGAGCCAAAGGAGATTTCGGGGCGAAAAAACCTGCCCAGCCCCCGAGCGCGCACAGAATAATGAGATTGGAAGGGACCTTAGAGGTCTTCTAGTCCAACCCCTTAGCTGGTGGGCCAGGCGTCGTGGGAACGGCCTTTGTGGAAGAGCGGGTCAGCTCAGCGCTTCTGGTTACCCAAGAGAGAGACCCTCCTGCCCCCTTGGGTTAGGGGTGGGGGGTGGGGGAGGCTACAATCCCCATCTTCCCCTGCGGCCTGGGGATGATGGGAGTTGGACTCCAACACCCTAGGAAGGCGCTGGGTTGCCCGGTTAAGCAAGAGCCATCTGGAATCAAATCAAATCACATCAAATCACATCCTTCCCCTCCTCACCTGCCGGGCCTTCCCCGCTTCTTTTCTCCCCTCTTTGCTGCCTTCCGACCTTACCAGGCCGGCTAGTAACCTTCACCAGGAAATGAATCGAGGCGGGACCCAAAACGGAAACTAATTTGACTGATCCTCTGTTTCTTATGTTTCAATAAAAAAAAGAATAAAATTTGAAAATCAAAGAAAACCACCAAGCTCAGAGAGCCACCCAGGACCCTGATCTAGTAATATTCTCCTTTAGAGGAGGGACTAGATGCCCTCTGGTAGACTTTCAGTTGGCAGTATAAACTCATGCAGAAAGTCTACAGCGAGACCAAAACGTGTATTTGTTTCAGACTGATAGGAGAGCCAGGAAAGGGAAGGAGACGGAGCCAAAGGAGATTTTGGGGCAAAAAAACCTGCCCGGACCCCGAGCGCGCACAGAATAATAAGATGGGAAAGGACCCTAGAGGTCGTCTAGTCCAACCCCTTAGCTGGTGGGCCAGGCGTCGTGGGAACGGCCTTTGTGGAAGAGCGGGTCAGCTCAGCGCCTCTGGTTACCCAAGAGAGAGACCCCTTTGCCCCCTTGGGTTAGGGGTGGGGGGTGGAGGCTACAATCCCCATCTTCCCCTGCGGCCTGGGGATGATGGGAGTTGGACTCCAACACCCGAGGAAGGCGCTGGGTTGCCCGGTTAAGCAAGAGCCGTCTGGAATCGGTTGTTCTTTAAATCCACGTTAATTTAATCAAATCACATCCTTCCCCTTCTCACCTGCCGGGCCTTAACCCCGCTTCTTTTCTCCCCTCTTTGCTGCCTTCCAACGTTACGAGGCCAGCTGGTAACCTTCGGCAGGAAATGAATCGAGGCGGGACCCAAAACGGAACCTAATTTGACTGATCCTCTGTTTCTTATGTTTCAATAAAAAAAAGAATAAAATTTGAAAATCAAAGAAAGCCACCAAGCTCAGAGAGCCACCAAGGACCCTGATCTAGAAATATTCTCCTTTAGAGGAGGGACTAGATGCCCTCTGGTAGACTTCCAGTTGGCAGTATAAAACCATGCAAAAAGTTTACAGCGAGACTAAAACGTGTATTTATTTCAGACTGATAGGAGAGCCAGGAAAGGGAAGGAGACGGAGCCAAAGGAGATTTCGGGGCAAAAAAACCTGCCCGGACCCCGAGCGCGCACAGAATAATAAGATGGGAAAGGACCCTAGAGGTCGTCTAGTCCAACCCCTTAGCTGGTGGGCCAGGCGTCGTGGGAACGGCTTTTGTGGAAGAGCGGGTCAGCTCAGCGCTTCTGGTTACCCAAAAGGGAGACCCTCCTGCCCCCTTGGGTTAGGGGTGGGGGGTGGGGGAGGCTACAATCCCCATCTTCCCCTGCGGCCTGGGGATGATGAGAGTTGGACTCCAACACGCGAGGAAGGCGCTGGGTTGCCCGGTCTGGAATCAAATCAAATCACATCAAATCAAATCCTTCCCCTCCTCACCTGCTAGGCCTTAACCCCGCTTCTTTTCTCCCCTCTTTGCTGCCTTCCGACGTTACGAGGCCGGCTGGGAACCTTCGGCAGGAAATGAATCGAGGCGGGACCCACAAGGGATCCTAATTTGACTGATCCTCAGCGTTTAAGCGCCAGCCTTAAGGGGGGGTGTCTTGCAATGGGGGCGCTGTCCCGGGGTTGCCTCGCCCCCCCCTCTCCGAAACGGCTTCCTTCCCTCGTCCTTCACCGAACTTCCCTTAAAAGTTGTGGAGTTTCTTCCGTTCGTGTTTCTGAGCCAGGAGTGAAAGTGAAAGAACGTTCAGAGCTTTGCCCGCCTCCTCTTCCTCTTCCTCCTCCTCCCCCCCATTCTTATCTGGGCAAATCCTGCAGTCAGCTCCCCCCCCCCACGCCCACTCCCATTCAAAAACTCTCCCGGAGGGTGGCGGCTTCTGGCTTCCAGGGTTGCAAAATTTGGGCATTCCCCGATGCAGCTTCTCATCTGGGCCCATGTCCCCAACCTTTCGTGGACCTCAGGGACCACTAAATTTATAATTTTAAATCCTGCGGACCAGGGGTGGGTTCTAATTTTTTTTTTTTTTACTTTTAAAAGCATTTTTTTTTATTTATTTTTTTTAATTGAAAAAGTTTTCAAATACAAATTTTCCCCCCATTTTTCTCCCCCCCCCCTCCTCCCTAACCCCCCCCCCTCACCACCCATCCCCCCCCCCGTGATTTCTTCACAACAAAAAACCTAATTCATAACAGATTATATAATATATATATATTTTTTAAATACTTTATTGAATTTTCCAGTTTTAAAAAGACAATGTACAATCACAATCTTGATCCGAGGTGCAGTATTTACACACTTCATAGATCAAACATTAGGTGCGTTCCATCCATAACTATACGATATACAATTCTATACAATTCTCTACATTTCTATACAATTAAGTCTATTTCGAGTGTCTAACAAATCGTAGCCTATTATCATATTTTAATCCTATTCTTTAACCAGTTATACCAAATTCCCCATACTTCGTAGTACTCTTCATTTTTTAGCTCACTCGTCAATTTAGCCATCTCTGCGGACTCTAAAATTTTATTTATTAATGTTTCCTCAGAGGGGGTAGAGTTAGATTTCCAAAGTTTCGCAAAGGCTATTCTAGCCGCAGTAGTAATTTGAATTGCCAGTTGGGTTTTATTGTTGTCGAGACCGTCTTCAGTCATACCTAAGAGGAAAGATTCCGGGGCCAGGGCTATCTCCTGTCCCATTATTTCGGAGAGCCAGAGTCGAATCTTTAACCAAAACTTTTTAGTCTCAGGGCAAGTCCACCACAGATGATAAAAGGTGCCGACCATCTTTCCACATTTCCAACATAAAGCAGAGGAGTTTGGAAATATTTTGGCCAGCCTGTCCGGGGCTAGGTACCACCTATGCAACATTTTGTAGTGATTTTCCCTGAATGTTACCGATTTCGTTATTTTGAAATTCCTGTTCCAAGCTATCTCCCAGTCATTGAAGTTAAGGCCATATCCTAAGTTTTTCTCCCAAATGCTTAGCTGATTTTTAGCTATCGTCTCGGCTCTATCCTCTAATATAATATTTTACCATCCCCTTACTCCCTCCTCTAAATACTGACCCTTACATGCTAGTAATATTATTAATATTATTACTTCCCCCTTTTACCATACGTTTCAAAATAACATTATATAATAACTTCTAATTTAGCATAATAATATTATTATAACTCCCAATCTAGCAACAATCTGCCTTTTTTAACAATTCAAATAACCTTCCACTTTAGGACTATATAATAAATCCTACTTTAACATTTAATCTTTTGTATATATTAATATGACATTTCAAAGCAGCCTTCCCCATAAATTTTAAAAGCATTTTTTCTACAACCTTAATACAACTATCTTGTATGTACCCGAACGTACAACCAAATTGTTGGAGATGTGATTGTGAGGATGCTACATATTTTCATATTTGGTGGACGTGTAAAAAAGGTTAAAGCGTTCTGGATACAAATTTGGTGGATTTTACAAAATATACTTAAAAAGAGGTTAAAATTTACACCGCAGTTGTTTCTGCTGGCTATAGTTACGGACTGTACGGTTATAGAAACTAATTTGATTTTGAATGTAATAACTGCAGCAAGATTGTTGGTGGCACAATATTGGAAGAAGCAAGGTTTACCTACAATCCAAGAATGGACAATGAAAGTAACAAACCTAGTGGAGTTGGCAAAAATTTCGGCGTACTTGAAGGAACATTCAAATGAAAGATATTTAAGGGACTGGAGAAGATGGATAGATTATATCCAAAGTAAATACCGGAATAAGAAGTTGCAGATAGGTTATGAATAAATATGTAGATATTTGGCGTGTTTTCAGGTAATTAAGCTAGCAGGGTAATTAGGGAATTGAAGGAATAAGAGATGCTGAATGTTATAATTATTTAGATTAGGATGGATTATGATTGTTGAATGTTATATCCTGTAATTTGTTCTGGGAAGAAGGGGGGGGGACATGGGCGGATGGGAAGGGGAAGGGGTGGGGGGAGGGGTGGTGGAGGTAAGGGAGGGGAGGGGAGGGGGTGGGTGTGGTAGGGAAGGGGGGCAAACATGTAAACCTTCTGTAAAACTTTTTAATAATAATAATAAAAAAAGATGTTGCAGAAAAAAATGCTTTTAGAAGCCTCTGACGATCAGGCAACTCAGCTGAGATCGTCAGAGGCTTTTAAAGGCGTTTTTTTTTTTCCCCCTATAACCTCTTCGGCCGAAGAGGTTGTAGAAAAAATGCTTTTAAAAGTAAAAAAAAAAAAAGAAAAGCCTCTGATGAGGTGGGCGGGGTAAGCGACCGGCGACCGGGCCGGGGACCGGTGGGGGGCGTGGCCAGCCAATGTAATTACTGGTTCTCCGAACTACTACAAATTTTTACTACAGGTTCTTGCGAACCGGGAGCAACCCACCACTGCTGTGGACCACTAATATAATCTGCTTAATGACCGGCTGGGTGGGTGTGGCTAGGCGGTCATATGACTGGGTTGGCATGGCCAACTCGATGTCACTCACGTCGAGGAGTGCCTCGCTGGCCTCTATCACCCGTCTCCTGCCAGCCACTCCTCGCCTCCCCGCCCACGCTCCTTAGGACCCCAAGAGGAAGCAGTTGTTGGAGCTAAGCAGCCACCACGAGAAAGAGTTGGCAAAACAGCTCAGTTCAAATTGGATCTGACCATGGAGGAGGCTCAGCAGTAGCCCCTCACTCAGGACTAGGAGCATAGGCTTTCCAAGCAGAGGGAAGACCTGCGGGAGTGCAAGGCCAGGTATCAGCGCTGGAGGCTCAGCAGGTTGAGATGGTCAGTCAGTTCCAGGCCATGATGCAGTCCCACTGGAACGAGGCCCTCCAGCTCTGTGCCACCAACAGCACTTCCCTCCAGCCTTCGCCCAAAGCCCCACACCAGGAGTCTGAAGCAGACCCCAAATTGGAATTTCTGCCCCCCCCTCCAACCCACACAAAAAGACCCCGAAAGGGAAGACTCTCTGCAGCAACACAAACGTTCATTGCACGTATCTGGCCCAGGGGCCATAGCTTGAGGACCCTTGATTTAGTGCAATATTAAAAAATGCAAATAATTTTTCTGCGGACCACCAAAATTTTCTCGTGGACCACCAGTTGGTGACCGCTGATCTGGGCAACAGGTGTGTGAGCTCAAACGGGGTAAGGCTCACAAGCAGTTGCACGCGGAAGGCCTCCACCAGATGTGGCCCTGTCCAGCTGTTTCCAAGCTCGGCCAGAGGTCGCTTAGAGTCCTGTTTGGCCACTTTCCAGGACGAACCTCCCAAAACTGGAATCCTCCCCGACAAACCAGAAAGGGGTGCCCTTGTTTGAGAGCTGCTTTTCACAAGAGCTGGAGCTGCAGACACCCCCCCCCCCCAATTCAGCCTGGCTAGGTGGCTCAGTGGCTAAGACACTGAGCTTGTTGATCAGAAAGGTCGGCAGTTTGGCGGTTCAAATCTCTAGTATAGGTCTCCTGCGTGAGCAAGGGGTTGGACTAGATGACCTCCAAGGTCCCTTCCAACTCTGTTACTGTTACTGCCCTTCACCCTCTTTGGGTTTTGTGGTTCTCGGTGTTTAACAACTGCTTCTCTGCCCTAATGACTGGCTGGGTAGGCGTGGCTGGGAGGGGTGTCATGTGACTGGTGGAAATGAGTGACGTCGAGTTGGCCACGCCCACCCAGGTTTTGTGGCTCCCGGTGTTTTCTTTTCTACGGGAAACGAGTCCAAATGGCTCTTTGAGTGTTTAAGATTGGAGACCCCTGGCCTGGGCCAAGAAATCAGATTAATGACATGCCTCAAACAGTCCAGCCTTTAGTTCGCCTGAGGATAAAATGGAGGGAGCGGAAAGATTCTGTTATGATAAGTTTTTTCTAAAGAGGAGTGCATTGATTTCTGTCTCGTTCAGCTAAGAAAAGCCCATCCTCCCCTGCCGAAAAGGGCATTTAAAAAAAAAAATGATTTATATGCCGCCCTTCTCCGGAGACTCAGGGCGGCTTACAGTGCGTTAAGCAATAGCCTTCATCCTTTTTGTATATTTATACAAAGTCAGCTTATTGCCCCCACAACTGGGTCCTCAATTTACCTACCTTAGAAAGGATGGAAGGCTGAGTCAACCTTGAGCCTGGCAAGATTCGAACCTGCAGTAATTGAAGGCAGCTGGTCTTAACAACAGGGTGCTTTAAACCACTGTACTACCAAGGGTCTTGAATGACCGGGGATAACATGTCCCATCAGATAATTCCGTTAGAAAGGAAAAAGAAAAGGTGTCCCTCGTTCACCTGAAGACAAATGGTGGGAGGGGGGAAGGATATCCAGACTGCAAGATTTGGTCATGATACATTTTTTAAAAGGATAGTCCCGATGTAGCCAAAAGCATTTTTTTTTTTAGCCTGCGCTACCTTGTTGGGCTGATAAAAGAGCATTGAATGACATGGTATAACTTGTCCCTTTCTACCTTTCCACTTCTCCGTGATCTACCATTCAGGTGGATCACGGAGAGGAACTGGGGCAGCCCCTACCTGGGCTCTGACACCGTCAGGCAGGAATAGCACAGGGAGGGTCTGGAGGAGCCTGGAAGGAGAAAAGGGGGAAGGAGAGAATTGGGGAGACTGCATCTCCAGCTCCTCCCTCGAGGCCTTTGTGAAAAGCCCCTCTCCTCCAACAGGGAGACCAGCCAGGACTTCCTCTTCCTGGAAGCTGCACCACATTCAGGAAAAGCCACTCTCTCTTTTACAGTCCCTCCCGAAATTTTCCTCATCAGGTGGGAGCTGATTGGAGGAGAGCCTTGGGCAGATTCAGGGCGGGGGAATCGAGGAGGAGGAAGAATCGGCCTGAAATGGAATGGGGCAATTGAACGTGGCTGCCTTAACACGCAGTGGTGGGTTCCTCCCGGTTCGGCCCGGTTCTCCCGAGCCGGTAGCGGTGACGATATGATGTCACCGAACTGGTTCTGCCCCCTCACCCCCCGCGCCCCACTCTCACCCCCCACGTTATTCTTACCTTTTATTTGGCCCCACCCCCAATCTATTGCTGCCTCCTGAGTTCCAGCTGATGGCTAGAGGGAAAAAAACTTTTTAAACTCTTGCTGCGGGGCTTCAAAGGGCCGCCCTACAGTTGATCAGTGTTAAAAGAAAACAAATGAGTAGACCAGTGCCTGGAAAAATACATGAGTAGATCAGAGCCTGCAAAAATACATGAGTAGATCAGTGCCTGCAAAAAATAAATGGGTAGATCGGTACAGCTCTGCAAGCAGTTAAAAGCCTGGTAGACCAGTACCTCTGCTAAATCCTAAATAATTGTCACATGACCATCAAGCCACACCCACAAAATAAGCCACGCCCACAGAACCGGTAGTAAAAATATTTAGAACCCACTCCTGTTAACACGCCCCGCTGCATCTCAGGCATCAGACCTTGGCTGATCCAACATGGATCCTTTCCCGCCATTGGTCGGCCAGCGATCTTTTTCCCCCCATCTCCCGCCCCAATGATTTTGTGTGTGTGAGAGAGAGAGCGCCCTTTTTTGTAAGTTTGCTTGCTCTGCAAGGCTCTCCATTCCCCACACTTTTTCTGTCTGTCTGTCTCTCTCTCTCTCTCTCTCTTTCACACCCACCCACCCACTCTGCTTTCTCGCTCCTTCCTTCCAGCAGCACCTGGACAGGAGTTGGTTAAAAAAAAGAGACAGGGGTGTGTGTGTAATGATAAATGTAATGATAAATGGAGAATTGACTGATTCTATTGAAATAGAAAAAGGTACTAGACAAGGGTGCCCACTGTCCCCACTGTTGTTTATATTGACATTGGAAGTCTTAAATAGAAATATTAGGGAAGAAAAAGATATAAAAGGCATGAGAATTCAAAGAGAAGAATATAAACTGTAAGCA
The DNA here is from genome assembly GCF_029215685.1 of Pituophis catenifer annectens. Taxonomy (NCBI): domain Eukaryota; kingdom Metazoa; phylum Chordata; class Lepidosauria; order Squamata; family Colubridae; genus Pituophis; species Pituophis catenifer. The sequence goes on along the minus strand of NW_027256882.1, from coordinate 13,752,286 downwards.
TTTGCTGATGACCTGGTATTTATTATTGAAGAACCACTAACATCAATAAATAAATCGATAGAGAACATTGGAGAATTCCGGAAAGTAGCTGGTTTGAAAATTAATAAACATAAAATGAAGATTTTGACTAAAAATATGTTGATAAAGCAAAAAGATGAACTGATGGAGATATCCAAGATGCAAGTTACAAATAAGATTAAATATTTGGAGATATATTTGACAGCGAGATGCAGTACACTTAAAGAAAACAATTATAATAAACTTAAGCAAAAAATAGGGACAGATTTGGTGAAATGGGGAAATTTGCAGCTTTCTTTGATTGGTAGGATATCAACTATTAAGATGAATATTTTGCCTAGACTTTTATATTTGATAATTCCAATTAAATTGGGGAAAGACTTTTTTGAAGACTTGAATAGAATGGTGTTGAAATATATTTGGCAGGGAAAGAAGGCGAGGATAAAATTAAAGTTGCTACAAGATGCTAGAATGAGGGGAGGCTTTGGTTTACCTAATTAAGAACTTTACTATCAAGCAACAAGTTTGATGTGGATTAAAGAATGGAAAACTTTGAGAAATGCTAGATTATTGAATTTAGAAGAGCATAATTTGTTGATGGGGTGGCATGCAGGAGTATTTTAGAAGACATCAGTTACGTGAAGCTTTGTTACTGAATTGGGAGAAGATTAAAAAGCAACATTATTTGAAAATTCCAGTCTGGGTATCTACAATAGAAGCATTTTCATATTCAGTAGTATTTAGAAGGGAACCAATTGTTAGATATAATGAATTAATGGATGAAAAGGGTGAACTTAAATTGAAGCAAGAATTAGAAGAACAAGGTCTTAAGATGGATTGGTTTTCTTATTGGCAAATACGTTCTAGAAGAACGTATGAAGAAGATCTTAAGAAGGTTTTTACAATGTTACGACTAACTTAGATAAGATGCTAATGGGTTCTGATCACTATGTAATTAAAAAATTATATGGATATTTGCTAGAGGTAAAATTGGAAGAAGAACAAGTTAAAGAACCAATGATAGCATGGGGGAAAAATTTTTGGTCATGGTATTGATTTAGAGAAATGGCAAAAATTGTGGGTGCAAAATTATAAAATGACAATGTCTACAGCATATAAGGAGAATTTGTATAAGATGTTTTACAGATGGCGTCTACCTCCGACGAGGATAGCCAGAATGTTCAAGAATAAATTGGACAAATGTTGGAAGTGTCATCAAACTCCAGGATCATACTACCATATGTGGTGGACATATGTAGAAGCTAAGAGATATTGGACTAAGATACACATGTGGTTGGAAAAAATGATAAAGAAACACATTGACTTTAAACCAGAGATATTTTTATTAGGGATTTTACCAGGAACATATAACAGAGAATTGCAATATTTAATTGTGAATGTTCTAACAGCGGCTAGAATTGTATTTGCTGAAAATTGGAAAGGAGCGAAGTTACCCACTGAGGAAGAGGTTATTAGGAAAATTATGGAATGTGCTGAAATGAGTAAATTGACATTTGAAATTAGAGAACAGGAAGATAAACGATATTATCTGATATGGGATTTGTTTTATCAATGGATAGACAATAAAACATGGAGATGAAATATGAAATATGAGATTGATGCAAAGATAAAATATGTGAAGTTCTTTCTTACGAGAAATAAGCTTCTGTCACAAATTGGTACTTTGGAAATGGGATTAAGCACAGAAGAATGTTAACCGATCGACACACTGTCTGTAATTGCTTGGAATGACGATGGTTTTATGTTTTGTTTTTGTTTTAAAATAAAAAAAAATATTTTCAAAAAAAAAAAAAGAGACGAGGGGTTGAGAGACAGGGGGGAGCTCCTTTGTGTGTTTTTTCAGTTTGACCTCCCCCCCCTCCTTTCACCCAACTGGCAGCAGGACCAGGAATTTATGGTTTTATTCTGACGGGCAACATTGGGGTCTAGATTGCAAGAGATAGGGGTTCTTTTATAACTTGCCTAGATTCCCATCCAAGACGTCCCCAAACTCAGTTAGCAGCTTCTCGAGATGGTCTCCTTGGACAGGGTGGATGCCGGTCACCCCCAAGCCCAGGGGTCTGAACCATTCTACCCCCAGCAGGCTGGGTCGGTTGCTCTCCACGACGGTCAGCTGCAACGGTCCGCTGAACTCTTTAAATTTCACTTGGACGGATGCTCTTCCCAGAACAGGAATACGCTTTCCTTGGAAGTCGTTTAATATAATTCAAGCACTCAAGCACTTGTCACTTCTCGTCTGGACTATTGTAACGCTCTCTACATGGGGATGCCCTTGGGGAGCACCCGGAGGCTCCAACTGGTGCAGAATGCGGCCGCGTGGGGGATTATGGGAGCTCCCATGTGACTCCTCTCCTGCGCGAGCTGCATTGGCTTCCGGTGGACTTCCGGGTGCGCTTCAAGGTGTTGGTGATCACCTTTAAAGCGCTCCATGGCTTAGGGCCAGGGTACTTATGGGACCGCCTTCTGCCACCAATAGCCTCCCACCGGCCAATTCGCTCCCACAGAGAGGGCCTCCTCAGGGTGCCGTTGGCTAGACAATGCCGGCTGGCGACCCCCAGGAGGAGAGCCTTCTCTGTGGTGGCACCTACCCTTTGGAACAATCTACCCCCAGAGATACGAGTGATTTCCGACCTCCGGACTTTTCGTCGGGCCCTAAAAACTCATCTCTTTCAGTTAGCTGGTCTCTCTTGATTTTATGATTTTATGGTTGGTTTTAAATTTTGATATGGATTTTAAATTGATAAATTTTAAACTATGGGCCAAATTTAATTATTTTAAATCTATTTTTAATCGTACCTTATGTATAAATGTTTTTATTTTGGCTGTTCACCGCCCTGAGTCCGAAAGGAGAAGGGCGGTATAGAAATTTGAATAATAAATAAATAAATAAATAAATAATTGTCTGCGGCTTTAGGTGTTTCTGCTCCATTTTCGGGATTAGTTCCTTAATGGTCTGCCAGGACACGATGGTGAAAAACGAACCAGTGTCCAATTCCATGTGACACGGGGATCCCTCAGTGTGGATGGTAACATGGAAGTTCTCCGCATCACATGCATCGGAATGCCCCACGGTTGTCTAGTGGGTTCCGCTCGTTTCTGGGTATTGGCCCTCTCTTCGCTTATTCCTCCGGAAACCCGATTGTGGGGCAAATGGCCGAGTTGGGGAAACTGGTTGCCTCTGGTGAAAGGAAGTTGGCTGGGTTGCTCGGCAAGCCTCTGCTATATGTCCCTTCCATTGGCATCGCCGGCATATGGCGTCTTTAAACTTACATGCCGATCTGGGATGATTTCCCGCGCAACCGGCACAATGGAAATATTTATATCCCGCCTCCGAATGTCCTACCTTCCTTTCGGAATTTATGCGACGAATTTCGTCTTCCCCATCGGTGGTTTCTTCCGATTCTGTGTTATCTTGCTGTCCAGCGGCCGCTCCTCGCGGGAGACGGACACCGTTTGATTTCCTGATGGTCGCTGCGGATTTATCAGAGGATTCGGCTGCCTGGGCTTTGTCTAGGGCGGCTTGAAATGTGATGCTCCCTTCCGCCAGCAGTTGTTTTTTTAGGGACAGGTCCCTCAGACCCAAAACGAGCCTATCTCGCATCATTTCTTCTAGATCGATGAATTCACATTCAGATGCAATTTCCCTCAGATTTGCAACAAAGTCATTGATGGTCTCACCCTCCTGTTGGCATCTGCGATAAAACTGGTGCCTGCTAACGAGTGGCGATGCCGAGGGTGCATAATGATCCTTTAATATGCTCTGAAGTGTTGTCCACGATAGGGTCTTTACATCGGTTGGTGCTGCTAAGGATTTAGCCATCCGGTAAATTTGCGGCCCACAATACCATAGAAAAAAATGCCCTTTTCCTTGAGTCCGACACATCTTGAAAATTATTCTCCTCCATAAAGATTTGAAACTGATGGATTTGAATTATCTACTTTGAAATTTCTTTTTGTGTTGATAAATATATTATAATTATCTTGAATCATAAGGCAAGAGAATCATGCTGGGGCATGCAGAAGATCCGGTTGTTACCCACTACGATGATGGAAATCAATAATCCTGATGAAACCCACAATTATTATTATATGGAATATAATTATAATGTCACTCGGGTGGTTGTTTTTACTTTTATACATATAAGAAGATATTTATTACTGATGGGGGCAGATATGATTGAAGATCTTGAATAAACTGTTGCATCAGTAAGCTATGTTACCCTATTATGGATGTTGGTTTTAACAATCCAGCGGAAAGACCTCAAAGAAGATATTATATGGACTATAAATTTAAAGTTATTGTCTTTTCTTTTTTTTATTTAGATATAATGGAATATATATATATATATATTTAAGTAGTGTGGGCAGTGAATTAAAGATATTAAGAATTGTTGTGTATGGTAAATTTGCAGGACAGTGGGTGAATAAGCTAACTACAGACTGATTAGTTTAAGAAAAGGGATTTTTAAGTGATATATTTAGGGGAGTGGAGGAAATGGATAGAGTGGAATAAATGTTAAATTAGATTTTAAGGGGAGGCCGCTTTGAAATGTTATAGTAATATATATAGAAGATTAAATATTAAAGTAGGATTTATCGTATAGTTTTAAAGTGGAAGGTGGTTTTGAATTGTTGTAATAATATATAGATATAAAACACTATTATGTTAAATTAGAAGTTATTTTATAATAGTTATAGTATAATGTTTTTTTGTTTTTTTTTTGTTCTCTTCTTTTCTGAAACGTATGGATAAAGGGGGATGTTATGATATTTATAATATTTTTAGTAAGTAAAGGTCAGTATTTTGAGGAGGGAGTAAGTAATCTGTTATGAATTAGGGGTTTTTTTGTTACGAAGAAGTCACAGGGGGGGATGGGTGGGGAGGGGGGGTTAGGGAGGGGGAGGGAGAGGGGGGGGGAAAAAGGGGGAAAAAATTTGTATTTGAAAACTTTTTCAATTAAAAAAAAAAAAAAGATTTGAAATCGACCCATATTAGGAAGACCATTTTTCGGTATTAGGGTTGAAAGGAGCTGGTGGAGCATGTGTGGTCATCTTGGAATGGCCGATGCAGGCTGCTGTTTGCTAGGAAGATGGCCGCTGATGCCACGCAGATGGTCAGTCCTTCTTTGTCCTCTTCTAGAATCCCACCTGAATGGATTGAGGGAAGAGGCAGGAAGAATCTCGTGAGAAAACAGCTCTTTATTCTAAGCCGGGATAAAACCAGAGGTGAAATATAAAATTTGTTACTACCGGTTCTGTGGGCATGGCTTGGGGGGGGGGGGGTAATCTGACTGGGTGGGTGTGGCCAATTTTTTTTTCAACTTTTCAAAGCATTTTTTTCTAATGCTTTGAAAAGCCTCTGCCGATCAGGAAACTCAGCTGGGATCGTCAGAGACTTTTCAAAGCATTTTTTTAACCACCTCTTCGGCCAAGAGGTTGCAGAAAAAAAATGCTTTGAAAAGCCTCTGACGATCCCAGCTGAGCCGTGCGATCATCAGAGGCTTTTTTTTTTACTTTTAAAAGCATTTTTTCGTTGGAAGAGGTTGTAGAAAAAATGCTTTTAATAGTTAAAAAAAAAAGCCTCTGATGATCCTGCAGCTCAGCTGGGCATGGGGAGGGGTGCAGGGATTTTTGCTATCGGTTCTCTGAACCACCCGCCACCATTGCTACCGGATTGGGTGATCCAGTCCGAACCGGGAGCATTTCACCCCTGGATAAAACGTGTGTGCTTCCTGGCAGCTCCCTCTTTTAAAGGGAGCTGTCCAGGCAGTTCAGCCAATGACAATCCTCCGATTTCCCGTCTGGAAATTAGACCAATAGGTGAGGCTTTTCCCCCAGGGTGTCTCCAAACTTGGCAGCTTTAAGACTTGTGGACTTCAACTCCCAGAGTTCCTCAGCCAGCAAAGATGGGAGTTGAAGTCCTCAAGTCTTAAAGTTGCCAAGTTTGGAGACCCCTGCTTGACCCCCTTTTTCATATTTAACAGGCTTCTTTTTCTCTCTCTCTCTCTCCCTCTCTCTTCTCTGTTTCAGTATCTCTCTCTCTTTCTCTTTGTCCTCATCCTCCCTTCTCAAAACTAGTGCTGGAAGATATGATTCACTCCTTTCCTAGAAACAAAGAAAAGAAACTAAAAAAATATTAAAAGAGCAGGGAAATTCCCCTAAAAGAAAATAAGCAGAAACTCAGGCAGAGTTTCAGCCCCCACCTTTATCAATGGGCCATTAAGAATCTGAAGCCATCCTATTTTCCACAACAGGGTTCTTGCCTCCCGCCTTGAAAGAGGCGGTGGTGAGGCCCCTCCTCAAGAAGCCCTCTCTGGACCCAGCTGTTTTAGCAAACTATCGTCCAGTTTCCAACCTTTGCTTCTTGGCGAAGGTTGTTGAGAGTGTGGTTGCGCGACAGCTCCCGCAGTACCTGGATGAAACCGTCTATCTAGATCCGTTCCAGTCCGGCTTCAGGCCCGGGTACAGCACGGAAACGGCATTGGTCGCGTTGGTTGATGATCTCTGGAGGGCTCGGGACAGAGGTTGCTCCTCTGTTCTGGTCCTATTAGACCTCTCAGCAGCTTTTGATACCATCGACCATGGTATCATGCTGCACCGGTTGGAGGGGTTGGGAGTGGGAGGCACTGTTTTACGGTGGTTCTCCTCCTATCTCTCCGACCGGTCCCAGTCTGTGTTGGCTGGAGGGCAGAGGTCGACCTCAAGGCACTTGGTTTGTGGGGTGCCACAAGGGTCGGTCCTCTCGCCTCTCCTGTTCAACATTTATGTGAAGCCGCTGGGCGAGATCATCCGTGGTTTTGGGGTGCAGTGCCATCTGTACGTTGATGACACCCAGCTGTACATCTCCACCCCAGACCACCCCAACGATGCCCTTGAAGTGATGTCCCGGTGCCTGGAGGCGGTGCGGGTCTGGATAGGGAGGAACAGGCTCCGACTCAATCCCTCCAAGGCTGTGGCTGCCGGCGTCCCGATAGTCAGCTGGTGCCATCGCTGACTACTGGGGGCGAGACATTGGCCCCCACGGAGAGGGCGCGTAACTTGGGTGTCCTCCTGGACGCATGGCTGTCTTTAGAAGAGCATTTGACGGCCGTGGCCAGGGGGGCTTTCTATCAGGTTCGCCTGATACGCCAGTTGCACCCCTTTCTGGATCGGGACTCCCTATGCACGGTCACTCATGCCCTCGTTACTTCCCGCCTCGACTACTGCAACGCTCTCTACATGGGGCTCCCCTTGAGGAGCACTCGGAGGCTCCAACTGGTGCAGAATGCGGCCGCGCGGGTACTTACGGGGGCGACATGGCACTCCCACGTGACACCTCTCCTGCGCGAGCTGCATTGGCTTCCAGTGGTCTTCCGAGTGCGCTTCAAGGTGTTGGTTCTCATCTTCAAAGCGCTCCATGGCTTAGGACCCAGTTATTTACGAGACCACCTTCTGCCTCCGATAACCACCCACCGGCCAACACGCTCCCACAGAGAGGGTCTCCTCAGGGTGCCGTCTGTCAGGCAATGTCGGCTGGCGACCCCCCGGGGAAGAGCCTTCTCTGTGGGGGCACCCGCCCTCTGGAATGAGCTACCCCCAGGGATACAACTAATCCCGGACCTCCGGACCTTCCGCCGGGCCCTGAAGACTTTTTTATTTCAGCAAGCCGGGCTGGGTTAAAAATTTTTTTAATCGGGTGAATTTTACGGGTAACGGGGTTTTAAATTGGAGAAGCCTAAGATAATTTAATTCTGTTTTAATGTATTTTAATATTCGTATTGTGTGTTTTTAATTCTGGCTGTTCACCGCCCTGAGTCCTTCGGGAGAGGGGGCGGTATAAAAATTTAATAAATAAATAAATAAATAAATAAACAAAGGAAGGACAAAATTACAGGGGCCTGCAACAGTCAAAGGGGTATGGGACACAGAAAAAAGGCAAACACCCAAAAAGGAAAAGAAATCAAGCCAAACTAATTTGAATTTTAAACACATGAGAAAAGGAGATATTCACTAAAACACAGTAATAGCAAACTGAATAATAATTATTTATTTATTTATTTATTTATTTTTATTTATTTATTTTATTTTATGAGATTTATATGCCGCCCTATCTCCAGCTGGACTCAGGGCGGCCCACAACAGGAGAAAAAACATCCAATGAAAAAGTTAAAAAGAAATTAAATCCAAATCTCATAATTTAACAGTTAAAAGTGCAATTAAGACTAACGTTAAAAATTAAATTAATTATAGGGAACGAACAACTACAAAGGGCTAGGAAAAACAGAGATTGGACTATAAAACAATTATTTATTTGCCAGATCCAGGACGGAAGAACCCAATCACAAAAAAAAAAAAAAAAGCATGATTTAACACCATAAAACAATCACACACACACATCAAAGGCTTCACATGCCAAATCAAAAGAATTTCAAAAGACTTTAAAGGGTCACATAGAAAAATCAAAAGACCTTTTAGGATATAAAAAGGGGTTTTTCTTACAGTTCAAACAGGCTAGCCTCAGAATGTTGTGCTTGTATTTGTTTCTTGCCTGCCTTCCTATAAACAATAAACTAATTCTGCTCTCAAGCAGCTGACCTCCAATCCTTTCCAAGTAATCTCCCAGCCGGGAGTTTTGAATTGAAGAAGGGAAAGCTCTGCCTTCCAACAATCCTTAAAGGGAAAGGCTCCTTTTTTCCTTCCAACACTAGGCAGGCTTTTTTTTTTGCCGGCTCTCCTCTCCCTGCATTCTCCCTTTAAAGTCCTGCCAATTGAAGGAACTGGGAATCAGCAGCCGAGGTTTCATCCTTACTCTTTCTCTTTGAAGATTTGGAAATAAAGAAATATCAGCCTATTTTGCAGCCATGCGTCCAAACCGGATCAGTTTGTTAGTAACCTTGTTGTGCTGTTTCAGATAGTGAATTAGTTACCTTAAGAATTAAGAGCTGTCTCCTTAAGAGATTGCATTGTGGGAGATGTAGAGAGATTGCATTATGGGAAATGTAGTCCATGACATGTGACCCACAGCTGTGTGTGATTGGTCACTGAGACACTCTGCCTGGGTTGTAGAACAAAGCCCGGCCATTATGAATTGCCACAGGAGGAGAGAAGGGTGCTTTCTGAACAGGGGGGCAGATCTACCGTCATTTTACACTAGGAAATGGGACAGATTATGAAATGTAAGGATGAACCTCACCTTGACTCACATGATCATAAATCTATGGTTTCTGAAGGATACCCAAATAAATGATCTGTACGAAAACCTGTTTGCTAGAGTTTAACTGCCTGTTCCCAGTGGAGCCAGATGCCCGGGGAACAGAACACTTGACATTCTGCAGGGGGGGGGTTGTGTGTGGGGCAGAATATTCCCTTTCATCTTCCCTCCTCCCTCAAAAATATAAAATGGGAAACAGCGACAAATGGAGTACCAAAAGTTCTTTAAACAAGGATGAGCAAAGGACGAGGGAAGGGAGACGTTTTAGGCAAGTCTTCCTTTTCTATATTGCCAGTTTAGTTCCTGTGCAACAGACAATGCCATAGAGGTTTGTTTGTTTGTTTCTTTCTTTTTGATTGATTGATTGATTGATTGATTCGATTTATATGCTGCCCTTCTCCGGAGACTCAGGGCGGCTTACAATGCGTTAAGCAATAGCCTTCATACTTTTGTATAAACCTGCTTAGTAGGGCTTTCGGGCCCCCCTAAGCGGTGTTCTTTTATATACAAAGTCAGCTTATTGCCCCCACAATCTGGGTCCTCATTTTACCTACCTCGGAAGGATGGAAGGCTGAGTCAACCTTGAGCCTGGTGAGATTTGAAATCACAATAATTGCAGGCAGCTGGCAGCTAAGTGCTACTTTAACAGCACTTTAGTCCACTGCACCACCAAGGCTCTCGGTCCATCAAATGCGGAAAGAATGATAAATGGATTTAGCAACACCAAAGTACAAAAGCACCCATAAAATAATTAAAGCTGGCTTGTTGAAATGAGGGGGGTGGTGGGGGAAATACTTAGTGCAGTTCATTAATAGACTTGAAAAAAATCAGAGCTTGTCAATCAGAAAGGTCGGGGGTTCCAATCCCTACTACAGGTCTCCTGCATGACCAGGGGGTTGGACTTGATGACCTCCAAGGTCCCAACTCTGTTACTAACCTTACTGGGAAAGGAACTTGAGAGGGCGGGGGGGGGTGTGAATGTAGGGGAGAGACCCAGGCAGGACACCCCTCCCCCCCTCTCGCTTTCAGCTGCCTCCCCCCACCCCCAGGTGGCAACTCCTTCCAGAAACTCACTGCATCGGCCCCCGCGCAGCCCAAAGGACCAAGAGGGGCATCCGATGCAGCAGTATTGCCCTTTGATGGCGCTAGTGTCCCTCTCTGTTAAGTACCAGGCGCTTTAGGCTCTCCTCCCCCTGGGAAATCGTCTGCCCCCCCCAAGAAGAAAGAAAAACGACGACCTGCAGAAGGCGGGGAGGAAGCAGAGGTCTCCCAGGAGGGGGAGCGCCTGCCCTGCGCTGGGTCTTTCTCTCGCCCATTCCCCTTCCATCCCTCGCTCTTTTCCCTAAAGGAAACACCTTCCTTCCCTCGCGCTTCGCCCCTGAGCCTCCTCTGACACTTTAGTAATCCCTTCCCATTTGTATTTCTGGCAGAGCAAAACGTGAAAGTAATTTTCAAATTACAGTGTTTCGGAAGGTGGTCTGTCCGGGGAGAGTCGGGGCTCCAACTCGATTGCAAATATAGGGTCTTAAAGCAGTGGTGAAATCCAATTTTTTTTTACTACTGGTTCTGGGGGCGTGGCTTGGTGGGCGTGGCAGGGAAGGATACTGCAAAATCCCCATTCCCTCCCTACTCCAGGGGAAGCATATTGCAAAATCTCCATTCCCTCCCCACTCCAGGGGAAGGATATTGCAAAATCTCCATTCCCTCCCCACTCCAGGGGAAGGATATTGCAAAATCTCCATTCTCACTCCTCTCCTGGGGGAAGGATACTACAAAATCTCCATTCCCTCCCCACTCCAGGAGAAGGATATTGCAAAATCTCCATTCTCACTCCCACTCCAGGGGTAGGATACTGCAAAATCCCCATTCCCTCCCTACTCCTGGGGGGAAGGATATTGCAAAATCTCCATTCCCTCCCCACTCCTGGGGGTAGGATACTGCAAAATCCCCATTCCGTCCCCACTCCTGGGGGAAGGATACTGTAAATTCTCTATTCCCACCCTACTCCTGGGGGAAGGATACTGCAAAATCCCCATTCCCTCCCCACTCCAGGGATAGGATACTGCAAAATCCCCATTCCCACCCCACTCCAGGGGTAGGATACTGCAAAATCCCCATTCCCTCCCCACTCCTGGGGGAAGGATATTGCAAAATCTCCATTCCCACCCCACTCCTGGGGGAAGGATACTGCAAAATCCATTCCATCCCCACTCCAGGGGTAGGATACTGCAAAATCCCCATTCCCTCCCCACTCCAGGGGTAGGATACTGCAAAATCCCCATTCCCGCCCCACCCCACAATGCTTAACGCATTGTAAGCTGCCCTGAGTTTCCGGAGAAGGGCGGCATATAAATCAAATTAAAAAAAAAAAAACTCTGGGACCAGCCAGAGGTGGTCTTTGCTGGTTCTCTGAACTACTCAAAATTTCCACTACCGGTTCTCCAGAACCTGTCAGAATCTGCTGGATTTCACCCCTGGTCTTAAGTCACTTTTTCCCTTGCCGTTGTAACTCTGAACGGTCACTGAATTAACTGTTGTAAGCCGAGGACTACTTGCAAAATAAGACTGCAAACTCTTCCACAAACAACCCCTCCTTTTCTTTGCCCCTCCTGTCTGCCCCCCAACTTTCCTGCTGCAACCTCTTTCCCAGTTGCCCTCTGTTCTCAACCCCCCCCCCCTTACATATGTAAATTAGACCACTTTAATAATGTATCCCTCAAACCTGGCTGGGTTTTCCCTGCCCAAATAGCCTTTCACTCTCTTTAACGCTATTTTCTCAGGAATACAAATAGAATTCTTTATTGGCCAAGTGTGATTGGACATACAAGGAATTTGTCTTTGGGGCATACGCTCTCAGTGTACATAAAAAGACAAGATACACTCATCAAGAATCACAAGGCACAACACCCAGTGACAATCATATGGTGCAATAAGCAATCAAATAATACTAAGAAACAACATCAATATAAATCACAAGGATACAAGCAACAAAGTTAGTCATGCAGTCACAAGTGGGAGGAGATAGGTGATAGGAACGATGAGAAGATTAATAGTAGTGCAGACTTAGTAAATAGTTTGACAGTGTTGAGGGAATCATTTGTTTGGCAGAGTGATGGCGTTTGGGAAAAAACTGTTCTTGTGCCTAGTTGTTCTGTTGTGCAGTGCTCTATAGCATCGTTTTGAGGGTAGGAGTTGAAACAGTTTATGTCCAGGATGCGAGGAGTCTGTAAATATTTTCACAGCCCTCTTTTTGACTCGTGCAGTATAGAGGTCCTCAGTGGAAGGCAGGTTGGTAGCCATTGTTTTTTCTACAGTTCTGATTATCCTCTGAAGTCTGAGTCTGCCTTGTTGGGTTGCAGAACCAAACCAGACAGTTATGGAGGTGCAGATGACAGACTCCATAATTCTTCTGTAGAACTGGATCAGCAGCTCTTTGGGCAGTTTGAGCTTCCCGAGTTGGCACAGAAAGAACATTTTCTGTTGTGCTTTTCTGATGACGTTTTTTGATGTTGGGTGTCCATTTTAGGTCTTGAGATATGGCAGAACCTAGAAATTTGAAGGTCTCTACTGTTGATACTGGGTTGTCGAGTATTGTGAGAGGTGGTAGTATGGGAATGGGAATACAAATGGGAATTAATTACAAAGGAAACGCCAAAAGTTCCTAAACGAGGGGCGGCAAAGCCTCATGAGGGAAGGCAGATTTTTTTTCCTTCTGGGAAAATTGCTTGGAGGGGGACAGCACAGGACACGACCCCCCTCCCCTTCTGCTTCCTCCCCTCCAGGTGGCTAATCCTCCCAGGAATTCACCGCAGCAGCCCCCCAGGAGACCCCCAGCACCTCTCGCCAGTTGCAGCCGCATCGCTGTCCAGCCACCTGGCCTTTTACATCTGCAACTGAAAATATCATATCGCATCAGGGGTGAAATTAAAAAAACTCCCCTACTGGTTCTGTGGGTGTTTGGTTTGGTTTATTTGATTTGTATACCGCCCTACTCCCGAAGGACTCAGGGCGGTGAACAGCCAACAATAAAACACATAGATACAAAAAATTTAAAAACCAGATAAAATCAAATTAAATCATTTTGGCCCAGACAGATTAAAACACCCCAATAATTTAAAAAATAGATTAAAATTTAGATATTTAAAAAAGGGAAGAGATTAGGCCAAGCCCACCTGATGGAATAAAAAGGTCTTCACAGCGCGGCGGAAGGTGCGCAGATCCGGGATCCTCCGTATCTCCGGGGGGAGCTCATTCCAGATAGTAGGTGCCCCCACAGAGAAGGCTCTCCCACTAGGGGCCGCCAGTCGACACTGGGTGTGGCTTGCTGGGGGAGGTCATGTGACTGGGTGGGCATGGCCAACTCGACATCACTCACATTGAGGGGCTCCTCACTGGCCCCTCCCCTCCCAGCCACTCCTTGTCACGAATGGCAGGAAAATGGGGAGGGGAATATTCGTGCCTACCATCCTTCCCTCAGTCCGTGCTGAGATTGAGGAATGGATGACAGACAGGAAAATTCCCTTCCCCATTTTCCTGCCTTTCACAAAAACGGCTCCATTCCAGCTGCTCCCCCCCCTCCCTCCCTCCTGGTGTTGTGGAATGATGGAACCAAACAACTTTCCTTGGTCAGCCAGAGTCAGTTTATTGCGCAGTTTCAGAACCAGATTTGTATCTGCAATTCTGAACAAAGGAAGAGTTCTGATACAACTGCTTTTGTACATATCCAAGACAAAGGATGTTGTAACATGCTCAGGAGCTACGCGCAGGCATGAGAGAATCATGCTGTACCGCATATGCGAAAAACTAGATAAAGGTTGCAACAACTCATAGATAAGGGCTGCAACAATTCACTAGCAGCTAGGATTGTAGATCTTCCCAAATTTGGGCATTGCTTCCATGTATTACTTGTACTTACGTATGCATTACATGAGACATGCTGTAATATATTATTGGCTTAAGCTAACAAACCCCTCCTGCCTTTGTTTGTGTACAATAAAAGAGGCTCCCGGAGTCAGATCTGGGTCGTCTCATCCCGAGAAAACTCGTGTCCGAGTCTTTCCTCAATATTGACCTCATGGGCGGCCCGCGGAAAACTCACATCTGGTGACCCCGACGTGATATCCGTGTCGCCCACCCATCTCACCCCCGGCTGGGAATAGCCTCGCATCCAGGGACGGCCGTTGGTGAACGGAGCACCCTCCCACATCGTGAGTATGGGATCGGGCTTCTCGAAGGAACAGGCAGTTCATCTCAATGAACTTCGAGATATCTGCAAATTATCTAGTGTAATTCCAGGCGGCGGGTAAGCCGCTTCCCATTCCCCCGAAAAAACATACTAAAATACATTTGGCAACATTATCCGGCTTATCCGGAAAAGGGCTCTTTAAAAGTGAAAGTGTGGAAGCAGATAGGAATATGCCTCCACGAACCTCCCCGAGCCCTGGAAAAATTTTGGCACTCTGGAGATTGGCTATAGAGTGTTTAATGATGCATGAAAAAAAAAGAAGAGCCTTCAGGACACTGATAATGGTTCCTTTTTAGATTAATGTCATCAAGGAATAGAAAATATAGCTCTGATGCCTTGGAAGAGCAACAATTAATTACAAGTCCTCCACCTGATTATAAAGTTAAAATTGTCACCTCAAAACCATCTTTAATTGAATCATCAGTTCCTTCTGAAGGAGCTGGTTACACCCCCACTAAGCAGAATTCAAAGAAACAGTTAGACAAAAAAAAGGGGGGGGTGGAATATAGAAGAAATTCCTATCGGCTGCAACTTTGCAAGTTTCTTCTGAATGTGCTTATCAAACCTTCAGAAAAATGCCTGTTTTTGGCAAGCGTCAACAAGCCTTCTCTAACATAAGGAAAAAAGCTACAAAGAACGCCACTTCTGAATGCCGAGGAGCAATTGTTGGGCTGGGAAAAGATCTTGATTTGGCAGATATGGTTCAAGTGTGTCAGGATATAGAAACATTGTATAAAACCAATTTGTTAGCACTGCTTTATCACCAGGCAGCAAACCTCAAGAAAACAACCTAATTGGCTTTTTGAAATACAAAATGATTTATGTGTAAATGAATTGCACATTGCCCCAGAAAAAATACAGCTGTACACTCCTTATCTGTATGTGCAATTTCTTTCTGTTCTGGCTTTCCCTTGTATAAAGTTACCAAAAGTTATTTCCTTAGTAAATTTGCAACAATTACTGGGTACTATTAATTGGGTCCGCTCATATTTTTTTTACCTATGCATTTACTTAGCCCATTATTTGAGTTATTGACTAAAGGAAAAAAAAGCCAGGAGATTTAATTAACATCTTGAGTATTCAGTTTGTAGATTGGATCCCTCATAGAAATTGTCAGTTTGTTAATATTTCCTACTAGTAAGCTACCCACAGGAGTATTGGCTGCTTTAGAACAGCAAAAAGTATATTGCATTGAATGGCTTTATTTGTCTCATTACCATCTAAAAATGTTTTACCCTTTATCCAAGCTATTGCTGAAATTATAACCTTGGGGCGTACTCCAGACTGTCGAAGAAATGGAACTGATTTAATAAATATTATTCTTTCTATCTCAAAATCTGACTTTTACTTTTCTATCTTAGCTTTCACACTTTTTCTCAACAACCTTTTAATCTGATCTCTGACTCTCAGTATGTTTCTCAGGCTGAAAAAAATAAATTGTTTATTGTTCTTCCCACCCGGGGTTTAGCAGGTAATAAAATTAAAACCTGTCTAAATGGGAAGACTCAGATAATTTGAACTGATCAACTTGAAGTGATTTCTGTTAAAAATATTTTGTTGATGTGCATCTATAATGATAGTGTGTGGAATTGTATGTGGTTGAATTAATTATGATATGCTTGGCTGGCCAGCAAATTGACTGGGCTTGAATTTAAGGCTGTGGAAAAACAGGCAATGGTTATGGGCCCAATATCACCTTTTGTGATTAAAACTGCTGCCTGAAATTTTTTCCAGTTTTGGGAATAAGCTACTTCATTGAAATAATTTTAATGACTGATTTGCATGGAGGACGCATTAAATGAAATTTTTTATGTGAAAGTGGTTTATACGAAAGGTCTGATTGCAGTACAGATGTGAATGGGTGTGTATGAAGTCATTTATTGGATTGCATGAAATGTAATTTTGTGTATAAGCATTTTTTTTTCCTTTCTCTTCCTGTCCTCCCAGGAGGAGGGAGGCTCGTCCGTTTTAAAAAGTTCTTTCCTTTCTCTCACCCCCTCCTTTTTTCCCGGGAGGTGAGAGGCACAAAAAGGGGGGCTACGGTTTTTGTTCTCTTAACCATTTTTTCTCTCTCAGAGAACCAGCCTGAGAAAGACGGGGTAAAGGGTGATATCTGATACCTGCCTTTGCAGTTTCAGAGTATTGACTCAAAATACCTCATTTAGATTGTTTGTTTTATTTTTGAAGCTGTCTTTCTTACTCCTTTATGTTTTTATGTCTGCGTGCATTCTGCATACTTAACAGATGGCACGTTTGTTCGTTTGTATGTTTGTTTGTTTGTTGTTTGTTTGTCAGCAGCATAAATTGCTGCCTTTTTAGGAATTAGCACAGAGATGAGTTAGAGATTACAATATGTAGAAAGAGAGGTAAAATACTTAGGACATTTAATTAATGAAAGAAGATAACACCTGAAGAGTTAAGGAAATTTCTAGGATTGACTGGATATTGTAGGCTGTGAATAGATAATTGTGCTATTTGTATGAAGACTGGTATGCAAAGAACCCAGTGTTACAGGGAATGTAAGGGTATGGCTTTGAGGGTTTTAACCCAGAAGTGGGGAGGGAAGAGAGAGTTAGTGAAGGAAAACAGAAAGTTGACTTTTGGAAGTAAGAGAAAGTGGTTGCATGTAAGAAAAGACATTTAGGTAAGTTGGTTTGCACAGACTTGGGCTGGCTTGGAAGTCAGAATGGCAGTGGGAAAAGGATTTGAATGTATAGTGTTATAAGGAGATTTGTTTATTGGAAGGTTATAGATATTGTGGGTGGCGGAGACAGAGATTTCCATCAAAATAAAAAAGCATTAGCGAAGCAATTTGGTCTCACGGCAGCCGAAGCGACTGCCATCATACAACAATGTCCTACCTGTAGTCAACAAGCTCATTCTATCCCTATGGGTGTAAACCCTAGAGGTCTCAAAGCTTGTGAAATTTGGCAAATGGAGGTCACAAGGTACGACTCCTTTAAACCATGGAACTACCTGCATGTGACCATTGATACCTATTCTGGATTTATCATGGCATCCCCACAAAGGGGAAAAGCAACCAAACATGTAATAAATCATTGTATTCGGACTTCTGCATCGATGGGACGCCCAATTGAACTTAAAACTGACAATGGACCTGCATACACCAGTACTGCCTTTGCAGACTTTTGTAACAAGTGGTCCATCACACACAAATTTGGCTTATAAATTGAAAGAGGAAAAATGCCTCGGCCTCCCAGCCATGCAAAACAAACTCAATCCTTGCTTATATACTTTGAACTTTCTTAACCTGACTGGACAGCCTCCCACATCGGCTGCGACCCGTCATTTTTCTGCTTCTCCATCAGCTACCCCAAAACCGAAGGTCTCTTTCCGCCAACTACCTGATCCTGCATGGAGAGGGCCTGCTGACCTTATTACCTGGGGCCGTGGATACGCTGCTGTCCAGTACAAAGATCGCATCATTTGGATCCCCAGAAGACACGTAAGACCATTTCATTTACAACAAAAAGAAGGAGAAACCCCTCGTGCTGAGATTTAAGAAGAAAACACCTTGCTGAGTCCTACCGGCAACAGACTCTCAACGCACAGCGGAAGATTCATCAGGAGGAAACTACCTTCACATTGTACATATACATTTTATTAGCTTTAATATAACACTTTCTTACAGCAGCCTCTACATTCAATCATGATGGGACAGTAATAAAAGACATTCAAATAGCTACTAATCGGACAAACTCCACTACTCCTATTTCCCAAACCACACCCACCACTGACACTGGGTGGCTCATTAAAAACTCAGATATCCAGAGGCATCTTGCCCAATCTCGGGTGGCAATGAACTATCGGGATCTTCATTTATTAAATAACTGGACAGTACATATGTTCAACAAGACTATCAAGGTGCTGAAGCTGATGAACAAAGAACTGGTTGAAATCAGGGAGGTGGTCTTACAAAACTGATATGCCTTAGATATTGTGCTGGTAGTTAAAGGAGGCGATTGTGCCCTCATGCATTCACGTTGTTGTACCTATGTATCTGATTATCAGTATAACATCACTCACACCATAGAACATATGGAAAACTTGATCAAAAACAATCCCTTATCATCCAATTGATCTGGTGCCATTGACATCTGGGCTGCTCTTTGGTCATGGCTCCCGGATGGTTCTTGGTTGAAATCAATTATGCCAACTATTGTATCTATAATTGTACTGCTTGTTTTGCTTTGTTGCTGTATCCAATGTCTCCCCTCCCTTCTGCAAATGTGCAAAGGTTTTATTCCCTCCAATAGGAAGGACGTCCTGATAAGTGAAACCACAGCCCTTCTGGAACTGGCGGAACAAATCAGGTGTGGTCAGAGAAGGTGCTTGGGACTTACAGGATAGGGCTTCCAGAATAACTCAGAGGTTACAAACTCCTGACGTGGTTTTCTTGGGTGCCTGGATCCGGATGGATTTACAATTTGTGCGAGCGATTTGTGGAAATGTATAACTGGAATACAACTCAGAAACTTGATGGCCTACCTCGCTTGACATCTCCTGGCCACTTTTCCACTAACTTTGTTCACCGTAATAAAAGGATGGGTGAGCTACAAACATTTGCAGAAACCGGATGGCTGAAGAACATATTGTCTACTGTACTCATGATCATTGCTTTGCTTATTTCTGTATGTTGTAGTATCCAATGTATTCCTGCTTTGTTTGCTATGATGACAAACATGTTTCCCAGGCATAAAGAGAACATCATAATAACAACACAGCTAACCCTGTTGCAAAAAAAATTAAAACAAAAAGTAGGAGATGTTGTAACATGCTCAGGAGCTACGCGCAGGCATGAGAGAATCATGCTGTACCGCGTATGCGAAAAACTAGATAAAGGTTGCAACAACTCATAGATAAGGGCTGCAACAATTCACTAGCAGCTAGGATTGTAGATCTTCCCAAATTTGGGCATTGCTTCCATGTATTACTTGTACTTACGTATGCATTACATGAGACATGCTGTAATATATTATTGGCTTAAGCTAACAAACCCCTCCTGCCTTTGTTTGTGTACAATAAAAGAGGCTCCCGGAGTCAGATCTGGGTCGTCTCATCCCGAGAAAACTCGTGTCCGAGTCTTTCCTCAATATTGACCTCATGGGCGGCCCGCGGAAAACTCACAAAAGGACTTTGCTGGCACAGCAGTTTTTCATATATGGTTAACATACATCCGTTACATGATAATTGACACTTTTTAATTACTAAATTCCTGCCTTAATTTATAGTACATGAGATAATTTCAGCTAAACATCCTCCTTAGTTCTGTATCCGCTGATGCATAGATTCATGGCTGGCCTTGGATTAATAAATTAAGTTTTTGTTTCAGATGGATGTCTCTGCATCCTTGACAGATAGGCCCCTCAGAAGATATGTTGCCAAGAATGGAATTTAGTTGACAGTGTAATCTCTGAACAAGCACATTTCTTTCTTTATAATAATGTGAATAAAGAGGGTCCTCCAGTGTTCATATAGCTGACCTTATACCATTCACATTATTCACATTATTCTATTATTCACATTATTCACTTTACTGGGGACTACGTTAAAAGGGACAGGTTGCAGCAGCTCTAAAGTAGGACGTAAAGTGAGATTTGGATAGAAGAGTGAAATGATACGGGGGTTGGCTTGGATGATCTCTAAAGGTCCCTCGAGCTAGTTATTGTAAGAGACAGTTTCTGAGTTCAAATCGCAGAGTTAGCTAACTTTCTTACTTCCATGTCAAAATGCAGAACTAAAAACCACATGGGACAGCATCACACCTGTGTCTCAGACACAAGATATCATCAGCTTTTCTGCCCAGCAATAAGGAGCTTAGCCAATAGGAATGATTTCACATATTTCTGTGTTTTTGCTGCTTTTGAAGACTAGAAGAATGCGTGTCTTAATCAGAACGTTGTTCAGATGTTAGATGGTTTATCTTTTCTGTCTGAACCTTTGGCCAAATAAAGCTTCTCGTGAACTCGAAGTCTAAGTCCTTTGATTTTCTGCAACATTTCCCTTGTGAATGGAGGGAGAAAAGTTAGCATTCTCTCTGCTGCATTTAACATTGAATTCTGTGGCAGAGAGAATGCTAACTTTTCTCCCTCCATTCCCAACGGAGCTGCTGCTCCCTTTATGGTTCCCTCCCGGCTCCCTCCCTCCTGGGGACTACCTCAAAGGGACAGGCGGCAGCAGCTCCATTCTGAATTGGGGGGGGGAGAAAAGTTAGCATTCTCTCTGCTGCATTTAATATTGAATTCTATGGAATATCCAGCGGCTGGAAGAGGTGAGCAGTTGGGCATGAGTGGGGCCAAGGAGGGGTAATTACAACCAGTTCAGCGAACTGATGCCCATAATACCGGTCCGAACCAGTAGGATTTCACCCCTGGACCGCATCCAGCCCTTCTTCACAGGTTCAGGGTCCCCTCAGCGACTCTTGCAATGGGGGAGGGGGAAAGCGGGGAGGGAAGGGAGAGAGGCGCTGTCCCTGGCTGGGCCTCGGAAATGCCTCCTTCGCAAGAAAATGCCTTTCTTTCTTCCTTCTTTAAGGAGTTTCCGGCTTTGCTCATATTTCTGAGCCAAGAGTGAAAGTGAAAGTGAAAGGAGACTGTTCAAAATTCTAACCACCACCTCCTCCCCCTCCCCCTCCCCCTCTCCCAACCAGCCCTTTAACAGCTGAGCTTCCCTCCAGTCCCATCCCCCCAAACTGGGAAAGTCTCCAGCCAAGGTCTTGGAGGGAGGGAGGGAGGGAGGGGGGCGTCTTCTGGCTGTGATCCAGCTTCCAGAGCTGTGAAGTCAAATCTTTTCACAATCGCCTGAAGGGAAGAGCTGGAGCTGCAGATCCTCCCCTCCCCAATTCTGCCTTTCACCCTCTTCCCTTTCCAGGCTCCCCTTAGCTATTTGGACCGGGTGATGTCAGAACTCAGTTGGGGCTGTGCCTCCACCTCACCATGCTCTGAACTGGACCCAGAAGCAGCCTGACCACCAGTGCAACTCTCAGAGCAGAGATATAATGTGTGATCTTTTGGAAATTCACACCACTGCCTGTGCCATTTCATTTTGTAGGAAGTTAGCACCCACCCCTTTCCTAGAAGAATGAAATATTTTAGGAAATATTAAAAAGGCAGAATACTATGTTTCCCTGGTTGAGAAATGGAGAAACATGTTTTAAAGACAAAGCAACTCCCACCTTCCTGCCTCCCCCCCACCCCCCTTTGTTAATGGGCCAGAGGCAGAAACTCAATCTTTGACAATAGGACCCATCTGCAACACAATAGCAACAGAAACTCACCACATGGCACCTGGGAAGATTACATCAGTCAGCAAGGCTAGCTAAGACCCCCACCCCCTGGGAGTCTGACAACCAATCAGGATACTCTTTCGGGGCCCCAGGAAGTTCAAAGCCAGAGAAAGCATAAAACCCGGGGATTCGCTCTGTCTTGGCCCCTTTTTCTGTTCAGGAACTCAAACCATGTGATCCTGTCCACCATTAAACCATCTTTCCAAGCAGTCTCCATGTTTCCAGTGTCTTTTTCCCCACTTGGAGGTGAACCCAGAAGGAGATTTCTTCCAACAATTTTGCACCAGCTGAAGCTTCTGGATACTCTTTTTTTTTTTTTTAATTTGATTTATATGCTGCCCTTCTCTGGAGACTCAGGGCGGCTTACAGTGCGTTAAGCAATAGCCTTCATACTTTTGTATATTTTTATACAAAGTCAGCTTATTGCCCCCACAAACTGGGTCCTCAATTTACCTACCTTAGAAAGGATGGAAGGCTGAGTCAACCTTGAGCCTGGCGGGATTCGATCTTACTTTAATTGCAGACAGCTGGTGTTAAATTACAGTACTTCTGTCTGTTGAGCTAAACCAGGCTCCTTCAAGGGCAGCCCCATATAGAGTCTATTACAGAGGTCCTACCAGGAGATGAGTAGAACATCGCTGATTCTGAACAGAGCCCCTCAATCGAGGAACGGGTGCAAATAACATACAAGACAAAATTCAACAAAAGTTGTTACAGGGGAAGACACACATATGATTCCTTAACACCGGTGGTATGTTTTGGCCTCTGAGCTCATGCCCAGACCCTGGACAGTGGACCTTGAGAGACCCAGGCCTTTGGCTCCTGCTGCCGAACACTCGGTTGGTCAACAACAACAAGGAATTTGTTAAGTCCTAAATCTTAATTCTTGGCTGGGACAAAGAGAGATCGAACCTAGAATTAAGGAGAAATTTCCTGTCAGTGAGAACAATGAGTTGCCTCCAGAAACTGTGGCTGCCCATCACTGGAGGTTTTTAAGGTTTTTAAGAGGAGATTGGACAACCATTTATCTGGCATGGCATGGAGTCTCCTGCTTGAGCAGGGGGTTGGACTAGATGACCTCCAACACACATTCCAACTCCGTTGTTCTGAATTCTCTTCTGCTGCTTGCTCATGAGTCACACCCACTTCCGTGAGGGGGACAATAAAGGGCAGGAATCCCTGAGGCTTTCTGAAATGTGAGTGTGTGAAGTGAGTGCCAAACCCAGCCTGCATTGCAAATGAGTCAGATCTGGAAGGCAGAGCACATTGACTGGAGGTGGTTGACAGATGTAAAAACCCCAAATGCAAAACTCAATAACCCCCCCCACCTTCCTGGTGACAAACAACCAAACCAATAGCTCTGCCCACCCCCAGCCCCCAACCCCCAAATCAAAGCAGAACCAGGGCATTTGGAGAGAGTATCAAGGTGGAGGCCAATCTTATCTTCATGGGGATGAGGTTCCCCAGGGAAGGAACCACCAAGGAGAAGGATCTCCTCCTCGGTCCCATTAGATGGACCTCCTTAAGGGAGGGGACCCATAACGTACACTGCCTCCCCACTTCGGTCTCTCTGGTCGAGGTCATTGGGAAAGATTGCTAGGCCTCCAGTGTAGCCTTTAACTCCCATTGGGACCCTAAAAGTTCACGTTCTAGCTTAGGGAGCTGGAGAAAGAGGTTGTAGAAATTGCACGGGGCTCTATGGAACAAATACCTGGGGACTCTAAGGGGCAATAGTTCCACATGGTGAAATAAACTCATTGTGGGGCTAAATCACGCTGGAACCCTAACAATAGCAATAGCACTTAGTCTTGTATACTGCTTCACAAAGCTTGACACCCTTCTCTAAGCTGGTTAGGATCGAACTGCCGGCAATGGGCAGAGCTAGCTTGCAATGTTGCATTCTAACCACTGAGCAGAGTTAGCTAGTTAGCTAGCTAAATAAATGGACAGACAGATATAGGCAAACAGATAGACAGAGATAGGTAGATATTGTAGAAAGACAGTAGATAGAGAGTTATTGGATAGATGATAGTTAACAAATAGCACTTAGACTTATATACTGCTCCCCACTGCTTTGCAGCCCACTCTAAGCAGTTTACAGAGTCAGCATATTGCCCTCAACTTTCTGGATCCTCATTTTACTGACCTTGGAAAGATTGAAGGCTGAATCAACCTTGTGCTGGGGAGGACTGAACTGTCAAATTGCTGGCAGCCAGCAGTCAGTAGAAATAGCCTGCAGTACTGCACTCTAACCACTGGGGCTCTTGTCTGTTGTGGTGATTCTGATTTCAGAGCTGGTAGTTGGGAATTCCTGAGCTTGGACAGAAGGTCTGGTTGGATTCTGTTTCTCCACTTGCTGTGGGGCCTCTTTAAAATGACCCTCCCTTCCCACCCATGGTAAGATTCCCACACCTGTTTGTTAAACTTGTTCTTTAAATTTTTATTTTATTCAAAAACTTTACAATAGATTCTTTAAAAAAGACTTACAAAGAGAAAACAAAACTAGATCAAACATTTTTTAAAAATTGTGCGTCAAAAAATACAAAGGACAAAAATACACATACATATATGGTATTGTCCCCTCTTGTTGAATACTGATAGATGTATTACAGCAATAATAGTGCAAAACAGGCCCACATGTTTATTAGACTCCTTCTTTAACATTTTCTCTTTTAAATAAGTGACTGGCATGCAAGTCCAACAACCACACCTAATAGGTGGGAACATGGAAGACTTTTCTTTATAAAGAAGCGAGTTCCAAAATGGGACTCCCCCTTGCTCCACAGAGGACGCCCTTTTATACAGTTTTGGAAAGCACAACTTGCCATGAACCAGTCATGAAAACACACATACACCAATTATTAAGAGCAATATCATAAATACATCTTCTGTAATCATAGTTACAGCTAAACTTCAAGTAAAGTTTAGGAGGTATTGGAGACGTTGACCTGATCAATAGCTTTCCTACACTGAAAGCATCCTTAAGCCACTTGGGTACCAGCATCTCTTCCATCACCTTCACGGACAGGCATCCTTCAGCAGGAAGGCCGATGGTCTGACTTTCATCTATTGCAGGTCAAAAGCAGATCAACCAGTGGATAACCGCATCAATAGATACATGGTATCTTGCCACTGTAATCTCTAGGTGTTAAAACCAGCAATAAATATATTAATACATGAATAAGAATGGTCTATCAATACATGCATTAAAATACATTAAACTGGAATGTCCCAGGTCAACCAGTGTGTAAGCACAACCAACAGATGCAATGACCACAGTTACCGTGTTGTGCTAAAGAATAATAAGCTGTTTCCCTTCTCCACTGGGCAACATAGAAACTGATAGTCCTTTGGGGCCTCCACCTTCCATACATTGTGTTGTGCCACAAAGCAAGAAAATGGAGGAAGTCAGCTTTGTACGGGGAGGGCCTTTTCTCTCCTCTCCTTTTCTCTCCTCTCCTTGGTTTTCTCTTCCCCCCACAGCAACCCCAAGCAGGCACAGAGGCAAGAGGCCAAACTGGAGAAAGGTTTGCAATCCTCATCCACAGAGGCAGCCCCTCCCTGGAGAGAGGACTACTTAGGCAGGGATCCTCAGTTCTCCCTTTAGAGTTCCTTTCCTGTTACCTCTCCAACTCAGCATCCCCAAGCAGCTTTTTTCCTGGATCACCCCCAATATTTCTCCAGCCCCCAATGTCCCCCTTGCAGAGACATCCCTCATTTTCCCAGGGGGCCCAACACTTTCTTCCATTTCTCACATTCTTCCCTCAGAGCTGGTGGGCTGGAGAGGCTGAGCTGGGCTGGATGTTTCCTGCAGAGCAGCTGATCAGAGGGTCCCAGGCAGGAGGGGCTGAGACCCCAAGGAACCCCAGGCATCTCTCTATGGCTGCCATGGAAAGACTTTAGAGGGTGGATTCCACACCCCCAACAAACCTGATGGTCTTGGCTCCCAAGTATTTGCCAAGGTCAGAGTTTAGCTTTTTAAATAGATTTCAACAACAGTCAGGCTCACCTCCGGTTATTTTAGGATGGAGCATCACCTACGACTGAATCCCATCTTCTGAGGAGAAGGAAGCAGTTCTGGAGAAATGTGATCAAGGCCTCTTCCGGGTGGTGTTTTTTCCTGCATCTCCACCACCAGCCTGATAGATGGCAAAAAAAGAGAAGACAGCCAGTTTATTTCTGGGGCAGCACTTTTTTAGCACTTCCCAGATCATTTATGGGACTGTTGTTTGATTCTGGAGCTGCTGCTATTTGCTCCTCTGAAGAAAGTCTATGAAAGCCAAAGAGGAATGTGGAACATTCTGAGATTTACAGGAGCTGGAAAAATGGTTTCATAATTTACTCTGATTCTCGTTCAAAATGCTGTTTGTGGGGGAGGGTCTTGTGGGGGTCATGGGTGAAACTCTCGGGGAGGCTCTGCCATCCACAGCAACTCAGTCAATGCAGAAAGACACAGGGTGCGGGGGGGATGTCAGTGGATGTGTTTTCACTTACAACTCAGGAAGAGAATCCCACATGCCAAGATCATGGCAGCCACCATCATCACAAGAATCCACCAAACTGTAGCAAAAGAAAGGAAGCATATCATTAGACAGATCCTGGGTTCCCGAAGTGGAGATACTGAGCAATGAGAGCATTGGCCTCCAGGAAGTGCCCCCATGTTATGACCCAGGTGGTGAACCTGATCCCTCATTTCTCTGAAACAGACAGAAGGAACTTCAGTTATGACCCAGGTTGTCAAGGCAAGGCAAGCAGAGAGTCCCTTAGTAAATGTTCTACGAAACAACCCTCCAACCACCGGTAAGGCCCCACCCCAGGCTACCCTGAAACAAGCCACCCTCAGTCCCCCAGACAACAGCCCATATAGAACAAAGAACATCCACAGAGTCGGAGCAGCTCGCAAGGCAAGATCCAGAGTCCCAAGTCCAGCCCACCCGACTAAGTTTAGTTTATTTGATTTGTATACCGCCCTACTCCCGAAGGACTCAGGGCGGTGAACAGCCAAACAATAAAATACATAGATACAAAAAATTTAAAAACCAGATAAAATCAAATTAAATCATTTTGGCCCAGACAGATTAAAACACCCCAATAATTTAAAAACAGATTAAAATTTACATATTTAAAAAAGGGAAGAGATTAGGCCAAGCCCGCCTGATGGAATAAAAAGGTCTTCACAGCGCGGCGGAAGGTGCGCAGATCCGGGATCCTCTGTATCTCTGGGGGGAGCTCATTCCAGACGGTAGGTGCCCCCACAGAGAAGGCTCTCCCCCTAGGGGTCGCCAGCCGACACTGTTTGGCTGACGGCACCCGGAGGAGTCCCCCTCTATGAGAGCGTACTGGCCGGTGGGAGGCTATTGGTGGTAGTAGGCGGTCCCGTAGATAACCAGGTCCTAAGCCATGGAGCGCTTTAAAGGTGGTAACCAAAACCTTGAAGCGCACCCGGAAGACCACCGGGAGCCAGTGCAGCTCGCGCAGGAGAGGTGTTACATGGGAGCGCCATGTCACTCCCATTACCACCCGCGCGGCCGCACTCTGCGCCAGTTGGAGCCTCCGGGTGCTCCTCAAGGGGAGCCCCATGTAGAGAGCATTGCAATAGTCCTAAGAAAGTCCACGAGGCAAACTCTAGTCCACAAGGCAAGGACAAGGCACAAGACAAAAGGCAGCTCACAGGGCAAAGACAAAGTACAAGGCAGGAGGCCGTTCTCCAGGCCAGGCCAGGCCGGGTGAAAGGTGAAAGGTGAAAGGCAGTCCTGAAGGCAAGAACAATTAATTGTTCCTGGCAAAGGCTAACTCCCCATGGCTTCTCCTTAAGTCAATCCTCTCCAGGTGTTCCTTGTGAGGAGGCGGGCAGCAACCTTCTCTAGAGTAGCCTGGGGTTGCCTACACTCCTCTCTCCGTGCCCTTGGATCAAGTGGGGGAGGCAGCTGTTCTCATCAGAGGGGATCTGCTGCCTATCTGCCCCAGTGTTTGCCAGCACCTGATCCTCCCGTGTCTGTGAAGGCAGGCAGCTCTTCGTCTGGTCAACCACCTCTCCCCCGAGGGGCCTGGGACAGCATCGTCCTCAGCCCCTGGCCTCTCCCAAACAGGGAGATGTGCCATGGACAGTGGAGGTTTCAACTCCTTCTCCTCCAAATAGGGCTCTGATGGGGTCATGACACCCCACCTGAAGGAAGCCCCTCCCCTCCAAGGCTGTAGAGGGTGGAGCTAATGGCCTTGAACCGCAGAAGGAAGAGCCACAACCAATCAAATCTTCTATCACATCATCTCAGATATCATCATATGCCTTATCTTCATACCTTTGCTATTAAATGACCATTTCCAACTCTTCTGTCAGAAATCATTTTTTCCCCATTGCTAAATGCAGGACGGCATTTCCTGCTCTCTCCCTGAAAATATGAGATGATGCAGCAGAAAACTCCCTTCCCCCTGTCCCCATTTTCAGTTATGGATGGAAAGTTCACTCCTACACAAGTTTTCCTTCTGCACATCACAACCCATCAGCCTCTCACCTGTTTCCTCCTTCAAGGCCAAGACCAGGGGCTCCTGCAAGCCCTCGTGCTCCAGGTGACACCGAAAACGGTCCCTCTCCTTGGGGTCGATCTCAATGCTGGTCCAGACATAATAGGTCCCGTCCGAATTGGGGGCCACGTTCCTTTGGAGGGTCTCATACTTGCAGACTTCTCCATCTCTGGTCCAGTTGACCTGGATCTCCTTGGGGTAGAAGCCAAAGGCCTGGCAGATCAGGGTCTCCAGGTTGTCATCCAACATCTTACGAGTTAACATCCCCACTGGGGGCTCTGCAGAAACAACAAAAAGGGAGTTTGTAGGATTTTGAGAGTGTTGTAGTGCGGGAATAACGAGAGGCACAAGCAGGCTAGTAACAACAGCTCTTTAATTCAGGGTGAGACTTCAGCAAAAACTCACAGGCAACAGCCCTCTTTATATACTTTCCAGAGGCAACCAAGAACCAATCAGGATTCACTGTGCATTCGAATTTCCCGCACAAAATAGATACATACACAACACCCCTCCCCTCCCAGAAGGCACTTATTCTATCTATTTACATATTTACATACAAAATCACGCAGGTGACCAGGGCGTGTCTTAATCCTGGTTGACCTGCGCAGTTCAGTTGTTGGCGAGGCGTCGAGCCGGTCGGAGGGACCTCCCGTCTCTCCTGGCTCCGCCAATGGAACCTCCTGGATTTCTCCAGAGGTGTGGCTATCTCCGGCTGGGAGTGTCGGCTCGCTGGGGCGGCGCTGGAACTCAGGGTTGCCAGATAAGTATTCCAGCTTACTCGGGCTTGAGGTAGCTGTGTCAGGAAGACTTGGATAGTTAGGACACGAGTTTTCGTTTGGTAAACGTTTACGCAATTGATCTATATGTCTCCTCCAGATTTTACCATGCCCTATATCAACTGTGTATGACTTTGGACCGGTAATTCCTACGATGGTTCCCTCTACCCATAAAGACCCATTAGTGTAGCTTCTAGCAAAAACTGGTGAACCTACTTCGAAATGTCTTAGTCCTCCCCCTTCCCCGGTGAAGCTATCGGAGGAGTAATTAGGATGCAGTCTGTCTAGAACGCATCATAGCTTTCGGCCAATTAAAAGCTCGGCTGGGCTGCGGCCCGAAGTGGGGCACGGGGTGGCATGCTGTACCGCTAAGAACTCATCTATTCTAGCCTGCCAGTCCCCTGCATCGAGTCGGGAGAGGGCTTCTTTGGCCATTCTTACAAATCTTTCAGCAAGGCCATTAGAAGCCGGATGAAAAGGAGCGGATAATGCATGTCTTATGCCCAATTCGGCTAGGTAGCCTTCGAATTGAGTCGTCGTGAATTGGGGCCCATTGTCGGATACCAGGGTGTCCGGCAACCCGTGTGTTGCGAATAGTTTTCTGAGTACTTTGATTACAGCCTCAGAAGTGGTAGATGGCATTAAGGCAATTTCGAGCCACTTAGAATATGCATCTACAATAATAAGAAAGTTCTGGCCATGGAACGGGCCAGCGAAATCGATGTGAATCCTCCCCCACGGCTCCTTTGGTTTTTCCCATTCCCGAACGGGCGCTATGGGAGGATCTGGGCGGGACTCCTGGCAGGGCCTACACTTCCCCACCCACTCAGTGACATCTTGGTCGAGATGTGGCCACCAAACATAGCTATGAGCTAGGCCTTTCATACGAACAACACCAGGGTGTCCCTCATGCAGCATTTCTAGAACTCTGTGCCATAACCGCGAAGGAATGACCACCCTGTCTCCCCACAACAAGCAACCCCCCAACATTTTTTTTGTTAAAGTACAATTGGAAGTCACCACCGTCCACCTTGGTAGGCCAACCCCTCGTTACCCAGCCCATTACTATGCGCAAAACAGAGTCTCTGGCAGAAACCCTCGCCACCTCGTTCAAAGAAATGGGGCCCGGGGAAACAATGTCAAGCAGTAAAACCGGGGCTTCCGGGGTCGGGTTGTCCAATAATTCGGGCAAGGGACATCGGCTGAGGGCGTCAGCATGTCCTAATGTTTTGCCCGGTCGGTGGAGCAGTCTGTACGAATATGCGGCCAAGAAAATGGACCATCTGGTCATCCGGGGGGAGAGAGCCGCTGGGGTCGGTTTATCTCCAGCCAAAAGTCCCAAAAGAGGCTGGTGGTCTGTAATGAGTTCAAAGGTGCGGCCAAACAAATACTCATGAAATTTTTTGACTCCCGCTACAGCCGCTAGTGCCTCCCTATCTAGCTGGCTATAGTTCCTTTCAGCACTAGACAGAGTGCGAGAGTAATAGGCGATGGGCGCCTCTAACCCATTCGGCAGTCTATGACTTAAAACCGCGCCTACGCCAAAGGGTGAAGCGTCACAGACCAATACTAGAGGTAGTTCAGAATTGTACTGGATGAGGAAACTGCGTTGAATGCGGTTACTTCTCGCTTGCCCCAAACCCATGGAACGTTTTTTCCCAGGAGCCTGTGCAGAGGCTCCGCAACGGTGGCTTTGTGTTTCAAAAACATCGTATAGAAATTGAGAAGGCCCAGGAAAGCCTGCAGCTCGGATTTCGACTTGGGGATGGCGCGCTTTGGATAGCCCTAACTTTGCTTTCTGTGGGTGAATGCCTGTGCCGTCGATTCTGTAGCCTAAGAATTCCACTGATGGAACCGCTATCTTGCATTTATTTCGTTTGAGTTTAAGTCCCGCTTCTCTGAATCTGGTTAGGACTTGTCTAACCCTTTGGCCTAACTGAACTTCGTCTTGGCCGCTAATTAAAACGTCGTCGAAATACGGGACGACACCTGGGAGGCCTTGTAGAAGGCGCTCCATTGTGCTTTGAAAAAGTCCTGGGGCGATGCTGAACCCAAACTGAAGCCTGGTGCATTTAAAGGCACCTCTGTGAGTTACTATTGTCTGTGATTCTGCCGTAGCGTCATCTACTGGCAGTTGCTGGTACGCCTGCGCAAGGTCTAGTTTTGCGAATAGCTTGCCAGGCCCCAGGGAGTGTTGTAGATGGTGGACTATTGGAACCGGATAGGCGCTCTGCTGCAACGCCTTGTTAATCGAACACTTATAGTCAGCGCAAATTCTAATTGAGCCATCCGATTTGACTGGCGTGACTATTGGGGTTTCCCACTTAGCATGATCCATGGGAACTAACACCCCTTGCTTAATGAGCTTGTCGAGCTCCGCATCAATTTCGGGCTTTAAAGCAAAGGGAACTCGCCTTGCTTTCAGTCTAACTGGCGCTACGTTGGGGTCTAAATTAAAAGATATAGGGGTCCCCACGTACTTGCCTAGAGTCTCTTCGAAAACATCCCGAAACTCATGGAGCAGGGTTTCTTTAAGTGATGATCCGCTGATGCTGTGAACGCCCATGAAGCCCATGCCGAGGGCCGGAACCATTTCATGCCCAGTAGACTTGGTAGGGGCTTGCTAACGATGGTCAGGGGCAGCTCTTTCTGGAACTCACCGTAGGTGACCCGGAACGTGCCCACGCCTTCAACGGGAACTCGGTTTCCCTGGTAGTCGAGTAGGCGGATTTTCTGACGGGACAGCTGGTTCTTCTGAAGCTTGGGCAGGAGTGCCTTGAGGGTTGACCAGGACATGATCGATAGCGTAGACCCGGTGTCGATTTCCATTTCGCAGGATTTGCCGTTGATTTCTACTTTCGTGTAGACTTTCTCGTCGTCGGTTGTGCTGGCTTATTTATTATTCATTTATTTATTATTCAAATTTCTATACCGCCCTTCTCCTTTCGGACTCAGGGCGGTGAACAGCCAAAATAAAAACATCTATACATAATATTACAGTTAAAAATAGAGTTAAAATAATTTATAAATTTGGCCCATGATTTAAAACTTGTCAATTTAAAATCAATATTAAAATTTTAAAACTAACCCTAAAATCAAAACAGACCGGCTAACTGAAAAAAATAAGTTTTTAGGGCCTGACGAAAAGTCCGGAGGTCGGAGATCACTCGTATCTCTGGGGGTAGATTGTTCCATAGGGTAGGTGCCACCACAGAGAAGGCTCTCCTCCTGGGGGTCGCCAGCCAGCATTGTCTGGCCGACGGCACCCTGAGGAGGCCCTCTCTGTGGGAGCGAACCGGCCGGTGGGAGGCTATTGGTGGCAGGAGGCGGTCCCGTAAGTACCCTGGCCCTAAGCCATGGAGCGCTTTAAAGATGATCACCAACACCTTGAAGCGCACCCGGAAGTCCACCGGAAGCCAATGCAGCTCGCGCAGGAGAGGAGTCACATGGGAGCGCCCCGTCGCTCCCATAATCCCCCGCGCGGCCGCATTCTGCACCAGTTGGAGCCTCCGGGTGTACCCCAAGGGGAGCCCCATGTAAAGAACATTACAATAGTCCAGACGAGAGGTGACGAGTGCTTGAGTGACCGTGCGTAGGGAGTCCCAGTCCAGAAAGGGGCGCAACTGGCATATCAGGCGAACCTGACAAAAAGCCCACCTGGCCACGGCCGTCATATGCCCTTCTAAAGACAGCCGTGAATCCAGGAGGACGCCCAAGTTGCGGGCCCTCTCCGTGGGGGCCAATGATTCGCCCCCAATAACCAGCGATGGCGTCAGCTGGCTATACCGGGACGCCGGCAGCCACAGCCACTCGGTCTTGGAAGGGTTGAGTCGAAGCCTGTTTCTCCCCATCCAGACCCGCACGGCCTCCAGGCACTGGGACATCACTTCCAAGGCATCATTGGGATGGTCTGGGGTGGAAATGTACAGCTGAGTATCATTAGCGTACTGATGGAACTCCACCCCAAAACCACGGATGATCTCACCCAGCGGCTTCACATAAATGTTGAACTGGAGGGGCGAGAGGACCGACCCTTGTGGCATCCCACAAACAAGGCGCCTTGGGGTCGACCGCTGCCCCCCTGTCAACACGGATTGCGACTGGTCGGAGAGATAGGAGGAGAACCACCGCAAAACGGTGCCCCCCACTCCCAGTCCCTCCAGCCGGCGCAACATGATACCATGGTCAATGGTATCAAAAGCCGCTGAGAGGTCTAATAGGACCAGGATAGAGGAATAACCCCTATCCCGGGCCCTCCAGAGATCATCCACCAACGCACCCAATGCCGTTTCCGTGCTGTACCCAGGTCTGAAGCCGGACTGGAGCGGATCCAGATAGACAGCTTCATCCAGGTACTGGGGAAGCTGTCGCGCCACCACACTCAACAACCTTCGCAATAAAGCGAAGGTTGGAGACTGGACGATAGTTAGCCAAAACAGCCGGATCTAGGGATGGCTTCTTGAGGAGAGGCCTCACCACCGCCTCTTTCAAGGCGGCCGGCAGGGCACCCTCACTCAAAGAAGCATTGATAATCCCCTGGAGCCAGCCTCGTGTAACCTCCCGGGAAGCCAGCACCAACCAGGAGGGACACGGGTCCAATAAACATGTGGTTGCGTTCAGCCGTCCCAAGATCCTGTCCACGTCCTCGGGAGCCACGGGATCAAACTCCTCCCAGATAACACTCTCAAGGCCTGCCTCAGTCATCTCGTCTGAACTAACCCAGTCGGCGGCCAAGTCTTCCCGAATCTGAGTTATTTTATCATCCAGATACTGTACAAAATCCTCAGCTCGGCCCTGCAAGGGGTCCTCCCGCGCTCCCAGATGGAGAAGGGAGCGGGTCACCCTAAACAGGGCGTCTGGGCAGTTATCTGATGACACGATAAGAGCGGCAAAATAGCTAGATTTCGCCGCTTTTATCGCCACTAGGCAGGTCTTAATATGAGACCTTACTAGTGTCAAGTTGGATTCGGAACGACTGGCCCTCCAACCGCTCTCTAGGCGTCTTTTCCGGCGCTTCATCTCCCTCAGCTCCTCGGAGAACCAAGGAGCTAAGTGAGTTCGGTGCCGGGTCAGAGGCACAAAGGCACGACCCGGTCCAAAGCCCCGGCAGCCGCCCTATCCCAGGCGGCCACCAGGTCATCAGCCGAGTCATGAGCTAGAGTCTCAGGAAATGGCCCAAGCTCCATCTGGAACCTATCGGGGTCCATCAGGCGCCTGGGGCGGAACCACCTGGTCGGCTCCGCCTCCCTGCGACGGGGTACGGCGGTCAGAAAGTCAAGTCGAAGGAGCGAGTGGTCAGACCATGACAAGGGTTCAATATCTACATCCCCTATATCAAGGCCACTCAACCACTGACCAGAGATAAAAACTAAGTCCAGAGTGTGTCCCCCCATATGAGTAGGGCCGTGAATTACTTGGGTCAGGTCCATGGCCGTCATGGAAGCCATGAACTCCCGAGCTACCTCAGATGTTTCACCGATGGATGGCAGGTTGAAATCCCCCATGACCACAAGTCTGGGGGTATCAGCCGCCACCTCGGCTATAACATTGAGGAGTTCGGGCAGGATCGTTGCCACATGGCAGGGAGCCAGGTACGTGATCAACAGACCCATCTGCACCCCACGACCCCACTTCACAAAAAGGGACTCACATCCGGCTATCTGAGGTACAGTGGTCTCCCTCGGATCAAGACCTTCTCTTAGAATGACCGCCACCACCACCCCGCCCCTGCCCTGAGCTCTCGGCTGATGAAATGCATGGAAGCCTGATGGGCACATCTCCACGAGGGGAACTCCCCCCTCATGGCCCAACCAGGTCTCCGTGATACCTGCCAGGTCCGCTCCCCCCTCCTGAATAAGATCACAAATGAGGGGGGCTTTATTTACTACGGACCTGGCATTACACAACATCAGCCGGAGACTCGGGCCCTGAGACTCTAAGCAGCCTGGGGAACGGGAAGAGCTAAGGGGACCAGGGCACGCAATCGCTCGGAGATAGCGAGCACGTGCCCCCACCACATGATACGGCCCCCTGCTCCCGCCATACCTGTCCCTCCCACTCAGCGTATTAATAGAGAAGCCCTCACTAGAGGGCATTCTAACAGTCCCCTTTCCCCCAGAGTCCGCACCCCCTATGGCACCATTAATAGCAGCCGGACTAGTCTCCAACCCCCATGGGTTTTCCCCCAAACCCACATAACCTCCCCCCCCTTCAGAACCCCTTAAAAGTCTATTTAAAAATGTCTTTAAAAAACCCCTCAATCCCCTTTTTGCGACATGCCACCTCTCGGGGTCCCAAGATCCGTCATTAAGGTGGGCCCTCGATAACATAGAGGGCCAGGCCTGCGAGAGGGGGGAATCTCGCAGCGCAAGAAGCTTTGCCCTAGAATACATTTAAAACACTAGAGTGATAATACAAGTTTGGCCTAGACATGGCCTAGGGGTCTATGATGATGGTTTCGAATGTCCAGGAAGCAAGACTAAGTTAATCGGAAGAGTCACCATTACCCTCTCAAGGTAATGGGTAGGAGTCCTCACGTTCAGTCCAGCTGGGGGAACTATCCAACCACCCTCTCACGGTGGTTGGCCATCCTAATCAAGGCAAGATGGAAAAAGTCAGAAAAAGTCCAAAGCCACCCTCTCACGGTGGTTTGGCCCTACTGGCCCTGGAGAGATGAATCCCATCCGCGGCGAACGTAGTCTGGAGCTGGCTCCATCCATCCTCCCGTAACTGCCTTGTCCTCCATACAGCCAGGAGACAGGACGAAAGACAGAGCCAGGTCCCAAGCTCTGGGGTAAGAAAGTCCACATTGGCCGATAGGCCGATAACAAGGCCAGAAAAAGGGAAGGGGGGGAGGCCATCCATAGCGACCCAATGCTTGAGCCGTCCACCAGCCTCTCCAACCCCAGGTCTTTCCACACAAGCCCTTAATGTCAGCCATGTGTCCTTCAACCGCTGAGCACAATGGGGTTTAACTCCCCCATTTCAATGCTGAGGCTTGATGTTCCTCTCCTCTCCTCCAACGCCAACAGCTCTCCAGCACCATCATCAGCCGCCACCCGCCCTCGACCTAGTTGCCACGCAGCAGCCGCCATTGCCACAGCGTCGTCCTCGGCGCCAGCCACACCCGAGCTCCCAGCGTACCCTAGCGCCCCCGGAACATCCAAAAGAAACCCACAGAGGCATCCAGGGTCAGGGGGGAGCTCGCTGGGCATCACCGCCGCCACCCGCCACCAACGCTCCGGCCGCCGCCGCCTCAGCCAAACAGGAAGAAAAAATGGCGGAGCCGATGCGGCCGGGCTGTCGGCGTTCAGCCTCGGTGTTCTTCCACCCACGCCGTCTTCCGCTCACTTCTCCCCAGCCGCGAAGTTCCGGAGGGCAAAAAAGCCCTCGTCAGGCTGGGGAGAGACTCCTCTAGCTGGGAAAGGGGTTGCCAATGTTCATGGCAGCCCCAAAAGACCCCTGCCAGTCCACGAGCCACCCATCCCTAGATGCGATTCAGACGGGCATCGCCATCTTGGGGCATGCGCATCGGCTTGGCCGATTCTCGTGCTGTAGGTCTCCCGCTTTTGAGGTTCGCGCCATTTTCTCGCGCCATCATCTTTGATTGGCTGTTTTGAATGAGCCGGTTCTGGTTGGTCGCGGTTGGTCACGTGGCTTTCGTCTACACGGAAATTGAGCTCTGCAAACTCGCGCTAAATGGCCCTTCCTGTCGCAATGCCTGCAAATGGCTTCTCTGTATTTACACGATTGTCTCTCATGATCCCCACCACAGCTAGGGCAGTTCTCGTGGTGGCGGCTTTGTTCGCTCAATTTCTTGTCTGTATGGAAGACTTCCTCGTCCGATTCTTCCTCTGTGCTGGTTCGCACCTCTTCTCTGTGGAAGGGAGCTGTTTTTGGCCCATCTTTGCTTGAACTTGGTCGCTGCAGCGCTTCTGAAGCTTTCGTTGAGGCCTCGTGTGCTCGGGCTTCGTCTAGCGCGCTGGCTAGCGTTAGGTCTGGCTTGGCTAGAAGACGCCTTTGTAACCAGGTGTCTCGAACCCCACAAATCAGTTGTTCAAGCAACGCGTCGTCTAGGTCTCTATAGTCACAATGTGTTGCGGCTTTTCGAAGCACGGCCACATAAGCACTGACCGGCTCCCCTTCTTTTTGAACTCGTTGCCGGAGTTCGTAGTGCTGAACGAATTTAGACGGAACTGGAGCATAGTGGGCTCTCAGGTTGGCCTGAAGGACGTCCCAGGGAACGGTCTGGACTGGGGTTGGCTCGCAAAGGGACTTGGCCATCTCGAATATGTCTGGCCCGCAGTGGCTTAAGAACAGAGCCCTTTTTCTGTTCGCAGAGAGCCCTTGCATTTCGCTCGCTTCTAGGGAGCACTCGAACCTGGTCAGATACGATCCCCACTTCTCTCGGGTCGGGTCGAAAGGTTTTGGCGGAACGTAGGCAGACATGCCGTGTCTCCGTGTTCACCAGTCACGCTGGCTGAAACTCCAAGCTCTTTTTGAATTGCCTCTTGTGGCCTCTATCCCACCTTCGTCGCCAATGTTGTAGCGCGGGAACAACGAGAGGCACAAGCAGGCTAGTAACAACAGCTCTTTAATTCAGGGTGAGACTTCAGCAAAAACTCACAGGCAACAGCCCTCTTTATATACTTTCCAGAGGCAACCAAGAACCAATCAGGATTCACCGTGCATTTGAATTTCCTGCACAAAATAGATACATACACAACAGAGAGTTTCTGTCAAGATTATTTAATAACAGGAAAGACCTTTGGCCATTTTCTCTTTCTCCTCGTCTGAACCTCTAGGAGCCTTCAAGATGGGACATTGAGGCTCTTTGGGTCTATTTTTGAAAGGGGTACAGAGGATTTGGAGTAAAGCTCTCCAATTGACCAACATAAATCTCAATTTGGGGATTGATTAAAATTGAATTTGGTCAAATTGTTTCAGATAGAATTAGGAACAGACTGATCTTTTTGTTCTGACCCAAACATTCATTTCTTTTGCTTTACATGTTTTTCTCAGGGAACTAGAATGAGATCTTCAGCATTAATTTCTTGCTCAGTTTCTTTTTCTTTGAAGTACTTATTTTAGAGGGGTGTAGAAGATGATTTTCCTCCTGTAATGTGATGTGGGATATTTCCTGACCCTTTTCTGCAAAGGGTGGCTTGGCTATGGAGGACAGAAATAATATGAGGAGGCAGAAGTCTAAAGAAACATGCTCAATGGAGACCCCCTTTGCCACTCACTGATGCTCTGCAGAGCCTCTTTCTGGTAGGACAGGTATCTCTGCAGCCACTCAATGCAGGTCTTCTCCAGGTAGACTTTAATTTTCTCTGTCCATCCTGTATCCTCCTCCCACTTCTCCTTCACCTTCTGGGCCTGGAGCTGAGCTGTCAGCCATTTGAAGGTCTCCTTGTCGAAGCCGATGAAGTCCATCCCATCGTAGCCGTAGTGCAAAAACCCTCCTTTGCTCCCGTCTTCCCAGAGCTGACAGCCCAAAATTGCCTGCCAGGTGTGAAGCCCTGAAAGAGACCCAGAGGGGATGGGTGAGAAGGGCTCAGTCAGGATTCCTCTCCAAGGCACAAATATAGTTACCTCCCATCCCTCCTAGGAAGAAAAACTCAGTTTCTCCTTTGCCTCTTTAGCACACAAGGAGAAATAACTTCAGTTAGCCCTCTTTGGCTGGTGTCAGGCCATGAGGAAATTCTAGGTGTGGGAGAAAATCACGGGTGGGGATGGGGTGTCTTTCCTTTTCAGGAAATAAAAAAAATCACTATTATGCCCCCTGCAGGCACTGGGGGGGCCAAAGCTGGCATTGCCTCTGCTCACCTCCAGCAAGCTGGTCCAGTTTTGGTAATTTCTCCAGGTCAGTCCTGAAGATCCTCTCGGGATCCAGAAATCTCTCCTTCTCCATCTCCTCCACCCAGGGCACCAGAGGCTCCATCTTCCTGGTGAGGCTGTCAAAGCGAGCAATGGGCTGGTCATCCAGGTAGCTCCTAATGAAGAACTGGGGCAGCCCCTGGCTGTGCTCTGGCAGATGCAGGTAGAAGTAGCACAGGGAGTGTGAGACGGAGTCTGGAGAGGGAGGAGGGGAGAATGAGGGGGTCTGCGCTGCAACTCCATTCCCTCCAACATTTCATTGTCGCCCAGCACCCCCAACAATTGAGCTGCTCTCTTTCTGCTCTGCTTGGGGAGGTTCCTTCCTTTAAACCTAAGCATCCCTTGGCTGACCCTAAAAACATCTGGGCAAACCCACATCTGGTTAAGGTGCCCCCCCCAGCTCCTCTGGACCCTCGGGATTCCCAGCCAGCTGCTTGTGTGCCTGACTCCGATCACAATGCTCCTTGCCACTTGGCAGGGGAGGATTGACCTGGAGCTTCCTTGTTGAAGTTGGAAACCTGGCTGTCTCCAGAGAGGCAATCCTAGCACTCCTTCTTGTGTGAAGGCTGCAGGGCCGGATTTAGATGAAAAGAGGCCCTAGGCTATTCCACTTATGAGGCCCTTTAACCTATAGTGAAAGTGTAATTTTAATTTTGCTAACAATTTGAATGTAGGGAATGTAGGCCCAGTGGTGGGATTCAAT
The DNA here is from genome assembly GCF_029215685.1 of Pituophis catenifer annectens. Classification (NCBI taxonomy): domain Eukaryota; kingdom Metazoa; phylum Chordata; class Lepidosauria; order Squamata; family Colubridae; genus Pituophis; species Pituophis catenifer. The sequence goes on along the minus strand of NW_027256882.1, from coordinate 13,712,626 downwards.
TTTTTTAACAACAGGTTCTGTGGGCGTGGCTTAGTTGGGGTGTGTGGCTTGGCAATCATATGACTGGGTGGGCGTGGCTAGCTGGTCACGTGACTGTGTAGGCGTGGGTAGCTGGTCATGTGACCGGGTGGGCATGGCTATGTGCATAGACTTTTTTCAGAGGGCTGAAAAAAGTCATTTCTGACTGGGCCTCGCACTTTTGACCGGTCCTCACACTTATGACCATCCTCACATTTATGCCCGTGCAGCTTTCTTAACAAACATGTCACTCTTTTCACAACTGCTTCTCTTCACCATGGTGACAAGATAGGGCAAAAACGTAAAATGTGAGGACAGTCGTAAGTTCGAGGACTGGTCAAAAGTGCGAGGACCAGTCAAAAATAACTTTTTCAGCCCTCTGAGTAGTCCATATGCACAAAAGGATACAGCAATAGAGAGGGATGAAGGAAGGGAAGGGAAATTAGAGTAGGAGGGAGGGTAAGAGAGGGAGGAAGAGAGGAGGAGAAGGAGAAAGGAAGAGGAAGTAGGGAGGAGAAGAAGAGGGGGAGAAAGAGAAAGTAAGAAGGAAAGAAAAGAGAGAGGTGGTAGGTTTGAGGAGAAAGACTGCTGTACAATAAAAAAGATGAAAGGGAAGAAAGCCAACCCCAAACAAATATAAAGATATTAAGATAAAGAATGAATTGTTAAACTTTAAAGAATAAAAGAGAACAAATATGAATAAATAACAATAATTAGAAACACACATACAAACATACAATGTATTTTCTTTGAACAGAGTATTTGGCCGGTTCACAAATTTAAACAGTGTTTAGTCATTTCAATTAAATTTACAATTTCTATATTTCCTTTTTGCCATATTTATTCCTCATCTATTTTTGTAAAAAACCAATATTACCCTTCATCCTCATCTCTAATCTTAATCAAATTCAATTTTTCCCTTCTATTCTATATTATACCCCTTCCCATTGTCATCTATTTTTATATCCATCCTCACATTGGTTAATTATGTAATATTAGTTGTTTAATATAAATTCAACATTTTAATATAAATCAATTAGTTATATAACTACCTTTTTTGTATATTAATCAATATGAACATGAATATTTCAATTATTTCCATGCAATCCAATTTCTTACAAATCCATTAATTATATTTACCAATAATAATAAACCAAATAATTTCCCCCATATATTCCTCCAAACCACAATTTAACCATTTCTGCTTTCAGAAATATACAATTAATAGTATCTCAATTATTACAATTCCCTAGTTAAATAGAGCTTTTTTTCTTTTGTGTTTTAAAACCCTGAACTCTCCTCTTTTTCCCTAAATTTCCCATTGTTTGCACCTACCTTTTTTGGTGAGGAAAAAGAAAAGAATTCTGCCTGCCTAATTTTCCAACCTTGCAGCAACAGCAAAGCAGTTTCACTTTCGTTTCTCAGCATAGCTAGGGGAAAAAAAATCAGCACTCTTTGCAAGGAAGCAGAAGAGCCCTGAGCAAAACAGCTGAGACAAATCAGCTGAGAGCCGGGAGGCCAATTAGCCTATGCTAAAGCTCCGTGGGCCAATAAAATTACAAAAAAACACCGAACCCTTTGTTAAATTGCTGGCTCCCCTGCCCCTCGCCCACCACTATTTATTGGCAATAAATAGTGGTGCGGATGGGGGGGCAAGCCAGCAATTTAACAAAGGGTTCGGCTGCACCACTGGCTCTAGGGCGGCCCCTTGAAGCCCCGAGGCAAGAATTTGAAGTTTTTTTTTCCTTTAGCCATCGGAGGCAGCAATAGATTGGGAGTGGGCGGGGTAAGCGAATGGCCGGCGATCCAACAGAGCAGAGAGTGAGGGTGAGTGAAGGCGTGGAAGCTGCTTTCTCCATCCTGCTCTCTTGCGTCCGGAGCCGGTGGGGAACCACGTGGCAGCCCACGTGGATCCCAGGCAGCGGAACTCAGGCTAGGGAAGGGGTGGGCAATTGTGGCTCTTTTACAACCTGTGGCCTTCAACTTCCAGAATTCCTGAGACAGCCAAGCTGGCTACGGTAGGCTGGTGCCGCGTGGGTGGGAGGTGAGGGGTGGGCGAGCCAGCAATTTAACAAAGAGTTCGGCCGAACCCCCTAGAACCCCCAGAATCCCACCACTGTGTAGGCCCCTCTTGATCTTGAGACCCTAGGCTGAAGCCTAGTTAGCCTATAGGAAAATCCGGCCCTGGAAGGCTGCTATGGCCTTTGGCCATCCCAGGAGAGGAAAGAGATGGGTGAAAAGGTACTGAACTCTGAAGGTTCTTATCTGATGGAAAAATTACAAAATAATAAAACAAGACAGACACAGGCTTCAGAGGATAATTAGAACTGCAGAAAAAACAATGGCTACCAACCTGCCTTCCATTGAGGACCAGTATACTGCACGAGCCAGAAAGAGGGCTGTGAAAATATATCCTGGACATAAACTGTTTCAACTCTTACCCTCAAAACGACACTATAGAGCACTGCATACCAGAACAACTAGACACAGGCAGTTTTTCCCCCATGCCATCACTCTTTGTATTTGCACAAAATTGGAAGACAGAAAAAAATCTGTCAGATGGTGAAGTAATAAAAAAGATTTTGGACTGTGCAGAAATGAATAGATCAACTTTAAGAATAAGAGATAAAGAGGAATCAGTGTATTTCAAGACATGGGGGAGATTTTATATATGGTTAGAAAAGAAATATGAAGATAAGATAGATAAATCATTTAGATAATAGAAAGTTAAACGAGAGAGAGGACAACAAAGAAATAGAAAGATGACACCAGAGTAAATGGAAAAGGGGGATGGGAGGGGGGGGGAAGAAAGAAGATAATAAGAATAAATGTACAATTATGATGATGATACTGATAAGATAGAATAAATCTGAAAAGAAACTGAAAGAAAGTATATAATATTAGAATACAGGAGTTGTTCGGATACCAAACAAGGAGAATATTCCACAGCAAAGAAGATAGAAAGGAGAGAGGAGGAGAGGGTAGGAAGAGGACAGGGACCTCACAACAACCCTGTGAGGTAGGCTGAGCTGAGCAATGAGGTTCTAGGGCTGAGGGTGAACGGCCCACGCAGCACGTGACGGGCATTGTCTGGGCCTGCAATGTAAGCCCCTCCTGTCTGCCCTACGACTCTCCTCCTGCAATTTCTCCTGCCCCCCCCCCCCAAACTCACCGCAGCAGCCCTGAGGCACGGAGACCCCCAGCACCGCTCCCAGGAGCAAGAAGGGCGCCCGTCGCAGCGCCATCGCCATCACCCGCCAGCCACCTGGGCTTTCTGCAACCGAAGACACTCGACCTGCGAAGAAGCAGCCAAATTCAAGGAGGACAGCCCCTTCTGCCCCAGCCCGCCCCTCGCGCTCCAGAGCGCGGAGCCAACAGGACTGGAGTCAGGGCCGGATTTAGATGAAAAGAGGCCCTAGGCTATTCCACTTATGAGGCCCTTTCACCTACAGTGAAAGTGTAATTTTAATTTTGCTAACAATTAGAATGTAGGCCCCTCTTGATCTTGAGGCCCTAGGCTGAAGCCTAGTTAGCCTATAGGAAAATCCGGCCCTGACTGGAGTTCTCCACTCTGTCCGCAGGTTCTCCTCCCCACGCCTTCAGGTCCGGGAAGGGAGAGAGGAACCTGGGCTGCTCCTTGGCTCTCTTGCGGCGCCCAGAAAGGGGCGCGGGGTCCTAAGCCAGGCGCTCCCCACAACACGCGGCGGTCCCGTTAAGACGACGGCCAGACGGCAATTGGCAGCTGTGCTAAGCAGCAAGTGTGGAAGGGAAGAGATCTTAAGGCAGGCGCTCCTTGACTGTTGGAAAGAAGACACGGAAGTCCCTCCAAGTGTGGTTGTGAGTCTGGGAGGGGGGGATTTCCTTCTTAAGCCCTTTACAGCCAAGCTCTGAATGAGACTCAGCCTCATGGAGAAAGAGGCCTGGATCTTTCCCCAAACACCCCGTCACAGAACCCACTCAGCCAACCCCCACGACACCCCCCTTCCTTCAGGGCCTCCTCATCAAAAGCTTTTCTTTCCTTTTTTCCACCCAGGAACCCTGTGAGGTAGGCTGAGCTGAGCAATGAAGTGAGGGCAAACTTCAGCCTCCAAGAAAATATCTTAGAGGGTTTTCCCCTGTAGCTGTGATGGGCGTGGTCTGGGCCTGGAATCTAAACCAGATGGGGCTTGTCTCCAGGACTCAGATCCTGCAGGAGGAGAAACTCTTCCAGGAAAGAAAAACATTCTTGGCACCTAGACAGCCTTTTCCTTTGGGAGGGAATTGTGGGCAGAGAAATCCCCCTTTTTACATGCAGCAAAAATATTGAATCCCTTTGGTATCAATGAAAGATCTTTACCTATTCGAGTTTCACCCCCCCCCCAATATTTTTTAAAAATATTATAGTTAAAATCCAAAATCCAAAAGAAAAGGGAACAAGGAGAAAAGAAAAGAAAAAATGTGCATAAAAAGAAAATAACACAGGGGCAATAAATAGATTGCCCCTCCCTCAGTTTAATACTGATAAGTGTATTTCAACAATAATAGCTTCACACACACTCCTTACCAAACTCCACAATTGATGAACTTCTTCCTGCTTTTATTTACTCAGCCAATTTGATCTCCCAAAACAAGTGATCGATCTATAAGGCTCTTTTCGGGGGAGGGGGACGGGTGGAGGGAAGAGATCCTGTCCCATCACTCCCACCGGGCGCGGCCAGAGCCTGAAGTTCCAAGTGGGATGCGAACGCCCCACAGGCTCTCCGGCCTCCTCGTCTCTGCTTGAAGCCTCCCCGCAGCTCCGATGCCCAGCCCAGGCGCTTCTTCCCTTCTTGTTCAGGGCAGCGTTTTCTCCATCCCTCTGCAGACTCAGCCTCCAGGCTGAGGCAGCCTCCGCAAGCAAAAGCTCCCACTGCTTGTCGCCCTTCCCATTGCCCGGCTCTGAGCCTCCCTTCGGGGATCCCTCCGGAGAGAAGCCGTCCTTGCCTCCCTGCACCTTCAGCTCCTTCTTCGGTTCTGGGCAGGAGCCTCCACCAAGGTGGCCCTGCAACTGTTTGTGCCCCAGGACATTCAACCTCACTTACTACATTTGGAAAAACTCACCCAGAGTCCATTTTCTGCCACACATTTAACTATAACTTCTGTACATTTAGAACATTACACACGCCTTCAGATTTACTTCCCTAGCCTGCACATGACTGTTAGAGCCAGGAGAGGTCATGGATTGAGTAAAATGTGGTGAAACTCACTTAACAATGCTCTTGCTTAGCAACCAAAATTTTGGGCTCAATTGTGGTTATAAGTCAAGAACTATCTCTGCCTTCCTCTGCATGACAGCCTTATCCTAGTAAACTCCTTCTCCTTTCTGGCAATTTTCCTCTCTGTTAGAGGCACCAAAATAATCCAGATGATATAAGGTTTCCTGCTGGAGCAGGGGGTTGGACTAGATGGCCTCCAAGTTCCCTTCCAGGCCCTAAATTGCTGTGCTTGTTCAAAGCGTCTTCTGAAGCCACGTCTAGTGCCAGGGTTTGTGGCCCATCCTTCCTCTTCTCTCTCTCCTCCTTCTTTTCTTCCTTCCTCTTCCTCTCTCTTTTTCTTTCTTTCTTTCTTTCTTTCTTTCTTTCTTTCTTTCTTTCTTTCTCTTTCTTTCTTTCTTTCTTTCTTTCTTTCTTCTTTCTTTGTCTCTCTCTTTCTTTTCTCTCTCTCTCCCCTCCCCATCTCCATCTCCTTCCCTTACTCCTTTTTCTTTAAAAAATATATTTTTATTAAACAGTTTTTTTAAAACAAAAAAAAGAGAGAAATTTTTACAATTTTTCTTCTTTACATTTCCGCATCAGTAATGGTAATCAGTAACCTTTCCTCCTTCAAAGGCTAGGAGAGTGAGACATATTTACATCCTCAGACAACAACACGGAAATACCATAATTGCATTTCATCGACTTCCCTCACTTAATTTGTACATTGCGTTCATGGCAGAAACCGCTTCTCTCCGGCACGCTTGCCTAAACTTGCCTGTTCTCACGCCGAAAAGCTTGTCAATCACTAGAAGCTCAAGGAAGCCCTACGGGAGATATTATAAATTGGGGGTTTAAAGTGAGGCCGTTCGAGGCTACCCGCTTTGGCAAGAGGGGCTTCAGCCGGGGAGGCGGCCGGTTTATCTTTCACCCAGACACGCAGCGCTCTCTCACACACCCCTCGGACTCTGCTTCTCCGGCCTTGGGATGGGAAGAGGGGACGGGGGATCCCGGGGAGAAAGGCGGGAAGGAGGCGAATCCGCTTCGGCTGCGGCTAGCTGTTTCCCTACTTACCGGCTGGGCAAGCAGCCACCGGGCGACCTGTTCGGGGCCAAATTACCACTACCGGTTTGTGCAAACCGGTAGTTTAGTTTAGTTTAGTTTAGTTTATTTGATTTGTATACCGCCCTACTCCCGAAGGACTCAGGACTCATCCACCACTGCTTCTCATCCAAGAAGAAAATTTCTTGCAGTCAGAGCTCAGAGCTGAAGAAGCTTCTTGGATGAGAAGCAAAACATCTTCAAAGAAAAACCAGAAAATCCAGTTGCCTCTTGAAAAAAGCACCTTTGGGACAACCTGGAGGACTGAGAATGTCCATTCTTTTCCCACTATCTACTGTTCCCTACTCCCCCCCAACCACCACCACTTGCATATGTAAATCAGGCCAGGATATTCCATAATTCGGCTAGGTTTCTGCTGCCGAAATGGCCTGTGGTTCTCACCGTTTTCTCAGAAAAAAACAAATGCGAATTGATTAAAACGGAAACACCAAAAGTTCTTAAACGAGGCTCGGCAAAGCGCCGCGAGGGAAGGCAGGTGTTTCCTTCTGGGAACGTTGCTTAGAAGGGGAGAGACCCAGTCCAGGACTTGCTCCCCCTCCCCTTCTGCTTCCTCCCCTCTGGGTCGCAGGTCCTCCTAAGAACTCACCGCAGAAGCCCCCCCCCTGCAAGGAGGCCCCCAGCACCGCTCCCAAGAACAAGAGGGGCGCCCGGTGCATCCGCATCGCCCTCCAGCCACGCGCGGCTTTTCCACCTGCAACCGCAGACCTTCCTCCGAGGAAACCTAGAAATTCAGCCAAGAACCCCTTCTCAATCTCTTGTTCCTAAGCCTCTGGTCGTGATGACCTACATTCCCTACGTGGCTAAAGAAGAACGGAAACGAAAGGTAAGAGAACTCTTTTGCTCTCTTTCCGGTGCCCAGGAAGGGGGCGCGGGGTCCTAGCCAGGCGCTGCCCACGACACGCGGCGATCCCCTTTATGTGACCTCCAGCCAAGTTTAGCACTGCAGAGGATCAGGTTACGCGCGTTGTGGGGACGCAGCCACAGCGATGCCCTCCTTGCTAATTCTTCCTTCGAGGCTCCTTCGGGAGACACGGCTCTTCTCCAACTCCCAGGGCTTCCCGGGCCTTTTGGCAGAAGGTGATTGTAGCCTTCAGGTGCAGTTTTATTCCTCTGAGGATTCTGGACCGTTAATATTGAATTTAGCGAGGGGGTTCTATGAGCGGATAATGGGCATTTTAGTCACGAGACCATCAGCACATTGTAAGCCGCCCTGAGTCTTCGGAGAAGGGCGGCATATAAATCAAATAAAAAAAAAAAAAGTCCCCGTTTGTTTATTGGATAACGACTTTCGGCAAGAGCCCCCAGTGAGTCTGTCTTCACGTTGGATCCGATCCTCCCCTCCTTCGTCTTTTTCTTGACTGCCTCCCTTCTGAGTTCAGTTGCTCCTTTCTATTTATTGCCCCCAAAGCCACAATCTTCCCATCCGGGCTGGGAGAGGCTCACCTGGATCTTTAGGGAAAGAGGGCTGTGAGCTCAGTCTCATCCGGATTCACCACGAGGTCTAGCCGCTTCTCCCTAAATTAAATGGCAGAGAGTATGCCTATATGGACAAACAGTCCTTGGCAAGTGGGAGAGTGAGAGTCAAGGAGTATGTGTGTCTCTGCGTGTGCATGAAATACTTTACATGGTGTGTACAACAAGAAGGGCTAATCATGTCAAACTGGATTGTTGCTTATCACACAGATGCCTGAGAGGTGAGAAAGAGAAGCTGGAAAAGAGATTCTTGGGCTGGGAGATCCAGGGAAGCTTAGACTGCCAGCCAGGGTTGTTCTTGGGCTGCCCCTGGAGACTGTCAAGGGAGGCTCCAAGGTCCTCAGAAAGGCTTGTCTCCCTACCTTCCTGGAAGCCCTGGGGGAAATGGCAGGTGTGCAACCTAACAAGCGTGGAAGAGAGGAGACACTCGCTGACCCTTGGAAAGAAGCCGCGGGAGTCCTTCAAGTGTGGTTGTGAGTCCGGGAGGCTCTGTGTTCTGAATGGGAACCAGCCAGCCCCCACAACACCCCCGTTCCTTATAGAAAGGCATTTATTTTCGTTTGTCCTCACAGGAACCCTGAGAAGAAGCCCAGCTGAGAAATCAGCTTCCAGGTCTGAGGTTACATTGCTCCAAGGGCAAATCCCATCCGCGCAGCCTGGTGTAGAATCTAAACTAGATCGGGCTTGTCCCAGGCTGGAACAGTGGCGTCCTGGAGGAGGAGGAGAAACGGGCGGGTGGACTCGGATCTTGGCAGAGGAAAATCCCGACCTCTTCAACGGTTGGCGCTCTCTTGACTGCCTCCGCTACTGCTCAGATGTTCGTCCGATGCCGTCTACTCACCGGCGATGCGCCAAGCATACACATCTCCACGGCTGATTTCCCCCGCGGGACGATTAACCTCGGTTTCGGCCGGCGGAAGGTGCGGGGAGTGGGCGGTGGCGGGAGGGGTGGGGAGTGGGGCGGTGGCGGTGGCGGGAGGGGCGGGGAGTGGGCGGGGTGGGGAGTGGGCGGTGGCGGTGGCGGAAGGTGCGGGAAGTAGTCGGTGGACGAAGGTGCGGGAGGTGCGGGGAGTGGTCGGGGGCGGGAGGGGTGGGGAGTGGGCGGTGGCGGAAGGTGCGGGAAGTGGTCGGTGGACGAAGGTGCGGGAGGTGCGGGGAGTGGTCGGGGGCGGGAGGGGTGGGGAGTGGGCGGTGGCGGAAGGTGCGGGAAGTGGTCGGTGGACGAAGGTGCGGGAGGTGTGGGGAGTGGTCGGGGGCGGGAGGGGTGGGGAGTGGGCGGTGGCGGAAGGTGCGGGAAGTAGTCGGTGGACGAAGGTGCGGGAGGTGCGGGGAGTGGTCGGGGGCGGGAGGGGTGGGGAGTGGGCGGTGGCGGAAGGTGCGGGAAGTGGTCGGTGGACGAAGGTGCGGGAGGTGCGGGGAGTGGTCGGGGGCGGGAGGGGTGGGGAGTGGGCGGTGGCGGAAGGTGCGGGAAGTGGTCGGTGGACGAAGGTGCGGGAGGTGCGGGGAGTGGTCGGGGGCGGGAGGGGTGGGGAGTGGGCGGTGGCGGAAGGTGCGGGAAGTGGTCGGTGGACGAAGGTGCGGGAGGTGCGGGGAGTGGTCGGGGGCGGGAGGGGTGGGGAGTGGGCGGTGGCGGAAGGTGGGGGAAGTAGTCGGTGGACGAAGGTGCGGGAGGTGCGGGGAGTGGTCGGGGGCGGGAGGGGTGGGGAGTGGGCGGTGGCGAGAGGTGCGGGGAGTGGGAGGGGCGGGAGGGGCGGGGAGTGGGCGGGGCGGGAGGGGGGAGTGGTCGGGGGCGGGAGGGGCGGAGTTGCGGAGATCCCGCCCCGTCTCTCCGCCGGCCGCAGCCAAAGCCAGAAGGTCCGAGTGGGACCCCGATTCCCCTCAAGCTCTCCCGCTCGCTGCCTCCGGTCTCCTCCGTCCCTGCTTGAAGCCTCCCCGCAGTTCCGACGGCCAGCCTGGCTTTTTTTCCCTCTTTGCCCGGCGCGGCGGTTTCGCAATCTCTGCCTCGTTGCCGCCCTTCCCATCCCCCGCTCTGCGTTTCCCTTCGGGGCTCCCTCCGGAGAGGAGGTGGTCCTTGCCTCCCTCTCCCGTCCCCGACCTTCGGCTCCTTCTTGGGGTCTGGCCAGCTGCGACCGGTTTTATCCCGCCTTTCCCCGCCTGGGCAGACCCCCCTAGAGAGCCCGGAAAGGGAAGGAGCCAGAGCGACAGGAGGCTTCGGGCCATAAATCTGCCCAGCCCCGAGTGCGCAGAGGAACATCGAATAGTGAAATTGGAAAGGACCTTAGAGGTCTTCTAGTCCAACCCCTTAGTTGGTGGGCCAGGCGTCGTGGGAACGGCCTTTGTGGAGGAGCCGCTCAGCTCAGCGTCTCTGGTTACCCAGGAGGGAGACCCGCCTGCTCCTTGGGGGTGGGGGGGGGGCGTGAGACTACAATGCCCTTCTTCCCCTGCGGCCTGGGGATGATGGGAGTTGTCTCAAACTGGATTACCTGGTTAAATGAGAGCCGTCTGGGATCAGCCGGTCTTTAAATCCACGTTATTCAAGAAATCAAATCCTTCCCCTTCTCACCTGCCAGGTCTTCCCGCTTCTTTTCTCCCCCTTTGCTGCCTTCCGACGCTGCTAGTCCGCCAGTTACTCTCGGCGGGACCCAAAACGGAGCCCAATTTGGCGCCTCGATCCTCAGCGTTAAGCGCCAGCCTTTCCCCGCAGGCTCAGCGGCCCTTCGGGGAGTCTTGCAATGGGGGCGCAAGGGGGGGGTGAGGGCTGCTGTCCCGGGCTGCCTCCCCCCCCCCCGAAACGCCTCCTTCCTTCGCAAGAAAACGGCTTCCCCGAGCCTCCGTGTTTTGTCCGTTCGTGTTTCTGAGCCAGGAGTGGGAGTGGAAGTGGTAGGAGATTGTTCAGAGCTCTGCTGCCCACTCCTTCTCCCGCCAACCAGAAAGTTTCAGGGCGAGGAGTGGCGAGTAGAGGCTGGCAAGGTGCCCCTCAATGTGAGTGACATCAAATTAGCCACGCCCACCCAGTCTACATGACCACCTTGCCACGCCCACCCAGCCGGTCATTAGGCAGATCATATTAGTGGTCCGTGGGATTTAAAATTATGAATTTAGTGGTCCCCGGGGTCCGAAAGGTTGGGGACCCCTGGTCTAGAGAGGCTCCCAGGTGCTCAAAAAAACTTGTCTCCGTGCCTTCCTGGAAACCCGCAGGGGACTTGGCAGCTGTGCAAAGAAGCGAGTGTGGAAGGAAGGAGATCTTAAGGCAGGCGCTCCTTGACTGTTGGAAAGAAGACACGGAAGTCCCTCCAAGTGTGGTTGTGAGTCTGGGAGGGGGGGGATTTCCTTCCAAAGCCCTTTACAGCCAAGCTCTGAATGAGACTCAGCCTCATGGAGAAAGAGGCCTGGATCTTTCCCCAAACACTCCGTCACAGAACCCACTCAGCCAACATCCCCCCCAACGCCCCCCTTCCTTCAGGGCCTCCTCATCAAAAGCTTTTCTTTCCTTCTTTCCACCCAGGAACCCTGTGAGGTAGGCTGAGCTGAGCAATGAGGTTCTAGGGCTGAGGGTGAACTTCAGCCTCCAAGAAAACGTCTCAGAGGGTCTTGTTCCCCTGTTGCTGTGATGGGCGCGGTGTGGGCCTGGAATCTAAACCAGATGGGGCTTGTCTCCAGGACTCAGATCCTGCAAGAGGAGAAACTCTTCCAGAAAAGGAAATAAATTCTTGGCACCTAGACAGCCTTTTTCTTCCGGAGGGAATTGTGGGCGAGGAAATCCCCCTTTTTACAAGAAGTAAACATTGGTACCAATAAAAGATTTCTTTACGTATTCAGGTTTCCCCCCCCCCCCCAATATTTAAAAAAAATATTTTAAAGTTAAAATACAAAATCCAAAAGAAAAGGGAACAAGGACAAAACAAAATGAAAAATGTGCATAAAAAGAAAATAACACATACACATACATTCCCCTTCCCCCCGTTTAATACTGAATAGAATAGAATAGAATAGAATAGAATAGAATAGAATAGAATAGAATAGAATAGAATAGAACAGAATTTTATTGGCCAAGGGTGATTGGACACACAAGGAATTTGTCTTAGGTGCATACGCTCTCAGTGAACATAAAAGAAAAGATACGTTCATCAAGAATCATAAGGCCCAACACTTAATGATAGTCATAGGGTACAAATAAACAATCGGGAAACAATATCAATATAAATCGTAAGGATACAAGCAACAAAATTACAGTCATAAGTGGGAGGAGATGGGTGCTGGGAACGATGAGAAGATTAATAGTAGCGCAGACTTAGTAAATAGTTTGACAGTGTTGAGGGAATTATTTGTTTGGCAGAGTGGTGGCGTTTGGGGAAAAAACTGTCCTTGTGTCTAGTTGTTCTGATGTGCAGTGCTCTATAGCGTCGTTTTGAGGGTAGGAGTTGATAAGTGTATTTCAACAATAATAGCTTCACACACACACCCCTTATAAAACTCCACAATTTATGAACTTCTTCCTGCTTTTATTTACCCAACCAGTTTGATTTCCAGAAACAAGTGATCGATCTATTTGTTCAGGCGAAAGGCTTTTTTCAAGGGGGGTGAGGGAAGAGATCCTGTCCTGTCACTCCCGTCGGGCATGGCCAAAGCCTGAAGGTCCAAGAGGGACATGAATGTGCCCCGCAGGCTCTCCGGCTGCCCTCGCTTGCTCTCTCCGGCCTCCTCCGTCTCTGCTTGGAGCCCTCCCGCAGCTGCGATGCCCAGCCCAGTGCTTTTTCTCTTTCTTTCTTTCTTTCTTTCTTTCTTTCTTTCTTTCTTTCTTTCTTTCTTTCTTTCTTTCTTTCTTTCTTTCTTTTTTTCTTTCTTTCTTTCTTTCTTTCTTTCTTTCTTTCTTTCTTTCTTTCTTTCTCCTTCCTTCCTTCCTTCCTTCCTTCCTTCCTTTTTCTTTCTCCCCCCGTCCTACTCTTCTCTTCCCATTCAGTGTCAGGGAAGCACAATCAGGTACAGGGGGGCTTCCACCCCTCCCCTTCCTTCTCCCCCAAAGCCTCCAAGCCCCTGCCTCAATTGTGCCATGACTTCTGGCTTCCAGCATTGGCAGCCAGCAGATTGGCTGGCAGTGAACAGTCCCGTGCGCCCAAAAGCCTGGGGTGAACGGTATTTTGGTGAATGGGTTGTGGCAAAGGGCCTGGGATGGAGGGGCTGAGGCCCATGTGCTGGGGCGAAAGAATGGGGCTGGGCCAGCTGAGGAGAAATGCTTGTGGATAATAACGCAGAGGCGAACCCCTGGAAGAGGAACAGGCAGGGCCAAGGGTACGAGCCCAAAAGTCCCATTCCGCTGCAGAAGACCTTCAGTTTATCCTTCCCTTTTATTGCCCTAAAGCCACAATTTCTCCTCTGGGCTGGGAGACAATTGCCTGGGCTTATAAACTCCCCATCCCATCCAGTGGTTTCTCCCTCAACTAAATTGCAGAGAGTCTGAACAAACGGTTCTGTCTGATTTGAGGCGGAGGGGAAGCCTGAGAGTCAGAGAGAAAAATAATCTGTGTGTGTACTTTGCACAGGTATGTACAGCAAACCAGGCAGGTGACATGCCGGATTGTTGCTTAGCAGTGAGGTGTGAGACTTCGAAAGGAGACACTGGAAAAGAATGAACGGCGGCTGGGAAATTTGGGAAGCTTAAAGAAAGCCTGCCCCCCCCCAATCTCTCCTGGAAGCATGCACGGGAAAGCACAGGTGGGCAAACTCCTCATGGATGGAAGGAAAGGAAACATGAGGCCTGTTGCAATCATTTTGGCGGGCTTCCCATGAGAGGTCCAGATTAGAGAAGACACAGGACAAGTGTTTCTCGGGATGAGAAAGCCTCGAGCTAACCCCAGACCCCTCTTTTATTATACAAGGGTATTGGGCGTATCAGAAGGCATGATTACAGCTATACATTCTCATATTACATCCGTGATACAAAGGATTTTCTCCATATCTGGACATAACTTTCACATCCTACCATATTACAGTAAATCACATGAATTCTAGGAAAGCGATACCTAAGGTAAAAACAAAACTTAACCCTTGCTATGTTATCATATTTGGCTTCGTTCCCAGCATATTCTTCTGCTAGCCAAGTGGCCCATCTCCCCATTATCAGAGGTTACCTCAGTCCTCAGGAATGTTCTACAAGGAGATGTCTATGCCTTGCAAACACAGCCTCCATTCTAAATAGAGCCCCTCCAGTGGTCATCCAGCTGAACCCGCTTTTCATACTCAGATTATTTCGGTGCCAAGCTCCGTACACGTGTCCAACCAGCTAGGCCAATCTACACATATACTATGGCCACCTGATTCCCACAGAGGCCAGGGGTAGCTCAGCTGGCCCTTGGAAGGAGGCCGGGGGAGGCTGGTACTCAGTCAGGAAGGGGGGATTTCTTCCCATGTGTAACTTCCCCACAACTCCAACCTGCAGCCCACCTCTCCCTCCCGCCTTTCCCTCCTTCACAGCAAAGGATCAATGTGGCGGATCCACCAGTGCTCTGCCCTCCCCACACCTCCATGCTGAGGCTGACGCTGCAGGATAAGTACCCAGAATCATGGAGCCCCTGCCTCGTTGCCACCCAAACCCCCTTTCCCGGCCTTCATCTCCCCCCCCCCAGCAGCCTTCACCTCAGCAACACTAGCCCCCAGTTGTGCTCCGAGAGAGCCTCACCGCAGCCTTCTCCCACCTGAACCAAGGAACGGAGGGAATTGTTCTTCGTTCTTGTTCTTCGGGAGAGATGAGGTGCCGGGCCTGCCTCTGCTAAAATAGAGGCCACCCTTGGACAGGTAATCTTCGACTTACAATCCTCGTTTAGTGACTGTTTGAAGTTACAGTGACACTGAAAAGGGGACATGACCAGTTTTCACACTTACGACCGTTGCCGCATCTCCATGATCATGTGATCAGAATTCAGATTTGGGGCTAACAGGATTCGGCTAAGAGATAAACCGAGTTTGGCCCAGGTGATGTCCAAAACAAGGAGGAAGGAGGGTGCTGCCTCCATTTTGTTACATTTGTTTCTCTGCATTTTTGCAACTTCCAGGAGGGACCTTGAAGAGTATGGAAGGTTGGGCTCCTCTGCGGAATAGTTTTCCAGACGGAGTCAATGCAGGGAGTGAGAGAAAATGGAGGAACAGAGCATAGCATGCATGGAGAAAGGTTTTTGGAAATCACTTGTCTTCTTTGAGGTGTCATTTCTTGGCTGTGCCCTCTGGGGCCTCTGTACTGCACAGGATGGCTGAGAGAAAAATGAGGAAGTGAACACACGTTTGTCTGAGAGAATGTGCATTTTCTCTCTTCCCTTTACTTTCCTCTTCATCATCACCTCTGCCACAACCTAGACAGGCATGAAGGAAGCAGCGAAAGAAGAGAAAGATTTCTGGCTCTTCCCTGGAGGATCTGGGTCAGTGGTGGGTTCCTCCCGGTTTGGTCTGGTTCGGCCGAGCCGGTAGCGGTGACGATATGACGTCACCGAACCGGTTCTCCCCCCCTCCCACGTTATTCTTACCTTTTATTTGGTCCCACCCCCAATCTATTGCTGCCTCCTGAGTCCCAGCTGATGACTAGAGGGAAAAAACCTGTTTAAACTCTTGCCGCGGGGCTTCAAAGGGCCGCCCTACGGCTGATCAGTGTTAAAAGCAAACAAACGAGTTGGGTCGTACGTGCGAGGACTGGTCGTAAGTGCGAGGACCTTCCAGAAATGACTCTGACCAGCTAGCCACGCCCACTTAGTCACATGACCTCCAAGCCACACCCACAAAATAAGCCACGCCCACAGAACCGGTAGTAAAAAAATTTAGAATCCACCCCTGATCTGGGTCAACCCAAAGGTGCTTTTTCTAAAGACATCTGGATTTTCTTGGTTTTTTCCTTAAAAACATTTCACTTCTCATCCAAGAAACTTCTTCAGTTCTCCAGTTCCCAACTCTTGGATGAGAAAAGAAATGTTTTCAAGGAAAAAACCCAAGAAAATCCAGTTGCCTTTTGAAAAATCACCTTTGGGACCACCATGACCCAGATGATTGAGCATCTCCACAGACATCCTGGCTCAACATGGTCCACAGGAACTCTCAACGGACTCTGGATGTCCTGCTTGTGGAAGGATGCTATGGGGAGGGGAAAGGAGGAGGCAGAGGCCCAGGGTGGGACTTCCCGAGCCCTCAGGAAGAAGCCCCTCATCTGTGCCCCCTCCCCTGTGTAGTTAACTTCCACGAAGTCACTAAACACAGCTGTTCTCAGAAGCTCTGGAGATGAACATCTGCACCATCTCTCCATCCGTTGCCCTTTCATCCTTCAAAGAAGCCTCACTTGGTGGTTTCAGGCTCTGAGGTTGGTTGCAGCACCAACAGATGTGAAATTGTGGAGGTGTGTAAGTCAGGGGGAAAAGAGTACAGTACCCCAGGCAGTGCATGAAGCAAGGACACGAAAATGGTTCCCTCTGCCTCCGATACCCACCCATTCCTGGAAAAGTAAATCAACCAAAGAAAATATTATGGTTCCTGATATGGGACCTTTCCATTCCTTGGGGCTCTTTCAACCTCCAAGCACAGGGATTGTGGGGGAGGGAGAGGTGGGGGCTGGTAGAGAGATGCTTTGTAGATGGTGCCAAAATCTCAGGACAGCACCATGGAAGATACACTTCTTGGAAGTCCTCTGTTTTCCATAGAAACCAAAAGGGAGGAGCAAAGCAATTAAACAGGCAGGAAAACATCTCCCATAAATCAATAGACGGGAGCAACTTAAGAATGCCCGATGCCAAGAAAAAAAATCATTTTCTATTGTTCATCTATGGCAGTGATGGCTAACCTTTTTGCCATCGCGTGCCAGGAGAGTAGGGGGCGGGGGAGGTTCGCGCATGCGTGTGGCCACACCCATAATTCTATGAGCCCTGCCCTGCGCATGCGTGCGCAACCCCCCTCCCCCCTGTTTCTGGCATGCGATGGCCTGGTAGGCCCGTTTTTCTTTCTTACCTGGCTCCAGATCCTCTCTATGCATCTGGGAAGGGCGAAAACAGCCTTTCCCTCTCCCTCTGAAGCCCTCAGGAGGCCTGAAAGGGCCCATTTCCCAACTCCCGGTGGGACAGGAAGTGACGTTTTTTGCTCTAGGAATCTCTGGAGGCTGGGGACAAACCCCTGTGCATCTTTGATGGACACCTGAGATGCCAGAGGTCGACCTCGAGGCACCTTGTGTGTGGGGTGCCGCAAGGGTCGGTCCTCTCGCCCCTTCTGTTCAACATTTATGTGAAGCCGCTGGGTGAGATCATCCGTGGTTTCGGGGTGCAGTTCCACCAGTACGCCGATGACACTCAGCTGTACATCTCCACCCCGGACCACCCCAATGATGCCCTTAACGTGATGTCCCGGTGTCTGGAGGCCATGCGGATCTGGATGGGGAGAAACAGGCTCAGGCTCAACCCATCCAAGACTGAATGGCTGTGGCTCCCGGTGTCCCAATATAGTCAGTTGGTGCCATCTCTGACTATTGGGGGTGAGTTGTTGGCCCCCACAGAGAGGGCTCGCAACTTAGGTGTCCTCCTGGATACACGGCTGTCCTTAGAAGAACATGTGACGGCCGTGGCCAGGGGGGCTTTTTATCAGGTTCGCCTGATCCACCAGTTGCGTCCCTTTCTGGATCGGGACTCCCTATGCACGGTCACTCATGCCCTCGTCACTTCTCGCCTGGACTACTGTAATGCTCTCTACATGGGGCTCCACTTGGGGACCACCCGGAGGCTCCAACTGGTCAAGAATGCGGCCGCGCAGGTGATTACGGGGGCGACTTGGCACTCCCATGTGACACCTCTCCTGTGCGAGCTGCACTGGCTCCCAGTGGTCTTCTGGGTGCGCTTCAAGGTATTGGTTCTCATCTTTAAAGCGCTCCATGGCATAGGGCCTGGGTATTTATGAGACCACCTTCTGTCACCGATAACCTCCCACCGGCCAATACGCTCCCACAGAGAGGGTCTCCTCAGGGTGCCGTCGGTCAGGCAATGACTGACGACCCCCAGGGGGAGAGCCTTCTCGGTGGGGGCACCCGCCCTCTGGAATGAGCTACCCCCAGGAATACGACTGATCCCAGACCTCCATACTTTCCGTAAGGCCCTGAAGACTTTCTTATTTCAGCAAGCCAGGCTGGCTTAAAAATATTTTAATGGATTAATTTTAGTGAGGGGTTTTAAATTGGGAAAGCCTAAATTGATTTAATTATTTTTAAACTATCTTAACTTTTATATTGTATGTATTTTAATATTTGGCTGTTCACTGCCCTGAGTCCTTCGGGAGAAGAGTGGTATATAAATTTAATAAATTGAATTGAATTGAGGAAAAGGAGTGAGAGGGAGGGATAGGAGGGGGGGAGGAAGGAGGAGAAGGCAAGAGAAGGAGAAGGGGAGGAGGAAGGGGGAGGGAGGAGGGGAGGGGAAGAGAAGAAGGGGAGGAGGGAAAGGTGAGGAGGGAAAGGGAGGGAAAGGAGAGGGGGAGGAAGGGGAGGGAAGGAGAAGGGGAGGAGGAAAAGAAGAGGAGGGAGAGGGGAAGAGAAGGAGAAGGGGAGGAGGGAAAGGAGAGGGGGAGGAAGGAGGGAAGGGGAAGAGAAGGGGAGGAGGGAAAGGAGAGGAGGGAGGGAAAGGAGAGGGGGAGGAAGGAGGGAAGGGGAAGAGGAAAAGGGGAGGAGGGAAAGGAGAGGAGGGAAAGGGAGGGAAAGAAATGAGGGGAAGAGAAGGAGAAGGGGAGGAGGGAAAGGAGAAGGGGAGGGGGAGGGGAAGAGAAGGAGAAGGGGAGGAGGGAAAGGAGAGGAGGGGGAAAGGAGGGGGGAGAAAGGAGGAGAGGAGAAGGGGAGGAGAAGGGGGAGGGCAACATGTCTGAACTCTGCACCGTCTCTTTTCACTTTCAGTCTTTTTTCTCATTAATAGAAACGCAAATTGCTTACAGATCAAACACGGACTTCTTTAAAGGAGGCTCAGCTTCACGCCAAGGGAGGAAGGAAGGGTTTCCTTCTGGGAAAAGAGCTGGGGAAGGAGGGAGAGGAAGAGAGAAGGATCCAAGCCAGGACCCTGGCTCTCCCCCTCCTTCCCTCTTCCCTCGCTCTCAGAAACTCACCGCAAAAGCCTCCCAGCACTAGAGGCCTCAGCGCCGCCGCGAGGGACAGGAGGGGTCCCTGGTGCAGCGGCATCGCCCTCCGAACAGGGAGGCCTTTGGCACCTGTAAGCAGGGCCGGATTTAGATGAAAAGAGGCCCTAGGCTATTCCACTTATGAGGCCCTTTCACCTATAGTGGACCCAGTCCTTGGGGGTCTCCATCTT
The DNA here is from genome assembly GCF_029215685.1 of Pituophis catenifer annectens. Classification (NCBI taxonomy): domain Eukaryota; kingdom Metazoa; phylum Chordata; class Lepidosauria; order Squamata; family Colubridae; genus Pituophis; species Pituophis catenifer. Next base: position 13,693,500 of record NW_027256882.1, on the reverse strand, counting down.
TTGTGTCTCTCCCTCCTTCCCTCTCTGGAGGCTGTGGAGATCAAAATTTGGAGGCCCATTTTTGGCCTCCCAGGGCCTCCGCGCCAGTGGTGGATTGCCCCCCGGTTCGCACCGATTCTATAGAACCGGTAGTAAAACCGGTGGGAAGCCCCGCCCACTGACCCCAATGTCACCAAAACGCTTCTGTGCATGTGCAGAAGAGCGCACGCGCGGCCCCACTGCAAACCGGTAGTAAAAGGCAAGTAGAACCCAGCCCTGCTCTGCGCGTCCCATTTTTGGCCTCCTCAGCCTCCAGAAGGCAGGTGGGGGCTGGCAGGTAGGTGGGGCGATGTGTGCAGGGCAGCCTTGTGGTCTATGAGATAGCGGCTTTCCGTGAGAATCATGTCCCCCACGTATCTGCCTTTCCTTCTGATTGGATCTTTTCCCCCTTTCCTCCTGTCCCTTTCCCCCTTTCCCTTCCCTTCTCTTCCCTTCCCTTCCCAGTGACTTTTGTTCTCTCCTCTCCCCTCTTTTTTCCTTTACTGCTTCCTCCTAAAAGTGATCTTATCTGCAAATGTTAAAACCGGATTTAGAACAAAAACAGTAGAAACATTTGGGGGGAGGTGAAGCCCTTAAGCAAATGAAAGATCAAGTAGCAGGCAGTCAACTCAAAAATGGACAAAGACTTTCCTGCTAACGAGAGGATTTTAACCCTAGAAGGCCACGATTTACAAAAAGGGCGGCATGCCCACATTTGGGACGTAGAGAAGAAAAGGAAAACATACTTTCATAGACACAAAATTAGAGACTCATTGATACAAACATGGATCCCGATTAGGCAAAGATATTACAAAAAAGTCCCAAGTTGGCTCTCTACGATGGAGGCCCTGATCTACCCCAATAGATGGGGAATGGAGAAAATGGGCAGGTATAAAGACATTTTATTTATTTATTTATTTATTTTAAATTTATATACCGCCCTTCTCCCTGAGGACTCAGGGCGGTGTACAGCCAGAATTAAAAAAAACATGGAATACAAATATTAAAAACAATTAATATATATATAAATTTGGCCCAAAATTAAAAATACAAGCCAATTAAAACATTTAAAATTTCTTCTTAAGCCAGCCCAGCTTGCTGGAAAAAGTGGGTTTTAAGGGCACGGCGGAAGGCGCTAAGGTCTTGGATTCTCCTTATCTCTGGGGGCAGCTGATTCCAGAGGGTAGGTGCCCCCACAGAGATCTATATCTTAGATAAAGGAGGGAATCTCAAATCAAATAACACTTTGAGAGAGCAAGGAATAATTTTAGATTGGTGGACCTATTTACAAATAAAATCCAGATATCAGAAAGACAAAGAACAATACGGCTTAGAATTTGGACCTAATAGGTTGGATAAAGTCCTGATGGGAACAGGCAAAAAGATTTTGGCTAAACTATATAATTATTTATTAGATGATGATAAGTCCGAGGATACAGCAAAGAATCAAATAAATGCATGGGAGAAAAATATTGGATGAGATATAAATTTTAGTGAATGGGAAGAGGCATGGAATAGGAACCTTAAATTGACCAGAGCGGCGACATACAAGAAAAACCATTACAAGATGCTCCATAGATGGTATTTAGCCCCGGCTAGGCTAGCAAAGATATACCCCAATATACACCCTAATTGTTGGAAATGTGGCCATGGTCAAGGCACCTTCTTTCACATGTGGTGGACATGCCCGGAAGCGAAAGGATATTGGAGTAAGATCAGGAGATGGTTATACGAAATAACTGGGGAAGATATTGAATTAACACCAGAAATATTTCTCCTGGGAATAGTTAAGAAGCCATACGGAAAGGAAAAGATCCACTTAATGATTCATATAATTACAGCCTCCAGAATGGCGTATGCACAGTATTGGAAAGAGAAAACCCAACCACCAGAAGAGCTTATAATTAGGAAAATACTGGAGTGCGCAGAGATGACTAAATTAACTTATGAATTAAACGATGATGAGAAGTCAGATTATTATATTGAGTGGGAAAGGTGGTATAAATGGATGCATGATAAAATGAAAGAAAGACCAAAAGATGTGTTAAATAATGGTAAAAAGTAATTTGAAATATCACCAGAAATATTTTTCTGTATAGTTAAAACACTGCACATCTGATGTTAATTGAAAATGTCAATATATTTATGTTTTTTTAAAAAACTCAATAAAGTTTTTTCCAAAAAAAAACAAACTTTCCTGCTATTGTTGCCCATCATCCCTCTCAAAAGAGAAGTATATAACAGGATATTTGTTGGGGGTCCTGTGCAGTCCCTCCCCAACCCTGCTGTTCTTGGGCATTTTTACAAGAGAAGTTGATTCTTCTTTGAGTCAAGTTTATTCTTGCTGCTCTCAGCATAGATCTTGTTAAATTATGTTTCTTGTAGGGGGTCGTCCCCCCCCCGCGAGATTACCCCTATAAAATCAATTGCAAGTTGATTTTCAAATTTAAATTCCAAGATTTTCTGCATTGCACTTTCTGGACTTTTGAGTTCTTCTGTGCATTTGCTATACGAGACAAAGCATTCCTTCTGATTCATGGCATTCTCCCTGTCTTTATGGAGAAAATGGATATTGCAGCATTGAAAAGATAAATGGGGCCTTTAACTCAATGGGGGGAGGCCCTGACTACACTCAACAGGTAAGTGGATGACCTGCATGCGTAGACTTGTAGGGACAAATATAATGAAACATGAGACTTGTTATTACAAAATATAGTGTTAAAAGAAAACAACAGCCTTTTCTTAGGGGCCTGCCCCCCCCCACAAACACTCTGCTGCACCCCGCACTCCCCCCCCCCGCAATGCTTCAGGTCCTCCAGGCACTTCAGATTGTAAAAAAAACAACACATTTCTTCTGATTCTCGCCCCCCCCCCCCCAACAATCCTGTGAGGTAGGCAGAGGTGAGAAATACCCTTTCTGGGCTGAGGGTGAGAGGCGAGGCTCCCGGAGAACGAATGGTCGCAGGGCTGCCTTGGCGGAGTCTCCTGCCCAGGACCGAAGAAGGAGCCGATGGCCGGAGACGAGAGAGGGAGGCAAGGACTGTCATTTGGCATCCGGTGGCTGATGACCGCCCCAACGAGGGTTAAGAGAGGCGGGGCAGAGTCTCCTTATATTGTGCAAGGATGCTATGGGACGATAATAGTTTCTTTACTGCAGAGAAGGCAGTGGCTTCCTTCCGTCCCCAGGTCCAATTCGCCTTCTTGTTTAGCAGTCGGCGTAGCGGCTCAGCTACTGTCGCCTTCTGTGGCAGAAAAATACGATAAAAGTTTAATGGGCCTAGAAATGCCTGGAGTTCTGTCTGATTCTTTGGGGTGGGAGCTTCCTGTATGGCCTTGATGTTTGGCTTTTGGTAGGGTCTATCCAGGGGTGGGTTTCAATTTTTTTTACTACCGGTTCTGTGGGCGTGGCAGGGGAAGGATACTGTAAAATCTCCATTCCCACCCAACTCCAGGGGAAAGTTACTGCAAAATCCCCATTTCCTCCCCACACCAGGGAAAGGATACTGCAAAATCCCATTTCTTCCCAATCTGCTGGGACTTGGGAGGCAGAGAATAGATGGGGGCGGGGCCAGTCAGAATTTTTACTACCGGTTCTCTGAACTACTCAAAATTCCCACTACTGGTTCTGCAGAACTGGTCTAAACCTGCTGAAACCACTTCTAGGTGTATCCCTGAGCCGTCAATTAAATATCCCAGAAATTCGACTTGTGGCATGGCTATCTGGCATTTTTCCTTTTTTAACCTAAAGTCCGGGCTTCTCGAAACCGACTCAGGACTCTCCTTAGTGGGTGGATGAGATCTTCTTTAACACGAGAACATCATCAAAGTAAGACACCAACCCCGGAATGCCCTGTAGGAGACGTTCCATTATACCAGAGGTCTTCAAACTTGGCCGCTTTAAGACTTGTGGACTTCAACTCCCAGAATTCTTTAGTCAGCTATGCAAATGCTGGCTGGAGAATTGTGGGAGTTGAAGTCCACAAGTCTTAAAGCGGCCAAGTTTGAGGACCCCTGCATTATACTTTGAAAGAGCCCTGGTGCCACGCTTACACCAAATTGCAGCTGGCGGCATTTAAATGCCCCTTTGTGTGTTACAATAGTGGCATCGTCCACCGGCAGTTGCTGATATGCTTGAGCTAAATCGAGTTTTGCAAAAGTTTTGCCCTTTCCTAAGAAGTGCAATAAATACTGAACGACTGGCACAGGGTAGGCACTCTGTTGTAATGCCTTATTGAGGTCTCCCATTTAGCGTGATCAAACGGCCCCAGAACCCCCCCGGGGAATGATGTGGCCTAAAGGTGGAGCTCTTGCCTCACAATCAGGAGGTTGTGAGCTTGATCCTAGGTAGAGGCAGATGTAGGATCTTCTGCTTGGGCAGGGGGTTGGACTAGATGACCTGCAAGGTCCCTTCCTGTTAAAATTGACTGTCTATCTGGGGCCGGAGAGCAAAAGGGACCCTCCCCAACGTTTCATTCAGGTGGGGGCGACTTTGGGGTCTAGGGTGAAAGAGATGGGTTTCCCCATGTACTTGCCCAAACTCTCGTTGAAGACGTCCGCGAATTCCTTGGTCAGCTCCTTGATGCCGTCATCTTGGAAGGACAGTCCTAAACCCAGAGCGTTGAACCATTCCAGTCCAAGCAGGCTTGGCCGGTCCTCTTTCACCACCGTCAACTGCAAAGGTCCGTCAAAATCGTTGAATTTCACTTGGAAGGATCCCCTCCCTATGACGGGGATGTGGTATCCTTGATAGGTCTTTAAAAGTACCTTCTGAGGCGTCAATTGTTTCTTTGCCAGTTCCGGAACCGCCGCCTTTATGGTTTTCCAGGACACGATGGTCATGCACGAACCCGTGACCACCTCCATGTCGCACGGAGACCCTTCGATGAGAACGGTGACGTGGATTTTCTTTAAGGGATGCTCGCAGGGATATTCGCTGATGTACCCTATGGTCATTTGGGGTGTTTCTCTTCTCTTGGGCTTTGGAAACTGCGCTTTTCGGAAGCCCGTTTGTGTTGCAGGCTGCCGCTGGCGGCGCAGGGCAGGTTGGCTGGCACGGCAAGCCCTCGCTATGTGCCCCTTCCGCTCGCATCTTTGGCAAATGGCATCTTGGAATCTGCAGCCCGCTTTGGGGTGATCGCCCCCGCATCTGGCACAAAAAGGCGGCCTTTCTCCCGTCTCCGGATTTCCCGTCTTTCTTTCGAAACGTAGGCGCTGGATTTCATCGCCCTCATCTGTTGAGTCTTCGTTTGCTCTGGCTTCTTCGAGCACCATTTTAAACGTGAGATTAGGATTTGGCAGCAATCTTCTCTGCAGTCTGCGGTCCCTCAATCCCAAAACAAGCCTCTCTAGCATCGCTTCCTCTGGATTTCTGTACTCGCAATGAGCTGCAGCTTTTCGTAGTGCGGCGACGTATTGATCGACCGTCTCCCCTTCCTCTTGACTCCTGCGCCAAAATTCAAATCTGCTCACCATCCTTGACGGTACGGGTGCATAATGCGCTCGTAGCGTTTCCTGGAGCGTTGCCCACGGTACCTTCTGCACCTCGGCTGGTTCCGAGAGCGCTTGAGCCATCTCGAAGACTTCGGGTCCGCAGTGGCATAGGAAAAACGCCCTCTTCCTATTGTCCGGCAGAGCCGATAGATCGTTTGCTTCCAGGAAGCCATTGAATCGCAGCATATACGATTTCCAACTCTCCGTAGCTGGGCTGAACAGAGCTGGTGGGGCGAGCGTGGTCATTTTGGGGAACAAAAAAAAAAAAGCCGATGCAAATTCTCAACTTGCTGCGATGATGGCCGATGCCGTGTGGATGCCCGGCTCAGCTCAGCTTCTCTGTCCTTTTTCCTCTTTGCATCCCGCCTTCCTTGCCAGCGTTAAATGGGAGGACCGACTGAAGAGGCGGGACTCCGTCTGGGGACTCCAGCTCTTCACTGAGTCGATTGGTTCAGCGGGCTCTTTGCCTGGCATTCTAACCAGTGAGGTTGCTCCATTTTCCCGCCTTTCGTGTGAACCAATGATTCACTCAGGTCCGCCTTCCAAGCGGGAAAATAACTTTAGTTTAAACTAAGGTTGGTTTCCCGCTTGGAAGGCGGACCTGAGTGAAGCCTTGGCTTCGCTCCCTATTAACTTATTTACAAAGACCGCCTTTTCTCCGGAGGGAACCCCAAAGGAAGGCGCAGCAACCAGGCAGGCGCTCCGGGGCTCCCGGTTCTTGCCCTGCGGCCTCGGTGTGGAGGCGGAGGCTGCAGAGGGATAAAACCGCTCCCCCCCCACCCCCAGCTCGGGCAAGGAGGGAAGCAGCGCCGGGCTGGGCGTCGGAGTTGCGGGGAGGCTCCAAGCAAAGACGGAGAGGAGACCGGAGAGAGCGAGCGGGGAGGGTCCGGACCTTCAGGGTTTGGCCGTGCCCGGCGGGAGTGACGGGGAAGGGATCTCCTTCCTTCAGCCACCCCCCACCCCCCACCCTTGAAAAGAATCCTACGTCAGGACAAATGGATCGATCCTTTTTTTTCTACAGGAGAGAGTTTGGCAGGTCGAATTGGAGCTGTTTTGAAAAAAAAAGGGGGGGAGCCCCAAACTTTGATTGCTGAAAAATACTTCTCAGTATAAAATTGGGGGTATCTATGTGGCGTCTGTTCTTTTTTTATATCTACATTTCTTTTTGTTCTTCGAATTGGAGCTGTTTTGAAAAAAAGGGGGGGAGGCCCAAAGCCTTGGTAGTACAGTGGTCTAAGGCACTCTGTTATTAACACCAGCTGCCTGCAATTACTGCAGGTTCGAATCTCGCCAAGGCTCAAGGTTGACTCAGCCTTCCATCCTTTCTAAGGTAGGTAAATTGAGGACCCAGTTTGTGGGGGCAATAAGCTGACTTTGTATAAAAATATACAAAAAGTATGAAGGCTATTGCTTAACGCATTGTAAGCCGCCCTGAGTCTCCGGAGAAGGGCGGCATATAAATCAAATTAAAAAAAAAACAAAACTCTTGATTGCTGAAAAATACTTCTCAGTATTAAATTGGGGGTATCTATGTGGTGTCTGTTCTTTTTTTATATCTACATTTCTTTTTGTTCTTGTTTCCTTTCGTTTTGGAGTTTGCATTTTAACTTTCGAAATAAAATATAATTATTGGGGGGGGGAAGACTCCGAATATATCGATAATTCTTTCATTAGCACCAAAGGGACTCAATTTTTTTTGCTGCTTTTCGCGGTGGGGGGAGGGAGGGAGAAAGGCTTTCCAGGTGCCAAGAATTTTTTTTCCTTCCCAGAAGGTGGAGAGGGATCCGATTCTACCTGGGCGCTCCTCTTCCTCCAGGATCTCTCAGTCTTCAAGCAGGTTTCGATTCCAGGCCCAGGCAATGCCTGTCAGGTGAACCGACCCTGAAGTTCTCTTTCATTTCTCAGCTCAGCCTACCTTGCAGGGTTCTTGTGTGGACAAACAGAAAGAATTTTTTTTTTAATTTGATTTATATGCCGCCCTTCTCTGGAGACTCAGGGCGGCTTACAATGCGTTAAACAATAGCCTTCATACTTTTTGTATATTTTTATACAAAGTCAGTTTATTGCCCCCACAAACTGGGTCCTCATTTTACCTACCTTAGAAAGGATGGAAGGCTGAGTCAACCTTGAGCCTGGCGAGATTCGATCTTACTTTAATTGCAGACAGCTGGTGTTAAATTACAGTGCTTAGTCTGTTGAGCTATCCAGGCTCCTGAAATGCTTTATATAAGGAGATCCTGAAGGAAGGGGGTGCCATTGTGGGGGCTGTGCCCCATTCAAAACACGGAGCTGCGCTGTAAAGGGCTTTGGAAGGACCCCCTCCCCTCCCTGGCACCCAACCATACTTGGAGGGCTTCTTTCCAAGGGCCAGCGAGCATCTGCCTTAAGATCGCCTCTTTTTCACAGTTGCTGAAACACACCTGCCATTTCTCCTAAGGGCTTCCAGGAAAGTAGGGGGTAAGCCTCGGTTTCTCTATCTCTCCATCCCCCCCCGCTTTCCCCCCATCTTCCCATAGCATGAAATGATTTGCATAGACAGAAATACTCTTCGCTCCAACTCTCATTCCCCCCCAACAGTATTAGCCACTGTTCTCTGTGTTCGCTGGAAAAAGTGGGAGAAGACCAGATCAGGAGAAGAAAAGATCGCAATAATAGAGTGAAAAGGTAATTCTGTTGCCAAGAAACGGGAACTTCTGTTACCCCTGAAGACCCAATGAAAAAAACCCCCTATTTTCCGCCCCCCTAAAATGACGGGTGAAGGTCTCCGGAGTTCTGAAAGAAATTGAGAAGGAAAACAGCAGCTGGAAGCTACAACCAGATCCCGCCAGAAGATCCCCTGTGGGACGGGGGTCTCTCGGAGGGGCTTCGCAAGAAGAAACAGCCAGCATGTGGTGGGAGTCGTGGAGGCTGCCTTCACACAACCGGGAAGACCAGATCGTTTGGGTGCTCAACTTGGCTGGGGAGAATCGAGCCGATGTGGCGCAGTGCTTAGAGTGCAGTACTGCAGCTACTTCAGCTGACTGCTAATTCAGCAGATCAGCGGATCAAATCTCACCGGTTCAAGGTTGACTCAGCCTTCCATCCTTCCGAGGTGGGTAAAATGAGGACCCAGATTGTTGGGGGCAATATGCTATTTAGTATACTGTCTTTGATGTAAGCCGCCCAGAGTCTTCGGAGAGTGGGCGGCATAGAAATATGAATAATAAATAAAAATAAATAAATAAAAATTTGAAGGGGGTCCCTGCATATTGTTGGATAGGACCCCCCACCTTCCTCCAGGAAAGGAGCAGCACTGATTTTAATCTTCCTTCGTGGACCCGAAGACTTTGATTCGACGGAAAACTCAGAAGGGACGGGACAAGGGCCAAGAGCGGCGCTGCCATTTATTTATTTATTTTATTTTGTTTTATTTTATTTGTATACCGCCCTTCTCCAACAGGACTCAGGGCGGTGAACAGCCATGATAAAACATAACATATAAAGGAGGAGCGCAGGTGTCTGGTCACAGGTGCCAAGGCATGCATTTTTGAAGGGCGATGCCGCTGCCTCGGGTGCCCCTTTTGGTCTTGGGGGCGGCGTTGGGGTCCTTGGGGCTGGAAAGCTACTACGGTGAGTATCTGGTAAGATCTGAGATCTGGGCGAGGAAGAAACTGAAAGGGATCTCTCCCGCCCCCTCCCTCCCTCCCCCTTGCTTCCCTCCTGCTTCGCCCCCTTTAAGAAAGTTTGGTACTTCATTTAAATCTGGCATTCGATTTAAATTTGCTTCGTCTATGTTTTAGGTCCGTTTACAAACATATCAATAGGGACGTGTACACAATATCATGCAGATCTACTTCCTAAAAAGAAGTGTGAGAAGTTTGATATATCCAAATATATGTTATTCTTTATACCGTTTCCATCTTCCCTTAAAATATTAACGGAATCCACAATGGTCTGAGAATCAGCATCTCCACTACATAATTGATAAGTCAAGCTGAAACTACGTTAATCAAGTAAAATTAGCAAACTTCCTCAAACCCCCAAATAAATGACCCAGACCTAATCCACATATCAAAGGATAAGGTCTGCAAACACAGAGTTAAGTAAGTTAGGTCTCCCGGAGGAACTCTATGTTCACAAGAATAAACATAGCTACACACACACACACACACCTCAAGTGTCACCTTAGAATCAGCACATAGACATTTCCACATCCCAGACAAGCAGCCCCCATAAAACTGTGTGGCTGTGTCCCATTTCTCTGCAGTTGCTCCTAAAAGAAACTCTTTTGCTTTTAGGGATAAATATTTCTTCTTTCCTTACAGCTGCCTGGATTTCATTTTTATTTATTCTTGCGCAGCCCCAGTTCGAGTTGGAACCCCAAATTATTCTTGACAGCAGGTTTGGACCAGGGGAGGGGAAAGTGAGACTGGAGAGCAAGTGGATAGTCTTTGTGAGAAACGAAACTGAAAAGTACTGTTGTTGTTTTCATTGTCATGCATCAGGACAAGTTATGGGGGGGTCACTCAGGAAGTTTTTAACAACCCAAACCATCCCTTCCTCTGCAGAAAGGATGGACTGGGGAGGGCAGGGATGTCCTCCAAATGAAGCCCCAGCATGGAGGCTCCTGCAAGTGGGGAGATGCGTCCTCTGTTCGGCGCCTCCTTAAGTTTCTCCCCTTTTAGCCAGAGGATGGCTAGTTCCAAGCGTCCTGATGGTGCTTCTGATGATGATCCTTCTGAGATACAAGTCTACAATAGGCCAGAACACACAGCTGTAGCCGGTTAGTTAGAGAGTGCTGACTCGTGCATGAGGCGATCTACGGTATGCTCTGATTGGTTACTGTAAGCACGAAGGTGGAGTTTCCTTCCACTCCCCACCCCACCCCGCCCTTTTCTTCCCTGGGTTTACAGTAACCAATCAGAGCATGCCGTAGATTGCCTCATGCACGAGTCAGCACTCTCTAACTAACCAGTGTTCATTTACCTCAGTGTTTCTCAAGCTTGGTAGCTTGAAGATGGGTGGACTTCAACTCCCAGAATCCCCCAGCCAGCAGCGCTGGCTGGGGGATTCTGGGAGTTGAAGTCCACCCATCTTCAAGCTTCCAAGGTTGAGAAACACTGCTCTAGAGCAGTGTTTCCCAAACTTGACCCTTTGAAGATGTATGGACTTCAACTCCCAGAATTCCCCAACCAGGCATACTGGCTGGGGAATTTTGGGAGTTGAAGTCCATGCATCTTAAAATAGCCAAGTTTGGGAAACACTGCTCTAGAGGATGGCGATCTGCTAAGTTTAGCCACACAGACGATCCGGTGACGCGTGTTGCGGGAACGCCGCCACAGCGATGTTGCTCAATTCTTCTGGCCCATTGCCCAGGCAAGAGAAGGAAGCCAGGAACTAAAACCACAGGGCTAAAGTCTGAAATGTCTCTTTTCCCATTTACTGTCTGTTCTCACAGAAATACAAGAGCCTTGATAGTACAGTGGTCTACACACCCTGTTATTAACACAGCTGCCTGCAATTTACTGCTGGTTCGAATCTTACCAGGCTCAAGGTTGACTCAGCCTTCCATCCTTTCTAAGGTAGGTGAAATGAGGACCCAGTTTGTGGGGGCAATAAGCTGACTTTGTATAAATATACAAAAGGATGAAGGCTATTGCTTAACGCATTGTAAGCCGCCCTGAGTCTCCGGAGAAGGGCGGCATATAAATCAAATAAAAAAAAAATGGGAGCTGATTACAAACCAGGTACCAAAGTTTGAAAACCAGGCTCGCTGAAGCACAAGAGAAGGAAAATTTTTTCCTTCTGGGAAAGGAGTTTGCAACTGAGAAGGGCTGGGGGAGAGAAAGACCAAATCCAGGACATGCGCCCCTCCCTTTTTTTTCCTCCCCCCCCCCGTCGCAAATCCTTCCAGAAACTCACCGCAAAAGTCCCCCAGCACGAAGGACCCCAGCCCCCCTCCCAAGACCAAGAGGGGCTCCCGGTGCAGCGGCATCGCCCTCCAACCAGGCGCCCCCGGTCGCTTAGGCTCTGCCCCGGTTCGGCTCCACAAATAAATCCAACTGCTAAAAAAAAATTCTCCGCCCAGTTTGGGTCCGCGAAGAAGAGAGAAAACAGCGCTGCTCCCTTGGGGTCTTCCGGGAGCCCTGGAGGGAGATGCTGCTTACAACCGGGCAACGGTAGCGCTCAAACGTCCTGGTTCCCCCGGTTGTGTGAATGCAGCCACCGCGACGTCTTCCTCGCTAATTCTTCTTGCGAGGCTCTCCGATCGATCCCCCCCTTCGCCCCATAGAGCTTTGGGGGGATCTTTAGGCAGAAGGTGGCGGTCGATGATCTGAAGGGGGTTGGCCGGGTGTTTGGGCAGAGTCCGGCTCGGATCCCGCTCCTTTCCGCCAAGCGCCCCGGGAGACCCGCAAAGGAGCCGCGCTCTTTTCCTTTCCTGCTTCGCATCACCAACAGCCCCCGACACGAAGGACCAGGAGCAATTGGGACGCCGGGCGCGGAACGAGCATTTGCACCTGTTGCCGTAATTCGAGGATCGGACTCAATAATGAATTCAGAGTTTTTATATTCAAACAGAAGATCGTTTATTTACAGAAGGCCTTCTATATTCACAGGATGATTGCAGATAGAAGCGAGGAGAATGAATGTACATCATCTTTTATACCAGGGAGGCGGGATTAGAAGAGGGGAGTGGTTAGTGAGGAATACATTAGGAAGGGGAGAATAAGTTAACTCTTGATACTCCATGGATATATATTTCTTTCATTCAAGAATGAGGCATTTACCCATGACAGCACCTGCCACCGCAGATGCCTTCGCCTCGCCAATGACAGCACCGCTCTCTCCACCCCTTTGGCCCCTATCTTGCTCCCTCCGAGCTCTGCGGAAGTTCTCCTCCCGTCCAAAGTTCTCGGGTCAGTGAGGGAAAGAGAGAAAACGGTAAACAAACAAAAAAAAAAGTTTGTTTTGCACGTAATAAAAGGTGCAGCCAATGGAGAGAAGCCTCAGGTGCAGGGGTGAAATCCAGCAGGTTCTGGAGAACCGGTAGCAGAAAGTTTGAGCAGTTGGGAGAACCAGTAGCGGAAATTTTGAGTAGTTTGGAGAATCAGCAAATATCACCTCTAGCTGGCCCCCGAGCGGGGTGGGAATGGGGATTTTGCAATATCCTTCCCTCAGTAGTGGGGAGTGAATGGGGATTTTGCAGTATCCTTCCCCTGGAGTGGGGTGGGAATGGAGATTTTGCAGTATCCTTCCCTCAGAAGTGGGAAGTGAATGGGGATTTTGCAGTATCCTTCCCTCAGAAGTGGGGAGTGAATGGGGATTTTGCAGTATCCTTCCTCTGGAGTGGGGTGGGAATGGAGATTTTGCAGTATCCTTTCCTCAGAAGTGGGGAGTGAATGGGGATTTTGCAGTATCCTTCCCCTGGAGTGGGGTGGGAATGGAGATTTTGCAGTATCCTTCCCCTGCCACGCCCACCAAGCCACACCACGCCCACCAAGCCACGCCCACAGAACCGGTAGTAAAAAAATTTGGATTTCACCACTGCTCAGGTGTTTATCTTTCTGAGAATAGCAACAGTGTTCTAAGCAGATCTTTGTGTGGGCGCGCAGGTGTGCGCTGTGCCAGAGGGTTTGGGAAAGAAGTTTCTGGGCCTCTGCTCCCTCTCTTCCAACAAGGGGTTTTCTCTTTTTTTAGACGTCCACACCTTGATGCGAAATACCAGAGGGATACTAGATAGGGGACTGCAGCTAGTAACTGTGAGAAGGATTTTGGAGTCCTAGTGGACAACCATTTAAATAGGAGCCAGCCGTGTGAAGCAGCTGTCAAAAAAGCCAAAACAGTTCTAGGCTGCATAAACAGAGGGATAGAATCAAAATCACGTGAAGCGTTAATACCACTTTATAATGCCTTGGTAAGGCCACACTTGGAATATTGCATTCAGTTTTGATCGCCACGATGTAAAAAGGATGTTGAGACTCTAGAAAGAGTGCAGAGAAGAGCAACAAAGATGATTAGGGGACTGGAGGCTAAAACATATGAAGAACGGTTGCAGGAACTGGGTACGTCTAGTTCAATGAAAAGAAGGACTAGGGGAGACATGATAGCAGTCTTCCAATATCTCAGGGGCTGCCACAAAGAAGAGGGAGTCAAGCTATTCTCCAAAGCACCTGAGGGCAGGACAAGAAGCAATGGGTGGAAACTAATCAAGGAGAGAAGCAGCTTAGAACTAAGGAGAAATTTCCTGACAGAACAATTAATCAGTGGAACAACTTGCCTCCAGAAGTTGTGAATGCTCCAACACTGGAAGTTTTTAAGGAGACGTTGGATTACCGTTTGTCTGAAGTGGTGTAGGGTTTCCTGCCTAAGCAGGGGGTTGGACTAGATGACCTCCAAGGTCCCTTCCAACTCTGTTATTCTATTGTATTCTATTCCTCGGATGGCTTGGTAAATGAATTCCATAGAGACTTAAAGAAGACAGCTCTTCACTCTTCAGGGTTAATGCCCGTAGCTCCCTAAGGCCTCTTGCTGGTCTAGCACAATTGATCACGGTGGGTGACAACGTCCTGCTGACTTGACTGGGCCCTTTCTGGCAGCCGACCCATCTCCAGCGTTCAATGTCCACCAGCGCTCCGCCTCTGCCACCGGCTGGGAATTCTTACTTCTACCATTAGCACAGGGCTGGGGCTAGCAAGAGTGTGCAGGAAACATCTCCAGGCACCCGGAGAGACAGAACTCCTGCATTAATCATCTGCGCTACTATTAATCTTCTCATCGTTCCCACCACCCATCTCCTCCCACTTATGACTTTATGACTGTAATTTTGTTCCTTGTATCCTTACAATTTATATTGATATTGTTTCCTGATTGCTTATTTGTTCCCTATGACTATCATTAAGTGTTGTACCTTATGATTCTTGATGAACGTATCTTTTCTTTTATGTACACTGAGAGCCTATGCACCAAGACAAATTCCTTGTGTGTCCAATCACACTTGGCCAATAAAGAATTCTATTCTATTCTATTCTATTCTATTCTATTCTATTCTATTCTATTCTATTCTATTCTATTCTATTCTATTCTATTCTATTCTATTGGTCGTTTGCATGCTGAACTTTTGCTGCTGAGAACTTTAAGGGGGGGTGTCGCTGTGTGTTGTGGGCAAAGTCAGGATAGGACCTTCCAGAGTTCCAGAGGACGTGCAAATAGCAGCGCGGTTTTGTGGCGGATCCGCGGATTTAGCGCGGGGCAGAAAACTTCAATGGAACTGGGGAGGGTGGGGGGGAGAACGGGACGGGAAGCGATGCTGTTATATGTAACTTTGTTGCTGGTATCCTTACGATTTATATTGATATTGTTTCCTGATTGCTTATTTGTTCCCTATGACTATCATTAAGTGTTGTACCTTATGAGTTGTACCTTGGTGGCGCAGTGGACTAAAGTGCTGTTAAAGTAGCACTTAGGTGCCAGCTGCCTGCAATTACTGCGAGTTCAAATCTCACCAGGCTCAAGGTTGACTCAGCCTTCCATCCTTCCGAGGTAGGTAAAATGAGGACCCGGATTGTGGGGGCAATAAGCTGACTTTGTATAAAAAATAACACCGCTTGGGGGGGGGGGGGCGAAAGCCCTACTAAGCAGGTATATACAAAAGTATGAAGGCTATTGCTTAACGCATTGTAAGCCGCCCTGAGTCTCCGGAGAAGGGCGGCATATAAATCGAACCAACCAACCAACCAACCAACCAACCAACCAACCAACCAACCAACCAACCAACAAACAAATAAATAAATAAATAAATAAATAAATAAATAAATAAATGATTCTTTTTTTTTATTGCAAAAGTTTTACAATTACATTTTCACCCCATTTTCCCCCCCATCCCACCCCCCAGACTCCACCCTAACCCCCCCAAACCCCCCCTAACCCTCCCCCCCGACTTCCACAAAATATAATCCCATCAAAATCCCCTTTTTATAAAACTTGAACCCCTCAAACCCGCTTAAAATTTTTTTATCTTCACAGTATTCATACATTTCTATTTTTATATAATACTTTCAATGAAAAACTATTTGGTACTTCCTAACTTGATATTTGTTCTGCACATAATCTATCCATAAATAAATGATTCTTGATGAACGTTTCTTTTCTTTTATGTACACTGAGAGCGTATGCACCAACACAAATTCCTTGTGTGTCCAGTCACACTTGGCCAATAAAAAAAATTCTATTCTATTCTATTGGTAGACTTCGGAGGCGCGAAATGAGCTGCTGTCTTCGGCGGCAGGGGCAAAGGACTCTTCCCCACATCAGGCACATAAAGGAACAAACGCTCTTGTCTTTCTCCGTCACAGGTCCGGGCAGGGCGGGGCGGAGATTTTCCCCGGAGCTCGGGTTGCGGGGAAGGCTGGCCGGAGGCGTAGCCTAAAATGCCCGCTATTTAAAGCGGGCGCCGGGCCCTGCGGGAGATGATTTTAGCGGAGCCGAAGCCTTTTGATAGCGGAGTGCAGGTTAAATGTGATGCTGGCGATACTTCCAATTCTGGGTGCGAACCGGAGTCTTCGGTCGTAGGTGCGAAGGTGCAAGTGGTCGGAGAGCGATGCCGCTGCAACGGGCGCTCCTCTTGTTCCTGTGGGCTGTGCTGGAATCCTTTGTGCCGGGGGGCCGCTGCGGTGAGTTTTTGGAAGGGTTTTTTTTTTTTTTTTTAATTTGATTTATATGCTGCCGTTCTCCGGAGACTCAGGGCGGCTTACAATGCGTTAAGCAATAGCCTTCATTCTTTTGTATATTTTATACAAAGTCAGCTTATTGCCCCCACAAACTGGGTCCTCATTTCACCTACCTTAGAAAGGATGGAAGGCTGAGTCAACCTTGAGCCTTGGAGAGATTCGAACCAGCAGAAATTGCAGGCAGCTGTGTTAATAACAGGGTGCACTAAACCCCTGTACTATCAAGGCTCTTTTTTGCGAAGAAGCTGGAGAAAGCTGAAAGCGAGGAGGGGGACGCGGATCCTCCCTGGGTCTCTTCCCCCCCCTCCTCCACATTCCAGCAGGAAACGTCTCCCTCCCCCCCCCTTGGCTCCGCTTCGCTTAAGATCTTTTTGTATTCAGTTTGTAGTTTCGAGCAAGGACTGAAAATGAATGGGATCGTTCAACTTTCACCCAGTGTCTCCTTGGGTTAAATCTGCTTTTGCAAAATTTTCTGGCATCCAGTTATGAAGCAGAGATCTATACACACAATATAGAATGAAGTTTGTAATAATAATCGTTTGCTATTGTGGGACGATCACTTCGGGTGTTTGATTTGTAATCAGTTCGGAGTGCAGTTCTGAGAAAGGAGTGAAAGCCAAAAGGGAATGTTTTACTTTAGACTTGCAAAAGTCTAAAGGGGTGGGCAACTGTGGCCCTTTTACAACCTTTGGACTTCAACTCCCAGAATTCCTGAGCCAGCCAAGCTGGCTCAGGAATTCTGGGAGTTGAAGTCCAAAGGTTGTAAAAGGGCCACCCGTTAGAGCATCCCACTCCGCAACCTTGGGGAGGGGGTGGGGACAAGCCCGCCTTTCGAACCAGTTGAGCTGCACGCGCATGCGCGCTGCACCCCAAGCAAGGAGAGAAGCAACCTAGAAGTGAGAAATTTCTTTACAGTGAGAACCATGAATCAGCGTTGGAACAACTTTCCACCACAAGTTATGACTGTTCCATCACTGGAGGCTTTTAAGAAGAGACTGGACAGTCTCTTCTTCTCTATAACATCTGGAATGTTATAGGGACTTGTGGACTTCAACTCCCAGAATTCCTGAGCCAGCCATGTTAGCTCAGGAATTCTGGGAGTTGAAGTCCAAAGGTTGTAAAAGGGCCACCCCTTAGAGCAGTGTTTCCCAAACTTGGCTATTTTAAGATGTATGGACTTCAACTCCCAGAATTCCCTAGCCAGTATGCCTGGTTGAGGAATTCTGGGAGTTGAAGTCCATACATCTTCAAAGGGTCAAGTTTGGGAAACACTGCCTTAGAGCATCCCACCCCGCAACCTTGGGGAGTGGGTGGGGACAAGCCCGCCTTTCGAACCAGTTGAGCTGCACCCCAAGCAAGGAGAGAAGCAACCTAGAAGTGAGAAATTTCTTTACAGTTAGAACCATAAATCAGCATTGGAACGACTTGCCACCACAAGGTATGCCTCTTCCATCACTGGAGGCATTCCATTATCTGGAATGTTATAGGGACTTCAACATATCTATCAACATAATAGTTTTAAATTGGGGTATTTTTAAATTTCTGGGGTTTTAATTGAGCCAAATTTATTTAATCATTTTAAATCTTAATTACTGTTTTGTCTTGTGTTTTTAAATAGGCTGTACACCGCCCTGAGTCCTTCGGGAGAAGGGCGGTATAGAAATAAAATAATAATAATTGAAGTCCACCAGTCATAAAAGGGACATAGTTGCCCACCTCTGTTAAAAGGCATCCAGCTTGAGGAGGGGGTTGGACTAGAAGACCTCCAAGGTCCCTTTCCCACTCTTGTTATTCTGCGTTTACAAGACAGGCGTAAACCTGGCTGGTGAGAACTTTAAGGGGGGTCGCTTTAAGGGGAGCGGAGCTCGGAGTGGGCAGGGCGGGTCGCTGAATTGGCATAATTTAAGAGTTGCGCCACGAGCTGCGGTCTTCGGTGGCTGGTCCCAGGGACCCGAGCGTGCTCGGAAGGCGGAGTTGTGGGGGTGGGGAGGTTGGAGCGGAAGCGTAGCCTGCGTGATTAATAGCGGAGTACAGATTGATTTCATCAGCAACCCTCGGCGCTTACAGTTTCTGGGTGCCAACTGGTGTCTTTGGTCCCTGCACCGGGCGCCCCTCTCGCTCCTGTGGGCTGTCTGTGCTGGGATCCTTGGGGCGGGAGGCGCTGCGGTGGAGTTTCTGGAAGGGTTTGCGGTGTGGTGGGAGGCAGGTGAAAGCGAGGGGGTAGGAAGCGTGTCCCGCCTAGGTCCCCCCCACATTTACCCTCCGTGGCAAGTTCCTTTCCCAGTAGGAAACGTCTCCCGTCCCTCGCTCAGCCTCGTTTAAGAACTTTTTCTATTTTAATTGCAGGGTGGATTTGATTTAAATCGAGTCGATTTAAATCACAATTTAAATCATGATTTAAATCACTAGTAAAAAGGCTTGATGTAAATCAACTCGATTTAAATCGTAATTTTTAAAGAGCAACTGTCATCTCTGCTGCTCCTTTGACCCGCTGTTGACTCACCGATAGTCCCAGTGTTGCAGAATATACAGCCTCCTGCTACATAACTAAGCTCCATTTCATGCTGAATAAACTAAATTATTGATGTCTTAAATAGAATTAGATTATCTTAAATAGAAATAGATTATCTTAAATAGAAAACTATCTTACGATAGATTTTTACCCCAAAAGTTTTTTATTAAAATAAATTCAATAAAAATAAAAAAAAATCTGATTTAAATAAAAAAAATCTGATTTTTTTTTTAAATCATTGATTTTTATCCACTCTGTTTAATTGTAATCCGTTCCTATTTGTTTTTGAGCAAGGAAGTGAAAATGAACGGCGATCATTTAATATCCAAAATCAGCCCAGCCTCTTCCCGCTTCCTCTAGTAGTTTTTTATTTTCTATTATCAACTTATAAATGAGGGACATATGCACAATATAAGGAAGGTTTTAATAACTGGTTGCTTCTGATTTGGGTGGGGTTTTGCTGATTAGAAGAACAGAACAAATTTGGAAGGGACCTTGATGGACTTCTGGTCCAACCCCCTGCTCAGGCAGGAAACCCCCCCCCCCCCCGTACCATTTCAGACAAATGGTTATCCAATCTCTTCTTAAAAACTTCCAGTGTTGGAGCATTCACAACTTCTGGAGGCAAGTTGTTCCATTGATTAATTGTTCTCACTGTCAGGAAATTTCTCCTTAGTTCCAAGTTGCCTCTTTCCTTGCTTAGTTTCCATGCATTGCTTCTTGTCCTTTCTTCAGGTGCTTTGGAGAATAGGTTGATTCCCTCCTCTTCACAGAAACCCCTTAGATATTGGAGCACTGCTGTCATGTCACCCCTAGTCCTTCTTTTCATATATAAAAGTAAAAAGTTGAAGTTTGATATTATTTCCTTATTCTACTACTGCATCAAAAGGAGTCGGAAAGCAATGTTTTTCTTCTTCTTTCCCCTTTTCCCTTACACTTTTCTCCGTCCCCCTTTTCCTCCCTTATTTACCCATTACTTTCATTTCTCTTTGTACTTCTTCATTTTAAATTTTGATAAATTAATAAATACTAAGAAAAAAATAATTCGTGGTTCCTGTGGGACAATAACTTTTGGTGTTTGATTTGTCATCAATTCTGAATGAATTTCTCAGCAAGAAGTACAAGTCAAAAGAATAGAATAGAATAGAATAGAATAGAATAGAATAGAATAGAATAGAATAGAATTTTTATTGGCCAAGTGTGATTGGACACACAAGGAATTTGTCTTGGTGCATATGCTCTCAGTGTACATAAAAGAAAAGATACGTTCATCAAGAATCATAAGGTACAACACTTAATGATAGTCATAGGTTACAAATAAGCAATCAGGAAACAATATCAATATAAATTGTAAGGACACCAGCAACAAGGTTACAGTCATAAGTGGAAGGAGATGGGTGATGGGAACGATGAGAAGATTAATAGTAGTGCAGACTTAGTAAATAGTTTGACAGTGTTGAGGGAATTATTTGTTTAGCAGAGTGATGGCGTTCGGAGAAAAATGATCTTGTATCTAGTTGTTCTGGTGTGCAGTGCTCTATAGCCTTGTTTTGAGGGTAGGAGTTGAAACAGTTTATGTCCAGGATGTGAGGAGTCTGTAAATATTTTCACAGCCCTCTTTTTGATTCATGCACTATACAGGTCCTCAATGGAAGGCAGGTTGGTAGCCATTGTTTTTCCTGCACTTCTAATTATCCTCTGAAGTCTGTGTCTGTCTTGTTGGGTTGCAGAGCCAAACCAGACAGTTATAGAGGTGCAGATGACAGACTCAATAATTCTTCTGTAGAACTGGATCAGCAGCTCCTTGGGCAGTTTGAGCTTTCTGAGTTGGCGCAGAATGCTTCTCCTTCTTCTCCTTCTCCTTCCTCTTCCTCTTCCTCTTCCTCTTCCTCTTCCTCTTCCTCTTCCTCTTCCTCTTCCTCTTCCTCTTCCTCTTCCTCTTCTTCTTCTTCTTCTTCTTCTTCTTCTTCTTCTTCTTCTTCTTCTTCTTGAATGCTTATTAGAGGATCTTTTGCCCAATTCCAGTGTGTTGTGCCTGGATCTCAAATGAGCAAGAGGAGAAAGTCTGAAAGTCTTTCTTTCAGTCTTAGAGAATGTTTAGAGCTCAGGTCAACTCTTCCTCCTCCCCGCCACCCCCAGCGGGCAAAGGCCGAGGCGTCAATCAGCTCTCTCCTGACCAAACAACTGTGTGAACCTGGAGGGACCCCTCACCAGATGTGCCCAGCTGTTTCCAAGGTCAGCCAAGAGCTGCTTAGGGACTTCTGTTATCAACTTATGAATGAGGGGCATATGTACAATACAACAAAGTTTTTAATCACTAGTTGCTGCTGTGGGACAATAACTTTTGGTGTTTCGTTTGTAATCAATTCTATGTGAATTTCTCCCCCCCCTTTATTTCCAAAGTTAAAATGCAACCCCAAAATAAATGCAAAAAGGACAAAAAAGACAAAAACAGAAACAAAAAAAAAAAACCATGCAGAAACCAAAATATTAAACATACACATAAAATGGGACTCCTCCCTATCATGGCATATTGAGTGGAATAATAGAATAGCATAGTTGGAAGGGACTTTGGAGGTCTTCTAGTTAAACCCCCTGATCAGGCAGGAAACTCTATGCCATTTCAGACAAATGGTTGTCCAAACAGACAGGAAGTTATTTTTCTCCTGCCAATAAATGGCTGATTTTGCAAACAAAGCTGGTCATTTTGTGGCTTTACTCCCTGTTTTTTTGAAGGTGAGATTAGGAAGGACCTAAGATAGCAATATCACTTAGACTTATATACTGCTTCACAGTGCTTTAGAGCAGCGGTCACCAAATGGTGGTCTATGGACCACTGGTGGTCCATGAGAAAATTTTGGTGGTCTGCAGAAAAATTATTTGCATTTTTTATATTGCACTAAATCAGGGGTCCTCAAACTACGGCCCCTGGGACCGATACACGCAATGAACTTTTGAGTTGCTGCAGAGAGTCTCCCTCTTCAGGGTCAGAGGGGACAGAAATTCCGACTTGGGGTCTGCTTTGACCTCCTGGTTCAGGGCTTTGGGAGAAGGCTGGAGGGAAGTGCCGCTGGTGGCGAAGAGCCAGAGGACCTTATTCCAGTGGGATTGCATCATGGCCTGGAACTGGCTGACCATCTCATCTTGCTGAGCCTCCAGGTGCCGGTATCTGGCCTTGCACTCCCGCAGGTCTTCCCTCTGCTTGGAAAGCCTATGCTCCTAGTCCTCAGTCAGATGCTTCTGCTGAGCCTCCTTCTCGGTCAGATCCAATCTGAACTGAGCTATTTTGCCAACTTTTTCTCATAGTGGCTGCTTAGCTCCAACATCTGCTTCCTGTTGGGGCCCTAAGGAGCCCGGGTGGGAAGGGGAGGAGTGGCTGGGAGGGGAGGGGTGAGTAGAGGCTGGCGAGGCTCCCCTCGACATGAGTGACATTGAGTGGGCCATGTCCACCCAGTCACATGACCACCTAGCCACGCCCACCCAGCCGGTCATTAGGCAGATCATATTAGTGGTCTGCGGGATTTAAAATTATGGATTTAGTGGTCCCTGAGGTCCGAAAGGTTGGTGACTCCTGCTTTAGAGCCCTCTCTAAGTGGTTTAAAAAGTCAGCACATTGCCCCCAATAATCTGGGTCCTCATTTTACCCACCTTAGAAAGGATGGAAGGCTGAGTCGACCTTGAGCCTGGTGAGAATTGAACTCGCAGTAATTGCAGGCAGCTGGATGTTAAATGCTGCCTTAGTAGGAGGCATTAGCCTCCTACGCCACTCAGGCTCCTCTTGGTTGATCCGTGCTTTTTGTGCCAGTTAAGTTTGAGGTCCACAGCCACTGCCGTTCGGTACCACTCATGGATGTGATCAGGGACCCCTCAGCAGATGCATGTGTGAAGCAGTTCTGGGTCTAGGCCCTCTTTAAAGAAGTAGACCAGGAGTTCTTCTGCCCAGTCCTGCAGCTTCCCAGCAACTCTTCTGAATTTCCTGAAATACTCTTTGGCAGGGTGACCTTTCTACTTGATTTCACAGACCTTGGATTCAGCTTGTAGGGCTTGGGATTCATTTTTGAATCTAACCCTCAACTCCTGCAAGAAGGCATCAATGTTTCCCAGCTCTGGTGCATCTTCATCGTGAAGCTGGGTCACCCACTTGGCTACTTCCCCCTCTGAGTATGCAGTTACTGCTTGGACCGTGGGGTAGTCACGACCATAGTCGTCGATGTGAGCCCACACCTAGTTCAGGAAGAATGCAAGCTTATCTGGGTGTCCATCGAAGGTGGGTTTAATTGCTGTTGGAGCAGCTGGGTGGGGAGTGGAGGAGCGGGCGCAGGGGGCTGTGGTGGCACCAGAGCAGGAGCCCTTGGACCCAGCTGTGCCTGGGATAGTAAGCCCAACTGGGAGGCACCTGCCACCCCAGCTGGCGGTGTGGGTGGCCAGGCGGGCTGTCCGCTCTATGGCATCTTGGTGGGCTTCACCACGG
This sequence comes from Pituophis catenifer annectens, assembly GCF_029215685.1. NCBI lineage: Eukaryota > Metazoa > Chordata > Lepidosauria > Squamata > Colubridae > Pituophis > Pituophis catenifer. Next base: position 13,670,303 of record NW_027256882.1, on the reverse strand, counting down.
CTCTGGGCTTGACTGCTCTGATGGGACCGGGGGAGGACCGGGGGAAGGCTAGCTGCCTGAGCTGTTGAAGTGGGAACCTGGTCACATCGGGGAGGGAATGTCAAGGTCGACTGGCTCAGGATCACTCTTGTCTGTTTGGCCCTGCATGCTTGCCCCAGGCTTTCGAGGCTCATTTTATTTATTTTATTTTATTTTATTTTTAATTTGATTTATAGGCCGCCCTTCTCCGGAGACTCAGGGCGGCTTACAATGCATTAAGCAATAGCCTTCATACTTTTGTATATTTATACAAAGTCAGCTTATTCCCCACAAACTGGGTCCTCAATTTACCTACCTAAGAAAGGATGGAAGGCTGAGTCAATCTTGAGCCTGGCGAGATTCGAACTTACAGTAATTGCAGACAGCTGGTGTTAATCACAATGCTATCAGTCTGCTGAGCTACCAGGCCCGTTGCTCATCCAGCCAAACCTCTTCAGTAGACCCTCTAAGGTTTGGCTGTGGACTGCCATCCAATATCTCCAGTCCCCAGTGTCAGATTCCGCAGAAACCCCCCCCCCCAGCCAAACAATGTTTCAGTTTGAAGCTTTTATCTTCTCCAGCACTCGCTGACCACCCAAGCAATAAATAATGCAAAGAAAGAATTGACAGAGCTAACATCTGGTGCTCCCCACCACCTTTAAAGAGTTCCCACCACCACCACACCCCCTCTCCTATGTCCCTGCCCCTTCACCCAGTGCTCCCAAAAGTGCTGAGTCACTCTGAGTTATTTTGCAGTTGTACGTTGTGCTTCTGAGGGTCGCCTGCTGCTGGAAACATTCTGAGACAGTTCTGGAGGCCCCGTAAGGGACTTGACAATGTCCGGCTGTTTGCAGCAAGGCTGCCTCCCCTGGGATTGTCCCCTGATGGTCTTTTCTCCCCCTCCCTGAATGGCAGCTCCGACCTGAGCATGCCAGAGCTGACACCCAGACTCATCCAGGTCTAATGGTCCTTTTGCTCTCCACTGTGGGATGGTGGTCACGGACTCCCTCGTCAGGGTCACTGGGAGGTCCTTCACTAGCTCCTGAACTGAACCACGGCATCTGAAGTCCTCTTCCGCTTGATAAAGGTCTCTGATGGTCAGCCATTTGGTGCGGACCTTAGACCTGGGCCCCGTTTCTGGCCTGGATGGCCTCCTGCAGCACTCTGCCAGCCAAAACAGGGTGTGGGGGGGCCACTCATGGCCCTCCCGTGCCCCATTTTTGCTAGCAGAGACACCGTGGCCAATCCTTTGCTAGGCCAGCCCCATGGGCCAGATCTAAGCACTCCACAGGCTGGATTCGGCCCACGGGCCTCGAGTTTGACACCCCTGCTCTATGCTGTTAAGATTTACCTCATGATTCTTTTGTCTGCTGTATATATTGATATAAAATATATTTATTTCTATGAAACTACAAGTTTGTGTCAGTGTCTCTGACTTCATTTGGATACCTGCTGCGCAATTCCCTGGTAAACCTCCACTTGAATGCCATGTCTTCTTTAAGTTGATTTGAAATGGTTACAAATTCATGAAACATTTTGTTGGTTGTGAGCTCTGTGCCTTGCTTTTTTTTCTGCCTCTGAAACTTCTGAAACTCTGTTGCAGAAAAGGCTTTTTTTCTGAAGCTCTGTTTGGAGGCTTTTTTTCTCAAGCTTCTTCAGAGGCTTTTTTTCTCAAGCTCTGTTTGGAGGCTTTTTTCCCTGACACTTCTTTCAGAGGCTTTTATTCTGAAGGACTAGCTGTACTCTGTTCAATTTCCTTTCTTTGGTATTGGTATATAAATTAACCTCTTCCGATCTGTTTGTTATTGTGTCATTCTCCAGATTTGTTAGCATAGTTTGGTTAGAACCTTTACTAATTCTTCTTTTGTTGCTTGCCATATTATTTTAGATAAAAGCCTTTCAGAAGCTTTTTTTCTGAAGCTTCTTTCAGAGGCTTCTTTCAGCCTGTGAAATCTTCGTTTGTGAGGCTAGGCAGGGCTACATTCGGAGTATAAGATTTTCAGCCTCTTTTTGGGGGGGAAAAGGTGCATCTTATACTCTGAAAAATACGGCAATTCTTTCTCAAGGGCAAAGAGAAACTGTTCCCTAACAGAAGAAGCTGAATTAAAAGTCCCCACAATAGAAAGAGAGAGAGAGAAAGAAAAAAGGGAAAGTTCCCATCTTTTGAAGTAAAAAAACAGAGCTATGTAAAAAGTAAAACGAAACATCAGAGTGCTTTTAAAAACTAATAAAATACAAAATTCTTACAATAAGGAGGAGAGGGAGGAGCGGGAGAGGATGGCCAAAGGAGGTCTTCCCACTTATTAAATCACCGTGATGGAAACTCTTGAAATCCTGAGAACTCAGGTGTTGCTGTTTCTGCAGAGCCTCCGGTGGGGAAATTGACTCGCAAGGTGGTGAATGGCAGCCTGGAGGTCCTCACCTGCCAGCCCTTTGGCTTCTACCCCAAGGAGATCCAGGCCACCTGGAGGAGGGACGGAGAGGTCTGCCAGAATGAGACCCTCCAAAGGAACGTGGCCCCCAACTCAGACAGGACCTATTATGTCTGCCTCAGCATTGAGATCAACCCCAAGGAGAGGCACCGTTTTAGGCGTCACCTGGAGCACGAGAGCTTGCTGGAGCCCCTGGTCTTGGCATGGGAAGAGAAAACAGGTGAGAGGCTCTGCATTTGTAATATGTCACCTCTTGGCGAGATGGGTGACATCCAAGGGAACATCCTGCATTTAGTGATGGTAGTGATTTTTGACAGGAGAGTTGGAACTCTTAAGTTGGAACTTAAGAGCAAGGCATGAAAATGTGATACGATACAATACAGTATGATATGATACTATATAGACAAAGGAGATATGGGAGATGTGATATGAAACATTGTAGAATGATCTGATGGGACGACTTATACCAGGTCATTCAATGCCCCTTTCGGCAGACGAGGCTGGATCTTTGTCAGCCCAACAAAATACAGTAGAAAGCAATGTCAGCTACTTCAGTACTACTCGTTTTACAAAACTATGATACTGTAACTATTGTAGTCTGGACATGCTTCAACCTTCCTCCATTTATCGTTATGTAAAGAAAGAAAGGATCTGTGGGACACCTGTACTTAAGCTGATTTCTTGGCTCAGGCCTAAGCACCGTTTATCTGACAGTGCCTGGGTTGTAGATCTTCCTTCTGCCCTTCAAGGCCATTTGCTCTGCCCTCTTCAGCCTCAGAGGGAAGGGAGGCTTCCTTCAGGTGGGGACACTGCCTGGAGGCCAGTTCAGGTTGGGAAATGCTTCCATTGCTCAGCATCTCCATGTCAGGGAAGTCGGCATCTGTCTAATCAGAACCATGTTTCTCTTTCTTTAGCTATAGTGTTATTTGGTTTTGTGGGAGCTGTGATTGTCATAATCAGATGGGCTTCATCATGGCCCCGGGCTTGACTTCTCTGATGGGACTGGGGGAGGGCTAGCTGCCTGAGCTGTTGAAGTGGGAACCATGGCATCTGAAGTCATCCTCCGCTTGGTAAAGGTCTCTGGTGGTCAGCCATTTGGTGCGGACCTTCCGCCTGGGCCCCGTTTCCGGCCTGGATGGCCTCCTGCAGCACTCTGCCAGCCAAAAAACAGGGTGTGGGGGGCCACTCATGGCCCTCCCGTGCCCCATTTTTGCTAGCAGAGGCACCGTGGCCAATCCTTTGCTAGGTCAGCCCCATGGGCCAGATCTAAGAACCCCAGAGGCAGGATTTGGCCCACGGGCCTTGAGTTTGACACCCCTGCTCTATGCTGTTAAGATTTACCTCATGATGTTTTTGTCCACTGTATATATTGATATAAAATATATTTCTATAAAACTACAAGTTTGTGTCAGTGTCTCTGACTTCATTTGGACACCTGCTGCGCAATTCCCTGGCAAATCTCCACTTGAATGCCATGTCTTCTTTAAGTTGATTTGAAATGGTTACAAATTCATGAAACCTTTTATCTAATTTTTCATTTAAAACTTTAAAGTTAATATTTTTAAAAAACTTTCCAAGATGGCTTTAACATTAGAGCAGTGGTTCTCAACCTGTGTGTCGTGACCCCTTTGCGGGTCGAACAACCCTTTCACAGGGGTCGCCTAAGACAGTGGTCACCATCCAATGGTCCTTTGGTGGTCCGCGGAGAAATTTTCGTATTTTTGCAGGTGGTGCAATACGGAAAAAGGAGCACAGCCCTCACCATCCGGAATGAATGGTGCTGTTGTGGCGGTGGGGGAGAGGGTGGCAGAAGCGGGAAGAAGTGGCGTTTGCGATGGCTGGAAGCTGCGGGAGCGAAGCACTACTTTCATTTGCACGGCAACAGCATTCCGCCTCAGTATATTTGTGCCAGCCAGTGGCGCAAGGCAGCCCTCCACTCCTGTCACTTGGGACTCAAAGCGGTAAATGGCGTCTGATCCGGGGAGCAGCCAGATTTTGCTGTCTAATCTGGACGCCAGATCGGCCCCCTGCAAGCTCTCGTCTCTTGAGGAGTGCTCCCTGAAGCGGGGCTGGAAACTTTGGTCGGGCTCCTCAAGAGACGAGAGCTTGCAGGGGGGCAACCTGGTGTCTGCAATGGAGAGCAAAATCCAGCTTCTTCTCTCCGCTGTAAGTACGGCATCAGGATTCATCTCCTGATGCTTGGAACTCGGAGCGGTACATGGTGACTGGTCCAGCGAGCAGCCGGATTTTGCTCTCCATTGCGGCCCCATGCAAGCTCTGGTCTCTTGAGGAGAGCTCCCTGAAGTGGTGCGGGAAATTTTGGTTGGGCTCCTCGAGAGACGAGAGCTTGCAGGGGGCTGATCTGGCATCCGCAATGGAGAGCAAAATCCGGCTGCTCCCCGAACCAGATGCTTTTTACCGCTCCGAGTCCCAAGTGGCAGGAAACGAAGGCTGCTTTGCACCGCAAGTATACCAAGGCGGAATCCTGATGCCGCACTTACAGCAGAGAGAAGAAGCTGGATTTTGCTTTCCATTGCAGACACCAGATCGTCCCCCTGCAAGCTCTCGTCTCTCGAGAAGCCCGACCAAAGGTTCCAGCGCCGCTTCAGGGAGTGCTCCTCAAGAGACGAGAGCTTGCAGGGGGCCAATCTGGCGTCCGCAATGGAGAGCAAAATCCAGCTGCTCCCCGGACCAGTCACCATTTACCGCTCTGAGTCCCAAGCCGCAGGAGGGCTGCCTTGCGCCGCAAATATACCAAGGCGGAATCCTGATGCCGCACTTTCAGCGGAGGGCTGCCTTGGCCACCGGCTGGTGCAAATATACCAAGGCGAATGCTCATGCCATGCAAGTTCAAGTAGTGCTTTGCTCCCACACTTCTTCCGGCCCTCAGTCTCTCAGGGAGATGCTTGACTTCCTCTCAGCCCCAAGACACTGGCTGGCCCATGAGATGAGAGAGAGAGAATGAGAGAGAGAGAGAGAGAAAGAGAGAGAATCAGAATGAGACACAGAGAGAAAGAGACAAAGAATGGAAGAGAGAAAGAAAGAGAGAGAGAGAAAGAAAATCAGAATGAGACAGAGAAAGAGACAAAGAATGAAAGAGAAAGACAGAATGAAAGAGAGAGACTGAGAGAAAGAGACAGAGAGAATCAGAGAGAGTGAGAAAGAATGAGAGACAGAGAAAGAGACAGAGAATGAAAGAGAGAGAATCAGAGAGAGAATGAGAGAGAAAGAGACAAAATGAAAGAGAATCAGAATGAGAGAGAGAGAGTGGGGGAGAGAGCGAGAAAGAGGGGGAGAGAGAAAGAGAGATGGGGAGAGAGAGAAAGGGGGAGAGAGAAAGAATGAGAAAGAGAGAGGGGGAGAGAGAAAGAGAATGAGAGGGAGAGGGGGGAGAGAGAAAGAGAAAATGAGAGAGAGAGAGAAAGAGAGAATGAGAGAGAAAGAGTGAGTGAGTGAGTGAGTGAGTGAGTGAGTGAGTGAGTGAGTGAGAGAGCGAGAGAGAGAGAGGAGGGAGAGTGCCTGAAGGACCCCATCCCGTCACTGGGAGTCCAGGTGCTTCAGCAAGCGGCGTACTGGATTCGTATTAGTGGTCCGCGAAATTTAAAATTATGAACTTGGTGGTCCCTGAGGTCCAAAAGGTTGGGGACCCCTGACCTAAGACCATCAGAAAACACATATTTTCGATGGTTTTAGGAATAACTTTATGGTTGGGGGTCACCACAACATGAGGAACTGTATTAAAGGGTCGCGGCATTAGGAAGGTTGAGAACCACTGCATTAGAGTCATTTGGTTCTTATCTTAAATCTCTTTTTAGGTACATTGTAGAAAATACATAGTATGTCATATCCAAAGTCCTTAATTTATTGTTACTTTAATTTTTAATATGATGGGAATCCTCTTATAGCCAAGCTTTCAGGGTAGACTATAAGTACCATATTTTTCGGAGTCTAAGATGCACCGGAGTATAAGACGTACCTTAGTTTTTGGGGAGGTAAATAAGAAAAAAGCTGATTGGTGGGTGGATAAGCCTTCAGGAATGCCCCCAATCAGCTGTTCCCAGAGGTGAATTTTAGCAACAGGTTAGTTCAGTGATTCTCAACCTTCCTAATGCCGCGACCCTTTAATACAGTTCCTCATGTTGTGCTGACCCCCAACCATTAAATTATTCCTAAAACCATTGAAAATATGTGTTTTCTGATGGTCTTAGGCGACCCATATGAAAAGGTCGTTTGACCCCCAAAGGGGTCGCGACCCACAGGTTGAGAACCACTGGGTTAGTTGGTTGTGAGCTCTGTGCCTTGTTTTTTTTCTGCCTCTGAAACTTCTGAAATTCCATTGCCGAAAAGGCTTTTTTTCTGAAGCTCTGTTTGGAGGCTTTTTTTCTCAAGCTTCTTTCAAGGCTTTTTTTCTCAAGCTTCTTTTAAGGCTTTTTTTCTCAAGTTTCTTCAGAAGCTTTTTTTCTCAAGCTTCTTCAGAAGCTTTTTTTCCTGACGCTTCTTTCAGAGGCTTTTATTCTGAAGGACTAGCTGTACTCTGTTTAATCTCCTTTCTTTGGTATTGGTATATAGATTAACCTCTTCTGAACTGTTGGTTATTGTGTCATTCTCCAGATTTGTTAGCATAGTTTGGTTAGAACTGTTATGTCCTTATAAGGGCATCCGCCCTGATTGGCTGCCAGCCATCGGGCGGGAGATTTGAATCCCTGTCTAGGGGCGGTGCGTCTGCCGGGAGCGAATATAAGGAGAGCTCCGGCAGCGCGCCAGCAGTCTTCTTTTACTTGTTACACTGTAAATAAAGTTGTTACATGTATCGAGCTGGTCACGTCTTCTGTTCCTGCGCCTGATCTAACACTGGCGACGAAGGACTAGAGAAGAGAACCTGAGAAAGACTCACGGCACGATCGCCCAAAGAGCTGAAGTCACTTCACCACAGCGACTTCCAGAATGGCTACCCCGCAAGCCCCGATGACCGCGCTGAACCCGTTCGACCCATCCCGGGAGAAGTGGAGGTCATACATGGTCCGATTCCGGCAGTTCCTGCGAGGCAATGGATACCAGAACCTCGATGATGAGAGGAAAAGAGCCCTCTTCCTGGCTCATTGCGGATCGGACGTCCTAGAGATGGCGATGGACCTCGTGGCACCTAGGGACATCGAGGAGATGTCCTGGAACGACCTGCAGGACGTCTTACAGGAGCACTATGCACCTACAGGCACCCCCATCGCAAACAGGTTCACCTTCCAGCAAAGAAACCAGCGGGAAGGTGAATCCATCAAAGAATTCGTGGCAGCGCTCCGCCAACTCGCTGCCAACTGTGAGTTCGACAATGTGGACAACGCCATCCGGGACCGCATTGTTTTTGGAATGCGAGATGTGGGGCTGCAAAAGAAATTCCTCAGCAGGAAGAGGATTCCGCTTAAAGACGTCCTCGACGAGGCAACAGCGGCGGAGACGTCCGAACAAGCAGCCGCTGCAATGGTAAAAGCAAGAGGGATCCATAAGATCCACAAGTCGGGCCCAACCTCATCAGACGAGGCAACCACTCAATCCGAGTCTGATGAGGAAATGGCCGTCCACAAGGTGTCCCGCCCTCCCAGGCGGGAAACACCACAGCATGGCGACCGTGGAGAGCGATGCGGCAGCTGCAGAGGCGACCACCCCAGAGCAACCTGCAGATGGAGGGACGCGACCTGCCGCCGATGCCTGAAGAGGGGCCACATCGCCGAGGCCTGCAGAGCCACAGACCCAGCCCCGGAGCCGCCCAGACCGCGATTCCGGGAAAATCGCAAAGATAACCAGAGGACATCCAAACGGTCCTCAAACCAGTCCCGGCGCGGGGAGGAGGAATATCCCCGAAACAGAACGGTGCACCAGACCACCACCATTGCTCACACAAGTGACGAGGGGACCACCAAGTTCCACGTGACGCTGCTAGCAGAGGGGTCTCCATGCAAGATGGAGGTAGACTCCGGATCCGCCTTCTCCATCATGGACTGGCAGCACCTACAACAGCTGAAACCGGCATACAAAAGAACCCAGCTGAAAGCCCCGAAAGACAAACTTGTGGACTTTAACGGAAACCCCATTGAAATCCTAGGCAGAGCAACCATCCATGTGAAGTACAACGACTTCGATGGAAAGCTACCCATCACCATTGTGCAGCACAGCCGACCGAACCTGTTGGGCGTGGAGTGGTTCAAGCCTCTAGGACTTTCACTTCAGGGCATCCACGAGATCCGCAGGGACGAACTCGACTCCATCATCGAAGAGTTCAAAGAAGTCTTCGATGGTAAGCTGGGGAAATTTGTGGGGAGGCCAATCTCCTTTAATCTGGACAAGGGAATCACCCCAATCAGGCTCAAGCCCCGCCGAGTTCCATTTGCCCTGCGGCCTAAAGTAGATGAACAGCTGGATAAGCTGATCGCCCAGGGCGTCCTGGAACCGATCGATCATGCCTCATGGGAGACCCCCATTGTGACCCCACTGAAGCATGATGGGTCTGTGCGCATCTGTGCTGACTACCGTTGTACCATCAACAAGGCGTTGGCACAGAGCGCATACCCAGTCCCAGTGGTGCAACACCTGCTGCATTCCCTGGGATCTGGATCAATTTTCGCGAAACTGGACCTGGCCCAGGCTTACCAGCAACTGCCAGTGGATGACAAAACGGCGGAGGCCCAAACGATTGTCACGCACAGAGGGGCATTTAAATGTAACCGCCTCCAATTTGGAGTCAGCGCTGCCCCTGGCATCTTCCAATCCATGATGGAACGCCTTCTCCAAGGCGTTCCAGGGGTGGTGCCTTACTTCGATGATGTGCTCATCTCCGGTGACTCGAGACCCCAACTCCTTGAAAGGCTCAGGCTTGTCCTGCAGCGGTTCAAGGACAAGGGTTTGAGGGTCAGGCGGGACAAGTGCATCATAGGAGTACAGGAAGTCGAGTTCCTGGGCTTCCTCATTGATAGCACAGGCATACACCCCACCAAATCAAAAGTGGAAGCAATCCATGAAGCTCCAAGCCCAAAAAACAAAACGGAGCTTCAGGCTTTCCTTGGGTTGCTCAACTTCTACGCCATTTTCTTAAAACAGAAAGCCACAGTTGCTGAGCCACTCCACCGCCTGCTGGGGAAATTGGCTTCCTGGAAGTGGGGCCAGGAAGAGGAAGCAGCATTCCGGGCCATCAAGGGACTATTGACGTCCAAAAGCGTCCTCATCCAATACAGCGAGACGCTCCCCATCAGACTGACCTGCGACGCGTCGCCCTACGGGGTGGGGGCAGTCCTCAGCCACGACCTGCCCAATGGCTCGGAAGCCCCAATCGCGTACTTCTCAAAGACAATGTCCGGCGCAGAACGGAACTATAGCCAGCTGGACAAAGAAGCCCTGGCCATCGTGGCTGGAGTGAAGCGCTTCCACGAATACCTTTACGGAAGACGTTTCACCATAGTCACAGACCACAAGCCTCTTCTGGGACTCCTCGCAGGCGACCAACCAACCCCGACCTTCATGTCCCCAAGAATGACGAGATGGGCCATCTTCCTAGCTGGCTACTCCTATCGGCTCGTGCACCAGCCAGGCACAGCCATAGGGAACGCTGATGCTCTCAGCAGATGCCCATCGAAGAAGCCGGTCGAAGACCCAGCCCCCACGCTCCACCTACTCCACATTGATGACGACGCCAGCTGCCCGGTGTCGTCCGCAGATGTGGCCGTCCACACCCAAAAGGACCCCACACTCCGCCAAGTGAAGTCCTGGATCCTCAGAGGGTGGCCAGCAGAAAAGCCAGAGGAAAGGTTCAGCCCGTTCGCCAGGAAGCAGGAGGAGCTGTCCACCATAAAAGGCTGCCTGCTATGGGGAGACAGGGTGCTGATTCCAAGCACTCTGCAACGGCGGACGTTGGAAACCCTGCACAAGGGGCATCCGGGCATCGTCCGCATGAAGGCCCTGGCACGGAGTTACGTCTGGTGGCCCTCCATGGACAGAGACATTGAATAATGGGTCTCCAGATGTGACCCGTGCCAAGAAGTTCGCCCAGCGCCGCCACAATCCGAAGTCGCGAAGTGGGAGACCCCCAGCAACCCCTGGTCGAGGATCCACATTGACTTCGCGGGTCCGATGCAAGGGCGACACCTCCTCATCGTGGTAGATGCCTTCTCCAAATGGCTCGAGGTGGTGCCCATGGCATCTACCACAACTGAAGCAACCATCCGAGCCCTGCGCCGCCTTTTTGCCACACATGGCCTACCGGATGTGCTGGTCTCAGACAACGGCCCCCAGCTCACATCCCTGGCCATGGAGTCCTTCCTGGCAGGACTGGGCATCCGCCACGCCCTGTCCGCCCCTTACAGGCCGGCCGGAAACGGACAAGCCGAACGCATGGTCCGACTGACCAAAGAGGCCCTCACCAAGATGGGCCCGGGGGACTGGCAAGAGCGCATAGACAACTTCCTCCTCACCCAGCACATCACGCCACACGCCACCACCCACAAGAGTCCGGCCGAACTGTTGATGGGCAGAAGGTTGAGGTCACCCTTGGACCGGCTGCACCCCCAATACAGCCCGGAAGTGACCGCAACCGCCAGCCGCCCGCTCCGCGCCTTCAGCAAAGGAGATTCAATCTTCGCGCTGAATTTCAGCGGCTCCCCTAAGTGGCTGAAGGGGAAAGTTGCCAGCACAACCGGGCCCAAATCCTACATCGTTGAGTTGGAAGATGGACAGTTCACGAGACGCCACATCGACCAACTCCGAAAAAGGTGGGGGGGGCACATGAAAACCAGCCTGACGAGGGAGGCCTACAACACCCCGACGAGGTAGGCCTCCAACACCCCGGCGAGGTTGGCCTACCACACCCAGACCAGGTAGGCCTACAACACCCAGACCAGGTAGGCCTACAACACCCTGACGAGGTAGGCCTACCACACCCCTGCGAGGCAGAGCAGCACCACCCCGACAAGGTTGGCCCAGCCCACTACCAAATGCTGTCACACCGGCAGCCCAGCGAGGTAGACCGGGGCCAACCGCACGGGGGATGGCAACACCAACCCAGCCAGGTGGGCACCGGGCACGGCAAGGCCAGGGACCACCAACCCAGCCCGCAGGTAGACCGGGACCTGCCCAGAGGAGGAGCAGCGCACCCCACCAGTTACAGCAGCCTATGCCAGCCCAGCCAGGGAGACTGCAGTTCCAGGCGAGTAGACCGGGACCCAGCCAAGAGGGGCACCCCACGACCCACGGGCGAGGGTGGCACACGAATCACCGACGTGGGGGACCCCCGCCCATCACAGAAGACAGCCAACAAACGACACCCCGACCCGGATGACCCCAGGCACCACCCGACGGTAGACCAGGGACTAGGGGGAAGGGAGAGCCGACAACAACCCGGCCAGGTAGACCTGCACCACCCCGGCAGGGGAGACCTCCGCCGCCCCGCAGAGGTAGTGCCGCAACAACAGCCCGACCAGGTCGACCACCACCGACCAGACGGGGTAGACCAACGCCAGCCCGACCTAGCAGACCAACGCCACCCCTGCGAGGTCGGACAACGCAACACGGGCCAGCACCACCCGCAGCCGGCGGGCCGGTCCAGAGGGCACCAAACAGAACCACCACCCACCCGGCACCAGGCCGAACCGCAACCGAACCGCAGCGCCCGGGAGACCAGGGAGGAGCAAACGATGGACTTACCGAGACTCAGACGCTCTTCCCGGGTCGGAACCGAGCCACCGAGACGAGGCAACAGATCCACAGGCCAGGAAGAAGACCATCAGAACCAGCCATCCAAGGTCTGCGGTCCGGCCGGAGGCGCTGGGGGTGACCCCGCTCACTCGACAGCCGAACCAAGCCCGGTTCCGGAGAGGGAGCCCGGAGACGACAGAGCCCCGTCCATCCAGGTCGGAGACGGAGAACAAGTGAGACTGCGCAGGTCAGCTAGGGTGCCGAGGCGTCCTACGTACCTGCGCGACTACGTGACTTTTGTAAACGAGATTGACAGTTCAGACTAAGGGAGGAGGAGTGTTATGTCCTTATAAGGGCATCCGCCCTGATTGGCTGCCAGCCATCGGGCGGGAGATTTGAATCCCTGTCTAGGGGCGGTGCGTCTGCCGGGAGCGAATATAAGGAGAGCTCCGGCAGCGCGCCAGCAGTCTTCTTTTACTTGTTACACTGTAAATAAAGTTGTTACATGTATCGAGCTGGTCACGTCTTCTGTTCCTGCGCCTGATCTAACAAGAACCTTTACTGATTCTTCTTTTGTTGCTTGCCATATTATTTTAGATAAAATCCTTTCAGGGACTTTTTTTGTGAAGCTTCTTTCAGAGGCTTCTTTCAGCCTGTGAAATCTCCATTTGTGAGGCTGGGCGGGACTACATTCGGAGTATAAGATTTTCATCCTCTTTTTGGGGGGAAAAAGGTGCATCTTATACTCTGAAAAATACGGCAATTCTTTCTCAAGGGCAAAGAAAAACTGTTCCCTAACAGAAGAAGCTGAATTAAAAGTCCCCACAATAGAAAGAAAGAGAGAAAGAAAGAAAAAAGGGAAAGTTCCCATCTTTTGAAGTAAAAAAACAGAGATATGTACAAAAGTAAAACGAAACATCAGAGTGCTTTTAAAAACTAATAAAATACAAAATTCTTACAATAAGAATCCAGTATAAATCAGATCCAATTACTATCACTACAAAAGGAAAAAATCTCTCATGCTGTTGGCTTCCTTGCAGCAAAAGTGAAAGTCCAAAAATAAAGTCCTTTTATTTTTAAGTCCAAAATAAAAGAACGAATGTTCACAATTGTGATTCAACATGAATATAAGACTGCATCAGCCTGCAGCCAGACTATTTAACAATTGAAAAAGTTAATTAAAACAACAACAACATGTGATGTTAAAAATGCAAAAGATGGAAACTGACCACAATGACTACCCTTACTGAGAATTGCAATTCTCCAGATTCTCTTCCCAGACATATATACAGTCATCCAAAGGTCAGCGTGGATTATTCCTAGTTGCTCCTGTTTAAAACTTGGGGAAGGGGCTGCCAAAGAACTGGCTTTGGCAGCAAAGTCAGCTGATTGTCAACAGAAGAAAAAAAATCACCCCCACAATTCAACATGCCATTTTCTAGAAGTTTCCAATTCTGAGTGAATTTCTGAGCAAGGAGTGAAAGTCAAAACAGAATGCTCTGAATTCTGCTCTCTTCCTTCGAATCCTCCCCACTCCTACCAGGACAAAGGCTGAGCCTCCCTCCAGTCCAGCTCCCTCCTGATCAGAAAAGTCCCCCCTCCCCCGAAGGAATATGACCAAGAGTGGCCTCCTCTGGGTGTGGTGCAGCTTCTAGGAGCAGGAAGTCTCCACACTCAGGTGAAACTCCAAGCAGCTCCTGTCCTGCTGTCCTTCAGGCCATGGGCATGTAGGGTCCAATGGGGTCAGGCACAGAAGCAGTTGTGAGGGTCCTGAGGGTGCCCTCACCTGATGTGGCCATGTCCAGCCATTTCCAAAGTCAACCAAGAGTTGCTAGGGTCTCCTTTGGCCACTTTCCGGGGTGACTGAAATCATCCAAAGTATAGCAGACAGTTGGTCTTCTGTTTGGGAGCTGCTTTTCATGATAGCATTGAGGGAGGAGCTGGAGATACAGACCCTCCTAATTCTGTCCTTCACCCTTTTCCCCTTCCAGACTCCTCCAGGCACTCTTTGCGTTATTCCTACCTGAAGGTGTCAGAGCCCAGCCAGGGACTGCCCCAGTTCCTCTCCGTGATCTACCTGGATGGTCAGCCCATTGCTCGATATGACATCCTCAACAGGAAGATGGTTTCTCTGGTGCCCTGGATGGAGGCGGTGGAGTTGAAGACACCTGAGGGGATGTTCAGAAGTGACCTGGAGCAGTTATCAAATTTCAACCCCCAGACTGGAGGTGAGCAGAGGCAGAACTGCCTTCAAGCCCTGAATTCTCCTTCAAATCTCACTTTCCCACATCTTCTCACTTGGGTTATTGGGAAAAAAGACAAGCAGGCAAAGAATAGAAAGTGAGAGGCTGGGATCTTGGGGGGTTGAGATGAGCCCCATCCCAGGAAAGGACAATATTGTTTCTGCCTTTGACCACCAATGGCTGTAAAGAACATGAGGATGGGAGATGCTTTCCTGCAAAGGAAAGAAAACAGCCTCCCCCTCCCCAAGATCTTCTCTCTCTCATAATCTTCATGATCTTCAGTCCCACATCAAAAAGTCTAAGTGTAGCCCCAGATCACAGAAAAGACCTCCTGCCATTGAAAGAAAGAGGGGAGGCAAGACCCATTTTCGCTCCCCTGGTGGGATGGGGGGGGGGAAGTAAACACTTCAATCATTTGAGTGGGGGGTGGTCTCTAGGGAGACGAACTCTGGACAATTCCACCCTCTCTGTGTATTTCAGAGCTTCACATCTGGCAGGGGAGTGTGGGCTGTGAGCTCTGGGAAGATGGGAGCAAAGGAGGGTTCTTGCAGTACAGCTACAACGGGATGGACTTCATCAGCTTTAACAAGGAGACCCTCAGATGGGTGGCAGTTCAGCCCCAGGCCCAGAAGGTCAAGGAGAAGTGGAAGAACCTAAGGTTGTCTAAGAGAAACAAAGTCTTCCTGGAGAAGACCTGCATGGAGTGGCTGCAGAAATACCTGTCCTACCAGAAGGAGGCTCTGAAGAAGACAGGTGAGTGGCCAAATGGGCTCCAGGTTGTGCATTTTTTGTGACGAAATGGGGTTGAGGGGTACCCCGGACCGTGAACCAGCTCATGAGTAAACACACTGAGACTGAAATGATTCTGATAGAGGCGTCTTGTGTAAAAATATAATTTACTTTAAAACATTTAAAAAGCACTATGTCTTTAAGAAAACACATTAAAAACAAAGTCTTATCTGGGTATGTGAAGCAAGGCTATCTCCCTAGATCCCTCTCCACAATACCGAAACAGTTCACAAAAGAATAAAGCTAGCATGAAGGTAAGCAGCTTCGGCGTCGATACATCATCAAGGCAATCATGGTGGGGGCAGCACGAGCTTCACAGCTGAAAGTCACCTGAAGTAAAAACAGTTCAAACAGCAAACATTGCTTGAAGCTTGTGGGAGGAAGAAGGTCCAGCAACAGCAGTCCCGATGATAGCTTGCGTGCTACAAAACAGCAAAAGGCAAGCATCCGTAGGAGTTTCTCTGCAACAGTGTCTGGAGTCCTTATCTGCATTCTTCTTCCATCTGCAGCATTTGCACCAAGCTTCCTGCAGGAGCTGTGCATTTAGGCCTAGAAAACTAGGCCCGAGTAGCAAGCAAAAGGTCCTTGCTTATATAGGGAGTTAACCTGCAATTAACTAGGGCGGGGAAGGCTTGCAGGTAATTGCCAACAGCAGATGGCTTGATTAAAACCATACTGTTTGTGAGTAGGCAGATAGCCACAGCAATCCTGGAAACACTTGTGACATTTTTTTTGTAGGCTCTCTCCCCATCCCCTCATGTTTTCTTATTTTTTATTAGATTTTATTAGATTAGATTTATATACTGCCCTTCTCCTTTCGGACTCCTTTCTGCCCTAACTGGGAATTTATCAAAATGAACTAGGGACGTTTATCAAAACACAATAGGAAAAATAATATCCAAGCCCTCAGCCCCCAAAAACTAAGTTCTTCAAAAAAAGGAAAGGAGAGGAAAGGGGAGGGGAGGGGAGGGAAGGGCAGGGGAGGGGGGAATGGAAAAGGAAACCAAACCAAACCAGCAAGATATCAGGGCTGAGATCCAGTTCCATTTTCTTGAGGAAATCTAATTCTCACATCCTGCATTTGGGGCAGAACCTAAAGATGATTCTCTTCCCAATTTCCATCTGAAACAACTTGAACAAATTCAGTTTAGGATGTCAAAATGGAATCAAAGCTCAAGCATTACAATCATTTTGGTCCGAGTGAGACTATTATCCCAAAGTCTACGTGTCCCTTTCAAAAATGAATCTAAAGAGTTCCATGTCCCAGAGGAGAGAGAGAGGAGAAGGAGGAGAGGGAGGAGCGGGAGAGGATGGCCAAAGGAGGTCTTCCCACTTAGTAAATCACCTTGACGGAAACTCTTGAAATCCTGAGAACTCAGGTGTTATTGCTGCTTCTGCAGAGCCTCCAGTGGGGAAATTGACTCGCAAGGTGGTGAATGACAGCCTGGAGGTGCTCATCTGCCAGGCCTTTGGCTTCTACCCCAAGGAGATCCAGGCCACCTGGAGGAGGGACGGAGAGGTCTGCCAGAATGAGATCCTCCATAGGAACGTGGCCCCCAACTCAGACGAGACCTATTATGTCCGGCTCAGCATTGAGATCGACCCCAAGGAGAGGCACCATTTTAGGTGTCACCTGGAGCACGAGGGCTTGCCGGAGCCCCTGGTCTTGGCATGGGAAGAGAAAACAGGTGAGAGGCTCTGCATTTGTAATATGTCACCTCTTGGCGAGATGGGTGACATCCAAGGGAACATCCTGCATTTAGTGATGGTAGTGATTTTTGACAGGAGAGTTGGAACTCTTAAGTTGGAACTTAAGAGCAAGGCATGAAAATGTGATACGATACAATACAGTATGATATGATACTATATAGACAAAGGAGATATGGGAGATGTGATATGAAACATTGTAGAATGATCTGATGGGACAGCTTATACCAGGTCATTCATTGCCCCTTTCGGCAGACGAGGCTGGATCTTTGTCAGCCCAACAAAATACAGTAGAAAGCAATGTCAGCTACTTCAGTACTACTCGTTTTACAAAACTATGGTACTGTAACTATTGTAGTCTGGACATGCTTCAACCTTCCTCCATTTATCGTTATGTAAAGAAAGAAAGGATCTGTGGGACACCTGTACTTAAGCTGATTTCTTGGCTCAGGCCTAAGCACCGTTTATCTGACAGTGCCTGGGTTGTAGATCTTCCTTCTGCCCTTCAAGGCCATTTGCTCTGCCCTCCTCAGCCTCAGAGGGAAGGGAGGCTTCCTTCAGGTGGAGACACTGCCTGGAGGCCAGTTCAGGTTGGGAAATGCTTCCATTGCTCAGCATCTCCATGTCAGGGAAGTCGGCATCTGTCTAATCAGAACCATGTTTCTCTTTCTTTAGCTATAATGTCACTTGGTTTAGTGGGAGTTGTGATTATCGTAATCTCAGCTGTTCTGATTCTCTTCCTGATCGGTAAGTGAAACCCATTTATTGACCCCAAGCCCTGTGTCTTTTTGTGTTGATTGTTCTGGTGTGATGGGAGAGAGCCTCCCTGGCATTTGCAGCCAGGATCTCCACAAAACCTTTCCCCACAATTCTCATTTTGAATGAGAATTAAAAAGGAAGAAGAAACTATGCAGCCATTTTTTTCCATTTCCTGTAAATCTCAGAATGTTCATCCTTGCTGTTGTTTGGGAGGGAGCCTCTTTGAGCTCTATAGACTTTCTTCAGAGGAGCAAATACAGAATATCAGGGGGTCAGGAATCCAAGAAAAGTCCGATAAATAATCTCTAAAATGCCAGAAAAGCCATAAACTTGCCCAGTGTCTTCTCACCTGGCAAGAAGGATTTTCAGGAAAGCTCTGGTGGAAGGTGGGGGTCTTTGAGTGAGGGGACCCATGTTTTCTGCCCTTGCTTGCAATCACACTTGGGAACAGACAACTGCAGAGGGGAAGGTCCAGCGGTGGAAGGAGCTTCTGCTTGCTTGGCTCAGAGCAAGAGACGTGAGATGTAGGAAGTGTTCCCTCAATTGAGCTTCGCCAAGTGTGGCCCAATAACATCCAGGTCATTTTGTCAGCAACAAGGCGGAAGTGCTTTGCCGTTTCTCTCCTCTAGGATGGGCCTTCTGACTTGCTTGCAATTGGTCTTGCTTGCTGGGCCAGTCTCAGATGAAAGTGCTAAGCCACTTAGGCCTTGCTTAGCTTTTCAAGATCAGACAAGGTTTTTTTGTTTTTTTTTTAATTTGATTTATATGCCGCCCTTCTCCGAAGACTCAGGGTGGCTTACAATGTGCTAAGCAATAGCCTTCATTCTTTTGTATATTTATACAAAGTCAGCTTATTGCCCCCACAACTGGGTCCTCAATTTACCTACCTTAGAAAGGATGGGAGGCTGAATCAACCTTGAGCCTTGGCGAGATTCGAACCTGCAGTAATTGCAGGCAGCTGTTCTTAATAACAGGGTGCCTTAGGGTACTACCAAGGCTCTACCAAGGTTGCTGGTACTTGGATCTTGCTGGGTTGGGACTGGGGTTTTGGAGTAGAAATCAAACCAAATGTTGCGAGAGTTGGATTAAGAACTACCATGTCTGGAATATATGGGGACTACCATCTGTCGTGTACCAATTCCCAGAAGTTTAACATCCTTGCTTAAAAGTAATTGATGGTGGCCAAGGTCCTATCAGGAAAGGTCGGGATTGGGGTTTTGGAGTAGAAATCAAAACACACATGGGGAAGCGTCATCTGTCTTATCCCAATGACAGAATTCCCAGAGGTGTAGCATCATTGAATAAAAGTCACTGATCATTTAGTAGAAAACCCCTATTGGGAACAGCCCTGCTGGCCACCTTTGAATGGCTTCACTGGTGGTGGAGAAACAGGACTCTGTTGTCCTATAGGAGCTCTAATAGGAACACGGACAGTTTCAACTTTATTATTTCTTAATACTCCCAAGAATGCCCCTTCCACTTCCCCATGGTCAGCACCTCTACTGGTAGGCAGCCAATAATTTTGCCTTTCATCCATAATAAGCAAATTAAGATGCTGAGTTATAATCCAGGCAGTTTTATCACCTGGGCCCTTTGGGGTCTTCAGCTTAAATCCATCTCAGGCAGGAGCTACTGCCCCAGAAATAAACTAACCATCTCCTCTCTTTGCCTTCTATAAGGCTGCTGGTGGTACTACAGGAAAAAACTCCGTCAGGCAACGACAACTCACCCTGAGGATATTCATTTAGAAAAACTTTGTCCTTCCTCTCCTTATGGCACTGAAGATGAGATTCGATCAACGGCAATGCTCCCACCCAAAATGACATCTGAGGTGAGCCTCACAATTGCTGAAGTCTATTTAAGAGACAAAACTTGGGGCTTCAAGAAGAACCAGTGGTGAAATCCAAATTTTTATACTATCAATTCTGTGGGCGTGGTTTGGTGGGCATGGTGTGGCTTGGTAGGCGTGGCTTGATGGGCATGGCAGAGGAAGGATACTGCAAAATCCCCATTCCTTCCCCACTCCTGGGGGAAGGATATTGCAAAATCTCCATTCCCACCCCACTCTGGGCCAGCCAGAGGTGGTATTTGCCGATTTTCCGAACTATTCAAAATTTCCACTACTGATTCTCCAGAACCTGTTAGAACCTGCTGGATTTCACCCCTGCTGAGAACCAACATCTTCAGGATTGTTGGGGTTGAAAATTCATCCTGAAAGTCTTCCCAAGATAGCCATGGAGGGATGGTGGGATGTCTGGGGCTCCTGTGGGGTTCAGCCCCTCCTCTTGGGGACCCTCCGATCGACTGCTCTACAAGGGAAAATCAGTCAAAGCTCAGCTTCTCTGGTCCTCCAGCTCCAAGGAAGGAGACTGAGACAGGAAAGGGTATGGGAGTAGGAAGGGGGGCATCCTGGGAAAATGGGGAATTTCTGTCCAGGAAGGAGAGGAGGAGAAAGAGACAGTGAGCTGGAAAAACATGGGGGAGGTGCTCTAGGATAAAGGCTTCTTGATGATCATGAGCTGGAGGTATAAGAGAGACAAGAGCAAGGAAACACTGGGGGGAATAGCGATCATCTGTTCCTAGAAGATCCCTCTCTCAAGAGGGATCTGTTTGTATAGAAGGGCAGTGCAAACCTTTCTCTTCTTTGGTTGCTTCCTTCCCCACAGGGTTGCTGTGGGCAGAATAGACAACTAAGGGAAGAAGAGAAAACACCTCTGAAGGCTTCATCGGATGCCTATCCAGACAATATGGAAGAGCCAGCCATGGAGACTTCAGAGTGCGGCCCAGAAGAACATTTTGAAGATGCTGAAGCCACCAAGCAAGGAATGGAGGGGCTGGAGGAAGAAGGGAGTCCAGATCCTTCAGAGGAACAAGTGGATGAGCACCTGGCTGGAGAGGAAAGGGGAGAGATGCAGCTGGAAGGGCTCACAGATCCAGCCAGAAGCCCAGGATGGAGAAGAATTGCAGCTGCAGCTGATCAGGAAGGATGAGGAGGAACTGCCTCCTCCCCCTTGGGCCTGAACAGAGAGAGGCACAATGGAGGTCAGTGAGGTTACTCGCAAGGAGGCAGCCTCTTTCCTCCTAAGGAGCTACACCAGCACATGCCTTCTTAGTCCAACATTTGGGCAATGCAGTGTCAGAAACAACCACCATTTTCCTAACATGCAGGCACTATAACTCTGTGACTGCTGTTCACATGACTTTGGATCTGTGCTTCATGTTGCCTCCATTTGGACTTTGGACCTGCTTCTCAGACTTTGGACTTTGGCTTGGATTTGGAATTCTGAATTATGCATGAATTTTTGCGCCACATTGGCACATAAGGCAGCCTTCACTTCCTGCCACTTCAGGCTGGAGTCTCCCTGCATGTGCGAATGCTCCCGGCTCAGCCACAGTTGGCCAGGGAGTTACGAGAGGGGGGGGAGGAGGAGGATGTTCGCCCAAAGGGTGGGGGGAAAGACACACACACACACACATACAGAGAGAGAGAGAGAGAGAGAGAGACATTCAGAGTGATACGTAGAGAGGGGGTGACAGAGGGAGAGAGACAGGGGGAGAGAGACACAGAGGGGGGAGAGAGACAGAGAATAGTTTTGTGGCTGGGAAGCAGTGGTGGGTTGCCCCCCGGTTCGCACCGGTTCTATAGAACCAGTAGTAAAACCGGCGGGAGCCCCCGCCCACTGACCCTGACATCATGAAAAGTCAGGGTCAGAAGAGCATGCGAGCAAAGCAAGCGCACATGCGCGGCCCCGTTGCAAATTGGTAGTAAAGATAAGTAGAACCCACACCTGCTGGGTAGACATGGCTAGGTGATCATGTGACTGGGTGGGAGTGAGTGACATTGAGTTGGCCACGCCCACCCAGGTTTTGTGGCTCCTGGTGTGTTTTTTTGCTGTAGGTCCAAGTGGCTCTTTGAGTGTTTAAGGTTGCCGATCCCTGGCCTAGCCTTGCATTCAGTGGAATTTTGCCATAGGTGTGAGTGGCACCTGGAATACTACAAGGGGCTTCACCCTCATTTTTTGGACCTGATCAGGGTCAAATTCAAATCATCTCTTGGCCTAATTCCATCAAGACCAAATTAACCCTTTGACAGTGGCCAGGGAGGGAGCAATTTCCTTTCGTTACTTTTATTTTCTCCACTAAAAGCAAACCCTCTTTTGTGGGGAAGGCAACCACTCTCAACCCCAATATGGTTTCCTTAAACAGAAGGGCAAGATGTGGGTTGCACTTCTTTCCGGGTGCTGGAACTGCTTCCCAAGTCAGCCTTCCATTCTGATTGTTCCTCGTGGTCTCCCATCCCAGCCATGCAGAGACACAAAGCAGGGCAGTCATCCTTATTTGAGGGGCCCACGATTCTTCCAGGGCAGATCAGGGGGCACACTCCAGGTCCCTTCCCTCTTGTGGGTCTTCAGAAGCCTCACGTTGCTGTTACAGCCCCTGCCCTGTGCAAGAAGTCCAACAGCCCCCACTCACAACAGTTTAAGAGTGAAAAAACATTGGGTCAATTTGACTGATAGATAAAACACTTGCACATTTGAGATATTTATCAAGAGAATCATGTAAAATTGCGAATTAACAAGTATAGATGAAAAATGTATTATCATTTGTAGACCGGCAATGCATGGGAGTGGATCAGTGGGGGGTTGCTACTGGTTCTCCCCAGTTCTTGCAAACCGATAGTGGAAATTTTGAGTAGTTCAGAGAACTGGTAAATACCACCTCTGTCACCCCACCCCCAATCTATTCACTGCCTCCCGACTCCCAGCTGATCAGCTAGAAGGAAAAAATCAGGGCTCACTTGACAAAGAAGAGAAAAAAAAACAAGACACCATCACTTTAAATTGAGAAGCCAAGAAGGCTCCCAACTGATCGGCTAGAACTGATCTGCTCCTTGTAAATCGGTGGTGGTAGATTGGCAATTGAGCCCAAGCTGCCTGAAAGCGGTTTCCGATGCTCTCAGTGGTGGCAGAGCAGCAAAAAACTGCTTAAACTTGACGCGGTGCTTCAAAGGGCCGCCCTACAGCTGATCAGCAGTAAAAGGCAGTGTGGTGGTAGACCAGTGCCTCCAAAAACAAATGGGTAGACCGGAATGCTCCAAAAACAAATGAGTAGACCAGTACGGCTCTGCAAGCAGTTAAAAGCCTGGTAGACCAGTACTTCTGTTAAATCCGAAAGAATCGTCACATGACCATCAAACCACACCCATAAAATAAGCCATGCCCACAGAACCGGTAGTAAAAAATTTTAGAACCCACCCCTGGAGTGAACCTATTAGATTTCTAAGTACAGATATCAGCATTCAACTAGGGTGGAAATCATAGAGGTCATATGTTTATTATTGTTATATTTGTATATATATACTAGCTGTACCCGGCCACGCGGTGCTGTGGCCCTGTCTACAATATTTTTTGACCAAATGCGAATAATTTTCCTCTGTAGCTCAGGTCATGCCTACTTTGCCTCCATCCCAGTTTGCCGTGGGTGTAAGAGCTGGTTTCCCGGCTTGCTGGTATAACCGGCTTCACCTTAGCAGCTCTCCGCACCACAGGCGGCATCGGGGTCCCTGCCAAAGGTACGGCATATGCCATTAGTCAGGAGGACGCTTTGCGGCGGTTGACATTTCCCGCCATTTTGCTTGTGGGTTTGGCGGCGGCGGCGCTGAGGGGAAAAGACCCGGCTCGCACCTGCCATTGTGGTGCTGCGACGTTAAAGTCCAAAAAGATAGTATAGCGTGTGTTGCTTTTACGTCCAACAGATGGTGCTGTTTTTCAAACAAGCATGTTTTTACCTGTCACAGGTGTGACATCTATATAATATAGGTATATAAAAACACGTGCGTATTCGAATGCAATGTTGTGTCAAAATTTCAAAGCAATCGGTGAACTTTCGAAGATTTATGATTTCAAACAAACGAACATTTACATTTTTATTTATATAGATGTATATATCTTGTCTTTTCTTTTTTCTTGTTGGTAATTTTGTTGTTTGTCTTTATATTTATATTTTAGTTTTAGAAAAATATTTAAAAAAAAAAAAGAACAGTAATGATGATGCCTAGCATTGTCATCACTGTCTTTTGTGAGATAAAGCCAAAGTCACCGTTGGGGAATTGCACAGAGAGTGTCCAAATAGAGTCAGAGATGCTGACAAGAATTTGTGGCTTTATATAAATAAATATATTTACATTAAAAAAAGAGAGGCAAATGGGAGTATCGTCAGTTAAATCAATGCGGCAGGAACATCATGAGGTAAATCACCGAATGCACACAAGACACATGGGGCAAAAAGGCGGGAAACCAGGAAACTGTCCCTTTAATCATCCCAAAGGCGCTTTTTCAATTGGCAACTGAACTTTTTGTTTTTTTCTTTGAAGACATTTCGCTTCTCATCCAAGAAGCTTTTTCAGCTAGAGCTAAAGAAGCTTCTTGGATTAGAAGTGAAACATTTTCAAAGAAACACCAGAAAGTCCAGTTGCCTCTTGAAAAAAAACACCTTTGGGACAACCATGATTTGGATGACTGAGAATCTCCATAGACATCCCCCTTTTCACTCAAGGCAACCAATCACAGCTCAGATTGCCTCAGGCAGTAGCCAACCCAATCCATCAGCTATGACTATGTGTTCTGACTCATTATGCAACCCCCACTGCTCCAGGTATACTTTTAAATACCTTGACAGTCCACAAACACCAAGATTTCAGCAAACAGGCAGAGGAGAGAGGAGGAGGAGTGGGAGGAGAAGGAAAGGGGAGGAGGAAGGAGAGAGAAGAGAGGAGGAGGAGAAGCAAGGGAGGGAGGAAGAGGGAGGAGGAGGGAGAAGGGAGGAGGGAGGAGAAAGGAAGAGGGAGAGAGGAGGAGAAAGGAGGATGAAATCAGAGGAGGGGAAGGAGAGGAAAGGGGAGGAAGGAGAGAGGAGAAAATGGGAGGAGGGAGGAGGAGGAAACATCCTGTACCCAAAAAGGCTCTACACCCATTTGCACCTCTCAGGTGATCCTGAGGACAAACATAAACCTCCAAGAGGCCTCAATGACTCTCAAAAAAGAATGCAAATGACCAGTTACCATGTTTTCCCGAAAATAGGGCCGGCTCTTATTTTTTGGGTCACCAAAAAAGGCACCAGGTCTTATTTTCGTGGAGGTCTTATTTGTTTCCCCCATGTACCAGGAAGTGTGTGGGGGGGGGGGGCGAAAGCCCCCCTCCCAGCCACTCCTCACCTGGCCTGACCAACCCACCCACTGGAGACCCCTGGATTCCCTCCCCAACCCTGCCTGTCCCATAAGGCACCACCCACATGAGTGATGTAGAGTTGGCCACGCACACTCAGTCACATGACCCCCACCCAGCCTGTCATTAGGAAGAACTGGTTGTTAAATTATTTGAATCCCAGCACCAGTTAGCAGACAGGAACGGCAGCACACAGAAACACTGCCTCCTTCTCCCTCTCCCTCCCCGCTGTTGGGCAATCCCGTGTGAAGAAGGGAATGGCAGTGTTAGCACACAGGAATGGCAGCACACAGGATTGCTGCCCTCTGCTCCCTCTCCCTCCCCACTGTTGGGCGATCACACAGTGTTAGCACACAGGAACGGAGGGAGGCCTCTAGCAGCTCCAAACTTAAATGTAGAAAGCAGCATCACATTGGTAGGCAACCCTCGGGGGAGAGCGCCATGCTGGGGTGCTGTGTGCCCAGACCAGCCGCCTTCTCTTGGGCCTCCCTCCCAGAGCCAGCCCCGAAAGGAGGCTCATTGTGTCTCCCCACCAGGTGGACCTTTGGACAAACGTGGTGGGCCCGGAACTGATCTCCCTCCCCCACTGTCGACCTTACGTTCTCAGGCCAGGTGAGGAGTGGTTGGGAGGGGAGGGGTGCGGGGCACCCACTTGCAGGCCTCTGCCCATGAAGAGGCTGCCTGGGTAGCCGTGCAGTGCCAGCAGCAGCTCGTGAATCATGGCGCCGTGTGGGGACAGGGCCTGCCTGAGCCCCTCTTCACAGGAGCCCCAACGACGCCCCCGGCCTCCTTAGGGCAGAACCAGCTCTGGGCGCTAGGTTGGCCGCCTGCAAAGCCCATTGTCTGCCAAGGAGCCCAGCCAAGATCTCGCTCACTGACCGCTTACTCCTGGTATTGGATGGGGTCCTTCAGGCACGTAGCTTGGCCACCTGTTCAGTAGCTCCAGCCCCTCCCTCCAAGTGCCTTGTCAAAGCTGCTTTGGGTGTCAAGTCTGATTTTGGTTGGATTGTGGGATTGTTTGTATCCTGGGTTATTCACATAAATTCAGTTTGGCGCACTTGGGAGCTGAATGGGGAGAAAGCTGAAGTGGATGGAGTTTCAGTCAATACCACATAGTTAGCCGATGAATCAGCCGCGTTCCAAAGACTGGCCGGCCAGAGAAAGGAGGAACAAAGTCACCAAGCAACCAGCTCTCATCCTGGTTGGACAATGCGACATATGGTTTTGGAAAATTGAGAAAATCCTATTTATAGTGGGGTGAAAAGCCCAGGAACTTTTAGTACTGGCTTTCCACTAGTCAGTACCAAGATGGTGTATCTAAATAAATTTGTTCTTTGAGGAAACGGAATGCTCAGAGTTCGTTTTATGATGCGTGCATTCCTTGGAACCTGACATTGGGGTTTTGTTTTACCTGCCCAGACATCACTTGCTTGGAAGGGGCCGGTGGACCGGTTAGAGGAGTGCCAAGATGCCAAAATGGCCTCAGGAGAGGACAGCCAAGGCGAGGAGTGAGAGGAGGGGTGGAGTCAGCCAGTGCTGGGATCAGCCGGTTCTCTGAACTGCACACAAAATTAACAGCCAGTTTGGCTCCCACATCTGGGTGGGAGGTAGATTTTAATGTATTTAGGGAGAAGAATCTTGGGCCCTTCTCACCACCCCCTCTGGGTCTTTTTCAGAGCTTCATACCTGGCAAGTGATTTGGGGCTGTAATAACTTGAGATCCTTCATCGATGAATATGTTAGCTTTGCAATATCTCTGTTCCTTATGCATTCTCTCTTGCCTTTCAGAGAGGTATCAATGGCAGTGCTTCCCTTTGTGGGGTGGGGGGTCAATGTTCTCTGGAAAGAGTCCCACCATAATGTGTTGTCTACAAATGTTGCCTCAAGCCTTGATTCTTTGCTTTGGGCCTGGTTTCATTCCACAGAAGAGCATCCCTAATTACAGCCTGGTGCCAGCAAATTTATTAAGGAGCAACTTCTTCACAACTGCAGAGGAACCGAGATTAGCAGCCACTGGGACTCATTCCCAAGGCCTCAGCAATGAATCCTCTTCCCCCCACCCCCCAATGCTCAGGTGATGGGATCTGAATGGTTCAGCCAGGGGATTGGCTGCTTTCTTCCTCTCCAGAAGAAATGCTGGAAATCCTCCAAGAGAATGTTCTCCTTGGTGCCATCCTGAGATTTTGCCACCATCTACAAAGCATCTCTCTGCCCCCCACCCCCACGCAATCTCTGAGTTGGAGGTTGAAAGAACCCCAAGGAATAGAAAAGTCCTAGGATCAGGAACAACCTTTTTTTGTTATTGTTGATTTACTTTCTCAGAAGTGGGCAGGGATGAGCCGGTGGTGGTGGTGGTGGGAGTATCTTCATGTCTTTTGCTTCATGCACTGTCTGGGGCACTGTACTTCTTTTCCCCTGACTAATACAACCGCACAATTTCACACCTGTTGGTGCTGCACCAACCTCAGAGCCTGAAACCACCAAGAGAGGCTCCTGAAGAACAATGAAAGGGCAACGGATAGAGAGATGGTGCAGATGTTCATCTCCAGAGCTTCTGAGAACAGCCGTGCTTAGCAACTTCATGGAAGTTAACTCCAGTGGGAAGGGGCACCCAATGAGGGGCTTCACCAGATTCACTTAACCACCGGGCTGCTAACTTAGGAACTGCAGTGATTCACTTAACCACGGTGGCAAGAAAGGTCTTTAAATGGGCAAAACCAGAGGTGAAATTCAAAAATTTTCCCTACCGGTTCTGTGGGCATGGCTTGGTGGGCATGGCAGGTAAAGGATATTGCAAAATCCCCATTCCCACCCCACTCTGGGGCCAGCCAGAGGTGGTATTTGCCGGTTCTCCAAACTACTCAAAATTTCCACTACCGGTTCTCCAGAACCTGTCAGAACCTGCTGGATTTCACCCCTGGGCAAAACTCACTTAACAACATAAATGTTGGGTGCAATGGTGGTCGTAAGTGAAGGACTACCTGTACATGGACCTAAAGGAAAAATAATAAAACCAAAAAAAAAAAAGAAGAATAAAAGGACATTTTAAAAGACCACACATCCTTCCCCTCTGACTTCCGCCTACCCAGCGCTTAGGGGTACAGGCAGATATTGAGGGTCCTAAGATTAAAAAGTGGGGTGGGAGCTGTTGGATCTCCAGGGGAAGCTCATGATTTCTCCTTGCACAGGAAAACAACAGGACCAGAATCAGCAGGATGATGATGATGATGATGATGATACCCATTCAATCCTAGAATGAAGTGGAGGAAACTGAAAGCAATGGGGAGGGGGGGACATGGGTCCTGCCTGGGTTTCTCTCCCACATTCACCCTCCTCCACCTCAGTCTCTATCTTTCCTGTCCCAGCAGGAATTGTCTCCTTTCTCTCCACCTTTGCTCAGCCTTATTTAAGAACGTTCTGCATTCAGTTTGTATCCAAGTCCCATTTGCAGTTTTGAGCAAGGAGTGAAAAAAATAAAAGGGAATGTTCAAAGTCACCCCAAAGTCATCTCCTTTTGGTTACATTCGCTCCCTCTATTTATTTATTTTTAAACCTTCTAATCTGTATGAACAAGGGACAGGAGCGCATTACAAGGAGCGTTTTAATAATTCGTGGCTCCTGTGGGACAATATCGCTTGGTGTTTACTTTGTCAACAATTCTGGCTTTCTGAGCGAAGAGTACACAAGTCGAAAGAGAAAGTTTAATCTGTTCTTTTTTTCTGTTCTTTTGAGGAAGAAGTCAAAGTCCAAAGAGAATGTTTACTGTTCACCTTTTTTTTTTTTTTTTTTAATTTTGATTTATATGCCGCCCTTCTCCGGAGACTCAGAGCGGCTTACAATGTGCTCAGCAATAGCCTTCATCCTTTTGTATATTTATACAAAGTCAGCTTATTGCCCCCACAAACTGGGTCCTCAATTTACCTACCTTAGAAAGGATGGAAGGCTGAGTCAACCTTGAGCCTTGGCGAGATTCGAACCCTGCAGTAATTGCAGGCAGCTGGTCTTAATAACAGGGTGCTTTAAACAACTGTACTACCAAGATTGGGGGGGTGTTGATGGTTATGTCAGAGGATTTGGGAGAGCACCACTTCTGGGCCTCTGCCTCCTCAGCTCGCTTCCTCCCACAAGCCAGCCAGAGTCCCTTGGAGGGAGGCTCTCTAACACCCAGCTGATGTTTCTGCATAGTCTTCCAGGGGAGCCCAAGGAAGATCACATTGCAGTACAGGTAGTCCTCGACTAAACAACAGTTCATTTAGTGACCATTCAAAGTTAACCACAGCAAAAGTGACTAATGACCGTTTCTCACAGTTATGACTTTTGCAGCATCCCCATGGCCATGCGATCAAAATTCAAATGCTTCACCCCTGGTTCATACTTATGACCGTTGCAGCGTCCCGAGGTCACGTGATCACTTTTTGCAACTTCTGAGCAGTAAAGTCCATGGGGAAGCCAGATTCACTTAACCACCGGGCTGCTAACTTAGGAACTGCAGTGATTCACTTAACCACGGTGGCAAGAAAGGTCTTTAAATGGGCAAAACCAGAGGTGAAATTCAAAAATGTTCCCTACCGGTTCTGTGGGCGTGGCTTGGTGGGCATGGCAAGGAAAGGGTATTGCAAAATCTCCATTCCCACCCCACTCTGGGGCCAGCCAGAGGTGGTATTTGCCGGTTCTCCGAACTACTCAAAATTTCCACTACCGGTTCTCCAGAACCTGTCAGAACCTGCTGGATTTCACCCCTGGGCAAAACTCACTTAACAACATAAATGTTGGGTGCAATGGTGGTCGTAAGTCAAGGACTACCTGTACGTGGACCTAAAGGAAAAATAATAAAACCAAAAAAAAAAAGAAGACTAAAAGGACATTTTAAAAGACCACACATCCTTCCCCTCTGACTTCCGCCTACCCAGCGCTTAGGGGTACAGGCAGATATTGAGGGTCCTAAGATTAAAAAGTGGGGTGGGAGCTGTTGGATCTCCAGGGGAAGCTCATGATTTCTCCTTGCACAGGAAAACAACAGGACCAGAATCAGCAGGAGGATGATGATGATGATGATGATGATGATGATGATACCCATTCAATCCTAGAATGAAGTGGAGGAAACTGAAAGCAATGGGGAGGGGGGGACATGGGTCCTGCCTGGGTTTCTCTCCCACATTCACCCTCCTCCACCTCAGTCTCTATCTTTCCTGTCCCAGCAGGAATTGTCTCCTTTCTCTCCACCTCTGCTCAGCCTCATTTAAAAACGTTCTGCATTCAGTTTGTATCCAAGTCCCATTTGCAGTTTTGAGCAAGGAGTGAAAAAAATAAAAGGGAATGTTCAAAGTCACCCCAGCATCTCCTTTTGGTTACATTCGCTTCCTCTTATTTATTTATTTTTAAACCTTCTAATCTGTATGAACAAAGGACAGGAGCGCATTACAAGGAGCGTTTTAATAATTCGTGGCTCCTGTGGGACAATATCGTTTGGTGTTTACTTTGTCAACAATTCTGGCTTTCTGAGCGAAGAGTACACAAGTCGAAAGAGAAAGTTTAATCTGTTCTTTTTTTCCTGTTCTTTTGAGGAAGAAGTCAAAGTCCAAAGAGAATGTTTACTGTTCACCTTTTTTTTTTTTTTTAATTTTGATTTATATGCCGCCCTTCTCCGGAGACTCAGGGCGGCTTACAATGTGCTCAGCAATAGCCTTCATACTTTTTGTATATTTATACAAAGCCAGCTTATTGCCCCCACAAACTGGGTCCTCAATTTACCTACCTTAGAAAGGATGGAAGGCTGAGTCAACCTTGAACCTTGGCGAGATTCGAACCCTGCAGTAATTGCAGGCAGCTGGTCTTAATAACCTCCTTAATAACAGGGTGCCTTAAACCCCTGTACTACCAAGGCTCCTTGACGCTTCCTCCTCCCCATTCCCCAGCCGGGCAAAGGCTGAGCCTCCAATCAGCTCTGTCCTGATCATAAAACTCTAAAGGAGACTGTGAGCTGACTGTGACTGTCTCCGTACTTTCTATTTAGGTATAAGGCTCCAAGCATAGGAGTTTTAGGGGTCAGCTCCACAAGCAGCTGGGTGAACCTCACCAGATGTGCCCAGCTGTTTCCAGGGTCAGCCAAGAGCTGCTTGAGAACTTCTTTCAGGGTTAATCTCCTGACTGGAATCCTTCAAAGTAAAGCAAGACAGTCGGTCTTCTCTCTGAGAGTTGCTTTTCACCATAGCACTAAGGGAGGAGCTGGAGCTGGAGACCCCCCCCCCCTCAATTCGACCCTTTGTTGGAAGAAATCTCCTTCTAGGTTCTGCTCCAAGTGAGGAAAAAGACACTGGAAACATGGAGACTGCTTGGAAAGATGGTTTAATGGTGGACAGGATCACATGGTTTGAGTTCCTGAACAGAAAAGGGAGGAATACAGCGAGTCCACGGGTTTTTATACTCTCTCTGGCTTTGCATTTCTTGGGGCCCCGAAAGAGTATCCTGATTGGTTGTCAGACTCCCAGGGGGTGGGGGTCTTAGCTAGCCTTGCTGGCTGATGGTCACATGTGCTTCCCAGGTCACATGTGGTGAGTTTCTGCTGCTATTGTGTAGAGGGCTAATCCTATCTTTGTTGGATCTTTGGCAATTCCTACTATGGTTCTGCCTGAAGGAGGTAGATCTTTGTTACGTAGAATAGACTGGCCCAGGCCTTAATGGCCCATTGACAAAGGGTGGGGGCAGGAAGATGGGAGCTGCTTCAAAACATGCTTCTCCATTTCTCATCCAGGGAAATATAATATTCTGCCTTTTTCATATTTCCTAAAATATTTCACTCTTCCAGGAAAGGGGTGGGTGCTAACTTCCTACACCTTCACCCTTTTCTCCTTCCAGGCTCCTCCAGAAAGTCCCTGTGCTATTCCTATTTGAAGATGTCAGAATCCAGCCAAGGGCTGCCCCAGTTCCTCTCCATGGTCATCTGCATGATCAGCCCATTGCTTGATAGGACAACCACACCAACAAGATGGAAGCTCTGGTGCCCTGGACAGAGGTAGAGGAGGCAAGGTTCCTTTGGCCGGCCCCCAACCTCCAAGGTGTTCAAGGCTGCCATGGAGTGGCTATCAAACCTCAACCACCAGACTGGAAGTGGGCAGAAGCCTTCAAGCCACAAATTCTCCCTCCAATCTTACTTTCTGCCTCTTGTCACTTTTTAATTATCAGGAGAGGCAAGAGGCAAAGTCCCAAAGGTGCTTTTTCCAAAAGTCCAAAAGTTTTGGAAAAAGCAACTTTGGAACAACCAACCTGGATGATTGAGAATCTCTGAAGCATCAATTTGGACTATTATGAAGTATGGAATAAAATGTACAGTTGGCTCGAAAATAGAAACCAAAACAGGAAATGTTTAACTTAGTGTAGGAAGTTAGCACCCACCCCTTTCCTGGAAGAGTGAAATATTTTAGGAAATATGAAAAAGGCAGAATATTATATTTCCCTGGATGAGAAATGGAGAAGCATATTTTACAGACAAAGCAGCTCCCACCTTCCTGCCCCCCACCCTTTGTCAATGGGCCATTAAGGCCTGGGCCAGTCTATTCTACATAACAAAGATCTACCTCCTTCAGGCAGAGCCATAGTAGGAATTGCCAAAGATCCAACAAAGATAGGATTAGCCCTCTACACAATAGCAGCAGAAACTCACCACATGTGACCTGGGAAGATTACATCAGCCAGCAAGGCTAGCTAAGACCCCTGGGAATCTGACAACCAATCAGGATACTCTTTCGGGGGCCCAGGAAATGTAAAGCCAGAGACAGCATAAAAACCCAAGGATTTACTGTATCTGCCCCCTTTTTCTGTTCAGGAACTCAAGCCATGTGATCCTGTCCACCATTAAACCATCTTTCCAAGCAGTCTCCATGTTTCCAGTGTCTGTTTCCCCACTTGGAGCAGAACCCAGAAGGATGTTTCTTCCAACATTAGTACAGATGAAACTTAAATTGCAGTTATTGAATAACATTGAACAAAGAGATGTAAATATAAATGAATATAAATCGGTAGATAAGAACAATGAATGTGTTCTTATGAATTATGTGTGTTAATATATATGTTGATATACCGTTATTTTACTGCTACCAAGAAGTAAATAGATATGATAGAATAGAGAACTACAAAAGCAAAATACGTATGCCGATACAGAAAGCTGTAAAATGACCTTAGATAGTATGTATTGTTTCTTAGTTTGATTTTGTTTTTATGTATTTGTGGTTGTTTTTTATGTTGTTTTTAAAGACAAAACTGGGAAAAGGTGCGGTATATAAACTTGAAATAAAATAAAAAATAAATAAAAACCCACGACAAGAGGGGCAGGTGGTGTAGCAGCCAAACCAGGGCAAAATGATTCTTGGCATTTTGCAAGAGCTCCTCTAACTGCCTCTCAAACTCCCCAAAGTGTTAGGGGCTCAGGCTCCTGATAGAGCGAGGAGGGGCCTTTGGAAGAGCAGAAGTCAAACAAGGCAAGAGAGAGAGATGCATCTTAATTTCAGGGAGGGAGGAGCAGAGGAACAAGAGGGAAGCGGGCAAAGACCAGAAAAGGGGAGACTGGGAGTTGGGTGGATGAGATGAGCCCCATCACAGGAGAGGAAAATTCTGTTTGACCAGCAATGGCTGCAACGGTGAGAGATCCTTTCCTGCACAGGAAAGAAAAGAACTTTCCCACTCTCCAAGATCAACGAGTTGACTCTCTTGGGGATCTTGGTTGCCATCAATGTGGCCCTTGGGATCCGCCCTTCCTGACATGGAAGTGAGCTGCAAATACCTGCCCAAATGCCTGCTCTCAATGGGGCCCAGAAGTAAAAGAGAAGACCCCTTGCTTGGATCTACTTTCCTTCTCCTCCTGCTTTCCAATCCCATAGAGAGGATTTGGGATGAGGGATCCCCCCCCCACAAGAAGCGGTGCTTTCCCAAACCCTCTGGCGTAGCACGCGCACATACACACCCGGCTAAAGATCTGGCTAGCACACCGTTGCTGTTCTCAGCAACGCCTTTTATTGCGTGCAAAACAACATTTTATTCCCCTGCAGCGCAGTTGCCTCTCTTGCGCGCAGCCTTTTGGATGGGCGGAGAGTTTCAGCGGAGCTGCGAGGGGGCGGGACAGAGGCCGAAGGGGAGGGGCGAGGGCAGTGGACATCGCTGTCATTGGCGAACGTGTCGCTAGTTGCAGGTGCAAATGCTCGTTAGGCTGCCCGCGGACCTATTGTCCCTGAGCGCACCGGGCCGCGGGGCTGAGAAGCGCGAAAGGGAAAAGGGCGCGGCTCCTTGGCGAGTCTCCGGGGGGCCCGGAAATCTTCTGACGGAGCCCAAACCCTTCAGATCATCGACCGCCACCTTCTGCCAAAAGGTCCCCCAAAGCCCTACGGGGAGAAGCCGCGAAGGGGATCGGAGAGCCTCCCAAGAAGAATTAGGGAGGAAGACACCGCAGGGGCTGCGTTCACACAACCGGGGTAACCGGGGACATTTGAGCGCTAACGCTGCCCCGTTGTGGACAAGGTCTCCCTAGGACCCCCCCTCCCTCCAGGACCCCTCTCCCTCCCTCCCTCCCGGACCCCCCTCCCTCCCTCCCTCCAGGACCCCCCTCCCTCCCTCCCTCCCTCCAGGACCCCTCTCCCTCCCTCCCTCCCTCCCGGACCCCTCTCCCCCCCTCCCTCCCTCAATCCAGGACCCCCCTCCCTCCCTCCCGGACCCCCCTCCCTCCCTCAATCCAGGACCCCCCCTCCCTCCCTCCCTCCCGGACCCCTCTTCCTCCCTCCCTCCAGGACCCCCAAGGGAGCAGCGCTGTTTTCTCTGTTCTTCGCGGACCAGACCGGAGAATGTTAGCGGAATTGGACTTCTTGGCGGATCCGAACTGGAGCAGCGCCTAAGAGGCTTGTCCTTAGCGGACGGCAGGTGTCTTCGGTTGGAAGAGCACGGGGGCGCCTGGTTGGAGAGCGATGCTGGTGCCCCGGGCGCCCCTTTCGCTCTTGGGAGTGGCGCTGGGGTCCTTGGTGGTTGCAGCCTTTTGCGGTGAGTTTCTGGAAGGATTTACGACGGGGGGGGGAGGAAACAGAAGGGGGGAGGAGCATTTTCCTGGGTTGGGTCTTTCTCTACCCCCTCAATCCCAACCTCCTTTCCCAGAGGGAAAAATCTTCCTTCTCTCGCGCTTCAGCGAGTCTGGTTTTAAAACTTCAATACTTGATTTGAAATCGGCTCCCGTTTGTATTTCTGGGAGAATAGAGAGTAGAAGTGGAAAGTGGAAAGTTTCAGACTTTAGCCCTGCCTGCCACCCTTCTCCTTGTCCTGCCTGGGCATTGGGTGAAGTCGGTGCCACCCAGCTCCCCTGTTATCAACAAACTTTGCCCTCCCTTGGAAAGAGCCTGGTCTTAAAAAACTTTGGAACCTGGTTTGTAATCAGCTCCCACTTGTATTTCTGTGAGAATAGAGAGTAAAAGTGAAAAGAGAATTTTCACAGTTTTAGTTCCTGGCTTCCTTCTCCTGCCTGGGCAATGGGCCACCTCCTGCCATCCAGCCCCACCCAAACTCTGCCCTTGTTTGGAAAGTTTGCCTCTCTGGGCAGCGTTCAGGCCTTCGACTCTCTTGTTAATTTCCATACAAATAGGGCAGGGGTGAAATCCAGCAGGTTCTGATAGGTTCTGGACAACCGGTAGCAGAAATTGTGAGCAGTTTGGAGAACCAGTAAATACCACCTCTGGCTGGCCCCAGAGTGGGGTGGGAATGGAGATTTTGCAATATATTTCCCCCAGGAGTGTAGAGGGAATGGGGATTTTGCAATATACTTCCCCCAGGAGTGGGGAGGGAAAGGGGATTTTGCAATATACTTCTCCCAGGAGTGGGGAGGGAATGGGGATTTTGCAATATACTTCTCCCAGGAGTGGGGAGGGAATGGGGATTTTGCAATATACTTCCCCCAGGAGTGGGGAGGGAATGGGGATTTTGCAATATACTTCCCCCAGGAGTGGGGAGGGAATGGGGATTTTGCAATATACTTCCCCCAGGAGTGTGGAGGGAATGGGGATTTTGCAATATACTTCCCCCAGGAGTGGGGAGGGAATGGGGATTTTGCAATATACTTCCCCCAGGAGTGGGGAGGGAATGGGGATTTTGCAATATACTTCCCCCAGGAGTGGGGAGGGAATGGGGATTTTGCAATATACTTCCCCCAGGAGTGGGGAGGGAATGGGGATTTTGCAATATACTTCTCCCAGGAGTGGGGAGGGAATGGGGATTTTGCAATATACTTCCCCCAGGAGTGTGGAGGGAATGGGGATTTTGCAATATACTTCCCTCAGGAGTGGGGAGGGAATGGGGATTTTGCAGTATCCTTCTCCTGCCATGCCCACCAAGCCACATTATGCCCACCAAGCCACGCCCACAGAACTGATAATAAAAAAAATGGATTTCACCACTGAAATAGGGCCTACCTGAGTCTTCCCTTAATGGGCAAGGGTGTGTGGGGGAGGTCACCATGGAGATCAGGCCCACAAACAGCAGGCTGGGAGGGCCCAGATGAGCAGCAGGAGCAGCAGGAGGATGTGGTGCCCAGATGTGGTGACCCACTTGCTGGGGGCCTGCTGTGTGACAATAAGATGTTGGAGGGGATG
The DNA here is from genome assembly GCF_029215685.1 of Pituophis catenifer annectens. Taxonomy (NCBI): domain Eukaryota; kingdom Metazoa; phylum Chordata; class Lepidosauria; order Squamata; family Colubridae; genus Pituophis; species Pituophis catenifer. Next base: position 13,633,842 of record NW_027256882.1, on the reverse strand, counting down.
GAGCTACAGGGCAGACCCTCCCCCCCAACATTCTGCTCTTCTCTCTCCTCGCTCTCCAGGCTCCCCCTCACACTCCCTGTGCTACTTCTACCTGCATCTGCCAGAGCCCAGCTGGGGGCCGCCCCAGTTCTTCATTAGGGGCTACCTGGATGACCAGCCCATCGCTCGCTTTGACAGCCTCACCAGGAAGATGGAGCCTCTGGTGCCCTGGATGGAGGAGGCGGAGAAGGAGAGATTTCTGGCCCCTGAAAGAGTCTTCAGGGCTGACCTAGAGAAGTTATCAAAACTGGACCACCAGGCTGAAGGTGAGCAGAGGCAGAGTCACTCTTGGCCTCCAGTGGTTGCAGGGGATGTAATTGTGGGAGTTTCTTTCCTGAAAAAGGAAAACACCCCCCCAACACCCCCGATTATCTCCCTCACCTAGAAATTCTACATAGCTTGATGCCAGCCAAACAGTGTTAATTGAAGTAAAAGACATTTCTCCTTGTGTGGTAAAGGGGGGAAGGAGAAATTGGATATCTCTCCAGAAGTGCAAAAGGCGGTTGACTCTAATGCTGTCTAGGGAGAATAATTCTGGATCCTTTTCATTCACACCCATTCCCTCTGGGACTCTCTCAGGGCTTCACACCTGGCAGGTGGTTTTGGGCTGTGAGCTCATGGAAGATGGGAGCAAAGGATGGTTTTTGCACTATGGCTACAAAGGGATGGACTTCATCAGCTTTGATAAGGAGACCCTGAGATGGGTGACAGCTCAGCCCCAGGCCCAGAAGGTCAAGGACAAGTGGGAGGAGGATCCAGGATGGTCTGAGAGAAGCAAATTCTTCCTGGAGGAGACCTGCATTGAGGGGCTGCAGAGCTACCTCTCCTACAGGAACAAGACTCTGCAGAGGACAGGTGAGTGGCAAAAGGGGGGCTCCATTGAGCAGGTTTCTGTAGGCTCCCCCCTCCCCATATTGTTTCTATCCTAATCTTCCAAGACACCTTTTAAACTATTGACAGAAAGGGGTCAGGAAGTATCCCGCACTGCATTACAGGAGGAAAATAATCTTCAGTGCTCTCTTCCCCCCCCCCAAGTAAATATTAATTAATTAATTAAAAAATCTGAACAAGAAAGTCATGCTGAGGATCTCCTTCTACTTCCCTGGGAAAGTCTTGCAGAGCAAACGAAACTAATGTTCTGTGTTTGGGTCGGAAGGGAAACAATCAGTCTCTTCCTGAGTTCCATTTGAACAACTTGAACAAATTCAATTTGGGGGCTTAAAATTGAATCCGTCTGCCAAATTGGGGATTAAGTTGGCCCATGTGAGAAGCTCACCCCAAATTCTATGTACCCCTTTCAAAAATAAATCTGAAGAGCTCCAATGCCCCATTTTAGGGGCTCCCTCAGATTGAGGCAAGGAGAGGGAGCAGTGGGAGAGGATGGCCAGATGAGGTCTTGCTATTTCAGTCACCTGGCCAGAAACTCTCAAAATCCCAGGAACTCTGGTGTTGCTTCTTCTGCAGAGCCCCCAGTAGGGAAAGTGACTCGCAAAGTGGTGGATGACAGCCTGGAGGTCCTCATCTGCCAGGCCTTTGGCTTCTACCCCGAGGAGATCCAGGCCACCTGGACGAGGGACGGAGAGGCCTGCAAGTATGAGACCCTCCCTAGGAACGTGGTCCCTAACTCGGATGGGACCTATTATGTCTGGCTCAGCATTGAGATCGACCCCAAGGAGAGGCACCGTTTTCAGTGTCACCTGGAGCACGAGGGCCTGCAGGAGCCCCTGATATTAGCTTTCAAGGAGGAAACAGGTGAGAGACTGTGGGATTGTGACATGCAGAAGTAGATTTTTCACCAATGTTTGAAATGTGTGTGTGTGTATCATCTCATGTCTTCAGTTAGAGAACAAGAAATATAATCCTACATAGAGCGATATGGGAGAAGTGATTTCTGTCAGGGGAGTTGAAAGTGGTAAATTAAGAGCAATGGTATGAAGATGTGATATATGATGATATAAGAGATGATGCGATACCATAAATGAGTGGTTGTGGCTCCTCCTTCCGCCCTTCAAGGCCATTCACTCCACCCTCTTTAGCCTTGGAGGGGAGGGGCTTCCTTCAGGTGGGGGCACTTCCTGGTGGGGAAAGGCTTCCCTTACTCAGCATCTCCAATTCAGGGAACTCAGCATCTGCCTAATAAGAGCCATGTTTCTCCTTCTTTAACTACAGGGTGGTGGATTTTTCGGGTGATCGTGGTTGCCATGCCTTTGGGAGCTGGGATTCTCTTCCTGTTAGGTAAGTGAAACAATCACACTCTCCAACACCAACCCCTCTGTGTTGACTGAGCTGGTGTGGATAGGAGAGAGCCTCCCTAAGAGTTGCAGCCAGAACCCCCAGGAGACCCTTCCCCACAAACAGCATTTTGAATATGGGTCAGAAAGGAAGAAGATGATATGCAGCCATTTTCCCACTTCCTGCAAATCTCAATATATTCCTGTTCTCTGGGAGAAAAACTCTTTGGTCTCATTGGACTTACTTCAGAGGAGGACATATGAACAGCTCAGGAGTCTAGGAAAAGTCCCTTAAATGATCTGGGAAGTACTAGAAAATCCATAATCCTGTCCCTGAAGATCTATTTGCCATATCATCTGGCAAAGGGAAGCTCTATTGGAAGGGGAGGCCCATGGAAGGAGGGGCCCATGGCCTCTGCCCCTGCTTGCAATCACACCTGAGGATAGACAAGAGCAGGGTGGGAAAGGTCCAGCAGTGGAAGTTCCTGCTTCTTCTTCTGCTCCCACTCAGAGCAAGAGACATTAAAGGGAGGGAAGATGCAGGAGGTGTCTCCTCAATTGAGTTTCACCAAGTGCATCTCAGCACTTCCTAGTAATTTTCTCAGGAAGAATTAGGAAGTGCTTTGCCATTTCAGTCTTCCAGGATGGGCCTTTTGATTTGTTTGTGATTCTCTGACCCAGCCAGACCCACCTTTGCTTTTCAAGATCAGCCAAAGTTGCTGGTTCTTAGATCTGGCAAGGTTAAGATTGGGTCACAAAAGTCTCACAGTTGAATTAAGAACTACTGAGGCCAGAGTATATGGGGAAGTACCATCTGTCCCCATATTATTGATTTATATGGGGATATGTCTGATGAAAGAATTAAGTCTCAATGTTAAATTGCAGACAAAGCTGAGAATGACAATATGATTAAATATGAATAACTAATGTATAGATTGAAGGTAAAATAAAATAGGGGATTACACAGAGATAAACAGTAAAATTAAGAATATGCTTAATGAATATGCTGGAAACAGCCAAATAATAGATGAATATGCTGGGAAACAGCCAAAACAATAGATGGAGATGGTTTTTTTTTCTTTGGGTGTGATAGTTAAATAAAGATGAGTATGCTGGAAAACAGCCAAATAATATGAATATGCTGGGAAACAGCCAAATAAAATGAATATGCTAGGAAACAGCCAAAACAATAGATGATTATGCTGGGAAACAGCCAAATAATAAATGAAGATGCTGGAAAACAGCCAAAAGAAGATTATTAAGAGACAAATAGTTAAAATAAATATGACTTAAGATGGAATAGATTGTAATAGTAAAATGATTATGTTGGGATTAGTATTAAAAATGAAGGTGAATATGTTGATATGAATAGTAAAATGAAGATGATAAGATTGTAATAATGAAATGACTCTGTAAAACGAAAAGTGTAATGTGTGATAAGTTTAAGAATTATAGATGCAAGTTTAAGAGATTAGGATTTAAAGATTTATGTAATGGGTTTTAGGATATGGGTATATAGATAGAATTTAGGGTAATAATTGTAATTAAATATTGAGTTGTGTTATTTGGAAATTAAGATTTGTGGTGATATAATAGAAAGGTAAATGTTTAGATTAAGATATTACAATTGTGGAAAAATTTCTGTTTTGGTTTTTATTTTAAAAGATGTAATGGTGGCGATTTGGGAAAGAGCCTGACAAAGTGGGGTAAGGGATTGTACCTATTCATGACTGGATCAAAGCTCTGTTCTTAAAAGATGTATTTTATGTTTATGTTTTTTAAAAAAATAATATTTTTTTTCGGAAAAAAAAAAAGAATCCAAGTGGTTTAGCATTATCATTGTGAAGTAACTGATGGCGGTTCAGTGCAGATTCCTAGGGAGGCATTCAGAATAAATCCTTCTCCAGCTCAGGCAGGAGCTGCTGCCCCTGTAATAAACTAGCCATCTTCTCTTTTTGCCCTCTGTCAGGCTTCTTGTGCAGAATACTCAGAAATTATCTCTACCCGGAAGTGACAACCTGCCGTGATCAGGCTCCTTCAAAAAGCATTCTTTATTCCCCTGGCACGATAGAGAAGTTGAGATTGAAAGACCATTCTTGCCCCAAACTAACAACATCAGAGGTGAGTGTGGTTGTTGCTGACTATTGCTGCTATTTAAGAGACAAAACTCTGGGCTTCGAATGTACCTGAGAACCAAGACCATCAGGGTTGTTGGGGTGCGGAATTAAACTTTTTTCAAGGTAATAATGTGGCATGGGCTTCCTGTGGCTCTTCTGATGGGCTGCTCTGCAGGGGAAAATCTAGCTCAGCTCAGCCTCTCTCACTCATCAGCTCCAAGGAAGGAGGGAGAGAGAGAGAGAGAGAAAGAGAGAGAGAGAGAGAGAGAGAAGGAGGCAAGAGCAGGAATTGGGGGCACCCTGGGGAAATGGGGCATTTCTGTCTAGGAAAGACTGGAGGGGAGGGGGAGAAGGAAAAGGGCAGCTGAAGCCTTACAGGAAAACAAAAAAGCTCCTTGGCCATGATGAACTGGAGGCATAAGGAACCCTGGGGGGAGAAGTGAGGAAGCCCCCAACAGCAGCTCTTTGTGTATATGAGGGTTGCAAATCGGGGTGAAATCCAGCAGGTTCTCACAGGTTCTGGAGAACTGGTAGCGGAAACTTTGAGTAGTTTGGAGAACCGGCAAATACCACCTCTGGCTAGCCACAGAGTGGGGTGGGAATGGGGATTTTGCAGTATCCTTTCCCCAGGAGTGGGGTGGGAATGGGGATTTTGCAGTATCCTTCCCTTGCCACACCCACCAAGCCACACCACGCCCACAGAACTGGTAATAAAAAATTTGGATTTCACCACTGGTTGCAATCCTTCCTTCCCCTTTGGCTGCTTCCAGTCATGCCTGTGGAGGTTGCCTTGGGGGGGGGAAGAGAAAGTTAAGGGAAGAAGAAACACCCCCCCACCCCAATGCAAACAGGTTTTTTTGACTTCCTCTGGTTTTTTTTCCTCTTTGAAGCACAAGGCATCTCATGGACTGCAAAAAACGTGGACTGATCCAGGAATCACTGCGTTGTCATTGAACAAGGGAGAAGGAAAACCGCTTCAAAAATATAAAATGTGGAATGAGAGAGACCTCTCCAGGCCACGGCCAAAGCAACAGCAACCTTAACTCTGGATTCCAGGCCATCTAAAGCCCTCCAAAACCAAAAAACTCAGCAACCCCAAAAGAAACAACCGATAGTTATCTATAGCACACACTGTAAGGACTGCGCTACATAGGATAAACAGAAGACCAGCAAAGCGCATCTAACACCAGCTAGCAGTTAGGAGACATGATGAAAACTCCTTAAATTCACAATCTGTGGATAGACTCCACCATAGTTTCAAGTGGGAAACGGTGAGCTTCCTCGATCAAGCCAAATTCAGAAAAAATGGCAGAGAATTCCTGGAGGCCTGGCACTTACTGTAGACAATTAATTGGCCATCAACAGGCACATGGAGATAAACAACATCTAACAATCCAAAACCCCAAAAGGAAAAATAGTAAAACCCCAGCAATCAACACCTATATGAGCAGAAATTAACATCAAGATCAACACAAGACCAACAATCAAGTAAACAACATCCCAATCGAGCAGTCACCACCAAATCAGACAAAGAAGCTAACGGTAAACAACAGCTTAATCATGGAATCCCCAAGAACATTCCCACCAACATTGACAGGGAAAACCACAAGTATATAAAAATAAGAGCAAATCCTGCTCCCTTCCAGCACTGATGATGTTACCTAGTTTGGTAATGGAATGTCTCTCAGAGAGCACCAAGGACCCGGTTGCAGGAGGTGTTAAGCATCTGGCAATCCCGTCCGTGTGAGGCAAGGAGCAGATCCAATGCCATGTGATTTTCCTTGACTTTGGCCCCAGATCTGTTCCTCCCTGCAGGAGTCTTATATCTCTGGTTGGGGAGATCACAGCTAGTCCCACTTGAGCAGAGACATGAATGATGCCTCTTTCCAGCTGTGTCACTCCCAACCCCGGGAAAAGTCTCCTTACAAAGGAATGGAGTCAAGGAGGCATTGGAGTTTTGCTTAGGGAGATGCAGGGATGGAGATGGGGGCCTCAGGGTCTTGTGAATGCTTACTGCGGGTATATGAGAAATCATTGTGCACATCGATTTTTAAGAAGACATTTGTCTGAAATGGTATAGAGTCTCCTGCTTGAGCAGGGGGTTGGGCTAGAAGACCTCCAAGGTCCCTTCCTGCTCTGCGATTCTGTTATATTGTCCTGAAGAGCTTTGTAAATCTTGTCCCACGTTGCCAATACAATATCTTTGTATAGACATATTATCTCTGGTGGTCATGCCGAAGGGCAAAACAATACTGGCAACAAATTAAAATAATGATTGAAGAAATCACAAAACAAAAACTGGAAATGAGGCTGGAAATCTTTTTATTGGGAATAATCACAGGACAATACACCAAAGAAATAAAATATCTGATCACCCATATCCTCACAGCAGCACGTATACTCTTTGCCCAACATTGGAAATCTGAACAGTTACCCACAGAGGACAAAATAATAGCTAAAATTACAGAATGTGCAGAATTGGATAAGCTCACAAAAGAAATACAAGAGAAAGACGATACTGATTACTATTTAGTATGGCAAAGATGGTACAGCTGGCTGGAGGCAAAAATAGGAATATAAAGATAATTTTCGACTATTCAATAGAAGTACATAGAAGTAAACAAGGAGTCAATTATATATATACATATATAACCATGTAAATATGTGAATGTAGATATAGATACAAATAGAAATATGAAAATAACCCACCGTTGTAGTAACTTCTAAGAGTCAGTCATTGGACAGAATTGATGTTTGTCCGTTTTGTATGTTGTTTTAATGTATCTATGTTGGTTTGTTTTTTTTATTATTAATAAAAATATTTAAAAAAAACAATCTCTTTGTATAGATGCACTGGAAACATACTGTATAGCAGTGATGGCTAACTTTTTTGCCATCGCGTGCTAGGAGAGGGGTAGGTGGGGAAGGTTCACGCATGTGCGTGCCCACACTCATAATTCTATGCGCCCTTCCTGCGCATGCGCATTCAACCCCCCTCCCCCCCGCTCCTGGCACACCTGGTAGGCCCATTTTTCTTTCTTACCTGGCTCCAGATCCTCTCTATGCATCTGGGAAGGGCGAAAACAGCCTTTCCCACTTCCTCGGAGGCCCTCTGGAGGCCTGAAAGGACCCATTTCCCAACTCCCAGTGGGACAGGAAGTGACTTTTTTGCTGTCCCCAGCCTCCAAAGCCTCTCTTAGGAGTCTCTGGAGGCTGGGGACAGCAAAAAAGTCACTTCCTGTCCCACTGGGAGTTGGGAAATGGGTCCTTTCAGGCCTCCAGAGGGCCTCCGAGGAAGTGGGAAAGGCTGTTTTCGCCCTCCCCAGATGCATAGAGAGGATCTGGAGCCAGGTAAGAAAGAAAAATGGGCCTTCCCCACCCTCCACCCCACAGGCCCTCCGGAGGCAGGAAACAGCCTGTTTCCCTACTTCTGGTGGGCCCAGAAGGCCTGAAAATCAGCTGGCCAGCGCGTACATGCGCCCCAGAGCTGAGTTGGCGTGCCGACTGATATGGCTACGCGTGCCACCTGTGGCACGCGTGCCATAGGTTCGCCATCACGGCTGTATAGAATAGGGTTGCCAGGTGTCCACTATTTGAGCGGACAGTCCACTTTTTTCACATTATGTTCACTATTTTTTTTTTCACAAAATAGTGGACATTTTTTTTATTCAAAAGCTTTATGATGAAATGGTACGTAATCTAAAGCTGTACAGTCTAAGAGAATAAGGATAGGAGAATCGCGTTTTGTCTTTTTTTTCATAAGTTAGAATGAGACAGAGATCGAATATCCATTGAACTCGATTCTCCGAAAAAATTAATGATGAGATTAAAATAAAAATATATTATAAAATTATGTACAGTTCACATTTTTAAAATGTATTGTAGCTTGTGTCAACTGGCCTAAAATGGCGTGTTAAAATGTTTGTAAGAAAATATATAATTTAATTGTAAATTTTTATTTTATTTTTTTACTACTTAACCCCCCCCCCTCCCCTTGCTTGTCCGCTATTTTTTGGAAGCAGACCTGGCAACCCTAATTTCACTAGATAACTATATATAGAATTGTAAATATTTAATGCTAAAATGAAATATATTTGTTTCTTTCCTTTGACTACGTATGTATTGATTTGGGTCATCCTGGATTCTGGTTCATCATTCAGGAATGAGACTTGGAAAAAGAGGAATTGGAAAGCAGGATTTGGGTTTGAGAACCCCCTCAAAGCTTAGACTGCTACTTGTGCCTGGGGCTGCCCCTGGAGACTGTCTAGGGCTGTTGCTTCTCAACTTTGGCATTTTTAAGCCACGTGGACTTCGACTCCCAGAATTCCCCAGGCAGGACGAGACTCCCAGGTAGACAGAAAGACCTGTTCTTCCCCTCCCTCTTGGAAACACGCTGGTGAAAGGGCAGCCGTGCAAACTAGCAAGTGTGGAAGGGAGGAATCCTTAGGCAGGGACCAACGAGCCCCAGGGAGAAAGCCCCGGGAATCCTCCAGTTCTGGTTCCGAGTCAGGGAGGGGGGATTCCCTTCCCAAGCCCTTTAAGTCCCAGACTTTCCCCCAAAGCTCCATGCTCTGAGTGGGGCATCCAAGAAAGCAACAGCCTTTTCTTAGGGGTCTGCCCCCCTCCCCTCTCCAAATGCTCTATTTCACACACACCCCAGCCACCCCCCCCTCCCCACAACGCCCCCACTCTTCCAGGGGCTCTAGATTGCAAAAAGGATTCCTTCTGATTTCCCTCCACAACAATCCTGTGAGGTAGGGCGAGTTGAGAACTGTGATTCCTGGGCTGAAAGTGGGCTTCAGCCTGGGCTCCCCAGACTGTCTGGGCTCCTGGTGGCACCTGAGGAACTGGCACCAGGGCAGGTTCATGAACCGCCCAGGCATCCCTTGGGAGTTGGGTGGTATAGAAATGCGACAAAAGAAAGAAATAATAATAAATAAATGAAGGCACCAACCTCTGCCCACTTTGATGCCGCCTTGGCTGTTCTGGCCCTGGGGTCAAGGAGGGCAGGTGGGGACTCCTGGGGGGGACACAGCCGCCCTTCCCAGCACCTGGCTGTGCAGGCCCTTCTGCCAGACCCCACAGCCCCCCCCCACCCCCCACAGAACAGGAGAAGAGTTGGGAAGAACCTTGGAGGGCTTCTAGTCCAACCAACAGGAAACCCTCTACAGAGAAGCCTGAGGGAAGGAATAGGTTTTCTTCTGGGAACGGAGCTGGGGAGGGAGGGGACGTCTTCTCCCTCCCTTTCTGCTTCCTCTCCCCCCCCAATTCTAAATCCTTCCACAAACTCACCGCTACAGCCCTCCAGCATGAAAGCCCCCAGGGCTGCCCCATTGCTCACCAAGGTTCTCCTGGATGAGCAGCCCAGGAGCAGGAGGCACCCCTGGGAATTTTCCCAGGAATGACCAGAAGAGGGGGGGCCATCCTCATGTCCTTTGCTTCATGCACTGTCTGGTATCACCCTACTTCTTTTCCCACAATTTAACACATCAACAGAATTTCGCATCTGGGGGTGCTGCACCGACCTCAGAGCCTGAAACCACCAAGAGAGACTCCTAAAGAACGAACAACGGATGGAGCGACAGCCCAGGTGTTCGTCTCCAGAACTTCTGAGAAGAGCTGCCTTTAACAACTTCGTGGAAGTTGGTGGCAGTGGGAGGGGGGCAATAAGTTGGGGGGGGGGTTTCTTCCAAGGGTTAGGAGCCCTGGGGGGGGGGGTCCATTGAGGGGACCATCTTGGCCCAAACTCTTTGCAGGAGACCAACAGGCTGAGCTGGAAGGTGGGATTAAATTTGTCAGTTTGTCTCAAAGAGGCTTTTCCAAAAGGCATCTGACTTTCTTGGGTTTTTTCCCTTGGAAAATGTTTCACTTTTCATCCAAGAAAGTCCCGTTGCCTTTTGAACAGCACCATTGGGACAGCTACGACTTGCATGATTGAGAATCTCCACAGACACGTGTCATCCATTCAGGATCCAGCCACACAACCCAGTGAATTCCACTGACCCTTATCAAGCGCCAATTTAGCTTGGACTGTTCGTAGACCAGATCCTGGCATACAGGTAGCATGTCATAAACTTTTAGTGCTTTGAATTCAACTTCCGTTCTTGGTTACTTGTGCCTGAGCTGTCTGTGTGAAGGGGAACCACAAACCTTTCTCCTCTCCGATTCATCCTTCGTGTCTGTCTGGGTTGCCATGGGGGAAAGGCAGAGCCAAGGAGGAAGGAGAAGGCCCTCATCCAGTGGTGGGATTCAGCCGGTTCGCATCTATTCGGGAGAACCGGTTGTTGGAAGAAATCTTATTTTGTTTTTTTCCACTTTACAGGGCTAATCCTGTAAGGAAGGCAGGAAGGAAACATTCTGGTGGTGTTTCTAGCCTAATCTTTATTGCCCTGCTTACAGAAACTGCCTCTCCAGTTAACCCTTATTACATTGTAACAGCTAAGGCAAAGCACCCATCGACGTGAGTGATGTTGAGTTGGCCACACCCACACGGTCACATGACCACCGAGCCACACCTACCCAGCTGGTCATTAGGGCAGAGAACTGTTTGTTAAATTATTTGAATCCCACCACTGCCCTCGTCCCCGTACAAAAGGACGAGGGCATTCCTCCATTTTCTCCCTTTGCAGCACAAGGCATCCCGTAGAAAGGGAGGAGGGGCAGAGCACCCCCCAAAGCCCCTGTATCAACATTGCACTGGCAAGAAATGAACCCCAAAGGAGACGACTCCAGATGGGAGAAGAGAGTGATTTGCGAGGTCCCTTCTCCGGGGGAGGCTGGGCTGCTGTTCCTGCCTTTCCTCTCATTCCCTCTGTCTGGAAACCTATTCCGCTGAGGAGCCAACCCTTCGGACTCTTCCAAGCAGTGAAAGTGAAGAAAATAAAGGAATAAATTATGACACTCACTGTTTACCTCCAGAGGGCGCCGTCCTCTGCCTTGATGAGAAGCACCTGTCCACAAAAGATGGAGCCCCCCTTTCTGAGACCCCCAAGGACTGACCACATCCACTTTCCACTGCTTTCCCCTGAACCTCTGGGGAGTCTTGCGGGAGGGAGGGAGGAGGGGGCTAGGGATCCCTCTGTAGGGAAGAACTACAAGGCCGGCCTCTGTTCAGCAGGGACGGGTCAGCCTCGCTTAGCTCTCCCGGAGAGGAATCGAGAGGAATAGAGCCGGAAGGGACCTTGGAGGTCTTCTAGTTCAGAGTTCCCTAATCTTGCTGGGTTGGCGGCTGGGGCGGGGAGAAAGGATGATTTTGTGGGAGGGGCAAGTGCAAGTGTGCTTGTGCAGGAGTGCCCGCAATGTTTGTGGCCACGCTCACGCGAATGGGGCCACAAGTGCTGGTGCGAGTGGGGCCACATGCAGACGTCCACCCCGCCGCACGGGCCACGATCCGGTCTCTCACAGGTTGGGAACCGCTGTTCTAATCCAACTCGAGCAGGAGAGCCTATGACCGCGATGGCCACAGGTGGCACGCAGAGACCTCTCTCCGGGCACGCCAGCCGTCGCCCCAGCCCGGCTCCACCACGCATGCCCGCGCTCCTCCCGCCGGCCAGCTAGTCTTCGGGTCTCTGCCGCGGATGTATGGGGGACGGGGTGCATGCACGGGGGTGCTCACATTGCATTTTGGGGGAGGGTGCGTGGGCACATAGCCCCCCCGGTGCCCCCCATTCCCAACTCTTCCAACTGATGCAGCATGATACCATGGTCGATGGTATCAAAAGCCGCTTTTAACTGTTCTTGCCTTCTGGCAGCTCTGGGCATGTGCTCTCCCTGTTCCTCTGCCTCGCTGATGTCCGACTGGATGCTCCAGAGTCTGCACATAACTCCCAGATGGCCATGACCTCATCTCTGCCTCCGACGCAGAGCTGTCATCCGAGCCTTCCCCTGACCCCAGGACTGGTCCATGTACCTCCACAGCCTCCTCACTGTCTGACTCTGCTGCCAGTTCCGCAGGCTGCTGGCAGACCACAACAATCAGAAGCACCAGCAGGACAACAAGGATGGTCCCACCTGGAACTAGCCATCCTCTGGCTATAAAGGGGAGAAACCAGGGGTGAAATGCTCCCGGTTCGGACCAGATCGCCCAATCCGGTAGCGATGGAGGCGGGTGGTTCGGAGAACCAATAGCAAAAATCCCTGCCTCCCCCCCCCCATGCCTAGCTGAGCCGCACAATCATCAGAGGCTTTTTTTTTTAACTTTTAAAAGCATTTTTTCTACAACCTCTTCCGAAGAAAAAAATGCTTTTAAAAGTAAAAAAAAAAAAGCTTCTGATGATCGTGCAGCTCAGCTGGGATCGTCAAAGGCTTTTAAAAGAAAAAAAAGCCTTTTTTTCTTTTAAATGCCTCTGACGATCCAAGCTGAGTTGCCTGATCGTCAGAGCCTTTTGAAAGCATTTTTTTACAATCTCTTCGCTGAAGAGGTTGTAGAAAAAATGGTTTTAAAAGTTTTTTTAAAAAAATGGCCACGCCCACCCAGTCACATTACACCCACCACCACCAAGCCACGCCCACAGAACCGGTAGTAACAGATTTTAGATTTCACCACTGGGAGAAACAATTTCTGATTAGAATGGAGATGCTCTCCAGGGCTGCCAGCGCAGATGCTGAGTTCTCTTAACTTAAGGGGGTGCTGAGCAGAGGATGCATCTCCCCCCTTGAAGGAGCCGCCATGCTGGGGCTTCATTTGGAGGCTATCCTTCCCCTCCCCTCCCCTGTCCATCCTTTCTTCAGAGAAAGGGATGATTTTGGTTGTTAAAAAGTTCCTGAGTGACACCCCCCCCCCCCAACTTGTCCTGATGCATGACAATTAAAACAACAACAGTACTTTTCAGTTTCGTTTCTCACAAAGACTATCCACTTGCTCTCCAGTCTCACTTTCCCCTCCCCTGGTCCAATCTGCTATCAGGAATAATTTGGGGTTCCAACTCGAACTGGGGCTGCGCAAGAATAAATAAAAATGAAATCCAGGCAGCTGTAAGGAAAGAAGAAATATTTATCCCTAAAAGCAAAAGTTTCTTTTAGAAGCAACTGCAGAGAAATGGGACACAGCCACACAGTTTTATGGGGGCTGCTTGTCTGGGATGTGGAAATGGCTACGTGCTGATTCTAAGGTGACACTTGAGGTGGGTGGGTGGGTGGGTGGGTGTGTAGCTATGTTTATTCTTGTGAACATAGAGTTCCTCCGGGAGACCTAACTTACTTAACTCTGTGTTTGCAGACCTTATCCTTTGATATGTGGATTAGGTCTGGGTCATTTATTTGGGGGTTTGAGGAAGTTTGCTAATTTTACTTGATTAACGTAGTTTCAGCTTGACTTATCAATTATCTAGCGGAGATGCTGATTCTCAGACCATTGTGGATTCCGTTAATATTTTAAGGGAAAATGGAAACGGTATAAAGAATAAAATATATCTGGATATATCAAACTTCTCACACTTCTTTTTAGGAAGTAGATCTGCATGGTGTTGTGTACACGTCTCTGTTGATACATTTATAAAGGGACCTAAAACAGAATGTCAGATGTAAATGCCTTATTCTCTAATGTGTAAATAATGTATATATGGAACATCAGGGGTTAACTTATTCTTTGGACTTTAATGTATTCATAATTTACCACTCCCATTCCTGGCTCCACCCCTTGTATATATAAGGAGCCATCCTCCCCATTTTACTTGCTTCTATCTTGAATATTCAGCGAATATAGAATGCCTATTATGATTAAAGAGAAATATATTTGAATCTCTAACTTCTATTATCTTTATTGAGTCTGATCCTGAAAATATTGCAACAAGCTGGTAGCAGAGGATGGTTAATTGACTCAATAAGTAATTAAAAATGTCCAAGAAAGATAGGCCCAACACCAGGGCCTACAGCAAAGAAATAGAAACTGATCAAGAGACGATCAACGAATCCACTAATGCGATTTCGAGAGAATCCGAAGAATACACCACTGAAGAAGAAGAACTGATGAGTGAAAATAACGACCAGGAAGAAATCGAGATAGAAAATAACGAACTCAGGTCAGAGATATTAAAAATACTAAAAAGCCAAAAGAATGATGAGAGCCTCATCGCGGACCTCCAGGAGATGCTGAGAAACAGCGGAGCAGCGAGAGAGAAAAACGTCATTAAAGAAAAACCCAAAGATCAAAAAACTGTGAGTGAAATGACTACTGAGAAAATAGTTGTAAAAAAGAAAAGATGTGACATCGCGCGAAATTTTGAATGGCAGCCATCTTGGTTTCAACGAACTTCAAAAGAGAGTGAAGCAGAGCCAATCAAAACGCTCAGTTCAAAATTTCTGGCGCGAAAAACGCTATCAGACGAAGAAAGTGAAAAAGAAGTCTCAAACTCTTCAGATGAACCAAAATCAGAAAGTGAAGACGATTTAACAAAGTCTCAAGTAAAGTCAGCAATGAAAACGCTTTTTGCTGCTTTTGGGCCAAGATTGAAAATATCCAAGACATCAACAAAGAAGCATGAAATCAAACCGACAACTCAAGACCTGCACGCTCCCATCCTGACTTCGAAAACGACGACACCCGAGCCCAGAGAGCCATGCCGATTCCGTCCTACACCGCAAACAGAATCGAGTGCCAGCGCACACAAGAGAAAGAGAAGAACCGTCGCCATCACCAAAGCCCCAAAAACCGAGCCAGAGACCGACTCATCTGAAGAGGAGCGGATCGAGAGAGCTGAAATGGAGAGAACCTTCCACAACGGCGCCAAAGAAGAAATGAGCAACGCGCATGTGCAAAACTACGTAGACAGCCCCGAAAGACTTGAACTGGCCAGAGAACCGCGCAGACTCGTTACAAGCATCCCAATGCCGTTCTGTAATTTCCTGCACTTGAGAGACCACGGACTGCCTCAGGTTGTAAGTAATGGACAAAATAATGTGGGGAATTTACCCAGTGACTTCCCAAAACTTAGAGTTGATGGCATTAATTTACAAGAGTGGTACTAACAGCTTCAGGTTATTTTTATGAAAGAAAATTTACTATTCTTTATAACTAGTCCTCCAAGAAGACCTTGGACTTTAAAAATAGATTGTTTACATCATAGAGCATTTTTCATAATAATTTCTAGCGTGTCTCCTGCAATGTATCATAGCATCAAACCAAACCTAACTGTATCAGAAATAATTCAATGCATGTTTAATCTATTTCACAGCGATAGCGTAGCCACAACCACAAGAATGTCTAAGGATTTCTTTTCTTCTAGAGTGAAACCAGGGGTTTCTATAAGTGAGCATTTGATAAATCTAAACAAAATAAGAGCTGAGCTGCAATTGAGGGGGGAAGTGATTTCAGATCAAACAATGAAAAGTGTTATTATCAATTCACTTGATCCATCATGGGATAGTTTTATGTCACACTTAGATACCATTAATTTGGGATATTTATCAATAGAAAGTCTATCTAACAAATTGATAGCAGAAGACAATTCAAGAAAAAATCGTTCCAGTAACCAAACAGAACACAAATCCTTTAGGAAAGTAGTCTTTCAAGATAAATATAATGAGGCCTTTAGATGCCACAATTGTGGATCCAGGGAACACAGTAGAAGAGACTGTCCCAAAGTCCCAAGGGAGAGACATAGGCCAGAATATAGGAGCAAATACAATTACAGACAATCTTCCACAGATAGACACAAATATAGAAGTCCACCAAATTACAGAGAAAGTAGAGGGGGTAGAGAAAATTCAAAAGAGAGAAAATCTGGGTCACTAAATGGGCTAAATAAACAAGACAACATCAGAACACAACAAGATGAGAACAATAATTGGCTTATTGATTCTGGTGCAACAAATCACACCACTAACAACAAAAGTATATTATCTTCATTTACAGAAGATAAGTTTGTGATAAAGGTAGCTAATCAAGAAAAGGTTCAAGTATTAGGCAGAGGAAATGTGACCTTGCCTGGTTTAGGGAAAATAGAGGGGGTATTATTAATCCCAGAAATACCTCACAACATACTGAGTGCTATAAAACTAAGCAGAGAATCTGACATCAATATAGTTTTCTCAAAGGGGAAAGCAACTATAGAAAAGAACAAAACAAATGTAGGCACTGTGATGATAAAAGGGGGTCTACCCTATCTGATAACCAAAGAAAGATGGTTACATAACATTGATTCAAATATGGAAGATTGTATTGAAGCAGATGATGAAAATGTCAGTAACAGTGACAATGATGAATGTAAAATAACTCATGATAACAAAAATGCACACAATGAGAAGAAACCAAAAATAGGTAAACCAATTCATGATGAGTGTGCTCACATCTTACATAGGAAGTTAGGACATGCAAGCTTTACTGTAGTACAAAAAATGACTGAACACGCAGAAGGTGTCAAAATAAAAAATTGTGAAAATTATTTGGAATGCTCAGTATGTAAATCCACCAAACTAAAAACCAGTCCCAGACCAAAAAAATCTAACAGATCAACCAACAATATTTTTGATTTGGTACATATGGACTTAGTTGGTCCATTAACTCCATCAATTACCTATAGAAAACGTTACTTCCTAACAATAGTGGATGATTACAGTCGCTATGGTTTTGTTTACACATTAAAGCACAAGGATGAAACCTTTCAGAAATTTAAGGAATTCTACAAACGCATAGAAACACAACATAATATCAAAATAAAACAAATTATGACAGATAGGGGATGTGAATTCATGTCTAAAGAATTCTCCCAATGGTTAAAGGATAGAGGGATGCTACATTTCACGTCCAATCCATTTTCTGCATTTCAAAATGGGATTGCAGAGAGAAAGAATTCCACACTACAAACCATGATTAGATGCACATTAGAGGATGCTGGTTTAGGCAAACAATTTTGGTCAGAAGCCTTACATTATTCAAATTACACTCAAAATAGGACATGGTCCAGTATTGTGAATAAGACACCATATGAGGTGATGTACAATAGAAAACCCAAATTAGCACACATGCACATATTTGGAGTTACTGCAGACGTACACATACCTAAACAATTGAGGAGAAAGGGAGAAAACGTATCCAGGAGATTAAGATTCATGGGATACGAAACTGGAACCAAAGGGTACAGATTCATTGATAATAATAACAAATTTATAGTATCCAGAACAGCTGTGTTCCATGAGCAGGCCAATTGGTCTAAATTGCACCTTAATGAAATATTTCCTAATAAAAGCAAAGAGAATATATCTTGCAAGGAAGGAACAACAGAAAATCAAAGTATTAACAAAAGTAAGAACAAAACCAAAACTTGGACAAATAGTCAGCATAAAATAAAGACAGACACATTAACAAAAAAGGAAGCTAGATATTTGCATGACAACCATAGCAAACCTGAAAGAAATATTAGAAACAATAGAAACCAAATACCAAATAAATACAAAGATTACATAATGCATATGGATGAAGAACAAATAACACCTAATACATATGAGGAAGTATTAAAACTTCCCCGTGAAGAAAGAGAAAAATGGGAACTAGCTATGGAAAAAGAGATGGAAAGTTTACAAGGATTAAATGTATTCACACCTGCGATCGCACCTAAGGATAAAACAATTATAGGTACCAGGTGGATTTATAAAATTAAGAATTTAGAAGGAGGTAATACCTTATACAAGGCCAGACTAGTTGCACAAGGTTATGCACAAAAATATCCAGAAGACTATACTGACACATATTCACCAACAGTGAGAACAGAGAGTGTCAAAACAGCTCTTGTAGTAGCATCTGCACTCAATCTGGACGTGTTTCAATATGACATACAGACTGCATACTTACATGCAAAATTAGATAAGGAAATATATGTAAGAGCACCACACAGTCAATACACTAATAAGAACGAAATTTGGTTATTAAATAAGAGTCTGTACGGATTGAAGCAATCTGGCAAAAGATGGTACGATTGTTTGGTAAAAGTACTTAAGACCATGGATTTCAACGCCACCACTGCTGATAACTGTTTCTTTGTAAAAAAGAGTAATGATCATATTGAATTTGTATTAATTTATGTTGATGATATTTTATATATTGGAAAGCATAAAGAGAGCAGGGAAATCTTTGTAAATAAGTTAAACGAACACTTCTCATTAAAATCACTAGGTAGAGTGAACAAATATCTTGGTGTACAAATTAACAAAACAAAAAGGGGATTCAAACTTACTCAGAAAGATAAAATCATTGAACTCCTAAACAAATGTAACTTAAATAATGCCAAAACATGTGACACACCTATGCAAACTGATTTTCTCAGAAACATTGATGAATCTTCCCCTGAGTTTAAAGACAACACATTTTACAGATCAGTTATAGGTTCACTCCTTTATATATCTAATTGGACTAGGCCAGATATTGCATTACCTCTCAATTTATTGTCAAGATATGTTAGCAGACCAACCTTGTATCATTGGGAAGCTGTCAAAAGAATTTTAAGATATCTGAAAAGTACATTAGATTTTTGTTTAATATTGGAACCCAATAATGACAAAGAACCAAAAATTACTTGTTATGCTGATGCAGATTGGGCTGGTGATACATCATGCAGAAAGAGTACCTCTGGTTATGTTTTTCTATTGAACGATTGTCCAGTTTACTGGTATACTGGTAAACAAGAACTGGTAGCCACTTCTACCACAGAAGCGGAATATGTTTGCTTGTCTAAAGCTGCAAATAACCTTGTATGGTTCAATGATTTGATCACAGATGTTTGGAAGAAACCTACTTTACCATTTATTATGCATGAAGACAATAAAGCGGCCATTGAAATATCTAGATCCGATGCAATTGGACAAAGGTCCAGGCATATTGATATAAAATTTAAGCACGTGAGACAACTATCTCAAGACGGATTCATCAAAGCAATACATTGTGATACTTCTGAACAATTAGCTGACATATTAACAAAACCCTTACCTTCTAAACAACACAAATATTTAACTTCTAAATTATATGTATTATATTGTCCTGAATCTGAATGTAACTGGTGTTGTATAACGAACCGGCATTTAGAGGGGGATTTGTCAGATGTAAATGCCTTATTCTCTAATGTGTAAATAATGTATATATGGAACATCAGGGGTTAACTTATTCTTTGGACTTTAATGTATTCATAATTTACCACTCCCATTCCTGGCTCCACCCCTTGTATATATAAGGAGCCATCCTCCCCATTTTACTTGCTTCTATCTTGAATATTCAGCGAATATAGAATGCCTATTATGATTAAAGAGAAATATATTTGAATCTCTAACTTCTATTATCTTTATTGAGTCTGATCCTGAAAATATTGCAACACAGAAGAAGCAAATTTAAATCTAATGCCAGATTTAAATGAAGTACCAAACTTTCTTAAACGGGGCTCAGCGAAGCAGGAGGGAAGCAAAAAGCAGGGGAGGGAGGGAGAGAGGGGGCGGGAGAGATCCCTTTCCTCTTCTTCCTTCCCAGATCTCAGACCTTACCAGATACTCACCGTAGCAGCTTTCCGGCCCCAAGGACCCCAACGCCGCCCCCAGGACCCAGAGGGGCACCCGAGGCAGCGGCATCGCCCTTCCAAACTGCGCGCCTTGGCACCTGCGACCAGAGCCACCTGCGCTCCTCCAATGGCAGCGCCGCTCTCGGCCCTTGTCCCGCCCCTTCTGAGTTCTCCGTCGAATCAAAGTCTTCGGGTCCGCGAAGGAAGATTAAAATCAGCGCTGCTCCTTTCCTGGAGGAAGGGGGGGGTCCTATCCAACAACATGCAGGGAACCCCTTCAAATTTTTATTTATTTATTTTTATTTATTATTCATATTTCTATGCCGCCCACTCTCCGAGGACTCTGGGCAGCTTACACCAAAGACAGTATACTAAATAGCATATTGCCCCCAACAATCTGGGTCCTCATTTTACCCACCTCGGAAGGATGGAAGGCTGAGTCAACCTTGAGCCGGTGAGATTTGATCCACTGAATTAGCACTCAGCTGAAGTAGCTGCAGTACTGCACTCTAACCACTGCGCCACATCGGCTCGATTCTCCCCAGCCAAGTTGAGCACTCAAAGGATCTGGTCTTCCCGGTTGTGTGAATGCAGCCTCCATGACTCCCACCACATGCTGGCTGTTTCTTCTTGCGAAGCCCCTCCAAGAGGCCCCCGTCCCACAGGGGATCTTCCGGCAGGATCTGGTTGTAGCTTCCAGCTGCTGTTTTCCTTCTCAGTTTCTTTCAGAACTCCAGAGACCTTCACCCGTCATTTTAGGGGGGCGGAAAATAGGGTTTTTTTTTCATTGGGTCTTCAGGGGTAACAGAAGTCCCCGTTTCTTGGCAACAGAATTACTTTTTCACTCTATTATTGTGATCTTTTCTTCTCCTGATCTGGTCTTCTCCCACTTTTTCCAGCGAACACAGAGATCAGTGGCTAATACTGTTGGGGGGGGGAATAGAGAGTTGGAGCGAAGAGTATTTCTGTCTATGCAAATCATTTCATGCTGTGGGAAGATGGGGGGAAAGTGTGGGGGGGAGAGAGATAGAGAAACCGAGGTTTATCCCCCTGCTTTTCCTGGAAGCCCTTAGGAGAAATGGCAGGTGTTTCAGCAACTGTGAAAAAGGGGCGATCTTAAGGCAGATGCTCACTGGCCCTTGGAAAGAAGCCCTCCAAGCATGGTTGGGTGCCAGGGAGGGGGGGGGGGTCCTTCCAAAGCCCTTTACAGCGCAGCTCCGTGTTTTGAATGGGGCAAAGCCCCCACAATGGCACCCCCTTCCTTCAGGATCTCCTTATATAAAGCATTTCAGGAACCTGGGTAGCTCAACAGACCAAGCACTGTAATTTAACACCAGCTGCCTGCAATTAAAGTAAGATTGAATCTCGCCAGGCTCAAGGTTGACTCAGCCTTCCATCCTTTCTAAGGTAGGTAAAATGAGGACCCAGTTTGTGGGGGGCAATAAGCTGACTTTGTATAAAAATATACAAAAGTATGAAGGCTATTGCTTAACGCACTGTAAGCCGCCCTGAGTCTCCGGAGAAGGGCGGCATATAAATCAAAATAAAAAAAAAAATCTTTCCGTTTGTCCACACGAGAACCCTGCGAGGTAGGCTGAGCTGAGAAATGAGAGAGAACTTCAGGGTTGGTGTGCCCAGGCCATTCAGCACCTGACAGGCATCGCCTGGGCCTGGAATCGAAACCTGCTTGAAGACTGAGAGATCCTCAGGAAGAAGAGGAGCGCCCAGGTAGAATCGGATCCCTCTCTGTTATGGAATGATGATACCAAACAACATTCCTGGTCAGCCAGAGACAGTTTATTGTGCAGTTTCAGAATCAGATTTGTATCTGCAATTCTGAACCAAGAAGAGCTCTGATACAACTGCTTTTATACATATCCAAGACAAAGGATTTTGTGAGCACAGCCGGTTTCCATATATGGTTAACATACATTTGTTACATGATAATTGATACTTTCTAAATTACTAAATTCCTACTTTATTTTTTAGTTCATAAGATTATCTTAGCTAAACAACCTTCCTCAGTTCTGTGATTGCTGATACGTAAATTCATGGCTGCTTTGAAACTTTTGTTTCATATGGATGTTCTTGCATTTTTGACAACTAGGCCCCTCAGAAGATATATATTACCAAGAATGGAATTTAGCTGACTTAGTGTAATCTCTAAACAAGCACATTTCTTTCTTATAATAATGTGAATAAAGAGGGTCCTTCAGTGTTCATATAGCTGACCCTGTACTATTCCTACATCATTCACATTATCTCCACCTTCTGGGAAGGAAAAAAAATTATTGGCACCTGGACAGCCTCTCTCCCTCCCTCCCCCCACCGCAAAAAGCAGCAAAAAAAAATTGAATCCCTTTGGTGCTAATGAAAGAATTACTGATATATTCGGAGTCCCTCCCCCCAATAATTATATTTTATTTCGAAAGTTAAAATGCAAAATCCAAAACGAAAGGAAACAAGAACAAAAAGAAATGTAGATATAAAAAAAGAACAGACACCACATAGACACCCCCAATTTTATACTGAGAAGTATTTTTCAGCAATCGAAGTTTGGGGCTCCCCCCCCCTTTTTTTTTTTCAAAACAGCTCCAATTCGACCTGCCAAATTCTCTCCTGTAGAAAAAAAAGGATCGATCCATTTGTCCTGACGTAGGATTCTTTTCAAGGGGGGTGGGGTGGGGGTGGCTGAAGGAAGGAGATCCCTTCCCCGTCACTCCCGCCGGGCACGGCCAAAGCCTGAAGGTCCGGACCCTCCCCGCTCGCTCTCTCCGGTCTCCTCTCCGTCTTTGCTTGGAGCCTCCCCGCAACTCCGACGCCCAGCCCGGCGCTGCTTCCCTCCTTGCCCGAGCTGGGGGTGGGGGGGGGAAGCGGTTTTCTCCCTCTGCAGCCTCCGCCTCCACACCGAGGCCGCAGGGCAAGAACCGGGAGCCCCGGAGCGCCTGCCTGGTTGCTGCGCCTTCCTTTGGGGTTCCCTCCGGAGAAAAGGCGGTCCTTGTAAATATGTTAATAGGGAGTGAAGCCAAGGCTTCACTCAGGTCCGCCTTCCAAGCGGGAAAACAACCTTACTAAGGTTGTTTTCCCGCTTGGAAGGCGGACCTGAGTGAATCATTGGTTCACACGAAAGGCGGGAAAATAGAGCAACCTCACTGGTTAGAATGCCAGGCAAAGAGCCCGCTGAACCAATCGACTCAGTGAAGAGCTGAAGTCCCCAGACGGAGTCCCGCCTCTTCAGTCGGTCCTCCCATTTAACGCTGGCAAGGAAGGCGGGATGCAAAGAGGAAAAAGGACAGAAGAGCTGAACTGAGCCGGGCATCCACACGGCATCCGCCATCATCGCAGCAAGTTGAGAATTTGCATCGGCTTTTTTGTTCCCAAAATGACCACGCTCGCCCCACCAGCTCCATTCAGCCCAGCTAGGGAGAGTTGGAAATCATATATGCTGCGATTCAATGGCTTCCTGCAAGCAAATGATCTATCGGCTCTGCCAGACAATAGGAAGAGGGCGTTTTTCCTATGCCACTGCGGACCCGAAGTCTTCGAGATGGCTCAAGCACTCTCGGAACCAGCCGAGGTGCAGAAGGTATCGTGGGCAACGCTCCAGGAAACGCTACGAGCGCATTATGCACCCGTACCGTCAAGGATGGTGAGCAGATTTGAATTTTGGCGCAGGAGTCAAGAGGAAGGGGAGACGGTCGATCAATATGTCGCCGCACTACGAAAAGCCGCAGCTCATTGCGAGTACAGAAATCCAGAGGAAGCGATGCTAGAGAGGCTTGTTTTGGGATTGAGGGACCGCAGACTGCAGAGGAGATTACTGCCAAAGCCTAATCTCACGTTTAAAATGGTGCTCGATGAAGCCAGAGCAAACGAAGACTCAACAGATGAGGGCGATGAAATCCAGCGTTTCGAAAGAAAGACGGGAAATCCGGAGACGGGAGAAAGGCTGCCTTTTTGTGCCAGATGCGGGGGCGATCACCCCAAAGCGGGCTGCAGATTCCAAGATGCCATTTGCCAAAGATGCGAGCGGAAGGGGCACATAGCGAGGGCTTGCCGTGCCAGCCAACCTGCCCTGCGCCGCCAGCGGCAGCCTGCAACACAAACGGGCTTCCGAAAAGCGCAGTTTCCAAAGCCCAAGAGAAGAGAAACACCCCAAACGACCATAGGGTACATCAGCGCACATCCCTGTGAGCATCCCTTAAAGAAAATCCATGTCACCGTTCTCATCGAAGGGTCTCCGTGCGACATGGAGGTGGTCACGAGTTCGTGCATGACCATCGTGTCCTGGAAAACCATAAAGGCAGCGGTTCCGGAACTGGCAAAGAAACAATTGACGCCTCAGAAGGTACTTTTAAAGACCTATCAAGGATACCCCATCCCCGTCATAGGGAGGGGATCCTTCCAAGTCAAATTCAATGATTTTGTCGGACCTTTGCAGCTGACGGTGGTGAAAGAGGACCGGCCAAGCCTGCTTGGACTGGAATGGTTCGACGCTCTGGGCTTAGGACTGTCCTTCCAAGATGACGGCATCGAGGAGCTGACCAAGGAATTTGCGGACGTCTTCAACGGAAGTTTGGGCAAGTACATGGGGAAACCCATCTCTTTCACCCTAGACCCCAAAGTCGCCCCCACCTGAATGAAACGTTGGGGAGGGTCCCTTTTGCTCTCCGGCCCCAGATAGACAGTCAATTTTAACAGGAAGGGACCTTGCAGGTCATCTAGTCCAACCCCCTGCCCAAGCAGAAGATCCTACATCTGCCTCTACCTAGGATCAAACTCACAACCTCCTGATTGTGAGGCAAGAGCTCCACCTTTAGGCCACATCATTCCCCGGGGGGGTTCTGGAGCCGGTTGATCACGCTAAATGGGAGACCTCAATAAGGCATTACAACAGAGTGCCTGCCCTGTGCCAGTCGTTCAGCATTTATTGCACTCCTTAGGAAAGGGCAAAACTTTTGCAAAACTCGATTTAGCTCAAGCATATCAGCAACTGCCGGTGGACGATGCCACTATTGCAGTGGTTCTCAACCTTCCTAATGCCGCGACCCATTAATACAGTTCCTCATGTTGTGGTGACCCCCAACCAGGGGTGGGTTCTAATTTTTTTTACTGTCGGTTCTGTGGGTGTGGCTTATTTTGTGGGTGTGGCTTGGAGGTCATGTGACTGGGTGGGCGTGGCTAGCTGGTCAGGTGGCCATGGCTATGTGTATACTATAGGGACTACTCAGAGGGCTGAAAAAAGTCATTTCTGACAGGTCCTCGCACTTTTGACTGGTCCTCACACTTATGACCATCCTCACATTTATGCCCGTGCAGCATTCTTAACAACCATGTCACTCATTTCACAACTGCTTCTCTTCACCATGGTGATAAGATAGGGCAAAATATGTAAAATGTGAGGACAGTCGTAAGTTCGAGGACTGGTCAAAAGTGCGAGGACCGGTCAAAAATAACTTTTTCAGCCCTCTGAGTAGTCCATGTGCAGAAAAGGACTACCCAGAGGGCTGAAAAAAGTGATTTCTGACAGGTCCTCGCACTTTTGACCGGTCTTCGCATTTATGACTGGTCACCATGCCCATTGTAGCATTCTTAACAACCGTGTCACTCATTTCACAACTGCTTCTCTTCACCATGGTGACAAGATAGAGCAAAAACGTAAAATGTGAGGACAGTCGTAAGTTCGAGGACTGGTCAAAAGTACGAGGACCAGTGAAAAATAACTTTTTCAGCCCTCTGAGTAGTCCATATGCGTAAAAGGATACAGCAATAGAGAGGGATGAAGGAAGGGAAGGGAAATTAGAGTAGGAGTGAGGGTAAGAGAGGGAGGAAGAGAGGAGGAGAAGGGGAAAGGAAGAGGAAATAGGGAGGAGAAGAAGAGGGTGGGGGGAAGAGAAAGTAAGAAGGAAAGAAAAGAGAGAGGTGGTAGGTTTGAGGAGAAAGATTGCTGTACAATAAAAAAGATGAAAGGGAAGAAAACCAACCCCAAACAAATATAAAGATATTAAGATAAAGAATGAATTGTTAAACTTTAAAGAATAAAACAGAACAAATATGAATAAATAGCAATAATTAGAAACACACATACAAACATACAATATATTTTCTTTGAACAGAGTATTTGGCCGGTTCACAAATTTAACGAGTGTTTAGTTATTTCAATTAAATTTACATTTCTATATTTTCTTTTTGCCATATTTATTCCTCATCTACTTTTTAAAAAAACCAATATTACCCTTCATCCTCATCTCTAATCTTAATCAAATTCAATTTTTCCCTTCTATTCTATAATATACCCCTTCCCATTGTCATCTATTTTTATATCCATCCTCACATTGGTTAATTATGTAATTATGTAATACAGTTGTTTAATACAAATTCAACATTTTAATATAGATCAATTAGTTATATAACTTTCTTTTTTGTATATCAATCAATATGAACATGAATATTCCAATTATTTCCATGCAATCCAATTTCTTACAAATCAATTAATTATATTTACCAATAATAATAAACCAAATAATTTCCCCCATATATTCCTCCAAACCACAACTTAACCATTTCTGCTTTCAACACAATATACAATTAATAGTATCTCAATTATTACAATTCCCTAGTTAAATAGAGCTTTTTTTCTTTTGTGTTTTAAATCTTGAACCTCCTCTTTTGCCCTAAATTTCCCATTGTTGCAGTTTTGCACCTACCTTTTTTGGTGAGGAAAAAGAAAAGAAATAGAAATCTCTCTCTGCCTCATTTTGTCACGTTGCAGCAAAGACCCTGCTTTACTTTCAGTTTCGTTTTTTCAGCATAGCTAGGGGGAAAAAAATCTGCTCCTCTCTTTGCAGCTAGCAACAGAGCCCTCTGCAAAACAGCTGAGAGCAAATCAGCTGAGAGTCCGGAGTCTGATCAAATCAACTTATGGTAATTAACCTATGCTGAAGCTGAAAGGGGCTGTTTTTTTCTATTTTTGCAGGCACCGGTCTTCTCATTTGTTTTCTTTTAACACTGATCAGTTGTAGTGCGGCCCTTTGAAGCCCCGCGGCAAGAATTTAAATGGTTTGTTCCCTCTAGCCATCAGCTGGGACTCCGGAGGCAGCAATAGATTGGGAATGGGCGGGGTAGGCGAACGGTGATCCAACAGAGGCAGAGGGTGAGGGTGAGTGAAGGCATGGGGGGGGCGAGAGAGGGCTTTGGCGACCCCTGTGAAATGGCCGTTCGACCCCCAAAGGGGTCGCGACCCCCAGGTTAAGAACCGCTGCACTATTGTAACACACAGAGGGGCATTTAAATGCCGCCAGCTGCAATTTGGTGTAAGCGTGGCACCAGGGCTCTTTCAAAGTATAATGCAGGGGTCCTCAAACTTGGCCGCTTTAAGACTTGTGGACTTCAACACCCAGAATTCTCCAGCCAGCATTTGCATAGCTGGCTGGAGAATTCTGGGAGTTGAAGTCCACAAGTCTTAAAGCGGCCAAGTTTGAAGACCTCTGGTATAATGGAACGTCTCCTACAGGGCATTCCGGGGTTGGTGTCTTACTTTGATGATGTTCTCGTGTTAAAGAAGAGCTCATCCACCCACTAAGGAGAGTCCTGAGTCGGTTTCGAGAAGCCCGGACTTTAGGTTAAAAAAGGAAAAATGCCAGATAGCCATGCCACAAGTCGAATTTCTGGGATATTTAATTGACGGCTCAGGGATACACCCAGAGGTGGGTTTCAGCAGGTTTAGACCAGTTCTGCAGAACCGGTAGTGGGAATTTTGAGTAGTTCAGAGAACCGGTAGTAAAAATTCTGACTGGCCCCGCCCCCATCTATTCTCTGCCTCCCAAGTCCCAGCAGATTGGGAAGAAATGGGATTTTGCAGTATCCTTCCCCTGGAGTGGGGAGGAAATGGGGATTTTGCAGTAACCTTCCCCTGGAGTGGGGTGGGAATGGAGATTTTACAGTATCCTTCCCCTGCCACGCCCGCCATGCCATGCCATGCCACGCCCACAGAACCGGTAGTAAAAAAAATTGAAACCCACCCCTGGATAGACCCTACCAAAAGCCAAACGTCAAGGCCATACAGGAAGCCCCCACCCCAAAGAATCAGACAGAACTCCAGGCATTTCTAGGCCCATTAAACTTTTATCGTATTTTTCTGCCACAGAAGGCGACAGTAGCTGAGCCGCCACACCGACTGCTAGACAAGAAGGCGAAGTGGACCTGGGGACGGAAGGAAACCACTGCCTTCTCTGCAGTAAAGAAACTATTATCGTCCCATAGCATCCTTGCACAATATAATGAGACTCTGCCCCGCATCTCTTAACCCTTGTTGGGGCGGTCATCAGCCACCGGATGCCAAATGACAGTCCTTGCCTCCCTCTCTCGTCTCCGGCCATCGGCTCCTTCTTCGGTCCTGGGCAGCAGACTCCGCCAAGGCAGCCCTGCGACCATTTGTTCTCTGGGAGCCTTGCCTCTCACCCTCAGCCCAGGAAGGGTACTTCTCACCTCTGCCTACCTCACAGGATTGTTGGGGGGGGGGGGGCAAGAATCAGAAGAAATGTGTTGTTGTTTTTTTACAATCTGAAGTGCCTGGAGGACCTGATGCATTGTGGGGGGGGGAGTGCGGGGTGCAGCAGAGTGTTTGTAGGGGGAGGGCAGGCCCCTAAGAAAAGGCTGTTGTTTTCTTTGATGCCCCATTCAGAGCATGAAGAAGTTTTGGGGAAAGTCAGGGGGCTTTGGACTGAAATCCCCTCCCCCTCACAGACAGACAGAATTCCACAGCTGCCATTTCGCCAGGGTGTTTCCAGGAGAGACGGGGGGGGGGGGCAAATCTTTCTCGGTGGGGAATTCTGGGAGCTGTGGTCCACCTGGCTGAAAGTTGCCAAGGACAAGAAGCATCGCTCTAGAGCAGGAGTCTCCAACCTTGGCAACTTTAAGACTACTCCTTGGCCGAGGAATTCTCGGAGTTGAAGTCCACAAGTCTTAAAGTTGCCAAGGTTGGAGACCCCTGCTCTAGACAGTGTCTAGGGGCAACCAGCAGCCTAAGAGCTTTGAAGAGTTCTTCAGGTCCAACATCTTGTTTTTCTTTTTAAAGTCTCAGATCTGAATGATTAGCAAATTCCAGCTTGTCATGATAAATACCAGGGTGGATTTGATTTAAATCGAGTTGATTTAAATCACGATTTAAATCATGATTTAAATCACTAGTAAAAAGGCTTGATTTAAATCAACCCAATTTAAATCATAATTTTTAAAGAGCAACTGTCATCTCTGCTACTCCTTTGACCCATTGTTGACTCACCGATAGTCCCAGTGTTGCAGAATATACAGCCTCGTGCTACATAACTAAGCTCCATTTCATGCTGAATAAACTAAATTATTTATGTATCTTAAATAGAAAACTATTTTACGATAGATTTTTACCCCAAAAGTTTTTTATTAAAATAAATTCAATTTTTTTGATTTTTTAAAAAAAGTCATTGATTTTTATCCACCCATCCAAAGGAAAGAAGAAAAACCATATAGAGACATACAGAAAGGAAAAATACAACAAGGAAGTGTACATATTTAGTCATGCTTATTTTGAACATTATATTTTGTAAAAACAAGTCTTACGTTTCATTATATTTGTCCCTACAAGTCTACGCATGCAGACCATCCACTCACCTGTCTCACCTGTCGAGTGCTATCAGGCCCTCCACCCATTGCGTGAAAGGCCCCATTTATCTTTTCAAAGCTGCAATATCCATCATCTCCGTAAAGGCCCAGGGGAGAAGGGATGATTTTGTGGGAGGGGCAAGTGCGCTTGTGCGGGAGGGCCCGCAATGTTTGTGGCCATGCTCACGCGAGTGGGGCCACATGCAGACGCCTGTCCCGCCCCGTGGGCCACGACCCAGTTTCACAGGTTGGGAACCCTGTTCTAGTCCAACCGGAGCAGGAGAACCTGTGCCTTCCAGACAAGTAGCTGCCCAGTCTCTTCTGAAAAACCTCCAGGGATGAATCCCCCACAACCTCTGAAGGCCAGCTGTCCCACTGGTTAATTGACCTCTGTTAGGAAGTGGGGTTGAGGGGTCCCCCGGACCTGGAACCAGCTCATGAGCAAACACACTGAGACTGAAATAAATTTGACAGAGGCGTCTTGTGTAAAAATATAATTTACTTTAAAACATTTAAAAAGCACTATGTCTTTAAGAAAGCACATTAAAAACAAAGTCTTATCTTGGTTATGTGAAGCGAGGCTATCTCCCTAGATTCCTCTCCACAATACCGAAACAGTTCACAAGAGAATAAAGCTAACATGAAGATAAGCAGCTTCGGTGTCAATACATCATCGAGGCAGTAGAAGGGCGGCAGCACAAACTTCACAGCTAAAAGTCACCTGAAGTAAAAACAGTTCAAACAGCAAACGTAGCTTGAAGTGTGTGGGAGGAAGAATGTCCAGCAACAGCAGTCCCAATGATAGCTTGCGTGCTTCAAAACAGCAAAAGGCAAGCATCCGTAGGAGTTTCTCTGCAACAGCGTCTGGAGTCCTTATCTGTGCTTCTCCTCCCATCTGCGACGTTGCACTGAGCTCTGCTTGCAGCTTCCAGCAAGAGCTCTTGCATCTAGGCCTAAAACAGCGTTTAGGACCAACTAGCAAGCAAAAAGGTCCTTATATGGGGAGTTAACCTGCAATTAACTAGGGCGGGGAAGGCTTGCAGGTAATTGCAAATAGGAGATGGATTGATTGAAACCATACTGTTTGTGACTGATCAAGTAGCCACAGCAATCCTGAAAACACTCGTGACAACCTGACTGTTAGGAAGTTTTTCTTTAATTCCAGGCTGCTTCTCTCCTTGATTAGTTTCCATCCCTTGTTTCTTATCCTGCCTTCTGGTGCTTTGGGAAATAAATTGACGCCCGTCTTCTTGGTGGCAGCCCCTCAATCCTGCTCCCACGTCCCCCCTCCTCCTTTTCTCTAGGCTGGCATGAAGGGCTAGCTTTCCCCGTTCCGGGTACCAAGAAGGCTGCGGCCAGGCTCGGGTGGCAAAAACCGAGGCTGCCATCCTAGAATCGAGGTGGGACGTGAAGGGTGGAGTGGGGGAAACTGAAGGGCGGCAATGAAGCCAACGCTCCGGGGCTCCTGGTCCTCTGTGACGGCGGCCTCGGGAAGTCCGTAGCGCGGTCGAGAAGGGAGGCAGCAGTCTGGCCAGCGGAGCGTGGAGAAAGCAAGGCTGGATCCTGGAGAGAGCGAGTGTGAGTGATCCGCCAGGAGTTTGGGTCCCTCTTTTTTTAAAAAATTTGATTTATATGCCGCCCTTCTCCGGAGACTCAGGGCGGCTTACAATGCATTAAGCAACAGCCTTCATACTTTTGTATATTTATACAAAGTCAGCTTATTGCCCCCACAAACTGGGTCCTCATTTCACCTACCTTAGAAAGGATGGAGGGCTGAGTTAACCTTGAGCCTTGGAGAGATTGGAACCAGCAGTAATTGCAGGCAGTTGTGTTAATAACAGGGTGCTTTAGACCACTGTACTACCAAGGCTCTTCAACCTTTGGCCGCGCCCGGCGGGGGGGGGACGACACGCGCAGGATCCTTTCACTCCCCCTCCCCCTTTTCTTCAGGAATCCTTCCTCTGATTATAAACACAAGAATGCACCTTCATTAACCAACGGAGCTGAAAATTGATGATTCCCCCACTTGCTCCCTCCCAAGGGAAGAGGCTGCAGAGGGATCCAGTCTCTTTGTCCTCAGAGGAGGATCGAGGGGGGAATCCGGCCTCACTCCGGGCGATCTTCCTCCAGGGCCCTGGAAGGCGCGCACCGCTTTCTCTCCCGCAGACTCTGGACCAGACGGCAGACTTCAGCCCAGCTCGGAGGGGACAGAGGGAGGGAGGGAGGAGCTGTCCTTGGCGATCCTTTCAGTCGCTGGATGCAACTGGGGGCTCCGCTTACAGGCAGGGCCGGATTTTCCTATAGGCTAACTAGGCTTCAGCCTAGGGCCTCAAGATCAAGAGGGGCCTACATTCAAATTGTTAGCAAAATTAAAATGACACTTTCACTATAGGTGAAAGGGCCTCATAAGTGGAATAGCCTAGGGCCTCTTTTCATCTAAATCCGGCCCTGCTTACAGGTGCCAAAGGCCTCCCTGTTCGGAGGGCGATGCCGCTGCACCAGGGACCCCTCCTGTCCCTCGCGGCGGTGCTGAGGCCTCTTGTGCTGGGAGGCTTTTGCGGTGAGTTTCTGGGAGCGAGGGAAGAGGGAAAGGGGGGGGGGTTCCTGGCTTGGATCCTTCTCTCTTCCTCCCCCTCCTTCCCCAGCTCTTTTCCCAGAAGGAAACTCTTCCTTCCTTCCTTCCTGGGCGTTAAGCTGAGCCTCCTTTAAAGACCTCCGTGCTCGATCTGTAAGCAATTTGCGTTTCTATTAATGAGAAAATAGAAAAGAGACTGAAAGTGAAAAGAGACGGTGCAGAGTTCAGACATGTCGCCCTCCCCCTCCTCCCCTTCTCTTCCCCTTCTCCTCCTTTCTCCTCCCTCTCCTTTCCCTCCTCCCCTTCTCCTCTCTTCCCCTCCCCTCTCCTCCTTCCCCCCTCTCCTTTCCCTCCCTTTCTCTCCTCTTCTCTCCCTCCTCCCCCTCTCCTTTCCCTCCCTTTTCCTCCTCTCCTTTCCCTCCTCCCCTTCTCCTCCTCTTCCCCTTCCCTCCTTCCTCCCCCTCTCCTTTCCCTCCCTTTTCCTCCTCTCCTTTCCCTCCTGCCCTTCTCTTCCCCTCTCCTCCTTTCTCCTCCATCACCTTTCCCTCCTCTCCTTCTTCTTCTCTTCCCCTCCCCTCCTTCCCCCCTCCTCCTCTTCTCTTCCCCCTCTCCTTTCCCTCCCTTTTCCTCCTCTCCTTTCCCTCCTCCCCTTCTCCTCCTCTTCCCCTTCCCTCCTTCCTCCCCCTCTCCTTTCCCTCCCTTTTCCTCCTCTCCTTTCCCTCCTCCCCTTCTCCTCCTCTTCCCCTTCCCTCCTTCCTCCCCCTCTCCTTTCCCTCCCTTTTCCTCCTCTCCTTTCCCTCCTGCCCTTCTCTTCCCCTCTCCTCCTTTCTCCTCCATCACCTTTCCCTCCTCTCCTTCTTCTTCTCTTCCCCTCCCCTCCTTCCCCCCTCCTCCTCTTCTCTTCCCCCTCTCCTTTCCCTCCCTCCCTTTCTCTCCTCTCCTTTCCCTCCTCCCCTTCTCCTCTCCTCCTTCCTCCCCACTCCTTTCCCTCCCTTTCCCTCCTCTCCTTTCCCTCCTCCCTTCTCCTCCCCTTCTCCTCTCCTCCTTTCTCCCCCTTCCTTTCCCTCCTCCCCTCCTCCTTCTCTTCCCCTCTCCTCCTTCCTCCCCTCTTTTCCCTCCCTTTCTCTCCTCTCCTTTCCCTCCTCCCCTTCTCCTCCCCTTCTCCTCTCCTCCTTCCTACCCCCACTCCTTCCCCTCCCTTTCCCTCCTCTCCTTTCCCTCCTCCCCTTCTCCTTCTCTTCCCCTCCCCTCCTTCCGCCCCCTCCCCCTCTTCGAATAGGCCAAGGCCCGGCTGTAACAGGGACACAGATAGTTTCAAGCCAATTAGGAAACCAACGGGGAAGTGACTTGCAGACTTTCTCCAAGTCCTCCCCCCTCCTGCCTGGCATTGGCTGAAGTCCTTGCCCTCCAGCTGCTCCCTTATCAACAATTTTTACCTTTGCTTGGAAAGGTCCTCAGTGCACTTGTTAACATGCATGTAAGTAGGACCTACCTGATTTTCCAAGTGGGGTCTGGTCAGGCCCACAAACTTCCAGTCTCCCTCAGATCTCCATCTCGGCGAGAAGCATCCCTGTGGTTGTGGAAAGGAGTTGGGGGGGGGGAAACAGGCACCATGCTGAGAATGAAAGTTTCTGGGGTCTGGGGTCCCGGGAGAGTTCAGGCACCCAGTCTCTGCAAAAGAGGAACTTCCCTCAAAACTCCTCTCCCTCGAAAGCAAAGTAGCCGCAGCAGAGAGGAGACAGATCTTGTAAGGTAAGTTGTGGGGAGCGGGGGGAGGGGATGGGGGGAGGGGGGGGATAGGATGCATGTTGCAGACCTGCAGTCATTCCTAAGGGCGAACAACTGTTGTGGTGCTGCAACATTCCTAATTTTGGGACTTGCCCAAAAACACTAGGGGGTGCTTATCTCGTAACTTCAAATGGGTGCTAAATGAATGTTCCTAACTCGGGGATTAGCTGTCCTTCTTGGGAAGCTAGAAAAATGCCTCCCCCCACAATCCCTGTGCTTGGAGTTTGAAAGAGCCCCAAGGAATGGAAAGGTCCCATCTCAGAAACCATAATATTTTCTTTGGTTGATTTACTTTTCCAGGAATGGGCAGGGATGGGGGGAGAGGGAACCGTTTTCGTGTCCTGTGTGGGGTACTGTACTCCTTTCCCCCTGACTTACACACCTCCACAATTTCACATCTGCTGGTGCTGCAACCAACCTCAGAGCCTGAAACCACCAAGTGAGGCTTCTTTGAAGGATGAAAGGGCAACGGATGGAGAGATGGTGCAGATGTTCATCTCCAGAGCTTCTGAGAACAGCTGTGGTTAGTGACTTCGTGGAAGTTAACTACACAGGGGAGGGGGCACAGATGAGGGGCTTCTTCCTGAGGGCTCGGGAAGTCCCACCCTGGGCCTCTGCCTCCTCCTTTCCCCTCCCCATAGCATCCTTCCACAAGCAGGACATCCAGAGTCCGTTGAGAGTTCCTGTGGACCATGTTGAGCCAGGATGTCTGAGGAGATGCTCAATCATCTGGGTCATGGTGGTCCCAAAGGTGATTTTTCAAAAGGCAACTGGATTTTCTTGGGTTTTTTCCTTGAAAACATTTCTCATCCAAGAGTTGAGAACTGGAGAACTGAAGAAGTTTCTTGGATGAGAAGTGAAATGTTTTTAAGGAAAAGACCAAGAAAATCCAGATCCTTTAGAAAAAGCATCTTTTGGTTGACCCAGATCCTCCAGGGAAGAGCCAGAAATCTTTCTTTTCTTTCGCTGCTTCCTTCATGCCTGTCTAGGTTGTGGCAGAGGTGATGTTGGAAGAAACATCCTTCTGGGTTCTGCTCCAAGTGGGGAAAACAGACACTGGAAACATGGAGACTGCTTGGAAAGATGGTTTAATGGTGGACAGGATCACATGGCTTGAGTTCCTGAACAGAAAAGGGAGGAATACAGTAAATCCTCGGGTTTTTATGCTCTCTCTGGCTCTGCATTTCTTGGGGCCCCGAAAGAGTATCCTGATTGGTTGTCAGACTCCCAGGGGGTGGGGGCCTTGCTGGCTGATGGTCACATGTGCTTCCCAGGTCACATGTGGTGAGTTTCTGCTGCTATTGTGTAGAGGGCTAATCCCATCTTTGGCAATTCCTACTATGGCTCTGCCTGAAGGAGGCAGATCTTTGTTATGTAGAATAGACTGGCCCAGGCCTTAATGGCCCATTGACAAAGGGTGGGGGGCAGGAAGGTGGGAGCTGCTTTGTCTGTAAAATATGCTTCTCATATTTCTCATCCAGGGAAATATAATATTCTGCCTTTTTCATATTTCCTAAAATATTTCACTCTTCCAGGAAAGGGGTGGGTGCTAACTTCCTACAGTGATGATGAAGAGGAAAGTAAAGGGAGGAGAGAAAATGCACATTCTGTCAGACAAACAGGTGTGTTCACTTCCTCATTTTTCTCTCAGTCATCCTGTGCAGTACAGAGGCCCCAGAGGGCACAGCCAAGAAATGACACCCCAAAGAAGACAAGTGATTTCCAAAAACCTTTCTCCATGCATGCTGTGCTCTGTTCCTCCATTTTCTCTCACTCCCTGCATTGACTCCGTCTGGAAAACTATTCCGCAGAGGAGCTCAACCTTCCATACTCTTCAAGGTCCCTCCTGGAAGTTGCAAAAATGCAGAGAAACAAATGTAACAAAATGGAGGCAGCACCCTCCTTCCTCCTTGTTTTGGACATCACCTGGGCCAAACTCGGTTCATCTCTTAGCCAAATCCTGTTAGCCCCAAATCTGAATTCTGATCACATGATCATGGAGATGTGGCAACGGTCGTAAGTGTGAAAACTGATCATGTCCCCTTTTCAGTATCATTGTAACTGCAAACAGTCACTAAACAAGGATTGTAAGTTGAAGATTACCTGTCGAAGGGTGGCCTCTATTTTAGCAGAGGCTGGCCCAGCACCTCATCTCTCCCGAAGAACAAGAACGAAGAACAATTCCCTCCGTTCCTTGGTCCAGGCGGGAGAAGGCTGCGGTGAGGCTCTCTCGGAGCACAAATGGGGGCTAGTGTTGCTGTGGTGAAGGCTGCTGTGGGAGCGGGGGGGGGAAAGATGAAGGCTGTGGGTGAGGTTTGGGTGGCAAAGAGGCAGGCATTCCATGATTCCGGGTATTTATCCTGCAGTGTCGGCCTCAGCATGGAGGTGTGGGGAGGGCAGAGCTCTTATGGACCTGCCATGCTGATACTTATGTCAGCGTTCCAATTTATGATTTTCCCCAGCGCTGACATGAATGAGAGAAAGAGAAGCCTTGCTTTAATGCTGAGATGAACTTCCACTTAGTTTCCTGCTCCTTGGTAGATAACGTTACTTAGGTGATAGAGGGAGGGGGGAATTCCTGTGACTGGAAAGGGCTTGGGACGGAGAGATGGATCTGCACGATGGCCAATGAGACATTGGGGAATAAAGAGCGGAAAGGGAGGAGTTGGGAAGGAGATGCCAGTTCTGACTGCACCAAGAGTTCAGGAATGATGTAGTTAATTCTTAAATAAAGAAAAGGTTCATCAAAGACTTTGCGTTTGAGAATGAAGTTTATTTGAGATAACACCGAATCCTGACAACTTACACTTACACTTGGGAAGGAAGTTACACACAGGAAGAAATCCCCCCTTCCTGACTGAGTACCAGCCTCCCCCGGCCTCCTTCCAAGGGCCAGCTGAGCTACCCCTGGCCTCATGTTTCCTTTCCTTCCATCCATGAGGGGTTTGCCCACCTGTGCTTTCCCGTGCATACTTCCAGGAGAGATGGGGAGAGAGTTCCCAAATTTCCCAGCCATCGTTCATTCTTTTCCAGTGTCTCCTTTTGAAGTCTCACACCTCACTGCTAAGCAACAATCCAGCATGTCACCTGCCTGGTTTGCTATACATACCTGTGCAAAGTACACACACAGATTATCTTTCTCTCTGACTCTCAGGCTTCCCCTCCGCCTCAGTCAGACAGAACCGTTTGTTCAGGCTCTCTGCAATTTAGTTGAGGGAGAAACCACTGGATGGGATGGGGAGTTTATAAGCCCAGGCAATTGTCTCCCAGCCCAGAGGAGAAATTGTGGCTTTAGGGCAATAAAAGGGAAGGATAAACTGAATGTCTTCTGCAGCGGAATGGGACTTTTGGGCTCGTACCCTTGGCCCTGCCTGTTCCTCTTCTAGGGGTTCGCCTCCGCGTTATTATCCACAAGCGTTTCTCCTCAGCTGGCCCAGCGCCATTCTTTCGCCCCGGCACATGGGCCTCAACCCCTCCATCCCAGGCCCTTTGCCGCAACCCATTCGCCAAAATACGGTTCACCCCAGGCTTTTGGGCGCACGGGACAGTTCACCACCAGCCAATCTGCTGGCTGCCAATGCTGGTAGCCAGAAGTCACAGCACAATTGATGCAGGGGATTGGAGGCTTTGGGGGAGAAGGAAGGGGAGGGGTGGAAGCCCCCCTGTACCTGATCGTGCCTCCCTGACACCGAATGGGAAGAGAAGAGTAGGACGGGGGAGAAAGAAAAAGAAAGAAAGAAAGAAAGAAAGAAAGAAAGAAAGAAAGAAAGAAAGAAAGAAAGAGAAAGAAAGAAAGAAAGAAAGAAAGAAAGAAAGAAAGAAAGAAAGAAAGAAAGAAAGAGAGAGAGAGAAAGACAGGAGGGAAGAAGCATCGCAGCTGCTGGGGGGCTCCAAGCAGAGACGGAGGAAGCCGGAGAGAGCAAGCGAGGGCAGTCGGAGAGCCTGCGGGGCATCCACGTCCCTCTTGGACCTTCAGGCTTTGGCCGCGCCTGGCGGGAGTGACGGGATGGGATCTCTTCCCTCACCCCCCTTGAAAAAAGCCTTTCGCCTGAACAAATAGATCGATCACTTGTTTCTGGAAATCAAACTGGTTGGGTAAATAAAAGCAGGAAGAAGTTCATAAATTGTGGAGTTTTGTAAGGGGTGTGTGTGTGAAGCTATTATTGTTGAAATACACTTATCAACTCCTACCCTCAAAACGACGCTATAGAGCACTTCACACCAGAACAACTGGACACAAGGACAGTTTTTTCCCCAAACGCATTCACTCTGCTCAACAAATAATTCCCTCAACACTGTCAAACTAGTTACTAAGTCTGTGCTACTATTAATCTTCTCATCGTTCCCACCACCCATCTCCTCCCACTTATGACTGTAATTTTGTTGCTTGTATCCTTACAATTTATATTGATATTGTTTCCCGATTGTTTATTTGTACCCTATGACTATCATTAAGTGTTGGGCCTTATGATTCTTTATGAACATATCTTTTCTTTTATGTTCACTGAGAGCGTATACACCTAAGACAAATTCCTTGTGTGTCCAATCACCCTTGGCCAATAAAAAATCTATTCTATTCTATTCTATTCTATTCTATTCTATTCTATTCTGTTCTGTTCTGTTCTGTTCTGTTCTGTTCTGTTCTGTTCTGTTCTGTTCTATTCTATTCTATTCTATTCTATTCTATTCTATTCTCTA
This sequence comes from Pituophis catenifer annectens, assembly GCF_029215685.1. Classification (NCBI taxonomy): domain Eukaryota; kingdom Metazoa; phylum Chordata; class Lepidosauria; order Squamata; family Colubridae; genus Pituophis; species Pituophis catenifer. The sequence goes on along the minus strand of NW_027256882.1, from coordinate 13,595,279 downwards.
TCAGTATTAAACTGGGGGAGGGGCAATCTATGTGTATGTGTTATTTTCTTTTTATGCACATTTTTCATTTTGTTTTGTCCTTGTTCCCTTTTCTTTTGGATTTTGTATTTTAACTGTAAAATATTTTTTTAAAATATTGGGGGGGTAAAACCTGAATACGTAAAGAAATCTTTTGTTGGAACCAATCTTTACTTCTTGTAAAAAGGGGGATTTCCCCACCCACAATTCTCTCCCGAAGAAAAAGGCTGTCTAGGTGCCAAGAATTTATTTCCTTTTCTGGAAGAGTTTCTCCTCTTGCAGGATCTGAGTCCTGGAGACAAGCTCCGTCTAGTTTAGATTCCAGGCCCACACCACGCCCATCACAGCAACAGGGGAACAAGACCCTCTGAGACGTTTTCTTGTAGGCTGAAGTTCATCCTCAGCCCTAGAACCTCATTGCTCAGCTCAGCCTACCTCACAGGGTTCCTGGGTGGAAAGAAGGAAAGAAAAGCTTTTGATGAGGAGGCCCTGAAGGAAGGGGGGCGTTGGGGGGGGATGTTGGCTGAGTGGGTTCTGTGACGGAGTGTTTGGGGAAAGATCCAGGCCTCTTTCTCCATGAGGCTGAGTCTCATTCAGAGCTTGGCTGTAAAGGGCTTTGGAAGGAAATCTCCTCCTCCCGGACTCACAACCACACTTGGAGGGACTTCCGTGTCTTCTTTCCAAGGGCCAGCCTTAAGATTCAATTTCAAATCTTTATTGTCAGTGCACAACGTATGTACAATGTGATTGGTTGAGCTCCCTCAGTGCACACACCCCCCCAACACAATACAACTCACAGTGAAGACAGAAAATCCCTAACCCAATAAATCATCTTAACAACCACTCAGTCCTATTGCACCAGTGTGAACATGTTACAGGTTGCGCCGGCCCTGCAAGTCCATCAAACTACGTAGTTATGATGTTATTTCGCATTCAGGAATCTGACAGCCCACATATAAAAACTGTTCTTCAGCCTGTTTGTGCAGCTGGCTACGCTTCTCTATCTCCTTCCCAATTGTAGGAAGGTAAAGAAGTGATAACCAGGGTGAGAATCGTCCCTGAGGATTTTCCTCACTCTTCTAAGGCAGCGAGCCCTAGAGATCTCAGCTAGTGGTATCAGGGCAGGGCAGCCCACAATGTTTTGTGCTGTGCTCACCACCCTCTGTAACATTTTTCTATCCGCGGCTGTCAAACCGGCATGCCATACCGTGATACAATAAGTGAGGACGCTTTCTATTGTGGGCCGGTAAAAGGAGGTCATCAGTTGTTGTTCCACCCTGTTTTTATCGCAAGGAAATGGAGTCTCTGTTGGGCCTTCCTGGCCACCTGGATCGTGTTGTTTTTCCAAGTGAGGTTTTCCCTGAGATGGACTCCCAGGAATTTAAAGGAGGAAACTCTCTCTACACAGCCTCCCTCGATGTAAAGTGGGGCAGGTTCCTCTCTCTTTCTCCGGAAGTCCAAGACCATCTCCTTGGTCTGGCTGATGTTCAGGTGCAGGTTGTTTTTTAAGCACCATGTGGATAGTTTTTGAACCTCCCCCCTCTACACTGTTTCGTCTCCCCCTGAGATCTCCTTCCTTCCACACTCGCTGCTTTGCACAGCTGCCAAGTCCCCTGCGGGTTTCCAGGAAGGCAGGGAGACAAGTTTTTCTGAGCACCTGGGAGCCTCTCTAGACCGGGGTCCCCAACCTTTCGGACCCCAGGGACCACTAAATTCATAATTTTAAATCCCACGGACCACTAATATGATCTGCCTAATGACCGGCTGGGTGGGCATGGTCAACTTGATGTCACTCACATTGTGGGGTGCCTTGCCAGCCTCTAATTGCCACTGCTCGCCTCCCCGCCTGGGCTCCTTAGGCCCCCAAGAAGAAGCGGTTGTTGGAGCTAAGCAGCCACCATGAGAAAGAGTTGGCAAAACAGCTCAGTTCAAATTGGATCTGGCTGAGAAGGAGGCTCAGTAGAAGCACCTCACTGAGGACTACGAGCATAGGCTTTCCAAGCAGAGGGAAGACCTGTAGGAATGCAAGGCCTGGAGGCTCAGCGGGGTAAGATGGTCAGCCAGTTCCATGGTATGATGCAGTCCCACTGGAACGAGGTCCTCCGGCTCTTCACCACCAGTGGCACTTCCCTCCAGCCTTCACCCAAAGCCCCGCACCAGGATGCTGAAGCAGACCTTAACTCAGAAGGAGAAATAAAACCGCACCAGGAAGCTACGATCGCGGTCTTCCAAAAGTTCCATAGTAGTGGCAGGAATGAGCGGGCGGGAGTCTCTGGGAGGGGCCTCGCAAGACGAAGCAGCAAGGGGGGTATTGCTGTGGCTGTGGACTAAACTTGGCTGGTCATCCTCTAAAGGGGAGTGCCTGGCTAGGACCCCACGCCCCCTTCTTGGGGGCCGGATGAGAGTAAAAGAGCAGCGCAGTTTCCTCTCGTCCTTCACGGACCCAAAACTGGCGAGAGAGCCTGCGGACGGCATAGAGAACTTCAGTCTAGGGTTGCCAGGTCTGCTTCCAAAAATAGCGGACAAGCGGCAGGGTTGGGGGTGGGGATTAAGTAGTAAAAATTTTTTTAAAAAAATTTACAATTAAATTATATATTTTCTTACAAACATTTTAACACGTATTAAAACAATCACTTCAAAACTTTACTTAAAATTCAAAACATCAAATATAATAATAAGTAAAATATTAAATTACATTTTACTTTGCTGTCGTGTGTATTTTTTATTTGACTGCGCAGCTTTGATCAATTCTTTGTGTTTAAGGAATAATTCTTTAATTTCAGTACAACATTGAGAAATATTAAAAAATATACAAAGTTCACTTCGAACTGATGGTACAAGCAGTCGGTTACGTTCGTCAGTCCACAAATTTCCCATGACGCTGAAAATTCGTTCAACATTTGCATTTGATACCGGAATTGATGCACAATACTGGAACAGTTTCAGTAAACTCGGAGCTGGCTCTTTCTTGAAAAAGTACGTCCCCTTATCAAGGGATGAATCGCCCTGCAGATGAACATAAACTTCTTCTAAGGCAGAAATTTCATCGAAGAGAGTGTTGGGTGGAAGTTCTTCTCGCCATGGTGATAATAACCAGATGTTCGTCATTTCTTCTAAAGTTGGAGGATTATTGCGATCAATTAGATTGAAACAATTTAGCATCTCATATACTGAATTGGTGAAATTATACCACTTTTCTAGGTACGCAATGGCTCTTTGATACACGTTGATGGCTTCTTTCTTGAACTTTTGCACGGCATTCTCAGGCAAATGTTTTTTATCTAAGGCAAATAAAACTTTCATTCAAAAAAACTGCTCATCGTATTTTTTTGGCAAAGAATCACGCAGCTTACACATGATAATGTGAGGATCACATGCAAGAATTTTCTTGCTTTCCAGCTTCAGTAGGGTGTCTTGCGTTATTGGCATGAAGAAGTGCATGAAATATAAATACAATTCTGAAATTGTTGGTTCATTGTCCTTTGCGAGTTCATTTTCTTGATCCGAAATAAGGTTCCAGATAACCTTATGGCACTCATCAGATTCAAGAGAAATAAAATACGATTTTAGAGGTATCCAGTTTAAAAGAAGTCTTTCGACCGCTTTAAACAAACTTAACCAACGTGTTGGAACATGGCGCAAAACTTCATGGAATTCTGACTCACAAAACCTACGTACTGTTTCATCATAAAGCTTTTGAATAAAAAAAATGTCCACTATTTTGTGAAAAAAAATAGTGAACATAATGTTAAAAAAAGTGGACTGTCCACTCAAATAGTGGACACCTGGCAACCCTACGGGAAAGTTCAGTCCCAGAGATTTGGCTTTCTGGAATGCGGGGGCGAGTGGCTGAGAAGGGGCGGGGCTTCTCTTGGCTGAGAGGATGCAGGCAGGTGTCTTCGCTTGCAGATGGAAAAGCCACGCATGGGTGATGTGGCTGCACCGGGCTTCCCTCTGGCTCCTGGGAGCAGTGCTGGGGGCCTCCTTGCGGGGGGGCCGCTGCGGTGAGTTCTTCGGAGGACCTGCGACCCGGAGGGGAGGAAGCAGAAGGGGAGGGGGAGCCTGTCCTGGGCTGGGTCTCTCCCCCTCGAAGCAACTTTCCCAGAAGGATAAATCTGCCTTCCCGCCTGACGTTTCGCTGACCCTCGTTTAGGAACTTTTGATATTTCTTTTGTAAACAGTTCCCATCTGTATTTCTCAGAAAATAGCGGAGAGAAAAGGGGATGTTGGCAGTGGAAACATAGCCAACGCTGAGAATGCAAGGAGTCATGCCTTCTCCTGGTGCTGGTTAATTTACACGCGTGTGGCAGGCAAAGGCCAGGAAAAGAGGTTGGCACAGGAGAGTTGGGGGCCCGACAGGAGAGCAAAGAAAAGGAGGGGCTGCTTGTAGGAGAGTTTGAAGTTTAATTTTTTTTTTTTTAGTTTTTACATCACAGAGGAACCTTCAGAGCTCAACCTATTTCCACAAATCTCTGTTCCACCGCTGGGCTGGCAAAGGGCCACGCTACCTGGCAAGAAGCCCCCAAACTGCTCAGAAAATAGAGTCACCTGGGAAGGGGGGGAGGGTGGGGGGAGGGGCTGGTTTGACTCTCTGGAGAGCAGCCAGATTTCTAACTCCAAGATGAAGCTCCAGGCAAATCTTCCAGTCCCATGACACTCCCTGTGCTTGGCAAAGAGGATTGTGATCAGCGTCAGGCACACAAGAATCCCGACGGCCCAGTGGAGCTGTGGGGGCACTGTAACCAGATGTGGGTCTCCCCAGATGTTTTTAAGGTCAGCCAAGGTTTTAAAGGCAGGAACCTTCCTAAGCAGAGCAGAAAGAGGGCGGCCCGCTTGTTGGGGGTGCTGGGTGAGAATAAAATGTTGGCGGGGATGGAGCAGCAGTGCAGACCCCCTCATTCTCCCCATCTCCCTCCTCCCTCTCCAGGCTCCCTCTTACACTCCCTGTCCTACTTCTACCTGCAACTCTCAGAGCCCAACCAGGGGCTTCCTCAGTTCTCCATTAGGAGCTGCCTGGATGACCAGCCCATCGCCCGCTATGACAGCCTCACCAGGAAGATGGAGCCTCTGGTGCCCTGGATGGAGGAGGTGGAGAAGGAGAGATTTCTGGCCCCTGAAAGAGTCTTCAGGGCTGACCTAGAGAAGTTATCAAAACTGGACCACCAGGCTGAAGGTGAGCAGAGACAGAGTCACTCTTGGCCTCCAGTAGTTGCAGGGGATGTAATTGTGGGAGTTTCTTTCCTGAAAAGGAAAAACACCCCATCCCCATGCCCTACCCCAATCGTCTCCTTCTCCCAGAAATTCTTCATGCCCTGACACAGGCCAAAAAGGATTAATTCAAGTAGACGGTATTTCTCCTTGTATGATAAAGAGGAAAAGAGGGGGTGAGGGGAGAGGTGGGTGGCTATAATGCTCTCTAGGGGAATTTGGGTCCTTTTCATTCATACCCACCCCCTCTGAGTGTCAGCTCCAGCGTGCCCAATGGCCTGGAGCTGCCATTCGGGGGAGAATGGCCGTCACTACAGCTGCGGAGGACAGAGGCCCTGCATGCTACCTTGCCAGCTGCTGAGGACTTGGGATGGAGGGCGAGGAGTCGATCCATCATCCAGGATGGTCGCCGGGAAGCCGGGTGGCTGCCGAACAGCTATGAGGCAGCCAGACGGTGATGACGTCAGGAAGGTGATGACTTTGTCAAGACTCCCCTGCCGTTCTCCTTCGATCCCAGAGCCGGCTGTGTTGCAATATTTTCAGGATCAGACTCAATAATGATAATAAGAGTTAGAGGCTTAAATATATTTCTCTTTAATTATAACAGGCATTCTATATTCACTGAATATTCACAGATAGAAGCAAGGAAAATGGTGAAGGTGGCTCCTTATATACACAAGGGGTGGAGTCAAAGATGGGAGTGGTGAATTATGAATACATTAGGAACCAAAGAATAAGTTAACCCCCGATGTCCCATATATACATTATTTACACAATAGGGAATAAGGCATTTACATCTCACAAATCCCCCTCTAAATGCCGGTTCGCTATACAACACCAATTACATTCAGATTCAGGACAATATAAGACATATAATTTTGATGTTAAATATTTGTGCTGTTTTGAAGGTAAAGGCTTCGTCAATATGTCAGCTAATTGTTCAGAGGTATCACAATGCACTGCTTTGATAAATCCATCTTGAGACAATTGTCTCACATGCTTAAATTTTATATCTATATGCCTGGACCTTTGTCCAATGGCATCGGATCTGGATATTTCAATGGCTGCTTTATTATCTTCATGCATAACAAAAGGCAAAGCAGGTTTTTTCCAAACATCTGAAATCAAGTCATTAAACCATACAAGGTTATTTGCAGCTTTGGACAAACAAACATATTCCGCTTCTGTGGTCGAAGTGGCTACCAGTTCTTGTTTACCAGTGTACCAGTAAACTGGACAGTCATTTAATAGAAAAATATAACCAGAAGTGCTTTTTCTGCATGATATATCTCCAGCCCAATCCGCATCGGCGTAACATGTAAGTTTTGGTTCTTTATTATTACTAGGTTCTAATACTAAGCAAAAGTCTAATGTACTTTTCAGATATCTTAGAATTCTTTTGACTGCTTCCCAATGATACAATGTAGGTTTGCTAACATATCTTGACAATAAGTTGAGTGGTAATGCAATATCTGGTCTGGTCCAATTAGATATATAAAGAAGTGAACCTATGACTGATCTATAAAATGTATTATCCTTGAATTCAGGGGAAGATTCATCAGTGTTTCTAAGGAAATCAGTTTGCATAGGAGTGTCACAGGGTTTGGCATTGTTTAAATTGCATTTGTTCAGAAGTTCAATGATTTTATCTTTCTGAGTAAGTTTGAATCCCCTTCTAGTTTTGTTAATTTGTACACCAAGGTATTTGTTTACTTTACCTAGAGATTTCAACGAGAAATGTTCGTTTAGCTTGTTTACAAAGGTTTCTCTTCTCTCCTTGTGTTTTCCTATATATAAAATATCATCTACATAAATTAATACAAATTCAATGTGATCATCACTCTTTTTTACAAAGAAACAGTTATCAGCAGTGGTAGCGTTGAAATCCATGGTCTTAAGCACTTTTACCAAGCAATCGTACCATCTTTTGCCAGATTGCTTTAATCCGTATAGACTCTTGTTCAATAGCCAAATTTCATTCTTATTAGTGTATTGACTGTGTGGTGCTCTTACATATATTTCCTTATCTAGCTTTGCGTGTAAATACGCAGTCTGTATGTCATATTGAAATACATCAAGGTTGAGTGCAGATGCCACTACTAGAGCTGTTTTAACACTCTCCGTTCTTACTGTGGGGGAGTACGTGTCAGTATAGTCCTCCGGATATTTTTGTGCATAACCTTGTGCAACCAATCTAGCTTTGTATAGAGTATTGCCTCCTTCTAGATTCTTAATTTTATAAATCCACCTGGTACCTATAATTGTTTTATCTTTAGGTGCTATCGCAGGTGTAAACACATTTAATCCTTGCAAACTTTCCATCTCTTTTTTCATAGCTAGTTCCCACTTTTCCTTTTCTTCACGAGGGAGTTTTAATACTTCCTCATATGTATTAGGTGTCATTTGTTCACCATCCATATGCATTATGTAATCTCTGTATTTATTTGGTATTTGATTTCTATTGTTTCTAATAGCTCTTTCAGGTTTGCTATGGTAATCATGCAAATATCTTGCTTCTTTTTTGGTTAATGTGTCTGTCTTTATTTTGTGCTGACTATTTGTCCAAGTTTTGGTTTTGTTTTTATTTTTGTTGATATTTTGATTTTCTATTGTCCCTTCCTCGCAAGATTTTGTATCTTTGCATTTATTTGGAAATATTTCATTAAGATGTAATTTAGACCAATTGGCCTGTTCATGGAACACAGCTGTTCTGGAAACTATAAATTTGTTATTATTATCAATGAATCTGTACCCTTTGGTGCCAGTTTCATATCCCATAAATCTTAATCTTCTGGATACGTTTTCTCCCTTTCTCCTCAACTGCTTAGGTATGTGTACGTCTGCAGTAACTCCAAATATGTGCATGTGTGCTAATTTAGGTTTCCTATTATACATCACCTCATATGGTGTTTTATTCACAATACTGGACCAGGTTCTGTTTTGAGTGTAATTTGAATAATGTAAGGCTTCTGACCAAAATTGTTTGCCTAAACCAGCATCCTCTAATGTGCACCTAATCATGGTTTGTAGTGTGGAATTCTTTCTCTCTACAATCCCGTTTTGGAAAGCAGAAAATGGACTAGATGTGAAATGTAGCATTCCTCTATCCTTTAACCATTGGGAGAATTCTTTAGACATGAATTCACATCCCCTATCTGTCATAATTTGTTTTATTCTGATATTATGTTGTGTTTCTATGCGTTTGTAGAATTCCTTAAATTTCTGAAAGGTTTCATCCTTGTGTTTCAATGTGTAAACAAAACCATAGCGACTGTAATCGTCTACTATTGTTAGGAAGTAACGTTTTCTATAAGTGATTGATGGAGTTAATGGACCAACTAAGTCCATATGTACTAAGTCAAAAATTTTGTTAGTTGATCTGTTGGATTTTTTTGGTCTGGGACTAGTTTTTAGTTTAGTGGATTTACATACTGAGCATTCCAAATAATTTTCACAATTTTTTATTTTGACACCTTCTGCGTGTTCAGTCATTTTTTGTACTACAGGAAAACTTGCATGTCCTAACTTCCTATGCAAGATGTGAGCACACTCATCATGAATTGGCTTACCTATTCTTGGTTTCTTCTCATTGTGTGTATTTGCGTGATCATGAGATATTTTACATTCATCATTGTCACTGTTACTAACATTTTCATCATCTGCCTCACTACAATCTTCCATATTTGAATCAATGTTATGTAACCATCTTTCTTTTGTTATTAGATAGGGTAGGCCTCCTTTAATCATCACAGTGCCTACATTTGTTTTGTCCTTCTCTAAAGTTGCTTTCCCCTTTGAGAAAACTATATTGATGTCAGAATCTCTGCTTAGTTTTATGGCACTTAGTATGTTATGAGGTATTTCTGGAATTAACAATACCCCCTCTATTTTTCCTAGGCCAGGCAAGGTCACATTTCCTCTGCCTAATACTTGAACCTTTTCTTGATTAGCTACCTTTATTACAAATTTATCTTCTGTAAATGAAGACAATATATTTTTATTATTAGTGGTGTGGTTGGTTGCCCCAGAATCAATAAGCCAATTATTGTTCTCATTTTGTTGTGTTTTAGTGCTCTCTTGTTTATTTAGTCCATTCAGTGAACCAGATTTTCTCTCTTTTGAATTTTCTCTACCCCCTCTACTTTCTCTGTAATTTGGTGGGCTTCTATATTTATGTCTATCTGTGGAAGACTGTCTATAATTGTATTTGCTCCTATACTCTGACCTATGTCTCTCCTTTGAGATTTTGGGACAGTCTCTTCTATTGTGTTCCCTGGACCCACAATTATGGCATTTAAAAGCTTCATTGTATTTTTCTTGGAAAGCTACCTTCCTAAAAGATTTGTGTTTTGTGTGATTGCTGGAACGATTTTTTTTTGAATTGTCTTCTGCTATCAATTTGTTAGATAGACTTTCTATGGATAAATATCATAGATTGATGGTGTCTAAGTGTGACATAAAACTATCCCATGATGAATCAAGTGAATTGATAATAACACTTTTCATTGTTTGATCTGAAATCACTTCCCCCCTCAAATGCAGCTCAGCTCTTATTTTGTTTAGAGATATCAAATGCTCACTTATGGAAACCCCTGGTTTTACTCTGGAAGAAAAGAAATCCTTAGACATTCTTGTAGTGGTAGCTACACTATCGCTGTGAAACAGATTAAACATGCATTGAATTATTTCTGACACAGTTAGGTTTGGTTTGATGCTATGATACATTGCAGGAGACACGCTAGATATTATTAAGAAAAATGCTCTATGATGTAAACAATCTATTTTTAAAGTCCAAGGTCTTCTTGGAGGACTAGTGATAAAGAATAGTAAATTTTCTTTCATAAAGACAACCTGGAGCTGTTGATACCATTCTTGCAAATTAATGCCATCAATTCTAAGTTTTGGGAAGTCACTGGGTAAGTTTCCCACATTATTTTGTCCATTACTTACAACCTGAGGAAGTCCGTGGTCTCGCAAGTGCAGGAAATTGCAAAACGGCATGGGGATGCTCGCAACGAGTCTGCGCGGTTCTCTGGCCAGTTCAAGTCTTTCCGGACCGTCTACGTAGTTTCGCACATGCGCGTTGCTCATTTCTTCTTTGGCGTCGTCGTGGAAGGTTCTCTCCATTGCAGCTCGCTCGCTCCGCTCCTCTTCAGACGAGTCGGTTTCTGGCTCGGTTTTAGGAGTCTTGATGGCGGCGACTGCTCTTCTCTTTCTTTTGTGTGCGTTGGTAATTGATCCGGTCTGCGGTGTAGGGCGGAATCGACATGGCTCTCTGGGCTCGGGCGTCGTCGCTCTCGAAGTCAGGATGGGAGCGTGCAGGTCTTGAGGTATCGGCTTGTTTTCTAGCTTCTTCGTTGTCGCTTTGGAAATTTTTAATTTTGGCCCAAATGCAGCAAGAAGCGTCTTCATTGCTGACTTTACTTGGGATTTCGTCAAGTCGTCTTCGCTTTCTGATTCTGGTTCTTCTGAAGAGTTTGAATCTTCCTTTTCACTTTCGTTGTCTGATAACGTTTTTCGCGCCAGAAATTTTGAACTGAGCATTTTGATTGGCTCTGCTTCGCTCACTTTGGAGGTTTGTTGAAACCAAGATGGCTGCCATTCAAAATTTCGCGCGGGATCACATCTTTTCTTTTTCATAACGACTTTCTCTGTAGTCATATCACTCACAGTTTTTTGGTCTTTGGGTTTCTCTTTAGCGATGTTTCTCTCTCTCGCTGCTCCGCTGTTTTTCAGCATTTCTTGGAGATTCGCGATGAGGCTTTCATCATTCTTCTGGCTTTTTAATAGTTTTAATATCTCTGACCTGAGTTCGTTATTTTCTATTTCGACTTCCTCCTGGTCATTATTTTCATTTATTAGTTCTTCTTCTTCAGTGGTGTATTCTTCGGATTCTCTCGAAATCGCGTTTGTGGATTCGTTGATTATTTCTTGTTCAGTTTCTATTTCTTTGCTGTAGGCCCTGGTGTTGGGCCTATCTTTCTTAGACATTTTTAAGTATTTATTGAGTCAATTAACCATCCTCTGCTACCAGCTTGTTGCAATATTTTCAGGATCAGACTCAATAATGATAATAAGAGTTAGAGGCTTAAATATATTTCTCTTTAATTATAACAGGCATTCTATATTCACTGAATATTCACAGATAGAAGCAAGGAAAATGGTGAAGGTGGCTCCTTATATACACAAGGGGTGGAGTCAAAGATGGGAGTGGTGAATTATGAATACATTAGGAACCAAAGAATAAGTTAACCCCCGATGTCCCATATATACATTATTTACACAATAGGGAATAAGGCATTTACATCTCACAGGCTGTTATGCTCAGAGCCAAGATTGAGCAGCATGTTCCAAGGAAACCTACATAAACACTTCCCCCTTAAGAGACTGGCTTTAATAATTACAGTTACTAGAGTAGAACTTCCCCTTTAAGGAACTGACTTTAAGAATTACAATTAGAGTAAAACACATTAACCATACATCTGGGTCACATGGGCAGGGTAGGTGTTGGGGATTGGATAATGAGGGCTGGGTGAACTGCAGTGGTGGGTTGCCCCCAGTTCGCACCGGTTCTATAGAACCTGTAAAAAAACCAGCGGGAGGCTCCGCCCACCAACCCCGACGTCATCAAAACGCTTCTGGTAAGGTAAGTAGAACCCACCCCTGGTGCACTGGTGTATTGTGTAAAAGGTGATGGGAATCCTAGGAAGTTAGCCCTAACAATAATTTCGTTTTAAGTGGTCAGTGAGTGCCAGGAATAAAAGGTAACAGCATCAAACCAGGTTTGTTTTGTTTGTTTCCTGTATTATCTTCTTGGAACCTGACACTGGGTCTCTTTCAGGGCTTCACACCTGGCAGGTGGTTTTGGGCTGTGAGCTCAGGGAAGATGGGCGCAAAGGAGGATTTTTGCATTACGGCTACGATGGGACGGACTTCATCAGCTTCGACAAGGAGACCCTCAGATGGGTGGCAGCTCAGCCCCAGGCCCACAAGGTGAAGGAGAAGTGGGAGGAGGATCCAGGATGGTCAGAGAAAATGAAAGTCTACCTGGAGGAGACCTGCATTGAGTGGCTGCAGAGATACCTGTCCTACCAGAAGAAGGCTCCACAGAGGATCGGTGAGTGGCAAAATGGGGGCTCCATTGAGCATGTTTCTGTAGGCTCCCTCCTCCCCATATTATTTGTGTCCTACGTAGCTAAGCCAGCATTTGCAGAAAAGAATCAGTTGGTATCCCACATCGCATTACAGAAGGAAAATAATCAGGAGTGAAATCCAGCAGGTTCTGGAGAACCAGTAGCGGAAATTTTGAGTAGTTTGGAGAACCAGCAAATGCCACCTTTGGCTGGCCCCAGAGTGGGGTGGGAATGGAGATTTTGCAGTATCCTTTCCCTGCACGCCCACTAAGCCATGCCCACTAAGCCACACCATGCCCACCAAGCCACGCCCACAGAATCGGTGATAAAAAAATGTGGATTTCACCACTGAAAATAATCTTCAGTGTCCCCTAGAATAAGTACTTTAAAGATAAAGTAACTAACTGAGAAAGACATTAACGGTGAATGACTCACTCTGTTTCCCTGGGAATATCTTGCAAACCAGAAGAAAGCGAATGTCCTTTTTGGGTCAGTCTGTTCCTGATTTCTATCTGGAACCACTTGACCAAATTCAATTGGGGTGGGGGGAGTAAATTAAATCAGACTTCAAGCATTACAATTATGACGGTCGATTGGAGAACTTTACCCCATATTCTATTTAACCCTTTCAAAAATACATCTAAAGAGCTGCAATGCCCCATCTTGGAGGCTCCCAGAGGTTCAGAGAGGAGGAGAGGGAGAGGATGGCCAAATGAGGACTTTCCTGTCATTAAATCATCTTAAAAGAAACTCTAAGAGAACCCAGGAACTCTGGTGTTGCTTCTTCTGCAGAGCCCCCAGTGGGGAAGGTGAATTCCAAGGTGGTGGATGACAGCCTGGAGATCCTCATCTGCCAGGCCTTTGGCTTCTACCCCAAGGAGATCCAGGCCACCTGGATGAGGGACGGAGAAGTCTGCCTATATGAGACCCTCCCAAGGAATGTGGTCCCCAACTCAGACGGGACCAATTATGTTTGGCTCAGCATTGAGATCGACCCCAAGAAGAAAAACCATTTTCAGTGTCACCTGGAGCATGAGGGCTTGACCTTGGTGTTTGATTTCAAGGACAAAACAGGTGAGAGGATAACAGGGTTGTTATGTGTAGAAAAAAACTTTGTGTGGAAGTTACATCGATATTTGACAATGTGGGGGGAGTTTGTTGCTGCATCATCTCATGTTTTCAGGTGGAGAGCAGCAAATACGGTATAGCCATCTATTTAGCAATGGGAGAGAAGTGATTTCTGTGAGAAGGGTTGGAAATGGTAACTTAATAGGAATAATATGAAAATATGATGATATATGAGATGATGGATGGTGGCTCCTTCTGCTCTTCAAGGCCATTTGCTCTTCTCTCTTTAGCTTGGGGGGGGGAGGAGCTTCCTTCAGGTGGGGGCACTTTCTGGAGGCCAACACGGGTTGGGAAAGGTTTCCATTGCTCAGCATCTCCACTTCAGGGAACTCAGCATCTGTCTAATCAGAACCATCTTTCTCCTTCTTTAGCTACAGGGTGGCGGATTCCTGTGGGAATTGTTACAGGTTTAATCTCAGGAGCTGCGATTCTCTTCCTGATAGGTAAGCGAAACAGCCACTGACCTCCACCCCTGGGTCTTTCTGCATTGACTGAGTTGTTGATGGCAAGAGTCAGAAAGGAAGGAGGAAGCTGTTGCTTCTTCTGCTCCTACTCAGAGCAAGAGTCGAGAGAGGGAGGTGGGAGGAGGGAGGTGGGAAGGGTTTCCTCACTTGAGCTTTACCAAGTGCAGGGCAACCCAGAACAAAATAGTAGACTTAGAAAGGACCTTGGAGGTCTTTTACTCCAACCTCAAGCAGGAGACCCTATCCCATTCCAGCCAAGTGACCTCCCAGTCTGTTCTTAAAAGCCTCCAGTGATGGATCACCCACAACTTCTGAAGGGAAGCCATTCAACTGGTTAATTGTCCTCACTGTTAGGAAGTTTCTCCTTGGTTCTAGGTTGCTTCTCTCCTTGTTTAGTTTCCATCCATTGCTTCTTATCCATTCACATCGGTATAATATTCTCAGCAACAGTGCAGAAGTGCTTCCTCCTTCCTTCATTTCCTTCTTCTAGGATGGGCCTTTTGACCTGCTTGAGATTCGTTTGCTCGCCAGTCTCGGGTGCAAGTGCCAAGCCAATCAGACCTGCTTAGCTTTCCACAATCAGCCATCGTTGCTTTTTCTTAGAGCTGGTTAGGTTGGAATTGGGCTTTGGAGTATTAAAAAAACCAAACCTGCCCCAATCCGATCCCTTAGGAAAGAAAGACCCTCAAAAAAGAGCCTGGTAGTACAGTGGTCTAAAGCACCCTGTTATTAAGACCAGCTGCCTGCAATTACTGCAGGTTCGAATCTCGCCAGGCTCAAGGTTGACTCAGCCTTCCATCCTTTCCAAGGTAGGTAAATTGAGGACCCAGTTTGTGGGGGCAATAGGCTGACTTTGTAAAAATATACAAAAGGATGAAGGCTATTGCTTAGCGCATTGTAAACCGCCCTGAGTCTCCGGAGAAGGGCGGCATATAAATCAAATTAAAAAAACAAACAAACTCCATTTGGATGAAGGGATGAGTTCTTTTACTAAAAGATGTTGGTAGCATATGTTGGTAGCCGGCTAGAATTGAATTTCCCATGCAAAAGCATACAGACTGTTTCCCTCCAATTCCATCCTCCCCTCTCAAGCATCTCTGTCTTCTCAGTGTCCTTGAAGGCTGTCACAATCTGGTTCAAAGCATCCCTGGTCTTCCCCAACTGTCATTCCCTCCTCCCTATTTCCCAGCACTAAGCTAATCCATGTTTATTGCCCATTTGGTCAAATAGTCCTTCCATGTTGTTGCTTAAAAGTGATTCATGATGCTTTTAGTGCAAGTAAGTGCTATTTAGTACAAGTGGGAAGAGGACATCTGCAGGACATCTTTGAAAAAGGGTGGAAAAACAGGATTGTGGTGTCTTAATAGGAGCTGTTATTAGAACATGGATAGTTTCAACTTGGTCATTTCTCAAGAACTTCCAGGAATCTTCCATTTCATTTTCCCCCCAAGTAGCAACTCTTGACAGCCAACAATTTTGCCCTTGAAATAAACAGAGGAAGGACAAATATATTTTTCTCAAGATGTTGAGTTAAAATCCAGGTAGTTGTCCCGTCTGGGCCCTTTGAGGTCTTTAGTATAAATCCCCTCCAGCCCAGATAGCCCAGACAGGAGCTGCTGCCCCCAAAGTAATCTGGCTGTCTTCTCTTTTCACTATCTATCAGGCTGCTGGTGGAGATTCAGGAAAAAACAGCATCAGGAAGAGACAACTTGCCCTGATCAGGTTTCTCTAGAACTGCTTCCTTCTCCTCAGTTGTAGGTGATGCTCCATCCTAAAATAACCTGAGGTGAGCCTGAATATTGCTGAAATCTATTTAAGAGACTAAACTCCGAGCTTGGAAAATAGGCTGACAGCCAAGATCATCACGCTTGTTGAGGGTGAGGAATCCACCCTCTTAAATCTTTCCAAGGTAGCCATGGAAGGATTGTGGGCTGTGTGGGGTTTCTTTGGGGCTCAGCCCCTCCTGCCTGGGACCCTTTGATCAGTTCTTCAGGGAACATCTGGCCCACCAGCTCTAAGAGAAGAATGTGAGAATGGAAGAAAGTGTTGGGCACCCTGGGAAAATGAGGGATGTCTCTGCGAGGAGAACTGGAGGGGAGGGAGAGAAAGAGATTGGGGGAGGGGGGATGGACAAACCATTCTTATTCATGTATTATTTATTTATTTATTTATTTTATTTATTTATTGCGATTTATATGCCGCCTTTCTCCCTAGGGACTCAAGGCGGCTTACAAAATGACAACTTCAATACATTGAATAAATTAATATATTTATTGCTGGTTTAACACCTAGAGATTACAGTGGCAAGATACCATGTACCTATTGATGAGGTTATGCACTAGTTGATCTGCTTTTGACCTGCAATAGATGAAAATCAGACCATCGGCCTTCCTGCTGAAGGATGCCTGTCCGTGAAGGTGATGGATGAGATGCTGGTACCCAAGTGGCTTAAGGATGCTTTCAGTGTAGGAATAGTATTGATCAGGTCAACGTCTCCAATAACTCCGAAGCTTTACTTGAACTTTAGCCGTAACTATGATTACACAAGATGGACAGTTTTTATGATATTGCTCTTAATGATTGGTGTATGTGTGTTTTCATGACTGGTTCATGGCAATTCGTGCTTTCCAAAACTGTATAAAAGGGCGTCCTCTGTGGAGCAAGGGGGGGTCCCATTTTAGAACTTGCTTCTTTATAAAGAAAAGTCTTACACTTTTCCACCCATCAGGTATGGTTGTTGGGCTTGCATACCAGGGAAAGGAACTCCCAGAATTTACTAGGGAGCCTCTGAGCTTTTATGTTACAAAAATATGGCAAAAGATCTTTAAAAATAGTTGTTTATCGAGAGGTTGGGCAAAAGGGCTTCCGGTTTGGTTTCCGCCGCCACCAGACGGTCTTTCGGGACCGCCAGCCTCGCCGCCTGTAAAGTGCCGTCTCTACAGCTGAGAGACAGCTCGAAAAACTCCACCTCCTTAGGAGACATGAGATAGAGCCAGCGAGGACAGGTAGAGCCCTCTGCGAACTTCCTCTTGGGGAAGAAGCAGAATGTGGCTCCCTATACAGCTCGCCGTTGCTCCGGGCGTCGGGGGAACTCTGCCTCTTGCAGAGCCAGGAGATGGGACCAATCCAATCAACAAAATCTAACAGATTGTCTGAATAAATAGGATGAAATCCGGACTTGGGACCCTAAATCGCAAGTATTTCTAACAATTCTATGAGTGATTTTAAAAGTGAAGAAAGTAAGTTTTTAAAATGGCGACTGGCTGAGGCTTGAGAAGAAGAAAGTTGAAAGCGAAAGTCCTTCCATTTGAATAGCTTAATATGCTACAAAGTATCTGAAGCAATAGCGCTGGCTAGAATTGAAGAGAAAAATTTCTATTTTAAGTTTCTTCCTTCTTAGAGACTTGATATTGATACTGTTTGGAGGAAAGTCCTTTTTTTTTTTTAAAAAAAAGAGTTTGTTTGTGTGGCAGGATGGCGTTAAAACAGATAAAGCCAGACAACCAAGCTGTGGGGGGGGGGGTTCCCCCATCTACAAATCATATGAGCAAGTTTTGAGCTGGCAGATTCAGAAGAATGGCTCTAAAGACCTAAAGGAATTTGTTTTGGAGGAGATGGCAAGACATGATGAGATTGTGAACCAGAATCTTGAAAAATTCCGGCAGGAAATTAAAGAGTTGGTACAACGAAAGTATGATAATCTGAAAAAACAAAACATCCCATTTAGGTGGGATGCTCCAGTTGGTATAATATTTATTTATTTATTTATTTATTTATTTATTTATTTATTTATTTATTTATTTATTTATTATTTATTTGCTTACTTACTTACTTACTTACTTACTTACTTATTTATTTATTTATTTATTTATTTATTTATTTATTTATTTATTGGTTCGATTTATATGCCACCCTTCTCTGGAGACTCAGGGCGGCTTACAATGCATTAAGCATATTGAGATACCAAGGAGAAAGATATCAATTAAATACTGTTGAAAAAGCGGAAGAATTTTACTACAAGGTTTTTAAAATGGATCCAACATCTCCACGTATGCCATCAGTGTCAGGAACACAGGAGGGGAATAAAGAAAAGCAAAATGAACAAGAGATTGAAACTCAGGCTAAGCAGATAGAGATGGAGGTTATGGAAAAACAACAAGTTACAGAGGCCTTTTTGGACGAGCCGCTTTTGGATTCTCCTTCAGAGGTTATAGCTGGATTACTTATAAATATAAGAGAGGCGGCTTTGGATTCTAATGAGATGTCTTATCAAGTTACAGACCAGCATGGAACTCAATCAGCTGATATACAAGTCTTAGAAAGGCAACTAGGATGGAGATCTAAACCACAAAAAGTTAAGAAAAGAAGAAGCAGGTTCTACAAAACTAAAAAATGTTAAACTAAACAACAGTCTAATGCCAGTTATGGAAGAGACGATTAAATATAATAAGTGGGATTTATAGATGGCTGATATATGAAAATATAATTGAGGCAAATTATTGACTTATATTATTTTGAGAAGACTAACAGATCTCTGCAGTGCTGGTGCTTTTGGGATGTGGAAGATGGCCTCTGATTGAGTGGATTGGAACTTTCTATTTTGGACTCTTTGAAAAATGGATTACGTATATGCTGAGTTATAAGGCAAGAGAACTATGGGATTGGGGCATGCAGAAGATCTGGTTGTTACCCCAATGTGGTGGTTGGAATTAATAATCTAGATAAAAGACACTACAGAAGATACCATATGGAATATAAATATAAAGTTACTCGGGTGGTTTTTTATATATGAAAATACTTACTATTGATGGGGGCAGATGGTAATGGAAGATACTGAATATACTGTTGGAAGCTGAACCTGATGTTACCCTAACATGGGCGATGGAATTAATAATCTAGTTGAAAGACGTTACAGAAGACACTATATGGATTATAAATTTAAAGTCATTTGAGGATTTTATTCATATATGGAAACATTTTTTAGTTGTGTGGTGTGGGCAGAAGAACAAATATATTAAAAATATTATGTATGGTAGACCTGTAGGAAAATGGGTGGAGATGGGTTAGGTTACTGATTGTTTAGTTTAGGAAAAGGGATGTTATGTTTAGATATAAATATACGTAAAAGATTTGAATTAGGAGATATATGCATGGGGGAGGAAATGGGTAGATTATGAGTTGAGTAAATGTCAAATTAGGATTTATTATATAGTTTTATAGCTGAAGGTTGCTTTGAAATGTATAGTATAGGGGGGATATAATAACAATGTTAGAAAGAAATGGTTAGCATGTAGGGGGTGGTGTAAAAGGATGGTAAAATATTATATAATTTGATATCAATCTGGATTTTATTTTTGGAGAAGCCATGGGGGGGGAGGGTGAGGGGGGGTTAGGGAGGAGGAGGGGAAAAAAAGGGGGGGAAATCTGTATTTGAAAAACTTTTTCAATAAAAAGAGAGATTGGGCAAAAGGATGTGTGGAGAACCAGTTTCCTGAGGAAGGAAGATCTCAGTTAAGAACGCTCACTTATTTAAAAGATAAAATGTTAAAGATTGAGTCTAATAAACATGTGGGCCTGTTTTGCACTATTATTGCTGTAATACATCTATCAGTATTCAACAAGAGGGGACTATACTGTATATGTATGTGTATTTTTGTCTTTTTTGATGCACAATTTTTAAAAAATGTTTTGTCCTGTTTTGTTTTTTCTTTGTAAGTCTTTTTTAAAGTATCTATTGTAAAGTTTTTGAATAAAATAAAAATGTAAAGAACAACTTTAACAAACAGGTGTGGGAATCTTACCATGGGTGGGAAGGGAGGGTCATTTTAAAGAGGCCCCACAGCAAGTGGAGAAAAAAGAAACCAACCAGACCTTCTGGCCAAGCTCAGGAATTCCCAACTACCAGCTCTGAAATCAGAATCACCACAACAGACAAGAGCCCCAGTGGTTAGAGTGCAGTACTGCAGGCTATTTCTACTGACTGCTGGCTGCCAGCAATTTGACAGTTCAGTCCTCACCAGCTCAAGGTTGACTCAGCCTTCCATCTTTCCGAGTTCCGTAAAATGAGGATCCAGATCAGTGGTGGGCTCTGAAATTTTTTACTACCTGTTCTGTAGGTGTGGCTGGGGAGGGGGCGTGACTGATTGGGCATGGCCAACATGATGTCACTCACGCACTCAGTCACATGACACCCCCCCCCAAGCCATGCCCACCGAAAAGGTGGCTAAAATTTTTGGGACTTTTTGACACTTTTTTTTTTTTTTTGACACTCTGGCCCCATATCCAAGTCGGGATGGAGGGGGGTGGCGGTGGTCGTCTCTGCTTTCCCTCTGTTGCACTTCCTGGCTGAAAAGCGCCCGTTCTCGCCTCTAACGGGCCTTTCCCGTGGTTGCAGCCGGATCACCCCATTGCGCACTCCTGGTGGCACACTGAGACGGGCTGGCCGGGTCCCGTCCGCGAGATGAGCGTGCAGGAGAAAGGCTTCCCTCTGGACTTCAGAGGTGGCTTCACTGATGGTGCACCCAGGCCCCCAGTCAAGAGGGTGACCCTGTCTCCGTGGCCCACCAGCCATGGCTTTTCGGCTGGGAAGGGCAATGGAGGGAAAGCACGAAGCAGCTTCCTTCTCGCTGGCTGACTGGAGAAATTTTTGGCATTGTTGTTGCCGAGCGCCTGGAGAGCCACGCTCATGCTAGCCCACATGAGCATGGAGCCAGCCAGGGGCAAGCCGGGCAGAACAGGGACGATGGCAACGGCAGAGTCTGGCACTCAGGGAGGGCAAGGTTAGCACGCTCCCAGCCATGCTCTGCACGGCCTCTGCCAGCTCAGGGCAGGGGGCTCAGCTGCAGCCCAGACAAGCAGAGGTGTCAGGTTTCGATGCTATCTCAAAATAAATGAACTTCCAAACTGCCGATCTTTAAGGAAATTTTCTCTTTATTCGAGCACAGCAATCTGATCCTGACTCTTTTCGCGGTCAGTACTGACCTTTGCCCCCCAATCCCTCCCTTTCCGATCCCCAATTCTCTGCTTCTCATTGGCTATCTTCCAAGTCACTTTCCTGATTCCTTCTTCGTCAGATCACAGGAATGTCTCCCCCCTCCCCATTTCCGAGGAGACAGATCTTCAAAGGGATTTAGCAGGCAAAAGTTCAGGCTTCTCTTCCCTTTATTTATATGTCAGTGCTGGGACGCTGACAGGAGGAACTGTGGGGAGCCTCCCACATGTTACACCCCCCTCCCAGCCTTTGCCCTGTGCCTCCACGCTGTTTTCGGGTGCCTGGTTTACCGGGCCCCCATCCCTGTCGCGGCTCCAACGGCGGTGGCTTTGGGAGATGCTGATGGCACAGAGGCGCGGGTGAAGGCTGGGAGGGGGGTTCAACACACGGCCAGGTGACTGAGAGGCTTCTTTGCTCCGGTCAGCTTACCATCCAATGGATGTGTCAGGTGGGCAAGCGAGCAGCGACCGGGGGACCGGTTCGGGGGTGTGGCCAGGCTGCCGTTACTACCAGTTTGGAGAACTAGTTCCTAAAGTTACTACCTATTTGGTAGAACCGGGCTGAACCAATAGCAACCCACCACTGGAGTTGGATTAGAAGACCTCCAAGGTCCCTCCCAGCTCTATTCTGAATTGAATTGAAATTTAGCACACAGTGATGTCTGCATCTACTAGTGTGATTATCCACTGGTTGATTCAGGAACAGCCCAATTGTAATATATTTTAATATATACAAATTTTTTGTTTGTATATTGATGTATTTATTGCTTGTTGTTTAGCAATGGCAAGATACACTGTATCTACTGATGGGGCTATCCACTGGTTGATATGGTTTTGATCCACTGGTTGACCTGCAATAGATGAAAGTCAGACCATCATCCTTCCTGTTCAAGGATGCCTGTCCAGGTGTGGGAAGGAGATGCTGGTAGCAAGTGTCTTAGCGATACTTTCAGTGCAGGGATATTATTGATCAGATAAAGGTTTCCCATGCCTTGGAAACTTTAGGCAAATTTTAGCTGTTACTATGACTACTGAAGATGTACAGTATGTATGATATTTCTCTGAATGATTAGGGTATCATGATGTGTGGGTTCATGACAATGTATATATTTTAAAACTGTAGAAAAGACAATACACTATAGGTGTCCCATTTTGGAATTTATTTTTTTTAATTTGATTTATATGCCGCCCTTCTCCGGAGACTCAGGGCGGCTTACAATGCGTTAAGCAATAGCCTTCATACTTTTGTATATTTATGCAAAGTCAGCTTATTGCCCCCACAAACTGGGTCCTCAATTTACCTACCTTAGAAAGGATGGAAGGCTGAGTCAACTTTGAGCCTGGTGAGATTCGATCTTACTTTAATTGCAGACAGCTGGGGTTAAATTACAGTGCTCTGTCTGTTGAGCTATCCAGGCTCTTGCATGCATGATTCTTTGTAAATAATTTTTTTTCTCCTTTCCACCTGTCAGGCGTGATTATTGGCCTTACATGCCAGTTTTCCCCAGGTAGTCCCAGAACTTTTTTGGTACAAAAATATGGCAGAAAACCTTGGAGCAATTGGACAAAAGAATCTGTGAAGAACCTGTGTCCTGAGAAAGGAATATTTCAATTAAGAAAACCATTTATTTAAAGAAAAACTGCTAAAGAATGAGTCTAACAAACAGGCGTGGGAAACTTAGTATCAGTGTGAAGGGAGGGTCATTTTAAAGAGGATCCACAAAGTGGAGAAAAAGAATCCAGATATCTCCAACTTGCAGGATAGTAATAAGAATTTGACGCAAAAAAACAAGAAGTTCAAGGGACAAGTGGCTGAACTGAGGGGTCCCTACTAAACTACCTGCCCCATCTGTTCCCTTGTAATCCACCCTTCCCAAAGCTTTGCCAGCCACTCTCTGTTGTCCCAAGTATCTTTTCAACCATTCAGAGATAATGACCACCTCCCATATCCTAGGAGTCTGTGGAGCCCTGAAGTGCTGAAACCCCCTGGAAATCGGGAGGTTTGGGACTGACCTCTCCCCTCCCAATGCTGAGTGGAATCAACCATGGAAAAAGGAGGGGGATCACCATAAGACCCCCACAACCTCATCCAATCCAGAAGGATATTGTGTTCCATAGCCATTGAGTGAGTTCTGCTTCCATACTTTCTGTCCACTGTGGTAGTGAAACAACCCAGCTGGAGAGGAGTTGAATGGTGGTTTATTGGAAAGATCAGAGTCACTGGCCTGAATGGTGGTTTATTGGAAAGATCAGAGTCACTGGCCTGAATGGTGGTTTATTGGAAAGATCAGAGTCACTGGCCTGAATGGTGGTTTATTGGAAAGATCAGAGTCACTGGTCTGAATGGTGGTTTATTGGAAAGATCAGAGTCACTGGCCTGAATGGTGGTTTATTGGAAAGATCAGAGTCACTGGCCTGAATGGTGGTTTATTGGAAAGATCAGAGTCACTGGCCTGAATGGTGGTTTATTGGAAAGAGCAGAGTCACTGGCCTGAATGGTGGTTTATTGGAAAGATCAGAGTCACTGGCCTGAATGGTGGTTTATTGGAAAGATCAGAGTCACGGGCCTGAATGGTGATTTATTGGAAAGATCAGAGTCACTAATCTCTTACATCTTGAGCAGGTCAGGTGGGAGCATCTCAGGAGTCCATCAAAGCTACACAGGGGTTTGATCAGAGAAATACAGAGCATGCCCGCTCTATATGGAAAGAAAACAAATTACTTGAAACTAACCCAAGGATGGGAGATAATGGCTGAAACGGTCCCTGGGGTGAGAGGCAACAAAGGAACTTTTGGAAACTTCACAGTGTTGGGAAAGTCAGTTCTTAGATGAGTGGAATTGATTAAATTGGTTGATATAAAGAGATATACTGTAACTTTGTTATCTTATTAAAACAATTCTATAGATCAGGGGTCCCCAACCTTTTGGATCTCAGGGACCACTAAATTCATAGTTTTAAATCCGGCGGACCACTCATATGATCTGCTTAATGACCGGCTGGGTGGGCGTGGGTAGATGGCCATGTGACTGGGTGGACATGGCCAACTCAATGTCACTCACGTCGAGGGGCACCTTGCCAGCCTGTACTCGCCATTCCTCGCCTGCTCCTTAGGGCCCTAACAGGAAGCAGTTGTTGGAGCTAAGCAGCCACCATGAGAAAGAGTTGGCAAACTACTCAGTTCAAATTGGATCTGACCAAGAAGGAGGCTCAGCAGATGCACCTCACTGAGGACTAGGAGCATAGACTTTCCAAGCAGAGGGAAGACCTGCGGGAGTGCAAGGCCAGGTACTGGCACCTGGAGGTTCAGAGGGCTGAGATGGTCAGCCAGTTCCAGGCCATGATGCAGTCCCATTGGAACAAGGCTCTCCGGCTCTTCGCCACCAGTGGCACTTCCCTCCAGCCTTCACCCAAAGCCTTGCACCAGGAGGCTGAAGCAGACCCCAAGTTAGAATTTCTGCCCCCCTCCAACCCACACAAAAAGACCCTGAAAGGGGAGACTCTGCAGCAACACAAACGTTCATTATGTGTATCTGTCCCAGGGGCCATAGTTTGAGGACCCCTGATTTAGTGCAATATAAAAAATGCAAATAATTTTTCTGCGGACCACCAAAATTTTCTTGCGGACCACCAGTTGGTGACTGCTGCTATAGATTAAAACAGTGGAAAATGTGTTTCTTTAGTAGCCCAAGAGATGTTCTGAGGGTCCCTCCACAACCAGGAGGACTGGGTCTCCCTCAATAGGGCTACTGGACGGCTATCAGCAGATGGAAGTTATACTAAAATTGGAGCGGGAGGAGAAAGATTCTTTCAGTGCTGGAGAGCGAATGGAAAGTGTCCTTATGTCCTTTGCTTCAAGCACTTTGTGTCTTGGGCCACCTTCTCTTTCCCCCCACCAAGCGAGGCTCCTGAACAGCAATGAAAGTGGCAACAGATGGAGAGAAACTGCAGGCGTTCAGTTGAGAACAGCAACTGAACAACTTCTTGGGAGATGCCTGGAGGAGCTATCCAGATCTTGGGGGGACTTTGCCAGAGGGCTGAAGAAAACCACCACTTCTGGGTCTCTGTCCCCTCCCCTCCTGCACTCATCAGCAGGACAGAAAAACCCATTAACACACTGTAGGCCGCCCTGAGTCTCCGGAGAAGGACGGCATATAAATCAAATAAAAAAAAAAATTGGAGGGGTGGCCCTATGGACCCTCTTGGCCAGCTCTCTTTCTACTTTCCAAGCCCCACCTGGAATTGCACTCAGGACCCCATTGGAGGCCATGCAACCCCCTCCCCAATGTAGGAATTCATGTTTTTGCACCATCTCATACCAGTCCGTGTGTGAGATGCTTTTTTTTCTGTACAGGTGTAATTTCTCCACAGTCTTCCAGGGGAGCCCAAGGGAGATCCCATGGCAGTAAGCCTTGGTAGTACAGTGGTTTAATGCACCCTGTTATTAACACAGCTGCCTGCAATTTCTGCAGGTTCGAATCTCACCAGGCTCAAGGTTGACTCAGCCTTCCATCCTTTCTAAGGTAGGTGAAATGAGGACCCAGTTTGTGGGGGCAATAAGCTGACTTTGTATAAATATACAAAAGTATGAAGGCTATTGCTTAACGCATTGTAAGCCACCCTGAGTCTCCGGAGAAGGGTGGCATATAAATCAAATTAAAAAAAAAAAAGTAATCTAACCAGGTTGGGGGGGGGAAAATCACAAGGATGTGGAGAATGGAGCTGGGGTTTTC
Organism: Pituophis catenifer annectens; assembly: GCF_029215685.1. Lineage (NCBI taxonomy): Eukaryota > Metazoa > Chordata > Lepidosauria > Squamata > Colubridae > Pituophis > Pituophis catenifer. The sequence goes on along the minus strand of NW_027256882.1, from coordinate 13,569,606 downwards.
CCTCAAAAAAAGGGGGGCACATGGTGCAGCAGCCAAATCTGGGCAAAAACATCCCTGGCCAGGATTTTAACCAGGAGGACTTCTCAAAGTCTGGATGGCCCTGACAGTGGGAGGGGGCAGATTTCAATGGAGAGAAGAATCTAAGCCCCTTCCCCAATTGGCCTCCTTACCTGGGGAGAGCAGATGACCTGCCTCAGTCTCCTCCTCCTCCTCCTCCTCCTCCTTTCACAGAGAAAAGATCCACACCAGTAGAGGCGGAGTTTGCTACTCTTCCTGGCACTAGTTGGCGGCTCTTTCAGTCTCTGGGTGCCAACTGGAGTCTTCGGTCGCAGGTGCGGAGGGACGTGTGGTCGGAGGGCGATGCCTCTGCCCCGGGCGCCCCTCTTGCTCCTGTGGGCTGGGCTGGGGTCCTTCGTGCCGAGGAGCCGCTGCGGTGAGTTTCTGGAAGGGGTTGCAACCGGTGGGAGGCAGCGAAAAGAGGGAGGGGGGGAAGACGCGTGTCCTGCCTGGGTCTCTCCCCCACTTTTCACCCTCCGTGGCAAGTTCCCTTCCCCGCAGGAAACGTCCCCCTTCCCTCGTCCTTCGCTCAGCCTCGTTCAAGAGCTTTTGGTATTCTAATTGTATTCCATTCCTCTTTGTATTTGAAGAAGGAAGTAAAAAGCGACCGGCGAACGTTCAGATTCAAAGTCTCCCCAGCAGCATCTCCTTCGGTTAAATTTGCCTTCCTCTGTTTTTTTTTTTAATTTTTATTTCCTGTTATCAACTTATGAGCGGGGGACATACCCACAATCAGGGCCGGATTTTCCTATAGGCTAACTAGGCTTCAGCCTAGGGCCTCAAGATCAAGAGGGGCCTACATTCAAATTGTTAGCAAAATTAAAATTACACTTTCACTATAGGTGAAAGGGCCTCATAAGTGGAATAGCCTAGGGCCTCTTTTCATCTAAATCCGGCCCTGCCCACAATACAGGGAAGGCTTGAATAATTCGTGGCTCATTCGTGCGACAATAACATTTGGAGTTTAATTTGTTCTCAATGCTAAGTAAATTTCTAAGCAAGGAGTGAAAGTCACGAGAGAAAGTTTACCAGTCAGGTCGACTCCTCCTCCTCCTCCTCCTCCTCCCTATCCCCACCTCCAGTCGGGCAAAGGCTGAGCCGCCAATCAGCTCCTCCTTGAAGAGAAAAATCTCGATATGAAGGGACTTTCTAGGCCTGGTAGTCCGAAGTCTCCATACTCCGTACTCTGCTGTGAAGCTCCAAGCAGCTTCTATCTGGCTGGTCCTTCAGGCAGAGGGCGTATAGGGTCCAATGGGGTCAGATCCACAAGCAGCTGGGTGAATTCGGAGGGACCCCTCACCAGATGTGCCCAGCTGTTTCCAAAGTCAGCCAAGAGTTGCTTGAGAACTTCTTTCAGGCTTAATCCCATGACTGGAATCCTCCAAAGTACAGCAAACAGTTGGTCTCCTGTTTGAAAGCTGCTTTTCATCATCATAATCATCATAAGTTTTATTTGTCAAGCCTGGATGGGAAGAAACAGACTCAGACTCAACCCATCCAAGACGGAGTGTCTATGGATACCGGCATCCCGTGACCTAGTGGCCCCATCACTTGTGATAGGAGGGGAGGTACTTACTCCCTCAGAAAGGGTTCGCAATCTGGGTGTCTTCCTGGATTCATGGCTGTCGCTAGACGATCATTTGATGGCCGTAACCAGGGGGGCCTTTGCACAAGTACGCCTGGTGCGCCATTTGCGCCCTTTCCTAGACCAGGATGCCCTCACCATGGTCACTCATGCCCTTGTTACTTCTCAGTTGGACTACTGTAACGCCCTCTACATGGGGCTGCCCTTGGGATGCACCCGGAGGCTTCAGCTAGTCCAGAATGCGGGCTTTTACATTGTAATAATTTTAATTAATTTTAACTGGTTTTTAATTTACATTTACATTTAAATTGTTGAATTTTATTCTTTGTAAGCCGCCCTGAGTCCTTCGGGAGAAGGGCGGCATATAAATTACATAAAATAAATAAATAAATAAATAAATAAATAAATAAATAAATAAATAAATAAATAAATAAATAAATAAATAAATATAAGATAACAGGTAAAAGTATAGACATAATTTGAATACATGAAAAGAGTAAGTAAAAAGGAATATTAGGACAGGGATGGTAGGCACGCTGGTGCGCTTATGCACACCCCTTATAGACCTCTTAGGAATGGGGTGAGGTCAACAGTAGACAGTCTAAGGTTAAAGTTTTGGGGGTTTGGGGAAGAAACTACAGAGTCAGGTAGTGCATTCCAAGCATTGACCACTCTGTTGCTGAAGTCATATTTTCTGCAATCGAGTTTGGAACAGTTTACCTTGAGTTTGTATCTATTATTTGCTTGTGTATTGTTGTGGTTGAAGCTGATATTATTTCATGATAGCATCGAGGGAGGAGCTAGAGCTGCAGATCCTATCCTTCCCCTTCTTCCCCTTCCAGGCTCCTCCAGGCACTCCCTGTGCTATTCCTACCTGAAGGTGTCAGAGCCCAGCCAGGGGCTGCCCCAGTTCTTCTCCATGGTCCACCTGGATGACCAGCCCATTGCTAGATATGACAGCCCCACCAGGAGGATGGTTCCTCTGGTGCCCTGGATGGAGGCGGCGGAGGTGAAGACACCTGAGAGGATGTTCAGAGGTGACTTGGAGTGGTTATCAAAACTCAACCCCCAGACTGGAGGTGAGCAGAGGCAGAACTGCCTTCAAGGCCTGAATTCCCCCTCAAATCTCACTTTCCCACATCTTCTCACTTGGGTTATTGGGAAAAAAGGCAAGCAGGCAAAGAATAGAAAGTGGGAGGCTGGGATCTTGGGTGGGTTGAGATGAGCCCCATCCCAGGAAAGGACAATATTGTTTCTGCCTTTGACCACCAATGGCTGTAAGGAGCAGGAGGATGGGATATCCTTTCCTGCAAAGGAAACCGCCTCCCCTCCCCAAGATCTTCTCTCTCATGGTCTTCATGATCTTCTAGCTCCATATCAAAAGAACTAAGTGTAGCCCCAGATCACAGAAAAGACCTCCTGCCATTGAAAGAAAGAGGGGAGGCAAGATCCGTTTTCCCTCCCCTGGTGGGATGGGGGGGAAGTAAATTCTTTGGGGGGGGGTGTCTCTAGGGAGAGGAACTCAGGACTATTCTCACTTCCTCTTTGTGTGTTTCAGGGCTTCACACCTGGCAGGTGATTTTGGGCTGTGAGCTCAGGGAAGACGGGAGCAAAGGAGGGTTTTTGCATTATGGCTACGATGGGATGGACTTCATCAGCTTCGACAAGGAGACTCACAGATGGGTGGCAGCTCAGCCCCAGGCCCAGACGATCAAGGAGAAGTGGGAGGAAGATCCAGTGTGGTCCCAGGGAAATAAAGACTTCCTGGAGGAGACCTGCATTGAGTGGCTACAGACATACCTGTCCTATCAGAAGGAGGCTCTGAAGAAGACAGGTGAGTGGCCAAATGAGCTCTGGTTGTGCAATTTTTTTTCCTAGGCATCTTCATCTTCCCCTTCTCATGTTTTCTGCCCTGCACAGCCAAGCCACCCTTCACGTGCCTGGCAGAAAGAGATCTGGGAATTTACCAAAACGAAGTAGGGACATTTACAGTGGGGAAAACAATCTCCAAGCCCTCCCCCCATCCAAAAAAAAAATATTCAAAGGAAAAGAAAAGGAAACCAAAGGAGCAAGATATCAATGCTGAGATCCACTTCCATTTTTATGAGGAAATCTAATTTTTGCAGTCTGCATTTGGGGCAGACCCAAAAGCTGATTCTCTTTCTGATTTCCATCTGGAACAACTTAAACAAACTCAATTCTAAGATGTCAAAGTGGAATCAAAGCCCAAGCATTGGAATTATTTTGATCAGAGTGGGAATGTTACCCCAAGGTCTATGAATTTCCTTCAAAAATAAGTCTAAAGAGTTCAATTCCCCCATTTTTGAAGTTCCCAGAGGAGGAGATGGAGCAGAGGGAAATAAGACCTTCCCTGTGAATTAAATCATCTTGACATAAAGTCTAGAAAATCCTGTTAACTTTGGTGTTGCTGTTTCTGCAGAGCCCCCACTGGGGAAGGTGACCCACAAGATGATTAATGACAGCCTGGAGACCCTCATCTGCCAGGCCTTTGGCTTCCACCCCAAGGAGATCCAGGTCACCTGGAGGAGGAAAAGAAAGGTGGTCAGGTATGAGACCCTCCATAGGAACGTGGCTCCCAATTCAGACGGGACCTACTATGTCTGGCTCAGCATTGAGATCGACCCCAAGGAGAGGAACCATTTTCAATGTCACCTGGAACACGAGGGCTTGCAGGAACCCCTGGTCTTGGCCTGGAAGGAGGACACAGGTGAGAAGCCGGTGGTTATATGACATGTCACCTCTTGGTGAAATGGGCAGCATGCAAATTTAATTAAATAAATGGAAATCAATGCCTAAGTAGATTGTTCACAAATGTTGAATATTTTTTCTGTTACGTCACCTAAAGTTTTCAGATAGAGAACAGGAAATTCAGTCCTCTATTTAGTGATGGTAAAAAGTCATTTTTGACAGTGGAGTTGGAAGTGGAAACCTAAGAACAAAGGTATGAAAATATGATATGATCCAATATAGTACAATACAATATGATGCAAAATGATACAATGCAATATCAGTAAGGCATTTGATAATGTAGACCACCATCTATTACTTCATAAAATAGGAAAATGTGGGTTAGACAGCATCACCACCAGATGGATTCGTAACTGGCTGACCAACTGCACTCAGCGTGTAGTCCTCAATGGAACTGCATCTACATGGAAGGAAGTATGCAGTGAGATACCCCAAGGCTCTGTTTTAGGCCCAGTGCTCTTCAACATGTTCATCAATGATTTGGACGAGGGGATAGATGGGGAACTCATCAAATTTGCAGATGACACCAAACTGGCAGGAATAGCCAACACTCCAGAATAGATACAGAAGGATCTTGACAGACTTGAACATTGGGTGCTGTCTAACAAAATGAAATTCAACAGTGAAAAAAGCAAGGTTGTACATTTAGGGAAGAAAAACAAAATGCACAGGTACCATATATGTGGTACCTTGCTCAATAGTAGTAACTGTGAGAGGGATCTTGGAGTTGTAGTGGACACTTAAATATGAGCCAGCCGTGTGCTGCAGCTGCCAAAAAAGCCAACACAGTCCTAGGCTGAATAAACAGAGGGATAGAATCAAGATCACGTGAAGTGTTAGTACCACTCTATTATGCCTTGGTAAGGCCACACTTGGAATACTGCATCCAGTTTTGGCCGCCATGTTGTAAAACAGAGGTGGAGACTCTAGAAAGAGTGCAGAGAAGAGCAACAAAGAGGATTAGGGGACTGGAAGCTAAAACATATGAAGAAGAGTTGCTGGAACTGGGTATGTCTAGTTTAATGAAGAGAAGGACTAGGGGAGACATGATAGCAGTGTTTCAATATCTCAGGGGTTACCACAAAGAAGAGGAAGTCAAGCTATTCTCCAAAGCACCTGAGGGTAGAACAAGAAGCAATGGGTGGAAACTAATCAAGGAGAGAAACAACCTAGAACAGGGGTGTCAAACTCAAGGCTCGGGGGCCGGATCCAGGCCGCGGGGTGCTTACATCTGGCCCATGTGGTTACCCTGGAAACAGTGAAGGACCAGCCTGTGGTGCCTCGGCCTGTCCTTCCCAAGCTCCATTTTTGCTGGTAGCGTGCTGGAGCAGGTCGTCGCAACCAACAACGGAGCTTGGGAGGGCTTCCTGTGCCCCTCCCGAGCTCCCTTTTCTCTGGCAGAGTGCTTAGCCAAACCAACTACCAGCAAAAGTGGCATTTGATAACAAGGCCAAGGAGGCATCAAAACATATTTTCCCTTTTGCATTTGAGCATCCAAGAAGGGACAGGAAAGGAGAAAGGGAAAGAGGAAAGACAAAGAAAAAGAAAGGAAGATGGGAAGAGAGCAAGGAAGGAAAAAGAAGGAAAGAGGGGAAGGAAGAAGAAAGAAAAGGGAAGGAAGGAAGGAAGGAAGGAAGGAAGGAAGGAAGGAAGGAAGGAAGGAAGGAAGGAAGGAAGGAAGATTATAATGAGAGGGAGGGTGTCAGGTTTTGATGTCATCTCAAATAAATTTGCACTCCCAAACAATCTTTGCTGAAGTATTCCATTTACTGAGTATGACAGATCTGGCCCCGACTTCGTCATAGCCGATACTAACCCTCTGACCCCCAAACCCTTCCCTTTCTGTTCCCCAATTCTCATCTTCTCATTGGCCATCTTCCAAGTCAGTCTCCCCAGCTTCTGACCTCATCCCACAGGAATGTTCCCCCCTCCCATCCCATCTCCTAGGGGATATTATCTACAGAGAAAATAAGTAGGTGAAAAGTCAAGCCTCGTCTTTTTATGGCAGCATCAGAATGCTGACAGAGGGAGGGTCTGAGGGAAGTCCTGCCTTAGCACCAGCAGCCCTGCTGCCCTTTCGCCATCCCCTTGTCTCCTCCTCCTGACCTCTCCTGGTGGTCTCCCATCCTATCACTGAGGATGCTTTGGTTACAAAGCCGGCTCTCCTCGCATGGAGAGGGAGTGGGCCTCCCTCCCACCCACACACTTTGCCCTCCCGCAAACACCATGAACAACATGACTAAGGAAAGCAAGCAGCAACCTCGGGGAGGAGGTAAATGCAGCCAGCCACCCCCTCGAGAAAGGCTGGGCTGTGGGGTCCCGGTGCCCTGGGAGCTCGAGGGCCGGGCTGGGCACTTGCCTTTGGATGCCTAGGGCCCTGGACAGCCTGCACCACCATCCGGGGGTCCTCCACGTGACCTGAGAGGGACGGCAAAGCTCCTCTGGAGGACAAGGGTTTGGCCCTTTCCTTGGTCTTGCCTTCCTCCACTAATGGATCCCCACCAGCCCCGCCAGGGCCACCACAGGTACCCCCGACCCAATTGACATTGAGCTGACCACGCCCACACTAGCCCCCCCAAGGTCAAACACAATCCTGATGTGGCCCTCAATGAAATTGAGTTTGACACCCCTGACCCAGAACTTACGGGACCGCCTTCTGCCGCCGATAGCCTCCCATCAGCCAGTTCACTCCCACAGAGAGGGACTCCTCAGGGTGCCGTCAGCCGGGCAATGTCGGCTGGCGACCCCCAGGGGGAAGGCCTTCTCTGTGGCAGCACCTGCCCTCTGGAACGACCTGCCCCCGGAGATACGTAGGATACCAGATCTCCCTGCTTTTCGCCGTGCCCTCAAAACTTCTATTTCATCAAGCTGGGCTGGCATAACCCCCCCCCCCCTCAGATATTTTTAATTGTAAATGGATTAGTCGGGAGGTTTTAAATTTTGGACCAACATTTGTTTAATTCTTTTAAAATTTAAAATTTTGTATTGGGATGTTTTTTATTCTAGGCTGTGCACCGCCCTGAGTCCAGCAGGAGAAGGGCGGTATAAAAATTTAATAAAATAAATAAATAAACTAAGGAGAAATTTCCTGATGGAACAATTAATCAGTGGAACAACTTGCCTCCAGAATGTTGTGGATGCTCCAACACTGGAAGTTTTCAAGAAGAGATTGGACCACCATTTGTCTGAAATGGTAGAGGGTTTCCTGCCTGAACAGGGGGCTGGACTAGAAGACCTCCAAGGTCCCTTCCAACTCTGTTATTCTGTTAATATGTAGATTGAAGACATGAGAGATCAATAATAAACAATAACTTTATTGTCGTTGTACATGTATACACAGTATACCCATACAACGAAATTCACTTAACACTCAAACACTAGGTCCAACACACATAACAAAGATATGATATGAAACAATGTTTTGCTTTCTGGTAGAATTATCTGATGTGACATTTTTTTTTAAAAAAATTGATTTATATGCCGCCCTTCTCCGGAGACTCAGGGCGGCTTACAATGCATTAAGCAATAGCCTTCATCCTTTTGTATATTTATACAAAGTCAGCTTATTGCCCCCACAAACTGGGTCCTCAATTTACCTACCTTAGAAAGGATGGAAGGCTGAGTCAACCTTGAGCCTGGTGGGATTTGAACTTGCCGTAATTGCAGGCAGCTGATGTTAATAACAGGCTATTAGCCAGCTGTGCCACCAGGCCCCTGGCTGGTTTAACACCAAGTCATTTAATACCAAGTCATTCACTGCAGGGGAGTCTGAGCCTTTGTCAGCCCAACAAGGTAGACCAGAATAGGAAACCAATGTCAGGTATAATCTATCAATCTGAAAGTGCTTCCGCCTTCCTCCTCTTATCTCCAGGTGAACTAGAGGGAGGACCTGTTTGACCCATTCTGAAGCACCATTTACCTGCCTTGGTTGTGGCCCTTCTTTCATCCCTTCAAGGCCACTCCCTCTTCCCTCTTCAGCCTTGGAAGCGAGGGGGGCTTCCTTCAGAAGTGGAGACGCTGCCTGGAAGCCAGTTCAGGTTGAAAACTGCTTCCGTTGCTCAGCATCTCCACTTCAGGAAATTCAGCACCTGTCTAATCGGAACCATGTTTCTCCTTCTTTAGCTAGATTGTCGTGGATCACTGTGGGAATTGTGGCTGCCATAACTGCGGGAATTTGGATTCTCTATCGAAGCTGTAAGTGAAACTCATCCACTGACACCCCCCTACCCTTGCCGTATTTCTGTATTGACTGAGATGATGTGGCCTCCCTAAGAGTTTCAGCCAGGACCTCCACAAGACCCTTCCCCACAAACAGCATTTTGGACAGAAAGATACAATAATTTATCCACCCATTTTCCCACTTTCTGTAAATCTCAAAAACGTTCTGCATTTGTTAAATGGGAGGGAGCCTTTTGGCCTCAGTGGATTTACCTCAGAGGAACAAATATCAGGGGCTCTGGAATCAAAGGGAAGTCCCATTAATAATTTCTGAAGGGCCAGAAAACCATAATCCTGCCCTGAAGAAGATCCTGGTGCCAGCTCACCTAGCAAGAGAGACCTTCAGGAAAGCTCTGATGGAGGTAAAGGGCAGTGGTGGGTTCCTCCCGGTTCTGCCGAGCCAGTAGCGGTGATGATATGATGTCACCGAACCGGTTCTGACCCCCCACACCCCACACCCCTCCCTGCCCCCCCCACTCCCCATGTTAATCTTACCTTTTATTTGGCCCCACTCCCAATCTATTGCTGCCTCCTGAGTCCCAGCTGATGACTAGAGGGAAAAAAAACTGTTTAAACTCTTGCCTTGGGGCTTCAAAGGGCCGCCCTACAACTGATCAGTGTTAAAAATGCGACAAATGCAACAAAATAAAAGAAAACAAATGAGTAGACCGGTGCCTGCAAAAATACATGAGTAGATCAGTGACTGCAAAAATACATGAGTAGATCGGTACAGCCTGGTAGACCAATACCTCTTGTTAAGTGGGGTGAATGAGGACACAGCAAGCCAGAGTAGTTAGTGACAATAGCTCTTTATTATATGGTGAGACTCCAGCAACTGACCAGGGGAGCCAGCTCCCTTTATATACCTTGCAGCTGTGGTGGTCAGCCAATCAGCTGAGGGTCAGTTAATTCAAACTTCCCGCCAAACAAACCTATTTACATAACACTCCTCCCCTCCCAGAAGTCACTTGGGGTGTTATTTGCATACAAAGTCTCTCAGGTGACTAGGGCGTGTACGAGCCCTAGTTGACCTGCGCAGTTCAGTCGGAGGGGCGGCGTCGAGCAGGTCAGAGGGACTTTCTGTTTCTCCCTGCTCCGCCAATGAGGCCTCCGGAAACTCCTCGTGGGCGGCGACTTCTTCGGCTGCTGGGACTACCTCGATGGGGCGGCGCTGGATACCAGAATCCTCAGCTAAGTCCTCCGCTCTATTCGGGCTAGTGGTTTGTGCCTCTGGTTGGTAGTCGTGGTCGGAGATGGGGTCGTCTAATGTCTCGTCTGTGTTTGTGGTTACCCGTTTTCTTATTTGGTCAATGTGTCTGCGCCAAACTCTCCCGTCCCCCATGTCTACCCGGTATGACTTGGGGCCTGTGATTTCTGTGATTGTTCCTGCCTCCCAGAGTGGGCCCTGTCCATAGTTTCTGGCGTGTACCGGTGTTCCTATGGTGAACTCTCTAAGTTTCCTCTCCCCCCCCCTTGAATACCTCTGGGGAGTAGTTGGGGTTGAGTCTATCTAGTATTCCCCGGAGTTTCCGCCCCATTAATAGTTCGGCCGGACTTCGGCCTGTGGCTGTGCAGGGTGTGGAGTGCTGGGCTAGTAGGAACTTGTCTACCCTTTCCTGCCAGTCCCCGGGGCTTAAGCGTGAAAGGGCCTCCTTTGCTGATCTAACAAATCTCTCAGCCTGTCCGTTACTAGCCGGATGAAACGGGGCAGAAAGGACGTGTCTGATCCCAAGTCCCGCTAAGTAGCCCTCGAACTGTGTTGCGGTGAACTGTGGCCCGTTATCTGACACTAGGATGTCCGGTAACCCATGTGTGGCGAATAATTGTCTTAGCTCTCTAATGGTTGCGTCGGTGGTAGTGGCCTTCATTAGCTTGATCTCCAACCATTTGGAGAACGCGTCTACGATGACCATGAAGGTCTGTCCATGGAAGGGGCCTGCAAAATCAATATGTATTCTGGACCAGGGTCCCTGGGGTCTTTCCCACTCTCTCACGGGTGCCGTTGGCGGGTCTGATCTGGACTCTTGGCAGGGCTGGCATTTCCCCACCCACTCGGTAATGTCTGCATCCATGCTGGGCCACCAGACGTAGCTCCTGGCTAGCCCCTTCATTCTTACAATCCCGGGGTGCCCCTCATGCAACAACGTTAGAACCTTTTCCTTTAAGCGTGAAGGAATAACAACCCGATCGCCCCATAGTAAACAACCCCCTTGCATTGTCAACTCGTCCCGTTTTCCCGCGAATGGTTTAAATTCCCCGCTCCCAATCCTTTCCGGCCACCCCCTCATAACCCAACTTGCGACTGTCCGGATCACGTGGTCTTTGGTTGAGGCTCTCGCAACCTCGGCTGATGTGATGGGCCCAGAGTCCAAAACGTCTATCAGCAGGATGGGGATGCCGGGTGTGGGGTCTTCTAAACTGTCGGGTAGTGGGCATTGGCTGAGTGCGTCCGCGTTGCCCATGTCCGCCCCTGGTCGGTGTACCAGGCGATAAGAGTATGCTGCGAGGAAAATGGCCCAGCGTGTCATCCTGGGCGAAAGTGCTGCCGGGGTTGGTCGATCTCCCGCGAGGAGACCCAGGAGCGGTCGATGATCTGTGATCAATTCAAAGTCTCTCCCGAACAAGTACTCGTGGAATTTCTTTACTCCCGAAACGGCGGCTAGGGCCTCTTTGTCGAGCTGGCTGTAATTTCGCTCGGCACTTGATAGGGTTCGGGAGTAGTATGCGATGGGCGCCTCTAGGCCATTCGGGAGTCTGTGGCTCAGGACGGCTCCCACCCCGAACGGGGACGCGTCACATGCTAGAACAAGGGGAAGCGTTGCGTTGTACTGAATTAAAAAACTCTCGGCTGACAGCAGTTTTTTAATGCCGGCGAATGCCCTGTCTTCAGCCTTCCCCCAATTCCAGGTGGCTTTTTTGGTTAACAGTTTATGTAGGGGTTCTGCCACTGTTGCCTTGTCTTTTAGGAAGATGGCGTAAAAGTTTAATAGTCCCAGGAAGGCTTGTAGCTCTGCCTTGTCTTTGGGGGTGGGTGCTTCTTGGATTGCCCTGATCTTGCTTTCTGTGGGGTGGATGCCGGTGCCATCAACCCTGTACCCAAGGAATTCGACTGAGGGGACTGCAATCATGCATTTATTGCGTTTTACTCTGAGTCCTGCGTCCCTGAATTTCCTTAACACCTCCCTCAGCCTTTCTCTTAGCTGGTGCTCATTGTCGGCGGTAATGAGCACGTCATCGAAATAGGGCACCACCCCGGGGATCCCCTGTAGTAGCCGCTCCATGGTACTTTGGAACAGTCCGGGGGCCACGCTTACTCCGAATTGCAGGCGGGTGCACTTGAAGGCCCCTCTGTGGGTTACGATAGTCTGTGCTTCCGCGGTAGCGCCATCTACTGGCAGCTGCTGGTACGCCCGCGCAAGATCGAGTTTCGCGAAAATCTTGCCGGGGCCCAGGGAATGCAATAGGTGGTGAACGACGGGCACTGGATAGGCGCTCTGCTGCAGGGCCTTATTTATTGTGCATTTATAATCGGCGCATATGCGCACTGACCCGTCCGGCTTGACCGGTGTAACAATTGGGGTCTCCCATTTGGCGTGGTCGACTGGAACGAGCACCCCTTGTTTGATTAATTTGTCCAGTTCAATGTCTATTTTGGGCTTCAGGGCAAATGGTACCCGCCTCGGCTTTAAACGGATGGGTGCAATATTGGGGTCTAGATTAAACGAAATCGGGGTCCCCACATACTTGCCAAGCCTTTCGTCGAACACGTCCTGGAATTCCTGCATCAGGTCTTCCTTCAGGGTGCTTCGAACGTTCCTTACTCCGGTGAATCCCATGCCTAGGGCCCTGAACCAGTCCATGCCCAGGAGGCTGGGGAGGTTGTCGCTGACGATGGTGAGGGGCAGTTTCTCGGTAAACTCCCCGTACTGGACTTGGAACTCGCCTCTGCCTTCGACGGGTATGCGGTTCCCTTGGTAGTCCTTCAGTCTGCGTTGCTGCGGCTGGAGCTGTCGCTTGTGTACGCTGGGGATGACTTTCTTCAGGTTCTCCCAAGACATGATGGATATTGGTGATCCCGTGTCTATCTCCATCTGGCACTCCCGTCCCTCGATCTCGACCGTGGTGTAGGTCTTTTCTCCGGGCGAGGTGCAGGTCTGTGCGATGCGTATGGTGTAGGCCCCAACGTCTTCGAATTTCGCGCCCTTCCGGTTTCCGCCATCCCTGTTGGGCCTTCGGTGTGGCGCCGTCTCGGATTGGGCAGATTGGCCACGTGGTCTGTAGCTCTGGTGTGCCTTCGATCTGCAGACCCTCGCGATGTGGCCCCTCTTTTCGCAGGCACGGCAAACGGCGTCCCTGAACTTACAGTTTTGTCGTGAGTGGGACCCTCCGCAGCTGGCGCATCCGTCTCTGGGCTCCCTCCGGGCTGTGCGGGACTGCTCGGTGCGGTAGACCTCCTCCTCAGACTCCCCCTCGCTCGCGGTGCTCACGGCCTCCCGATGCACTGGCGCCGTTTTCTGCGTTGCCTTGGTTAGGTGGGAGCTCTTTAATCTCTCGGCGGCCTTTACTGACGACTCTTGCGCTCTGGCTTCGTCTAGCGCGATGAGTAGGGTCAGGTTTGACCTCGCAAGCAGCCTTCTCTGGAGCCGGCCATCTCTCACTCCGCAAATTAGTTGCTCTAGGAGCATCTCATCGAGGTCTCGGTACTCACATTGGGTTGCGGCCTTACGCAGGGCAGCGACGTACTCGCTGATCGATTCGCCCTCCTGCTGTAGCCGTTGCCGGAATTCATAGCGTTGGACGTACTTCGATGGCGTTGGTGCATAGTGGTCTTTCAGCAGGGTCTGTAGCGTCGACCAGGAGATGTTGTGGACCGAATTCGGCTCCGACAATGCTTCGGCTGTGTCGAAGACCCTTGGCCCACAGTGGCTCAGGAACAAGGCTTTCTTCCGAACGTCCGGTAGCCCTTGCATGTCGTTTGCCACCATGAAGCACTCGAACCGAGACATGTAGGATCCCCACTTCTCTTCCTTGGGGTCGAAAGGCGCTGGCGGGGTGTAGGCAGACATCGTTTCGGGGATTCTCCTGTGCTCCGCTCGCTCGCCTGGCTGGATTCGGTTGCGGTCTCTGGTCCCTTCTCTGAACGTGGCTTCAGCTCTTTCTCTCGAGTGTGGCTTCAGCTCTCCTCTGCTTCTGGCCTCAAGATCCCACCTTCGTCGCCAATGTTAAGTGGGGTGAATGAGGACACAGCAAGCCAGAGTAGTTAGTGACAATAGCTCTTTATTATATGGTGAGACTCCAGCAACTGACCAGGGGAGCCAGCTCCCTTTATATACCTTGCAGCTGTGGTGGTCAGCCAATCAGCTGAGGGTCAGTTAATTCAAACTTCCCGCCAAACAAACCTATTTACATAACACCTCTGCTAAATCCTAAATAATTGTCACATGACCATCAAGTCACGCCCACAAAATAAGCCACGCCCACAGAATCGGTAGTAAAAAAATTTAGAACCCGCCCCTGGTAAAGGGGGAGGGGGCCTCCTGTCCTCTTCCCCTGCTCACAATTACACCTGAGGATAGGGAGGAAGGTCCAGTGGTGGAAGGAGCCACTGCTTGCTTGGCTCCTACTCAGAAGAAGAGATATGAGAGGGGAAAAGGATGAGAAAGTGTCTAGAAATTGAGCTTCACCAAGTGGAGGTCTCAACACATCCATGTAACTTTCTCAGCAACAAGACGGAAGTGCTTTGCCAATTCTCTTCTCTAGAATGAGCCTTTCGACTTGCTTGCAATTTGTCTTGCGTGCTTGCTTGCCGGTCTCAGATGGAAGTACGGTACTAAGCCAGTCAGACCTTGCCAAGATCAGACAAGGTTACTGGTACTTAGATCTTGCTGGATTGGGATTGGGGGTTTGGAGTACAAAGCAAGACAAGAGTTGGATTAAGAGCTACCATGTCTGGAATATGTGGGGAACACCATCTGTCTTGTACCAATGACAGGATTGCGAGAGGTTTAGCATCATTGCTTAAAAGTAATTGATGGTTGCTCACCATCAATTACTATTAAGCAATGATGGTCCTCTTGGGAACAGCCCTGCTGCTCAGCTTTGAATGGCTTCAGTGGTGGTGGAAAATAGGACTCTGATGTCCCATATGAACTCTTAATAGGAACATGGAGAGTTTCAACTCGATTATTTCTTAACACCCTCAGGGATGTCCCTTCCAGTTCCCCATGTTCAGCACCTCTAGGCAGCCATCAATTTTGCCTTTCATCCATAAGAAGCAAATCAAGATGCTGGCTTAAAATCCAGACAGCTGTACCATCTGGGTCCTTGGAGATCTTCAGCTTATATGCACCCCAGGCAGGAAGCGGCTGCCCCAGAAATAAAACTATCTTCTCTTTTTGCCCTATATCAGGCAACTGGCTGGGATGCAGGGAAATTTTGCATCAGGATGAGACAATTCGCTTTCATCGCCGTGATCTAGAAAATTCTCCCCTAATTTATTGCACAGAAGATGAGATCCAATCGCAGGCAGTGCTCCAGCCCAAAAGTACATCAGAGGTAAGCCTCGCTGTTTTCTGAAATGTATTTAATCAATAAAATTTGGAAATGCCTGAGTGCCAACACCTGCAGAATTGTTGGGGTGGGGGAATTCATCTACAAAGTCTTCCCACGGCAGCCAGGGAGGGACGGTGGGCTGTCTGGTGCTCCTGTGAGGCTCAGCCCCCCTGCTGGGGAACCTCTGATCAACTACTTTACAAGGGAAGATCTGTCAAAGCTCAGCTTCTTTGTCCCACCAGCTCCAAGGCTGGAGTGAGAGAGGAAAAGGGCTTGGAGGAGGAACAGGGGCACCCTGGGAAAATGGGAAATTTCTGTCCAGGAAGGACTGGAGGGGAGGGGGAGAAAGCGATGGTGGGCTGGAGGCCGTCTAGGAAAAAGGCTTCTTGGTGATGATGAGCTGGAGGTATAAGAGAGACAAGAGGAAGGAAACGCTGGGGGAGAAGGGATGATTAGGGGCGTGCATAATTGCACCAGCGTGCCTACCATCCCTGTCCAAATGTTTCCTTTTATTTGTACCCATTTTATGTATTCAGGTAATGTTATACTTAAGCTCTATTATCAAATACGTACTTGACAAAATGAATGAATGAATGAATTAATTAATTAATTAATTAATGATCCCTTCCTAGGAGATCCCTCTCTCTCCGTTTGTGTTTTGGGGTAGTACATACTCCTTTTTGGCTCCTTCCTTCTCCACAGGGTTGCTGCGGGCAGAAGACAGAGCTAAGGGAAGGAGAGAAAACACCTCTGATGGCTTCCCCAGTTGCCTATTCAGACAACGAGGAAGGGCCAGCTCCGGGGACTTTGCAGTGGGACCTGGAGGAACGTCTGGAAGATGCCGAGGCCACAAAGCCAGGAATGGAAGGGCTGGAAGAAGAAGTGAGGCCAAGAACCTCAGAGGAACAAGTGGATGAACACCTGGCTGGAGAGGAAAGAGGAGAGATGCAGCTGGAAGGGCTCACAGACCCAGGGAGAAGCCCAGGATGGAGAAGGATTGTAGCTGCGACTGATCAGAAAGGATGAGGAGAAACTGCCTCCTCCACCATAGCACCAGTGGTGGGTTGCCCCTGGTTCAGACCGGTTCGCAAGAACCGGTAGTAAAACCGGCGGGAGGCCCCGCCCACTGCCCCAGATGTCATCATTGGCGATCTGCGTGTGCGCGAGCAAAGCAAGCGCGCACCCGCAATCCCATTGCAAACCAGTAGTGAAGGTCAGTAGAACCCACCCCTGCATAGGACTGAACGGTGGAAGGCGGAATGGAGGTCGGTGAGGCTACTCAGTCACAAGAAGCCTCTTTCCTCAGTCAGTGGGGGTTGCATAACAAGTCAGGACACATAGTCATAGCTGATGGGTTGAAGAGGGTTGGCTACTGCCCGAGCCAATCAGAGCTGTGATTGGTTGCCTTGAGTGAAAAGGGGGGGGGGGTTTCCTGGTTTCCCGCCTTTTTGCCCTTTTGGCGTGCTCCCTGTCATTTACCTCATGATGTGGTTCCTGCCGCATTAATTTACCTGTTCCTGCTTGCCTTTTTTTTTTACTGTAAATATATTTATTTATATAAAACCACAAGTTTTTGTCAGCGTCTCTGACTCCATTTGGACACGGCTGAGCTTGTCGATCAGAAAGGCCGGCAGTTTGGCGGTTCGAATCCCTAGTACAGGTCTCCTGCGGGAGGAGGGGGTTGGACTACATGACCTCCAAGGTCCCTTCCAACTCTGTTACTGTTAGACGTTAGACCTGGCTTTATCCCACAAAAGACGGCAATGACAACACTAGGCATCGTCGTTACTGTTCTTTTTTTTATTTATTTTTTTCTTCTATTTTTCTAAAAATAAACTATAAAGCAGAACAACAAAACACGAATTACCAAAAAGACACAGGAAAAAAAAAGGAATATACAAAAAATATAATATTAATAATAAACATATAACTCTATGACCTCCCCGCTAGTTGAATGCTGATATCTGTACCTACAAATCTAATAGGTTCACTCCCTTTCATTACCAGTGTAAAAATAGTCATACATTATTAATCTATATTTAATTTACAATTTTACCCAATTCCCTTGATAAATATCTTAAACGTACAAGTGTTTTATCTATCGATCAATGGGAAAACTTTTTAATAAAAAAAAATAGATGCAAGGCACAATGGTCCCATTGTGTTAAATAATAGCAATACATCAGTACATGAATAAAAATGGTCTATCAATACATATAAAGGTAGTCCTCGAATCCACTTAGAATTGATCCAGCCGACCACCTCCATCTCTGCGTGCCCCTCCGTCCATCCCCGCTTCACCATGACGGCCAAGGAAGGGGCAGCCTGGAGGTCCCCACACCAGTCCTGACCCAATGCTGGCCTCCTGCCCATCCCTGGCCTTAGGAGCTGGGCACAGAGCCAAGGGACATGCGTCAGCTTTGTAAGCAAAGACCCAGCTTTGTAAGCAAAGCATCCTCCGTGATAGGATGGGAGACCACCAGGAGAGGGCAAGGGGATGGTGAGAGGGCAACAGGGCTGCTGGTGGCCTACTGCTAAGGCAGGCCTTCCCTTAGACACTCCTTCCTCTCATTCCCATCTCTTTCTTTCTTTCCTTCCTTCCTTCCTTCCTTCCTTCCTTCCTTCCTTCCTTCCTTCTTTCCTTTCTTCCTTGGCCAGGAAGGGATGAACTGAGAGTGAGAGGATGGCAAGGCTATGATCCAAGACAGGAGATCACCAGGCGAGGCTGGGAGGAGCGGGAAGGGGAGGATGAGAGAGGGAGAAGGGGAGGCACTGCCAGTAGCCTTGGCTCTCCCACGTGGTGGCAGGAGATAGGACGCGGGCCGTCCAGGTAAAAGGGAAGTACTCGTGGGCTGCGGACCGCATCTGGCCCACGGGCCTTGAGTTTGACATATCTGATGTAAAGGATTTTACAATGTCTGGCAATTGGGTTACTTACCCCACAATAAAATATAAGGTCCCACATACACACACACACCTCCTTTCACTCCTCACTCAAATTGTGGGCAAAGCAAATTGCCTTGAAAAGATTAAAAAGCAGCCATGGGCTATTATTTGACCTAAAGTGTACTTGTCATACCTCGCCAGGCAACCGGCTCAAATTTTAACACTGATACTAATGGTGGGTCCATCAAAATAAATCCACCAGTCATGTTTAGTTTAAATGTTCTCCAGATGGCCAGAACTTGGTTATCAAAATGGGATCCCAGAGATGGTTCCATGTATGAGCTGAGATGGCGCAGTGGTTAGAACTGCTGACTGCTAGCTGCAGTTCGGCAGTTCAAATCTCACCGGCTCAAGGTTGACTCAGCCTTCCATCCTTCCGAGGTCGGTAAATTGAGGACCCAGATTGTTGGGGGACAATAGGCTGACTCTGTAAACCGCTTAGAGAGGGCTATAAAAGCACTATATGAAGCGGTATATAAGTCCAAGTGCTATTGCTATGGAAAGGAGGCCTTGAAGGAGGCCTCTTCTAAATCCACGAGAGCTGTCCACGTCGCTGCTTCACCCGTTCTTTGGTTTCCTCTGAAAACAGGATCTTAACCTTTAAAGGGGTTTGCAGTCTACAACAGCTGCCTGTTTAGGGGGAAAAATCACCTCTGCAGTAACCATTCACAAGAACAGGAGGCCCCCATCTCCATCCCTGCATCTCTCTAAATGAACTTCCAGGGCCCTTGTAGAACGAGGCACTTGGCTCCATTCCTTTGTAGAGTTTTTCCAGGGTTAGGGGTGACATCATTAATGCTGAACTGGGTCTAGCTGGGATCTCCCCAACCAGGCACACAAGACTCCTGCAGGGAGAAACAGAACAGGTTGGGGTCACAGTCAAGGAAAATCAGATGGTATGGGATATGCTCCTCTCCTCCCAAGGAGCGGTTGCCAGGTGCTTAACACCGTGGGGTGTTAAGTGGGGTCCTGAGTGCTCTTTGACAGCAGTTTTCTTGCAGACATTTCATTACCAAACTAGGTAACATCATCAGTGCCAGAAAGGAGTTGGATTTGCTCTTATTTTTTATATGGTTTCCTCTGTCAGTGTTGGTGGGAATGTTCTTGGGAGATTCCTTGATTAAGCTGTGTGCGCTGTTAGCTTCTTTGTCTGCATTGGTAATTGCTTGATTGGGATATTGTTTACTTGACTGTTGGTCTAATGTTAATCTTGGTGTTCATTTCTGCATTTCTGTTGATTGCTGGATAGGAGGTGTTCTGGTCTTTTGTTTCCTTTTGGTCTTTTTAATTGTCTTTTTTGAATGGCATGTAGATATTGTTTATCTCTGTGTGCCTGTTGATGGCCAATTCCTCTGAGTGCCAGAGCTCCAGGAATTCTCTAGCATTTTTTGAGGGGGGAGGGATGACACAGTGATTTCTGGATCACTCCATGTCCTCTGTGGTCCATAGGATGCCTTGTGCTTCAAAGAGAAAAAAAAATGGAGAAAGTCAACACCCCCATTTGCATGGGGGGGGGTGTTTCTTCTCTCCTCCCCTCAGCTCTCTCTGCCCCCCACTGGAACCTCCACAGGCAGGAGGGGAAGCAGCCAAAGAGGAAGGAAGGACTGCAACCCTCCTATGCACAAAGAGCTGCTAGTGAGGGAATCCTCACTTCTCCCCCAGGGTTCCTTATGCCTCCAGCTCATCATGGCCAAGGAGCTTTTTTTCCTGCATAGACCCAGCTGTTCTTTTCCTTCTCCCCCTCCCCTCCTATCCTTCCTGAAAAAAATCCCCCATTTCTCCAGGGTGTCCCAACTCCTGCTCATGGCTCCTTCCCCATCTCTCTCTCTCTCTCTTTCCTCCCTTGGAGCTGATGGGCAAAGAGAGGCTGAGCTGAACTGCATCTTCCACTGCAGAGCAGCCCATCAGAGGAGCCCCAGGAATCCCATAACCACATGCAACAACTTTGGAACAATTGAATTTGCCACCCCAACAACCCTAATGGTCTTGGTTCTCAGGTATATCCCAAGGCCAGAGTTTTGTTTCTTAAAATTCAGACTCACCTCTGATGTTGTTTTAGGTTGGGGCAACCTCTGTGATTGCATTTCATCTTCTGTACAGTCTATCGAGGGAGAAAGATTGATCTGTGGAAGATCCGCAGGTTGCCACTCCCTGGTACAGATTGTTCCTGTGTCTCCTCCACTGGCCTGACAGATGGCAAAAGAGAAAGACGGCTAGTTTATTTTGGGGGAAGAAGCTCCTGCCTGAGTTGGGAAAGGATTTATTCTGAACGCCTCCCTACGAACCTTCACTGAATCACCACAATTATTATTATTTTTTTTTAATTTGATTTATATGCCGCCCTTCTCCGAAGACTCAGGGCGGCTTACAATGTGCTCAGCAATTTTGGAACAATGATGCTAAACTACTGGCAATATTGTTGCTGGTACAAGACAGATGGGGTTCCCCATGTATTCTGGACTCAGAAGTTCTTAATTCAACTGTCACGACATTTGTGACCCAATCTTAACCTAGCCAGATCTAAGAACCATCAACTTTGCTGGAAGGCTAAGCTGGGTCTGGCTGGGTTAGAGAATAGGGAATAGAATAGAGAGTAGAGTAGAGTAGAATAGAGTGGAGTGGAGTGGAGAGTGGAGAGTAGGGTAGGGTAGAGTAGGGTAGGGTAGGGTAGGGTAGGGTAGAGTGGAGTGGAGTGGAGTGGAGAGTAGGGTAGGGTAGGGTAGGGTAGGGTAGGGTAGGGTAGGGTAGGGTAGGGTGGGGTGGGGTGGGGTGGGGTGGGGTGGAGTGGAGTGGAGTGGAATGGAATGGAATGGAATAGAATAGAATAGAATAGAATAGAATAGAATAGAATAGAATAGAATAGAATAGAATAGAATAGAATAGAATAGAATAGAATAGAATAGAATAGAATAGAATTTTTATTGGCCAAGCGTGACCAAACCTTCCATCAGAGCTTCCTTTTGTCAGGTGACATGGCAAATAGATCTTTTTTCAAGGACAGGATTGTGGAATTCCTAGCACTTCCCAAATCATTTAAAGGACTTTTCCTGGGCTCCAGAGCTGCTGATATTTGCTCTTCTGAAGAGAGTCTGCTAAGGCCAAAGAGGTTTTCTCCCACACAACAGGGAGACATTGAGATTTGCAGGAAGTGCAACAATGGCTCCATAGCTTCTTCTCCCTTTCTCACCCGTGTTCAAAATGCTGCCTGTAGGGAAGGATCTCGTAGGGATTCTGGCTGCAACTCTCAGAGAAGCTCTGTCCCACCCACAGCAGCTCAGTCAACACAGAAGGACATGGGGTTGGGTCAGTGGATGACTTTGTTTCACTTACATCTCCGGAAGAGAAACAAAAGACACATCATGATAGGCACAATTCCCACAACAGCCACAATTTTCAAAGGAATCCACCCCACGCCTCCTAAAAAAGGAGAAACATGATTTCGACTAGACAGGTGCTGAGTTCCCTGAAGTGGAGATGCTGATCAAGGGAAGCCTTTCCCAACCTGCTCTGGCCTCCAGGAAGTGCCCCCACCTGGAGGAAGCCCCTCCCCTCCAAAGGTGCGAAGGGCCCAGGGGCTTCAGCCCAGGCAAAGATCAGGTGAAGCAAATGCATCAAACTGAGCCCTCCCTAGTTCACCTGAAGATAAATGGAGGGAGAAGGAAGCAGGTGCGGATTGCAACCGTTCGAATATTATAGTTTTGCAAAAAAGAATAGCTCTGAAGCAGCTGACAAAAGAACAGCCTCCCCTGCTGAAAGGGGCACTGAAGGACCGGGGGCAACTTGTCCCATCAGATAATTCTGCCAGAAAGCAAAACAGAGTTTCCTATCTCTCAATCTCTTCCATCTCCGTATCGTATCATATTTTCCTACCTCTGTTCTCAAGTGTCCACTTCCAACTCCCCTCTCAATCATCTCTTCTTTACCATCACGAAACACAACCCTAAATTCTCTCCTTTCCCTCTGGAAAGTTTAGATGACACAGCCCAAAACTATCCAACATTGATGAACAGCCTACTTCTACATTTTTTAAAATTTACTTTATTTATTTAATAAACATATATGCTGCCCATCTCACCAAGACCTAATGTGTGTCACAGCTGCTCAATCCTCTCACCTGTTTCCTCCTTCCAAGCCAACACCAAGGACTCCTAAATTCCCTCCTTTCCCTCTGGAAAGTTTAGATGACAGCATCCAACACTGATGGACAACCTACTGCTACATTGATGTTTATTTACTTTATTTATGGAATAAATTTATATGCCACCCGTCTGACTGAGAGGTGACATTTTGTAACTTCTCAAAGTCTCACCTGTTTCCTCTTTGAAAGCCAAGACCAGGGGCTCCTGCAAGCCTTCGTGCTCCAGGTGACACCGAAAAAGGTCCCTCTCCTTGGGGTCGATCTCAATGCTGAGCTGGACATAATAGGTCCCGTCTGAGTTGGGGGCCACGTTCCTCTGGAGGGTCCCATATTTGCAGGCCTCTCCGTCTCTTCTCCAGATGGCCTGGATCTCCTTGGGGTAGAAGCCAAAGGCCTGGCAGATGAGGACCTCCAATCTGTCATCCACTATCTTGTAATTCACCTTCCCCACTGGAGGCTCTGCAGAAACAGCAAAATCTGAGTTCCCGGGATTTAATAGTAGGGAAGTCCTCATTTGGTCGTCCTCTCCCACTGCTCCCTCTCCTCTCCTGAATCTCTGGGACCCTCAAAGATGGAGGTCTTGAACTCATTAGCTTTATTTTTGAAAGGAACACATAGACTTTGGGGTACATTTCTCACTCTGACCAAAATAATTGCACTGCTTGGTGGTTGATTTAGTTTTCATATCCCACATTGAATTTGTTCAAGTTGTTCCATATGGAAATTCAGAAGAAAATCACCTTTTGGTTCAGCCCCAAACACAGGATGTGAGAATTAGACTTTCTCCTGCTTTGCAAGATTTCCTCATGGAAATGAATCTCAGCCTCCATCTCTTGCTTAATTAGTTTGTTTTTTTCTCTTTGAAAAAATCATTTTAGGCGGCATTGAAGGTGAAAATTGCACAACCAGGGCCCATTTGGTCACTCACCTGTCTTCTTCAGAGACTCCTTCTGGTAGGACAGGCATTTCTGCATCATCTTAATGCACATCTCCTCCAGGTAGACTTTATTCCTCTGGGACTTCCTTGTATCATCCTCCCACATCTCCTTGACCTTCTGGGCCTGTGGCTGAGCTGCCACCCATCTCAGGGTCTCCTTGTCGAAGCTGATGAAGTCCATCCCATTGTAGCCATAGTGCAAAAACCCTCCTTTGCTCCCGTCTTCCCTGAGCTCACAGCCCAAAATCGCCTGCCAGGTGTGAAGCCCTGAAAGAGACCCAGATGGTGAGGGAATAGTCCAAAATTCCTCTCCCCTAAACACTCTACAAGCTACTAGAATAGGCAAACTGGCACATCTGGGAAAACCCGAATCTGAAAAGCCTGGATTTTCCCTCAGTAAGTCAAAACCCCCAAAACCATCCCCTTACTTCCCAGTCGATCATATGTTCCATCTCGACCCAGCCCCCTGATCACTCCTTCTCCAGATGCTGGATCGCCCTGACCTTGACTGACAGGAAGAATGCTATTATATCTATGGACAACCCCTCTCCTAAATCCCCCCTCCTACTTTCCCACACATGAGAAGGTGGCAGCATTGAAGCTTCCGGCCTAATATGGCTTCCAAAGCTGACACTGATATTGGGAAAGGAGAAGGGGACAGCAGAGGATGAGATGGTTAGACAGGCTCATTGACACAGTGAACATAACTCGGGGAAACAGTGGAGGATGGGATGGGAGGGGCTGCTGTGCTGTGGTCCATGAAGTTGTGAAAAGTTGGACACGATTTAGCAAGTGAACAGCAACCCACCAAGAGAGGGAAAATGGATCCCCTCTTTCTTTTAATGGGGGGGGGATCTTTGCTGTGATCAGTGACTGCACTGATTTTGGGCTGGGGCCAGATCATGAAGACCATGAGAGAGATCTTGGAGGGGGGGGGGAAGGTGCTTTATTTCCTTTACAGGAAAGGATCTTTCACCATTAAGCCCTTTGCAGCCATTGGTGGTCAAATGAGATTTTCCTTTCCAAATCATGTCACCCATCCAAGCCTCCAGGCACCCACTGTCTATTCTTTGCCTGCTTTGGAGGTTCTCAAGTCATCCAGGTCAGGGTTGCCCCAAAGCTGCTTTTTCTGAAACTTTGGGACCTTTGGAAAAAACACCTTTGGGATTTTGCCTGCTTCCCTCTTCTGATGATTACGGTGTCAAGAGGCACAAAGGGAGATTAGAGGGAGAATTTGGGGCTTGAAGGCAAATCTGCCTCTGCTTACCTGCAGTCTGGTGGCTGAGATTTGATAGCCACTCCAGGTCAGCCCTGAACTCCCTTTCAAGGACCACCAGGTTCTTCATCTCCTCTGCTTCCAACCAGGGCACCAGAAGCTCCATCCTGTTGATGTGGTTGTCATATCGAGCGATGGGCTGATCGTCCAGGTGGATCACAGAGAGGAACTGGGGCAGCCCCTGGCTGGGCTCTGACACCTTCAGGTAGGAATAGCACAGGGAGTGCCTGGGGGAGCCTGGAAGAGGAAGAGGGTGAAGGACAGGATTGAGGGGGGGTGTCTGCAGCTCCAGCTCCTCCCTCGACGCTATCACGAAAAGCAACTCTCAAAGAGAAGACCAACTTCGGAGCCATGAGATTAACCCTGAAAGAAGTTCTCAAGCAACTCTTGGCTGATCTTGGAAACAGCTGGGCACATCTGGTGAAGGGGGGGACCCCTGGGTTGATACAGCTGCTTGTGGACCTGACTGCCATCTGACCCTACGTGCCCACTGCCCGGAGGACCAGCAGGACAAAAGCTGCTAGGAGCTTCACAGCAGAGTATGGAGACTTCTGTCACCAGGACTTCTGTCTGCACCACACCCAGAGAGACACGTCATCCTGAGTTTTTATTTTCTCTTCAAGAGGCTCAGCCTGGAGGTGGAGATAGGGAGGAGGAGGAGGAGGAGGAGGAGGAGGAGTCGACCTTATTTGTAAACACGCTCTCGTAACTTTCACTCCTTGCTTAGAAATTTACTTTTTTTTAAAAAAAAATTTTATATTTTATTATTAAAAGAACATTACAAACAACATATACAATACTTCACCCTGTGCTATACATAAGAAAGGAAGATTTGGTTCTTCGGATATATCCTCATGATCGCCAAAATCCACGTTCTCGGGGTCCAGGTCCCGAAGCATCCAATTTTCCCAGCGCATAGTCCACGAATGGTTTCCAAATTTTCCAGAAAATATCTTCTTTATAGTCACCATTTCTAATTTTAATATCGCATGTCATTTTATCGTTTAAAGCTAATTTCCACATTTCGCAATACCATTCTTCTAGTCTAAAATTCACATCTAATTTCCAATATCTGGCTATTATAATTCTACCCGTTATAATCATAATTCTAATCAATTCTTTCTCGTATTTTGTTGGTTCTGTTTCCTTAATTATCAACAGTAATATAGTTTCTGGCCTCAATATTATTGCTTTCCCCATCATTTCAAATATCGTTTCCTCCAAGTAAAGAAATTTACTTGGAATTGACAAATCCAACACCAAATGTTATTGTCCCAAAGGAGCCACGAATTATCCAAACCTTCCTTGTATTGTGCTTGTGTGTCCCCCGATCCTAAGTTGGTAACAGGAAATTAAAACTGTCACAAGTAAATGCCTTATTCTTCTTTATGTAAATAGTATATGACCAGGGTATCAGGGGTTAACTTATTCTCCACTACTTAATATATTCATATTTAACCAGTCCTATATCTAGCTCCACCCCATGTATATATAAGGAGCTGTATACATTCCTTCTGTGCTTCTATTTGTGATTATTCAGTGAATATAGAATGCCTTCTGTAAATAAACAGTGCTTTATTTGAATATCTAATTCTTAATCCATTTATTGAGTCTGATCCTGAAAATATCGTAACAAAAACAAAAAACAAGGAAGCGAATTTAACCAACTCTGAATCTGAACCTTGGCCGTTCTTTGTTTACTTCCTTCTTCAGATACAAAGAGGAATGGGATACAATTTGAATACAAAAAGTTCTTGAACGAGGCTGAGCGAAGGGCGAGGGAAGGGGGACGTTTCCTGCGGGGAAGGGAACTTGCCACGGAGGGTGAAATGTGGGGGAGAGACCCAGGCAAGACCCCCGCTTTTAGCTGCCTCCCACCCGGTCGCAACCCCTTCCAGAAACTCACCGCAGCGGCTCCTCGGCACGAAGGACCCCAGCCCAGCCCACAGGAGCAAGAGGGGCGCCCGGGACAAGGGCATCGCCCTCCGACCACGCGCCCCTCCGCACCTGCGACCGAAGACCCCAGTTGGCTCCCAGAGACTCAAAGCGCCGCCAACTGGTGCCAGGAAGAGCATCAAACTCTGCCTCTACCTCGGCCGAGTGTTAGCAAGAAAAGCAATAGGGGTTTTGGTACTTTTTCCCTGGGGCTTTGCAAACAAAAGGCCCCAGAGGTGGATTTCAACAGGTTCTGACCACTTCGGGAGGAAATGGTTGTTTTGCAGAGTGGCATGTGGGTGTGGCTTGGTGGGAGGGGGGGGAAATGTGTCTGGGTAGGCGTGGCCAATTTTTTTTTTTTTTAAATTTACTTTTAAAACTATTTGGTTATAAACAAAATGCTTTCAAAAGGCTCTGAGGATCCCAGTTGAACCATGCCATCATCGATGTTAATAATAATAATAATAATAATAATAATAATAATAATAATAATAATAATAATAATAATAATAATAATAATAATAATAATAATAATAATTAACAGCTTACATCCTCCGACGATACCTTAACAGTTCCTAGGTCCTTGGTTAGGACTCGAGCTGCTGAGCTATTAACCAGCCTCAAAGGCTGTGAATCTCACTAAAGATTAACCAATAAATAATAATAATAATAATAATAATAATAATAATAATAATAATAATAATAATAATAATAATAATAATAATAATAATGTAATGAAGCGGGCTCTGATGGATGACCACTGGATAACTTTCTATTCACTCTATTCTAAAAAGCAATGCATCCGGCTGGAAAGAGTACAAACTCAGCCAAGGTCCTTTTGGTTCCTCTAGGAGGCCTCTAAGTTGTCAGAAGAAAGGAACATTCTAATGACATACAGCTTAAAGGTTGGTTAGGTCAAGGGGATCCACATGAGTTAAAAGTTGTCCATCGTCAAAAGATAAAAGAGATGCTTCAGTAATCTACAAAAAGAATTATGATTGTTTTGCAAAGAAACTCTGTAATGTCAATTAAAATTGATAAATGTATAGGACCATATGAACTGCTAACTTCAAAGAATCCTTTGTCTAGAAGGGTATAAAACCAGTGTACCTAATTCCTGTCTTTGTTCAACGCTTCATGTACAGAGCCTTGAACCTATTGCGCAATATATAAAATCTGTCTCTGATCAACCCAAAAGTTGTGTTTGTCTTATTAAATCCACAACAACAACAACAACAACAACAATAATAATAATAATAATAATAATAATAATAATAATAATAATAATAATTAATTTTATTTCTATACCGCCCTTCTCCCGAAGGACTCAGGGCGGTGTACAGCCTATTAAAAACACAAAACAAAACAACAATTAAAATTTAAAATCACTAAATAATTAGGCTCCAATTAAAATCCCAGAAATTTAAAATACCCCAATTTAAAATCGTTATGTTAATAGCCCGGCCTGGCGGAACAACAGGGTCTTTAGTGCGCAGCGAAACACCCGGAGGTCGGAGATCTTACGAATTTATGGGGGCAGTTCGTTCCACAGGGCTGGGGCTCCCACAGAGAAGGCCCTCCCCCTGGGTGTCGCCAGCCGACATAACTTGGCCGATGGCACCCTGAGGAGACCTCTCTGTGGGAGCGGACTGGTCGGTGGGAGGCTATTGGTGGCAGAAGTCGGTCTCGGAGGCGACTGTTAGGGCGTTGATTAATCCCATTCTGCTTTTTGGGATAATCACCCTGATTACCAGGAGTGGATCGAGACCTTTTCCTTGTTGCATGCTTTAAGAAAACAAACCCCGAAGGTATATCTTCTAAGAAAACTCATTTACTTGTTATAAAGAAAATAAAACACCTCACTAACTAAGAAAAGTAATTGTTACGTTTTGAATCTAGGTTGTGCCAGCTGCTTTTTGCAGCAGCCGGACTTCTGGCAAGAGAACAAAGGGAGGAGTGTGAAGGAATGTGGGGTGGATGGACATGGGTGGTAGGTTTTGATAACAATTCTTGGCAAGCTACGGAAAGTCTGATAGTCCAGAAATAATGAGCTCAGCTGGTAAATAAAAGAACACAGTGACAATCAGAGGCTTTTTTTTCTTTTAAAAGTCTCTGCCGATCAGGCAACTCAGCTTGGATCCTCAGAGGCCTTTAAAAGCATTTTTTTTTTGTCGGAAGAGGTTGTAGAAAAAATGCTTTTAAAAATAATTAAAAAAAAAGCCTCTGATGATTGTGTGGCTCAGCTGGGCATGGGGGGGGGGAGCAGGGATTTTTACTACTGTTTCTCAGAACCACCCGCCTCTGTCGCTACCGGATCGGGCAATCCGGTCTGAACCGGGAGCATTTCACCCCTGGTTTTGCAGGAACCTTCCCCTGGAGTGGGGTGGGAATGGAGATTTTACAGCATCCTTCCAATTGCCACACAGGGAGCCTCTTAAAATCTTCCACAGCCAAGATTAGCCTGCGAACAACCTGGTTACGCCTATTTATTTCAGTTAAGAAGGATCACTTATTTAAAAGAGAAAATGTGAAAGAATGAGTCTGACAAACAGATGTGGAAACTGGAGGAAACACAAGGAGGAAACTGTTATTGCTGTAATACATCTGTCACTATTCAACTAGGAGGGACAATATATGTATGTCTTTTTGTCTTTTTTATTTATTTATTTTTTGACGCACAAATTTTTAAAAATTTGTTTACTCTAGTTTTGTTTTCTCTTTGTAAATCTTTTTTTTAAAGTTACTATTGTATTTTTTTTTCCAATACAATAAAAATTTAAACGAGTTTAACAAACAGATGTGGGAAACGTACTATCGGTGGGAAGGGGGTGTCATTTTTAAGAGGCCCCACAGCAAGTGGAGAAAAAAGAATCCAACCATCTCCAACTTGCAGGATAGTATTAATCTGAAGCAGCAAAAGGAGACCTTCGAGGAAGAAGTAGCTGAACTGAGAGGTCCCTGCTGAACCACCTGCTGCTGTTACCTCATGTCCCCCCATTCCCAAAGCTATGCCAGACAGTCTCTGCTTGTTGTGGCTCCGTTACCTGAGCCTGTGTCATCGGCAGGAGAGGACTCCGAGAGTGAAGGAGAGGAGTTGGCAAGGCCTCCCTCTCCAGGACCCTCCTCTCTGGCAATGCCTTCGGTGTCTGCCAAAGGGCAAGAGATAGGGCTGGGGCCAAGCACGTCCATGCAGCCACAGGTGGACAGTGATAAGAGTAATGAGTCTTGGCTGGATCCTCGACAGCATCGCAGAGATAAGCGCGCACAACAGAAGAAAAGGCGTGCCCGAGATTAGGCTGAGTCACTGGACCACACCCCACAGGGTATAAAAGGGAGCGTGGTAGCCAGTCAAGCCTTGTGACGAACAAAGCTGAAAGCTTCCACGCCATTCTGCATTGCCGGACTTTTGCTATAGGCTTTGCTGGATTATATTTGGACTTAAATTACTCTGTAATTATTGAACATTTTACTTTGATGTACCAGAAGCGGAGAGATGTTATCTCTTAATGAATAATAAACTCTTGGCAGGCAGCCACTAGGTTGCTGCCAAGTTCCATTATCATAAGGAAAAGGATTTTGTCAGCTGGTTTGGTTTTTAATTCTTGGATGTCTGTTGGTGTGTGTGCATGTGGGACGGGGACAGAACACTGCTATCCCATGGACCTCCTAGACCCCCTCAGAGATCCTGGCCCCCTCCCATATCCTCCCCCCATGCCGTGAAGAAAAAGAACCTTCTTTAGATCAGGAAGATTTCCCCAGACCTTCTGTCCAAGCTCAGGTATGGAATGGGACAACTTGCCACAGTCAACTCACTGTAGCCAACTCATCACCTCCTGAACTCATCAATTTGTCATGGCAAACTCACTGCAGGACAACTCACAGCATAACAATTTAACAATTCAATTTAAGTATTTTATTTTATTTTTTTAAAAATTGTCATTCCCATTTCATTCTGTCCCTCTTTTTGCATCCATTCTTTAATGATTCTGTCCCATCGTTTCTTTGATTTTAGTGTATCTCTTATCCCACAACAAAGTTGTCCTGCAATGATTTGGATGTGGCAGTTGTCCCACAACAAGGTAGCCGTAGCTGTTTAAATAGCACTTAGTTGCCAGCTGCCTGCAATTACTGCAAGTTCAAATCTCACCAGGCTCAAGGTTGACTCAGCCTTCCATCCTTCCGAGGTAGGTAAAATGAGGACCTGGATTATGGGGGCAATAAACTGACTTTGTATAAAATAGAACACTGCTTGGGGGCGGGGGGAGGCGAAAGCCCTACTAAGCAGGTATATACAAAAGTATGACGGCTATTGCTTAATGCATTGTAAGCCGCCCTGAGTCTCTGGAGAAAGGGCGGCATATAAATCGAATAAATAAATAAATAAATAAATAAATAAATAAATAAATAAATAAATAAATAAATAATAAACCCACTAGCTCTGAAAAATCACCAGAAGAGACAGGATTGTTAGAGTTCCACACCACAATGAATGTATTTCCACCATTATGTGAAGCCATTGGGGGGGGGGTTGTTCCTCAGAGCCCCCCCCCCCAATAATCTATACAATGTTTTCCTCCCATTCCCTGAACTTGAATGGGATCTTTTAAGGTTCCAGTGGGAATCAAAGGCCACACTGGATGCAGAAGCATTGTTAGAAGGACTTTCTTTCCCAGTTTCATCCACCAGACCCATCGGAGCCAGGAGGCAGGCTAGGTTAAGGGTCTCCTCTCTTAAAGAGGTCCATCTAATGAGATGAAGAAGAAGGGCCTTCTGCCTTGGTTCCTTCCCTGTGGAACATCATCCACAGGGAAGGAACACAGTCACTCATGCCCTCATCACCTCCCGCCTGGACTATTGTAACGCTCTCCACATGGGGCTCCCCTTGAGGAGCACCCGGAGGTTCCAACCTGCGCAGAGTGCAGCCGCGCAGGTGGTTATGGGAGCAACATGGCGCTCCTTTGTGACACCTCTCCTGCGCGAGCTGCACTGGCTCCCAGTGGTCTTCTGGGTGTGCTTCAAGGTTTTGGTCACCACTTTTAGCCACTCCAAGGCTTAGGGCCTGGTTATTTACGGGACCGTCTACTACCACAAACAGCCTCCCACTGGCCGGTACGGTCTCATAGAGAGGAGCTCCTCCGGGTGCCGTCAGCCAAGCAGTGTCAGCTGGCGGCCCCCAGGAGGAGGGCCTTCTCTGTGGGGGCACCCACTATCTGGAACGAGCTCCCCCTGGAGATATGGAGGATCCCGGATCTACGCACTTTCCGCCGTGCTCTTAAGACCCTCCTATTCCAACAAGCCGGCCTGGCCTAATTTTCTCCCCTTTCTTTTACATTTTTAAATTGGAATTTTAATTTGTTTTAAATTATTGGGATTTTTAATTGTCTTGGGCTAAATTATTTAATTTGTTTTTAATTATGTTTCTAACTTTTTTATTTATGTATTTTATTTTGTGCCTGTTCACCGCCCTGAGTCCTTCGGGAGTAGGGCGGTATATAAATTTAATAAAAGATAAAGATCCCCCTGGAGATAAGATTACCCCCACCTTGGTACTCTTTCAAAGGCCCTGAGGGTTTCACCAGTAGACCTGGGGGGCCCCCGCAGGGATATTGATTTGATTGTTATCTCCAGGAGGGTGGAGCTTTGCATTTGGGGTTTTACATCTGTCAGGCAGCTGGCGTCACTGTGTCATGCCTTCCAAGTCTGACTCTTTTCCAATGCAGGCTCTGGCACTCACTTCACACACCCACATCCAAGCCATTCCCCCTGGGATCTCTGCCCACCACTGAAGCGTGTGTGAAACTCCTGAGCAAGCAGCAGGAGAGAATACAGAATAACAGAGTTGGAAGGGACCTTGGAGATCTTCTACTCGAACCCCTTACTCAAAATGGGAGGCCTATATCATTCTGGACAAGTGGCTGTCCAGCCTCTTCTTCAAAAGCTCCAGTCTTGGAGCATTCACAACTTCTGGAGGCAAGTCGTTCCACTGACTAATTGTTCTCACTGTCAGCATCAGCTTTCCTGCTTTAGCTGCCATAAGAAACGGGGAGGGATTAGGTATGGAGCAAAGGGGGGGAAGAGAGCAGGAGGGGGTTTGTCTTTGTAGGAGGGGACTTCGTGGGAATCGAAACTGGATTTCAGAAGGGGATGAGCGACCAACTGTCTCGACATTCCTGATGGATGACGCTGCCAGACGTGTTGCCACCTGACCTTTGGAAGACCTTTAGATTGGCTGAGAAAATATAAACATGAGGGGGGGAAGAAGCTTAGTAGATGCATTTCGCGCGTTTTGGTCACTTCCAGCTTTTCACTGGGATGTTAATCTTTTCATATTCAGTAAAAGTACCAAATTCTTCAAAATGCTTGAGTTTGGGGTTTTCTTTCCTGGATACTGAAGGAAGCATACCTGACATTAAGCTGGAAGTCATCTCAGTCATCCCGGACAAAACCCGAGGGGACTGAAAATCCAAAGTATGTCAGATCGAGGGAGTGATGACGAAGGGAAGATGGGGGCAGCGAGTTCAACCGCCCTCCAGTCGGAAAGAGAAACTACAGAATGGCTGGAAAAACTCCGTTTGGAACCAGAGGAAGCTAGATGGTCCAAAGGTGTGGGCAGACTGCCGGACTGGGGGGAGAATCCCCGGGGAGTGACGACTTCCAGACCCCGAAAAAGGGAGGCGGTGTGGATGCAACAGCAGAAGGAACGTCTCATGATAGATCAAGCCTTACAGCTTATCCGTGATGTGGAAGAAAGCAGAAAAAACCGTGAGTCCTTTGAAACTCCTGTGGAGAAGGGGGAAGCAGACCCCAGGGGGGAGGCCGAAGAGACAGCCTGCGGGGGAGAGGAAGAGTTTGAGGAGGGAACATCCCAGGCTTCGGCAGCTCGAGGAAGAGATGCAGCCGGCCAGAGAACCCCAGCCCTGCAGGCCCCCCCCCGCAGACGTAAAAAGCCAAAAATCCCCCCCCTTCCTGGAAAATTTGATGGAAATCCTAAAACCTTAGGATTTTTCCTGACCCAAGTGTGGAACCACATGCAGGATTGGGGGGAGGACTACGAAACAGATGCGGCTAAAGTCAGAAGCGTTGCGAATGCCCTAGAGGGAGTGGCGGCTGAGTGGATGGTAGTTCTCCACAATAACAACTCCCTCCTGCTGAGAAATTACAACCAGTTCATGAGGGCCCTTAGAAGACGTTTTGAAGACCATTTAGCTGAACGAAAGGCGAGACTCAGAATGAAGAGCATTCAGCAGGGCCGGAGGCCGGTGGCAGAGTATATCCAAGAGTTTCGTGAACTGGCACCTTATATGACAGGCTGGTCAGAAATGGCGCTTTTGGAGAGTTTCAAGGATGGATTGAATGATGAGATATATCGAGATTGCAGGAGCATGGGGGTCCCCGATGATTTGGATAGATGGTACATAGTAGCTGAGGATGTGGAGATCGAGCTGAAACGGAGCGAACTCCGAGGAAGGCGGATGGGGGACCAGTCATCCTCTCTCTACCGTAAGGGGGCGGCCAAGATGACTGGCGGGAAGACCGAATTCAAACCCAAGTCAAAGCCCTTCACCTGTTTCAAATGTGGGAAGGAGGGTCACCGGGCGGCCGAATGTTTCTCCAAACCACCGCCAAAAGCCACTGGGGCCAGCCAAAAGAAAAGCGATAAAATACCCGCCAAAACCCGCGGCACCGCCCTGAAAGGAGAAGTCGTTGAGTTCACTCCCCGGAACCAGCGTGAGTTGGGAACTCCGACCAACGATGACGACAGCGAGACAGACTCCGATTCGGACACCGATGAACGGGTGAGTCACACGGAAGAACCCTTACTCATCCCCGTAGAAGTAAGGGTGCCCTCCACAGGAACTCAAGCGCAATTGTTAGCCCTGTTGGACTCGGGATGCACTAGGTGCATAATTAGCCCCAAAGTAGTGGAGGAAATGGGACTGAGACTGAAAACTTTAAAAAGACCCATTGCATTTTGTCAATTAGATGGGTCGATTGCAGGGGGGGGCCCAGCTAGTTTTATGACCGAACCCCTTGAACTACAGTTGGGGAATCATATAGAAAAGCTCAGCTTTATCGTAGCACCTGGCATGGAAAGGCCCCTAATTCTAGGACTGCCTTGGCTTCGTAAATGGAACCCACGAGTAAATTGGAAAACGGGGGTCCTGCGCATCCGTACGGCAGAACCACCTCCGGAAAAGGAAGGCCCCTCCCTAAGGGACGACGTAAGACCAGAAGGGGCCGCAGTAGCCATTAACTATATTGAGGGAGAAGAGAAAATTCCAAAGGAATATTGGGACCTCAAGGAAGTGTTTAGTGAAAAAGCGTCTGATAATCTGCCTCCCCACAGGGCCACTGACTGCACCATTGAAATACTCCCAGGGGTGAAGCTTCCCAAACCAAAAATATACCCCATGACACCTCGAGAATTGGAGGAATTGCGGAATTTTATTGACAAAAACTTAGAACGGGGATTTATCGAACGAGCCAAACCCAAGGTAGCAGCGCCAGTAATGTTCCGCGAAAAAAAAGATGGATCCTTCAGATTAGTTGTTGATTATAGAAACATGAACGCCATTTGCGTGGAAAATGTCTATCCCCTCCCACTTATGAAGGACATGTTGGCCCATTTAGGAAAGGGAAAATTTTTTACCAAACTTGATTTAAGAGAGGCATACTACCGAGTGAGAATAAAAGAGGGAGATGAATGGAAGACAGCATTTAATTGCCCACTGGGGTGTTTCCAATTTAGAGTACTCCCTTTTGGACTACAGGGGGCCCCGGCCGTATTCATGCAGTTGATCAACGAAGTGTTGCATGAGCATCTATATAAGGGGGTGTTGGTCTATTTGGACGATATTCTAATTTATTCTGACAACATGGCCGACCATATAAGATTGGTTCGAGCGGTCTTGAATAAACTCAGAGCAGCTGAACTCTATGCTAAACTTTCTAAATGTGAATTCCATCAAGACAAAATCGACTATCTTGGATATCGTATATCGCATGAGGGAATAGAGATGGACCCGGAAAAGGTCCGGGCAGTAATGGAATGGGCCGCACCACGCACCCGTAAACAGTTACAGAGTTTCTTAGGGTTTGCTAACTTTTATAGACAATTTATCCCCTCTTTCGCAAAAATCGCACTGCCAATTACAAACTTGCTCAAAACCAAAGGGGAAATAAAACCCAAACCCTCGAAACCACTAGAATGGACTATGGACTGTCAGGCCGCTTTCGAAAAACTGAAACGGTTGTTTGCAGCTGAACCTGTGCTCAAACACCCCGACATAGAACAACCTTTTGTAATACAAGCGGATGCTAGCGACGTTGCCGTAGGAGCGATACTCTTGCAAAAGAATGAGAATGGAATATTACAACCTTGTGCTTACACATCCCGTAAACTATCTGAAACAGAAAGGAGATGGGCCATATGGGAGAAGGAAGCGTTTGCAGTTAGATGGGCGCTGTTAACATGGAGACAATTTTTAGAAGGGGCAAAACATCCTTTCGAGGTGTGGACTGACCATAAGAATCTAGAAGCATTAAAAACACCACGCAAATTGTCACCCAAACAGGCACGCTGGGCCCAACATTTCAAGCGTTTCAATTTCACTTTACGTTACCTTCCTGGGGGAAAAAATTTCATGGCAGACGCACTTTCCAGATTACCACAGTACAACAGCATAAAGAAGGAACTGGTTCAACCAATGCTCCCCTTAACGCAATTGGCAACACCTGTCACTACCAGAGCGCAGAGTAAAACCGATCCAGAACTCTCAGGGGATTTACTCGAAAAGTTACGAGAAGCACTAAAAGCTGACGAGTGGTTTAAAATCCACTCGAATGAATGCACACTTCGCGATGAACTAGCTTGGGTTGGATCAAAATTGTATGTTCCGGCCACATTAAGACCAACCGTATTGCAATATGCGCATGATGCCAAAGCCGCAGGACACTTTGCGTTTGTCAAAACTTTACATCTTGTTAAGAGACAGTTTTGGTGGCCTGCACTAAAAAAAGGACATACAGGCATATGTGGCTAGCTGTCCAGTATGTGCCTCGGCTAAAAGACCTCCAGGAAAATCCCCTGGATTACTGCAAAGTGTGGCTAGACCGAACGCCCCATGGAAGGAAATATCTATGGATTTTGTGGTGGACTTACCCGACAGTGAGGGCTGCACTGTCATTTGGGTAGTAACTGATTTGTTTTCCAAACAAGCACATTTCATACCTTGCTCAAAGATCCCTTCAGCAAAAACCCTCGCAAAATTATTTATTCGGCAGATTTACCGACTACATGGGTCTCCGAAAAGAATAATTTCTGATAGGGGTGTGCAATTTACTTCCAGGTTCTGGAGAGAATTTTTAAGATTGATAGGCTCCGCACAGGGGTTGAGTTCCAGTCACCACCCTCAGACAAATGGTGCTTGTGAAAGAACCAATGGGGTGCTCGAACAATACCTTAGGTGTTACGTGAATTACCAGCAGGACAATTGGGTAGACTTGTTGCCATTTGCAGAAGTGGCGTATAACAATTCTGTGCATAGTAGCACCGGTTTCACCCCTTTTAAGGTTGCATCGGGCCAGGATTTTGTACCCATTCCCGAGTTACCTCAAGATGATCCCCAAAATCCCTCTTTGATAGATTGGATGGAACAATTAAGGAGCACCTGGACAGTGACTCGGAAGGCATTAGATGAGGCACACCGAGCCCATAAGGCACAAGCCGATAAGAAAAGGTCCCCAGCTCACATTTACAAAGTGGGGGATAAAGTCTATTTGTCTACCAAATACTTACAAACTACTCAGAAGTCAAAAAAGCTGGGGCCTAAGTATGTAGGACCATTCCGGGTGATTAGACTGATAAATCCAGTGACAGTTGAATTAGAATTACCAAAAACCTTGAGACGGATACATCCTGTATTTCATGTTAGTTTATTGAAACCTGAACACTCATCTCCCCTAAGGGTTGATCATAGCAAACCCCCAATTCCCATCCTCATAGAAGGGGAGCAACATTTTGAGGTTAAGGAAATCTTGGACTCTAGAAAACACCATGGTAAAGTCCAATATCTGATTGCCTGGAAACATTTTCCACTATCTCAGGCTGAATGGGTGAATAAACGAGATGTCCGAGCTCCCAAGAAAGTACAACAGTTCTATGCCAAATACCCTGATAAACCTTGATCATTGTATATATTCTGTTTCTCTTTCTCTTTTTCCTTTTAATTAGGACTAACGTCTCTTCTGCAAGAGGGGCCGAATGTCAGCATCAGCTTTCCTGCTTTAGCTGCCATAAGAAACGGGGAGGGATTAGGTATGGAGCAAAGGGGGGGAAGAGAGCAGGAGGGGGTTTGTCTTTGTAGGAGGGGACTTCGTGGGAATCGAAACTGGATTTCAGAAGGGGATGAGCGACCAACTGTCTCGACATTCCTGATGGATGACGCTGCCAGACGTGTTGCCACCTGACCTTTGGAAGACCTTTAGATTGGCTGAGAAAATATAAACATGAGGGGGGGAAGAAGCTTAGTAGATGCATTTCGCGCGTTTTGGTCACTTCCAGCTTTTCACTGGGATGTTAATCTTTTCATATTCAGTAAAAGTACCAAATTCTTCAAAATGCTTGAGTTTGGGGTTTTCTTTCCTGGATACTGAAGGAAGCATACCTGACACTCACTCACAGGAAATTTCTCCATGATTCTAGGTTGGATCCAAGCAGGGCAGATTTTTGTCCCAAATCCTCCTTTTGCTCCGGATCCTTCCCTTTCCTGGCTCTCTAGGGGGTCTCCTTTCCTTCTCCCCAAAAGGAGCTTCGGTGCTGGGACCCCTCCGATGCCTACGACGCCACTTTCACTTTCCAGAGCTTTCCCCTCCCATCTTCCTTTACAGACTTTCTCCTTTGTAGCCAGCTGATCCAGGCTGCCCTAATCTCTCTCTCTCACACACACACACTCCCTCCCTGCTTTCTGTGCCTTATCGCTCCTTCCCTCCAGCCTGGACAGGGTGGGGGGGGGGAGGTTAAAAAACAAAAGGGGGGGAGAAAAGAGGGGGACCTCTCTTGTGTCCTTGTTGAGGGTAAAACTGCCCTCTGCAAAGTAGTGCAACGGACCAGACAGCGAATAAATGCGTGGCTTAGCAAAACACACAGATAGTCACAGACTCTGAACGTTTAAAGAAAAATAAACAGTCTTTACTTGTAGTACAAAACAAACTTGGCTTCTCAAAACAACTTCTTCAAACAATCACGGTTTAACACAAAACATAGTTTGCTTACAATTCCAGTTCTCTTCAAACACAGACACCGTTCCTTCCAGCAGTTCAACCTTCAATAGCAGGAGCAGGAGCAGGAGTGAGAGAGCAGAAGTGAGAGCAGGAGTGAACGAACTTCCTGCCTTCCTTTATATGTCTGCTTAGCACAGCCAATTAGTCATCTTTGTAGCAGTTAAAGTTACAGAACATAGTTTTCTATATATTATCTACCCAACTGTAGGATAAGCATCCAACATTCCTCTCAATTTTGGGACGACCTCGCCTCCTCCTTTCTCCCAATCTTGTGGCAGGACCAGATTCAACTTTCTCACTTCTTGACCACGAAGCACAAATCCTCGCTTTTCCTCCCCGATCTGTCGTCTCCCGGCGATTGCAAGAACCTCCCCTTTAA
This sequence comes from Pituophis catenifer annectens, assembly GCF_029215685.1. Lineage (NCBI taxonomy): Eukaryota > Metazoa > Chordata > Lepidosauria > Squamata > Colubridae > Pituophis > Pituophis catenifer. The sequence goes on along the minus strand of NW_027256882.1, from coordinate 13,530,532 downwards.
AGACCGGCCGTGTGAAGGAAACTTACAATCGGCAGCCGTGGTTTCAGCCTTGCTGCTTCTCTTTAAGATTTGGAAGTCAAGATCGGGCTTGTAGTAGTTTGCAGCCATTCCGTGAAGCCACTTCTTATTAAACTTGTCATTATGCGGTGGAGATGGGGGGGGCAGCCTCCTGAAAGGCTGGGAAGGGAAATGCCCCGTCCCTCCTCCCCACCAAGGGGATGCTTTTTTCCGGCTCTCCTTGCGTGCACATCAAAGCAAAGTTCCGAGACCTCCCCCATTCCTCCCTCTGGCGCGCGAATTGGCTGCCTGGATGCGTTGTGTAAATGTCCCACACAACTAAATGGCCGTGGAAAAGTATCTCTCTGGAAACGCCCCGGATGAAAGGGGCGGGAGAGGAGCGCGGGTGAATCAAAGGAGTGGGGGAGGAGCGCGGGAGAAGAGCCCGCTGAGTAAGAATGCCCGTAGGGCAGTGGTGGGTTCCTCCCGGTTCTGCCAAGCCTGTAGCAGTGACGATATGACATCACCGAACCGGTTCTCCCCCCCCTGCCACCCCCCCTCACCCCCCCCACGTTATTCTTACCTTTTATTTGGTCCCACCCCCAATCTATTGCTGCCTCCTGAGTCCCAGCTGATGACTAGAGGGAAAAAAACTGTTTAAACTCTTGCCGCGGGGCTTCAAAGGGCCGTCCTACGGCTGATCAGTGTTAAAAGCAAACAAATGAGTCGGGTCGTAAGTGCGCGGACTGGTCGTAAGTGCGAGGACCTTCCAGAAATGACTCTGACCAGCTAGCCACGCCCACCTAGTCACATGACCTCCAATCCACACCCACAAAATAAGCCATGCCCACAGAACCGGTAGTAAAAAAAATTAGAACCCACCCCTGCCGTAGGGGCTCAACCGTGGCGGAGAGGCAGAGAACAAGCAGCCGCCTTCAATTGTCCCATTCCGGGGAAATGAGCCGCTGGAGCCTCCCCTGCTCTCGGAGGCACCCAGCAGCCTCAGCTCAATATCCCTTATATACTCCACCCCACCCCACCCCACCCCTCCTGCTTTCCATCTCCTAAGATTGGCCCCCACCTTGATACTCTTTCCAAAGGCCCTGAAGGTTTTGCCAATAGGCCCGAGGGTCTCAGGGATATTGATCTGATTATTGTTGGTGGGGGGGGGGGGAAGAGAGATTTGTTAGCTTTTGCATTTAGGCTTATACACGAGACAGCCATCTGGAATGTTACGCTTTCCAAGTTTGACTCAATTATAGCGCAGGCTGGTTCTGGCACTCGCTTCACACCCTGGCATGCCAGGAATTCTTCTGGCAATCTCTGGCCTTCACTGAAGCGTGTGTGAGACTCCTGAACAAGCAGCAGGAGAGAATACAGTCTAAGAGAGTTGGGAGAAACCTTGGAGATCTTGTAGTCCAACCCGCTGCTCAGGCAGGAAACCCTATATTCAGATAAACGGCCGTCCAGTCTTTTCTTTAAAAACTTCTAATGTTGGAGCTCCCACGACTTCTGGAGGCACTCCTTGTTCTCACTGACAGGAAATTTCTCCTTCATTCTAGGTTGGCTCTCTCTTGGTTCCCGCCAAGAATTAAGATTTAGGATTTCTCAATTCCTTCTTGTTGACCTATCTAGGGTTCAGCAGCAGCAACAAAAGGCCTGGGTCTCACTATCCAGGCTCTGGGCATGAGCTCAGAGGGCCAAATAAACCTTCGGCCAAAAAGGCAGGAGGGGGGGTGAGTGGTGGTGGGTCTCTGGGAGAGGCCTCGCAAGACGAATTGGCAAAAGGCGCACTCACACACCGGGCATATCCAGTTTAGCTGCGTGCGAGCTAAACATAGCTGGTGATCATCTTGCTGTTTGCCGTGGCTGGAGGGCGATGCAGCTGAAATGGGTCTCCTCCTTGCTCTTGGGAACGGTGCTGTGGGCCTGTCATGGTGAGTGCCTGGAGGGACTTGCGACCCGGCGGGGAGGGACAGACAGAGAATGAGGCCCTTAGTCCTGGGCTGGGTCTCTCCTCCTCTAAGCTCCTTTCCCAGAAGGGAAGAAAGTCTGGATGTGGAGAGGGTTTCCTCTTTTAAACTCTTGGGAGTGCTTATTGGTCAAGATCTCATCTGGAAAAACAAAAGATCCCTGGTGATTGGCAAGGCCCAACAGAGACGTCGTTTCCTTAAGAGTCCTGCGGAAAAAATCAGGTGGAACAACGGCTGATGACCTCTTTCTATGGGTCCACGATAGAAAGCGTCCTCACAGGCTGCATTACAGTATGGTAGGCTGGTTTAACTGCTGCGGACAGGAAGGCACTACAGAGAGTCCCTTGGGAGTTGGGCGGCATAGAAATGCGACAAATAAATAAATAAATACATTTGGCACAAGAAACCATTGGTTCAGTGGTGAAATCCAAATTTTTTTACTACTGGTTTTGTGGGTGTGGTTTGGTGGGCGTGGTGTGGCTTGGTGGGTGTGGCAGGGGAAGGATACTGCAAAATCTCCATTCCCACCCCACTCCAGGGGAAGGATAGTGCAAAAGCTCCATTCCCACCCCACTCTGGGGCCAGCCAGAGGTGGTATTTGCCGGTTCTCTGAAGCACTCAAAATTTCCGCTACCGGTTCTCCAGAACCTGCCTGAACCTGCTGGATTTCACCCCTGCATTGGTTGCCCTCTAACACCACTGGATGACATTGCCAGGTCTCACTGCTTTAGTTTCTATCCTTGGGCTGTCAGACTCTTAAACACAACCACAATCACTCCACGCACCAGCGGAAACGTGTGACTAGTTCTTCTTTTTCTTTCTTTTTTCTTTTTTCCCCTGAATTACTTGCATGGGGATTATTCTTTATACTATTTATGTTGTTTGTAATTTTTTTTTGTCATGGACTGCACCAGTGCGGCTAAAAATAATTTCATGGTATATATGATGTACAATGGCAATAAAGGCTATACTATGCTGCCTTTCTTTGCGACGCTTCACTGAGCTTCATTTAAGAATGTTTGGCATTTCCTTTGTAATCCATTATTGAATTTGTGAATGTAATATAGGTTTACTAAATATATGTATAGCTGCTTAGGAAGTAAAATACTGTATACTTGATATATAATGAAATAGGAGATATGTAAATTTGTATATAGATTAGGGAATATATTACTTATTAACTTGAATTTGATGTAAATGTTAGAGACCAGAGACGTTCAGCAATGTCCATTGTTTTACTTTTAAAACGAATGAAATATTTAGTAATAAAAAAGAACGTTTGGCATTTCCTTTGTAATCCATTCCATTCCCATTTGTATTCCTGAGAAAATAGGGGAATAGATAGGCGACGTAGGCAGTGGGAACATAGCCAGGTTTGAGTCATGTAATCTCCTGTGGTTGGTCTAATATACGTGAGGGATGGAAGAGGGGGATGGAAGTGGGACAGCAGAGAGGGTGAGAGGGTGAGAGTTGGGGGGGCAGGCAGGAGGGGCAAAGAAAAGGAGTGTGTCTGTAGAAGAGTTTGCAGCTTTACTTTATTATTTTTTAATTTTTCCAGAACAGAGGAACTTTCAGAGCTCAACCCCTTTCCTCTCCTGGGTTGGCAAAGGGCGAGACAACCCGCCTTGGAGCTCCAAACCTATCAGAAAAGCGAGCCACCCTGGAAGGTCCTGGGAGTGGGGGAGGGGCTGGGATCAGGGGTGAAATCCAGCAGGTTCTGGAGCAGAGGTTACCAGTGGTCCGCGGAAAAATTACTTGCATTTTTTATATTGCACTAAATCAAGGGTCCTCAAACTACGGCCCCTGGGCTGGATACGTGCAATGAACGTTTGTGTTGCTGCAGAGAGTCTTCCCTTTCGGGGTCTTTTTGTGTGGGTCGGAGGGGGACAGAAATTCCAACTTGGGGTCTGCTTCAGCCTCCTGGTGCGAGGCTTTGGGCGAAGGCTGGAGGGAAGTGCTGTTGGTGGCACAGAGCCAGAGGGCCTCGTTCCAGTGGGACTGCATCATGGCCTGGAACTGGTTGACCATCTCAGCCCTCTGAGCCTCCGGGTGCCAGTACCTGGCCTTGCACTCCTGCAGGTCTTCCCTCTGCTTGGAAAGCCTATGTTTGTGGTCCTCAATGAAGGGCTTCTACTGAGCCTCCTTCTCAGCCAGATCCAATTTGAACTGAGCTGTTTTGTTGTTTTTCTCAAGGTGGCTGCTTACCTCCAACAACTGCTTCCTTTTGGGGCCTTAAGGAGCCCAGGTGGGGAGGCGAGGAGTGGCTGGGAGGGGAGGGCCGAGTAGAGGCTGCCAAGGTGCCCCTCGACGTGAGTAACTTTGAGTTGGCCATCCCCTACCCAGTCACATGACCACCTAGCCACACCCACCCAGCCGGTCATTACGCAGATGGGTCCGTGGGATTTAAAATTATGAATTTAGTCGTCCCTGAGGTCTGAAAGGTTGGTGACCCCTGTTCTGGAGAACCGGTAGTGGCAATTTTGAGCAGTTTGGAGAACCGGCAAGTACCACCTCTGGCTGGTCCCAGAGTGGGGTGGGAATGGAGATCTTGCAGTATTATAATTATTATTAGTTCAATTTATATGCCGCCTTTCTCCGGAGACTCAGGGCGGCTTACAGTATCTTTCCCCTGCCACACCCACCAAGCCACACCCACCAAGCCCACTCATTCTCCCTTCTCCCTCCTTCCTCTCCAGGTTCTCTGTCACACTCCCTGTGCTACTTCTACCTGCAACTGCCAGAGCCCAGCCAGGGGCAGCCTCAGTCTTTCGTTACAGGCTATTTTGATGACCAGCCCATTGCTCGCTATGACAGCCTCACCAGGAAGACGGAGCCTCTGGTGCCCTGGATGGAGGAGGTGGAGAAGGAGACCTTTCTGCCCCTTGAGTGGGTCTTCAGAGCTGACCTGGAGAAGGTATCAAAATTGGACCGCTGTGCTGGAGGTGAGCAGAGCCAGTGACGTCTTTGGCCTCAATGGCTGCAGGGGGCATAATAGTGAGATTTTCTTTCCTAAAAAGGAAAAACAACCCACTCCCCAGCCCCTGACCCCCCCAATTATCTCCCTCGCCTATAAATTCTTCATGGCCTGACCCCAGTTAATTGAAATAAAATATATTTCTCCTTCTGTGATAAAGAGAGGAAGGAGAAATCAGGTTTCTCTTCCCAGGTGGGAAGATGGGTAGACTATAATGCTCCCTAAGGAGACGGATCCTGGACCCTTTTCATTCACATCCATTCCCTCTGGGTCTCTTTCAGGGCTTCACACCTGGCAGGTGACTTGGGGCTGTGAGCTCAGGGAAGACGGGCGCAAAGGAGGATTTTTGCACTATGGCTACAATGGGTGGGACTTCATCAGCTTCGACAAGGAGACCCTCAGATGGGTGGCAGCTCAGCCCCAGGCCCAGAAGGTCAAAGAGAAGTGGGAGGAGGATCCAGGGTGGTCTGAGAGTAATAAAAGCTTCCTGGAGAAGACCTGCATTGAGAGGCTGCAGAGATACCAGTCCTACAGGAGGAAGGCTCTGGAGAAGACAGGTGGGTGGCAAAAGGAGATGCTTCTGCAGCTCCCCCTGTTTAACTAAGCCACCGTTTGCAGAAAAGGGTCAGTCAGTATCCCACGTCACATTACAGAAGGAAAATAATGTCCAATTCTCCTCAAACTTAATTCTTAAAAAAAAAAAAACAACTAGTAACAGAGCAAGAAATTAATGCTGAAGGCTCATTCGATTTCCCTGAGAAAATCTTGCAAAGCAGAAGAAACAAATATCCTGTGTCTGGGTCAGAAGACAAAGATCAGTCTGCTCCTGATTTTTTTTTATCTGGAACAACTTGAACAAATTCAATTTGGGGGAAGGGAAAATACACCAAGCCCCAAGCATTACAGTTACGTTGGTCAATTTGAGAGCTTTACCCCAAATTCTATTTAATCCCTTCAACAATACATCTAAAGAGCTTCAGTGCCCCATCTTTGAGGCATCCAGAGCAGTGGTGGGTTGCTATCGGTTCGTCCCAGTTTGGGCGAACCGGTAGCAGCAGGAGTGGGAGGCTCTGCCCACCCACCTGGATGCCATCAAATACGATCTGTGCATGCACAGAAGCTTCTGCACATGTGCAGAAGTGACACATGCGTGAGCGAAGTGAGCACACACGCACGCACGAGCGAACCAGTAGCAAAGGTGAGTGAAACCTACCAGTGATCCAGAGGTTCAGTGGAGGAGAAGGAGCAGAGGGAGAGAATGATCAAAAGAGGCCTTCCCACTTATTCAGCCATCTTGACAGAAACTCTAGAAAACCTGGTAACTCTGGTGTTGCTTCTCCTGCAGAGCCTCCAGTGGGGAAGGTGAATTGCAAGATAGTGGATGACAGACTGGAGGTCCTCACCTGCCAGGCCTTTGGCTTCTACCCCAAAGAGATCCAGGCCATCTGGACAAGGGAAGGAGAGGCCTGTGTCTATGAGACTCTCCATAGGAATGTGGTGCCCAATTCAGACGGGACCTATTATGTCCACCTCAGCATTGAGATCGACCCCAAGGAGAGGGACCGTTTTCGGTGTCACCTGGAGCACGAGGGCTTGCAGGAGCCCCTGGTCCTGGCCTTGGAGGAGGAAACAGGTGAGAGGCTGATGGGGTTGTGATGCATAGGAGGAAATTTTGTCTAGGAGTAAATGTTACATCCGTATTTGACAATGGGTGTGGGAGTTTTCTGCTGCATCATCTCATGTTTTCAGGTGGAGAGCAGGAAAAAGAGTCCTGCATTTAGTAATGGGAGAGAAGTGATTTCTCTCAAGGGAGATGGAAGTGGTAACTAAATAGCAAAGGTATGAAGATACGGTGATATATGAGTTGGTGTGATAGATGACATGATTGTGACTCTTCCTTCTGCCCTTCAAGGCCATTTGCCCTTCAAGGCTTCCTTCAGGTGGGGGCACTTCCTGGAGGCCAGTCAAGATTGGGAATTTCTTCCATTGCTCAGCATCTCCACTTTGGGGAACTCAGCATCTGTCTAATCAGAACCATGTTTGTCCTTTTTTTACCTATAGGGTGGCAGATTCCTGTGGGAATTGGGGCTATCATAATCTTGGGAGCTGCGATTCTCTTCCGGATATGTAAGTGAAAGAAATCCACTGACATCCACCCCTGAGTCTTTCTGTGTTGACTGATCTTGTGTGGGTAGCAGAGCCTCCCTGAGAGTTTCCCCCATGTTCCCCATAAGATCCTTCCTCATAAATAGCATTTGGAAGAGGAGTCAGAAAGGAAGAAGCAACTATGCAGCTATTTTTTTTCCATTTCCTGTAAATCTCAGAATGTTCCCCCTTCCTTGTGTCTCTTTAGCCTGAATAGATTTACTTCGGAGAAGCAAACATCAGGAACTCAGGAAGCAAAGGAGAGTCCCATAAATGATCTGGGAAGTGCAAGAAAAACCATAATCCTGCCCCTGAAGAAGATTGGGGAAGTTCTGGTGGGAGGGGCCCCATGTCCTGCGGCTCTGCTTCAGGGGTGGGTTCTACTTACCTTTACTACCGGTTCACAATGGGATCGCACTCTGCTGACTGCAGCAGTTGAGTTTTCACTGGCTCAAGGTTGACTCAGCCTTCCATCCTTCCGAGGTGGGTAAAATGAGGACCCAGATTGTTGGGGGCAATAGGCTGACTCTGTAAACCGATTAGAGAGGGCTGTAAAGCACTGTGAAGCGGTATATAAGTCTAAGTGCTATTGCTATTCTTGCTATCAGGAAATTTCTCTTCAGTTTTAGATTGCTTCTCTCTGTTATTTTGATTAGTTTTCATCCATTGTTTCTTATCTTTGCCTTCTGGTACTTTGGAGAATAGCTTGACTTATGTCTCTCTGTGACAGTCATCAAGTACTAGAAAACTGCTGTCGTATCAGTCCTAGTTCTTCTTTCCCCTAGACTAGACATATCCATGTCTTGCAACCATTCTTCCAATCTTTTAGCCTCCCAGCCCTTAGTCATCTTTGTCACTCTTTTCTCCACTCTTTCCAAAATCCCAACATCTTTTTTATATCGTGGTGACCAAAACTGGATGTAGTTTTTGGCAGGTGCCTGTTCTCTGAGCTTGCTTTTACCTCTCGGACGTTTTGTTACCAAACTACCTGTGTTTCCCTGAAAATAAGACTGGGTCTTATATTTTTTGGGCTGCCAAAAAAGGCACCAGGTCTTATTTTGGGGGAGATCTTATTCCACCCCATTTTTTTCCGTGCTGGGGGGCAGGGCGAGCTGCCCAGGGGTGAAATGCTCCCTGTTCGGACCGGATCGCCCAATCCAGTAGCAGTGGTGGTGGGTGATTCAGAGAACCAGTCGCAAAAATCCCTGCCCCCCCCGCCATGCCCAGCTGAGCCACGCGATCATCAGGAGGTTTTTTTTTACTTTTAAAAGCATTTTTTCTACAACCTCTTCGGCTGAAAAAATGCTTTTAAAAGTAAAAAAAAAAAAGCCTCTGATGATCGTGCGGCTCAGCTGGGATTGTCAGAGGCTTTCAAAAGCATTTTTTTCAACAACCTCTTCGAGAGGTTGTAGAAAAAAATGCTTTTTTTTTTAATTGAAAAGTTTTTAAAAAATTTACACATATTTTCCCTTCCCTCCTCCCCCCTCCTGCCCCAACCCTCCCCTCCTGGACTTCCCAGAGCAAATACAGTTATAGCATTTAGCAAACATATATATATATAAAAAAACATAAGCTAACTATCTATAGATTTATCTCCCTTTTGCACTTTAATTCCCCCCCGTTCATATCTGAATATAACTATTTAAACCAATTATTGCTTGAAAATAATCAATCCAACTTCATTCTTGTCAGTTCTTCAATAATAAGCAAGTCTTCTTTCTTCCAGCATTGCACAATCAGAGCCCAATTACAATTAACCATCACATCTCCAACCCTTACATATATTAACACATTAACAAAATATTTTAACCAATCTCAAATAAATTATATTGTAAAAACCTTATTTTTACTTTTTACTCCATAAACTCATATTGATTCTTCCTGGAAACATTCCTTACTTAATAGCTTTGCATAAACTTATTCATCTTATTCTCTGCAAATCCAGTGCTTATAATTAAATAACATGGAAAAAAATGCTTTTAAAAGCCTCTGATGATCCCAGCTGAGTTGCCTGATCGTCAGAGGCTTTTAAAAGCATTTTTTTACAAGCTCTTCGGCTGAAGAGGTAAAGAAAATGCTTTTAAAAGTTAAAAAAAAAAAAAGTTGGACATGCTCACCCAGTCACATTACCCCCCACTCCCACCAAGCCACGCCCACAGAACCGGTAGTAACAAATTTTACATTTCACCACTGGAGCTGCCCCTCCCGCCTAGCACCTCCATGACCTCCGTGAAACAGCTGATCTGCACCTGCTTTACCTTAGGAGCCTGAACAGCCTCTACTAAACAGCTGCTTGCAGCTGCAATGTCTTAAGCTCCTGGCATGCCCCAGACTCTGCCTGCCCCGCTTGGCCACTGGCTGCCAAGAGACTGCCTGTGCTGCTGCTGGCCTCACTGGGGCTCTTCGCTCTCCTGGCAGTGCTGATCTTGGCCGCCCTGCTGGGCTGCTCCTGCCTGGTGTGGGGCAAGAGCCTTGGTAGTGTTAGGATATGGTTTGAGCCTAACTATGTTGTCCAGGCAATATAAGTGTACTGTTACTTTATCTGTATATGTATTATGTGGCTTTAATGCTGAGTCATGCTGTAATCACATAATTACTGGTTGTGAGAATATTTAAGCAAGGTACTGCAACGTGTTCAGTTGCTGCTATGATATGCTGTTGAGAGGTTGCTGCTATGATGCTGCCATTGTGTATGAAGCTGTGATGATAAGCTATCGAGAGGAGTTGTTATCTGCTAATTATCATTGGATGGATCTGGAACCATTGTGGTTTGTGAACCAGAGTGAGTTTCGAATCTCACCAGGCTCAAGGTTGACTCAGCCTTCCATCCTTTCTAAGGTAGGTAAATTGAGGACCCAGTTTGTGGGGGCAATAAGCTGACTTTGTATAAATATACAAAAGGATGAAGGCTATTGCTGAGCACATTGTAAGCCGCCCTGAGTCTCCGGAGAAGGGCAGCATATAAATCAAATTAAAAAAAAAAAGTCCTTCCAGATCTATGACCTCTGGAGGGCCCCCTCTGCTGCCATTGGAGCCATGCCGCCCACACCGCCTTGCACAGCCAGCACGAGAACTGCAGCACTCACCAGGGCCAGGTTCCGAAGAGCGCTGGGCCTGGTGCCTGCAGCACCGAGTAGACCTGCAGGAAGGCTTTCAGAAGCCCAAAGGCAGTGGCAGGTAAGGCGGCTGTTGCATTCATTCTGGCGGGCTTCTCATGAGAGATTCAGTTTAGGAAAACACAGGACAAGCGTTTTCTCGGGATGAGAGAGCAGCAAACAAAAAGCTACAATCTCTTTTATTAGTTATCCAAATACATCGTCATCAGAAGGCGTTATTATGGCTACACATCTCATATTACATACAAGAGATAGGAAAGCGATAGTAAAGATGCAAAAGCGAAACTTAACTCTGGCTGTTTGGTACCAGTTACTACCAGGCGAGAGGCCCATCTCCTTTATCTGATTCTCAGGAATGTTTTTACAAGGAGATAGGAGATGTCTCTGCCTTTGCAGGCACAGCCTATGTTAAGAACAAAGAGAGAATGAATAGGGCCCTTCAGAGAGTATCCCTATGAACCCGCTTTTCATAGTTTGATTATTTCGATGCTAAGCTCCATACAAGTGTCCAACCAGTTAAACTGGTCTATACATGTACTATGGCCACTGCATTCCCACAGGCGGCATGGCTCCACCCATGGCCGCTGGCAAAGGGACCCTGGCAGGCACATGGAGGGCTGTTCCGGGGGTCATAGATCTGGCCCGACTCCCACACTGGGAGCAGCACTACCAGGAAGGCGAAGAGCTCCTGTGAGGCCAGCAGCACAGGCAGTCGCCAGGGCCGGATTTAGATGAAAAGAGGCCCTAGGCTATTCCACTTATGAGGCCCTTTCACCTATAGTGAAAGTGTCATTTTAATTTTGCTAACAATTTGAATGTAGGCCCCTCTTGATCTTGAGGCCCTAGGCTGAAGCCTAGTTAGCCTATAGGAAAATCCGGCCCTGGCAGTCGCTTATGCCAGTTGCTGCCAACAAGTGGTGAGCTGTTGTGGCCCCGCCCTCTGAGCCTGTCCCATCGGAGGAAGAAAGCTCCGAGCATGAGGAAGAGGAGTCAGCCAGGCCTCCCTCTCCAGGCCCCTCCCCTCTGGCATTGTCTCAAGTGCCGGTCGAGGGAGAGGAGACAGCTGATTCGAATCAAAGTGATAATGAAACATCATTCCTGGACGCACGCCTCCAAAGGCGTGATAAACGTTTGCAGCAGCTTAGGAGGCGTGCTAGGGATTAGAACTGAGTCACTGGACCACACCCCAGAGACTATATAATAGAGGGTAGTGGTCAAAGGATCCTTGTGACGAACAAAGCAAAACCTTGGACAGTCACTAAAGCCTCGTCCGGAACTGCTGGGAGGAATATTATTTCTGTTTGGACTTTCTTGAACGTTCGTATCTTATCTGTCTGTTTGTGAAAATAAAGTCCCTTGGCAGACGGTGTGTCTATCGCTGCCAAGAGGGAGATAAGGACTGGGTGCGTTCCAAAGTGTTTCCTTAACCCTCGGCTGGCTGTGTTGTGTGTGTGTGGGGACGGGGACAGATCATGAGCGTATCAAAAGCGAAAACTGGGACTCGGCTCTTTCCCGGAATGTGCTTGCAGTGGCTGCTGGACACGGAGTGGGCAGCCCCATTCTTTTGCCTCCACTTGCTGCTGGTACTGTCCCAGGATGTTTTGGAAGGGAGATAAAAATAAATCCTGCAGTCACTACTGCAATGGAAACCTGAGCAAAAAACAGCAGCTGTGCCTTCTCCCTGCCAAAACACACTGGGATATGATCTAAATAAGGCTTGCCCTGCTGTTGATATACCTCCAGGCTTTTTCCTGAAGGGAGGGTGGCTCTTCTCTGCCTTTTGCCACCTTCCGCTGTGCAAGGGGCAGAAGGCAAGTCCTGCTTTTCATTTTTGAAGCGCTCGCCGCTCGCTCGCAGCAACTTGGACCGCTGCGGACGGCATTGGCAGCAGGTGGAGGCTTGCTTCCCCCCCCTATTCTTTTCTCCTTGGCCCAGCCTACCCTTCCATCCAACAGCTAAGAATGACGGTCTCGCCTGCGTCTCCACAGGCCTCTCAGGAGACACGGCGTGTAAATGAAAAGAAAGTGCCATGAGTTCAGGCACCTTTTCTGTTTGTTCTCCCTCCTCGGGAACTGTGCACAGGGAGGGGAAGGCGGTCAAGGGGATATTGGCAAGACACTCTCATGGAAAGGATGAAATGGCTCTGCTGCCAGAGCCCAGAATTTTAAGGCAGAAAAGTGAAGGGGGGGGATTTCAAAGGCCCTGAAGAAAAAGAGCAAAGATCTTCTGTTCACCATCCGAAGTGGGTGCCGAGGCCAACCCTGCGGGAAGCAGTCTGCTTCTCCACGCAAAACCTAATGGACTTTGCAGAACCATCGTGGAAGGGGAGCCTGTCTTTGGGGTGCAAAGGAGGAAGGGGCAATCTCCCCCTCCCTCCTCCATCTCACTGCAGGGCCACCACCACGGAGCTCATGCAGGACAGTGTGATTATTGGTGAAGGGGGCCCTGGCAGGCCGGTGGCAGGAGAGGTGCTCCAGATATCCAGCCGCAGCTCACCTGATCCGAGGTCTGCAATTAAGGGGCTGAGCCTCCATGAGGTGACCGGGAAAGGGAAGGTCTGCCTCCTGTGCTTGGCATGCCCACCTCCTTCACTAGGGCTTATTTTTGGGGTAAGCCTTATATTAGGCCCACCCCAAAAAAATTAGGCTAGGCCTTACTTTCGGGGTAGGTTGCATTTTTGGGGAAACAGAGTAGGTAACATCTTCCATGGAGGAAATGCTCTGTATCATTTTTATTTATTTATTTATTTTTTTAAATTTGATTTATATGCCGCCCTTCTCCGGAGACTCAGGGCGGCTTACAATGTGCTCAGCAATAGCCTTCATCCTTTTGTATATTTATACAAAGTCAGCTTATTGCCCCCACAAACTGGGTCCTCATTTTACCTACCTTAGAAAGGATGGAAGGCTGAGTCAACCTTGAGCCTGGCGAGATTCGAACCCTGCAGAATTGCAAGCAGCTGGTCTTAATAACAGGGTGCTTTAGACCACTGTACTACCAAGGCTCCTTTTTTCCCCCCTGATCAGCAGCTCTTGACAGCCAGCAATTTTGTATTTGTATTTGTATTTATTGAATTTGTATACCGCCCTACTCCCGAAGGACTCAGGGCGGTGAACAGCCATAAAAAATAAAACATGGAAGTACAAAATTTAAAATAGAGATAAAACAAATTAAATAAATTTGGCTGAACCATATTTAAAACCCCAATAATTTAAAACCAAATTTAAAATTCCCATTTAAAAGCGGAGAAGTTTAGGTCAGGCCGGCTTGCTGGAATAGGAACGTCTTAAGCGTGCGACGGAAGGTACGCAGATCCGGAATCCTCCGTATCTCGGGGGGGAGCTCGTGGGGGAGTAGGTGCCCCCACAGAGAAGGTTCTCCCCCTGGGGGCCGCCAGTCGACATTGTTTGGCCGACGGCACCCGGAGGAGCCCCTCTCTATGGGAGCGTACTGGTCGGTGGGAGGCTATTGGTGGTAGCAGGCGGTCCCGTATATTGCCCTTTTATCAATTATAAACAGATGGAGACACACATATATCTTTCTTACGATGCTGCATTGTAGTCCAGGCAGTTGTACCATCTGGGTCCTTCGGGCTCTTTAGCTTAAATCCATCCCAGGCAGGAGCTGCTGCCCCATAAATAAATGAGCCGTCTTCTCTTTCTGCCATTTATCAGGCTGGTGGTGGAGATGCTGGAAAAAACTCCATCAGGAGAAAAAAACTTACCCTGGTGACGTCCCTCCAGAAATGGATCCTTCTCCTTCAAGTACAGAAGATGAGTTTCTACCCAAGCGATACTCCAACAGGTGAGCCTGACTATTGCTGAAGTCTATTTATGAGACAAAACTCCAGCTTCATAAATAACTGGAAGCTGAGACCATCTGGCTTGTTGGAGTGCTGAATGCACTCTCTTAAATCAGGGGCCCCCAATCCCCCCTCCCAGACCACAGCTCACTCCCGAGATGTGATCTGTTTGGAATTGGGCCGCATAAGCAATGGGCAAGTGCACACCCGTGAAACTTTCCTAACATTTTATTTTACTGGCCCTATCTTTCCCTCCAGCCATGAGTGCCATCTTTACCAAACTGTATTATAATCGGTATCTTCCTTCTTTTGAAGCTCTTTAGTGAGTCTATCCATTTCTGCACATTCGGTTATTTTTGCAATTATTTTTGCTTCTGTTGGTAGTAATTCGGATTTCCATGGGCAGAATGGCCCTCTGCTCAAGTGGCTTCTGCTCACACAAGCAGAGCTTCTCACGCAAGCAATGTGCCTGCCACTCGCATGAGCGGAGCTTTTTACGCGAGCTCAAGCACTATCCACTCACACAAATGGATCTGTGTGCATGTGTGCTTGCCACTCACACGCCCCTCCCTCCCACGCCGAGCCGCCAAGGTGGAAATGTTGGGGATCATTGCTCTGGTGGTGGTCTTCCTGAGGTTCCTTTGGGGCTCAACCCCTCCTGTCTGGGTCCCTCTTATCAGCTGCTCTGCAAGAAGATCCAACCCAGCTCAGCCTCTCCAGCCCACACATGCTAAAAAGATCAGTAAAATACCATGTTTCCCTGAAAATAAGTCCTGGTTTTATTTTCTTTTTGACCCCCAAAAGACCATGTCTTATTTTGGGGGGATGTCTTCCCTGCTTACCTTAGGACCACCACAGCCACACCTCCCATGCCCCCAACACCAGGGGTGGGTTCTACTTACCTTTACTACCGGTTCGCAGCGGGGCTGCGCGCTCTTCTGCACATGCGCAGAAGCGTTTTGATCACACCGGGGTCAGTGGACAGGGCCTCCTGCTGGTTTTACTACCAGTTCTATAGAACTGGTGCGAACCGGGGGTAACCCACCACTGCCCAACACCTGTCGCACTGCTGCCTGACTCCTTAATTCTAAAAAAGAAGGGAAGATAGGGGGCTCAAAAAGGTTAATTAAAACTCTTTCAGCAATGATGATGTGGGGTATTTTCCCAGGGGAAGAAAGATGTAAAAATTAATCCTTTGTCATCGTCCCCACCCATCCCTGCTAACTGCAGCCCAGAGATTGGAACTTCCATCTTTTGCCTTTAAATAATAATAATGAATTTCAGCATCCTTTTGGACTGAATACACACAGGATGTTGTGGAAGGAAGTGGGTCTTTTCACAGGAGCTGGAACTAAAATGAATATTCCCCAAACGTACTTGTTTTGTTGGAATTTTTTCCCCCTAAACAGGCGGCTGTTGTAGACTGCAAAACCCATCAAAAGGTAAAGATCCTGTTTTCAGAGGAAACCGAAGAACGGATCAAGCAACAACATGGATAGCTCTAATGGACTCAGAAGAGGCTTCCTTCAAGCAGTTGTGTTGGTTTCCATACATGCAACCATAGCTCGAAGTCCTTTTTAATATCCAAAATCTGGATAGCTGGAGAACATTTAAACTAAACTGTCTGGTGGATTCATTTTGATAGATCCTGCTTTTTAGACTGCTTTTTAATCTTTTCAAGGCAATTTGCTTCGGCCACAACTTGGGCGAGGAGTGAAAAAAAGGTCTGTGTGTATGGAATCTTATATTTTATTGTGGGGTAGGCAGTCCAATAGCCAGACATTGCAAGATCCATTACATCAAGGACCTGTATACAGCTCAAAAAGAGAGCTGAGAAAATCTCTACCTATCCCTCATATCCTGGACATGAACTGTTTCAACTCCTCCCCTCAGGATTTATTTATTTATTTATTTATTTATTTATTTATTTGTTTGTTTGTTTGTGTGTTTGTTTAGTTAGTCAAGCATGTATTAGATAACAGATATAAGTATAAACATGATTATTAATACATGAAATGGATAAGAATAAAAGGAGACATTAGGACAGGGATGGTAGGCACATTGGTGCTCTTATGCACGCCCCTTACAGACTCTTAGGAGTGGGATGAGATCAACAGTAGACAGTCTAAGGTTAAAGTTTTGGGAGTTTGGGGCAGTGATGGGTTGCCCCTGGTTTGGACTGGTTCTATAGAACCGATAATAAAACCGGTGGGAGGCTCCGTCCACTGACCTGGATGTCATCATAAGTGGTCTGTGCAAAAGCGAGCATGGGCAGGCGGGCACGATACAAATCGGTAGTAAAGGTAAGTAGAACCAAACCCTGGTTTGGGGAAGAAACCAGAATTAGGTAGTGAATTCCAAGCATTGACTACTCTGTTGCTGAAGTTGTATTTCCTGCAATCAAGTTTGGTGTGGTTTCATGTATTGTGGTTGAAGCTGAAGTAGTCATTGACGGATAGGACATTGCAATAGATAATTTTATGTACTATGCTTAGGTCAGACCGAAGGTGGCGTAGTTCTAAGTTGTCTAAGCCCAACATTTCAAGTCTGGTGACATAAGGTATTCTATTGCGAGCCGAGGAGTGGAGGAATCCTCTCATGAAATATCTCTGGACTCTCTCAATTGTATTAATGTCTGATATGCAGTGCGGGTTCCAGACAGATGAGCTGCATTTGAGAATTGGTCTAGCAAATGTTTTGTATGCTTTAGTTAGCAGTACAATATTACCAGAGAAGAAGCTACACAAGATTAGATAACAACTCTTAATGCCTTTTTGGCATTTTTGTTGCAGTGAGCTCTGGCACTTAGATCATTAGAGATAGTTAGGATGTTGCTATAGCAGTGGTGGGTTGCTACCAGTTCTCCCTGGTTCTTGCGAACCGGTAGTGGAAATTTTGAGTAGTTCAGAGAACCAATAAATACCACCTCTGCCTGGCCCCGCCCCCAATCTATTTGCTGCCTCCTGACTCCCGGCTGATCAGCTAGAAGGAAAAAATCAGGGCTCACTTGACAAAGAAGAGAAAAAAAAACCCAAGACACCGTCACTTTAAATTGAGAAGCCAAGAAGCCTCCCAACTGATCGGCTAGAAGGAAAAAATCAGGGCTCGCTTCTCAGCCAGGAGATCACTTGGCAAAGAAGAAGGAAAAAAAAAAAGATGCCATCGCTTTAAATTGACAAGCCAAGAAGCAGCTGCTGGAAGGAGGTTTTTGCTTGCAGAAGCGAAGTGACATTCAGCAGTTCATTTCTGGGTCAGCTGGACAACAAACTGGATAAGAGGAGGTTCTTATATGGTTCTATGTTTTTGAAGTTTTGGGGTTTGTGCAACATGGGCTTTGTGTTTCTAAAAAGGTTTGGGCAATTTCCATTGTGAAATATCCTGTCTTGAGTGAGTTTTCTGCCTGCTTGTAAATGGAGCCAAACTTCTGGCTTCCACTTTCTATTATCTCTAAGCACTGGTAGCTGTTTTCTTCTTACAAAGTTTCCTTTATGCAGCTGGCAGGAATATGGAATGAAAAGCATCTGTGGTATGTAATTTCAGTTAGGGAAATCAATCAGCTCCATCAGTTCTCCCTCCCCCCTGCTCATGGCAACTTGAAACCTCTGCAAGTTGACACCAAGTACTAAATAAACATCTGTGCCAATACAAGGGGGAGGGCTTTCTTCGCAGCTTTACAAGTTTTGGTTTGGGGAAGTTATAGAAAAAATAGATACATTATTTTTTTGTAGTTAAATTGTATAATGTTTTTATTTAAACAGGAAAATGAAGTTGGGGGCGAGCACCATGTCTACTTTTGTTAAAGTATAGGTACTTTACTTTCGACCCTAACTGAGCCCAAAATTTATATTGCTAAGCGAGGCAGTTGTTAAGTGAATTCTGCCCTATTTTATGGCCTTTTTTTTGCCACAATTGTTAAGTGAATCTCTGCAATTGTTAAGCTAGTAACGTGGTTGTTAAGTGAATATGGCTTCCCCATTGATTTTGCTTGTCAGAAGGTCAATAGAGGTTGATCATATGACTGTGGGACTTTTATAGATCATTACAGCCACAAGGGCATTTATTATTAGTATGCCTTTTGAGCATAGCAAGTATTTATTAAAAGTAGCAGCTTTGTTAAGATATGATGCTTGTTATAGTATTTTCTATACTGGAGGTGATCCAAGAGACGTTCTCCAGACTGTAGCCTTGTTCTATAATGTTTTCTGGAGAGAGTTACTTTGCTGCTTGCCGTCTCGCAAATTTCATAGAAATTTACCTCAGGTTCATGAAGAAACTTTTACCTCATAGAAATTTACCTCAGGTTCATGAAGAAACATTTACCTCATAGAAATTTACCTCAGGTTCATGAAGAAACATTTACCTCATAGAAATTTACCTCAGGTTCACGAAGAAACATTTACATCAGAGAAATTTACCTAAGGTTCATGAAGAAACATTTACCTCATAGAAATTTACCTCAGGTTCACGAAGAAACATTTACCTCAGAGAAATTTACCTAAGGTTCATGAAGAAACTTTTACCTCATAGAAATTTACCTCAGGTTCATGAAGAAACATTTACCTCAGAGAAATTTACCTAAGGTTCATGAAGAAACTTTTACCTCATAGAAATTTACCTCGGGTTCATGAAGAAACATTTACCTCAGAGAAATTTACTACTGTCACTCCAGGGCACTTCTGGGCCCATAACCTGTCAAGGAATTGGGCAGCAGGTGTCCAAGTGGAGTCAGAGATGCTGACACAAACTTGTAGTTTTACATAAATAAATATGTTTTACATCAATATTTACAGCAAACAAGATAGTCTGGCTAGCAGGAGCATCATGAGGTAAAATGACAGAGCATACAGGGCACACAGAAGAAAAAGGTGGGGGAAAAGGGAAACTCCCCCTCCACACATACAGCAACCAATCACAGTGCAGATTGCCTTGTGTAGGAGACAGCACTCTCCAATCAATCCACTATGTCTGTGGGTTTCTGGCTCACTGCACAACCCCACTGCTCCAGCTACTAAGTTTAAATACCTTAACATTATGTTAGTATCATGGTTGTTAAGTGAATCTGGCTTCCACATACCGAGTTTGATCATATGACTATGGGACATTGCTTTTACACATCATTACAGTCACAAGGACATTTAGTACTATGAGTATGATGGACTGTCTGCTAACATAAAGCCAGGTCATGGCACACTTGAAAGTAAATGGAGAAGCCTGTAATTGTTGAGTCTCTCTGGCAAGAACAAAGAATGTTTATCCACAGGTAATATGCATGTGTAAAGCTTGT
Organism: Pituophis catenifer annectens; assembly: GCF_029215685.1. Taxonomy (NCBI): domain Eukaryota; kingdom Metazoa; phylum Chordata; class Lepidosauria; order Squamata; family Colubridae; genus Pituophis; species Pituophis catenifer. The sequence continues at coordinate 13,511,241 of NW_027256882.1, read as the reverse complement.
AACAATTCTGGGTAGTTAGAAAGCTGATAAAAGTAACAAGAGCTAGGCAACTTTATTTATTTATTTATTTATTTATTTATTTATTTATTTATTTATTTATTTATTTGTCAAATACGTATAAGATAACAGATACAAGTATAAACATGATTATGAATACAGGATAAGGATATGAATAAATGGGGACAGTAGGACAGGGACGGTAGGCACGCTGGTGCATTTATGCACGCCCCTTACAGACCTCTTAGGAATGGGGTGAGGTCAACAGTAGACAGACTAAGGTTAAAGTTATGGGGGTTTGGGGATGTAACCAAAGAGTCAGGTAGTGCATTCCAGGCATTGACCACTCTGTTGCTGAAGTCGTATTTTCTTTTCTTTTTTCTTTTTTATTTGCAAGTTATTGTATTTTATTGTGAAAGAATAACAGAAAAAAAAAACCCAATACAAAAATCAATAGTAAAGAAAGAAAAAATTGTTCCCCACAACGTGAAGTCGTATTTTCTGCAATCAAATTTGGAGTGGTTTCCCTTAAGTTTGTATCTGTTGTTTGCTTGTGTATTATTGCGGTTGAAGCTGAAGCAGTCCTTGACAGGTAGGACATTGTAGCAGATAATTTTGTGTACTACGCTTAGGTCAGACCAAAGGCGGCATTGTTCTAAATTGTCTTAATCCCAAAATTTCAAGCCTAGTGGCATAAGGTATTCTAATGTGAGCAGAGGAGTGGAGGACTCTTCTCGTGAAATATCTCTGGATTCGCTCAATTGTATTAATATCCAATATGCAGTGGGGGTTCCAGGCAGATGAGCTCTATTCGAGCCTGGATAGCTCAGCAGACTAATGCATTGTAATTTAACTCCAGCTGTCTGCAATTAGCAAGTTCAAATCTCGCCAGGCTCAAGGTTGACTCAGCCTTCCATCCTTTCTAAGGTAGGTAAAATGAGGACCCAGTTTGTGGGGGCAATAAGCTGACTTTGTAAAAATATACAAAAGTATGAAGGCTATTGCTTAACGCATTGTAAGCCACCCTGAGTCTCCGGAGAAGGGCGGCATATAAATCAAATTTAAAAAAAAAAAAAAATTGGTCCAGCAAAGGTTTTGTATGCCCTCGTTTGCAGTACAATATTGCCGGAGAAGAAGATACACAGGATTAGGTTAACAACTCCTAATGCTTTTTTGGCAACGTTGTTGCAGTGAGCTCTGGCACTTAGATCATTTGAGATGAGTACTCCAAGGTCCTTGACAGAATGTGGGTCCTCTACGAGGTCGTATCCGGCCAGCTTGTATTTGATGTTCTGATTTTTTTTTTGCCAATGTGAAAGACAGAGCATTTGTTGGTTGATATTTTGCAGATATAGGAATAGAGATGGCCCGCAGGGACAGCGAAGAAAGGAGGCACAGGCTGGCACAGATAGGGAAAGAGCAAGTTCCCTGAAGTGCCGGCATTAGGCTCCGACCCAGTGGCGAAGGAAGGCAGTCATGGAGCTGTCAAAAGCTGGAACGGCCACAAACAAGAAGAGGAAATGCAGGAGTGGAGATTGAACAGAGTATTGTTACCGGGTGAGTGATTGGCCAAATCTCAGGTAAGAAGAAAAAAAATTGTAAAGTTTGATAGAAGTCCCAATGCGTAATTAGCGGCTAATTGGCACTCGGGAACTCAAGTGGGGGAAAAAAAAAGGAACTTTAAAACTAAAGCTCTAAAGGAACCTTCCACCTGGATTTAAAATTGGACTTGGAAGAAATTAAAAATAAGATAAGAAAACAGAGAAGTATTCTTTAAACAACAAAAGGACTTAAGTCTGGAACAGTGGTGGGTTGCCCCCGGTTCGGACCGGTTCGCAAGAACCGGTAGTAAAACCGGTGGGAGGCTCCGCCCACTGACCCAGACGTCATCAAAAGCGATCTGCGCATGCGGGCATGATGCAATAGCAAAGGTAAGTAGAACCTACTCCTGGTCTGGAACTCTAACAATCCTGTCCAACCTGGTCATTCCAATTTCAGAGCTAATGTGTGGGTGTTCCTGGGCTTGGACAGAAGGTCTGGGAGCCCCTGCCTGGTTTAAGGGAGGCTCTTTTTCTTTTTTGCATGAGGGTGGAAGGGTATGGGAAGTGGGGGGGGGTGTCAGGGCATCGATTAATCCCATGTTTGGCCCTGGGACAAATCACCCTGGTTTAATTAGAGGATGGATCATGGCTCCTCCTTGTTGCAATATTCTGAAAAGAAATCCCGAAGAAAAGTTCTCTAATAAAACTCATTTATTTGTTATAAAGAAAATAAAACACTTCACTAAGAAAAATTAATTGCTAAATTTTGAAATAGCTTTCGCCGGCTATTTCTCAGGTGGATCTTTCTGGCAAGAGAACAAAGGAAATAGTGTGTGAATGCGGACATGTGTAGTAAAATACTGATAAGGAACTTGGCAAACTACAGTAAGTCTATTAGTCCAAAAATAATGAAGCTCAGCTGGGAAATAAAATAACGCAGTGACATTCCCCTTCTTTGCTAGTTGAGCGAACATCAGATACATTATCAAATAAGGCACATCTTCTTACGCAGATACTCGTGTTGAGCTGCTGGGAGTGGTTTGTTGAGCATATCAGCAATTTGATCATGTGTAGATACATATTGCATTTTAACAAAACCTTTTTTCACTAAATGTTTTATGTTTTGATAACAGATGTCAATGTGTCTGGACCTAGAACCTGTGAAATGAGATTCAGAAATATAAACCACCGATTCATTGTCTTCCATCACGGTGATCGGTCGGATCGGGTGTGTCCAGATATCTGTGACTAAAGCATCAAACCAAGTTAGAGAATTACATGCGCTGCTGGCTGGGGGATTCTGGGAGTTGAAGTCCACCCATCTTCAAGCTACCAAGGTTGAGAAACACTGTTCTAAACCAAGGATAGTTGCAGTTGCTAAAGCAATTTTTACACTGTCAGTTCTGACTGTCGGTGAGTAAGTATTTGTATAGTCCTCAGGATAACATTGAGCGAAACCCTGAGCTACAAGTCTGGCCTTGTACAGTGACTCACCATTTGGTTTCTTTTGATTCTGTAGACCCATTGAGTGCCAATGATCTTTTTGTTTGCTGGAGGTTTTGCAAGTGTAAACACCTTAAGTTTCGTTAGACTGTCCATTTCAGCCTGCATTGCCTCATACCCCTTCTCTTGCTCTGAATCAGGAAGATGTTTGATTTGTGTGAAATTATCAGGTGGAAGTGTAACATTGCAAATCAAAGGCAAGGGTGCTTTTGTCAGTTGCCACGAATATCGCTGTGGAGGGATTCCCTTTGTGGCCTTCTTGGAATGCCTCAGAACAACAGTCCATTCTTCTTCTGCTTCGTCCTCATCCTCACATTCGTCGCTAGCATCAGCATCCACGGCTTGCGAAGACGGAACATCAGGTTGAGAAGAACTAGTGGATGGAACATTTGCCTGTGAATCTTGGTTATCAGACTGTGTGGCATCAACAGTATCATCTCTAGGAAAATAAACTCCAGGATCATTGGAATGAATCCTGGACCAGTCAACATCTTCCTCAAAATTAGCGGATTGGGAAATCACAATTACATGTCTGGAGTCAATAAATTTGCTCCATTTTGAGTTATCAATACCCATAAATCTCAATATCTTTGCTGCTGGACCTCCTTTTCTTCTTTCAGCTAAGGGAATGTTCACCATAGCATATGAACCAAAAATATGGAGGTTTTTGAGATCGGGCTTGTAGCCATACAACATGAAGAAAGGAGTCTGATTTATTATACTGCTCCAAGTACGGTTGACAATGTAATTTGCATATTTAATAGCTTCACCCCAGTATGGGCTACTGAGATTGGCGTCTTCTAAGAGACAACACATCATGGTTTGCAGGACCCCTTGTTGTCGTTCTACGACTCCATTATGAGCCGGTGTGTAAGGAGCTGAAGTCTGATGAAGAATTCCATTCTTACGCGTCCAGTCCTGGAAACGCTGAGACATGAATTCAGTACCACTATCACTCTGGATTCTAGCAATGCGAACTTGGTGTTGGGTAGAAACAAGAGCTGCAAAGTCTTTAAAAATCTGAAAGGTCTCAGATTTTTCCTTCATAGGATATACATATCCATATCTAGAATAATTATCAACAATTGTTAAAAAATATTTTCTACCACCAAGTGTTGGCGGAAAAGGACCAACTATGCCAGTGTGTACCAAATCAAAAATGCGTGTTGACAGGCGTGTAGCGCATTTGGGAATGGCTGCTGCTTTGGATTTGGCTTTCTTGCAGACAGCACAATCCAAAAACACCTTACACCCCTTTAGATCCAAACCTTTTGCGAACCTTTTCCGGCATTTTCCTAAGAATATGGAAACTGGCATGCCCCAATCTTCTATGCCACTTATGGATACACCTGGAATGCAAAGGTTTACCAGTTAGTGAATTTTGAACATTGACAGTTTTATGAGGAACCTCAGGCTTGCTCTGAGGAACCTGTTTCCTAATTTTCTTTTGTTGGCTTTAGGAGCCTTTGGAATAGCAACAGGATCTCTCTCTGGAACATCTCTCTCTGAGCCTGTGCTCTCCTTTTTTGGAGTTTGTATACTTGCCTGTGTTTGTGATTTAGGCTTTGGCTTTAAGTAATAAACACCACCAATTAACATGGTTTCAGCAACAATATCTCCATCTTTAACTATGTAATTTGCTTTTTCAAGGTGGTGAACCTGGAACTTTAAAACTCTAGACAAGTGACTCTGACTAAGCAAATTACTATTTGCTGTTGGTATGTAATAAACATCAGGGATAAATGCATCGAGCTCTTCAACATAAACAGTTCCTTTTCCTCTAACCTGACAAGGATGATTGGAAAAAGAATGAAGTTCACGTAGTTCAGGTTCAGGCTCGTGCATCTCTGTGAAAAGTTCTTTTCTGTAGGTAACATGCAACGCTGCACCACTGTCCAAAGTCCACAGAAGTCATCTGTTATACTCTGGTTGAGGTTGTGGATTGTTGGTTAAAGCCAATGTGGCAAGTGGAGCTTGTGGATCACGCCTTGGACCATGACGACCTTGTCTATCGCCTTTGCCTCTGCCTCTGGAGTCTGTTCCTCTGGGCTGGTTCGAGACGGGAGCTGGAATTCATTGGGGACAATCCCGGGTGGCATGTAGCATCTTGGCATCCTTGGAGCATAGGTCCTTCCTCGGAAGGGATGCTTCGCTGGAGCTCTTGATGTGGGTGGTCCTCTCAAGTGTGGCATGGCTAACATGAGTGCTTCTTCTTCAGTTAAAAGTCTGCACACATGGTCCACTGTGCTTTGAGCAATAGGGACTTGGAATTGAGATTGCCGGGAGAAATATCAACAACCTCAGATATGCAGATGATACCACTCTAATGGCAGAAAGTGAAGAGGAACTAAAGAGCCTCTTGATGCAGATGAAGAAGGAGAGTGCAAAAACTCAACTTTAAGAAAACTAAGATCATGGCATCCGCCCCTCTAAATTCCCGACAAATAGATGGAGAAGAAATGGAGGTAGTGACAGATTTTATTTTCCTGGACTTCAAGATCACTGCAGATGGGGACTGCAAGAAATTAAAAGACGCTTGCTCCTGGGGAGGAAAGCTATGGCAAATCTAGACAACATACTAAAAAGCAGAGACATCACCCTGCCAACAAAAGTGCGTATAGTCAAGGCTATGGTTTTTCCAGTTGCAATGGATGGCTGTGAAATTTGGACCATAAGGAAGGCTGAGCGCCAAAGAATTGAGGCCTTTGAACTCTGATGCTGGAGAAGACTCCTGCGAGTCCCTTGGACTGCAAGGTGATCAAACCGGTCAGTCCTAGAGGAGATCAACCCTGACTGCTCTTTAGAAGGCCAGATCCTGAAGACTTGAATTCGAACTATATATGTGAAAATAAAAATAAAGTTAAAAATTAATTCTTCTTAAATTGAAAATATGGAAAATTGGGAACATGAGCACGAGGAGTCAAGGGAGATATTGCAAAAGGTACGAGAAGCACCTTTTAAGGGAAACAAAGAAATGGAAGATTGGATAGAATACAAAAAGAAAGAAAGAGAAAAGATAAATGAGAAGCAAGAATATAATGTTGGAAAGAAAATAATTGAAGGAGAGAATATAGATGATCACACTGAGATTAACCGTGATAAAATAAAAATAGAAAGGAGAGAATATTTCTCAAAAAAGAAGAAAAGAGAAGGAAATGGGAAAAAAGTAAGAGGGAGAACTAAAAGGGCAATAAAGTTAAAAATTAGAGAAAAGATGCAGGAAGGAGGATATAATAAATACAAAAAGAAGAAGAGAAAGAAAGAAAAGTGAAAAAAAAAGCACTGAATTGAAAATGAATACAGCAATAGAGAGAGATGGAAGAAGGAGTAGGGAGATTGAAGGAAGGGAGAAGAACAGAAGAAAGGGAGGAGTAGAGGAAGAAAGGAAAGGGGAAAATAAGAGTAGGAGGGAAGGTTAGATGGGGAGAGGAAAGGAGGAGGGGGAGAAAGGGAAGATGAAGTAGAGAAGGAATAGGAGAGGAGGGAAGAAGGAGGTAGGAAGGACAAAAGAAGGGAGGGAGAGGAAGAGAAAGAGAAGAAAGATTGCTGTAAAACAAAAAAAGATGAAATGGAAGAAAGCCATCCCCGAACACGTTTAAATATATTAAGATAAAGAATGAATTAATAAAAAATAAAATTTAAGGAGAATGAATGTGATTAAGAATAGAAAAAATAGAATTTGAGGGTGAAAGAAGATACTGTTTATAAAAAATAAGAATAGAAAAATTAAGAGTTGATTAACAAATATGGACAATGAACACTTTGGCAGAAACCGTAACTAAGTAAATATATATTTGGATATGATGAATTATATACTGTATGATATGACATGGTCAATACTCTGTTTCAAAAATATGTGGGTGTGTATTGGGGGGAAAACCAATAAAACTTGTCAAAAAAAAGAAGAGGAAGAAGAATAGTAATACAGCCTTAGTAAATAGTTTGACAGTGTTGTGGGAATTAGTTGTTTAGCAGAGTGATTATGTGGGGGGAAAAACTCTCCTTGTATCTAGTAGTTCTGGTGTGAAATCAGGAGTGAAATCCAGCAGATTCTGACAGGTTCTGGAGAACCGGTAGTGGAAATTCTGAGTGGTTCGGAGAACCGGCAAATACCACCTCTGGCTGGCCCCAGGAGTGGGGAGGGAATGGGAATTTTGCAGTATCCTTCCCCTGGAATGGAAGAGGTTGCCACTCCCTGGTACAGATTGTTACTGCATCTCCTCCACCGGCCTGACAGATGGCAAAAGAGGAAGACGGCTAGTTTATTTTGGGGGAAGAAGCTCCTGCCTGAGTTGGAGAAGGATTTATTCCAAACGCCTCCCTAGGAACCTGCACTGAACTGCCATCAGTAACTTTACAATGATAATGTTAAACCTCTGGCAGTATTGTTGATCATATAGGACAGATGTTATTTCCCCATATACTCTGGGCTCAGTAGTTCTTAATTCAACTGTGAGATTTTTGTGACCCAATCTTAATCTTACCAGATCTAAGAACCAGCAACTTTAGCTGATCTTGAAAAGCTAAACTGGGTCTGGCTGGGTTAGGGAATAGAGAATAGAGAATATCTAGGCAGAAAGCTGAAAGATACATGGTAACCAAAATAATAACAAAGTGGCTCTGAGCTTCAGTTTGTTTAGCATAAGTGAAGAGAACCTCTGAGACCGTATCTATCTGTATTGTTGATTCAGGTGTTCTTGGTGGCTTTGAAGTAGGAGCCTTGGAAAAGTGTGGAGGGGAATTTTTCTCTCCATTATCATCACATTTTTGGGCAGCCACTCTTATTTTACCTTTTTGAGGCTTGTATGAGAGAGAACTCTCTGTATGCTTTCCGGATAAATATAAGTAAAAGATTTTTTTAAATTTTATTTTGAGACTTCTAAAGAATTGAATTGGATTAAGGCATTCAAGAGCCTGAAGCTCTTTTTTTCTCTCTTTTTTTTTTTATTCGTTCTGGTTTTTATTCGTTCACTCTCCATATTTGTCCCTTTCTGGATCGGGATGCCTTGCACACGGTCACTCATGCCCTAGTTACCTCCCGTATGGACTACTGTAATGCTCTCTACATGGGGCTCCCCTTGAAAAGCACCCGGAGGCTCCAACTGGTCCAGAACGTAGCCACGCGGGTGATTATGGACGCAGCTCATTACACCCATGTAACACCTCTCCTACGCGAGCTGCACTGGCTCCCGGTGGTCTTCTGGGTGCGATTCAAGGTGTTAGTTATCACCTTTAAAGCGCTCCATGGCTTAGGACCTGGGTACCTACGAGACCGTTTTTTGCCACCAATAGCCTCCCACCGACCAGTTCGTTCTCACAGGGAGGGACTACTTAGGGTACCGTCAGTCAAATTATGCCAACTGGCAACTCCCAGGGGGAGGGCCTTCTCTGTGAGGGCTCCAACCCTTTGGAATGAACTGCCCCCGGAGATACGGAATATCCCTGATCTCCGTGCTTTCTGCCGTGCCCTCAAGACCCTGATGTTCCAACAGGCGGGGCTAAACATATGAACATGTGAATGATTTTTTAAATGTGATCTAATTCTGGGTTTTATTTAATTGACCAAACTAAGTAATAATTTTAATTAGCAATTTTATGATGTTTGTGTGTCTATATTTTTCTTGACTGTACACCACCTTGAGTCCTACAGGAGAAAGGTGGTATAGAAATATAATAAATAAATAAATAAATAAATATTGTTCTCTATTGTGGATTTTTGATTTTGGACTTCTATATTTTTATTATTTACTTTTTTTTTCTTTTCTCTCTCTCTCTGATATTTTGTTTTTATATGAATTTTTCCTCCCCCCCCTTTTTTTTTCTTTTTCTTTTTTAATGGAATCGTAGCTGGATTAGGGTTTGGAAGAACCTGAAGAGCTGGCTTTTTTTTTTTTTTTTTTTCCATATTTGATTTTTCGCTTTTTTATTTTTCCTTTTTCCTTTTTTGGTTTCCCTTTTTGTTTCTCTTTTAAATTTTTTCCCCTCTTGGCCTTTACACCAGTGGATTACAATAAAATGAGTAAAAAAGCTGCAATAGTGGGAGCTGCAACCACACCTTCTGCATCTCCATCTGGAGGACAACGCACAAAGGATGGAGCAACAATTACTTAAGACAAATGAGAATGTCCAAAGGATGGAACAACAACTAATAAAGACAGATGAAAAGGTGGTAAGCATCCAACAGGCAATGTCAAAGAGCCTTGATAGTACAGTGGTCTAAAGCATCCTGTTATTAAGACCAGCTGCCTGCAATTACTGCAGGTTCGAATCTCGCCAAGGCTCAAGGTTGACTCAGCCTTCCATCCTTTCTAAGGTAGGTAAATTGAGGACCCGGATTGTGGGGGCAATAAGCTGACTTTGTATAAATATATACAAAAGTATGAAGGCTATTGCTTAACACATTGTAAGCCGCCCTGAGTCTCCGGAGAAGGGCGGCATATAAATCAAATTAAAAAAAAAATGAAGGTAGACTACAAGAGCTTGAGAAGAAGGATGACCAAAAGGGGAAAAAAATGAAAGACTTCGACAATAGACTGAGAGAGGTGGAAAGCGAAAGAAGTGCAGTAGTGGAACTCGAAATGGATAAAGCAGAATTCTATCTCAGATTCCAAAATGTGGAGGAAGAGAAAGGAGAAAATCTTGCAAATGTCATGATTTCTATGCTTGCTGATGCTTTGGAGATATCAAGAGAGGAGATGACATATGGTGCGGACGAGATTTATCGAGTTCACACCAGATACGCTATGCATAATAAATTACCAAGAGAAGTCCATATAAGATTTACTAAGAAATCGATTAAAGCACAAATTCTTCAAGTGGCGAGAGAAAAAACATTGAAATTTAAGGAGAAAGAAGTATGGTCTTGAAACAAATACCAAGGAAAGTGAGAGATGTGAGAAAAGAGATACTAATCCAAAAGGGTGTTAATTTTAGATGGCTGATACCAGAAGAATTGATCTTAACATGGCAGCTTCAAAGATACAGGCTTGACACAATTGATAAAGTGAGAGCTTTTTATGAAGATTTTTTAAAGGAAAAGGAAGTGGCAATGGAAACAGAAACACAAGCTGCACTGATGTCTACAAAACCTACAGAAGAGGAAATGGTAATGATTGAATCAACAGAGGGTGCTGTTGGTGGGATTGTGGAATTCAAAGAACAACGGGAAGTAAGATCAACTAGAGCAATAAAACCTACATATAAAATATGAATATGGATGCAACAAAATTAATTTCAATAAATATAAATGGACTTAATTCAGCTGTGAAAAGAAAGGTTTTCCATAAATTAGAGAAGCTAAAATTCGATATAATTTGTTTGCAAGAAGTTCATATTAAAAAGCAACATGAACAATTATTGGCACAAACTAAACTTGGAAAATTTTGTTCATCATTATCGCAAAACAAAAAGAGAGGCGTTGTTCTATACTTTAAAAATTCAATAAAAGCGGAACAAATATATGCAGATTCAGAAGGTAGAGTTTTGATAGTGGAGATAACTGATAATAATATGAAGATTCTACTAGTTGCAATATATGCACCGTATGAATGTGGGGAATCCATTGGGATTTGCAGGAATACAACAATGGCTCCATAGCTTCTTCTCCCTTTCTCACCCGTGTTCAAAATGCTGCCTGTAGGGAAGGATCTCGTAGGGATTCTGGCTGCAACTCTCAGAGAAGCTCTGTCCCACCCACAGCAGCTCAGTCAACACAGAAGGACATGGGGTTGGGTCAGTGGATGACTTTGTTTCACTTACATCTCCGGAAGAGAAACAAAAGACACAACATCATGATAGGCACAATTCCCACAGTGGCCAAAATTCCGAAAACAATCCACCTTACGCCTCCTAAAAAGAGGAGAAACATGGTTTCTATTAGACAGGTGCTGAGTTCCCTGAAGTGGAGCTGCTGATCAAGGGAAGCCTTTCCCAACCTGCACTGGCCTCCAGGAAGTGCCCCCACCTGGAGGAAGCCCCTCCCCTCCAAAGGTGCAGAAGGCCCAGGGGCTTCAGCCCAGGCAAAGATCAGGTTAAGTCAAACTGAGCCCTCCCTAGTTCACCTGAAGATAAATGGAGGGAGAAGGAAGCACGTGCGGATTGCAACCGTTCGAATATTATAGTTTTGCAAAAAAGAATAGCTCTGACGTAGCTGACATTGATTTTTATCCTGTTGGGCTGACAAAAGCCCAGCCTCCCCTGCTGAAAGGGGCACTGAAGGACCAGAGGCAACTTGTCCCATCAGATAATTCTGCCAGAAAGCAAAACAGTTTCCTATCTCTCAATCTCTTCCATCTCCGTATCGTATCATATTTTCCTACCTCTGTTCTCAAGCGTCCACTTCCAACTGCCCTCTCAATCATCTCTTCTTTACCATCACGAAACACAACCCTACAATTCCCTCCTTTCCCTCTGGAAAGTTTATTTATTTATTTTTTATTAAAAAGTTTTAAAAATTTTTACAAATGTTTTCCCCCCTCCCTCCCCAACCCTCCCCCCCCAACTTCCCAGAGCAAAATACACGGTATAGCATTTAACCATCATATACTAACATATGCTAACTATCTATAGACTCCTATCTCCCTCTTGTACTTTTAACTCCCCTTTTACATGACTAAATTTAAATACTTTCTAAAGACTCTTTATTCATTCATAAAATATTTGAAACTTTTTAATCCCATATTTGTTTTGAATATAGTCAACCCATCTTCTCCATTCCAAAATATATCTTTCATTTGAATGGTCCTTCAAATACGCTGAAATTTTGGCCATCTCTGCTAAGTTCATTACTTTTAGTGTCCATTCTTCAATAGTAGGTAAATTTTAGATGACATAGCCCCAAACCATCCAACATTGATGAACAGCCTACTTCTACCTTTTTAAAAATTTACTTTATTTATAAAGTAAATAAATATATATGCTGCCCATCTCACCAAGACCTAACGTGTCACAGCTGCTCAATCTCTCACCCGTTTCCTCCGTCCAAGCCAACACCAAGGACTCCTAAATTCCCTCCTTTCCCTCTGGAAAGTTTAGATGACAGCAGAAAACCATCCAACATTGGTGAACAACCTACTGCTACATTGATGTGTATTTACTTTATCTATTTAATAAATTTATATGCCACCCATCGGACCAAGAGGTGCCATTTTGTAACTTCTCAAAGTCTCACCTATTTTCTCCTTCAAGGCCAAGACCAGGGGCTCCTGCAAGCCCTCGTGCTCCAGGTGACACCGAAAACGGTCCCTCTCCTTGGGGTCGATCTCAATGCTCAGCCAGATGTAATAGGTCCCATCCGAGTTGGGGGCCACGTTCCTATGGAGGGTCTCATATTTGCAGGCCTCTCCATCCCTGGTCCAGATGGTCTGGATCTCCTTGGGGTAGAAGCCAAAGGCCTGGCAGATGAGGACCTCCAGGCTGTCATCCACTATCTTGTAATTCACCTTCCCCACTGGAGGCTCTGCAGAAACAGCAAAATCTGAGTTCCCGGGATTTAATAGTAGGGGAGTCCTCATTTGGCCGTCCTTTCCCACTGCTCCCTCTCCTCTCCTGGATCTCTGGGACCCTCAAAGATGGAGGTCTTGAACTCATTAGCTTTATTTTTGAAAGGGACACATACCAAAAGTCCTGCTTGGGGGCTGATTTAGTTTTCATATTCCCACATTGAATTTGTTCAAATTCTTGCAGATGTTCCATATGGAAATTCAGAAGAAAATCACCTTTTGGTTCAGCCCCAAACACAGGATGTGAGAATTAGACTTTCTCCTGCTTTGCAAGATTTCCTCATGGAAATGGATCTCAGCCTCCATCTCTTGCTTAATTAGTTTGTTTTTTTCTCTTTGAAAAAATTATTTTAGGCAGCATTGAAGATGAAAATTGTACAACCAGGGCCCATTTGGTCACTCACCTGTCTTCTTCAGAGACTTCTTCTGGTTGGGCAGGTATTTCTGCATCATCTTAATGCACATCTCCTCCAGGTAGACTTTATTCCTCTGGGACTTCCTTGTATCATCCTCCCACATCTCCTTGACCTTCTGGGCCTGGGGCTGAGCTGCCACCCATCTCAGGGTCTCCTTGTCAAAGCTGATGAAGTCCATCCCATTGTAGCCATAGTGCAAAAACCCTCCTTTGCTCCCGTCTTCCCTGAGTTCACAGCCCAAAATCGCCTGCCAGGTGTGAAGCCCTGAAAGAGACCCAGATGGTGAGGGAATAGTCCAAAATTCCTCTCCCCTAAACACTCTACAAGCTGCCATTCAAATGTTTTCTTTCCCCCATCCCACCAGATGAAGATGAAGCTCAAATATTTTGGCCACCAGAGCAGAAGAGAGGACTCCTTGGGAAAGACCTGATTGTCAGCGTTCCAGAAAAACCCCAACTCCAAGTAAAGACGTAGAAGCAAGCATTTTCCAAAGTTCTCTTTACTAGAATAGGCAAACTGGCACATCTGAGAAAACCCGAACCTGAAAAGCCTGGGTTTTCCCTCAGTAAGTCAAAACCCCCAAAACCATCCCCTTACTCCCCAGTCGATCACATACTCCAATCAACATCCGTTCCATCTCGACCCAGTCCCCTGACCGCTCCTTCTCCAGATGCTGGATCACCCTGACCTTGACCGACAGGAAGAATGCTATTATGTCTAAAGACAACCCCTCTCCTAAATCCCCCTCCTACTTTTCCACACTCGAGAAGGTGGCAGCATTGGAGCTTCCGGCCTAATATGGCTTCCAAAGCTGACACTGATATTGGGAAAGGAGAAGGGGACAGCAGAGGATGAGATGGTTAGACAGGCTCATTGACACAGTGAACATAACTCGGGGAAACAGTGGAGGATGGGGGGGGAGGGGCTGGTGTGCTGTGGTTCATGAGGTTGTGAAAAGTTGGACACGATTTAGCAAGTGAACAGCAACCCACCAAGAGAGGGAAAATGGATCCCCTCTTTCTTTTAATGGGGGGGGGCGGAATCTTTGCTGTGATCAGTGACTGCACTGATTTTGGGCTGGGGCCAGATCATGAAGACCATGAGAGAGATCTTGGAGGGGGGGGGAAGGTGCTTTATTTCCTTTACAAGAAAGGATCTCTCACCCTTACGCCCTTTGCAGCCATTGGTGGTCAAACGAGATTTTCCTTTCCAAGTCATGTCACCCATCCAAGCCTCCAGGCACCCACTGTCTATTCTTTGCCTGCTTTGGAGGTTCTCAAGTCATCCAGGTCAGGGTTGCCCCAAAGCTGCTTTTTCTGAAACTTTGGGACCTTTGGAAAAAGCACCTTTGGGATTTTGCCTGCTTCCCTCTTCTGATGATTACGGTGTCAAGAGGCACAAAGGGAGATTAGAGGGAGAATTTGGGGCTTGAAGGCAAATCTGCCTCTGCTTACCTGCAGTCTGGTGGCCGAGATTGGATAGCCAGTGCAGGTCAGCCCTGAACTCCCTTTCAAGGACCACCAGGTTCTTCATCTCCTCTGCTTCCAACCAGGGCACCAGAAGCTCCATCCTGCTGGTGTGATGGTGGTTTCGAGCGATGGGCTGATCGTCCAGGAGGATCATAGAGAGGAACTGGGGTAACTCCCGCCTGGATTCTGACACCCTCAGATAGGAATAGTGCAGGGAGTGCCTGGGGGAGCCTGGAAAGAGAACAGGGTGAAGGGTAGAATTGAGGAGGGGGCTCTGCAGCTCCGGCTCCTCCCTGGTGAGGGGGACCTCTGGGTTCACACAGCTGCTTGTGGAGCTGACCCCCACCTGACCCTACACACTGAAAGCCAAATCTGGCTCTAGGTTCTGCCTCAGTTTACCTTCCCAATAAGCAACTGAGTCGGAAGATCTGTCAGGTTTGCCTCCTTTCAGTACTCAAAACCCCCGACTCCATTTTCATAGAGAGAGGTACTTTTGCTGAGGATGAACTGAATGCAACCAAAGAAAATCAAGGTCTGAGGCAACAGGGGTGAACATCACATATAGAAAGCATCCTTAAAACCCTCCCCCCCCCCAATGGCCCAGTCGGGATTATCCAATCCACATCCGCCCAAGGGGTCTTGTGGGGTGCAGCTTCCGATGGCTCACTTCCCCTCCCAACTATCCAGACAGTTCCCCCTCCCCCCCCCCCGTTTCAATGGCAGCCATAGCAAGCAAGTACTATAAAAGCGGAGGCTGACAAGATCACTTAAAGGAAGCTTATTAGGGGACCCTGATAAAGTGGGGTCTCTCTATGCAAAAGGGAGAGAGGACTTGAGCCCCCCGTTTCCCCCCCCTTTTATAGTTGACACAACAAAGAGGAAAGCTGATTGGACAGAATAAAAGCAACCTCCCCTTTGCATAGGAAATCAATTACACGTAGTCAAACATGTTACATATTTGCGCTGTTAGATCAGGTGCAGGAAAAGAAGACGCGACCAGCTCAGGTCCATTCAGTACCTTTTATTGAGTAGGAATAGACTGGCGCTGCGCTGCCGGAGCTCTCCTTATATTCGCTCCGGCAGTCGCACCGCCCCCTGACAGCTATTTGAATTTCCCGCTGGTGGATTTGGCCAATCCCTGGCGGATGTGCTTAAAAGGACATAACATGCACATCCCACAATATCACACATGTTCCATGTTCCTTAAAATGAGGTCTGAGGTCAGAAGGGGTGTCATTGTAAGGGAAAAGGTGGTTTAGAGTTGATGAAAGAGATAAACCAGATCCCAAGTTGTACTAACAAACTTTTCTTCTCTGGAGTTAGTCTCCAGCTTTTTTACCAGTTTAGGAATGGTGAAAGCTCATAAACGGGACCATCATTTTAAAAGAGAGGAAATAAAGCAAATGAAGATACAAGGTAACTATGTTAGTTTTAATTTAATTTAATTTAATTTCGAATTTATATACCGCCCTTCTCCCTGAGGACTCAGGGCGGTGTACAGCCAAGATAAAAAACATAGAATACAAATATTAAAACATTTAAAAATATATATAAAATTTGGCCCAAAAAATTAAAAATCGCAGACTAATTAAAAGGATTTACAAAATTTTAAAAATTTCTTCTTAAGCCAACCCGGCTTGCTGAAAAAGATAGGTTTTCAGGGAACGACGGAAGGCATTGAGGTCCTGGATTCTTCTTATCTCCGGGGGCAACTGATTCCAGAGGGTGGGAGCCCCCACAGAGAAAGCCCTCCCCCTGGGGGCCACCAGCCTACATTGTTTGGCTGATGGCACCCTGAGGAGGCCCTCTCTGTGGGAGCGCACGGGTCGATGGGAGGTCATCGGTAGCAGCAGGCGGTCTCGGAGATAGCTAGGCCCGATGCCATGGAGCGCTTTAAAGGTGATAACCAACACCTTGAAGCGCACCCGGAAGACCACCGGGAGCCAGTGCAGCTCGCGCAGGAGTGGTGTTACATGGGAGCGCCATGTTGCTCCCATCACTACCCGCGCTGCTGCATTCTGGACCAGCTGGAGCCTCCGGGTGCTCTTCAAGGGGAGCCCCATGTAGAGAGCGTTACAGTAGTCAAGGCGAGAGGTGACGAGGGCGTGAGTGACTGTGCACAGGGAATCCCGATCAAGAAAGGGCCGCAACTGGCGAATCAGGCGAACCTGATAAAAGGTCCCCCTGGTAACAGCCGTCAGATGTTCCTCCAAAGACAGCTGCCTATCCAGGAGGACTCCCAGATTGCGAGCCCTTTCAGTGGGGGCCAAAGACTCGCCCCCAATAGTCAGTGATGGAGTCAACTGACTATATCGGGATGCCGGGAGCCACAGCCACTCAGTCTTGGAAGGGTTGAGCCTGAGCCTGTTCCTCCCCATCCAGATCCGCACAGCCTCCAGGCACTGGGACATCACTTCAAGGGCATCGTTGGGGTGGCCTGGGGTGGAGATGTACAGCTGGGTGTCATCAGCGTACTGGTGGTATCTCACCCCAAAGCCACCAATAAGAAAACCCATGTCCTTTGCCCCTCAGTGCCCACTGCCCGGAGGACCAGCAGGGCAGAAGCTGCCTGTAGCTTCACAGCAGAGTACGGAGTATGGAGACTTCCAGGGCTGGGAAGCTCCACCACACGCAGAAAGACAAACTCATCCCGAGTTAGATACAGATACGGATTAACAGCGGAAAGGAGGAGATTCCTCCACCCCCGGGTTTTCACGCATCCTGTGAACGCAACCTGAGGGTATTGGCCAAGTGGGGCCCACGGGCAGAGCCGCCACCTCCTCAGTCCTTCAAGGCTGAGCCTTGGTAGTACAGTGGTCTAAAGCACCCTGTTATTAAGAACAGCTGCCTGCAATTACTGCAGGTTCGAATCTCGCCAAGGCTCAAGGTTGACTCAGCCTTCCATCCTTTCTAAGGTAGGTAAATTGAGGACCCAGTTTGTGGGGGCAATAAACTGACTTTGTATAAATATACAAAAGGATGAAGGCTATTGCTTAACGCATTGTAAGCCGCCCTGAGTCTCCCGAGAAGGGCGGCATATAAATCAAATTTTAAAAAAAAGGCGGCGTCCACATGTTCCCCATCTCATCCGGTAGAGGCGTCGGGGTTTGGGCTCTACGGGTTGCTAGTCTCAAGGCTGGGGATGTTGGGATTTGGAGTCCCTCTACAGAGCGGGCCGGCCCAGCGACTCCAGAGGGGAGGAGGGGACGGATCCATCCCCACAGCCGCCTCTCCAGCTGTGTCAGGCTTGGAAGACGATGGCCAGGAGAGGGACGTGCCGAGGCTGCCTCGCTGCTGCCCAGCCTCCCCTTCCTTCCTCCGCGCTCAGGAAGGCCGGAGGGGGAGAGGCGGAGAGGGGCAGCGCTGCTTCCCAATGCGGAGGGGAAGGGAAAGTGAAAGTGAAGGGAAAGGGAGCCTCCCAGGGGCTGAAGGGGGGAGAGAGACCCCCCCACCCCCGCCTGCCTTTCCGCCCCGTCGCCCCTCCTTCCAAAAACTCACCGCAGCGGCCCCCCGGCACCACGGAGCCCAGCAGTCCCCAGAGGAGCAAGAGGGGCGCCCGTCGCAGCAGCATCGCCCCCTGGCCAGGCGCCCCTTCGTCCCTACGACCCAAGAGACCAGCATCCCCGACAGGGACAGCGACCGTGGCTTCCTCCCCCCCCCCCCCGCCCCAAACTCCGCTCAAGGTCTCCGCCTCGCCCGCCCGGGTAGGCGGGGGAGGCGGGGGATCCTTCAGGGAGGAGGCGGGGGATCCTTTGCCCCCGCCTCTGAGGTCCGCCAATAGCAGGGCCGCTCCCCCGCTCCCCCCCCCCCCCCGCGCCCCATTTCCCCTGAAGTTTCCACCCACACTAAGTCCGCGGATCCGCCACGGAGGAAAGGAAACGGCGCTGCTCTCTGCACATCCTCCGGCACTCTGGAAGGTCCGAGAGGCTGACCTCGCCCTCAACACGCAGAGACCCCCCCTCCCCCCTTAAAGTTCTCACCAGCCAGGTTCAGCATGCAAAGGACCGGATGGCGCCTGGTGCGTGAACGCAGAATGACAGAGCTGGAAGGGACCCTGGAGGTCTTCCAGTCTCACCCCTGCTCAAGCAGGAGACCCTATTCCGTTCCAGACAAGTGGCAGTCCAGCCTCTTCTTAAAAGCCTCCAGTGATGGAGCACCCGAAACTTCTTTTCATACATAGGAAACGTTTTCCTTTTCTATATCCAGTTTAATGGAAAGAAGGACGAGGGGAGACATGATAGCAGTGTCCCGATAGCTCAGGGGCTGCTACAAAGAAGAGGCAGCCAAGCTCTTCTCCAAAGAAGGCAGGACAAGAAGCAATGGAGGGAAACTAACCAAGGAGAAAAGCACCCTAGAACTAAAGAGAA
This sequence comes from Pituophis catenifer annectens, assembly GCF_029215685.1. NCBI lineage: Eukaryota > Metazoa > Chordata > Lepidosauria > Squamata > Colubridae > Pituophis > Pituophis catenifer. The sequence continues at coordinate 13,492,448 of NW_027256882.1, read as the reverse complement.
ATTGCCTGAGAGTGAGGACAATTAATCAGAGGAACGACTTGCCTCCAGAGGTTGTGAATGCTCCAACAAGTGGCCAGGACAGACGGTCTCTGACTTCCTTGTAACCCCTAGGCAAATAGGGTCTCCTTGGCTCTGTGGATGTCAGCTTGGATGTCAGAGCTTGGATCCTCAGAGACATTTAAAAGAAAAAAAAACTTTTTTTCTTTTAAATGGCTCTGACGATCCAAGCTGAGTTGCCTGATTGTCAGAAGCTTCTAAGAGAATTTTTTTCTGCAACCTCTTCAAGCTTGGATCGTCAAGAGGAGGAGGGGAAGGAGAGGAAAAGACAGGAGGAGGGGGAGAAGAGAGGAGGAGGGGGAAGAAGAGAAGGAGAGAGGAGGAGAAGGGGAGGAAAAAGGAGGAGGAGGGGAGGAAGAGAGGAGAGGAAGAGAAGGGGAGGAAGAGAGATGAGGGGGGAGAAGAGAGGAGAAGAGAGGAGGAGGAGGAAGAGGGGGGAAAGAGAGAGGAGAAGGAGAGAGGAGGAGAGGGGGAGGAAAAAGGAGGGGAGGAGAGGAAGAGAAGGGGAGGAAGAGAGAAGGAGAGGGGGAGGAAAAAGGAGGAGGAGGGGAGGAAGAGAGGAGAGGAAGAGAAGGGGAGGAAGAGAGAGGAGGAAGGGGAAAAGACTGAGGCAGGTTATCTGTTTCCCACCCCCAAGGCAAGGAGGCTAATTGGGGAAGAGGCTTAGACTCTTCTCTGCATTGAAATCTGTCCCCACCCAGCCCAGAAGTCCTCCTGGTTGAAATCCTGTGGCCAGGGATCCCTTTGCCCAGATTTGGCTGCTACCCTATGTGCCCTCCCTTTTTTGAGGGAGAGCCCCAGTTCCATGCTCCACACTCTTGTGATTCCCCCAGGTTAGATTACTGCCGTGTGCTCTCCCTTGGGCTTCCCTGTGTAGAAAGTTAGCTCCCACCCCTCTCCTAGAAATATTTTCAAAAATATTAAGAAGGCAGAATATTATATTTTTCCTAAAAGAGAAATGGAAATCTTAAGGGGGACAGAAACTCAGGCCCAGCTCCTTGCCCCCAGCAGATATTTGACTATCCTATCTACAAGACAAAAGATCTTCATCTTCAGGGTGATGGGATTAAGACATGACCCTCCAGGACATAATCTATCAGCAGAGCTCACCACATGGCACAACCACCTGGAGACATTGCATCACCCTCCAAGTTTCAACCAAACCTGGGAGCTCAGACAGTTAGCTATGACCCCTGCATAACCCCATGGGAGTCTGACAGCAACCAATAGAATACATGCCCTTGCCCCAGGAACAGGAAGCTCAAGGGCAAGACCCAAGAGAGGGTATAAATAACCCTCACTCTTCACTCCATGTGGTCAGCTGCCCAGGACCATGTCCTTGATTGTTCTGCTCCATTAAACCATCTCTCCTATCAGCCTCCATGTTTCCAATGTCTTCCTCCCCACTTGGAACTGAACCAGATGGATATTTCTTCCAACACCTGGAAAACTCTGCAGAAACTGCAACCGTACAAAAAAAGCATCCCACATAGAAGCTTGTCAGAGTATATACATTAACTGGAATAGGATATGGTAACAAAGTCAGCCATTGAGGGCTATTTGGGAGCTGAGACAGACTGGAGCCAAGGCGTGTCTTAGTCTGCAGCTTCTGAGTCTGTGCGGAGAAAAATGAGTCTAGTCTCTCTGCTGTACTCTGTGTGTGTGGGAACATGTCTGCTGATCTGAGCTGAAGAATCAACTGTTGGTATTGTAATTATACTTTATGTGTTATTATGAATATAAAGAAGTTAATGAATCCAGCTGATTCAGTTATCTGTGTGTGCTTCTGGATTTGATTTTTGCAAGAAACTCTGATAAAGCTGGCATGAGACGGTGCAGCAACGTTGCTTCCTGCATTGGGGAGGGGGTTGCATAGCCTGCAATGGGGTCCTGAGTGCAATTCCAGGTGCTGCTTGGAACTTAGAAAAACACCCTGGTCAAGAAGCTCTTGGTAGTACAGTGGTCTAAGGCACCCTGTTATTAAGCTGGTTATTAAGACCAGCTGTCTGCAATTACTGCAGGTTCGAATCTCGCCAAGGCTCAAGGTTGACTCAGCCTTCCATCCTTTCTAAGGTAGGTAAATTGAGGACCCAGTTGTGGGGGCAATAAGCTGACTTTGTATAAATATACAAAAGGATGAAGGCTATTGCTGAGCACATTGTAAGCTGCCCTGAGTCTCCGGAGAGGGGTGGCATATAAATCAAATTAAAAAAAAAAAAAGAAGGTCCACAGGGCCATCCCTCCAATGGACTCTGCCTGGGGTTTTCTGTTCTGCCTGTGAGTACAGGAGAGCAGAGGCCCAGAAATGGTGGTATCCAACAGCCCTCTGACAAAATTCCCCCAAGATCTTATAAGCCCTTCCAGCCATCTTCCCAGAAGCTGTTCAACAATACAGTTTCTATTCTCAGAATAGAAATGAAATGAAATGAAGATAAAATGTGTAAAAATTTGTTTTTTTTTTTCCTTAGTGGAAAAGAAACATCTGTCATATATTGATATCTTGAAGAGTTTGTGAGCACGAAAAGATTTTAACCGACCGAAACACTGTCTGTAATTGTTTGAAAGGATGATGCTTTTATGTTGTTTTTTTGTTTGAAAAAATAAAAAAAATAAAATCTTTTTTTAAAAAAACAATACAGTTTCTATTCTCAGGATTCGTTCAAATCTACAGTTTCTATTCTCAGAAGCTCCGGAAATGAACATCTGTGGTTTCTCTCCATCTGTTGAACTTTTCATTGCTGTTCAGGCCTCACTTGGTGGTTTCACTATCTGAACACTCTCACCCACACACACACCCACTAGAGCTGCTGGGGAAAAGAAAGAAGGTAGCTCAAGACACCGAGGGCCTGAAGCGAAGGACACAAGGACGTTTTGCATTCACTCTCCAGCATTGAAAGAATCTTTTTCCTCCCGCTCCAATTTTGGTATAAGTTGCATTTGCTGACAGTCATCCAGTAGCCCTATTGAGGGAGACCCAATCCCTTCTGGTTATGGAAGAACCCTCAGAACATCTGTTGGGCCACTATGAGGATTGCTGAGCCTCTCTGGTTATCGCTCAGACAGACTCTGACCTTAACTGGGACTGAATAGGAGAGGCCGAGGTGCCTGTGGCATTGTCTGTTGGAGTTGTCTCGGTGCATTGGAGCCGGTGACTCTTGAGGAAGTGGACGGGGCCTCCTGTGCTGTCACTTTAATCACCTGCTTATTGGATCCCGACGTCTCCTGGGTTGTAAAAGCAGCCAGGGAGGTGTTGTGGCCCGCCAGCGGCCTGTGCGGATTGTGGCTGATCCCGACGACGACGAGGCTGATGTGGGGTCGCGCCAGCAGCCTGCACAGCCGGCGCTCGCGTCAGACAGCGAGGAGGCTGAGGAGGATGTGGTGCCAGAGGCAGAGACTCAGCCTGGGCCTTCAGAACCTCCAGAGGCTCCTTCAAGTGGAGAGAGCGAAGTGGAGGAGCCTCTCCTCAATGCTCGAGCACGCAGGGCTGCCAAAAGGCAGGAGTGGCTACTCAGGAGGAGGAGGTCTACTCGAGAGTAAGGTTTGAGGATAATTGGCCACTCCCTTAGCCTATTTAAGTCGCATGCAGTTAGTAATTTTTGGCTGGAAACAACGTTCCAGTTGTTATTACAGAGCATTTTTGAAGAGTGAGTGTCTTATCGTATCTTGTTTTCTGGGCTGGTTGCCAACCTTTGCGAGACTTTGTTTATTCTTGGTACGTTATAACTTTGATAAGGACCGTTGGTGTGTGTCACAATCCTTGGGAATCTGGAGCTGGGGCAGAACAGGTGGTGAATCTGTGTATGGGTCCATGTCAAAGTGTTGGCCTCTCTGACAGAGGGGAGGATGCCCCCAATATTGAAAGAGGCAGTGGTACACCCTCCCCTCTCGGAATAAATAGTTTTCAATAACTATCAACCAGAGGTGGGTTTCAGCAGGTTCTAACCAGTTCTGGAGAACCGGTAGCGGAAATTTTGAGTAGTTCGGAGAACCGGTAGTAAAAATCCTGACTGGCCCCACCCCCATCTATTCTCTGCCTCCCAAGTCCCAGTTGATTGGGAGGAAATGGGGATTTTGCAGTAACCTTCCCCTGGATTGGGGAGGGAATGGAGATTTTACAGTATCCTTCCCCTGCCATGCCCACCAAGCCACGCCCACCAAGCCATGCCACACCCACTAAGCCACACCCACAGAACCAGTAGTAAAAAATTGTTGAAACCCACCACTGCTATCAACCAATCTCTAACTTTTCCCTTTTGGGGAAGGAGGTTGAGAAGGTGGTTGGTTAGCAATTGATGAGAATCTGAGAGGGTGAGAGAAATAGAATTATTCCTGTAAGCCTTAGTGACTCCATATTTACTTCCCATGACCTCAGCTAACCAGCTGTGTAAGACATTAAGATAGGGAATTATGTATGCCACCTTTTGTGAGCTGTTGGACAGTATTACTTGGTCTGTTGTGTGGATGTTTGGGTGGTTTAGGGGTGGGGAATTGTGGTGGGTGGGAGTGTGTTTGAGGATTATGTGTGTGGGGCCTGGTTTTCGGGTGTCAACTAAATTTCATTGTATGTGTATAGTGTGTATACACATACAGTGACAATAAAGTTTATTTATTTATTTATTTATTTATTTTCTGGGAAAAATAAAGCCATAAACTTGATTAGTACGTTACAAGTCAGGTCAGGCTGACCGAAGCTACTTCAATAGTAGAAGGAAGGAAGCGGACATGTTCTGATTAATTGTATTGTTAAGAAGACATGTGGTAAAGGTATTTCCATAGGGGATTTCTGATTCGGGAATGCATTGCAGAATAGCCAAAAACTTATGTAACATCCGATAAACCAATGGTAAGTGGGGGCGTTTTAATTGTTTTGCTGATTGTTTGAAAATGTATTTAAGCCATGTATTCAGACCTATATAACGTTCTCTCTCTTTTCTTGGAGAACCCTTTTGCAAAAAGCTTATGATATATCTCTAAAATAAAGCTGCTTTTTATTGTTCGCGGGCCCCTCGTTTTTCTCTGAGAGGTTTATTTTTTTTAAAAAAAATCTCACAGAGGGACTGAATGATCTACAACTTTTTGTGAAAAATGGACAAATAGCCCTTTGGACTACCAGAGTCCACAGAAGGATAGCAGGCCCTAAAAAGCTACATGAACCAAAGTTTTAGATAGAAAGATTTCAACTATTTGTAATCCTGCTGAGCCGTTGCTGTGAAAGGTGGTTTTTGCAAAGTATAAGTATAAGAGTATAAGACACCCCGAACTATAAGATGCAGCTACCTTTTTTGGTGAGGAAAAGAAGAAAAAAAAATCTGCCTCTGCCTCTGCCTCCCAGCAATTTTGCCTCCTTGCAGCAAACAGCAAACTGCCTGCTTTACTTTAATTTTCATTTTCAGCATAGCTTGATTAGCATAAGGAAAAAAAAAAATCTGCTCCTGCAATTTAACTCCTTGGAGCAAGCAGCAGAGCCCTGTGCAAAACAGCTGAGAGCAAAACAGCTGAGAGTCGGGAGGCCGATCCAATCAACTTGTGCTAATTAGGCTGTGCCGAAGCTGAAAGGAGCTGTTTTTTTCTTGCTGTTTGCTGCAAGGAGGTAACTGCTGGGAAGCAGAGGCCAAAGGGTGGGGGCCAGTGGGTGGGTGGGAGCTACATTCGGTGTATAAGACGCACCTAAATTTTCACCCCCTTTTGGGGGGGGGAAAGGTGCATCTTATACTCTGAAAAATACGGTACGTGGTTTTGAGATATATTTGGACATAGAAGGATGAAACCTTACACACGGTCATTCACGCCCTTGTCACTTCCCGTCTCGACTACTGTAACGCTCTCTACATGGGGCTCCCCGGAGGCTCCAACTGGTCCAGAACGCGGCCGCATGAGTGGTTATGGGAGCGACCCATCGCTCCCATGTAACACCTCTCTTGCGCGAGCTGCACTGGCTCCCAGTGGTCTTCCGGGTGCGTTTCAAGGAGCTAGTCACCATCTTCAAAGCGCTCCATGGCTTAGGACTGGGATACTTACAGGACCGCCTTCTGACACCACATGCCTCCCACTGCCCGATACACTCTCACAGAGAGGGCCTCCTCAGGGTGCCGTCGGCCAAACAATGTCGGATGGCGACCCCCAGGGGGAGAGCCTTCTCTGTGGGGGCTCCTGCCCTATGGAATGAGCTGCCCCCGGACATAAGGAGGATCCCCGACCTCCGTATCTTCCGTCGTGCTCTGAAGACTTTATTGTTCCAGCAAGCCGGCCTGACCGAATGAATTAACTTAAGTAGGTTTTAAATGGTTTTAAAGAGGTTTTAGCTAGGGGTTTTAATGACGGCCAATGCTTTAATGATTTTAAATGGTTTTTAATTTTTGTGCTGGTATTATTTTATCATGGCTGTACATCGCTCTGAGTCCTTCGGGAGAAGGGCGGTATAGAAATGTAATAAATAATAATAAATAATAAACCATGAGAAATAAGGAACTGAAAGTAGCCACGTGGTTTTGAGATATATTTGGACATAGAAGGATGAAACGGTGAGAAATAAGGAACTGAAAGTAGCCGATGGATAGCGGTTTGCGATGTACATGGGTATATGTGGAGACTGTTTGTCAACAAGAACAAACAAGGAAGTAAGTTGTGAAATGCGTGCAGAAAAGTATAAAAGGAATGTGTTGGGATGAGTTCAGGACTACTCCTTGCTGGATTCAGCTGTGTCAATGGACCTCATTGCAATGGGCAATTGATATAAGTTGTGTTATGATGTCTCTTCATGTTCCAAATTGCTCATGAAATAAACCTCTGAATCTTAAAGTAAGAATTATTGTTTGTGTTGCTGTCTTCTTGTTTCTTTTATTGGAATATTTTTATGACATTCTGAAGTCAAGCTGTTCCATTGGTTAATTGTCCTCACTGTTAGGAAATTCCTCCCTAATTCCAGCTTGCTTTTTTTTTTTTTTTTAATTTGATTTATATGCCGCCCTTCTCCGAAGACTCAGGGCGGCTTACAATGTGCTCAGCAATAGCCTTCATCCTTTTGTATATTTATACAAAGTCAGCTTATTGCCCCCACAAACTGGGTCCTCATTTCACCTACCTTAGAAAGGATGGAAGGCTGAGTCAGCCTTGAGCCTGGTGAGATTCAAATTTACAGTAATTGCAGGCAGCTGGTCTTAATAACCAGCTTAATAACAGGGTGCCTTAAACCCCTGTACTACCAAGGCTCTCTCCTTGATTCATTTCCATCCATTGTTTCTTGTCCTGTCTTCTGATGCTTTGGAAAATAAATTGACCCCCTCATCTTTGTTGTAGCCCCTCAAATATTGGAACACAGTTATCATGTCATCCCTAATCCTTCTTTTCTCTAGACTGGCCAAATCCATAAGTTCTTCATACGTTTTTGTCTCCAGGCTTTTAATCATCTTAGTTGCTCTTTTTTGCACTTTTCCCAAAGTCTCAACATCGTTTTTGTAATCTGGTGACCAAGACTGGAGGCCGTATTCCAGGTGTTGCTTTTTGAAGTGGTACTAATACTTCATGTGATTTTGATTCTATGCCTCTTTTAATACAACCAAGGATGGGATTCGCTTTTTTGGCTGCTGCCACAAGTTCCTTCCTTTAAACCCAAGGAAGAAGACCCAGCATCCTGAAAGTTTTGAAATAGATATTTTGAAGGATGAATTCAAGAGTTAGAAATAATTTAACTCAATGGATTAATAGTATTTTTAAGGTTATATTTTGAAGAATATTCTATTGAAGTGTTGTTTTTTTTAAAAAAAACTTCCTGAAGTATTAAAATGCTTAATTTAAAATTGAATGGATATAAAATAATATTTTTTTCTTCTTCTTAAAAGATATGCTTTAAAGAAAGTTTTATAATGTTTAAATTAGAATTCTAAAAGGGGAGGCTGATGAACAATTTTTAAAAGAGGAGTTAAAGAGTGTGAGGGGGTTTTGAATCTTGTAGTAAGTTAGTATATTTTAGCTTATGTTTGTTTAATGCTATACCCTGTTTTTGCTCTGGGAAGTCGGGGGTGGGGGTGGGGAAGGGGGGGTTGAAGGTTGTGTGGGGATAAAATGGTTGTCTAATTTTTAATAAAATTAAAAGATAGTTTAATAAATAAATGTATTATTAATAAATGTATTAATAGAGAAGTAAGAAAAGTGGGGGAAATGTTATAATAAAGGAAATGATCACTTCCCGCCTGGACTACTGCAATGCTCTCTACATGGGGCTCCCCTTGGGGTGCACCCGGAGGCTGCAGTTAGTCCAGAATGTGGCCATGCGGGGGATTATGGGAGCGACAGGGCGCTCACATATGACACCTCTCCTGCGCGAGCTGCACTGGCTTCCTGTGGTTTTCCGGGTGCGCTTCAAGGTGTTGGTGACCACCTTTAAAGCGCTCCATGGCTTAGGGCCAGAGTATTTACGAGACCGCCTTCTGCTGCCAATAGCCTCCCAACGACCGGTTCACTTGCACAGAGAGGGCCTTTTCAGGGTGCCGTCGGCCAGACAGTGCCGGCTGGCAATCCCCAGGGGGAGAGCCTTCTCTGTGGCAGCACCCGCCCTCTGGAATGACCTACCCCCTGAGATACGCACGATATCAGACCTCCGGACTTTTTGTCGGGCCCTGAAAACACACCTATTCCATCTAGCCGGGCTGGCTTGATCCCATCCTCTCAGTTTTTAATTTGAATTCGGTTTTAATTGGGTTGTCTTAAATCTTGGGCCGAAATTATTTAATTGTTTTTTAAACTGTTTTTAAATTTTATATGCAATGTTTTATCTCGGCTGTACACCACCTTGAGTCCCACAGGAGAAGGGCGGTATAGAAATAAAATTAATTAATTAATTAATTAATTAATTAATTAATTAATTAATTAAATAAATAAATAAATAAATAAATAAATAAATAAATAAATAATATTAGGATATGATAAATATTGGAAGAGCAAAAAGAAGACACAAGAGATGTATTTAGAAGATATATTGACTGATTGATTATGTATTGTTTGTTTGTTTATAAAATAAAAAAAACTTTTTGAAAATTTTTTTAGAAAAAATAACCCTAAAATTGACTAAAGGATTGGAAAGAGATAAATAGATCCTTTTTTTTCAATGCTAAAGAAAAACAAAAGAGAAATTGGAATTTACGCTCTGCAATGGAAGTGTTATACTAAAAGTATGGGGGGGGGAGAACGTATTGTATAATTTGGACTGGACTTTAAGACTGATTTGGCATTTTTAAAGTAACGAAAAGAGAAACTAATAAAGACTGTTGATGTGGATTGAAACAAAATGGATACTTTGTTAGACTGCTGATTGGAACTGTGGATTGAAGAGAGACATCTTCAGGAGAAACAAGAATATTGCAATTTGGAACTTTTATTTTGGAAAACTGAACTTTAACAGTGATAGCAGCCATGAGAACTTTTGGGGATGATTTCTTTGTATTCAAGCAGTTTGACTTTGAAAAAAAAAAAAAGGATATAACAAAACTTTAAATTGGAATAAATATCAACCTGGAAAGAACAAAATGGTGCAGGAAATTAGAGAAATGATGAAAATGATGTACTCACCATGGAAAACAGAAATAAGGGAAATAATTACAATGTTACATGGAGAACTGAAACCTGAGGATTCAAAAACTGTGATAGAGCATACTGACAAGGAAATAACGACGGAGAAGCAAGATATAGAGACTGAGAATAAAGAAGAAGATAAAGACAATGAGATTGATTATGGAAAATTAAATGATTATGTGGATAGTAACAATAAAAAGGAGGCTGTTAGAGATTACATTGGGATTAACAATGAAAAAAACCCAGAAAGGATGGAAAGAGACAAAGGAGGAAAGAAGGGTGGAATAGAAAGAATATAAAAAAATTAAATGATTACACTGGGATTAAAAGTGGAAAGACAAGAAAGAGAGAAAAAGGGGGGAAACAACAGGGAATATAGGGCAAAACAGGAGAGTTCAAGATTTTAAAGCACAAAAGAAAAAAGAGGAAAGAAAAAGGCAAAAATAAAAATAGAAAAGGAGAAAGAAATGAAAGAGGAATATGTTATATATACTTAGAATTGAAATATGAATTGAAAGAAATAATGGTAAATCAAATGAATGCATAAATGAATTGAATAATAATTGGAATAGTTCTAATTGCATTTTTGGAATCTAGATAAATATATGTAATTGTGTATGGTGATGAAAGCAGAAATGACTAAATTGTGGTTTAGAGGAATTTATGGGGAAAATTATTTGCCTTATGTAAAGAGAAAAGATGGCTATATAATTAATTGATTTGTTAAGAAATTGGATTGTATGGAACTTGTAATAATTGAAATATTCATGTTTATAATAATTGGAATATTTTGAAAATAAATGAGGGAAGTTGTAATAATTGGAATATTTTTATGCTTGACAAAATAATTGAGAACTAGAGAACTTTGCAGAGGGTCTATCCCTCTCTAACGGAGAGAAAGACAAAAAGAAATCAACTCACTTGGGTTATATACAGTCTTCAAAATACATCAGAATACATCAGAATACACGTAAGTAATGTCCCTTGGGTATCAGTTTCAGATCTTATATAACATATGTAGTACATGTTTTCACCCTGGAAATCCCCCAATTTCCCAACAGAAATACCCCTTAAAAACATCAAGTGCGCACTTTCCTTTTCCTAGAACAGACAAACCCCAAAACAATCTCATTTCGGTACTTTTCCAGAGCATCAGTTTCCGCAAAAACAGCTTCATGATACATATTTCCAGCAAGGCAAGCATTTCAGAAAATCCTTATTATGTTCTTTTTGCCCAGCTATATAATCAGGTTATACAAGATAAAATAAGGCACTTAAAATGGCGTAACTCAGGTTATACTTTTACAGGAATAATTCTTATATTTCTCACAATCCCCACTTCTCCTCTTTACCAGTTTATTCCTGTAAATTATGTAATGTCCTGCAGCATTATAGAAACTTCTCTTCTGCCCAAACCACCCCTTGTTTCACCAAATAGCTTCTTCTGTTTCTTCTTACTGCAGCAGCACTACCACCAAAGCTTCCAACAACTACAACATACAGGTACACATTTAATACAAAGACATGAAATAAGGCCTATAACTATAATGAGTATGATTCCCATAAACAATTCCTTTAACCATCCAAAACTGGGTAACCCTGAGGTTAATGAATCCCAGACTCCTCTAAAAGCTGTATTTTCAGATACATGAGTTAAATGGGTAGTAATATTATGTAATGATCTTAGCTTAGACTCAATAAATTGGGAATTATCGGATATATTGAAACAACAAAGGCCCTGGAATTCCTCGCATCCATGATCCATCCTCAATAACATATACTCTATAGCTACTCTATTTTGTAACAAAGATTTCCTTCTTCTTTTTTTTTTTTTTAAAAAAATTGATTTATATGCCACCCTTCTCCGGAGACTCAGGGCGGTTTACAATGCGCTAAGCAATAGCCTTCATCTTTTGTATATTTATCCAAAGTCAGCTTATTGCCCCCACAAACTGGGTCCTCAATTTACCTACCTTAGAAAGGATGGAAGGCTGAGTCAACCTTGAGCCTGGCGAGATTCGAACCTGCAGTAATTGCAGGCAGCTGGTCTTAATAACAGGGTGCTTTAGACCACTGTACTACCAAGGCTCCTATCTCATCAGCTAAAGCAGCAATAGCAGACGAAGTCTCATTTATACTTTTAGCTAAAGCACAAGCTAAATGTCCAAGTTGCAATTGGTTATACTGTGTAGATATCCATGGAAACATTCCCAAAAGTCCAGCTTGAACTTTATTCAATACTACTACGTTGTCATTACAAGTAGTATCAAACTCCCACTGGGTAACATCCCTTTTGCCCCTATAGATCCCTCTATATGCTCCATCCCCAATATGATCATAAGATTCTATCGGTGTTATATGCCATTTAACAGGTTCCTCAGGATGTGGTTCCCTTCCAGGCTTATGGATTTCTTTATGTCCATGTTCATCTACAGATTTCCAATTCATTTTTTTTTTTTTACAAAATCAAACCCTTTATTTATTTATTTATTTATTTATTTATTTATTTATTAAATTTCTATACCGCCTTACTCCCGAAGGACTCAGGGCGGTGAACAGCCACGAAATAAAACACATACCTACAAAAAATTTAAAATCGAATAAAATGAATTAAATAAATTTGGCTGAATTTAAAATACCCTTAATTTAAAATACCCATATTTTAAAACACACTAAAAATTTAAAATTTGCACTTAAAAGGGAGAAGATTTAGGCCAGGCCAGCTTGATGAAATAAAAGAGTCTTAAGCTCGTGGCGGAAGGTGCGCAGATCCAGAATCCTCCGTATCTCTGGGGGGAGCTCGTTCCAGATCGTAGGTGCCCCCACAGAGAAGGCTCTCCCCCTAGGGGCCGACAGCCGACATTGTTTGGCTGACGGCACCTGGAGGAGCCCCTCTCTGTGGGAGCGTACTGGTCGGTGGGAGGCTATTGGTGGTAGCAGGCGGTCCCGTAAATAACCAGGTCCTAAGCCATGGAGCGCTTTAAAGGTGGTGACCAGAACCTTGAACCTTATTTGTATTGGACATCTACTGCTGTCCATTAATGCTCTAATGCTGGACATTAATGCTTTTTATCCAATTTAAATCTTCCTTTTAGTTGTTGATATGTAAACCAATGGCAAACATAACCTTCTGATCCAAGGTCTTCCCTTGACTTTAGCACTGGGTCAGCAGAGTTGAAAGAGAGAATTTTGCCATTCGTCTACCAGTCTGGCTTCACCATCATTTCTTTTCTTTAAAAAAGCTTCCTGGGGTGACACCCAAAGAGGCAATTTCATAGAGAGCCTTAGTTTATATTTATTCCAAACTCTTAGTATGGTACATCTAACAAAGTGATTATCTTTTTTTTTTTTAATTGAAAAGTTTTATAAGAAATACAAACATTTTCTCCCCCCCACCCTTTCCCCCTCCCCTCCTTCCCCCCCTCCCTAGACTTCCCAGAACAGGCACAGGGTATAGCATTCACAAACATAAAGCTAAAATATGCTAACAGAATATTGCATTCATATTCTCCCTAAATCTTTAACTCCTTATAACTCAAAAACTATAAACATAAACTACTTAAAAATATTTCATTCATAAGCTATATGAATCTTCTTGTTCGGATACTTTTTTTTTGCATATAATCAATCCATCTTCTCCATTCTGATAAATAACTTACATTTGAATGATCTTTAAGATATGATGAAATTTTTGCCATCTCTGCCAGATGCACAACTTTTAATGTCCATTCCTCAATGGTGGGTGGATCTTCCTTCTTCCAGTACTGTGCCACCAGTAATCTGGCAGCTGTTATTAAATTCAAAACCAACTTCGTCTCTATTACAGTACAATCCGTGACTATTCCCAACAAAAAAAAAAAAACTGTGGCGTAAATTTAATTTTTTTCCTTAAAGTATTTTGAATAATCCACCATATTTTTATGCAAAAAGCCTTAATTTTTTTACATGTCCACCATATATGAAAATATGTAGCATCTTCACACTCACATCGCCAACACTTGGTGAGTATCAAAATCAACATTAACCTTAGTTTTATCATACCATAGATAGCCCTGCCATCTAAATCATAATTCATGGCCCTCTAATTCAAGTAACCTCTTATAGGAGGGTCGAGGGAAGGCAGACTTTTCCTTCTCGGAAAGGAGCTTACAGGGGGAGAGACCCAGCCCAGGACTACAGCTCCCCCTCCCCTTTCTGCTTCCTCCCCTCCAGGTCGCAAGCCCCTCCAGGCACTCACCGCAGCAGCTCCCGGGGACGAAGGCCCCCAGCACGGCTCCCAGGAGCAGAAGGGGCCCACGTGGTGGCACCATTGCCCTCCAACACGTGCACCTGCCAAGCATGCTAGACGAAGGATCAGCCAAGTCAAGCCGCACCCCTTCTGCCTCTGTCCTGCCCCTCGTGCTCTAAGCCAGGGGTCACCAACCTTTCGGACCTCAGGGACCACTCAATTCATAATTTTAAATCCCGCGGACCACTAATATGATTTTTTTAAAATAAAAAATAGTATTTAGTGCAATATAAAAATGCAAATAATGTTTCTGTGCATCAGCAAAATTTTCGCCACAACTGCCTCTCCCCGGAACTGTCATCTGCACCTCCATAACTGTCTGGTTTGGCTCTGCAACCCAACAAGGCAGACACCAACTTCAGAGGATAATTAGAACTGCAGAAAAAACAGTGGCTACCAACCTGCCTTCCATTGAGGACCTGGATACTGCACGAGTCAAAAAGAGGGCTGGGAAAATATTTACAGACTCCTCACATCCTGGACATAAACTGTTTCAACTCCTACCCTCAAAACGACGCTATAGAGCACTGCACACCAGAACAACTAGACACAAGAACAGTTTTTTCCTGAATGCCATCACTCTGCTAAACAAATAATTCCCTCAACACTGTCAAACTATTTACTAAGTCTGCACTACTATTAATCTTCTCATCTTCTCATCGTTCCCATCACACATCTCCTCCCACTTATGAATGTATGACTGTTACCTTGTTGCTGGTATCCTTACGATTTATATCGATATTGTTTCCTGATTGCTAATTTGTTCCCTACGACTATCATTAAGTGTTGTACCTTATGATTCTTGATGAAGGTATCTTTTCTTTTATGTACACTGAGAGCGTATGCTCCAAGACAAATTCCTTGTGTGTCCAATCACACTTGGCCCAATACAAAAATTCTATTCTATTCTGTTCTGTTCTGTTCTGTTCTATTCTATTCTATTCTATCCTATCCTATCCTATCCTATCCTATTCCATTTGATTCCATTGTTTGATTCTATTCTATTCTATTCTATTCTATTCTATTCTATTCTATTCTATGCCATGCCATGCCATGCCATGCCATATTCTATTCCATTTCATTCCATTGTTTGATTCTGCTCCGTTCTGTTCTGTTTTGTCCTGTCCTGTCCTGTCCTGTCCTGTCCCGTCCCGTCCCGTCCCGTCCCGTCCCGTCCCGTCCCGTCCCGTCCCGTCCCGTCCCATCCCATCCCATCCCATCCTATCTACTCTACTCTACTCTACTCTACTCTACTCTACTCTACTCTACTCTACTCTACTCTACTCTACTCTACTCCATTCATTCTATTCTATTCTATTCTATTCTATTCTATTCTATTCTATTCTATTCTATTCTATTCTATTCTACTCTACTCTACTCTACTCTACTCTACTCTATTCTATTCTGCCCCCATTCTGCTCAGGCGTTTGTCCAATGCTGTCTACTCACCGGCGATGCCCCACAATACACACTTCCATGGCCGATTCCCCCGCCGGAACGGTTAGCTCCTCTTTTGGCAGGCGGGAGATGCAGGAGTTGCCCCTGGCAGCCGTGCTAGGCAGCTTGGAGAGGGTGGGAGCGGCAGGCGGGTCGGGGCTGTTCGGGGGAATTCCCCCCTTTTCCTTTGCTACAGGCAGCAAAAAAATTATTGAGCCTCTTTGATGCTAATGAAAGACTTATTGGGGGATTCGGGTTTTTTTTTTTTTTTTAATCCTAATGATATTTCTGTTTTCTTTAGAAAGTTAAAATCCAAAAAGCGAACTTTTTTTTTTTTTAAAAAATGCGCCTTAAAAGAAAAGAACAGACATCGCGTGGATTGCCTCCCCCCCTCCACTTTAATACTGATAAATATATTTTAACATGAATAGCTTCCCCTCCCTCTCTTCTCCCCCATCCCGGCAAAATCGCTCCGCAGTTTATGAACTTGCAGTTCTATTCACCCAACCAATCTGACCTGCCAATTCCCTGCTGTAAAAAAAAAAAAAAAATCGGTCTATTTATTGAGACGCGTCTCTTTTCAAAGGGGGGGGTGGGGGGGGTAGAAGAGATTCCCGTCCCCCTTTTCTCCGGCCAGGCACGTTCAAAGCCTGAAAGTCTAAGAGAGACCCGGACTCCCCGCAGGTTCTCTGGCCGCCCTCGCTTGCTGCCTCCGGGCTCCCCGGTCTCTTCTTGGAGACTCCCCGAAACTCCCACGCCCAGCCCGGCGCTGCTTCCCTCCCACCCCCACGCCCACTTGCCCCGCGCTGCGCTTTCTCGTTCTTTGTCAGCCTCTGTCTCTGCGCAGATGTTTCCTCCGCAGGGAAAGTCCCGAGCGCCTCGTTTTGAGCCCCCGGAGCCTCGCCGCCCTCGGTTTCTTTCTTTCTTTCTTTCTTTCTTTCTTTCTTTCTTTCTTTCTTTCTTTCTTTCTTTCTTTCTTTCTTTCTTTCTTTCTTTCTTTCTTTCTTTCTTTCCTTCCTTCCTTCCTTCCTTCCTTCCTTCCTTCCTTCCTTCCTTCCTTCTTTCTTTCTTTCTTTCTTTCTTTCTTTCTTTCTTTTTTTTATTGAAAAAGTTTTAAAACAAACAAAATTTCCCCACAACCCTCCCAGCCAACCCCCGCTCCCCCTCCCCGACTTCCCAGAGCGGAACACAAGGTATTTCTATTGACTTTTAACAATAAACTAAATTGCTTAACCAATCATTAAACTAACACCCCCTAAAAAAAAATTCTTAACCCCCCCATATATAAAATCCTGCTTCTTAGACATAAAACTTCTAATATCACTTAAAGAGCCTTGGTAGTACAGTGGTTTAAGGCACCCTGTTATTAAGCTGGTTATTAAGACCAGCTGCCTGCAATTACTGCAGGGTTCGAATCTCGCCAAGGCTCAAGGTTGACTCAGCCTTCCATCCTTTCTAAGGTAGGTGAAATGAGGACCCAGTTTGTGGGGGCAATAAGCTGACTTTGTATAAATATACAAAAGGATGAAGGCTATTGCTGAGCACATTGTAAGCCGCCCTGAGTCTTCGGAGAAGGGCGGCATATCTATATATATATTTAATTTGATTTATATGCCGCCCTTCTCCGAAGACTTACAATGTAAGCCGCTCCGAAGGGCGGCTTACAATGTGCTCAGCAATAGCCTTCATCCTTTTGTATATTTATACAAAGTCAGCTTATTGCCCCCACAAACTGGGTCCTCAATTTACCTACCTTAGAAAGGATGGAAGGCTGAGTCCACCTTGAGCCTGGGGAGATTTGAACCTGCAGTAATTGCAGGCAGCTGGTCTTAATAACCAGCTTAATAACAGGGTGCCTTAAACCACTGTACTACCAAGGCATATAAATCAATTTATATATATATATATATATATATATATATATATATATATATATATATATATATATATATATATATAACGCTTATACAGATAAAAGAAATCATTCATAAGCTATTTGATATTTTTTGGTCTGATACTTATTTTGTATATAATCAATCCATCTTCTCCAGTCCTGTATATACCTTTCTTGTGTGTGATCCTTCAAATATGCTGAAATTTTAGCCATTTCAGCTAAATTAGTTACTTTCAATATCCAATCATCAATAGTAGGCAAAAAGTCCTTCTTCCAGTGTTGTGCTACCAACAATCTTGCTGCTGTTATCAAGTTCAAAATCAGTTCCTTTCTTAAACGGTACGAAACGCCTCTGCTTTCCCAGCGAATGAGCACATCGGTGACTATAAGTATATATATACGGCTGCCGTTTCCCCCCCTTTCTTGAAATGTACAGATATGAGGGCATCCTTTTGTTCCACGGAAAATTGGCTGTGGAGGATTGTGGCCTCCCGCAATCTCTTCTTAGGGGAGTCTTTCTTCGCTTCGGTATTCAGCTCCGCTGGGTTAATGAACATTCGTTCATGGATTTATCATCAGAGGAAGGACTGAGGAAAGGCAGGAAAAGGGAAAGGATGCTGCCCGTACCCCCCACCCCCGGCCGGGCTGAAGGCTCAAGAGGGACCCAAACTTGGTACCCAGAGCCTTGATAGTACAGTGGTTTAAAGCACCCTGTTATTAACACAGCTGCCTGCAATTACTGCTGGTTCGAATCTCTCCAGGGCTCAAGGTTGACTCAGCCTTCCATCCTTTCTAAGGTAGGTGAAATGAGGACCCAGTTTGTGGGGGCAATAAGCTGACTTTGTATAAATATACAAAAGGATGAAGGCTATTGCTTAACGCATTGGAAGCCGCCCTGAGTCTCCGGAGAAGGGCGGCATATAAATCAAAAATTAAAACAAAAAACAAACAAACAAAAAACTCCTGGCGGATCACTCTCACTTGCTCTCTCCGGATCCAGACTTGCTTTCTGCACGCTCCGCAGGCCAGATCGCTGCCTCCCTTCTAGACCGCCCTACGGACATCCCAAGGACTATGTCACAGAGGAAGGACCAGGAGCTCTGGAGCGTTGGCTTCGTTGCCGCCCTTCAGTTTCCCCCACTCCGCCCTTCACGTCCCACTTCGATTCTGGGGGGCAGCCTCGGTTTGTGCCACGGAGCCTGGCCGCAGCCTTCTTTGAACCGGGAACTGGGAAAGATCTCCTTCATGCCAGCCTAGAGAAAAGAAGGACTAAGGGGGACATGATAGCAGTGTTCCAGTATTTGAGGGGCTGCCACAAAGAAGAGGGGCTCAACTTATTCTCCAAAGCACCTGAGGACAGGACAAGAAGCAATGGATGGAAACTAATCAAGGAGAGAAGCAACCTGGAATTAAAGAGAAACTTCCTAACCGTGAGGGCAATTAACCAATGGAACAGCTGGCCTTCAGACATCGGTGGGTGCTTCATCACTGGAGGTTTTTAAGAAGAGATTAGACATCATACGCCCAATATTGGAAAGGAAAAGATACACCACCAGAGAAACTTATTATTCAGCAAGTTTTAGAGTGTGCCGAAATGAACAAATTAAGGTTAGAATTAAATGAAAAAGAGGATCCAGAATACTATACGGTGTGGGATGATTGGTACAGGTGGATTGATAACCGAATAAAAAATAGATGAAAATTAATGTATAAATGTTAATATATATATATTATATATATTATATTATATATATATAATATATATATATATGTATATGTATATGTATATGTATACACACACACACACACACACACACACACACACACACACATACATGGAACTATGAAACATAAAGGAAGAATTGATCTAACCTGTGTGGGAAAGTAACACTGTCTGACTGATTGCATTTTATTGTATTATAACAAATTTCAATTTAAAAAATAATAATAATAATAGACAGCCACTTTCTGGGAGGCCAACCCAGAAAGGTTGGGGAGCTCTGGATTAGAAGACGTCCAAAGATCCCTTCCATTCTTCTCTGGGAGAGATAAGGGAAGCTGAACCGCTCCTGCTGAATTGAGGCAGCCTTGTAGTTCTTCCCCACTCCAGGGGAGGGATTGCTTGCCCCAGGATATGACTGAGCCCCCCCCCAAGGCCTCCCCAGAGGGTTTTTTTTTTTTAATTTGATTTATATGCTGCCCTTTTCCGGAGACTCAGGGCGGCTTACAATGCGTTAAGCAATAGCCTTCATACTTTTGTATATTTTATACAAAGTCAGCTTATTGCCCCCACAAACTGGGTCCTCAATTTACCTACTTTAGAAAGGATGGAAGGCTGAGTCAACCTTGAGCCTGGTGAGATTCGAACTTACAGTAATTGCAGACGGCTGGTGTTAATCACAATGCTATCAGTCTGCTGAGCCACCAGGTTCAGGGGGAAAGCAGGAGAAAGGGCGGAGTGGGGGGGTCAGTCCTTGGGGGGGTCAGCGCTTTCAGAGAGGGGGGGCTCCATCTTTAGTGGACAGGTGCTTCTAATCAAGGCAGACGATGGCGCCCTCTTGAGGTAGACAAGAGTGTCATCATTTATTCATTTTCTTCACTTTCGCAGCTTGGAATAGCCGTCTTGGAGAGCATCGGAAGGGTTGGGCTTCTCTGCGGAATAGTTTTCCCGACGGAGCGATTGAATTGAATTGAATTGAATTGATCGCCTTTCTATGCCGCCCAACTCCCAAGGGAGCCTGGGCGTCTTACAGCAAAAATAATGCGAACAATGAACATAGAAAAATTATTAAAAGACATTATAAAAACATTTAAAAACATTAAAAGCCCATACACATCATTCACGGCTGGATCTCGCAGGATTGCAAGAGCGAGATCAACGGCCCCAGGCCTGCTGGAAAAGCCAGGTCTTCACCGCTTTCTGGAAGGCCAATAGGGTGGAGGTAGTCTGGATCTCAGGAGGTAACTGGTTTCAGAGAGCTGGGGCAGCCACAGAGAAGGCCCTCCCCCGCGGGCCCACCAGCCGGCATTGTTTAGCATGAGAATGAGACAAAAATGCAGGGACAGCAGCTCAGCCTCCCTAATCCTAACCCTCAGGCTTGTTTTTTTTTTTTTTTTTAATTTGATTTATATGCCGCCCTTCTCCGGAGACTCAGGGCGGCTTACAATGCGCTAAGCAATAGCCTTCATACTTTTGTATATTTATACAAAGTCAGTTTATTGCCCCCACAAACTGGGTCCTCATTTAACCTACCTTAGAAAGGATGGAAGGCTGAGTCAACCTTGAGCCTGGCGAGATTCGAACCTGCAGAAATTGCAGGCAGCTGTGTTAATAACAGGGCGCATTAAACCACTGTACTACCAAGGCTTGTTGGGGTGGGGAATCCACCCTCATAAAGTCTTTGCAAGTGTGGAGCGATGGTGGGCTGCTTGGGGTTCCTTTGGGGCAGGGGTCCTCTACCCCTATGCCGTGGCTCACTACCGGATCATGGCCACTTTGGAACTGGACTGCCTTGGGGGGGGGGGCACTTGAGCTCACGCATGCAGTTCCATTCACACAAGCTGTGGGGGAATAGTTTACCCAACAGAGCCAATGAGAGGAAAGGCAGGAACAGCTGCCGAGCCTCCCCCGGAGAAGGGACCTCACAAATCACTCTCTTCTCCCATCTGGAGTCTCGTCTCCTTTGGGGTTCATTTCTTGCAAGTGCAAATGTTGACACAAAGGCTTTGGGGGTGCTCTGCCCCTCCTCCCTTTCCACAAGATGCCTTCTGCTGCCAATCGATTACAGCCTTGATGGATATAATTAACCCATATGGACAAGTATTGGGTTTTAAAATAAATACAGCTAAAACAAAGATAATAGCTAAAAATATGACTAGAAGCCAAAAAAAGAAGAGATAGAAAGGGTAACAGGATTTGAGATAGTAAAGAAGGTTAAATATTTAGGGGTTTATATTATGACCACAAATATGAAACTATATCAGCACAATTATGAACCGTTGTGGCAAAAAATACAGAAAGAGATGGAAAAGTGGAAAAAATTACAATTGTCTTTGCTGGGAAGGATAGCGGCAGTAAAAATGAATGTCTTACCAAGGTTTTTATTTTTTTTTTTTCAAATGATACCTATACTTAAAAAAAGATGAAAATTTGAAGGAATGGCAGAAGGGCATAAATAAGTTTGTGTGGGCAGGGAAGAAACCGAGAGTAAATCAAAAGATAATGCAAGACACAAGAGAAAGAGGAGGTCTTAAAATGCCCAATTTAAGATTGTATTACGAAGCCGCTGCCCTCTCAGCAGTTACTGATTGGATAAATTTAACGGAGGAAAGGATATTAAACATTGAAGGATATGATCTGGTCTACGGCTGGCATGCTTATTTATTGTATGATAAGAAAGTAGATAAGACTTTTAAAAGTCATATATTAAGGAATGCTTTATTGCGTGTCTGGAAGAAGTATCAATACAAATTAAACGATAAGTTACCAATATGGACAGTTCCCAGACACGCGATAGAGAATATAAATGTGGAGCAAAAACAAGATAAGATTACATATAAGGAACTCCTTTATAAAGAAGGAGTTAGATTACAATTAAAATCTATGGAGGAAGTGGACACACATACACCTTTGTATGGGGAAAGCAGAAGTTTGGGGTCTTTATCTGACCACAGTATGAGGACAAACACTGTCCCAGCATTTGAGATGTATTTCGGGGGCAGATCTAAGGACATCTGCTGCAGCAGTTAAAAGCTGAATTGGAAATGTATACAATTCATGCACTGACTAAAATTAGAGCATATAAGTAACTACTGGCCCAAAAATCAGCGAAATGGAGACTGATTGTTAGGTCTTGCCTCTCCTCTCTCCTCAAGAAAGTAGAATTCTTGAAACCGGCATTATTTCAAAAGGAAACTTTTTATTGCGGGGGGGAAAGTGATGGCAAGGGAAGCAAGGCAGGATCTGAAGTTCCCACTCAAAAACCGTTAGATTAAACGTTGCAAAAAAACCCCTCCCCTATGTCCAGTCCGAGGTGAGCGAATCCACAGGTGTGAAGCTGTTATGAGAACTTGAGGCTGAGGTGGTGATAATTTGTTCTCAGGTGCCTCCTTGCCTTTTCCTTTTCAGAGCCGAGACAAAACGGATGGCCCCAGGCAATTCCCTCCCCCTCCCCCTCCCTTTCCCAAGCAGGTACATCAAAGTGACGGGAAGACCAGACAGGGAAAGAAGTTGGAAAGGAGCATTCAAGGCCCCCTCCCCTCCAGAATGGCCTTCCTGTCTCTTGCATAACAGGTGAACAAGTTAAAAAAAGAGCTGCCCAAAGAATCAAGGATATAGATTGTGCTCCGTCTGCCAGGGCTACGCTGGGCTTGGAGGTCAGCTCTTCCTTCGGCTCCATCCCTACGATCTTCCCTGAGTCTTCTCTGTCCTCCCGAAATGACCTGGTCAGGGTTCAGGATACCGGATGTTTGCTTGTCTTTAGAGCAGGATGAGTGACAGTTGGTTTAATGTCAAGGTTCCGTCCCAATTCAGGACTCTGAGACTGGAATCTTCCTCTCTTTTTTTTTTTTTAAGTTTCTTTTTATTTTTTACATAAAAAAACAAACAAATATACAATGTATTTTTTCTGAACAGAGTATTGGCCGCTTCACAAATTTAGACAATTTTTAGTCATTTCAACACAATTTATATATTCCCTTTTGCCATAGTATTTATTCTATTTTTTTTATAGACCAATATTACCCTTCATCCTAACCATTAATCCTAACCAAATTCAATTATTCCCTTCATCTCTATATTAAACCCCTTAAATTTAAAATCTCACATAATATAATCCTTAGTATTTCCTTAATATAATCACTAGTATTTTACATTATCAGCTATTTCAATATCCAACATCTTAATAAAAATCAATTAATTATGTAGTAATACAATCATTCATTACTTATAAAAATAATAAACCAAATTGTTTTATACATTTCCTTAAATCTTACAGGAGTTATTATTGTATAAATAATAAATATTATTCATATTCATATTTCTAAAACATATTTCAATTCATTCATACATCGATATAGTTTTCTATTATTTTATGTTACTTAATTAATATCACAATCTCATCTTTTTTCTAACATTCATTACATCTATAAATCTTACTTCAATTCATATTTCAATTCTAAATGTATACAACATATTCCTCTTTTATTTCTTTCTCCCTTTCTATTTCTATTTTTTTATTTTTCTTTCCCCTTCTTTTCTTTTGTGCTTTAAAATCCTGAACTCTCCTGTGTGCCCTGTATTTCCCATGATTTTCCATCTCTTTTCCCTTTTTCTTATTTTTCCACTATTTTTTTTTTTAAATTTGATTTATATGCCGCCCTTCTCCGGAGACTCAGGGCGGCTTACAATGTACTAAGCAATAGCCTTCATCCTTTTGTATATTTATACAAAGTCAGCTTATTGCCCCCACAACTGGGTCCTCAATTTACCTACCTTAGAAAGGATGGAAGGCTGAGTCAACCTTGAGCCTGGCAAGATTCGAACCTGCAGTAATTGCAGGCAGCTGGTCTTAATAACAGGGTGCTTTAGACCGCTGTACTACCAAGGCTCCTATTAATCCCAGTGTAATCATTTTGTATTTTAAAATCATGGACTCTTCTATTTTACCCTGTATTTCCCATTGTTTTCCATCCCTTTTCCCCCTTTCTTGTTTTTTCACTGTTAATTCCATTGTAATCATTTAAATTTTATATATTCTTTCTGTTCCACCCTTTTTCCCCTCTTTGTCTCTTTCCACCCTTTCTATTTTTTTCCATTGTTAATCCCAATGTAATCTTTAAAATTCTCCTTTTTATTGTTACTACCCACATAATCATTTAATTTTCCATAGTCAATCTCTTTGTCTTTGTCTTCCTCTTTGTTTTCAATCTCTCTTTCTTGCTTCTCATTCATTATTTCCTTATCAGCTTTTGTACTCTAACACAATTTTTGGATCATCAAGTTTTGATTTTCCATGCAACATTGTGATTATTTCCCTTACTTCCGTTTTCAGGTCTGGCTGGAAGTTGACATGAGCTTTGCTGGTCATCTGCCTGATTATCCTACATAGTGGAGTTACAGTCATTACGGTGTATGTTGTAATGTAGATTAATCCTGTTTCTTTCTTCTAGGGCTGCTGGGTCTTTTGGTTTTGGAGGGCTTTAGTTGGTTTAGATGAGAATTAGGGTTGGCCTTGGTCTGGAGATGCCATGATTTTGGTCTTCACGGCAGCCTTCCTTCTTGCCTGTGCAATGATGGCAAAAAAATGGAGGAAATCAACAGCGCCAGTTGCGTGTTTGTTTGTTGTTTATGTTTTATTAAATTTATATACCGCCCTACTCCCGAAGGACTCAGGGCGGTGAACAGGCACAGGATAAAATACATAAATACAAAAGTTAGAAACAATTTAAAACCAAATTAAATAATTTAGCCCAAGACAATTAAAAATCCCAATAATTTAAAACAAATTAAAATTTCAGTTTAAAAATTTAAAAGAAAGGGGAGAAAATTAGGCCAGGCCAGCTTGCTGGAATAGGAGGGTTTTAAGAGCACGGCGGAAAGTGCGCAGATCCGGGATCCTCCGTATCTCCGGGGGGAGCTCGTTCCAGATAGTGGGTGCCCCCACAGAGAAGGCCCTCCCCCTGGGGGCCGCCAGTCGACACTGCTTGGCTGATGGCACCCGGAGGAGCCCCTCTCTGTGAGAGCGTACCGGCCGATGGGAGGCTGTTTGTGGTAGTAGGCGGTCCCGTAAATAACCAGGTCCTAAGCCATGGAGCGCTCTAAAGGTGGTAACCAAAACCTTGAAGCGCACCCGGAAGACCACCGGGAGCCAGTGCAGCTCGCGCAGGAGAGGTGTCACACGGGAGCGCCATGTTGCATGGGGTGGGGGCATGTTTCTTCTCTTCTCTCCTCAGCTCTCTCTCCCCCCCACCCCACTGCAACCTCCCCAGGCAGGAGGGGAAGCAGCCAAAGAGGAAGGAAGGATGGAGTGCAACCCTCCTATATGCAAAGAGCTGCTGGTGGGGGCTTCCTCACTTCTCCCCCAGGGCTTCTAATGCTTCCAGCTCATCATGGGCAAGGGTTTTTTTTCTTCCCGGATGGTTTCAGCTGCCCTTTTCCTTCTCCCCTTCCCCTCCAGTCATTACTGGACAGAAATGCCCCATTTCCTCAGGGCGCCCCAATTCCTGCTCCTGGCTCCTTCTCCATCTATATCTCCCTCCTGCCTCGGAGCTGATGGGTCAGAGAGGCTGAGCTGAGTTGGATCTTCGGTTGCAGAGCAGCCCATCAGAAGAGCCACAGGAAGCCCACGACCCCCACATGATGGAAAAGTTTGGATACCTTGGGAAAAGTTTAATTCCCCACCCCGAGAACCCTAATGTGGTCTTGGTTCTCTGGTCTATTCGAAGCCCAGAGTTTTGTCTCCAAAACAGTATCAATAATCTGCAACAATCAGACTAACCTCCGATGTTAATTTAGTTTGCAGGAACAACGGTCTTTGAATCCCAGCTTCTATACCATACTTGGGGGAAGAAGGAACTCTTTGTGAAGAGTTTGTGATCACTTCCTGACAGAGATTATTTCTGCGTCTTCTCCACAACCAGCCTGACAGAGGGCAAAAAGAGAAGACAGCTAGTTTATTTTTTATTTATTTTTTAAAATTTAATTTATATGCCGCCCTTCTCCGGAGACTCAGGGCGGCTTACAATGCATTAAGCAATAGCCTTCATACTTTTGTATATTTATACAAAGTCAGCTTATTGCCCCCACAAACTGGGTCCTCAATTTACCTACCTTAGAAAGGATGGAAGGCTGAGTCAACCTTGAGCCTGGCGAAATTCGAACCTGCAGTAATTGCAGGCAGCTGGTCTTAATAACAGGGTGCTTTACACCACTGTACTACCAAGGCTCTTTCAAGGGTAGCAGCTCCTGCCTGAGCTGGAGAATAATTTATTCTGAATTCCTCCCTAGGATCCTGCACTGAACCACCATCAGTTACTTTACAATGATAATGCTGAAGCTTTTGGATTCTTGTTGCTGGTACACGACAGATGGTATTTCCCCATATACTTTGGGCTCAGACGTTCTTCATTCAACTGTCACAACATTTGTGACCCAATCTTAACCTTGCCAGATCTAAGAACCAGCAACTTTGGCTGATCTTAGAAAGCTAAGCTGGGTCTGGCTGGGTTAGAGAATCACAAGCCACTCAGAAGGCCCATCCAGGAAGAAGGAAATGGCAAAGCACTTCCAAATTCTTGCTGAGAAAATTACCAGGAAGTGCTGAGATGAACTTGGTGAAACTCAATTGAGGAGACGCATCCTGCATCCTCCCTCCCTCTTGTGACTCGTGCTCTGAGTAGGAGCAGCAGCAGCAGATTTCACCACTGGACCTTCCTCCCTGCTCTTGCCTGTCCCCAAGTGTGATTTACTAGAAGGGGCAGAGGCAGTGGTGAAATCTGAACCGGTTTGCTACCGGTTTGCTGGCCACGCATATGCGCCAAGTGCGCATTGTGTGCTTGTGCATGCACAGTATGCACTAAAAGAGGGCTGGGGAAGGTAACTAGAACAGCGAAGGCGGGATCAGCTGTGCCGCACAATTTAGCTTCGCTAGCAAGCAAAGCTGGATTTCCTGCTTTCTAGCAAAGCTAAACCCCGTGGCACAGCTGATCATTGGAAATACTGGTTTGGAAGAACAAGTAGCTTTTTAAAACTACCGTAGGTAACTACCGGTTCGCCCAAACCGGTAACTTTTTAAACTACCAGTTCAACCGAATCGGTAGTTTTTATCACTACCGATTTCTCCCAAACCGGAGCAAGCTGGTAGCATTTCACCTCTGGGCAGAGGGTATGGGGCCCCTCCCTCCATGGACCTCCCCTTCCATCAGAGCTTCCCTTTGCCAGGTGACATGGCAAAAAAAATCTTCTTGAGGGACAGGATTATGGGTTTTCTAGCACTTCCCAGATCATTGAAGGGACTTTTCCTAGACTCCTGAGCTGCTGATATTTCCTCCTCTGAAGTAAGTCCACTGAGGCCAATGAGGCTCCTTCCCAGACAAGAGGAATGTGGGGAACACATTGAGATTTACAGGAAGTGGAAAAATGACTGCATAGTTTCTTCTTCTTCCTTTCTGACCCATGTTCAAAATGCTGTTTGTGGGGAAGGGTCTCCTGGGGATCCTGGCTGCAACTCTTAGGGAGGCTCTCTTCCCATCCACACCAGCTCAGTCCAAGAGAAAGACCCCCAGGGGTGGGGATCAGTGACTGTTTCACTTACCTATCAGGAAGAAAATCCCAACTACTGAGATTGAGGCAGCCACAACCCCCCAACGAATCCTCCACCATGTAGCTGAAGGAGGAGAAACATGGTTCCAATTAGACGGATGCTGAGTTCCCTGAAGCAGAGATGCTGAACAACCTTCACTGGCCTCCAGGAAGTGCCCCCACCTGAAGGAAGCCCCTCCCCTCCAAGGCTGAAGAGGGCGGAGCTAACAGCCTTGAAGGGCAGAAGGAAGAGCCACAACCAATCATGTATCATATCATATCATATATTACCATGTGTCATTTCTTCATACTTTTGCTGTTAGGTTACTACTTTCAAGTCCCCTGACAGAAATCACTTGTCTTGTATCACTAAACGTAGGATTATATTTGTTGCTCTCCACCTGGAGACGTGAGATGATTCCTCCCAACACCATTTCAAACATTGGTGAAAAATCTACTTCTGCATGTCACAATCTCTCAGTCTCTCACCTGTTTCTTCCTTGAAAGCCAACAGTAAGGGCTCCTCCAGGCCTTCGTGCTCCAAGTGGCACTGAAAATGGTCCCTCTCCTTGGGGTCGATCTCAATGCTGATCCAGACATAATAGGTCCCGTCTGAGTTGGGGGCCACGTTCCTATGGAGGGTCTCATACTGGCAGACCTCTCCGTCCCTCATCCAGGTGGCCTGGATCTCCTTGGGGTAGAAGCCAAAGGCCTGGCAGATGAGGACCTCCAGGCTGTCATCCACCACCTTGTGAGTCACCTTCCCCACTGGAGGCTCTGCAGAAACAGCAACGCCAGAGTTCCTGGGATTTTGAGAGTTTCTGGCCAGGTGATTGAAATAGCAAGACCTCATCTGGCCATCCTCTCCCACTGCTCCCTCTCCTTGCCTCATCCTGTGGGAGCCTCACAAATGGGGGATTGAAGCTCTTTAGATTTATTTTTGAAAGGGATACGTAGAATTCTCACATTGGCCTACGCAATCCTCAATTTAGTGGACTGATTCAAATTGAAGCCCCCAAATTGAATTTGTTACAGTTGTTCAGATGGAACTCAGGAACAGACAGATCATTTCCTTCCCACCCAAACACAGGACATCTGTTTCTTCTGCTCTGCAAAACTTTCCCAGGGAAATAGAAGGAGACCTTCAGCACGAATTTCTTCCTCAGTTTCTTTTCTTTTTTTTTTAAAGTACTTACTTTGGGGGGCATTGAAGGATATTTTCCTTCTGTAATGTTGTATGGGATACTTTTCTGCAAATATTTGAAAAGGTGGCTTGGCTGTTTAGGATAGAAACAATATGAGGAGGGGGAGTCTACAGAAAGCTGCTCAATGGAGCCCCTCTTTTGCCACTCACTGATCTTCTGCAGAGTTTTGTTCTTGTAGGACAGGTATCTCTGCAGCCCCTCAATGCAGGTCTCCTCCAGGAAGAATTTGTTTCTCTCAGACCATCCTGGATTCTCCTCCCATGTCTCCTTGACCTTCTGGGCCTGGGGCTGAGCTGTCACCCATCTCTGGGTCTCCTTATCAAAGCTGATGAAGTCCATTCCTTTGTAGCCGTAGTGTAAAAATCCTCCTTTGCTCCTGTCTTCCATGAGCTCACAGCCCAAAACCACCTGCCAGGTGTGAAGCCCTGAAAGAGACTCAGAGGGTGTTGGTGTAAATGAAAAGGGTCCAGAATTCTACCCCTCTTCCCACTTGAGGAGAAATACGCAATTTCTCCTTCCCCCCTTTATCACCCAGGGAGAAATGTCTTTTACTTCAATTAACTGTGTTTGGCTGGCGTCAAGCTATGTAGAATTTCTAGGTGAGGGAGATTATTATTTTTTTTAAAAAAATTGATTTATATGCCCCCCGCCTCCGGAGACTCAGGGCGGCTTACAATGTGCTAAGCAATAGCCTTCATCCTTTTGTATATTTTATACAAAGTCAGCTTATTACCCCCACAACTGGGTCCTCAATTTACCTACCTTAGAAAGGATGGAAGGCTGAGTCAACCTTCAACCTTCAATTGGGGATGTTGGTGTTGGGGGGGGGGGTGTCTTTCCTTTTCATGAAAAAAAATCTTACAGTTACATCCCCTGCAACCATTGGAGGTCAAGGATGTCACTGGCTCTGCTCACCTTCAGCCTGGTGGTCCAGTTTTGATAACTTCTCCAGGTCAGCTCTGAAGACTCTTTCAGGAGCCAGAAAGGTCTCGTCCTCCTCCTCCTCCATCCAGGGCACCAGAGGCTCCATCTTCCTGGTGAGGCTGTCAAAGCGAGTGATGGGCTGGTCATCCAGGTAGCCCCTAATGAAGAACTGAGGAAGCCCCTGGCTGGGCTCTGGCAGTTTCAGGTAGAAGTAGGACAGGGAGTGTAAAGAGGAGCCTGGAGAGGGAGGAGGGAGAAGGGAAAATGATGGGATGGAGATAGACTGCAGCTCCATCCCCTCTGACATTTTATTGTCACCCAGCTGCTCTGTTTGGGAAGGTATCTGCCTTTAAAGCTAAGGAAGAAGCCCCAGCATCCCTTGGCTGACCTTACAAACATCTGGGCAGGCCCACCTCTGGTTAGAGTACCCCCCCAGCTTCTCTGGGCCCCCAAGATTCCCAGCCAGCTGCTTGTGCACCAGACTCAGACGGGAATCTCCCTCCCCAATCATACAGGGAGTGAGACTGGCACACTGGAGGACTGACCTCGAGCTTCCTTGTTAGGATTGATGGTTCTACCCCAATAACGAAATATTTGAAACGTTTCTTTTATCAAATATTTTATTTGATAATGGTTATATTATTTAAATCTATCTATATCTATCTATCTATCTATCTATCTATCTATCTATCTATCTATCTATCTATATGTTTTCTGAGGTTTTCACGGGTGTTTGTATGTAGGTCTTTGGTTATTCAGGTTTTCTTCCGCATAAAATTGGAGGTGTCTTGGCAACGTTTCGACTGTTCTCACCAGCCTGAAGATGACGAATGAGACTTCATCGAAACGTTGCCAAGACACCTCCAATTTTACGCGGGAGAAAACACACACACACACACACACACACACACACACACACACACACACACACATTTGCCCTATATAAGAGGAACAACAGATAAAATTAGCAAAGTACTGCATAGACACAACATCAAAACCATATTTTGCACAGATAGAAAGATATCGTCCATTCTGAGAAACCCCAAGGACAAAATAGAATTAGAAGATCAAGGCATATACGAAATCCCGTGTGCTTCCTGCCCATCAACATACATTGGACAGACCAACAGAAGAATGAGTGTGCGCATCGAGGAACACAAAAACTCAATACAAAAGCAAGAACACACATCATCATTAGTTCAACACATAAACACAACAGGACATAATATTAATTTTAATAACACAAAAACAGTTGCAAAAATAGAACATCTCAATGGCAGAATAATCAGAGAGGCCATAGAAATAGAGAAAAGACCATATTGCATGAATAAACGGGATGACACTTCACGTCTGCCTACTATTTGGAAACCTGCTCTCATAGATAGACGAATCTTAACACCAAATATAAAACATAGATCAAGTGTTAATCAAAAGACATGTATTGCTACAAGTCCCAGCCAAATCATATCCAAACCAGCCACAAAGGTGAAGCCCTGCCACCTGGTGGAGAAAAACCGACCATACACCCGAAGCCAAGCCAATAAACACAAACTGGGACTCCCAACCAATCAGAATGAAAAGGTGGAGCCATCCCAGACTACCAGCACCAGATTTGAAATAGTAACGGCAGTTACAGCAAAAGACCCTTCACATAAGCCTGATGATGGCAGATGAGATTCTGTCGAAACGTCGCTTCTACCCTTTTAGGGATATGTTCACAATTACACGGGAAGAAACCCGAAATATTAACTGTACACACATATATACCCGTGAAAACTTACATATATATATATCCAACACATATTTCATACATAGAGGACAGAGATATAAACAAGTAGAAGGTGCACCAATGGGATCGCCATTATCACCAGTCATCGCTAATCTTTTCATGGAAGAATTCGAATCCAATGCCTTAGAAAAAACTGTTAACAAACCAAAATTATGGCTCAGATACATTGATGACACTTTTGTGATCTGGCCACATGGAAGAGATAAATTGGAAAACTTCTTAGTATATTTGAACAGCCTCCATCCCAAAATAAAGTTCACCATGGAGATAGAATCAGAAAACCAGTTACCTTTCCTTGATGTATTAATTTATAAAAAATCTGATGGCACCTTAGGACATACCATCTATCAAAAGAAGACACATACGAACCGCTATCTCAACGCCAAATCACACCACCATCCAGCACAAATAAATATATATATATATCTTTCTTTCTCTTACAGATGTATGTCAAGAATTACCTGAGGATCACGTAGGAGAGTCCCTTTTATACTCAGAGGGAGGAGCTTAGAGGTAAAGTGGGACTATGGATGGTGAAATTAAATTAACCCTTGCTGAGGAGGATGAAACCGAGATGAACTTAAGTTAGACATTTTACCTGACATTCCTTGTTAGAGTTAGAGACCCGGTTGCTCTCCAGAGAGGCAGCCCAGCCCCTCCCCCACCCTCCAGCCCTTCCCAGGCGACTCTGCCTTCTGATCAATGTGGAAGGGAGCCCCATCCCTTTGCCAGCCGAGGAGAGGAAAGAGGTGGGAGAAAACGGGTTGAGGAGGATGGGGGGCACCATTGCCGCTCCGGCCTGACGCTTAAAAGGCAGTTTGGCTGCCCTCCTCCCATCACAGCCATGCCACCTCTGTTCTCCTGATGCCCCCACACACACACCCCCAGGTTCCCCCCCCCGCAACTCCAGAAGTGGTGCACCACCTCTGTTCGCCTGCTGCGGAAGCCGTGCTGTCTTGCTCGTGATTGGCTGGGGGCTATTTGCCCCTTGCAGCCAAAGGCCCCATGTCTGGGTGAATGGGCAGGGGCGGAGGGCCAGGGGGGCCATTGGCCGTGAAAGGGCCAGCGGAGGAGGAAAGCTGGCTGTAAATGGGCTGAGGCGGGTGGCTGGCGGCCAAGGGACGTGTCTAAACATCCCATTTCCCCTTCCATGCTGGGAAAATTATACAATAATAAAACAAAGCTGCAAACTCTGCTACAAAGAGCCCCTCCTTTTCTTCGCCCCTCCGGTCTGTCCCCCAACTCTCCTGATGCAACCTCTTCTTTTCCCATCGCCCTCCAGCCACGCGCCCCTCTCCACCTGCAGCCAGGTATGGCAAGGAAAGCCCCGCCCCTTTTGTCCCTCCAGGAAAGTCCTGATGCATTTTTCCCTCCTGAAAAGCCCCTTCTGTCCCCCAACTCTCCTGATGCAACCTCTTCTTTTCCTATTGTCTTCTACTGTCCCTGCTCCCCCCTCCCAACATCTAAAACAGACCAGTCCCAGGATAATCCATAACTCAAAACTTTAAAGACCTTACTATTTCACCAGGCCGGCCTGGCCTAATTTCCCCCCTCTTTTATAAAAGATTTTTAATTTTTAAATATCTTTTAGTATTTTATACATTCAATTTTAAATTGGTTTTAAAAGTTTGGGGTTTTAAATTTGTCGGGGCCAAAATTATTTAATTTGATTTTATTCTACTTTTAAATTTTGTATGTATGTGTTTTATTGTTTGGCTGTGCACCGCCCTGAGTCCTTCGGGAGTAGGGCAGTATAGAAATAGAATAAAATAAATAAAATAAAATAAAATAAAACCTAGCTGGGTTTTCGCTGCCCAAATAGCCTTTCGCTCTCTATTCCGCTATTTTCTCCTAAATACAAATGGGAGTTTGATTTATTTATTTATTAGTTTGATTTATATGCCGCCCTTCTCCGGAGACTCAGGGCGGCTTACAATGCTTTTAAGCAATAGCCTTCATACTTTTGTACATACCTGCTTAGTAGGGCTTTTGGCCCCCGCTAAGCGGTGTTCTTTTTTTATACAAAGTCAGCTTATTGCCCCCACAAACCGGGTCCTCATTTTACCTACCTCGGAAGGATGGAAGGCTGAGTCAACCTTGAGCCTGGTGAGATTTGAACTCGCAGTAATTGCAGGCAGCTGGCAGCTAAATACTACTTTAACAGTAGTTTAGTCCACTGCACCACCAGGCTCCCACCAGGATTACCAATGAAATACCAAAATACCAAAAGGTTTTATTTATATGAGACCTAACGAAACACGAAAGGGAAGGAAGGCCAGGAAAGGAGCTTAGGGGGGGAGAGACCCAGCCCAGGGCACAGCCCCCCTCCCCTTCTGCTCCCTCCAGGCACTCACCGCAGCAGCTGCCCCACAAGGAGGCCCCCAGCACCGCTCCCAGGAGCCAGAGGGGCGCCTGTGGCTGCCGCATCGCCCTCCAGCCAGGTGCGCTTCTCACTTGCAACCAGGAATGTGTGAGCAAGGGATCAATATAACATGGTACAAGTGTAGATACAGTCTAGATATGACAAAGATGCTAAACTATATGGTTTTTTTTAAAGAATTAACAGAATTAGATAAATATTAACAGGAGCAGAAGAAAGACTGATCACAAAATTGTATAGTTACTTATTACTTGGGTATACTTGGGTATAAAGTTGGAAGAGGAACAAGTAAAAGAGACAATGATAACATGGGCAAAAAATTTGGGCCGTACAATAGAATGAGATAAATGGCAGAAACTGTGGGAAAGGAATTATAAATTAACAATGTCAACTGCATATAAAGAGAATTTGTAGAGTTTTACAGATGGCACCTGGCACCGGCGAGACTGGCAAAGATGTTTAAAGGTAAGTCAGCTAAATGTT
Source organism: Pituophis catenifer annectens (assembly GCF_029215685.1). Lineage (NCBI taxonomy): Eukaryota > Metazoa > Chordata > Lepidosauria > Squamata > Colubridae > Pituophis > Pituophis catenifer. Next base: position 13,458,124 of record NW_027256882.1, on the reverse strand, counting down.
GGAAGTGCCACTAGATACCTGCATCTTACTATCATATGTGGTGGACATGTGCAGAAGCAAAAAAAAATACTGGACAAAAATAAAGACACGGTTGGAGAGCATGATAAAACAATGCATTGAGTTAAAGCCAGAAATATTTTTGCTGGGGATTTTACCTGAAACTTATAATAAAGAGAAGGTATTGTAAGGTCCCAAAATACACTTGAGTCACCAGAATGCCAGAGAGAGAGACTCAAGACGAGGCTTGCAAAAAAAGCAGATTTTATTTATGGCCAAAAACAAAATACTGGGTGGAACTATATCCAGAACATTCAGATACAATGCATGCGAGGAGATAGCCACACCTTGGGGAAGGTATGGCGTCCTTTTATACCCTCAGAGACGTCAGCTTAGTACCCAACTCTGGCCTCCCAATCCAGGCCCGTGCATTCCTTGTTGCCCTGCAAGGGGGAATAGAAACTTCCCAATTAGTCATCTTGAGCATTTCTTTGTTTACTCAATTGGCCACTTAGGCCCCTTGGCCCTGGAAAGTAGGAGTCTATCCAGATCAACATAAATTAAGACTGAGATAGTACCATGCTCTTAGATGGCACAAGAAAAAAACAGGGAGAAGATTGATATGGGTTCAGGTCAAATGGCAGGGACATATGTTTGACAAATACCAGATACATTACAGGCCTAATAACAGAATATGTTTATTACAGGAGATACAAATATAAAGGCATAATATATGCGATACAAATACAAAGGCATATGTGTATTACAAAAACCTAATGGTTACAGAATCTAGTATACCAGTATATCATATCCTAGCATTATTTATTATATCCTTATTATTGTTTCCCTTCAGTATATTTAATTATCCATGTATTAACTGCAGCTAGAATTGTATTTGCACAACACTGGAAGAGTGAAGAGATTCCTATTATTTATTTATTTATTTATTGGTTCGATTTATATGCCGCCCTTCTCCGGAGACTCAGGGCGGCTTACAATGTGTTAAGCAATAGCCTTCATACTTTTGTATATACCTGCTTAGTAGGGCTTTCGGGCCCCCCATAAATGGTGTTCTTTTTTATACAAAGTCAGCTTATTGCCCCCACAATCCGGGTCCTCATTTTACCTACCTCGGAAGGATGGAAGGCTGAGTCAACCTTGAGCCTGGTGAGATTTGAACTCGCAGTAATTGTGGCAGCTAAGTGCTACTTAACAGCACTTTAGTCCGCTGCGCCACCAAGGCTCCTGATTGATGAGAAGGTGATTAGGAAAATATTAGAATGTGCAGAAATGAATAGATTTTTTTTTGAAGTAAATTTTTTATTTTTAAACAAAATATAAAAACATCCATCATCCATTCCAATTACAAGTAGTGCGTCGGTCAGTTACAAATCTTTTGTGCTTCATCTCATATTCATCACTACGAATTCTCTAATTTCTCGTATTATCAATCTAACATATATCTTTATATCATTATTCTCATTTATCATTCATTTAACAATGGCATTTTCATCCCATTAAAATCATTTCCATAAATTGTATTATAACATCCATTTCATATTTCATCAGAAATGAATAGATTAACGCTAGTAATTAAAGAGAAAGAACAACCTGAATATTATAAAATACGGGAAGTATTTTATCAATGGTTAGAGAAAACAAGGGAAATTGAAAACGAGGGAAGAAGACTAAAGAAGAGTAGAAAATATGTTAAGATAGAGGTATAAACAAGATGATAATTGTTAGTATTATGATGAGGAAGAAAATTATGATTAATGTTAGTATTGTGTTTTTCTTAGAAGATGTGTTAAGAAGAAAGAGCCTTGGTAGTACAGTGGTCTAAGGCACTCTATTATTAAGCTGGTTATTAAGACCAGCTGCCTGCAATTACTGCAGGTTCGAATCTCGCCAAGGCTCAAGGTTGACTCAGCCTTCCATCCTTTCTAAGGTAGGTAAATTGAGGACCCAGTTTGTGGGGGCAATAAGCTGACTTTGTATAAATATACAAAAGGATGAAGGCTATTGCTTAGCGCATTGTAAGCCTCCCTGAGTCTCCGGAGAAGGGCGGCATATAAATCAAATTTAAAAAAAAAAAGAAAAGAAAAGAAAATGAATAATAGGTTAATAATGTTCCATTGCTTAATATGTTGCAATTTTTAAGATTAGAGATTTAATATTAATGTGAATGATGTTGTAAATGTCGAAAGAGATATTTGTACCCAGACGACACACTGTTTAAGGAAAGATAAAATGTTTATATGTTGAAAAATAAAAAAAAATAAAAAACTGTATTTTAAAAAAGCATTTCTTTCCGTTTCTCCACACAAGAACCCTGTGAGGTAGGCTGAGCTGAGAAATGAGTTTCTAAGACTGAAGGTGCACTTCAGCCTCGGCCACACAACACCTGATCGGCATCGCCTGGGCCTGGAATCTAAACCAGATCGGGCTTGTCTCCCGCTTGAAGGTTGAGACATCCTGGAGGAAGAGAAACGCTCAGGTAGAATCGGATCCCTCTCCAACTTCTTGGAAAGAAAAAAAAAATTATTGGCACCTGGGCAGCCTCGGCCCTCCCCCCTCCAGGAAAAGCAGCAAAAATATTGAGTCCCTTTGGTGCTAATAAAAGATTTATTGATATATTCAGACATTCCCCCCAATAATTATATTTTATAGCGAAAGTTAAAATACTAAACCCAAAAGGAAACAAGAAAACAAAACAAAAAAAATGTGTATAAAAAGAAAAGAACAGACACCACATAGGTACCCCCAATTTAATACTGAGGAATATTTTTCAACAATAAAAGTCTCCTCCTTTTTTTTTTTTGCAAAACAGCTCCACAATTTACAAACTCCTTCCTGCTTTATTTACCCAACCAATTCGACCTGCCAAACTCTCTCCTGTTAAAAAAAAGGGATCGATCCATTTGTCCTGACGTAGGATTCTTTTCAAAGGGACGCGGTGGCTCAGTGGCTAAGATGTCCCGAGCTTGTTGATTGAAAGGTCGGCAGTTCAGCGGTTCGAATCCCTAGTGAGCTCCCGTTACTTGTCCCAGCTTCTGCCAACCTAGCCGTTCGAAAGCCGCCCCCTAGAGTCAGGAACTACTAGCACATATGTACGAGGGGAACCTTTACCTTTAAAGACACTTTTCAAGGGGGGAGGGATGAGGGAAGAGATCCTGTCCCGTCACTCCCACTCCCGGCGAGTGCGGCCAAAGCCTGAAGGTCCGAGAGGGACCCGTACTCCCCGCAGGCTCTCCGGCCACCCTTGCTCGCTCTCTCCGGCCTCCTCCGTCTCTGCTTTGAGCCTCCCCGCAACTCCGACGCCCAGCCGGGCGCTCTTTCCCTCCTTGCCCGGCGCGGAGGTTTCTCCATCCCTCCGCAGCCTCCGTTTCCACGCAGATGCCGCTATTGCAGGGTAGGAACCGGGAGCCACAGAGCATCCGCCTGGTTGCCGCCCCGGGAGCCTCAACGCCAGGGGTGAAATCCAGTAGGTTCTGACAGGTTCTGGAGAACCGGTAGCGGAAATTTTGAGCAGTTCAGAGAACCGGCAAATACCACCTCTGGCTGGCCCCAGAGTGGGTGGGAATGGAGATTTTGCAATATCCTTCCCCAAGGAGTGGGTGGGAATGGAGATTTTGCAATATCCTTCCCCCAGGAGTGGGATGGGAATGGAGATTTTGCAGTATCCTTCCCCTGCCATGCCCACCAAGCAACACCATGCCCGCCACACAACACCACGCCCACCAAGCCACACCCACAGAACCGGTAGTAAAAAAAATGGATTTCACCACTGCTCAACCGTCGGTTTCTCTCCTGGAGGTAGGAAGCCCACCCTCAGCCCAGGAAGAGTATCTCTCACCTCTGCCTACCTCACAGGATTGTTGGGGGGGATGGAGAATCAGAAGAAATGCTTTTTTATAGTCTGAAGTACCTGGAGGACATGATGGTTGCAAGGGGGTGACTGGGGTGTGTGTGGGTAAGTGTTTGGAGGGGAGGGGATCAGGCCCTAAGAAAAGGCCGTTACTTTTTTGATGTTCCATGGCTTCCATGTAAGAATTCCTCTCTTTCCACACTTGCTGGTTTGCACAACTGCCATTTCACCAGAGTGTTTCCAGAAGGGAGAGGGGCAAGGGGTGAAATCCAGCAGGTTCTGACAGGCTCCGGAGAACCGGCAGTGGAAATTTTGAGCAGTTCAGAGAACCAGCAAATACCACCTCTGGCTGACCCTAGAGTGGGGAGAGAATGGAGAATTTTTTTTTTTTAATTTGATTTATATGCCGCCCTTCTCCGGAGACTCAGGGCGGCTTACAATGCATTAAGCAACAGCTTTCATACTTTTGTATATTTTATACAAAGTCAGCTTATTGCCCCCACAATCTGGGTCCTCATTTTACCTACCTTGGAAAGGATGGAAGGCTGAGTCAACCTCGAGCCTGGTGAGATTTGAACTTGCAGTAATTGCAGGCAGCTGATGTTAATAACAGTGCTTTAGTCTGCTGTGCTACCAGGGCTCTATTTTGTAGCATCCTTCCCCTGCCACGCCCACCAAGCCACACCGTGCCCACCAAACCACTCTCACAGAACCAGTAGTAAAAAAAAAATGGATTTCACCGCTGGACAGGGGACAAGCCTTTCTCGGTGGGGAATTCTGGGAGTTTTGGTCTACGGGGCTGAAATATGTCAAGGTTCAGAAGCACCGCTCTAGACAGTGTCCAGGGGCAGCCCCAGTCACAACCAGCACTTCAGGGGGTTCTTCAGGTCCAACATCCTGTTTTCCAGTTTCTCTCTTTTTTTTTTTTTTTTTTAATTTTTGATTTATATGCCGCCCTTCTCTGGAGACTCAGGGCGGCTTACAATGCGTTAAGCAATAGCCTTCATCCTTTTGTATATTTATACAAAGTCAGCTTATTGCCCCCACAAACTGGGTCCTCATTTCACCTACCTTAGAAAGGATGGAAGGCTGAGTCAACCTTGAGCCTTGGAGAGATTCGAACCAGCAGTAAATTGCAGGCAGCTGTGTTAATAACAGGGTGCATTAAACCCCTGTACTATCAAGGCTTTTCAAATCTGGCACCTGCCTAATAAGGAACAATCCAGCGTGGCATGACTAACAGATTTTGCCTGACACGCCTGCACACAGTACTTTACATGCACACTTCCTCTCTGACTTTCACTTCCCTGCATGAGATGGAACAACCCAGCATGAGATGAGGAGCAGAGTGTGCTTAACAAGCATGCACAAAGGACTTTACATGCACACCAACACATTCTCCCTCTCTTCTCCCACCCTGTCCATGCATACCTGGGTGTCCCTTTCTGCAATTTAAGTCAGGGAGAAGCCGCTAGACCTCATGGTGAGTCCCTCCCTCCCTGAAGGCCTTGTGGGGAAGGGGGGGTTGGCCCGGGCGAGCCTCTCTCGGTCCCAGGAGAGATTGTGGCTTCAGGGCAATAAAAGAACTCAACCGAGAGGGGGCAGCATAGGAAAGGAGAGGAGAAAAGGCAAGAACAGAAGCCACTGAAGGGGAAAAAACCAGATCAGGAGAAGAAAAGATTTCAATAATAAGAGGGGAAAAAGTGATTATGCTGCAAAGAAACTGCTATCTCTGAAGACCCAATGAAAAATTCTTATTTTCTTCTAGAATGACGGGTGGGATCTCCGGAGTTCTCAGAGAAATTGAGAAGGGAAACAGCACCTGGAAGATAGAACCAGATCCTGCCAAAAGATCTCCAGAAGCGCCTTTGGGACGGGGGTCTCTCGGAGGGGCTTCGCAAGAAGAAATAGACAGCTTGTGGCGGGGGGGGGGAGGGAGAGGCGGGAGGAGGTCGGCGAGTCCCGGAGGCTGCGTTCACACAACCAGGATGTCCAAGATCGTTTGGATGATGAACTTGGCTGGGGAGAATTTTAGAGGATCGTTGCGTGTGGTGGGCAACATCTGGATAGGACACCCCCCCCCTCTCTCTTCCTCCAGGACTCCGGAAAGCAGCCAAGGGGCAGCGCTGATTTTAATCTCCCTTCGCGGACCCGAAGATTTTGAATTAGGCAAGGACTTCAGTGGAGCTCAGAGGGGGGCGGAGGTTGCAGCCATTGTCATGAATGGACGTCACTCTCTCCCTCCTGGTTACAGTTCTGACAGCCCCCTCATCTCAGCTGCCCCCCTCCCCTTGTTGCTATATTATAGAAGCTAAATATCCGGTGCCCCGTGTAACAGGTGCCGTACAAACCCATCTAAGTTTCCTGCCAGGTTTCCTGCCGTTATGGCTGTGTGACATCCTGCTCACAATGGTGCTTCTTACAAATATGCACATTTACAAAGTAGGTCACATACTTGCACCTTTTTCATATTATTCTATATTATTCCACGTTATTCCATATTAGTGTTGTCTGGTATTGTAAGAGGTGGAAGTATGGGAAGGTTTCTCCTAAGATCTACCACCATTAAGCAACAGCCTTCATACTTTTGTATATTTTATACAAAGTCAGCTTATTGCCCCCACAATCTGGGTCCTCATTTTACCTACCTTAGAAAGGATGGAAGGCTGAGTCAACCTTGAGCCTGGTAAGATTCGAACCTGCAGTAATTGCAGGCGGCTGTGTTAATAACAGGGTGCTTTAAACCACTGTACTACCATATACTACTATATTATTCCACATTATTCCATATTATTCCATATTAGTGTTGTCTAGTATTGTAAGAGGTGGAAGTATGGGAAGGTTTCTCCTAAGATCTACCACCATTAAGCAACAGCCTTCATCCTTTTGTATATTTTATACAAAGTCAGCTTATTGCCCCCACAATCTGGGTCCTCATTTTACCTACCTTAGAAAGGATGGAAGGCTGAGTCAACCTTGAGCCTGGTGAGATTCGAACCTGCAGTAATTGCAGGCAGCTGTGTTAATAACAGGGTGCTTTAAACCACTGTACTACCATATACTACTATATTATTCCACATTATTCCATATTATTCCATATTAGTGTTGTCTAGTATTGTAAGAGGTGGAAGTATGGGAAAATTTCTCCTAAGATCCACCACCAATTCTATGGTTTTGAGTGTGTTCAGTTCCAGATTGTTCCGATCGCACCACGAGGCTAGTTGTTCAACCTCCCGTCTGTATGCGGATTCATCGTTGTCTCGAATGAGACCAATCACTCTTGTATCATCTGCAATCTTCAGTAGTTTAACAGCTGGATCGTTTGAGATGCAGTCATTGGTATAGAGAAAGAAGAGAAGTGGAGAGAGCCGACATCCTTGGGGGGCCCCTGGGCTAATTGTACAGGTATCTGATGTGGTTCTGCTTAGCTTCACCTGGTGCTTCCTGTCTGTTAGGAAGCTTATGATCCACTTAAAAGTATGTTTGGGTACCTGTAGCTGGTTTAGCTTAGTTAGAAGAGGGTCTGGAATATCTACCATTGTACATGAATGGTGAGGAGGTGGAGAGGGAGGGGAGTTTTAAATTTCTGGGCATTTATATCTCAGAGGACCTCTCATGGACTATGGATGGTAACATGCTTGTGAAGAAGGCACAGAAGAGGCTGCACTTCCTGAGAATGGAGGCTCTCTTGTCATTCTGCGTTCAGGCACCAGGCGCCATCCGGTCCTTTGCATGCTGAACCTGGCTGGTGAGAACTTTAAGGGGGGAGTGGGGGGGGGGTCTCTGCGTGTTGAGGGCGAGGTCAGCCTCTCGGACCTTCCAGAGTGCCGGAGGATGTGCAGAGAGCAGCGCCGTTTCCTCTCCTCCGAGGCGGATCCGCGGACTTAGTCTGGGTGGAAACTTCAGGGGAAATGGGGCGGGGGGGAGGGGGAGCGAGGGAGCGGCGCTGCTATTGGCGGACCTCGGAGGCGGGGGCAAAGGGTCCCCCCTCCTCCCTGAAGGGCCAAGGGAGCAGGAGCGCTTCGTCCCGGGCGGGCGAGGCGGAGACCTTGAGCGGAGTTTGGGGCGGGGGGGAGGAAGCCACGGTCGCTGTCCCTGTCGGGGATGCTGGTCTCTTGGGTCGTAGGGACGAAGGGGCGCCTGGCCAGGGGGCGATGCTGCTGCGACGGGCGCCCCTCTTGCTCCTCTGGGGACTGCTGGGCTCCTTGGTGCCGGGGGGCCGCTGCGGTGAGTTTTGGGAAGGAGGGGCGAGGGGGCGGAGAGGCAGGCGGGGGTGGGGGGGTCTCTCTCCCCCCTTCAGCCCCTGAGAGGCTCCCTTTCCCTTCACTTTCACTTTCCCTTCCCCTCCGCATTGGGAAGCCACGGCCGGCTCCGCCTCTCCCCCTCCGGCCTTCCTGAGCGCGGAGGAAGGAAGGGGAGGCTGGGCAGCAGCGGAGCAGTCTCGGCACGTCGCTCTCCTGGCCATCGTCTTCCAAGCCTGACACAGCTGGAGAGGCGGCCGTAGGGATGGATCCCCCTCCCCTCCACCTCCTTTGGAGTCTCTGGGCCGGCCCGCTGTGGGGAGGGACTCCAAATCCCAACATCCCCAGCCTTGAGACTAGCCAACCCCTACAGCCCAAACCCCGACGCCTTTACCTGATGAGATGGGGAACATGTGGACGCCGCCTTTTTTTTTTAATTTATATGCCGCCCTTCTCCAGAGACTCAGGGCGGCTTACAATGCGTTAAGCAACAGCTTTCATACTTTTGTATATTTATACAAAGTCAGCTTATTGCCCCCACAATCCGGGTCCTCATTTTTCCTACCTCGAAAGGATGGAAGGCTGAGTCAACCTTGAGCCTTGGCGAGATTCGAACCTGCAGTAATTGCAGGCAGCTGTTCTTAATAACAGGGTGCTTTAGACCACTGTACTACCAAGGCTCAGCCTTGAAGGGCTCAGGAGGTGGCGGCTCTGCCCGCGGCCCCCACTTGGCCAATACCCTCAGGTCGCGTTCACAGGACGCGTGAAAACCCGGGGGGTGGAGGAGTCTCCTCCCTTCCGCTGTTACTCTGTATCTGTATCTAACTCGGGATGAGTTTGTCTTTCTGCGTGTGGTGGAGCTTCCCAGCCCTGGAAGTCTCCATACTCCGTACTCTGCTGTGAAGCTACAGGCAGCTTCTGCCCTGCTGGTCCTCCGGGCAGTGGGCACTGAGGGGCAAAGGACATGGGTTTTCTTATTGGTTAACTAACATGGTTAGCTTGTATCTTCATTTGCTTTATTTCCTCTCTTTTAAAATGATGGCCCCATTTATGAGCTTTCACCATTCCTAAACTGGTAAACAAGCTGGAGACCAACTCCAGATAAGAAAAGTTTGTTAGAACAACTTGGGATCTGGTTTATCTCTTTCCTGAACTCTAAACCACCTTTTCCTTTACATTTACGCCCCCCCTTTTTTTTATTTGATTTATATGCTGCCCTTCTCCGAAGACTCAGGGCGGCTTACAATGTGCTCAGCAATAGCCTTCATACTTTTGTATATTTTATACAAAGTCAGCTTATTGCCCCCACAAATTGGGTCCTCAATTTACCTACCTTAGAAAGGATGGAAGGCTGAGTCAACCTTGAGCCTGGCAAGATTCGAACTTACTTTAATTACAGACAGCTGGTGTTAAATTACAGTGCCTTGTCTGCAGAGCTATCCAGGCTTCTGACCTCAGACCTCATTTTAAGGAACATGGAACATGTGTGATATTGTGGGAATGCACAAATATGTAACATGTTTGACTACGTGTAATCGATTTCCTATGCAAAGGGGAGGTTGCTTTTATTCTGTCCAATCAGCTTTCCTCTTTGTTGTGTCCACTATAAAAAAAGGGGGGGCAACGGGGGGCTCAGGTCCTCTCTCCCTTTTGCATAGAGAGACCCCACTTTATCAGGGTCCCCTAATAAGCTTCCTTTAAGGGATCTTGTCAGTACTTTTATAGTACTTGCTTGCTACGGCTGCCATTGAAACAGAGGGAGGGGGGAGCTGTCTGGAGAGTTGGGAGGGGAAGTGAGCCATCGGAAGCTGCACCCCACAAGACCCCTTGGGCGGATGTGGATTGGATAATCCCGACTGGGCCATTGGGGGGGGAGGGTTTTAAGGATGCTTTCTATATGTGATTTTCTCCCCCGTTGCCTCAGACCTTGATTTTCTTTGGTTGCATTCAGTTCATCCTCAGCAAAAGTACCTCTCTCTATGAAAATGGAGTCGGGGGTTTTGAGTACTGAAAGGAGGCAAACCTGACAGATCTTCCGACTCAGTTGCTTATTGGGAAGGTAAACTGAGGCAGAACCTAGAGCCAGATTTGGCTTTCAGTGTGTAGGGTCAGGTGGGGGTCAGCTCCACAAGCAGCTGTGTGAACCCAGAGGTCTCCCTCACCAGGGAGGAGCCGGAGCTGCAGAGCCCCCCCCCCCTCAATTCTACCCTTCACCCTGTTCTCTTTCCAGGCTCCCCCAGGCACTCCCTGCGCTATTCCTATCGGAGGGTGTCAGAATCCAGCCGGTTCCAGTTCTTCTCTGTGATCCTCCTGGATGATCAGCCCATCGCTCGAAACCACCACCACACCAACGCGATGGAGCTTCTGGTGCCCTGGATGGGAGCAGAGGAGAAGAAGAACCTGGTGGACCTTGAAAGGGTGTTCAGGACTGACCTGGAGTGGCTATCAAATTTCAGCAACCAGACTGAAGGTAAGCAGAGGCAGATTTGCCCTCAAGCCCCAAATTCTCCCTCTAATCTCCCTTTGTGCCTCTTGTCACCGTAATCATCAGAAGAGGGAAGCAGGCAAAATCCCAAAGGTGCTTTTTCCAAAGGTCCCAAAGTTTCAGAAAAAGCAGCTTTGGGGCAACCCTGATCTGGATGACTGAGACCCTCCAAAGCAGGCAAAGAATAGAAAGTGGGTGCCTGGAGGCTTGGATGGGTGACATGATTTGGAAAGGAAAATCTCATTTGACCACCAATGGCTGCAAAGGGCATAACGGTGAGAGATCCTTTCCTGTAAAGGAAAGAAAGGATCCTTCCCCCCTCCAAGATCTCTCTCATGGTCTTCATGATCTGGTCCCATCTCAAGAGATTAAGTTCAGTCCTTGATCACAAAAGAGATCTCCCCCTCCGCCCCCGTAAGAAAGAGGGGAGGAAAGATCCATTTTCACCCCTTTCATTGCATCGATGATCCTGTCTAAGCATCTCATCCTCTGCCGTCCCCTTCTCCTTTCTCCTTCCGCCTTTCCCAACATCCGGGTCTTTTCCAAGGAGTTCCCTCTTCTCATCTGGTGGCCAAAGTATTTCAGCTTCAGGCTCAGCTGGTGGGATGGAAGGAAAGATTTGAGTCAAGGGTGGGGTCTCCAGGGGAGAGGAACTCTGGACTATTCCTACCCCATCTTTCAGGGCTTCACACCTGGCAGGCGATTTTGGGCTGTGAACTCAGGGAAGACGGGAGCAAAGGTGGGTTTCTGCACTACAACTATGATGGGATGGACTTCATCAGTTTCGACAACAAGATCCTCAGATGGGATGCTCAGCCCCAGGCCCAGAAGGTCAAGGAGAAGTGGGACAATGAACCATGGAGGTCCCAGAGGAATAAGGTCTACCTTGAGGAGATGTGCATTGAGAGGATGCAGAAATACCTGCCCTACCAGACGGAGTCTCTGAAGAAAACAGGTGAGTGACCAAATGGGCCCAGGTTGTACAATTTGTTTTCTGGGCTTCCTCTTCTCCACACACACACACACCCCATATATTTCTGCTGAACACAGAGAAGTCAGGCTTCACACGCCTGACAGGAAGAGATCTGGGCATTTACCAAATCAAACTACCGAAGGACAGCAGGGGAAATCACCTTCAATGCCCCCTAAAATAAGTTTTTCAAGAGATGGAGGCTGAGATCCATTTCCATGAGGAAATCTGGCAAAACAGAAGAAAGTCTAATTCTCACATCCTGTGTTTGGGGCTGAACCAAAAGGTGAATTTCTTCTGAATTTCCATCTGGAACGTCTGGAAGAATTTGAACAAATTCAATGTGGGATATGAAAACCAAATCAGCCCCCAAGCAGGACAATTATTTTGGTATGTGTCCCTTTCAAAAATAAAGCTAAAGAGTTCAATGCCTCCATCTTTGAGGATCCCAGAGATCCAGGAGAGGAGAGGGAGCATTGGGAGAGGATGACCAAATGAAGATATTAAATCCCAGGAACTCAGATTTTGCTGTTTCTACAGAGCTTCCAGAGGGGAAGGTGACTTGTAAGGTGGTGAATGACAGCCTGGAGGTCCTCATCTGCCATGCCTTTGGCTTCTACCCCAGGGAGATCCAGGCCATCTGGATGAGGGATGGAGAGGCTTGCAAGTACGAGAGCCTCCATAGGAACGTGGCCCCCAACTCGGATGGGACCTATTATGTCTGGATCAGCATTGAGATCGACCCCAAGGACAGGAACCATTTTCGATGTCACCTGGAGCACGAGGGCTTGGTCTTGAAGGAAGAAACAGGTGAGACATTGAGAAGTTACAAAATGGCACCTCTCGGTCAGATGGGTGGCATATAAATTTATTAAATGAATAAAGTAAATAAACATCAATGAAGCAGTAGGTTGTTCATCAGTGTTGGATGCTGTCATCTAAAATTTCCAGAGGGAAAGGAGGGAATTTAGGAGTCCTTGGTGTTGGCTTGGAAGGAGGAAACAGGTGAGAGATTGAGCAGCTGTGACACATTAGGTCTTGGTGAGATGGGCAGCATATATGTTTATTAAATAAATAAAGTAAATTTTAAAAAATGTAGAAGTAGGCTGGTCATCAATGTTGGATAGTTTTGGGCTATGTCATTTAAACTTTCCAGAGGGAAAGGAGAGGATTTAGGGTTGTGTTTCGTGATGGTAAAGAAGAGATGATTGAGAGGGGAGTTGGAAGTGGACACTTGAGAACAGAGGTAGGAAAATATGATACCATACGGAGATGGAAGAGATTGAGAGATAGGAAACTGTTTTGCTTTCTGGCAGAATTATCTTCTTTTTTTTTTTTATTGAAAAAGTTTTTCAAATACAAATTTTTCCCCCTTTTTTCTCCCCCCCTTCTCCCTAACCCCCCCTCACCACCCATCCCCCTGTGACTTCTTCTCTCTTGCCATATAGCTCAGCATAAACATAATACATTTATCAAAAAAATCCAAAATAGATAATTCCAATCCAACAATTTAAGGCCCTTTTCACATCCCAAAATTACGGCATTGCAGAGGTCTGTCACTCGCCTCAGGATAATATTAACCAATACTTCGCCTCAACTATCTTTTCATGTATTTGGTCATCTTTTAAATAACTGGCATCACTGTTGCCTAATTTAGAAATTTTTGTTTTTGTAAGATCTATTTCTTTTTTTTCTTGACTTTTTGTGGGTTTGATCTTCATCCTAATTTCCTTTCTACAAATTGTATGTCGACTGATCGGTTTTCGTTCTGATTTATAACTTGATCTTCTTGGTTTTGCTTTTGTGATTCATGTTTCTTTTCTATAAGTTGTGTATCAACTAATTGATTTCCATGCTTGTCTGTAACTTGATGAATCATCACGTTAGAGTCCGATGCCACATCTCTCTTATTTATAGATAATCCAGCTGAGGTATCTAAAGAATCCAAAGGTGATTCATCTACAGAAGCCTCTGTAACTCGATATTTTTCCTTTATTTCCAACTCCTTCTGCTTATCTGGGTTGTGCATAAAAATGTTGAACTCATTTTCAAAAATTTTTGGTGAAATTCTTCCGCTTTTTCAACAGTATTTAATTGGTATCTTTCTCCTTGATATCTCAATATTATACCAACTGGCACGTCCACCTAAATAAAATATTTCGTTTTTTAAGCTCAGTCACCAGAAAACCAAATTTCTTTCTTTCCAATAACATCTTAGGCGGTAACTCTTTATATATCCAAATCTTTCTTCCAAACAATTGCAAAGTAGAATTAAAAGATTTTTGCACAATATTATTTCTTATTTCTTTATCTGTAAAATAAATCACCACATCTCTAGGCAGTTGCCTTTGCTTTGCAATCCAAGAATTTATTCTATAGACTCTGTCAATCCTACAAAATACTTCCTCAGGGTGAACCTTTAAGATCCCAGCCAGAATTTCAGAAGATATTTTCCTTAAGTCATCTCTGTTGTTTTCCTGTAATCCTCTCAATCTAATCGCATATTCTGTGAGATTATATTGCATCATTAAAACTTCTTTTTCAATCCGTTGTTTAATATTTTCTGCATTACAAGTCTTATGATCAACTTCCATTTTAAGTTTTTCTTCTAAGCTATTATCTTGAATGTTTATCAAATCATTTTCAGTTCTTTGTATTTTATTGTCCAAATTATCCTCAATTTCCTCCATTTTAGACTCTAATAAATCAATATTTGTACCCAACTTCATAACAATTTCTGAAAAACCATTAGTCACTTTTACAATCTTTCGTTGCAAAGTATCAAACTTTAACTGCACCATTTCTTTAATTTCCTGCTTAAATTTTTCAAAGTTCTGATTCACAATCTCATCCCTTCTTACAATCTCCTCCAAGAGAAATTCAATTATATTAAAATCAGTTTTCTGAGTCTGTAAGTTTAGAACTTGTTCATGTAGTTTATAGATGGGGGAATCCCCCCCCACTGCTTGTTTGTCTGGCTTTGTAAGTCTAAATGCCATATTTCCACACAGACAAACTCTCTTAAAAAAGAAAAGAAAAGCAAAGAAAGAGAAAAAAAGCTTCTTTCCAAACAGGATCAATATCAGATCTCCAGGAAAAAGAAGACATAAAAGTAGAGCTTTTTCTTCAGTTGTAGCCAGCAGTGTTTATTCCGCTACTTTGTAGCTTATTAAGAAACGGAAGGACTTTCCCTTTCAGCCCTTTCTCAAGCCTCGGCAGTCGCCATTTTAAAAATTCTTTTTTCCTTCTTCAGTAACTTTTTTTTTTAAATAAATGAAAATACTTGCGATTCAGGGTCACAGGTCCAGATCTCATCCTCTTTAATTCATCTGTTAGTTTTCTTTAATAGGCTTGTTCTCGTCGCCTGGCTCTGCAAAAAGGCAGAGGTCTCCCAAAGCCCGGAGAGGCGGCGGGGGAAATAGGGAGCCTCATCTGCTTCGTCCCCAAAAGTAAAAAAAAAAACTTTTGGGGCTTCGCAAAGAGCTCTACCTGCCCTCGCCGGCTCTATCTCACATTTCCTCATGGAAATGGAGTTTTTCGAGCCGCCTTTCCGTTGTAAAGGCAGCTCTTTACAGGCGATGGGGCTGGCGGTCCCAAGGGACCGTCTGGCAGCGACGAGGAGCAAACCGGAAGTCCACTTTCTGGCAGAATTATCTGATGGGACAAGTTGCATCCGGTCCTTCAGTGCCCCTTTCAGCAGGGGAGGCTGTTCTTTTGTCAGCTACTTCAGAGCTATTCTTTTTTGCAAAACTATAATATTCGAATGATTGCAATCCGCACCTGCTTCCTTCTCCCTCCATTTATCTTCAGGTGAACTGGGGGGGGGGATCAGTTTGATGCATTTGCTTCACCTGATCTTTGCCTGGGCTGAAGCCCCTGGGCCCTCTGCACCTTTGGAGGGGAGGGACTTCCTCCAGGTGGGGGCACTTCCTGGAGGCCAGAGCAGCTTGGGAAAGGCTTCCCTTGATCAGCATCTCCACTTCAGGGAACTCAGCACCTGTCTAATAGAAACCATGTTTCTCCTTTTTCAGCTAGAGTACGGCGGATTCTTTCTGAAATTGTGGCCACTGTGGGAATTGTGCCTATCATGATGTTGAGCCTCATCCTGATTTTCTTCCTAACATGTAAGTGAAACAAAGTCATCCACTGACCCAACCCATGTCCTTCTGTGTTGACTGAGCTGCTGTGGGTGGGACAGAGCTTCTCTGAGTAGTTCGGAGACCTCCAAGGCAGGGGTGAAATCCAGCAGGTTCTGACAGGTTCTGGAGAACCAGTAGCAGAAATTTTGAGTAGTTCGGAGAATACCACGTAACCAAATACCACCTATGGTTGGTCCCAGAGTGGGGAAGGAATGGAGATTTTGTAGTATCCTTCCGCTGCCACACCCACTAAGCTACGTCACGCCCACAGAACCAGTAGTAAAAAAAAAATGAATTTCACCACTGCTCCAAGGCCTATTCCATTCCATTCCATTTTCCTATCTCCTATCCCCATTCCCCATTCTATTCTATTTTCTATTTTATTTCATTCTCTATTCTCTATTCTCTAACCCAGCCAGACCCATCTTAGCCTTCCAAGATCAGCCAAAGTTGATGGTTCTTAGATCTGGTTAGGTTAAGATTGGGTCACAAATGTTGTGACAGTTGAATTAAGAACGTCTGAGTCCAGAGTCCGTGGGGAACACCCTCTGTCTTGTACCAGCAACAAGAATCCAAGAGGTTTAGCATCATTGTGGTAGAGTAATTGATGGTGATTCAGTTCAGGTTCCTTCCTTCAGTGTTCAGAATAAATCCTTCTCCAGCTCAGGCAGGAGCTGCTGCCCTCCGAAATAAACTAGCTATCTGCTCTTTTTCCTATCTGGCAGACCGGCAGTGGAGGAGACTCAGAAGAAAATTGTGTCATGTAGTGGAAAATGTGCCTCTTCCACAAATCAATCGTTCTCCCTCTACGGACGATACAGAAGATGAGACGCAATCACAGAGGTTGCCCTAAACTAAAATAACATCAGAGGTGAGTCTGAATTTTAAGAAACAAAACTCCAGACTTGGAATATACCTAAGAATCAAGATCATCAGGGTTGTTGAGGTGGGGAATTAAATTTTTCCAAAGTTGTCGTGTGTGGATTATGGGTTTCCTGGGGCTCCTCTGATGACTTGCTCTGCAGCGGAAGATCTGGCTCAGCTCAGCCTCTCTGGCCCATCAGCTCCAAGGAGAAGAGAGAGAGAGATGGGGAAGGAGCCATGAGCAAGAGTTGGGGCACCCTGGAGAAATGGGAAGGATTGGAGGGGAGAGGGAGAAGGACGAGCATGAAGGGGAGTCCTTGGCCATGATAAGCTGGAGGCATAAGAAAGCCTGGGGGAGAAGTGAGGAGGCCCCCAACAGCAGCTCTTTGTCCAGAGAGGGTTATCCTTCCTTCTTCTTTGGCTGCTTCCTCTGGTGCCTGTGGAGGTTGCAGTGGGGGGAAGAGAGAGCTGAGGGGAGGCGAGAAGAAACAGCCCCCACCCCATGCAAATGACAGTGTTGACTTCCTCCATTTTTTTTCTCTTTGAAGCACAAGGCATCCTATGGACCGTAGAAGACAGGGAGAGATCTAGAAAGTCATCATTGCGTAGGGAAGAAGGAAAGGAACATCCAGTGTGGAGAACTTGGACACATTATCCAAAAGCCAAGATCAAAGCAAGATTAAGTCCAAACCAGCTACAGCCCCACGAAACATCCTAAGTAAACCAAAAGACCCAGCAGCCCCAGAAGGAGAACCAGGATTCATCTACAACATACACTGTAAGGACTGCAACAGCCACTATGTAAGATAAACAGGCAGAAGACAAGCAAAGCGCATCCATGAACACCAACTATCAGTCAGAAGACAAGGTGAAAAGTCCTTAATTTCACAATACATGGATAGATTCAACCATAGTTTCAATTGGGAAGCTGTGAGCATCGTTAGATCAAGCCAAATCCACCAAACAAAGGGAAAGAAATGGCAGAGAAATCCTGGAGCCCTGGCACTCAGACAAATTGGCCATCAACAGGGACACAGAGATAAACAACGTCTGCATGCCATTCGAAAGAGACAATAAAAAAAGTCCAAAAGGAAACAAAAGATTAGAACACCACCTAGCCAGCAATCAGCACCTACAGTATATGAACAGAAATTAACACCAAGATTAACATTAGATTGACAATCAAGCAATTACCAATGCAGACAAAGAAGCTAACAGTACACAACAGCTTAATCACACACTACTGAGAGGGGAAACCATTGACTCGTATATAAAAATAAGAGCAAATCCAATTCCCTTTTGGCACTGAGGATGTTACCAAGTTTGGTAATGAAATGTCTGCAAGAAAAGTACCAAGCCAGAGAGCACCCAGGAGGACACTGCAGGAGGGGTTCAGCACCTGGCAACCCGTCCTTGTGATGAGGCAAACATCTCCAATCCCATGAGATTGTCCTGGACTGTGACTCCAACTGGTTCTGTTTCTCCATGGAGGAGCCTTATGTCTCTGGTTGAGCAGACATTAAGGATGGTGCTCTCCAGCTTTGTCACCCCAACCCTGGAGAAAGTCTACAAAGGAATGGAGCCAAGTCCCTTGTTCTACAAGGGCCGCGGAAGTTCATTTGGAGATATGCAGGGATGGAGATGGGGGGCTTGGGTTCTTGGGAATGCTTCCTGCAGAGATGATTTTTTTTTCCCTAAACAGGTGGCTGTTGTGGACTGCAAAACCCATCAAAAGGTAGAGCTGTTCTCACAGCTACTTCACCCGTTTCCAGCTTTCAGAGGAAACCAAAGAATGGGTGATGTAGTGACATGAAGAGCTCTCGTGGATTTAGAAGAGGCTTCCTTCAAGCGGTTGGGTTGGTTTCCATACATGGAACCATCTCTGGGACCCCATTTTGATACCCAAAATCTGGATATCTGGAGAATGTTTGAACTAAAAATGACTGGTGGATTCGTTTTGATGGACTCACCATTAGTGTCAGTGTTAAAATTTGAGCCGGTTGCCTGGCCAGGTAAGCCACTTTAGGTCAAAGAATAGCCCTCAACTGGTTTTGAGGGACAACAGGGACCTCCAGCCCCAGACTGGCCAACCCCACCTTGTGCAAGTTCTGCAAAGCATGAGATGATTCTGCCTCCTTTCTTATGCCCACTAAAGTCTTCGTTCTTCGTATTCTAATTACTCTTGTCATATAATCTAATTACATTGTAAAACTCAAGTAATAAAACTCTAACTTAGATTTTACATCTTCCTGCAACAGGCAGATTCCTTTCTTGGCAATGTTTATCTTTTGTTATTTTTTCTCTCCTTTTGTCTTCCTAACTGGCCACCTAATTGGTCCCCTATTAACAGCACAAAAGGTGTGTGGATTGATCTGGTAGTTTGAGATAGTTATGTGTCAATTCCTGGAGGAAAAGGGGCGGAAGGAAAAGGATTTATGAAGGATTTAGATCTTAATGCAGGAAGGATGCAATTGATTGGAGGCATACCTCAGTTTATCCTCATTTCCCCTCCCCCCCCATACAGAGGGAAGCAACAGGGTTAAAATTAAGTCTTAACTTGCATCCACAGATTCTCAATTTTGTCTGCTGAAGAATCAACTAAAGAACCAGTTAATTAATCCACCCATGTCTGGGCAGTGAAAGTTTATGTCTTAATGGGTTTTCTTAGTGTATAAGAATTCTCACTGATTCTTACAAATCTTTTATTGGGCTAGAACGGTGATGGTGAACCTATGGCACGCGTGCCACAGGTGGCAGCGGAGCCATATCTGTGGGCACGCGAGTGTTGCCCTAGTTCAGCTCCAGCACGCGTATGTGCACTGGCCAGCTGATCTTTGGGCCTTCCGGGTCCACCGGAAGTCAGGAAACAGACCGTTTCCAGCCTCCGAAGGGCCTCTGGTGGGTGGGGAAGGCTGTTTTCACCCTCCCCAGGCTCCAAGAAAGGTTCTGGAGCCTGGGGAGGGCAAAAGTGGGCCTACCAGGCCCACCGTGCCATCACGTGCCATCACGTGCCAAAAGCGGGGGGAGCATGGAGGGGTTGCACATGCATTCGTGGGGGGGCATTGGATTACGGGTGTGGGCACACACGTGCGCAATCCCCCACGTGACCCGTGCTTTTGGCACACAATGGCAAAAAGGTTAGCCATCATTGGGCTACATCATGGCTGGTATGCCAAGTTGTAACACACACACACCATCCCCACCCCCCCTCCTGAAATCTGCACAAACGTCTCAGGAGGAAAAAGAACAAAAACAAGTTGTTTTTGGTTAAGAAATTAATTGCAACTAACTCTTCCCCTTGCAAAAAAAAAATAAAAAATCAGGACTGCTTTCCTTTGAACAGGGGGAACAGGAGGGGGTGGGAACGGAGCACTTTTACAATTTCCTTTTTTTCTTTTCTAAATCTTGAATGGGATGTTTGCCAACATTGCCCTTCTTTTTTGGGGGGTGGGGGGGAATCAATGCCGTAAATTATTAATTGTCATTAGTTATCGATTTGGATATCTGGCCTGAAAAGGGTTCTTCCTTCTCTTGGAAAAAAAGCCAGAGGTGGAAGTCCCAACCTCCTTCTCCCTCCCATTTCACCAAGGCCGTTCCTTCCTTCCTTCCTTCCCCCTCTAGCTGATTTCTTGGGCCCTAACTGTCCCAGGTGTCGAAAAACCTAGGATGAAACCTCCTTCTGTGTATGGGCTGTGCCGAAGTGCCTGGGAGGGAGTGGCCGTGGCTGTTGTCCCGGGGCAAAAGACTGGGGGAGGGCCAGCCGAGGAGAAAAGTTTGTGGCTAATAACCCAGAGGGGAAAACCTCGAGGCAAAACAAGCAAGGGAAAGAGACCGAGCCGAAAAGTCCTATTCCACTCCATGACTGCTGTTCATGTGACCTCCAATCTGTACTTCATGTTACCTCTGTCTGGACTTATTTATTTACTTATTTATTATATTTCTATACCGCCTTTCTCCCGTAGGACTCAAGGCGGTGTACAGTCAAGAAAAATATAGACACACAAACATCATAAAATTGCTAATTAAAATTATTACTTAGTTTGGTCAATTAAATAAAACCCAGAATTAGATCACATTTAAAAAATCATTCACATGTTCGTATGTTTAGCCCCGCCTGTTGGAACATCAGGGTCTTGAGGGCATGGTGGAAAGCACGGAGATCAGGGATATTCCGTATCTCCGGGGGCAGTTCATTCCAAAGGGTTGGAGCCCCCACAGAGAAGGCCCTCCCCCTGGGAGTCGCCAGTCGACATAATTTGACTGACGGTACCCTGAGTAGTCCCTCCCTGTGAGAACGAACTGGTCGGTGGGAGGCTATTGGTGGCAAAAGACAGTCTCGTAGGTACCCAGGTCCTAAGCCATGGAGCGCTTTAAAGGTGATAAATAACACCTTGAATTGACTTCAGACCTGCTGCTTCCCAGACTTTGGACTTGCACCTTGGCTCTCCCATTGGGTTTTGCACGAAAGATTAGAGAGAAACTGCAGCTGGTACAAAAGGCAGCATCTTGTACATGGACTGGCATGAGACGGGGCAGCAACGCAACTCCTATCTTGGCGCAGGCAAGGGAAGGGTTTGCATGGCCTCTAATGGGGTCCTGAGTGCAATTCCAGGTGTTGCTTGGAACTTAGAAAGAGCCTGGCTGGCTCTGAATCGAGGCCCAGCTTGGTCCTTTACATGCAGTTCTGATCAGGAGGAGGTGGAGGACTATCGGCTCCCTAATCCTACTCCACAAGGCAAGGAGATCCTCTGTTGAAAATTTCCAGCAAGGGGCCACGGATTAATTGGAGAAGGAGGTCACACTCTTTTCTCCATTGAAATCTGCCCCCTCCCACATGTCAGCGCCACCCAAACCTTGAGAAATCCTCCTGGCGGACTGGTTGAAATCCTGGCCAGGGATCCTTTTACTACACCAGGTGTCCTCCCTTTTTGAGGGAGAAGCCCAGCTCCACGCTCCGTACCCTTGTGATTCCCCTGTCCCCCAGGTTAAATGACTGCCATCTGCTCTCCCGTTGGGTTCTCCCAAAAAATTAGAGAGATACTGCAGCTGGTACAAAAGGCAGCATCTTGTACATGGACTGGCATGTAACTCCTGGGATCCTGAGTGCAATTCCAGGTGTTGCTTGGAACTTAGAAAGAGTTCCCTTAAACTCCACTGAAGATCTTACTTAGCCTGGTAATGAAATGTCCAGAAACCAACCCACAAGCTCAGAGAATGAACCGTCACCGGTGGGTTCCTCCCGGTTCGGTCCGGTTCGGCCGAGCCGGTACGGGTGACGATATGATGTCACCGAACAGGTTCTCCCCCCGCCCGCCCTCCCACCCCCCACATTATTCTTACCTTTTATTTGGTCCCACCCCCAATCTATTGCTGCCTCCTGAGTCCCAGCTGATGACTAGAGGGAAAAAAACTGTTTAAACTCTTGCTGCGGGGCTTCAAAGGGCCGTCCTACAGCTGATCAGTGTTAAAAGCAAACAAATGAGTCGGGTCATAAGTGCGAGGACTGGTCGCAAGTGTGAGGACCTTCCAGAAATGACTCTGACCAGCTAGCCACACCCACCTAGTCACATGACCTCCAAGCCACACCCACAAAATAAGCCACGCCCACGGAACCGGTAGTAAAAAAAATTTAGAACCCACCCCTGACCTTCACCCACACTTTGAAAGAGAGCCGGGGCCAAAATGGTCCACAGGACTAACCCTCCAATGGGCTCTGGCTGCCTTTTCTTTCCCTGCTGACGTCGATGAATTTAATTTAATGTAATTTAATTTATCGCATTTCTATGCCGCCCGACTCTGGGCGGCTTACAGCAAAAATAATGCGAACAACGAACATAGAAAACTATTAAAAAACATTATAAAAACGTTTAAAAACATTAAAAGCCCATGCACGCCATTCATGGGCGGATCTCGCAAGATTGCAACAGCGAGATCAACGGCCCCAGGCCTGCCGGAAAAGCCAGGTCCTCACCGCTTTCCGGAAGGCCAATACGGTGAGGGTAGGTTGTAGAAAAAAGATCGCGTGCCACAGCTGATCACACCCCCACCCCCAGTGCGATATTCTACTTACCCCATGCCTCCTTTTGGCGTGCATGGCGCACATATGCGCACCTTGCATTTGGTGCACATACGCAGCCAACGAACCCGTAGTAAACCAGTTCAGATTTCACCACTGGGTCAGACATTCTTTTTTTTCCCAACAAATTTCACTTTATTCAGAAAGTTACAATAGAAACTTCAAAAGAAATCTTACAAAATGAAAACCAAAGCATTAAAAGAGAAAAAAAGGGCATTAGAAACAACAAAAACACAGATTCATATATTGTCCCACCTAGTTGAATTGTGCTAAATATATTGTAACAATGATCGTTTCCCCATATATACTCACTCTCTCTCTCTCTCTCTGTAAACACACACATATAGTATTAACAGGTAAACAGCCAAGTTAAACTTCAAAGCCTTCTGTTAACAATCTATCATTGTATTTAACTTGTTGAAAGTATCTCCGATCTGTCTCGCTTCAAATCTCATTTGATTCTTTCAATTTTTGGTCTAAAGTCTACTTTAACAAAAGTAGAGATACATTACACAATTTAACTACAAAAAAAAATATTAGTACATTTATTCTTCCCAAGATCAAAATTTACAAAGTTGGGAATAAAAAAACACATCTATGCATTGGCATAGGGCTTTTTCGTTGCTTGGACTACTTGTGCAATCAAAAGAAGTTGGGAAAAAAAATTCAGATAGACCATATTAGTCCCTTGAGGCTCTACCAGACACTGCCCTATTTTTTTTTCCTTTTAATTTGGTGCCACGTTGAGGGGCAAATAAAATCAAATAAATTTCTCCTCAGAACTCATTTAAATAATTTAAAAAATAGAATATTTTATTGGCCAAGTGTGATTGGACAAACAAGGAATTTGTCTCCGGTACAACAGCTCTCGTTGTTATTAAAAGCCTGGAGACTAAAACATATGAAGAATGGTTGCAGTATTTGGGTTTGGCTAATTTAGAGAAAAGGAGGACTAGGGGCAGTGGGGAAATCTATTTTTTTTCCCCTACCGGTTCTGTGGGCGTGGCTTGGTGGGGGGGGGTCATGTGATTGGGTGGGTGTGGTTATCTAGTCATGTGACTGGAGGGTCAAAAGACAGAAACTCACTTGGACAATGTCTTGCTGGAGCAAGGGGTTTGGACTAGATGAATGGAGAGGTCCCTTCCAGCCCTGGATTGCAGTGCTCTTTCAAAGTATCCTCTGAAGCTGCATCTAGTGCCAGGTTTGTGGTCCTTGCTTCCTCTCCTTTTTCCTTCCCTCCATTTCTTTTTCTTTCTTTCTTTCTTTCTTTCTTTCTTTCTTTCTTTCTTTCTTTCTTTCTTTCTTTCTTTCTTTCTTCCATCTTTCTTTCTTTCTTTCTTTTTCCCTTTCTTTTCTTTCTTTCCCTTTCTCTTTCTTTCTCTCCTCCCTTTCTTTTTCCCATTTTCTTTCTTTCTTTCTTTCTTTCTTTCTTTCTTTCTTTCTTTCTTTCTTTCTTTCTTTCTTTCTTTTTCTTTCCTTCCTTCCTTCCTTCCTTCCTTCCTTCCTTCCTTCTTTCTTCCTTTCTTTCTTTTTCTTTCTTTCCACCCCCCATCCCCCCATTTTTGGCCTAGCAGGCCTTAGGGAAGCCTCCTGGAATAGGTATAACAAATGCTTTAAAAAGTTTTATAAAAAAACGTTCTGAGGATTGCGTGGCACAGCTGATGGTCACAGCTGATTGTTGGAACCTTTACTATTGCCCAAATGGGTAGTAAAAAAAAAATGCTTAAAAAAAGTAAAAAAAAAAGAGTTCAGATGATCAGCTGTGCCATGCGATCGTTGGAACCTTTTAAAAATGTTTTAAAGTATTTTTTTTTATTACTGGTTCGGGAGAACCAGTAGCATTTTCACTACCGGTTCGGGCGAACCGCCGTGAACCGGTAGCATTTCACCCCTGAGTAGAGGGGGGACATGATAGCACTATTTGAGATGCTGCCACAAAAAGGAAAGGGTGCATTTATTTTCCAAAGAGCCAGAGGGCAGGACAAGAAACAATGGATGGAAACTAATCAAGCAGAGAAGCATCTCGGAATTAAATAGAAACTTCCTAACACTGAGAACAGTTAACCAGTGGAACAGTTTGCCTTCAGAAGTTGGAGATCCTTCATCACCGGAGCTTTTTAAGAAGAGACTGGACAGTCACTTGTCTGAAATAATATAGGGTCCCCTGCTTGAGCAGTGGGCTGGACTAGATGACCTCCAGGGTCCATTACAGCTCTATTCTGATTCTGATTTGTACATACCAATAATAAAGTAGTTTAGTTTAGTTTAGTTTAGTTTAGTTTAGTTTAGTTTAGTTTAGTTTAGTTTAGTTTAGTTTAGTTTAGTTTAGTTTTAGTTTAGTTTTAGTTTTCTTTTATTGTCATTGCACCTCGTACAACCAAATTAAATGCCATCTTCAATGTACATTATAATTATAAAAATAAAACACAAACACACATCCTTCACATTCTGTACAATTGAATTGAAAACCCCTGATAGTGCATATATATAGTCGTATAGGTATATATGTAATCATAATACTGATACCAATAAGAGGAGGTAGTAGGAAAGATGAAAAGGATATTAGTAATACAGTCTTACTACGTGGGTAAATAATCCTTAGGCGTAAGACAGCACTGTGGGAATCGGGGGTTCAGCAGAGTGATGGCACAAAGGCAGAAACCGTCTCTCTGCCTGCTTGTCTTGGTGTGCAATGCCCTATAGCAGCATCCTGAGGGGAGGAGGAGAAAGTTCACGACCAAGATGTGAGAGGTGGGCAGATACTGTATTTTCTCAGCCCTCTTTCTGACCTGCATACAGGTCCTTGATGTAAAGGATTTTGCAATGTTTGGCTATTGGATTGCCTATCCTGGAATAAAATATAAGGTCCCACATACACACACGCTTCCTTTCGCTCCTCACCCAAATTGTGGGCAAAGCAAATTGCCTTGAAAAGATTAAAAAGCAGCCTTGGGCTATTATTTGACCTAAAGTGTACTTGACATACCTCGCCAGGCAACGGGCTCAATTTTAAGACAAATGGTGGATCCATCAAAATGAATCCACCCGTCATTTTTAGCTTAAATGCTCTGCAGTTATCCAGGTTTTGGGTATTAATATGAGGTTCCAGTGGGGGATCCATGTATGGAAACCAACACAAACCGCTTGAAGGAGGCTTCTTCTAAATCCACGAGAGCGGTCCATGTTGCTGCGTGACCCACTCTTGATCTGTTGCTGCTTGACCCGTTCTTCGGTTTCTTCTGAAAACAGGATCTTTACCTTTTGAGAGGTTTTACAGTCTACGATAGCCATCTGTTTAGGGAGGAAAGAATTCCAACAAAATAAGTATGTTTGGGGCATATTCATTTTAGTTCCAGCTGCTGTGAAAAGACTCCCTTCTTCCACAATATCCTGTTGCGCATTCAAAATCCAAAAGGATGCTGAAAATCATTATAATAATTCTAATAATTCAAAGGTAAAAGCTAGAAGTTCCCAATCTCTGGATTGAAATTACCGGAGAACAAAAGGTTAATTTTAACATCTTTCTTTCCCTGGGAAAAAGCCCCACATGATCATTGATAAAAGAAAAAGTTTGAACGAGCCCCCTTCCTTTAGAATGACTTGCAGTCATTGTCATTAGTGGGGGTGAGGGGGCAGTGGGCAGTTTTTGCGCTGCCACTTCCAGCCAAGATCCTGGAGCAGCCAGGAGGAGGAGGAGGAGGAGGAAGAGCTGCCGTTGGGGAGGCGAGCTGGCCCAGGAGGGCCGAAGGAGAGCGCACCTCCTCTCGCATGGAGATGCCGAGGGCCCAACTCGTCGGCAGGGGAGCGGCTGTGTTGGCTGGGCAGTCGCTCCTGCCCCTTGCCCTGCGGCTTTCATTGGGGTGGTGGGGCTGCTCAGGAGCTGAGTCCACGTGGGAAGAATGTCTGTCCGGCACCAGAGTAAGAGGTGCGCCGGGCGGGAAGCGGTCGTGCTCCCTTGGCAGAAGTGGCGGGAAGGGGGGGAGACTGCTCTGCCTTATTCTCAGTGGTGGGCTTGGGGGACGCTTCATTGTCACTCTTCTAGTTTCCATCACACACATGTGCAGCGGACAGCTGGTCTTCGTGTGCGCATGCGCTCCAGAAACTGGAAGACTAGGTGGTCAGCATGCATATGTGCACCAGAAACCAGAAGATCTTCTTCCCGGCACGCACATATGTACTGAGTGGCTGCTCTTCCAGTTTAAAGCATGCGGGCACGCATGTGTGCTCTCATTTTGGCATTCGGTACCGAAAAGGTTCGCCAATACTAATATAGGGTGTCCTGCCTGAGCAGGGGGTTGGACTCACTAGACAACCTCCAAAGTCCCTTCCAACTCTGTTATTCTGAATGGTATACCGTACGATCTCCTGCTTGAGGTTGGACTAGAAGACCTCTGAGGCAGGGGTGAGATCCAGCAGGTTCTGCAGAACTGGTAGCGGAAATTTTGAGTAGTTCAGAGAACCGGCAAATACCACCTCTGGCTGGCCCCAGAGTAGGGTGGGAATGGAGATTTTGCAGTATCCTTCCCCTGCCACACGCACCAAGCCACGCCCACAAAACCAGTAGTAAAGAAAATTGGATTTCACCACTGCTCTGAGGTCCCTTCCAACTCTTTTGTTCTGTTCTGTTCTTTGTTATGTTGCACTCCTTCTCTTGTCTCTTTTGCTCTGAGTAGGAGCACTGCATCTTCCTTCCTGTTATCGTCTGTCCCTGGATGTGATTGATTCGCCTCCATTGCCCCCATCTTCCACCTGAACTTCCCCGATCTTGTTTGGAGGCAGGATTACGGATTTTCTAGCGCTTCCCAGATCATTTATGAGACTTTTCTTTGATTTCTGATTTCCTCATATTTGCTTCTCTATTCAGGCTTAAGAGACTTCCTCTCAGACACGAGGAAGGGGGAACATTCTGAGATTTACAGGAAATGGAAAAACTGCATAGTTGCTTCTTCTTTTCTGACTCCTCCTCCAAATGCTGTTTATTGGGAAGGGTCTTATTGTTGTGGCTCCATTGCCTGAGCCTGGGCTGTTGACAGATGCAGACTCTGAGAGTGAGGAAGAAGAGTTGGCAAGGCCTCCCTCTCCAGAACCCTCCTCTCTGGCAATGCCTCCAGAGGACACCGAAGGCCAAAAGATAGGCTCAGAGCCAAGCACGTCCCCGCAGCCACAGGTGGACAGTGACGAAGGAGATAAGTGCTGGCTGGACCCTCACCAGAGGCGAAGGGAGAAGCGTGCGCAGCAGAGGAGAAGGCGTGCCAGAGATTAGCTGAATCACTGGACCACACCCTACAGGGTATAAATGTGGGTGTGGTGGCCGGTTCGGTTTGTGACGAGCAAAAACTAGAAATAATCCATGATCTCTGCGTTACTGGACTTTGCCTGCTTTATCGGACTGCATTTGGATTAATCCTTGTATTGTTGAAAACTCTGCCTGTTTTATCAGAATGCTGGCAGTCTAATCTTTGTTTTGTGTGAGTAAAGTCTGAATTGGCAGCTAGCCACTGGGTTGCTGCCAGCTTTCTTTTCAAAGAATTTTGTCATGTGGTTTATTAACTCCGGGCCATCTGTGGGGGTGCATGAGTGGAACGGGGACAGAACACTTATGGGGAACATGGATGAAACTCTCAGGGAGGCTCTGCCATTCACAACAACTCAGTCATTGCAGAAAGACCCAGGGGTGAGTGTTAGTGGATGTGTTTTCACTTACAACTCAGGAAGAGAATCAGGAAGATCACAGCAGCTGCCACCACCACCACCACAGGAATCCACCACATTATAGCTAAAGAAGGAGAAATCCAGAAGTTCCGATTAGACAGATGTCAAGCTCCCCGAAATGGAGATGCTGATCCCAACCTTCAGGAAGTGCCCCCCAGCTGAAGGAAGCCCCTCCCCTCCAAAGCTGCAGAGGACGGAGCTCAAATGGCCTTGAAGGACAGAAGGAAGAGCCACCACCAGTCATCTCATACATCATCATATTTCCAGACTTTTCCTATGAAGTTACCATTTCCAACTCTTCTGGCAGAAGTAACTTCTCTCCCGTTGCTAAATGCATGGCGATATTTCCTGCCCTCCACATGAGAGGATGCAGCAGAAAAATCCCCCCCCCCCCATTTTCAAACATTGATGTAAAGTTGATTTCTACACTATGTTTCCTTCTGCATGTCACAAACCTGTCAGCCTCTCACCTGTTTCCTCCTTCAAGGTCAAGAACAGGGGCTCCTGCAGGCCCTCGTGGTTCAGGTGACACCGAAAATGCTCCCTCTCCTTGGGGTCGATCTCAATGCTGAGGTGGACATAATAGGTCCCGTCTGAATTGGGGGCCACGTTCCTAGGGAGAGTCTCATGGACACAGGCCTCTCCGTCTCTTCTCCAGATGGCCTGGATCTCCTTGGGGTAGAAGCCAAAGGCCTGGCAGGTGAGGACCTCCAGTCTGTCATTCACCACCTTGGAATTCACCTTCCCTACCGGGGGCTCTGCAGAGGAAGCAACATCACAGAATTTCTGGGTTTTCTAGTATTTATGTCAAGATGATTTAATGCACAGGGAAGTCCTCATTTGGCCATCCTCTTCTTTTCCTCCTCTCTGAACCTCTGGGAGCCTCCAAGATGGGGCATTGAAGCTCCTTAGATTTATTTTTGAAAAGGTTAAATAGAATTTGGGGTAAAGCTCTCCAATTGACCACCATAGATGCTTGGGGTTTGATTTAATTTACTCCTCCCTCCCCCCAATTGAATTTGGTCACGTTGTTCCAGATAAAAACCAGGAACAGACTGATCTTTTCCTTCTGACTCAAACACAGGACATCAGTTTCTTCCTTCCTTCCTTCCTTCCTTCCTTCCTTCCTTCCTTCCTTCCTTTCTTTCTTTCACTTTAATTTATATGCCGCCCTTCTCCGGAGACTCAGGGCGGCTTACAAGGCGTTAAGCAATAGCCTTCGTACTTTTGTATATTTATTTATTTATTTATTTATTTATTTGTTTGTTTATTTATTTATTTATTTGTTTATTTGTTTATTTATTTATTTATTAAATTTGTATACCGCCCTACTCCTGAAGGACTCAGGGCGGTGAACAGCCATAAAATAAAACATGTAGATACAAAATTTAAAATAGAGATAAAACCGGTTAAATAAATTTGGCTGAACCATTTTAAAACCCCAATAATTTAAAACCAAATTTAAAATTTATACAAAGTCAGCTTATTGCCCCCACAATCTGGGTCCTCATTTCACCTACCTTAGAAAGGATGGAAGGCTGAGTCCACCTTGAGCCTGGTTGAGATTTGAACTTGCAGTAATTGCAAGCAGCTGGATGTTAATAACAGTGCTTTAGTCCACTGTACTATCAGGCTCTTCTGCTTTGCAAGATTTTTTTCAGGGAAATAAAATGAGACTTTCAGCATGAATTTCTTGCTCAGTTACTTTATCTTTGAAGTCCTTATTTTGGGTGCATTGAAGATTAATTTCATTCTGTAATATGATGTGGGATAGTTCCTGACCCTTTTCTGCAAAGGTTGGTTTGCTTATGGAGGACAAAAATACTATGGAGAGGGGGAGCCTACAGAAACATGCTCAGTGGACACCCACTCACCAATCCTCTGTGGAGCCTTCTTCTTGTATGACTGGTATCTCTGCAGCCAATCAATGCAAGTCTCCTCCAGGTACAATTTTTTTCTCCGGGACCATCCTGGATGCACCTCCCATTTCTCCTTGACCTTCTGGGCCTGGGGCTGAGCTGCCACCCATCTGAGGGTCTCCTTGTCAAAGCTGATGAAGTCTCACCCGTTGTAGCCGTAGTGCAAAAACCCTCCTTTGCTCCCGTCTTCCCGGAGCTCACAGCCCAAAACCGCCTGCCAAGTTTGAAGCCCTGAAACAGATCCAGAGAGAATGGATGTGAATTGTTAGGAAATGGTCACTGCCTAATTGGTTGGCCTGGAAATATATAAGCCAACATTGTATGTCTGTATTATGTAAATGTATTATGTAGCTTGAAGAATTGTGCTGAGTCATTCTGAATCCTGATTGGCTGAGCTCTGTATTTAAGGAGAGCTAAATTATGGTTAGTTGTGGATACTACACAGTGGTGGGTTCCTCCCAGTTCGGTCCGGTTCGGCTGAGCCGGTAGCGGTGATGATATGACGTGACCGAACCGGTTCTCCCCCCCCGCTCTCCCACCCCCCCCACATTATTCTTACCTTTTATTTGGTCCCACCCCCAATCTATTGCTGCCTCCTGAGTCCCAGCTGATGACTAGAGGGAAAAAAAACTGTTTAAACTCCTGCCGCGGGGCTTCAAAGGGCCGTCCTACAGCTGATCAGTGTTAAAAGCAAACAAATGAGTCGGGTCGTAAGTGCGAGGACTGATCGTAAGTGCAAGGACCTTCCAGAAATGACTCTGACTAGCTAGCCACGCCCACTTAGTCACATGACCTCCAAGCCACACCCCACAAAATAAGCCACGCCCACAGAACCGGTAGTAAAAAAATGTAGAACCCGCCCCTGATACTACACCATTTTTACCTGCTGCTATGCTGTAACTCTTTTTGATCTCGCTATATGATAATTGTTTGATCATGATTATTTATTTACTGCTTTCTGGTATTTATTGAACTGTTTTTATATTGTTCCTGATTGTTCCTTGTATTTTTCTACAAACTGGTAAGAAGATTTTATATCCCTGGATTGATCTTATATTGCACTTTGTATGGCTAAGCCTTGGATTGTTAAAGGACTATGATTTTGCTTTTCCCTAAAAGTAAAATACTATAAAACCCAGTTTGTCTGTATGTTATTCACAATTAAAACGTTTCCATCCGTAAAACTCTAACGGTACTCTGCTTTATAAACCACAACTTCGGGTGTAACTCATCAATATCCTTTACATGAATGAAAAAGGGTCCAGGACAGGGGTGAATTCTAATTTTTTTTTACTACCGGTTCTGTGGGCGTGGTTTATTTTGTGGGTGTGGCTTGGAGGTCATGTGACTAGGTGGGCGTGGCTAGCTGGTCAGAGTCATTTCTGGAAGGTCCTCGCACTTACGACCAGTCCTCGCACTTATGACCCGACTCATTTGTTTGCTTTTAACACTGATCAGCTGTAGGATGGCCCTTTGAAGCCCCGCGGCAAGAATTTAAACAGTTTTTTCCCCTCTAGTCATCAGCTGGGATTCAGGAGGCAGCAATAGATTGGGGGTGGGACCAAATAAAAGGTAAGAATAACGTGGGGGGGTGGGGGGTGGGAGGGCGGGGGGGGGAGAACCGGTTTGGTGACGTCATATCGTCACCGCTACCGGCTGGGCCGAACCGGACCGAACCGGGAGGAACCCACCACTGGTCCAGGATTCCTCTCCTTAGACAGTATTATACCATAGCTCCCTTTCCACCCATGGAGAGAAACACAATTTCTCCTTCCCCTCTTTATCACACAAGGGGAAATATCTTCTACTTCAATTAACCTTGTCAGGCTGCGTAGAATGTGTAGGTGAGGGAGAAAACCAGGGCTGGGGGTGGAGAATGGGGGGAAAAAATCAGGAAAAAAACCCCCTCCCCATTATGCCCCCTGCAGGCATTTGGAGGGCAAAGAAGTCACTGTCCCTGCTCACCTCCAGTCTGGTGATCCAGTTTTGATAACTTCTCCAGGTCGGTTCCAATCACCCACTCAAGGACCTGAAATGTCTTCTCCTTCTCTGCCTCCTCCATCCAGGGCACCAGAGGCTCCATCTTCCTGGTGAGGCTGTCAAAGCGAGCGATGGGCTGGTCATCCAGGTAGCCCCTAGTGAAGGACTGGGGGAGCCCCTGGCTGGGCTCTGAGAGTCGCAGGTAGGAATAACACAGGGAGTGTGAGGGAGAGCCTGGAGAGGGAGGAAGGAGAATTAGGGGGGTCTGCCCTGCAGTTCCACCCTTTCCAACATTTTATTGTTACACAGCAGCCCCCCAACAAGTGGATCGCCCTCTTTCGGCTCTCCTTGGGAAGGTTCATGTCTACAAACCTGAGGAGAGACCCCCTCCTCCCCTGACTGACCTTGGAATCATCTGGCCAGGGCCACATCTGATTAAGATGCCCCTATAGCTGCTCTGGGACCCTTGGGGTTCTAGCCAGCTTCTTGGGCTTGACCCTGATCTCTCCCTGCCCCTCCCCCTTCTCTCTCCACCCATCTTCCCACAGCATGAAATGATCTCTCTCTCTCTCTCTCTCTCTCACACACACACACACACACTACACAGGTAGTATTCAGCAGGTTCTGACCAGTTCTGGAAAACCGGTAGTGGAAATTTTGAGTAGTTCGGAGAACTGGCAAATACCACCTCTGGCTGGCCCCGCCCCTATCTATTCTCTGCCCCCCCCCGAGTCCCAGCTGACGGGGGGAAATGGGGATTTTGCAGTAACTTTCCCCTGCCACGCCCACCAAGCCACACCCACCAAGCCATACCACGCCCACCAAACGGTAGTAAAAAAAATTGAATCCCACCTCTCTCTCTCTCTCTCTCTCTCTCTCTCCCTCCCTCCCTCCCTCCCTCCCCCCCCCCTCCCTCCCTCCCTCTCTCTCTCTCTCTCTCTCTCTCTCTCTCTCTCTCTCTCATTCATTCACACACACACACCAGGGGTGAAATGCTCCCGGTTCTGACTGGATCGCCCAATCCAGTAGTGATGGAGGCGGGTGGTTCGGAGAACCGTTAGCAAAAAACCCTGCCCCCCCCCCACATCTCCATGCCCAGCTGAGCTGCACAACCATCAGAAGCATTTTTCTACAACATCTTCCGTGGAAAAAATGCTTTTAAAGGTAAAAAAAAAGCCTCTGATCAGCTTGGATCGTCAGAGTGTTGTGGATTTAATAAGACAAACCACAACTTTTGGATTAATCAGAGACAATTTTATATATTGCGCAATAGGTTCAAGGCTCTGTACATGAAGCGTTGAACAAAGACAGGAATTAGGTACAATGGTTTTATACCCTTCTAGACAAAGGATTCTGTTAACTCAGCAATTCATATGGTCATATACATTTGTCATTTTTAATTGACATTTCCTAATTACTGAGTTTCTTTGCAAAACAGTTATAATTCTTTTTGTAGATTACTGAAGCATAGACTCAAATCATCTTCTGACGATAGACAACTTTTAACTCATGTGGATCCCCTTGACCTAACCAACCTTTAAGCTGTATGTCATTAGAATGTTCCTTTCTTCTGACAACTTAGAGGCCTCCTAGAGGTACCAAAAGGATTTTGGCTAAGTTTGTACTTTTTCCAACCGGATGCATTGCTTTTTAGAATAGAGTGAATAGAAAGTTATCCAGTGGTCATCTATCAGAGCCCGCTTCATTTACATTAAGAGGGGTTTTTTTCTTTTAAATGCCTCTGAGGATCCAAGCTGAATTGCCTGATCGGCAGAGGCATCTAAAAGAAAAAAAGCCTCTGCTGATCAGGCACCTCAGCTTGGATGATCAGAGGCATTTAAAAGAAAAAAAAAAACCCTTTTTTTCTTTTAAAAGCCTCTGAGGATCAAGCTGAGTTGCCTGATCACCAGAGGCATTTAAAAGAGAAAAAAAAAAGCCTCTGCCGATCAGGCAACTCAGCAGGGCTTGTCAGAGCCTTTTGCAAGCATTTTTTTACAACCTCTTCCCGGAAGAGGTGGTCGAAAAAAAATGGTTTTAAAAGTAAAAAAAAAAAAAAATTTGGCCACGCCTACCCACTCACATTACCCCCCCCCCCACCAAGCCACGCCCACAGAACCGGTAGTAACAAATTTTAGATTTCACCCCTGACACAAGCGTGGAACGGCTGAAATTTGAGGCTTTTCGGTTTTTACTTTCACTTTCACTAACTTCCCACAAACACAAACGGAAACTGATTCCAACTCAAGCATTAAACGAAGTTTAAGCGAAGCGCAAGGGAAGAAGAAAAAAAAAAACAAAAACACGTTTCCCTTTGGGAAAGGAGCTTGGGACGGAGGGGGGAATTGGGGAGGGGGGCAGAGAAAGACCTAGCCAAGGGCATCCCTCCCCCTCCCTCCCAAGTCTGCTTCCTCCCCACTTTCCCCCCCCCCCCCAGCTCGCAAAGCCTTCCAGAAACTCACCGCAAAAGCGTCCCGGGCCGAAGGACGCCAGCACAAGCCCTAAGAGGAAGAGGGGCGCCCGGAGCTGCCCCATCGCCCGCCAACCACGACCCCCTGTGCACCCCTCCAACCGAAGATATCTGGGTTTCCCCAAAGACGCGCCTCTCTCCGCCCCAGCTCCGCTCCGCCCGTCTCCGGGAAATCAGCCGCTTTTTTGATCGGATCCTGGAGGAGGAGAAACGGCTGAGCTGGAGTGGGATCTCTCTCCATCCCCCCGAGGAGGAAAAGGATCCTTGGCACCTCGGCAAGTCTTTTTAGGATCCCTTTTCTTTGCTTCTGGCAGCAAAGGATCTTGAGCCCCGTTGGGGGGGTTAATGAAACATTGATTGATTCCTTTACAGGTGGTCCTTGACTTATGGCCACAATTGAGCCCATAGGGCAGCCCTCCTTATTTGAGGGGTCCATCGCACCAGAGCGGGTAAGGTGTGGGCACGCTGCAGGTCTCTTCCCTTAAGCGTTGTGCCCCTACTTCTCGGAAAGCATTTTTCTGTATTTTTCCCTGCCCTATGGAAGATTTCCCCCCTGAAGGTCCAGCAGCCCCTTCCCCACTTTAATCTTCCAGGGGGAACATATGACCCACTTGTTTCCCCCGTCCCCCCAAAAAAAACCCCCACGGATAGAGTGAGGTCAGAGTGGGAGGCGGTGTGATCGCTTTTTCCTTTCTGGGTCCGCTTATTTTGGAGAGGTGCTATTTATGCCGTTTTTTTAAATGTGGCCGTTTGTAATTTTTATGATGCAAAACCTGAATGCCTAAGGATTTGTATTTTACATGGATGTCTATAATGCCAATGTTTTCACTGGAGAAATAAAACCTGATGGAGAAAAATAAAGACAAGTGACGTTAAGTTGTGGGGGCAATAAGCTGACTTTGTATAAAATATACAAAAGGATGAAGGCTATTGCTGAGCACATTGTAAGCCGCCCTGAGTCTTCGGAGAAGGGCGGCATATAAATCAAATTTAAAAAAAAAAAAATCAACAAGCCAGCCTCTCTCTTTCAGGGCAGAACAGTAAATGGGGATGCCTAGTTTTGTCATAAAACCAGATTTTGAGGGGGAAAAGCCAAGATCTCCCAAAACCAAGATCTCAACAAACACATGTCTGGCTCTGAATCAAAAGCCAGCTTCGTCCTTGACATGCAGTTCTTTTTTTTTTTTTTAAGAAATTTTATTGAATTTATAAACATATATATATTTACATTTCCATTTTTTTTTTTATTTGATTTATATGCTGCCCTTCTCCGGAGACTCAGGGCAGCTTACAATGCGCTAAGCAATAGCTTTCATACTTTTGTATATTTATACAAAGTCAGCTTATTGTTCCCACAATCTGGGTCCTCAATTTACCTACCTTAGAAAGGATGGAAGGCTGAGTCAACCTTGAGCCTGGCGAGATTCGAACCTGCAGTAATTGCAGGCAGCTGGTCTTAATAACAGGGTGCTTTAGACCACTGCACTACCAAGGCTCTTATAATATCGGATGTGCAGTGTTTTTAACTATATACAAAATATATTTCTGGTGTCATTTAGGTTACTTTTTGCTTTTATTTTTTATTGCAAAAGTTTTACAATTACATTTTCACCCCTTTTTTCACCCCCCCCACCTCCCTCCCCAAACTTCCCATCCTCCCTAACCCTCCCTAACCCTCCCCCCCAGACTTCCCTATTATGTACTCATAACTAATAACACTGATATATAAGCCTGAACCCATCCCTCCCCCTGTATAATTTTTCCTCTTTGTCTCTTTACATTAAGATATTTCTAATACATTATTTTCAAATAAAAGCTATTTGATACTTTCTAGTTTGATATTTGTTCTGAACATATTCTATCCACCTTTTCCATTCCCATTCATAAGTCTCTTGTGAACAATCTTTTAAATATGCTGAAATCTTCGCCATCTCTGCAAAACTAGCCATCTTCAAAGTCCATTCCTCGATAGTAGGCAAAGCTTCATTCTTCCAATATTTACCTATCAACAATCTTGCTGCTGTTATCATATACAATATCAGTTTTATTTCACCCCGTGTAAAACCCTTAACTATACCCAATAAAAACAACTGTGGAGAAAATTGAATTTTTTTCCTCAAAACATTCTGCATGACCCACCAAATTTTTATCCAAAAAGCCTTAACTTTCCTACAGGTCCACCAAACATGATAATACGTAGCATCTAGACATTCACATCTCCAACATTTTGGCTGAACATTAGGGTACATACATGACAACTTTTTAGGATCTAAATGCCATCTATAAAACATTTTATAAAAATTTTCTCTCAGGTTTTGCGACTGTGTAAATTTAACAT
Source organism: Pituophis catenifer annectens (assembly GCF_029215685.1). Taxonomy (NCBI): domain Eukaryota; kingdom Metazoa; phylum Chordata; class Lepidosauria; order Squamata; family Colubridae; genus Pituophis; species Pituophis catenifer. Next base: position 13,421,068 of record NW_027256882.1, on the reverse strand, counting down.
TCTGAACCCAAATTTTTTCCCAAGTTTCCAGCATCACTGGTTCTTCAAAATTCTGTGCCCACTTAATCATGCAATCTTTAACTAATTCCGTTTCTGAATCTCTTTCTAACAAAACATTATAAAGCCTTTTAATATGCATTGGACCTTTCTCTCTTATATGTCTAACCAATTCTTCCTCATGCAACATAATACCAGTTTTTTGGTCCTCTTTCCATCTCAATTGTAGTTGATTATATTGTAACCAAGTTAAGTTAATTCCTTCATCCAACAGTGTCTGTAATGTCTTCAGCTGCCATCTGCCCGCATCTGTAAAAAGAACCTCTTTATATAAAAACCCCCTGAGTGACATTATATTTGTATTCCACAAAGTATGACCAAGATCCAGCCATAGCGGTATTTTATAATCCCATTTGAGTCTTATAATCAGCTTATTGTTCCCACAATCTGGGTCCTCAATTTACCTACCTTAGAAAGGATGGAAGGCTGAGTCAACCTTGAGCCTGGCGAGATTCGAACCTGCAGTAATTGCAGGCAGCTGGTCTTAATAACAGGGTGCTTTAGACCACTGCACTACCAAGGCTCTTATAATATCGGATGTGCAGTGTTTTTAACTATATACAAAATATATTTCTGGTGTCATTTAGGTTACTTTTTGCTTTTATTTAACACACCTTTTTCTCTTCCTTTCATTTTATCATTCATCCACTCATACCACCTTCCCCACACGGTATAGTATTCTGAATTCTCATCATTGTTTATTTCATGGGTTAATTTGGTCATCTCCAGTATTTTCCTAGTTATAAGCTCTTCTGGTGGTTGGGTTTTCTCTTTCCAATATTGTGCGTAGGCCAATCTAGCAGCTGTAATTATATGTATTATTAAATGAATCTTTTCCTTTCCATATGGTTTCTTTATTATTCCCAGGAGAAATATTTCCGGTGTCAATTCAATATCTTCCCCAATTATTTCTTGTAACCATCCCCTGATCTTACTCCAATATCCTTTCGCTTCAGGGCATGTCCACCACATGTGAAAGAAGGTGCCTTGACCATAGCCACATTTCCAGCAGTTGGGGTGTATGTTAGGATCCTTGACATGCAGTTCTGACTAGTGGTGAAATCCAATTTTTTTTACTACCGGTTCTGTCAGCATGGCTTGGTAGGTGTGGTGTGGCTTGGTGGGCGTGGCTTGGTGGGCTTGGCAGGGGAAGGATACTGCAAAATCTCTATTCCCATCCCACTCGGGGGGGGGGGCAGCCAGAGGTGGCATTTGCCGGTTCTCAGAAGTACTCAAAATTTCCTCTACTGGTTCTCCGAACTGCTCAAAATTTCCGCTACCGGTTCTCCAGAACCTGTCAGAACCTGTTGGATTTCACCACTGGTTCTGACCCAAAGGAGGGGGAGGAGCATTTCCCCCTCCCTTCTGTCCTGCAGCTGCCATGCAGTCATCAGAAGTCGAAGTTGGTGACAGGGACTCAGAATTGTCTGTCTGGGAGGAGGAGGAGGAGGAGGAGGAGGACGAGGAGGAGGAGGAGGAGGAGCAGGAGGAGGAGGAGGAGGAGGAGGAGGAGGAGGAGGAGGAGGAGGAGGAGGAGGAGGAGGAGATCGAGGCAGCTCTTCTGCTCTCCCTTCCCAAGGCAAGGAGGCCCTCTGCTGAAAATTTCCAGCAAAGGGCATGAGCTAATTGGGGAAGGGACTTTCGCTCTTCTCTAAATTCAGATCTGCCCCATCCCACTGTTAGAGCTACATAGACCTTTAGAAGTCCTTACAAAGTACTGATTGAAATCCTGACCAATTTGGTAACTACATCATTCCCCCCCCTTTTTTTCCCCCAGGGAGAGCCTCAGCTCCATTCTCCACACCCTTGTGATTCCCCCACCCCCCTGTTAAATTACTGCGGTGGGCTCTCCCCTTGGGCTCCCTTGAAAGATTGCACAGAAACTGCAGGTGGTACAAAAGACAGCATCTCATATGTGGGTTGGCATATGGCAGCCCAGCAATGTAACTCCTATATTGAGGCAGGCAGGGGATGCGTTTGCATGGCCTCTAATGGGGTTCTGAATACAATTCCAGGTGTTGCTTGGAACTTAGAAGGAGCCTGGCCAAGTTGGTCTACAGGGCCACCAGTTCAACTGCAACTACGGTACCTAGAAGGAAGCTCATAGTGACATACCTCAGGGTTTTATTTTAGGCCCAGTACTCTTCAATATCTTCATCAATGATTGAGACCAGGAGATAAAAGGGGAAGTCATCAAATTTGCAGATGACACCAAGCTGGTGGATAAAGTCAACACCCCAAAAGATAGTCTCAAGATCCAGAAGGATCTCTGTTAGGGAATGGCTATTGCCTAACTGGTTGGATTGGCAATATATATAAACCATCAATGCATGTTTGCAGTCAAAATGTAATGTATAGCTTTAAGACTGTAATGCTATATTGCATCATCCTGTATTCTGATTGGCTAGCTCTATAGCCAATGTACTTAAGAGGAAGCTTGAATCATGGCTTATTTTTCTTATTACATTATTATTGCTACCTCTGCTCCTCTCTGCCTGTTCTCTCTCCATGATCACTGCTTGATCATTGCTACTTGTTGTTTTCTACTGTTTTATTGATTGTTTTACTCCTGTACTTGTTCCTGTTTGCAACTCCAAAAAGAACTGCATATGACTACAACAACTGGTAAGAAGACTTTGTTCTTGGAATATCCCTGGATTGACAATTTAACTATCTTTATCTTTTTTTTTTAAATTTGATTTATATGGCGCCCTTCTCCGGAGACTCAGGGCGGCTTACAGTGCGTTAAGCAATAGCCTTCATACTTTTGTATATTTATACAAAGTCAGCTTATTGCCCCCACAAACTGGGTCCTCATCTTTGTATGACCTGGATTGTTTATTGGACTTTGCTTTGCTTTTTCCTAAAAGTAAAAGAATATCACAACTAGGTGTGTCTGTGTATTGACAGTGCTTATTCACAATCACCCTAAGCCATTTCTCATGTGCACAACCTTGCTACTACTTAACAATCTCAACAAACATTGGGCCCTAGCTAACAAAATGAAATTTAATGGTGAGGAAAGTAAGGTTCTACATTTAGGCAAGGAAAAACCAAATGCACAGATACAGAGTAGGTGGTACCTGGCTCAACAGTAGAAACTATGAGAGAGATCTTGGAGTCATACTGGACAATCCCTTAAATATGAGCCAGCAGTGTGCTGCAGCTACCAAAAAATTCAACACAGTTCTAGGCTGCATTAACAGAGATCTGTTCTGTCCCCGTCCCACACAGGCACCCCCACAGACGGCCCGGAGATAAAAAGCCACACGACAAAATCTTTGAAGATAAAGCTGGCAGCAACCCAGTGGCTAGCTGCCAATTCAGACTTTACTCACACAAAACAAAGATTAGACTGCAAGCATTCCGATAAAGCAGGCAAAGTTTCAGCAATACAAGGATTAGTCCAAATGCAGTCCGACAAGGCAGGCAGAAGTCCAGTAACGCAGAGATCATGGATTATTTCTAGTTTTTGCTCGTCACAAACTGAACCGGCCACCACACCCACATTTATACCTTGTGGGGTATGGTCCAGTGACTCAGCTAATCTCTGGCACGCCTTCCCCTCTGCTGTGCACGCTTCTCCCTGCGCCGCTGCCGAGGATCCAGCCAGCACTTATCTCCTTCGTCGCTGTCCACCTGTGGCTGCGGGGACGTGCTTGGCTCTGGGCCTATCTCTTGGCCTTCGGTGTCCTCCGGAGGCATTGCCAGAGAGGAGGGTCCTGGAGAAGGAGGCCTTGCCAACTCCTCTCCCTCACTCTCAGAGTCTGCATCTGTCGATAGCCAAGGTTCAGGCAACGGAGCCACAACAAGATCACATGAAGTGTTAATACTGCTTTATAATGCCGTGGTAAGACCTCACTTGGAATACTATGTCCAGTTTTGGTCATCACGATATAAAAAAGATGTGGAGACTCTAGAAAGAGTGCAGAGAAGAGCAGCAAAGACAATTAGAGGACTGGAGGCTAAACGGTTGCAGGAACTGGGCATGTCTAGTTTAATGAAAAGAAGGACTAGGGGAGACATGATAGCAGCCTTCCAATATCTCAGGGGTTGCCACAAAGAAGAGGGAGTCAAGCTATTCTCCAAAGCACCTGAGGGCAGGACAAGAAGCAACGGGTGGAAATTAATCAAGGAGAGAAGCAATCTAGAACTAAGGTGAAATTTCCTGACACTGAGAATAATTAATCAGTGAAGCAGCTTGCCTTCAAACACTGTAGGTGTTCCATCTCTGGAGGCTTTTAAGAAGAGATTGGACAATCATTTGTCTGAAATTGTATAGGGTCTCCTGAATGACAGTGGGTTGGCATTGAAGACCTCCAAGCACCTTCCATTTCTGTAATTCTGTTTCTTTGTCCTACTTATTAGTACTGCGCCTGTGTGGCGCAGTGGACAAAGTGCTGTTAAAGTAGCACTTAAGTTGCCAGCTGCCTGCAATTACTGCAAGTTCAAATCTCACCAGGCTCAAGGTTGACTCAGCCTTCCATCCTTCCGAGGTAGGTAAAATGAGGACCCGGATTGTGGGGGCAATAAACTGACTTTGTATAAAAAAGAACACCACTTAGGGGGGGCCGAAAGCCCTACTAAGCAGGTATATACAAAAGTATGAAGGCTATTGCTTAACACATTGTGAGTCACCCTGAGTCTCCAGAGAAGGGTGGCATATAAATCAAACTAATAAATAAATAAATAAATACAGGAGGAAGGGGGCAGAGGCTCAGAAGTGGTGGTTTTCTTCAACTCTCTGACAAAGCTCTCTCCCCCCCCCCCCAAAAAAAGAGATCTGGTTAGCCCCTCCAACCATCTTCCAAGAAGCTGTTCAAAGATATACCGTATTTTTCGGAGTACAAGATGCACCGGACTATAAGATGCACCTATCTTTTTGGTGAGGAAAAGAAGAAAAAGAAATCTGCCTCTGCCTCTGAGCAATTTTGCCTCCTTGCAGCAAACAGCCTGCTTTACTTTCATTTTCGTTTTCAGCATAGCTTGATTAGCACAAGGAAAAAAAAAAAATCTGCTCCAGCAATTTACCTCTTTGCAGCAAACAGCAGAGGCCGGCGCAAAACAGCGGAGAGCAAATCAGCTGAGAGTCGGGAGGCCGATCCAATCCACTTGTGCTAATTAGGCTGTGCTGAAGCTGAAATGAGCTGTTTTTTTCTTGCTGTTTGCTTGCAAGGAGGTAACTGCTCTGAGGCCAAAGGGTGGGGGCCAGTGGGTGGGCAGGGCTACATTCGGTGTATAAGACACACCTAAATTTTCACCCCCTTTTTTTGGGTGGGGGAAAAGGTGCAGGTCTTCTCCTCCTGGATCAGTGGTGAAATCCAATTTTTTTTTTTACTACCGGTTCTGTGGGCGTGGCTTGGGCATGGTGTGGCTTGGTGGACGTGGCAGGGGAAGGATACTGCCAAATCTCCATTCCCACCCCACTCCAGGGGAAGGAAATTGCAAAATCTCCATTCCCACCCCACTCCAGGGGAAGGAAATTGCCAAATCTCCATTCCCACCCCACTCTGGGGCCAGCCAGAGGTGGTGTTTGCCGGTTCTCCGAACTACTCAAAATTTCCGCTACCGGTTCTCCAGAACCTGTCAGTACCTGCTGGATTTCACCCCTGGCCTGGATCTGACTCTTCACGCAGGGGATGGATCCAACCTGGCTTAGTCCCCAGCACCAGGCAAAGCCCGTCAGGTATCACCATGGTCTGGGCCCCACTCTGAAGCCCATGAACCTCATTTATCAGCTCAGCCTACCTCGCAGGGCTGTTGTCTAAACGAATTGTCAGCTTTTTATAAAGAATTGGCTTGAATGATGGGCTGAATGGGGCGGAGAGCTTCAGCGGAGCTCGGGAGGGGGGCGGAGTGAAAGTGGCCCCGGTTGGGAAATGCCCACGAATGCCCCGGGTGGTTAGAAGATGCTGCTGCTATGCCAGGCGTCCCTCTGGGTGCTGGGGGCGGCGTTGGGGGTCTTAGTGCCGGCAGGCTGCTGCGGTGAGTTCCTGGCGGGGGAGGGGGGGGGGGAGAAGCAGCAGAAAGTAAGGGGGAGAACGAGTCCCAGGCTGGGCGTCTCCTCTCCCCTCCCCAGCCGACTTTCTTCCTTCTTTTGTGCTCCGCTGAGCCTCGCTTAAGAACTCTCCGCATTTCATTTGGAATCCATTCCCGCCCCGTTTCTGAGAAAAGTGAAAGTGGAAAGAGAATGTTCAGAGCGGGGGGGGGGGGGGGGCTGCTGCGCCGAATCCCACAAAGGAGCTGCGACCTCGGGGAGTGTGGGAGGGAAAGCAGGAATGGAGGGGGAGAATTCTGCCTGAGTGTCTCTCTCTCCCTCCCTCCCTCCCCCCTCTCTCTCCCTCCCTCCCACTCTCTCTCTCTCTCTCCCCCTCCCTCCTCTCTCTCTCTCTCTCTCTCCCTCTCTCTCTCTTTCTCTCTCTCTCCCTCCCTCCTCCCTCCCTCTCTCCCTCCCTCCCTCTCTCTCCCTCCCTCTCTCTCTCTCCCCCCCCTCCTCCGTCCCAAAATCCTTTCCTTCGCGCTTCGCCAAACAACTTTCACTGTTTCTTTTGAAATCAGCTAGCATTTGCATTTCGGAGGAAACGGAGCGGAAGTGAAAAGAGGAACGTTCTCAGATCAACACCCTGGTCCTCCCCCGCCTCCCCTCCTGGCTCATGATAATAATAAGGAGCACTCCATCCCTGTCCTAATGTTCCCTTTTATCCGTATCCATTTCATGTATTCATCATCACGCCTATATTATACTATATATCTGTTATCCTATCCTATCCTATCCTATCCTATCCTATCCTATCCTATCCTATCCTATCCCATCCCATCCCATCCCATCCCATCCCATCCCATATTCTATTCTATTCTATTCTATTCTATTCTATTCTATTCTATTCTATTCTATTCTATTCTATTCTATTCTATTCTATTCTATTCTATTCTATTCTTTATTCTATTCTATTCCATTCCATGCCATATTCTATTCCATTTCATTCCATTGTTTGATTCTGCTCCGTTCTGTTCTGTTCTGTTTTGCCCTGTCCTGTCCTGTCCTGTCCTGTCCTGTCCTGTCCTGTCCTATCCTATCCTATCCTATCCTATCCTATCCTATCCTATCCTATCCTATCCCATCCTATTCTTTACTCTATTCCATTCTATTCCATACTCTATTCTATTCCACTTTCCTCGATTCCATTCCATTCTAATTTCTGCTCTGCTCTGCTCTGCTCTGCTGTATTCCACTCCACTCTGCTCCGCTCTTCTCTACTCTTATTATTTCTTCCCCTCCTGATCAGAAAACCTCATTGGGTGGGTGGGATGTTTTTTTTCTGGGGAGACAATCAGGTCTCCTGCTCTAACAAGAAAGCTTCAGTCAGATCGCATCCCGATGGTCAGCAAGGAGGAGGGGTTGCGATTGAGGTCAGTTCATGAGCTGAACTGGGAACCCCGAGCTGGGGGGGGGGGCATGGGGACATCTTAATTTGACCTGGCCAGAGGTTTCCAAGATGGGCTAATAGCTGCTGGGGGGCTTCCTCCTTGTGTTTAAAGGCATGGATTTTCCCAAGCAAAGAGGTAGGCCCACTTGCTAGGGGGAGGATTACTGTTGTCACAATAAAATATTGGAGCCCTTCTCCCTTCCCAGGCTCTCCTTCGCACTCCCTGCCTTATTTCTACCTACTACTATTAGAGCCCAGCCAGGGGCTGCCTCGGTTCTCCATTAGGGGCTACCTGGATGACCAGCCCATCACTCACTATGACAGCCTCACCGGGAGGATGGAGCCTCTGGTGCCCTGGATGGAGGAGGCAGAGAAGGAGACATACCTGGCCCGTGGTTGGGTATTCGGGACAGCCCTGGAGAATTTGTCGAAATGCAATCAACCGACTGAAGGTGAGCAGAAGCCCTGACACTTTTGATGTCCAGGTTAGACTTTCTTTTCTGCAAAGATGTGATCCCACCCCTCCCCCCAATTTTCTCCCACCTTTAGATATTCTTCACGGCCTGGTCCTTACCCAAAAAGGGTTAATTGCACCCCCCATAAAACACTTTCCTCCTTGCACAGTCTAAAAAGATATTAGAATGTGCAGAGATGGATAGTCTGACACTAAAAATAAAGGATAAGGAAGAATCAGAATATTTCTCAACATGTTTTACCAGTGGTTAGACAATAGAAGTAGAAACTAGAAGAGAAAAGATTATTTACTAGGTACAAGTAAATGATGAATGACTATTATTATATAAGGTAAAGGTTATAGTTCCCCTTGCACATATGTGCTAGTCGTTCCTGATTCTAAGGGCCGGTGTTCATCACCGTTTCAAAGTTGAAGAGCCAGTGCTCCCAGAAGACATCTCCATGGTCATGTAGCCAGCATCTCTAAACACCGAAGACGCACGGAATGCTGCTATCTTCCCACCAAAGGTGGTCCCTATTTTTCTACTTGCATTTTTACATGCTTTCAAACTGCTAGGTTGGCAGAAGCTGGGACAAGTAACGGGAGCTCACTACGAATCACTGAACTGCTGACCTTTCTGATTGACAAGCTCAGTGTCTTAGTCACTGAGCCATCACATCCCTCATATATATGTGTGTGTGTGTGTGTGTGTGTGTATGTGTGTGTGTGTCTTTGGTTATTCGGGTTTTCTCCCGCATAAAATTGGAAGTGTCTTGGCGACGTTTCCACGAAGTCTCATTTGTCATCTTCAGGCTGGTGTTTTCGGCTTCGTGCTTCTAGGAGCAATGTGAGATCGCAGCTGTTTCTCAATTTTACACGGGAGAAAACCCGAATAACCAAAGACCTACATTCAAATACCCACGAAAACCTCAGAAAATGTACACAGACACAGACACAGACACAGACACAGACACAGACACAGACACAGACACAGACACACACACACACACACACACACACACACACACACACACACACGTACAGTGATGGCTAACCTTTTTGCCATCATGTGCCAGGAGGGGGGGCCAGGGGGGTCGCACGCACACGTGCCCACACCCATAATTCTATGCACCCTGCCCCCACCCTCTGTATGTGCATGTGACCCCCCCCTCCCAGCACGTGATGGCCCAGTAGGCCTGTTTTTTTTTTCTCACCTGGTTCCAGGGCCTTTCTAGGAGTCTGGGGAGAGTGAAAACAGCCTTCTCCACCCCTCTGGAGGTCCTCTGGAGGCCGAAAACGGGCCATTTAACAGCTTCCAGTAGGACTGGAAGGCCTGTATTTTGCTGTCCCAAGCCTCCAGGGCCTCTCTGGGAGTCTGGGGAGGGCGAAAACAGCCTTCCCCACCTCTCCGGAGGTCCTCTGGAGGCCGAAAATGGGCCGTTTAACAACTTCCAGTGGGACCGGAAGGCCTGTTTTTTGCTGTCCCCAGCCTCCAGGGCCTCTCTAGGAGTCTGGGGAGGGAGAAAATGGCCTTCCACACCCCTCCGGAGGTCCTCCGGAGGCCAAAAATGGCCCATTTGACAACTTCCGGCCCCACCGGAAGTTGTCAAACGGCCCATTTTCGGCCTCCGGAAGTTGTCAAATGGCCCTTTTTTGGCCTCCAGAGGACCTCCATGGGGGTGGGGAAGGACGTTTTTGCCCTCCCCAGACTCCTAGAGAGGTCCTGGAACCAGGTGAGAAAGAAAAACAGGCCTTCCCCAAGCCCTCCGGAGGACTCTTGGACTCTCTGGTAGGCCCAGAAGACCTGAAAATCAGCTGGCTGGCATGCTCATGCGCGCTGGAGCTGAGCTCACATGCCCACTGATATGGTGGCACGTGTGCCATAGGTTCGCCATCACGGTACTAGTATATACAAGTAAACAATATATAACTGTTATGATTTTTATTATTAGTATTAATATTATGATTATGATTATTAGCTTGTATAAGTAAAAATGACTCAGAAAATGCACTGTTCATTAAGCACTTACGTTGATTAAATTTTTTTAAAAAAATATCTTTTAAAAAAACCACTTTTCTCTCTGTGGACTAAGAGGGGAAAGACATACTGGGGCTCCCTCTGCTGGTCAGATAAGGTCAAGACTCCTTGCCTGAGTCTTTAATAGCAGTAACACTTAAGAAGCAGTGGAGATGATGTTTAAATGAGGCATTTTCTGTTATTAAATTTCTTGGCCAGAAAACAGCATAGCGATAGCAGTAGCATTTAGACTTGTATACCACTTCACAGTGCTTTACAGCCCTCTCTAAGCAGTTTACTGACTCAGCCTATTGCCGCCAACAATCTGGGTCCTCGTTTTATCGACCTTGGAAGGATGGAAGGTTGAGTCAAACTTGAGCCGGTCAGGATCGAACTGCTGGCTGTCAGCAGAATTAGTCTGTTTTTATTATTGTTGTTGTGATTGTGATTGTGATTATGAATATACATACTTATGACTGTATGACTGTAACCTTGTTGCTGGTATCCGTACGATTTATATTGATATTGTTTCCTGATTGCTTATTTGTACCCTATGATTATCATTAAGTGTTGTACCTTATGATTCTTGATGAACGTATCTTTTCTTTTATGTACGCTGGGAGTTTATGCACCAAGACAAATTCCTTGTGTGTCCAATCACACTTGGCCAATAAAAATTCTGTTCTGTTCTATTCTATATTAGCTTGTATAAGTAAAATGATTCAGAAAATGCCCTGTTCATTAAGCACTTATGTTGATTAAAAAATAAACTAAAATAAAATAAACCACTTTCCTTCCTGTGGGATAAAAGGGGAAAGACAGACTGGGGCTCCCTCTGCTGGCCAGATAAGGTCAAGACACCTTGCCTGAATCTTTAATAGCAAGAACACTTAGGAAGCAGTGGAGATTTTAACCTTGAGCCGGTCAGGATCGAACTGCTGGCAGTCAGCAGAATTAGCTTGCAATACAGGTCGTCCTCGACTTACGACTGCAATTGAGCCCAACGTTTCTGCTGCTAAGTGAGACACTTGTGAAATGAGTTTGGAACCATTTTACCACCTTTCTTTCCACAGTTGTTAAGTGAATCAAGGCGGTTGATAAGGTTGTTATCAACTGCCCGAGGAGGGGGCCTGAGAAGAGTAATTCTGGGACCTTCTCACTCACCCCTCTCTGGATCTCTTTCAGGGCTTGATACCTGGCAGGTGATTTTGGGCTGTGAGCTCCGGGAAGATGGGAACAAAGATGGAGTTTTCCGCTATGGCTACAATGGGATGGACTTCCTCAGCTTCGAGAAGGAGGCCCTCACCTGGGTGGCAGCTCAGCCCCAGGCCGAGAAGGTCAAGGAGACGTGGGAAGAGGATCTAAGGTGGTCCCAGAGGAATAAAGTCTACCTGGAGGAGACCTGCATTGAGTGGCTGAAGATATACCAGTCCTACAGGGAGGAGGCTCTGGAAAGGACCAGTGAGTGGCTAAGGGGTGGGTGGGTGAGATGCTCCCTTGTGCAGTGTTTCCATGGGATTTCTGTTCTCCCCCTCCCTATATTATTTTTGCCCACACAGCCAAGCCACCCTTCAAATGTTTGGCAGAAAGAGATCTGGGTGTAGACCAATGGGAAAAATAACCATCAATACTGTTGAGGGTAAACTGCCCTCTGCAGAGTAGAGCGACGGACCAGACAGCGTTGCAACACAGATACTCTCAGACTCTGAACGTTGTTAGAAAAATAGTCTTTACTTGTTGTAAAACAAACAAACCTGGCTTCTCATAAACAAAGATAACACTTTCAATACAAAACAAAGTTTGCTTACAGTTCTAGTTCCGTAACACCATCACAGTATCTTTAGCAGTAATATCACGAGCAGAAGTGAGCAGGAATGAATGAACTTCCTGCCTTCCTTTTATTTCTATTTTAACCACTTAATCAATTAGTCATCTTGTAGCAGTTAAAGTTACAGTACATATTATCTCTCTTTTTTCTTTTTTCTTTTTTCTTTAATTTATATGCCGCCCTTCTCCGGAGACTCAGGGCGGCTTACAGTGCGTTAAGCCAGTGGTCCCCAACCTTTTTATCGCCGCGGCCCGCTGAGCGCGCGCAGGGGTGGGGGCACGGCCCAGGAGCTTTTGCGCACGGCCCATTGCGCACGGCCCAGGAGCCTTTGCGCTGCAGCGTTCATGTCCCCCGGCCGCTGTGCGGCCCGGTGCCAGGTACTCCACGGCCCGGCACCGGTCCGCGGACCGGGGGTTGGGGACCACTGCGTTAAGCAATAGCCTTCATACTTTTGTATATTTATACAAAGTCAGCTTATTGCCCCCACAATCTGGGTCCTCATTTTACCTACCTTTGAAAGGATGGAAGGCTGAATCAACCTTGAGCCTGGTGAGATTTGAACTTGCAGTAATTGCAAGCAGCAGATGTTAATGACAGTGCTTTAGTCCACTGTACTACAGGTTCTTCTCTTTTCCCAAGAGTTTAAAAAAAAAGAAACCAGTGATGCGATGGAGGAAGGCCGAGATCTATTTGCATTTCCACAAGAAAAAATTTACACAGCAGAAGAAATTGTAATTCCCACAACCTGCGTTTGGGGCTGAACCAAAAGATAAGGTTGTTAGAGGCGTGGTGGCCCAGTGGTTAGAATGCGGTACTGCAGGCTACTTCGGCTGACTGCCGGCTGCCGGCAGTTCGATTCTCACCCGCTCAAGATTGACTCAGCCTTCCATCCTTCTGAGGTCGGTAAAATGAGGGCCCAGATTGTTAGGGCAATAGGCTGACTCTGTAAACCGCTTACAGAGGGCTGTAAAGCACTGTGAAGCGGTATATAAGTCTAAGTGCTAGTGCCATTGTTCCTGATTTCCATCTAGAACAGCTTGAACAAATTCAGTTTGTGTTCTGCCCCAGCTACGGATCCCAAAGAACACAACACACACAAACTCAGAACAAAACTTAGTTTACTCAAATAACGCAGGTTTTTTCTTTTTTTAAAAATTTGATTTATATGCTGCCCTTCTCCGGAGACTCAGGGCGGCTTACAGTGCATTAAGCAATAGCCTTCATTCTTTTGTATATTTATACAAAGTCAGCTTATTGCCCCCACAATCTGGGTCCTTATTTTACCTACCTTAGAAAGGATGGAAGGCTGAGTCAACCTTGAGCCTGGTGGGATTCGAACCTGCAGTAATTGCAGGCAGCTGTGTTAAATTACAGTGCTTCTGTCTGTTGAGCTAAACCAGGCTGTTAATAAGCGTTCTTAACAGCCTGCCAGAATTCCACAGATAAGATAGTCAGAGTCTTACTGGAGTTGGCAGAAAGCCCAGAAGCAAGGTTGCAGAGACATCCCAACGCGATGATTAGCAAACTAAAGTTGTTTCCTGCAGCTTGTTGCAAGCTGCGTACTTTCTTAAATAGGCTAAGGGAGTGGCCAATTAGCCCCAAGCCTTACTCTCGAGTAGACCTCCTCCTCCTGAGGAACCACTCCTGCCTTTTGGCAGCTCTGCGTGTCCGTGCATTGAGAAGAGGCTCCTCCACTTCATCCTCTTCACTTAAAGGAGCCTCTGCAGGTTCTGAAGGCCCTGACTGAATCCCTGCCTCTGGCACCACATCTTCTTCAGCCTCCTCGCTGTTCGACTCGAGCGCCGGCTGCACAGGCTGCTGGCGCAGTACCACACCAGCCTCCTCATCGTCGGGATCAGCAACAATCCGTACAAACCTCTGGTGGGACACAACAGTTTGGGGTAACAAAACTGAATCAATCGCCGATGATTTTAATCAGAGTGACAACTTTATTCAAAATGTAGTATACGCCTTTCAAAAACAAAGAGCCTTGGTAGTACAGTGGTCTAAGGCACCCTGTTATTAAGCTGGTTATTAAGACCAGCTGCCTGCAATTACTGCAGGTTCGAATCTCTCCAAGGCTCAAGGTTGACTCAGCCTTCCATCCTTTCTAAGGTAGGTAAATTGAGGACCCAGTTTGTGGGGGCAATAAGCTGACTTTGTATAAATATACAAAAGGATGAAGGCTATTGCTTAGCGCATTGTAAGCCGCCCTGAGTCTCCGGAGGAGGGCGGCATATAAATCAAATTAAAAAAACAAATGTAAAGACCTCCAACGGCCCATTTTTGAGGGTCCCTCGGGTTCAGGATAGGAGAGGAAGCAGTGGGAGAAGGTGTTGAAATCAGGTTATTTCTGCTCTTATATTACCTGGCCAGAAAATCCTGAGAATTGTGTTGTTGCTGTTTCTGCAGAGCCCCCAGTGGGGAAGGTGATTCACAAGGTCGTGGATGACAGGCTGGAGGTCCTCATCTGCCAGGCCTTTGGCTTCTACCCCAAGGAGATCCAGGCCACCTGGACGAGGGATGGTGAGAACTGGGAACAAGAGACTTTCCGTAGGACTGTGGTCCTCAATTCAGACGGGACCTATTATGTCTGGATCAGCATTGAGATCGACCCCAAGGAGAAGGACCGTTTTCGGTGTCACCTGGAGCATGACGGCTTGCAGGAGCCCCTGATATTGGCTTTCAAGGAGGAAAGAGGTGAGATATTGAGTGTTTATGACATGTAGATTTTTTTCAGCAACGTTGGAAAATGTAGGGAGAAGAAAATCAAGTTTTCTTCCGTATCAACTCTAGATTTCAGGCAGAGAACAGAAAGTTCTGCATTTAGTGATGGGAGAGAAGTTAGTTTTGACTGGGGAGTCGGAAGTGGGAACTTGAGAAACAAATATATGAAGATATGGTATGGTTAAGCTATGTTATACTAAGGGTAGACTTTGGTAGGGCAGGGATGGCATGTGTTCTGTCCCCGTACCACACACACACCCAACCAGCCAGCCGAGGGTTAAATAAACTCTTCAAACACTCAACGTCAGTGATAAGGAACTTGGCAGCAACTCCGTGGCTGCCTGCCAAGAACTTTTACTCCGATAACACAGACAAAAATACACACAGTTTGAATAGTCCAGTTTGTAATTAAATCCACAGCAAACAGGTGTTGTGTCCAAAGGTGCAAAAGAATTGCAGAATTCTGATTGCAGAAGAATATCTACTGTAGATACCTATCTATACGCTTCTAAAATTCTCTTGTCTATCTGTTGTAATCTTCAATTGGGCAAAATGGTATATCATAGGGCAACAATCTTTGAATCAGATGAAGTAACTTAAAGAATGGCTCCAAAATCTGGGACTCATTACTCTCACAGAATTGAAATTCGGCAATGCCACACCGCTGCAGTCAGCCGCAGTCACGTCATCGTCATTTCCAATTCTCTCTGTCCGTTTCCTGCAAGGAAAGTCAATGGGGAAGCCTGCAGGAAGTTGAAAATTGCTTTTTCTCCCACTACTATTTTTTCACCCAACATCATTCTGTTTTCAGCTTCGGTAAAGACATGTCTCTGATACCATGACCCAATAGACCATGTTGTGACCCAGGCCCAAGTAGGTAGTAGTCGATGCAAAAAATTCCAAAAACAAACAGACTTTATTAGAACAGCTGAGAATTAACTCATTCTCAGCGGAGTCCAAACTCCGCTGAGCCTGAATAGCTCAACAGACAGAGCTCTGTAATTTAACACCAGCTGTCTGCAATTAAAGTAAGATCGAATCTCGCCAGGCTCAAGGTTGACTCAGCCTTCTATCCTTTCTAAGGTAGGTAAATTGAGGACCCAGTTTGTGGGGGCAATAAGCTGACTTTGTATAAAATATACAAAAGAATGAAGGCTATTGCTTAACGCATTGTAAGCCGCCCTGAGTCTCAGGAGAAGGGCGGCATATAAATCAAATAAAAATAAATAAATAAAATAAAAAATAAATAAATCAAAACAAATTCTTCATAACACAAATTCTTCAGTCTAATCACCAACCTTGGTAAAATTAGGCAAACTGCCAAAGGCTTCTCTTGGCAAAAGTTCAGAAACAGAAGATGCCGACGAGATAATTGCAGCAAGACAAGAACAAGTCTATTAATGTTGTTTTCCGGCAAAGAGGCCAAGAGCTGTTGCTGGTCTTTTAAGCCTTATGGGAGGGGCCAATCATCTCTTGGCCCTACTCCCGAGTTGTCCTCTTTGCTGTAGCTGCTCTTGCCTTCCGGCAGCTCTTTTCATACGTGCACTAGGAACAGGCTCCTCCTGTTTCTTTGCCTCTCTACTGACAGCCTCTGGAGGCTCCGGAGTCCGCATCTCACTCCCCAATGGCCCTGGCCCCATCTCTGCCTCCACCGCAGAGCCCTCATCCGGGCCTTCCCCAGCCTCCAGGACTGGCCCCTGTTCTTCCTCGGCCTCATCGCTGTCCGACTCCGCTGCCAGCTCCGCAGTCTGCTGGCGGACCACAACAGGCCATGGATTGTCTAGTGCCATAAATACATATATTTATAAATACATTCCTTGCAGTCATTTGGTCATCCTTCAGGTAGTGTGGGGGACACTGCCTGGAGGCCAAAGCAGGTTGGGAAATGCTTCCATTGCTCAAAATCTCCACTTCCGGGAATGCAGCATCTGTCTAATCAGAACCATCTTTCTCCTTCTTTAACTACAGGGTGGCGGATTCCTGTGGGATTTGTGACTGCCACAATCTTGGGAGCTGGGATTCTCTTCCTGATATGTAAGTGAAACAAACTCATCCACTGACACCTCCCCCCCCCCACTTCTGTATCTTTCTGTGTTGACTGAGCTGGTGTGAATGGCACAGCCTCTCTGAGAGTTTCACCCATGATTCCCACAATAGCCATAGCACTTATATACCACTTTATAGTGCTTTATGGCAGTGGTGAAATCTTAAATTTGTTACTACCAGTTCTGTGGGCATGGCTTGGTTGAGGGGTAATGTGACTGGGTGGGCGTGGCCATTTTTTTTTACTTTTAAAACCATTTTTTTCTACAACCTCTTCGGTGAAGAGGTTATTAAAAAATGCTTTCAAAAGGATCATCCCAGCTGAGTTGCCTGATCATCAGAGGCTTTTTTTCTTTTAAATACCTCTGACGATCCAAGCTGAGTTGCCTGATCAGCAGAGGCTTTTTTTCTTTTAAATGCCCCTGACGATCCATGCTAAGTTGCCTGATCGGCAGAGGCTTTTTTTCTTTTAAATGCCTCTGACGATCCAAGCTGAGTTGCCTGATCAGCAGAGGCTTTTTTTCTTTTAAATGCCTCTGACGATCCAAGCTGAGTTGCCTGATCGGCAGAGGCTTTTTTAAAAAAGCCTCTGACGATCAGGCAACTCAGCTTGGATCGTCAGAGGCATTTAAAAGAAAAAAAGCCTCTGATGATCGCGCGGCTCAGCTGGGCATGGGGGGGGGGGCGCAGGGATTTTTGCTACTGGTTCTCCAAACCATCCGCCTCCATCGCTACCGGATCGAGCGATCCGGTCTGAACCGGGAGCATTTCACCCCTGCTTTATGGGCCCCTCTCTAGGTGATTCACAAAGTCAGCATATTGCCCCCAACAATCTGCGCCCTCATTTTGATGACCTCGGAAGGATGGAAGGTTGAGCCGGTAAGAATCGAACGGCTGGCAGTTGGCAGAATAATCCTGCAATACTGCATTCTAAGCACTGCACCACTAGGGCTCTTCCCCACAAACAGCGTTTTGAACAGGAGTCGGAAAGGAAGAAGAAAATAGGCAGCCATTTTTCCAACCCCTGTAAATATCAAAATGTTCCACATTCCTCTTGTCTGGCAGGAAGCCTCTTTGGCTTTAATAGAATTACTTCAGAGAAGCAAATATCGGGAGCGCAAGAATAAAAAGAAAAGAAAAGTCCCATAAGTGATCTGGGAAGTGCTTGGAAAAACCAGAATTCTGTCCCTGATGAAGATCAGGGAAGTTGGGTGGAAGGTGGGGCAATGGAGAGAACCGAGGGCAACCCACCACTGGAAAGAAGGAAAGAAGGAAAGAAGGAAAGAAGGAAAGAAGGAAAGAAGGAAAGAAGGAAAGAAGGAAAGAAGGAAAGAAGGAAAGAAGGAAAGAAAGATAGGACTATGATATTTCATAGGAGCTCTAATAGGAACATGGACAGTTTCAACTCAATTATTTTTCTGAAACCCCCAAGAATGTTCCATTTCATTTCCCTTGATGGCCAACACTTTTTTTCCCTTGGTCCATAATATACGGATGGAAGCACCACCCACTTGCCTGAAATGGAATAGGGCCGAGATGGCGAACCTATGGCAAGAGTGCCAGAGGTGGCACATGGAGCCCTCTCTGTGGGCACGCGCACCATCGCCAGCTGCTCTTCTGGTTTCCAGCCAGCTGTTCTTTGTGGGTGCTGGAGTACCAAGAGGGCTGACTAGACTCTATTCTGATCGATTGATTGAAGATGCTGGGTTGTTGTAATCAAATGACCACACACAGAAAGGTTGAGGATATATGTGGTGTTTATTGCTTTACAGCAGTGTTTCTCAACCTTGGTAGCTTGAAGATGGGTGGACTTCAGCTCCCAGAATCCCCCAGCCAGCGCTGCTGGCTGGGGGATTCTGGGAGTTGAAGTCCACCCATCTTCAAGCTACCAAGGTTGAGAAACACTGCTTTACAGAGTGACATTATATAGTTTGTTACCTTCAGCCACAGCGTACTTGTCAGCATCTTATTGGTTCACAAAGTCTTTCAAGCAACTAAAGCCATAAGATCCTTGGCTGACCATTACTACTGCTTGCTTAAGCACTTATAATGTTCATCTATAGTTGAAGTCTAACATATGTCCTACTTCCTCTTCTCCTGTTCCTCTTATCTACAGATTTAGGGTCTTATTTTCTAATGCCATTCCTTGGCGCCTACTACCGTGCATTCCTTCCTTCTTTATCTGAGGCTTGCCATCCAAGATAGGAACATTCCTGCACGTATACATACGCCTACACTGGGTTGTAATCCAGGCAGTTGTCCCATCTGAGCCTCCTGGAGGTCTCCGGCATAAATCCTTCCCCAACCCAGATCGGAGTTCCTGCCCCAGAAATAACCTAACCATTTTTTTTTTTTTGGCTTTCTCTCAGACCAGTGGTGGAGGTGGAGAAAAGATCTCCCTCAGGAAGTGACAACTTACCCTGATCCTGGTTTTCCAGAAAGGCTGATTTCTTCCTATGTCCGAGATAAGATTGAATCAGAGGTAATGCTTCAACCCCAAATAACCTCAGTGTTAAGTCTATATCACTACTGGTGGAGTCTGTTTAAGAGGTTAAACTCTGGAGTTGGAATATAGCTAAATGCCAAGACAATCAGGGTTGTTGGAGAGGGGAGTTTGTCCCCCAAATCTTTCCAACAGACCCATGGAGGGATCCTAGGCTGTCTGGGACCCTCTGGGGATCCTCCAGTCCTGCTGTGATCCTCCAATTAACTTCTCTGCAGGAAGATCTGGCCCAGCTCGCCTTTTCAGGCCCACCAGTTCCAAGCAAGGAGAGAGAAACAGGGAAGGAGCCATGAGCAGGATTTAGGGCACCCTGAGTAAATGGGGGATTTTTGCCCAAGGTGGACTGGAGGGGAGGGAGAGAAAAATGGGGTGGGGGAGGGCTGGAAAAATACAGGAGGCCATCACCAAAAAGCTGCTTGGCGATGATAAGCTGAAGGGATAAGGGAACCTGGGAGAAAAGTGAGGACACCCCCTCACCAGGAGTTGTTTGTAAGAATGGGAATTGCAAGCCTGTCTCCTCTTTGGCTGCTTTTCTTCCTGCCTGTTGAGGTCACAGTGGGAGGAATTAATTGATAAGGGGAGGAAAGAAAACACACATCCCTATACAAACTTGTAGTGTTGATTTCCTACTAGAAATTCTGTTTATATAGCCCTATAGCACAAAGTGCACAGTCACCATGTGCTTTACTGCTTAATTGTAACATGGAAACAGGAAACTTTACTCAGACCAGAAAAACATAGAATATATATCAGTGATGGCGAAACTTTTCGGCACCAAGTGCCCAAACCGGAACACGCGTGCATGTATGTGCATGTGCACATGCTGGAACGCCAGAAACCCAAAGACAAGCTGGCTGGCGTGCATGCCAGATGGTCTTTGGGTTTCCGGCATGTGCATCCACGCCAGCCAGCTGGTCTTTGCGCACTCTGGAGTACTGGAAACACGAAAACAAGCTGGCCGGTGCACACATGCCTGTTTTTCGGCTGTTTTCAGGCCATTTTCCGGTGCTCCAGCACCCACAAAGACCAGCTGGCCGGAAAGCAGAAGAGCAGCTGGCGATGGTGCACGTGCCCACAGAGAAGGCTCTGCATGCCACCTCTGGCACGCGTGCCATAGATTCGCCATCATGGGTATATATCATAGATACAAATTTACAAACATTGCCATCTACTGGCTGAATACTGTTGTACTTGTTGCACAAAATACATTCCAACAATGTATTCCAACACTTCTCCATTTTCTCTCTTTGCAGCAGGAGATGTTATGTGCAGGGCTGGGGCCGCAGTGGGCTCCTGATGCTGCTGTGCCAACGTTACGTAAACGAGAAAAGAGGTTGCAGAGGGACATATTACGGCGCACAGAGGCTGAGCAGACATTTCTCCAGGCAATGGCCAAAGAAAGGCAGCCAGATAGTCGGCGTGGCAGCTTTTGAATTTCCAGCTGTTGGAAAACAGCTCGCCTGTATTGCCTGGGTCCCTTTTCTATCCTTGCCTCTGTCAGGAAATTTAAAGAAGGCATCAGGTTATCTATAGATTAAAAAAAAGTTATGGCAGCGATGCTGTTACTGTAGAATATTGAGCAAAAACACTGTAAGTGTAAAAGAAGATGGAGAAACACTGTTTGAAAGGATGATAACTTTTGAGTGAATGAAGGACAAAGAAACACGCAGTCAGCTAAGAAACATGACAAAAACTTTGCTAAGGAAGTGCTACTGTTGGTCACTGTTACACACATGCAAAAAAGAAAAGTATTAATGGAGTATTTGGTGCATGGCATCTTCCAACATTACCTACTTACATATCTTTTCTTTTATGTACACTGAGAGCATATGCACCAAGACAGATTCCTTGTGTGTCCAATCGCACTTGGCCAATAAAAAATTCTAATTCTAATTACTTGCTGTGCTTGGCTCTGTTACAACACTCCCTCTGATCCTTGTTTTGAGCCTAATTTATGCTCCGTGCTGTCAGTATTAAGTTACAATATTTCTTGTGGACTTTTTCTTTGATTATACCTAATAGGATCAGTGGCGGTTACATTTCAAATGTAAATTTCCAGATTTTTTTGCATTTGCTTTCTGAACTTTTTGAGTGCTTTGAGGTGTCCATTGCTGCTTTCAAAGGGTGGTGCTGAAGAAATCTCTCTCGGGCTCTCAGAGGAGCCTGGAGCGGTGGGTCTGGTTTGGGCCTGGAGGCCTTCCCCCAGGGATGAAATCAGGGGTGAAATCCAGCAGGTTCTGATAGGTTCTGGAGAACCGGTAGCGGAAATTTTGAGCAGTTTGGAGAACCGGCAACTACCACCTCTGGCTGGCCCCAGAGTGGGGTGGGAATGGAGATTTTGCAATATCCTTCCCCTAAAGAGCGGAGGGAATGGGGATTTTGCAGTATCCTTCCCCTGCCACGCCCACCAAGCCACACCATGCCCACTAAGCCACGCCCACAGAACGAGTAGTAAAAAAATTTGGTTTTCACCACTGGACTGTCATCTGTCAGAAATAGTGTAGGGCTGTGATGGCGAGCCTATGGCCCACGTGCCAGAGGTGGCACGCAGAGCCCTTTCTGTGGGCACGCCGCCATTGCCAGTTGCTCTTCTAGCAGCTTTCGGTGGAAGAGGTTGTAGGAAAAAAAAAAACCCTTTAAAAGCCTCTGACGATCCCAGCTGAGTTGCCTGATCGTCAGAGGCTTTTAAAAGCATTTTTTTTTCCTGCAACCTCTTAAGGTTGTAGAAAAAATGCTTTTAAAAGTAAAAAAAAAATGGCCACGCCCACCCAGTCACATTATTTATTATTTATTTTATTTATTTATTTATCATATTTGTATACCGCCCTACTCCCGAAGGACTCAGGGCGGTGAACAGCCAAGATAAAATACAAAGACATACAAAAGTTAAAAAACTATTAAAAACAGATTAAATAATTTAGGCTCAGAAAACAAATTAAAACATCCAATTTATCTAAAAAACATTTAAAACCCAATTTAAAAGCCAATTTAAAAGGGAGAGTTAGGCCAGACCAGCCTGTTGGAATAAAAAGGTTTTTAGGGCGCGGCGGAAGATGGGTAAGTCTTGGATCTTCCGTATCTCCGGGGGGAGCTTGTTCCAGATGGCAGGTGCCTCCACAGAGAAGGCTCTCCCCCTGGGGGCCGCCAGTCGACATTGTTTGACCAACGGCACCCTGAGGAGCCCCTCTCTATGGGAGCGAACTGGTCGGTGAGAGGCTACTGGTGGCAGAAGGCGGTCTCGTAAGTACCCTGGTCCTGAGCCATGGAGTGCTCTAAAGGTGGTAACCAAAACCTTGAAGCGCACCCGGAAGACCACTGGGAGCCAGTGCAGCTCGTGCAGGAGGGGGGTCACATGGGAGCGCCACATCGCTCCCATCACCACCCGCGCGGCCACATTCTGGACCAATTGGAGCCTCCGGGTGCTCCTCAAGGGGAGCCCCATATAGAGAGCATTGCAATAATCCAGGTGTGAGGTGACAAGGGTGTGAGTGACCGTGCGTAATGAGTCACCCCCCCACCAAGCCATGCCCATAGATCCAGTAGTAATAAATTTTACATTTCATCACTGCACCAGTGGTCTGTGGACCTCCGGTTGGTGAACTCAACTCAACTCAACTCAACTCAACTCAACTCTACTCTACTCTACTCTACTCTACTCTACTCTACTCTACTCTACTCTTCATTCCACACCACACCTGTTCTATCCCTATCCCTATCCTATGAAGAGCTGTTGCCTGTTCGAATTGGAAGCAGTGCTTCTTATCAAGAGCTCCCGGTGGCGGCGTGGGGGGTTGGCTTGTGGGTTGGAGGGGCGGAGAACGTCACCGGAGCTCGAAGGGGGGGAGGCGGAGTGAAAGTGATCTCGGTTAGAAGACGCCAATGCCTTGTGTGGTTAGAAGAAAATGCCGCTATGCCCGGCCTGCCTCTTGGTTCTGGGGGCGGCGGTGGGGGTCTCCGTGCCTGGAGACTGTTGCGGTGAGATATCTGGGTGGGCAGAAGCTGAAAGTGGGGGGGGGAGCTCATGTCCTGGGATTGGGTTTCTCCCCCTCCCCCTCCCCCGCTGCTTCTTCCCACGGGCTTCGCTGAGCCTCGTTTAAAAACTGCTCGCCTTTCATTGGGAATCGGTTCCCCTTTTATTTCCGAGAAAAGGGAAAGGAGAATATTGGGAGCGGGGAAGGTTGGGGTGGGGTTGCTACGGGCGTAAATGGAAGGTTGCTACGGTTTGGACCTCGAACGGTTGGGGGTGTGCGTGTGTGAAGTAAACAGCAAGGTGGGGGCCGTACCCTTCCTAGGTCTCTCCCCCCCGTCGCCCCCCTCCGTCCTAAACTCCTTTGCGCTTCGCGGAGCCTCTTTTAAGAACTTTTAAGCCTGTCTTTTCCCAATCGGTTCGCGTTTGTATTTGTGAGAATAAAAGAAAGGGAAAGTTGAAAAGTGAAAGTGCAGAGCGGGCGCGGCGGCTGCGTCCACTTTCTGGAAGGATTGGAGACCTCGGGCAATAGGGGTGGAGGGGAAGGGGCGAAGCATAAAGGGAGGGGGCGTGTGTCCTGCCTTGGCCTGCTTGCCTGCCTGTCTCTCTCTCTCTCTCTCTCTCTCTCCCCTCCCCTCCCCTCCCCCTCCGTCCCAAACTCCTTCCTTCACGCTTCGCTGAGCGTCTTTTAAGAACGGTTTTTTTTTTAAATTTGATTTATATGCCGCCCTTCTCCGAAGACTCAGGGCGGCTTACAATGTGCTCAGCAATAGCCTTCATCCTTTTTGTATATTTATACAGCTTATTGCCCCCACAAACTGGGTCCTCATTTCACCTACCTTAGAAAGGATGGAAGGCTGAGTCAACCTTGAGCCTTGGCGAGATTCGAACCCTGCAGTAATTGCAGGCAGCTGGTCTTAATAAGCTTAATAACAGGGTGCCTTAAACCCCTGTACTACCAAGGCTCTTGGTTTGATGTTTGGTTTGATGTTTCTTTTGTAATTTCTTTTGTAACTCTTCAACATCTTCATAAACGACTTAGATGAGGGAATAGAAGGGGGACATATATACTGTATACAGCACGAGTCAAAAAGAGGGCTGTGAAAATATTTACAGACCTCTCGCATCCTGGACATAAATTGTTTCAGCTCCTACCCTCAAAATGACGCTATAGAGCACTGCACACCAGAACAACTAGACACAAGGACAGTTTTTTCCCCAAACGCCATCACTCTGCTAAACAAGTAATTCCCTCAACACTGTCAAACTATTTACTAAGTCTGCGCTACTATAAATCTTCTCATCGTTCCCACCACCCATCTCCTTCCACTTATGACTGTAACCTTGTTGCTGGTATCCTTAAGATTTATATTGACTGTTTCCCTATGACTATCATTAAGTGTTGTACCTTATGATTCTTGACGAATGTATCTTGTCTTTTTATGTACACTGAGAGCGTATGCACCAAGACAAGTTCCTTGTGTGTCCAGTCACACTTGGCCAATAAAGAATTCTATTCTATTCTTACCAAATTTGCAGAGGATACTAAGCTGGCAGGAATAGCTAGCCTACCCTAGAAGATAGGCTCAAGATCCAGATGGATCCCTGACAGACTTGAACGCTGGGCCCTATCCAACAAAATGAAATTCAATGTAGAGAAAAGTAAAGCCATAAAATTTAGGCAAGAAAAACCAAAAGTACACTTATAAACTGGGTGAAACCAGGCTGAATAGCAATGACTGTGAGAAGGATCTTGAAGTCTTAGTGGACGACCATCTAAATATGAGCCAGCAGTGTGTGGTGGCAGCCAGAAAAGCCAATGCAATCCTAAATTGCATTAACAGAGGGATACAATCAAGATCAAGGGAGGTACTGATACCACTCTATAAAGCCCTAGTAAGACTACACCTAGAGTACTGCATCCAGTTTTGGTCACCACAGTATAAAACAGATGTTGAGACTGTAGAAAAAGTGATTAGGGGACTGGAGACTAAAACATATGAAGAACAGCGGCAGGAACTGGGCCTGGCTAGTCTAGTGAAGAGAAGGACCAGGGGAGACATGATTACAATCGAGGTCAGACTACCACCAGCTGGCTGGGAATCCCCACTCCCCCAGAGGGACTGTGGAGGGTGGGGAGCACCTTAACCAGATATGGACCTGCTTATTTGTACCCTATGACTATCATTAAGTGTTGTACCTTATGATTCTTGATGAATGTATCTTGTCTTTTTTATGTACACTGAGAGCTTATGTACCGGAGACAAATTCTTTGTGTGTCCAATCACACTTGGCCAATAAAGAATATTCTATTCTATTCTATTCTATTCTATTCTATTCTATTCTATTCTATTCTATTCTATTCTATTATTCTATTCTATTCTATTCTATTCTATTCTATTCTATTCTATTCTATTCTACTCTACTCTACTCTACTCTACTCTACTCTACTCTATCTATTCTATTCTATTCTATTCTATTCTATTCTATTCTATTCTATTCTACTCTACTCTACTCTACTCTACTCTACTCTACTCTACTCTATTCTATTCTATTCTATTCTATTCTATTCTATTCTATTCTATTCTATTCTTTCTATATTTTGAAGGTCAGCCAATGGATGCGGGAGCTTTCTCCTTGCGTTTAAAGGTATAAACCTTCCCAAGCAGACATGAAGACTAGCTGCCCCCTTTTTACAGGGGAGGGGCCTACTGTGTGACAGTAAAAATTTGGAGGGGCTGGAACTGTAGTGCAACCCCCCCCCCTAATTCTGCCCTTCTCCCTTCCCAGGCTCACACTCCCTGTATTATTTCTACTTGCGAGCGACAGAATCCAGTCAGAGGCTTCCCTGGTTCTTCATTTGGGGTGACCTGGATGACCAGCCCATCACTCATTTCGACAGCCTCACTGGGAGGGTGGAGTCTCTGGTGTCCTGGATGGAGGAAGTGGAGAAGGAGACCTTTCTGCCCCTTGAGTGGGTCTTCAGGAGTGAGCTGGAGAAGTTGCCAGGACTCAACCACCGGACTGATGGTGAGCAGAGGCCGTGCCACATTTGATGTCCATATTAGATTTCCTTTCCTTCAAGGGTATGACCCCCCCCAAGCCCCTCCCCCCAAACCCCACACATTTCCTCCCACACTTAGACATGGTCCGGCCCTACCCAAAAAGAGCAAATTGCAGGAATCACTAAAACATCCATTCAATTTTGCAGCTACTAAGATTGTTGGATGAACAGGCACAAAAACAGCCAGGGAAGTGATTGAAGACTGGGAAACGGGGCCCTTCGTCAGTTAACAGGAGTGTGGATTTATCACCAGCCTATCAAGCACTTAGAAGGCTAGGACTGGGCAATCATTCAAAGACTTTCCTCCAGGTGGGATAAAGAGGGGAAGGAGAGATTGGGGTTCCCTCTACTGGCCAGATGAAGGCAAGGCTCCTGGTCTGAGATTCCTTAATGGAGAGGGCCTGAGGAGAGGAATACATGTAGTCCTTGACTTACAACAGTTTGTTTCGTGACCGTTGTTAAGATATTTAAAATGTAATAGCTGGAGCAGTGAAGGGTTTGAATAATGAGTAAGAACACACAGTTGTAGCTAATTGGTTAAAGAAAGCTGGCCACTGCATGCGGCAATATGAGCTGTGATTGGTTGCTGTGGAAGTAAAGGGGGAGTTTCCTGGTTTCCCATCTTTTTGCCCCATGTCTCCTGTATGCACTCTGGGATTTACCTGACGAACTTTCTGCTGTACAGGTAGTTCCTCGACTTACGACTGCAACTGAGCCCCCAAATTATGTTGCTAAGTGAGACATTTGTTAAGTGCCTTTTCCCCCATTTTACGACTTTTCTCACCACATCCATTACGAGAATCACTGCCGTTCTTAAATGAGTAACCTGGTTGTTAAGTGAATCCGACCCCCCCATGGACATTGCTTGTCAGAAGGTTGTAAAAGGGGATCACGTGACCCCGGGACACTGCGATAGTCATAAATGGGAGTCAGTTATCAAGCGTCGGAATGTAAATCACGTGACCATGGGGATGCGGCAATGGTCGTAAGTGTGAAAAATGGTCCTTGGTCACTTTTTACAGTGCTGTTTGTAACTTTGAATGGTCAGTAAGTGAACCGTTGTAAGTCAAGGACTACCTGTACCCTCTCACCCACTCCTCTCTGGGTCTCTTTCAGGGCTTCATAACTGGCAGGTGATTTTGGGCTGTGAGCTGCGGGAAGATGGGAACAAAGATGGAGTTTTCCGCTATGGCTATGATGGGATGGACTTCATCAGCTTCAAGAAGGAGACCCGCAGATGGATGGCAGCTCAGCCCCAGGCCAGGAAGGTCAAGGAGAAGTGGGATGAGGATCCAGGGTGGTCCCACGAAAATAAAGTCTACCTGGAGGAGACCTGCATTGAGTGGCTGAAGAGGTACCTGTCCTACGGAAAGGAGGCTCTGAGGAAGACAGGTAAGTGGCCAAATGTCTCCATCCTTCCATCCTGCAATGTTTCTTTTGGTTCCCTCATCTCCCCCTCCATATACAGATAGTTCTCAACCTACGACCACAATGGAATCCCAAAATTTCAGTTACTAAGCAAAACATGTGATGCCGATACCCGGAAAAATACGGCATCCTTCACTTAATCCTCCAGGGAAAGATAGAAGGCAAATGAGGTCCAGGCAGAAGAAGAACATCATGGCTTCCAAACCTAAGGGTTTGGATAAAACTCAGTAGCACTTTTTCGTGTGGCTGTTGACAAAAATAGGATTGCCAACATGATCGCCAATGTCCGATGACGGATATGGCACAACAAGAAGAAGAAGGAAAGCAGTTGTTGATGCGTTTTGCCCCATTTTATGACCTTTTGGCCACAGTTGTGAAGCGAATTGCTGCTGTTGTTAAGTGGACCTTGCAGTCATTAAGCGAATCTGGCTCCCCCCATTGGCTTTGTGTCATGGTTCCGAGTAATGATTCCAATCGATTAGTGTTTCTCAAAGATCTCCTTTTTGGGTACATCATATCGGCACATTCAAATGTGAAAACAACTCTAAATAATTTCCGCTACCAAAAGGATAGACATTACCCATCACTTAGTGTCACAGGTCACGTTAACCAACCAGGGAGATGGCGGGCTTCTCAGCTACTCCCTCCGGCTGTTATGAACGCTTGTTGAGATGACCGTGGTTCCCACAAACCTTATCTCTCTTATGTCTGGCTGTTCTAACCCAGCTCCCTAAACATGACAAACCCTCCATCTGAGGGCTGATGGAGAGGCTCCACTTCTCTCTCTCTCTCTCTGCCAGTTCCATTCCCTCTTCCCCCAATCAAAGAATATCAAAGAAATGGGGGAATAGAATCATTAAAGAAAGGATGCCAAAGAGAGGGACAGAATGAAATGTGAATGGCAGAAATTAAAATCATTTTTATTTATTGTAAAAAAAAAATTCAATAGAATTGTTAAATTGTCCCACAACAAATTGGCCATGGTGACTTGTCCCATGGTGAGTTGGCCATGGTGAGTTGGCAATGGTGACTTGGCCATGATGAGTTGGCCATGGTGACTTGTCCCATGGTGAGTTGGCCATGGTGAGTTGGCCATGGTGAGTTGGCAATGGTGACTTGGCCATGATGAGTTGGCCATGGTGACTTGTCCCATGGTGAGTTGGCCATGGTGACTTGGCCATGGTGAGTTGGCCATGGTGACTTGTCCCATGGTGAGTTGGCCACGGTGACTTGTCCCATGGTGACTTGGCCATGGTGAGTTGGCCATGGTGACTTGTCCCATGGTGAGTTGGCCATGTTGAGTTGGCCATGGTGAGTTGGCCATGGTGACTTGTCCCATGGTGAGTTGGCCATGTTGAGTTGGCCATGGTGAGTTGGCCATGGTGACTTGTCCCATGGTGAGTTGGCCATGTTGAGTTGGCCATGGTGAGTTGGCCATGGTGACTTTTCCCATGGTGACTTGTCCCATGGTGAGTTGGCCATGGTGAGTTGGCTGTGGTGAGTTGGCCATGGTGACTTGTCCCATGGTGACTTGTCCCATGGTGACTTGTCCCATGGTGAGTTGGCCATGGTGACTTGTCCCATGGTGAGTTGGCCATGTTGAGTTGGCCATGGTGAGTTGGCCATGGTGACTTGTCCCATGGTGAGTTGGCCATGTTGAGTTGGCCATGTTGAGTTGGCCATGGTGACTTGTCCCATGGTGAGTTGGCCATGTTGAGTTGGTCATGTTGAGTTGGCCATGGTGACTTGTCCCATGGTGAGTTGGCCATGGTGAGTTGGCCATGGTGAGTTGGCCATGGTGACTTGTCCCATGGTGAGTTGGCTATGGTGAGTTGGCCATGGTGACTTGTCCCATGGTGAGTTGGCCATGGTGAGTTGGCTGTGGTGAGTTGGCCATGCTGGGTTAGCTGTGGCAAGTTGTCCCATCCCCGAACTGAAAGATGAAGATGTTCCTGAATAACTTGAACACATTCAATTTGCAATGTCAAAACTGAATCAAACCCCAAGCATTACAATTATTTGGGTTGGCCTGAGAACTTTACCCAAAATTCTGTGTATCCCTTTCAAAAATAAATGTAAAGAGCTTCGATGCTCCATCTTTGAGGGTCCCAAAGGCTCAGGAGAAGAGAAGGAGCAGTGGGAGAGGATCAGGGGTGAAATGCTCCCGGGTTCGGACCGGATTGCCCAATCTGGTAGCGATCGAGGTGGGTGGTTCAGAGAACCGGTAGCAAAAATCCCTGCCCACCCCCCATGCCCAGCCCAATCATCAGGGGCTTTTTTTTTTACTTTTAAAAGCATTTTTTCTACAACCACTTCAGTTGAAAAAATGCTTTTAAAAGTAAAAAAAAAAAAGCCTCTGATGATCGCGCGGCTCAGCTGGGATCGTCAAAGGCTTTTAAAAGAAAAAAAAAAGGCTTTTTTTCTTTTAAATGCCTCTGATGATCCCAGCTGAGTTGCCTGATCATCAGAGGCTTTTAAAAGCATTTTTTTTACAACCTCTTCGCCAAAGAGGTTGTAGAAAAAATGATTTTAAAAGTAAAAAAAAAAAAAAAATTGGCCATGCCCACCCAGTCACATTACCTCCCCCCCCCCACCAAGCCACGCCCACAGAACCAGTAGTAACAAATTTTAGATTTCACCACTGGAGAGGATGACCAGATAATTTCATTGTTATTAAATTACCTGGCCAAAAAATCCTGGGAACTCTGTTGTTGTTGTTGTTTTGCAGAGCCCCCAGTGGGGAAGGTGACTCACAGAGTGGTTGATGACAGCCTGGAGGTCCTCATCTGCCAGGCCTTTGGCTTCTACCCCAAGGAGATCCAGGCCACCTGGACGAGGGACGGAGAGAACTGGGAACAAGAGACCTTCCGTAGGAACGTGGCCCCCAACTCAGACGGGACCTATTATGTCTGGATCAGCATTGAGATCGACCCCAAGGAGAGGGACCGTTTTCGGTGTCACCTGGAGCACGAGGGCCTGCAGGAGCCCCTGGTCTTGGCCTGGAAGGAGGAAACAGGTGAGAGGCTGAGGGGTTGTGACATGTAGATGTATCTGTGGAGATTCTCAACCATCCGGGTCACGGTGGTCCCAAAAGTGCTTTTTAAAAGGCAACTAGGAGCCTTGGTAGTACAGTGGTCTAAAGCACCCTGTTATTAAGACCAGCTGCCTGCAATTACTGCAAGTTCGAATCTCGCCAGGCTCAAGGTTGACTCAGCCTTCCATCCTTTTTTTTTTTTTTAAAAAAATAAACTTTATTATTAAAAAAAAACATTTAAAAAACATACAAGTTTCTCTCAAACGAGAAACAAATTTACATATACACTACATAAACTTCACCTATTGACTAATTTCCATTATTCTATATACATATATTTTGTGTATTATATGTACATATATACAAACTTACAGTAAGATATTCCATATTCTATCCCTCTGACCTGGTGGCTCAGCAGACTGATAGCATTGTGATTAACACCAGCTGTCTGTAAGTTCGAATCTCGCCAGGCTCAAGGTCGACTCAGCCTTCCATCCTTTCTAAGGTAGGTAAATTGAGGACCCAGTTTGTGGGGGCAATAAGCTGACTTTGTATAAATATACAAAAGGATGAAGGCTATTGCTTAACGCATTGTAAGCCGCCCTGAGTCTCCGGAGAAGGGCGGCATATAAATCAAATAATAATAAAAACAAAACTTGGCTTTCTTAGCTACCTTTGGGACCTGTAGAAATAGATACTTCAGCAATGCTGGAAAGTGTAGGGAGAAGAATGTTAACTTTTCTGCTGTATCATTCTCAGGCTGGAGAACAGGAAGCATCGTCCTGCATTTAGTGATGGGAGAGAAGTGATTTTTGATGGGTGAAGGCTGGAAGTGGAGGAATTTGAGGACAAAGATATGAAGATATCCCTCTTGGGTAGGGTAGGGTAGGGTAGGGTAGGGTAGGGTAGGGTAGGGTAGGGTAGGGTAGGGCCCAGCAGGGCAGAACAAGGCAAGGTAAGACGGGGCAGGACATGGTTGGTATGGTATACAGGTAGTCTGGGACTTAAGAATTGTCATTTAAAGAACTGTATGAAATCACAACGGCCTCAGAAGTGGTGCTTGATGGCCTGTAAATCATTTCTGGTTGTCACAAAATGTTGCAACAGAGAGAGGGGGAAAGAGGGAGGGGAGAGGGAAAGAGAAAAAGAAAAACAAAGAGAGAGAGATAAAGAAAGAAAGAAAAAGAAAGAAAGAAAGAAAGAAAGAAAGAAAGACGGAAGGAAGGAAGGAAGGAAAGAAAGACAGAAGGAAGGAAGGAAGGAAAGAAAGAAAGAAAGAAAGAAAGAAAGAAAGAAAGAAAGAAAGAAAGAAAGAAAGAAAATGTTACTATTTTGTCGGTGCTTTTATAGGACTACCTATCACATAACTCTCCCAGAAAGCAAAAATTATGAAACATTCTTTCATAACATATCTATACTACGATGCTGAAGCAATGTTTGCCATCTGGGAGGATTATCTGATAAGGGCCCCTTTGACACATTTCCTTAAACTGATTTTTTGACTTAGGCTCAAGACGTCCTTATCTGACTGCTGCCTTGATTGTGACTCTTCCTTCTGTCCTTCAAGGTCTTTTCTTCTGCCTTCTGCAACCCCCAGGAAATGCCCATACCTGAAGGAAGCCCCTCCCCTCCAAGGCTGCAGGGGTCAGAAAGAATGGTCTTGAAGTAGGGGGGGCTCCCTTCAGGTGGGGGCACTTCCTGAAGACTAGCGCTTCCATTGCTCAGCACTTCCAGTTCAGAGAACTGAGGATCTATCTACCGTATTTTTCAGAGTATAAGACGTACCTTTTCCCCCCTAAAAGGGGGGGGGAAATTTAGTTGCGTCTTATACACCAAATGTAGCCCCGCCCACCCACTGGCCTGCACCCTTTGGCCTCTGCCTCCCAGCAGTTTACCTCCTTGCAGCAAGCAGCAAGAAGAAATAGCTCCTTTCAGCTTCAGCACAGCCTAATTAGCACAAGTTGATTGGATCAGTCTCTCGACTCGCAGCTGTTTTGCTCTCCACTGTTTTGTGCTGGCCTCTGCTGCTTGCTGCAAGGAGGCAAATTGCTGGAAGTAGATATTTTTTTTTCCTTGTGCTACTCAAGCTATGCTGAAAATGAAAATGAAAGTAAAGCAGGCTATTTGCTGTTTGCTGCAACGAGGCAAAAATTGCTGGGAGGCAGAGGCAGATTTCTTTTTCTTGTTTTCCTCACCAAAAAAGGTAGGTGCGTCTTTTTTTTTTTTTTTTTAATTTGATTTATATGCCGCCCTTCTCCGGAGACTCAGGGCGGCTTACAATGTGTTAAGCAATAGCCTTCATTCTTTTGTATATTTTATACAAAGTCAGCTTATTGCCCCCACAAACTGGGTCCTCATTTCACCTACCTTAGAAAGGATGGAAGGCTGAATCAACCTTGAGCCTTGGAGAGATTCGAACCAGCAGAAATTGCAGGCAGCTGTGTTAATAACAGGGTGCATTAAACCACTGTACCATCAAGGGTCTTATAGTCCAGAGCATCTTATACTCTGAAAAATATGGTAATTGAAAACATGTTTCTCTTTCTTTAGCTACAGGGTGGCAGATTCCTGTGGGAATTGTAGCAGGCTTAACCTTGGGAGCTGCGATTCTCTTCCTGATATGTAAGTGAAACAAATACAGCCACTGACCTCCACCCCTGGCCCTTTCTGCATTGACTGAGCTGGTGTGTAGAATGTAGAATGTAGAAAAAAATGCTTTTAAAAGGCTCTGATGATCCCAGCTGAGCCGGGCGATCATCAGAGGCTTTTTTTTAAATTTTATTTTTAAAAGCATTTTTTTGGCCGAAGAGATTGCAGGAAAAAATGCTTTAAAAAGTAAAAAAAAAAAAAAAGCCTCTGATGATTGCGTGGCTCAGCTGGGCGGGGGTGGTGGTGGGTGGGTGGGTGGGTGCAGGGATTTTTGCTACCGGTTCCCCGAACCACCCGCCTCCATCGCTACCAGATCGGGTGACCCAGTCCGAACTGGGAGCATTTCACCCCTGGTGTGGTCCCATCAGAGCTGTAATAGTAGCAAGGACAAAATCAATCTGATTACTTCTGAATAAAATCCAGGAATGTTATTTTCCATTTTCTCATGGTCGGTACCTCTTGACAGCCAACCATTTTTCCTTGGTCCATAATAAACAGATAGAAATACTGATGCATCTTTCTCAGGATGCCTGGTTATAATCCAGGCAGTTGTACCATCTGGGCCTTCTGAAGATCTTAGCATGAGTCCTTCTCTATTCGAGGCAGGAGCCGCTGCTCCCAAAATTAACCAGCTGTCCTCTCTTTTTGCCATCAGGCTGGTGCTGGAGACATAGGATAATTTTCTATCAGGAAGTGAGGACTTCGCCTGATGACTTTCCTTTAGAAACCATTTATGTTTCCTCTGCTTCTGACACAGAAGAAGATGAGATTCAATCAGAATCGATGCTCCGATCCGAAGTAACCTCAGAGGTGAGTCTGATTGTTGCTGAAGTCTATGTAAGATGCAAAACTCTGGGCTTGGGAAATACCCAAGAGCCAAGACCATTGAAGTGTTGGGTGGGGGAACATTCATCCCCGAGGTCTTTCTAAGGCAACCAAAAAACGATTGTGGGTTGCTTGGGGCTCCCCTGGGGCTCAGCCCCTCCTGCCTGTGATTACTTGCTCTGCAGGGAAGATCCAGCCCAGCTCAGCCTCTTGCACCCATCAACTCCAAGGGAGGAGAAGGAGATGGGGAAGGAGCCAGGAACAGGAGCTGGGGTCACCCTGCAGAAATGGGGGATTTCTGTCCGAGAAGGACTGGAAGGGAGGGAGAGAAGGAATGGGAGGATGGAAAAACAAAGAGTGGGAGGGGGCATCTATGGAAATGATCCTGGTGACTTTTCTTTAGAAACAGTTATTAACAGAGCCTGGAGATCATGAGATGGGAGAGAGAGAAAGACAGAGAGAGACAGAGAGAGAAAGAGACAGATGGATGGATGGATAGGTAGATGATGGATAGATAGATAGATAGATAGATAGATAGATAGATAGATAGAGGGGTGAAATCCTCCCAGTTTGGACCGGATCGCCTGATCCGGTAGCGATGGCAGAGGGTGGTTCAGAGAACCGGTAGCAAAAATCCCTGCCCCCCACATGTCCAGCTGAGCCGTGCAATCATCAGAGGCTTTTTAAAATTATTTTTAAAAGCATTTTTTCTACAACCTCTTTGGCCGAAAAAATGCTTTTAAAGTAAAAAAAAAAAAAAAAAAAAAAAGCCTCTGACGATCCCAGCTGAGTTGCCTGATCGTCAGAGGCTTTTAAAGTCTTCGGAGAGGGGCAGCATATAAATTGAATTAATTAAATTAAATTAAATTAAATTAAATTAAATTAAAAGCATTTTCTAAAGAGGTTCTTCGGCCGAAGAGGTTGTAGAAAAAATGGTTTTAAAAGTAAAAAAAAAAAAAAAAAAAGTTGGCCATGCCCACCTAGTCACATTACACACACCCCACCAAGCCACGCCCACAGAACCGGTAGTAATCCAAATCACTGGATAGATAGATAGATAGATAGATAGATAGATAGATAGATAGATAGACAGATAGATAGATAGATAGGAGATAGATAGATAGATAGATAGATAGATAGATAGACAGACAGACAGACAGACAGATAGATAGATATGGATGGATGATAGACATGTTAGGTGATAGAATGTGACAGATACATAGATAGATGATACATAAAAGGTAGGAGGTAGAATGTGATAGATAGATGATGGATAATGATAGATATTAGATAGATCTGTGATGGCGAACAGGTGGCATGCAGATCCCTCTCTGCAGGCACGCAAGCTGTCGCCCCAGCTCAGCTCTACCGTGCATGCACCTCCTGCCAACTGATTTTTGGGTTTCTGCCACACATGCGTGGGGGGCAGGACGCATGCGGGAGACACAGGCGCATGTGTGGGGGGCAGGGGGAAGCACAGGGGGTCGCTTGTGCATGCACAGATGGGCAGGGTGCGCGGAGGGGTCATGTGTGCATTGTATTATGGATTATAAGTGCAGGGAGGCCTACTAGGCCCAAAACGGGGTACAGGGGTGTGTGGCGCAGCCCTCCTGAGGCCCATTTTTGCTCCCAGAAGGTTGCTAGGAGGCCTACTAGCCCCAAAATGGGGCACGGGGGGAGCACGGGGGGGGGGGGTCACGAATGCATGTGTGTGGGGGACGGGGCGTGGGGGGGGGCGCATGCGCTTTGCATTATGACAACAAAGATGTTACCTGTCACTGAGGTAGATGATAGGAAGGAAGGAAGGAAGGAAGGAAGGAAGGAAGGAAGGAAGGAAGGGGAAGGGAAAGGAAGGGAAGGGAAGGGAAGGGAAGGGAAGGAAGGGGAAGGGAAGGGAAGGGAAGGGAGGAAGGAAGGAAGGAAGGAAGGAAGGAAGGAAGGAAGGAAGGAAGGAAAGGGAGGAAGGAAGGAAGGAAGGGAAGGGAAGAGAGGGAGGGAGGGAGGGAAGGAAAGAAGGAAGGAAGGGAAGGGAAGGAAGGAAGGAAGGAAGGAAGGAAGGAAGGAAGGGAAGGGAGGAAGGAAGGAAGGGAAGGAAGGAAGGAAGGAAGGAAGGGAAGGGAGGAAGGAAGGAAGGAAGGGAAGGGAAGGGAAGGGAAGGGAGGAAGGAAGGAAGGAAGAAGGAAGGAAGGAAGGAAGGAAGGGAAGGGAAGGGAGGAAGGAAGGAAGGAAGGAAGGAAGGAAGGAAGGAAGGAAGGAAGGAAGGAGGAAGAGTATCCCCTCCCACCTATATCAGGAGCTGTTTATATGAAGTCTCTTTGGCTGCTTGCCTTCATCCCTGTCAGTATTGAGGTGAGGATGACTGAGAGCTAATAAGGACTCCTGCCTTGAGCAAAGGGTTGAAGATCTCCAAGGTCCTTTCCAGCCCTGTGATTCTAATTGGAGGAGGAAAAAAACACTACATTGCCGGCACAAACTGTGGTTTCGATCTTTTCATTTTCTCTCTTTGCAGGTCAGGACACACTACGAACGGTTGAGACGCCACTGGGTTCTTGAAGTCCCTGTGTTAACATTGCGCAAGCGAGAAGGGAAGGAAGAGAGTCTCAAAAGGTCTCTGACATGGTCTGGGCACTTGGAGACCCCGGACCAAGAAGTGTCAAGATTGAACCAGCTATCATGGCCCAAAAGAAAATAATAACTGGGCCTGGCTGCATTCTGAAAGATACACCGAACACAACTACCTCTGATGAAGGAAGAGGATTAGCAACTTCAAAGTGCCTCCTCCCTGATTCTTCTTCATATATGTAGCCAAGTCTTGGAAAGAGATCCAGGAACCCCCCCTCCCCTTCCCCTCCCTTTTCTTCTCCTCTTGAAATGTTTACATTGTCAGGTTTTGCTGCTGGTGCTGCTCTTGAGAGTGGGTGGAAGAGGGAGGGCAAAAGGAGAGAGACGGGAGTGGGAAATGTAGCACACCAGGTGCAATAGAAGGAAACGAGGAAGGTGGCGGCACCCAGGTTGATTCAGAACAGGAATTTCGATGCTAAGAGTGGAGAGACACTTGAACACTGTGGTGCTGGGCCTTCCAAGGTCTCCTTCAACCCCCGTCCCACTCTTTTTGTAGGACTCCACTTAATGACTGACTAAATCATTTAACGACCTCAACCGGGAGAGCCAGGATTGCTGTCGTTGAACAAAGGATTCTGTTATGATGTTGAATTTAGTAGCTGGAACAGTAAAGTGTCCAATAGGACAGAACTTCTTGAGAGCTGAAGAAGCTCCTTGGATGAGAAGTGAAACGTTTTCAAAGAAAAATCAAGAATGTCCAGTTGCGTCTTGAAAAAGCACCTTTGGGACAACTGTGACCTGGATAATTGAGAATCTCCATAGACAATGGGGAAGGATACACGATTTTACTGGATTAGTTAGAGAGTGCTGACTCATGCGCAAGGCAACCTGTGCTGTGATTGGTTGCTGTGGATGTATTT
The DNA here is from genome assembly GCF_029215685.1 of Pituophis catenifer annectens. Taxonomy (NCBI): domain Eukaryota; kingdom Metazoa; phylum Chordata; class Lepidosauria; order Squamata; family Colubridae; genus Pituophis; species Pituophis catenifer. The sequence continues at coordinate 13,383,563 of NW_027256882.1, read as the reverse complement.
GTTTGCTTGATTATCCATAGTATTCTCGGATGACTTCTCCGACATCAAAGTTCAAAAGCTTCCCTATAATAACAAGTACTCTTCCTATATGAAGCGCCATTCAAAGTGAAAGAATCGTGGGATTCAGGAGTGAAATTCTCAGGGCTTGCCTTTAGGGCAGAATCAATTCACGTGTCTGTTCCTGATAAACCAGTCAAGAGCCTGGATAGCTCTGCAGACTAAAGCACTGTAATTTAACACCAGCTGTCTGCAATTAAAGTAAGTTCGAATCTCGCCAGGCTCAAGGTTGACTCAGCCTTCCATCCTTTCTAAGGTAGGTAAATTGAGGACCCAGTTTGTGGGGGCAATAAGCTGACTTTGTATAAAATATACAAAAGTATGAAGGCTGTTGCTTAACGCACTGTAAGCCGCCCTGAGTCTCCGGAGAAGGGCGGCATATAAATCAAAATTAAAAAAAAAAAAAGAGTGACGTGAAGTACCTCCAAGGCCTCTTGTTATTTGCCTCAAAGCTCAGAGATGGTCCTTTTGAAAAAGGCAACTTCTGGGGCTCCATTGCCCCATTTTTAAGGATCCTTAAGGAGAAGAGAGGAAGTGAGATGACTGGAGAAGATGTTTTCATGATGTCCTTTCTGCTGTTGTTACTGTTAGAGTTATAACTCTAGGTCACTCTCAACACATCTCAGATGGATCGCTGTAATGCCCTCTACATGAGGGTACCTTTGGAGGGTATCCAGAAACATCACCTGATGTAAAATGTAGGGACACAAGCAATTGTGTATGCAACTGGATCAGTGTTTCTCAACCTTGGAAGCTTGAAGACGGGTGGACTTCAACTCCCAGAATCCCCCAGCCAGCAGCGCTGGCTGGGGGATTCTGGGAGTTGAAGTCCACCCATCTTCAAGCTTCCAAGGTTGAGAAACACTGATCTAGATCAATACATGTTACATCTCTGCTCCTTGAGCTGTGTAAGTTATCAGTTTGCTTCCAGGTTGAATTCAAGGTACTGATAATGACCTATAAAGCCTTCCATTGCAGGGCTGGGTTAGTTGAGGGACTATGTCTCCCCGATTACCACTATCCATCCCATCAGGTTCAGTGGGTTAGTGGGTCCCATCCAGTAAGAAATGTCATCTGACAGGACCCAGGATGAGAGTTTTTCCTGCTGAAGAACCCCTCTTGTGGAACATCTTTGTCACTTGTCAGACTGATCCTGACCTTACCGGTCTTCTGGAAGGACCTGGAAGACATGGCTTTGCCATCTGGCCTGAGGATGGAGCCTAACAAATGGCTGTACTGGTAATGAGATTGTAACTTTGTGAAGATTTAATTTATGGTTTTAATAGTTCTTAGTGTTTTAATTATCTTGTTACATGCTGGGTTTATTTTATTTTTAGTTCAGTTTTAATTCTAAGCAGGAGGTATGGTGGTTCAGTAACTTAATGAGGCTGGAAATGGTCTTTGTTCCAGTAGTTTGAGTCCTAGCGCTGTGTAACGGGATGAGCCCCTGTCACTTGCCTCAGATGTCCACCTAGCAGTTCCATGCAAGTAGATAAATAGGTACCACTTCGGTTGGGAAATGAGCCGACTTTTCGTGCAAATGATCAGAATTCTGCTGGCATGGAACCTTTTTGGTTGCAGTTCCCATTTGTGAGGTGGCTTCGCTAGAAGGAGAGGGCCTCAGATGCTGCTGCAGGAAAGTCTTTCTTTCTGGTACAAAGCTACCTCGCCCTCTTGTGGCACACATTGGGAAGTGTGTGAACTTCAACCGAACAGAGCTAGCAAACAGGCAGCCAAGTACTACTCTGCATTAGTATTGTTGTCTCCTGGCTAGTGTTACATCGCCGTATGTTAAATAAATAAATAAAAAACTCTGTAAGCCACTCCAAGTTATTTATAATGGGGATTCGATCTATTTAAACAGAATAAATACATTTATAGAGAAATGTCATTTTGTATCCAGAAGTAATTTATTTATGCCTTGTCCTTAGAATTATTGAGTTGTACTACTGCCATTTTTACAGAGCTCTTAGTGCAGGGGTGTCGAACTCAATTTCATTGAGGGCCACATCAGGGCTGTGGTTGACCTTTGGGGGTGGGGCCGACTGGGTGGGTGTGGCCAACTGGGTGGGTGTGGCCAGAATGTGCAGCCCTGAAAAAGATACAGCGGGGGTGGGGTGGGGTGGGGAGAGTCCAATTCCCAGAGGCAGGAACAAAGCTGAATCGGACCTGTGATTGGCCAGGTCGAGAATACACATCTCATGATGAAGGCACTGCTGTCACAGATCTGCAGGAGAGAAAACTGGGTTTGGGAGTTTGTTTTGTTCTTAAGTGGGGTTTTTGGAAAGCAAGATGGAGATCCCCCCCATTGATGAGATGCCCAGCAACCGAGCCTCTCTGGGTGGGGGCATTCTTTTGGGCAGGATGGAAGGAAGCACAAGGAGGAGCCTCATGGGTGAGGAATGCAGTCTGCCTCAAGATGCACTCGACTGCTTCTCCAACCTCCGAGATGCACTGTGATGTTTAAGATGTGCAGAACTTTCCAGGAAGGGCGCAAAAGCAAGGAGCAAGAACAGAACAGAACAACTGAATTGGAAGGGACCTCAGAGGTCTTCTAGTCCACTCCCCTGCTCAAGCAGCAAAACCTATACCATTTCAGACTAACGGTTGTCCAATCTTTTCTTAAAAATCTCCAGTGTTGGAGCATCCACAACTTCTGGAGGCAAGTCGTTCCAATGATTAATTCTTCTGACTGTCAGGAAATTTCTCCTTGGTTCCAGGTTGCTTAGTCTCCATCCAACAATGAATCAGTGGAACAACTTGCCACCAGAAGTTGTGAAGCACTGGAAGTTTTTAAGAAGAGATTGGGCAACCATTTGTCTGAAACGGTATATAGGGTTTCCTGCTTGAGTAGAGGATTGGACCAGAAGACCTCCAAGATCCCTTCCAACTCTTGTTATTCTGTAATTCCATGCATTGCTTCCGGTTCTGCCTTCAGGTGGTTTGGAGACTAGGTTGATCCCCTCTTCTTTGTGGCCGCCTCTTAAATACTGGAAGACTGCTATCATGTCCCTCCTGGACCTTCTAGAACACAATCCATTGGCGAGCTTAAATTGGTTTCTTCTCCCTCCCTCCCCTCCTCTCTCACAACACACTACACACCCCACATTAATTTAAGGACAATTGCACCCTTTGGATTGAATGGCCTTGATTTCACCAAAAGTAAACTATAGGCACGGTGAAAAGGTTCTCTGAAGGAGTCACTTCCTTCCTGGAGAAGATCAGATCCAGTCTCTTGGAGAAGGCTCCATGACTGATGCTGCAGGACAAGCAAAGGGAGTCCGGAACATCCTTGGTCCATCACTGATGCCAAACGGGGCCAGGCTAAAGAGCTGCTGAGCATCCATCTGCCAGCAGATATGCCTGGCTGCCTCAGCTCTCCACCAGATGTCTCCATCTTCCCAAATGGAGGGTTTCCCCAGAGGTTCAGGCTTAAGGTCATTTCCTGGACACACAGGCCCCACCTCAAAGTAAAATGGCCGAATGTCTCCATGTTGACTCTGTCACTTACCACTTCTTGGACCAGCGTACAGTTCTAAAGCAGCATAATAGTAATAGCACTTAGACTTATATACCGCCTCACAGTGCTTTACAGCCCTCTCTAAGCAATTTACAAAGAAAGAGGTGGCGCAGCAGACTAAAAAGTGCTGTTAAGTAGCACCAGCTGCCTGCAATTACTGCAAGTTCAAATCTCACCAGGCTCAAGGTTGACTCAGCCTTTCATCCTTTCAAGGTAGGTAAAATGAGGACCCGGATTGTGGGGGCAATAAGCTGACTTTGTATAAAAAAAAGAACACTGCTTGGGGGGGGGGGCGAAAGCCCTACTAAGCAGGTATATACAAAAGTATGAAGGCTATTGCTTAACGCATTGTAAGCCGCCCTGAGTCTCCAGAGAAGGGCGGCATATGAATTGAACCAATAAATAAATAAATAAATAAATAAATAAATAAATAAATAAATAAATAAATAAATAAATAAATAAATACAGAGTCAGACTGTATTGTATTGTATTGTATTGTATTGTTGCCCCCAACACTCTGGGTCCTCATTTTACCCGTTTTGGAAGGATGGAAGGCTGAGTCAAGCTTGAGCCGGTCAGGATCGAACTGCTGGCAGCCGGCAGCCAGCAGAAGTTGCCTGCAGTACTGCATTCTAACCACTGCGCCACTGAGATCATCCCGGCCTCCATGTCTTGATTTCGAACATTATTACAAAACACGAGCTTTTAGCATGGCCTTATAATTTTTGACACGACAAATTTTTATTAGAAAAGCCAAAATTGAAAAAAGTATAAAAATAGAAAAAGTACAAAAATAACGATTTGTTTTGTTATCAAAAAAGGTTGAAGGGGGAAGCTGAGCACCCAGGAGAAATGGCCAGCTCTTTATTCCATGGCTGTTTCATCCACTTTGCTTGAAGAAAAACCTTGAACAAAGGCGAAATGAAGATTTTTTTAATACCCTCTGGGCAATCGTGATGGGGAGAATGCAGGGGATTTGATTAGGTGACAATTTTGGGGGAAGGAGGGAGATTTCCTGGAATGAAAAACACATTATTCTTTGTTGTAAAAACTGCCCTTTTAAAGGTTGGAGGAAATATAAAAGGGACGGACGGTTTAGATAATAGGAAGTGGGTCTCATAGGGAGGAAAACATCCTGTTTTTTTAACCTTCTGAACAATAATTCCCTTTCCGAACCTCAGTAACAGAGTTGGAAGGGACCTTGGAGTTCATCTAGTCCAACCCCCTGCTCATGCAGGATGCCTGTACTAGAGATTCGAACCGCCGAACTGCCAACCTTTCTGATCGACAAGTTCAGCGTCTTAGCCACTGAGCCACCTAGTCAGGCTAAATGCGAAGAATGTTTCATTACCAGGCTTCAGCGGAGTTTATGGAGTTAATTCAGGGGTGAAATGCTCCCGGTTCGGACTGGATCGCCCGATCCGGTAGCGATGGCGGCGGGTGATTCGGAGAACCGGTAGCAAAAATCCCTGCCTCCCCACATGCCCAGCTGAGCTACACGATCATCAGAGGCTTTTTTTTTTTTAACTTTTAAAAGCATTTTTTCCACAACCTCTTCCGATGAAAAAAATGCTTTTAAAAGTAAAAAAAAAAAAAAAAAGCCTCTGATGATCGCGGGGCTCAGCTGGGATCATCAGAGGCTTTTCAAAGCATTTTTTTCCTGCAACTTCTTGGCCGAAGAGGTGGTAAAAAAAATGCTTTGAAAAGTCTCTGACGATCCCAGCTGAGTTCCTGATCGGCAGAGAGGCTTTTCAAAGCATTAGAAAAAATGCTTTGAAAAGTTCAAAAAAAAAAAAAGTTGGCCACGCCCACCCTGTCACATTACCGCCCCCACCAAGCCACGCCCACAGAACCGGTAGTAACAGATTTTACATTTCACCCCTGAGTTAATGCCCTAAACTCCCCTGAAGACATTACCTAAAATGGTAACGAAATGTTTGGAAACCAACCCACAAGCTCGGAGAATGAACTTTCACCCTCATCCTATACCCGAGCTACAGATATTCCCCACTATTGCAAAGTAATTCCCTTGTTAAGGTTGTGCAAATAAATGCGTGGACGACCTTGGCAGACCAGGGGAAGAGATGCTTTTCAGGAAAACAATTGCAGAAGAGACGGAGGCGCCCCAGAGTGGTTAAAAGCTCAGGGAAAAGAAAGTACAAAAGGATCTGCCTTCATAAATCAAGCAGTGAAAAGCGGCAGTTGGAGAACTTCGTACCCTCAGATTTGGCAAGATTCTGTTTCCTGCCTGGTGTAACGGGTGGGCTGATAGGCGGTCCTTGAACTACATTCCAGGAAGGCAGATATGGACTGTGAGATTTGTACAATGAAATGGTTACTTGGGATGCCCTTCCCTTCTGACTCTTTATGGCAGGATCTTTATGGGGATTCTCAATCATCCACGTCAGGGTTGTCCAAAAAGTGCTTTGTTCCCCCCAAAAGAAGGCAACTGGACTTCCCCCCCCCCTGTGTTTTTCTTTGAAAATGTTTTGCTTCTGTATGTGACTTCAGTAAGAGAGTGGTCAATGCTTGGAATGCACTACCTGACTCTGTATTTTCTTCCCCAAACCCCCAAAACTTTAACCTTAGACTGTCTACTGTTGACCTCACCCCATTCCTAAGAGATCTGTAAGGGGCCTGCATAAGTGCACCAGCGTGCCTACTGTCCCTGTCCTAATATTCCTTTTTACTCTTAGTCTTTTCATGTATTCAAATTATGTTTATATTATTATTATTATTTATTGGTTAATCTTTAGTGAGATTCACAGCCTTTGAGGCTAGTTAATAGCTCAGCAGCTCGAGTCCTAACCAAGGACCTAGGAACTGTTAAGGTATCGTCGGAGGATGTAAGCTGTTCCGAGTAAGGTGGTTTTTTGTAGAGTCAAAATGTTCAAGTCTGGCAAATTTAGAATTTCTAAATAGCGGGGTAGCCCTTTGGGTATTGCTCCGAGGGCTCCAATTACAATCGGGACAACACACAATTTCTTTTTCCACAGTCGCTCAACTTCAATTTGTAAGTCCCGGTACTTTGTGATTTTTTTCTTGCTGCTTATCTTCAATTCGTGCATCACCAGGTATTGCAATGTCAATGAACCATACTTTTTTCTTTTCAACTATTGTTATGTCAGGTGTGTTGTGGACCAAGTGCCTGTCAGTCTGAATCCTAAAGTCCCACAAGATCTTGAGTTTCTCATTCTCTAAAACTTTCTCAACCTGATGTTCCCAGTGGTTTTTGCTGTACTCAAATCCAAACTTCTGGCACAATTTCCAGTGAATGATTTTAGCAACACGGTCATGGCGTTGTAGGTAGTCAGTTTGTGAAATTTTGCTGCACCCACTGATCAGGTGGTCAACTGTCTCTTCTTTTTCATTGCAGAGACGGCATTTGCTGTTGGTGGTAACATGTTGAATTTTTGCCTTCATACAGTTTGTGGCTAGGGCTTGTTCTTGAGCTGCCAAAATAAAGCTTTCTGTTTCTTTTTTCAGTACTCCTGATCTTAACCAGTTCCAAGTTGTTGTTATTATTATTATTATTATTATTATTATTATTATTATTATTATTATTTAAATTTGAATACCGCCCTTCTCCCGAAGGACTCAGGGCGGTGCACAGCCAAAATTAAAATACATACAATACAAAATTTAAAATAATTTAAAAGCAGAATTAAATCGAATTGGCTTCCCAAAACATTAAAACCCATTACCCTTTAAATAACCCATAAAACCAGTTATATGATAAAACCAGTTTTATCTTATATATGCTTGATAAATAAACATATGATTCTGATTCTGATTCTTGGCCAAAAAACTTAGAACTGAAGAACTGAACTGAACTTCAAACTGAAGAAGATTCCTGGAATAGATGCGAAATATTTTCAAAGAAAACAACAACAACAGAAAGTCCAGTTGACTTTTGGAAAAAAAAAACTTTTGGGTCTGAATGGGGAGGGGGTTTTTTTGAGTGGGAGGTCCTGGCACCCATCAGCACCAGGGTATTTCCAGTTCACTTACATCTCAGGAGGACCATGATCAGAAGCAGCAACAGGGCAATAAGGATGGTCCCCAGCAGAGCAAATCTCTCTCTGGCTGAAGGAAGAGAAACACATTTCTGATTAGAACATAGAATAATAGAGTTGGAAGGGACCTTGGAGGTCTTCTAGTCCAACCCCCTGATTGAGCAGAAGATCCTATATCAGTGATGGCTAACCTTTTTGCCATCGCGTGCCAGGAGAGGGGGGGCAGGAGGAGGGTCACGCATGCACGTGCCCACGCGCATGCGCACGCAACCTCACCCACCCCCGCTCCTGGCACATGATGGCCTGGTAGGCCCATTTTTCTTTCTTACCTGATTCCAGATCCTTTCTATGCATCTGGGAAGGTCGAAAACAGCCTTTCCCACTCCCTTGGAGGCCCTATGGAGGCTGAAAGGGCCCATTTCTCAACTCTCGGTGGGACAGGAAGTGATGTTTTTTGCTGTCCCCAGTCTCCAGAATCTCTCTAGGAGTCTCTAGGAGCCTCTCTAGGAGTCTCTGGAGGCTGGGGACAGGAAAAAACGTCACTTCCTGTCCCACCGGGAGTCAGGAAATGGGCCCTTTCCGCCTCCGTAGGGCCTCCAAGGGAGTGGGAAAGGCTGTTTTCACCATTCCCAGATACACAGAGAGGATCTGGAGCCAGGTAAGAAAGAAAAACGGGCCTTCCCCACCCCCCACCAGGCCCTCCAGAGGCAGGAAACAGCCTGTTTCCCTACTTCTGGTGGGCCCAGAAGGCCCGAAAATCAGCTGTCCGGCGCGCGCATGCGCCCCAGAGTTGAGCTGGCGTGCCCACTAATATGGCTCCGTGCGCCACCTGTGGCACGCGTGCCATAGGTTCGCCATCACGGTCCTATATGATTTCAGACAAATGAGAAAGCCAGTAATGGAGCACCCACAACTTCTGAAGGCAAGCTATTCCACTGGTCAATTGCTCTTACTGTTAGGAAAATTTCTTCTTAGTTCTAAGTCGCTTCTCTCCTTGATTAGTTTCCATTCTCGTTTCTTGTCTTGCCTTTTGGTGCTTTGGAAGATAGTTTGACACCCTTGTCTTTGTAAGAGCCCCTCAAATATTGGAACCGTGCTAACATCTCACTCTTAGGATTTGGTGGGTGCTCATTATTGGAGTTAAGGATTGGCGGCTGCTCTTGGGGCCTCCATTACAGATGCTGAGTCCCCTAGAATACTCTAGGTGTGGTCTTAATAGGGCTTTATAGAGTGGTATTAGTACATTCCATGATCTTTTTTTTAAAAAAAATAATTTTTATTGAACAGTTTTGTCTCTAAAAACATAAAAAACAACCACAGATACATAAAAACAATACAAAACATAACAAACAGTACATACCCTCTAAGTTCATTTTAGTTTTCTGTATCGGCATACGTATTTTGCTTTCGTAGTTCTCTATTCTATCATATCCATTTACTTCTCAATAGTAGTATAATAACGTTTTATTTATTTAATTTATTTTATTTCGAATTTATATACTGCACCTTCTCCCGAGGGACTCAGGGCGGTGTACAGCCAGATAAAAAACATACAATACAAACATTAAAAACAATTAAAAAGAACGTTACATCAATGTATATATTAACACACAAAATAGTATTCATTGTTCTTATCTACCGATTTATATTCATTTATATTTACATCTCTTTGTTCAATGTTATTCAATTACACCAATTGAAGTTTCAACAGTATTAAGTTAAACATTTCCGGTTTTGCTTTCGATTTTCGAGCCAACTGTACATTTTATTCCATACTTCATAATAATCCGAATCATCCCTCTCTTTGAACTCCATAGTCATTTTGTCCATTTCTGCACATTCAAGAATTTTCCTAATTATTATTTCATCTGAAGGTATATTATTTTGTTTCCAGTATCTCCCATGATCTTGACTGAATCCCTCTGTTAATGCAATTGAAATAGTAAATAGAAATGATAGAATAGAGAACTACAAAAGCAAAATACGTAAGTCGATACGAAATGCTGTAAAATTACCATTAATGTTAGGTAATGTTCAATACGTTATGTCTTGACATGTTTTGTTTTTATGAATGTGTGATTCAGTGGTGAAATGTAAAATTTGTTATTACCGGTTCTGTGGGCGTGGCTTGGTGAGGGGAGGGGTGTAAATTGACTGAGTGGGCAGGGCCAGCTTTTCTTTTCTTTTTTACTTTTGAAACCATTTTTTCTACAACCTCTTCGGCTGAAGAGGTTGTAAAAAAATGCTTTTAAAAGGCTCTGATGATCCCAGCTGACTTGCCTGATCGGCAGAGGCTTTATTTTCTTTTTTTAAAATCCTCTGACGATCCCAGCTGACTTGCCTGATTGGACTTGCCTGATTGGAAGAGGTTGTAGAAAAAAATGCTTTTAAAAATAATTTAAAAAGCCTCTGATGATTGCGCCCCGCATTGCTGGGCAATGGGGGGGGGGCAAAGGGGGGGCAGGGATTTTTGCTACTGGTTCTCCAAACCACCCGCCTCCATCGCTACCAGATCGGGTAATCCGGTCCGAACCGGGAGCATTTATTTATTTTATTTATTTATTATTTCAATTTGTATACCGCCCTACTCCCGAAGGACTCAGGGTGGTGAACAGCCATAGAATAAAATTTATGAGTACAAAATTTAAAATAAAGTAAAACGAATTAAATAATTTGGCTGAAAATTTAAAACCCGAATAATTTAAGACCAAATTTAAAATTTCCATTTAAAAAGGGGAAAAATTTAGGTCAGGCCAGCTTGATGAAATAAGAACGTCTTGAGCGCGTGACGGAAGGTACGCAGATCCGGGATCCTCCGTATCTCCGGGGGGAGCTCCTTCCAGACAGTAGGTGCCCCCACAGAGAAGGCTCTCCCCCTGGGGGCCGCCAGTCGACATTGTTTGGCCGACGGCACCCGGAGGAGCCCCTCTCTATGGGAGCGTACTGGTCGGTGGGAGGCTATTGGTGGTAGCAGGCGGTCCCGCAAATAACCACCCCTGGTGTGATTGTTTTTTGTGTTGTTTTTAAAAATTATTTTTTAAAAAAAGCATTGGCTTTTTTGGCTGTTGCTGCTGCACCGTTTTTCCTCCTCTTATAGCTCATATTCATAATGGTTCTTTCTGGAAGCCGTTAGCCATATGGAAGCCAAGAGCCATAATGGCTCTTTCTGGAAGCTTGGGATCCACCCTGCATCTCTCTGAGATGCTCTATCATTAGCATCATCTCAGCAGAAGGCTCTATCAGAAGGACACGGGGATGATCCTTACTCTGCATCTCAAGATCTGAGATGGTTTCGCAGAGAACTTCCCCCCCACCCCTCATTCTTTCCAACATGGGTGCTTAATTCCCTTCTACTTACCTGGATGTTGCACTTTATCATCAGGCTCCTCCTTGAAAGACAAGACCAGAGGCTCCTGCAAGCCTTCATGTTCCAGGTGACACCAAAAACGGTCCCTCTCCTTGGGGTCGATCTCAATGCTGAGGCAGACATAGTAGGTCCCATCCGAGTTGGGAGCCACGTTCCTATGGAGGGTCTCATACTTGCAGACCTCTTCGTCCTTCATCCAGGTGGCCTGGATCTCCTTGGGGTAGAAGCCAAAGGCCTGGCAGATGAGAGTCTCCACATTGTCCCCGGTGGTCTTGTGAGTCACCTTCCCCACTGGGGGCTCTGCAAGAACCAGGAAACAAAATGTTTTCAGAGCAGGAATGTCTTCCTGTGACTTGTCCTCTCTGCTTCTCTACTGAATGTCTAGGCGGCTTCAAAGCAGGAGTGAAATGTAAAATTTGTTACTACCGGTTCTGTGGGCATGGCTTGGTGGTGGGGTAATGTGACTGAGTGGGTGAGTGTGGCCAACTTTTCTCAAAAAACTTTTAAAGGCATTTTTTCTACAACCTTAAGAGGTTGCAGAAAAAAAAAAATGCTTTTGAAAGCCTCCGACGATCAGGCAACTCAGCTGGGTCACCAAAGGAGCCTGAGTGGCGTAGGAGGCTAATGCCTCCTACTGAGGCAGCATTTAACATCCAGCTGCCTGCAATTACTGCGAGTTCAATTCTCACCAGGCTCAAGGTCGACTCAGCCTTCCATCCTTTCAAAGGTAGGTAAATTGAGGACCCAGTTTGTGGGGGCAATAAGCTGACTTTGTTAAAATATACAAAAGTATGAAGGCTATTGCTTAACGCACTGTAAGCCACCCTGAGTCTCCGGAGAAGACAGCATATAAATCAAAAATAAATAAATTTTTTAAAAAAGGCTTTTAAAGGCATTTTTTCCTGCAACCTCGGCCGAAGAGGTTGTAGGAAAAATGCTTTTAAAAGGTTCTGATGATCCCAGCTGAGCCATGCGATCATCAGAGGCTTTTTTTTTTTTTACTTTTAAAAGCATTTTTTCAGCCGAACAGGTTGTAGAAAAAATGCTTTTAAAAGTAAAAAAAAAAAAGCCTCTGATGATTGCATGACTCAGCCGAGCATGGGGGGGGAGGGCAGGGATTTTTGCTACCAATTGTCTGAACCACCCGCCGCCATCACTACCGGATTGGGCGAACCGGTCCGAACTGCGAGTATTTCACCCCTGTTTCAAAGGTTAGACATGCTAGAGCCCCCTGGGAAGCCAGGTGCAACAGAAGGTTGGCTTGTTTCCAAAACAGGACCTCCCTCCCCATCTGCATCCTCAAATGTCCATCCTAGAGAGATCCCCAGCTTTTCTTCTCCAATGGACTCACCTGTCCTCTGAAGAGCTTCCTTCCCATAGGACAGGTATGTCTTCAGCAACACAATGCAGGTCTCCTCCAGGAAGTGTTTATTTTCCTGAAACCACCTTGGATCATCCTCCCACTTCTCCTTGACCTTCTGGGCCTGGGGCTGAGCTGTCACCCATCTGAGGGTCTCCTTGTCGAAGCTGATGAAGTCCATCCCACCGTAGCCATAATGGAAATATCCTCCTTTGCTCCCGTCTTCCCCGAGTTCGCAGCCCAAAATCGCCTGCCAGATGTGAAGCCCTGAAGTAGAAACTCAATGAGATTGGAAAAGGTGGGGATTCCTCGCCCTCTCCCCCATACGCTCCCTTCTCGCCCCCTCCTCACCAGGACTTTCAATCTCTTTCTATATGAAGAAGACATCAATTTTACTGTTAGGAGCTACAAAACTGTTTCACAAATAAATAGAGGCAGAAGTGCCTTTGAAAAGGGAGGGATTTTTTTCTCTTTCTCTATTCCCCCCCCCCAAAAGAAAATAAATCACATCACAATCTCTTTGCTCCTGATAAATAGATGGAGAAGAAATGGAGGTAGTAACAGATTTTATTTTCCTGGGCTCCAAGATCACCACAGATGGGGACTGCAGCCAAGAAATTAAAAGATGCTTGCTCCTGGGGAGGAAAGCTATGGCAAATCTAGACAGCTTACTAAAAAGCAGAGACATCACCCTGCCAACAAAAGTGCGTATAGTCAAGGCTATAGTTTTCCCAGTTGCAATGGATGGCTGTGAAAGGTGGACCATAAGAAAGGCTGAGCGCCAAGGAATTGAGGCCTTTGAACTAAAATTATCTGCCACAATGTCCTTCCTGTCAACGGCTACTTCAGCTTCAACCACAACAATACACGAGCAAATAATAGATACAAACTCAAGGTAAACCGCTCCAAACTCGATTGCAGAAAATATGACTTCAGTAACAGAGTGGTCAATGCCTGGAATGCACTACCTGACTCTGTGGTTTCTTCCCCAAACCCCCAAAACTTTAACCTTAGACTGTCTACTGTTGATCTCACCCCATTCCTAAGAGGTCTGTAAGGGGCCTGCATAAGTGCACCAGCATGCCTACCGTCCCTGTCCTAATATTCCATTTTACTTACTCTTTTCATGTATTCAAATTATGTCTATACTTTTACCTGTTATCTTATATATGCTTGACAAACAAACTTATAATTATGATTATGGTGCTGGAGAAGACTCCTGCGAGTCCATTGGACTGCGGGGTGATCAAACCGATCCAATCCTAGAGGAGATCAACCCTGACCGCTCTTTAGAAGGTCAGATCCTGAAGGTGAAACTCAAATGTCTACTGAGCCTGCGTGGCGTAGGAGGCTAATGCCTCCTACTAAGGCAGCATTTAACATCCAGCTGCCTGCAATTATTGCGAGTTCAATTCTCACCAGGCTCAAGGTTGACTCAGCCTTCCATCCTTTCTAAGGTGGGTAAAATGAGGACCCGGTTTGTGGGGGCAATAAGCTGACTTTGTATAAAATATACAAAAGTATGAAGGCTATTGCTTAACGCATTGTAAGCCGCCCTGAGTCTCTGGAGAAGGGCGGCATATAAAAATAAATAAATAAATAAATAAATAAATAAATAAATAAATAAATAAATAAATAAATAAATAAATCCTTTGGCCACCTATTGAGAAGGAAGGACTCACTGGAGAAGAGCCTAATGCTGGGAAAGATTGCGAGCAAAAGAAGATGACAACAATGACAGAGAATGAGGTGGCTGGATGGAGTCACTGAAGCAGTAGGCATGAGCTTAAATGGACTCCAGTGGATGGTAGAGGACAGGAAGGCCTGGAGGAACATTGTCCATGGGGTCGCGATGGGTCAGACACGACTTCGCAACTAACAACCACAACAATCTCTTTGCATCTTTGGAGACCAAAAGAGACAAAGAAATCCTGGCATTTGGATTCCTGCAATGCATGTGTGGGTAGTTTCATAGTTGCTTTGCTCCGCCTTTGTGGTCCATGTTTTTTTGGTGTGTGTGTGTGTCATTGTTCTGCTTCCATTCCACAATCTCTGGGAACTTGTTTCTTTGCTTGATGGTTGAAATGACAGGATGTGGAAGGCGAGAATTGAGAGGAAGAATCTGCCTGCTCACCTTCATTCCGGGGGTGGAAGTTTTGCACACTCCCCAGGTCAGGCCTGAAGACCCACTCAGGATCCAGACAGCTTTCCAGCTCCACCATCTCCATCCAGGGCACCAGAGGCTCCAACATCCTGGTGCGGTTGTCATAGCGAGCGATGGGCTGGTCATCCAGGTGGACCATGGAGAGAAACTGGGGAAGCTCCTGGCTGGGCTCTGCCACTTGCAGGTAGGAATAAGACAGGGAGTGTTTGGAAGAGCCTGAAAAGAGAAGCGGTAAAGGGTCAGAATTAGGAGCTCTACAACTCAGGACCGTCTCTGAATCTCACTGTCATCAGGAATCCTCTTTTCGATTTATGGTACCAATACCATGTTTCCCCCAAAATAAGACCCTGTCTTATATTTTTTTGAACCTTGAAATAAGCACTTGGCCTTATTGCCATGCGCTCAAAAGCCTGATTGGGCTTATTATCAGGGGATGTCTTATTTTGGGGAAAACAGGGTAAAGGAGAATGTCATCATTCCGAGTAATGAACTCTGGGAAGTCAGGATTCTGATGCTTTGCTCGGGTTCAAGAATCCCTTTATTGAGTACATCTTATCGCAGTGATGGTGAACCTTTTTGGCACCGAGTGCCGAAAAGGTTGCTTGGAAATGTCACGCGTGCACGCTCATCAAGGCCACGCTCTGGAAAAGCCAAACTTCTGGGTTCTAGCGTGCATGCGTGTCTGACAATCAGCTGGCCGACACATATGCGCAGGCTGGTTTTCAGCATTGCTGCACGCATAAAGAGATCATGCTCCAGAAAAGCGGAACTTCCGGGTATTGGTGCGCAATCAGCTGGCCCGTGCGCATGCGCACACTGGTTTTCAGCATTGCCGCGTGCACAAAGGAAAGCTGATCGTCGTGCACGCATGCGCGCCGGAAACCCCGAAGACGAACAGGCAAGGCTGCACATTCCAGGCGACATGGCTTCGCATGCCACTTTGGGCACGCGTGTCATAGGTTCGCCATCATGGTCGTATCAGCACTTAGAAAGATGAAGCTAGCTCTAAATCAAGCTCAATGTGCTATTGCTGAGCACATTGTAAGCCGCCCTGAGTCTTCGGAGAAGGGCGGCATATAAATCAAATTAAAAAAAAAAATAATAAAAAAAAAAAAAAAAAAAAAACCCTTCCAAGACTGAGTGGCTGTGGCTCCCGGCATCCCGATATAGTCAGTTGACTCCATCACTGACTATTGGGGGCGAGTCTTTGGCCCCCACTGAAAGGGCGCGCAATCTGGGAGTCCTCCTGGATAGGCAGCTGTCCTTGGAGGAACATCTGTCGGCTGTAGCCAGGGGGACCTTCTGTCAGATTCGCCTGATTCGTCAGTTGCGGTCCTTTCTTGATCGGAATTCCCTGTGCACAGTCACTCACGCCCTCGTCACCTCTCGCCTGGACTACTGCAATGCTCTCTACATGGGGCTCCCCTTGAAGAGCACCTGGAGGCTCCAACTGGTCCAGAATGCGGCCGCGCGGGTAGTCACAGGAGCTGCATGGCGCTCCCATACAACACCTCTCCTGCGTGAGCTGCACTGGCTCCCAGTGGTCTTCCGTGTGCGCTTCAAGGTGTTGGTTATCACCTTTAAAGCACTCCATGGCATAGGACCTAGTTATCTTCGAGACCGCCTGCTGCTACCGACAGCCTCCCACCGACCTGTGCGCTCCCACAGAGAGGGCCTCCTCGGGGTGCCATCAGCCAAACAATGTAGGCTGGTGACCCCCAGGGGGAGGGCCTTCTCTGTGAAGGCTCCCACCCTCTGGAACCAGCTGCCCCCAGAGATAAGGAGAATCCAAGACCTCGGTGCCTTCCGCTGTGCCCTTAAAACCTTCTTTTTCCAGCAAGCCGGGCTGGCCTAACACTTTTAAAAATGTTTTTAATTGTCTGTTATTGTTTTTAATCATGGGGCCAAATTTATATATATCTTTTTAATTGTATTTTACTGTTTGTAGTTTATGTTTTTACTTGGCTGTTCACCGCCCTGAGTCCTCAGGGAGAAGGGCGGTATAGAAATTTAAAAATAAAATAAATAAAAATAAATCATTCCTGCGCAAAGGGATAGTTAAAAGAATAGGATTTCCCCACCCCGCTAGCTCTTTCAGGTCACATGGGCCAATCAGTCCAGTCACAGGTTCCCACCCGCCTCCAACAGGTCTCCGATGACATAAGCTTGGTTCACATGCCAAGTTATGACCAGCCAGCTGAGGCACCAAATTCCTAAGCCCACCTTGAATGGCAACCAAGAAATGAAGCAGAAGTAAGCATGGTTTCAGGTGAAGTTGTTTTGCAGGTTGACAGAGAATATTTGTAGCTCAAGGTAGAAATGAGAGGTCC
Organism: Pituophis catenifer annectens; assembly: GCF_029215685.1. Taxonomy (NCBI): domain Eukaryota; kingdom Metazoa; phylum Chordata; class Lepidosauria; order Squamata; family Colubridae; genus Pituophis; species Pituophis catenifer. The sequence goes on along the minus strand of NW_027256882.1, from coordinate 13,366,749 downwards.
TTTTCTTGCAGATGTTTCATTACTCAGTTTCACTACCCAAACTAGTGCTAGTGTTAGCACTGATGATGTTACCTATTTTGGGTAATGAAACCCCTGCAAGAAAACAAGCAAGCTCAAACTTACGGTGGCCTTTTAACAGTCCTCTTTGTAAACCTGGAAGGGGGCAATTTCCCCAAGATAGTTTGAGTGATCCTAAAAAAGCTAAAGGGATCCCTTGGAAACGGATCTTTCTGGATCAGCCAGCTGGAGCACTAGAAGCAGTTCTGACCTCATGAGCTGCTTTTAAGACAACAGAATAACACCTTGGAGAGGGACCTTGGAGGCCTTCTAGTCTGACCCCCTGCTCAGGCAGGAAACCCTACAGTAGTGGCCAAAATTGTGCAAACCTTTTGAGAAAAGTGTATTTTCTAAAACTAGCTAACAACACTGTTAGGATATGGTTTGAGCCTAGCAAGTTGTCCAGGCAATATATGTGTACTGTAACTTTAAGCTGAATATGTATTCTTTGACTTTAAAGTTTTACTGCTGATTCATTGTAATGCTGAGTCATGCTGTAATTAGTTGTGAACGTATTTAAGGAAGGTACTGTAACGTATTCAGTTGATGATAAGCTACCATAGTGTGAGGAGTTGCTAACCATTGTGCTATTAAAGTAAAAGTAGGAAAAGCGGGTCCAGCTAGATGATCACTGAAGGGCCCTCTTTGTTCATAGTATTGTAGAAGAGAAATTGTACTTGCAAATGTATCCAGTTGAAATAAAAGGCAGACACATTCCTTCTTTGATGTAGAACCAGTGAGGAGAGGCCCCTCAGTTGCCCCTCAGTTGCCAGAGATACAAGCATTTTGGTGATACACAGTTGAAGGTTAAAGAGATCAAGTATGACCACATGTAATATTAACAAGAGATAATTTGAATCTATGCTTCAGTAATCTACATAAAGAATTACGAATGTTGGCAGAGAATAAAATGAAACAGTAATTAGGAAATGTCAATTAAAAATGACAAATGTATATGACCATATGAATTGCTGAGTTAACAGAATCCTTTGTTTGAAGCTGTATAAAGTTGGACTCTCATGTTCATTACTTTGCTCAGATTCTTTAGGTAGCAATACCTGTCTGAACCTTATTGCAATAATAAAGCTGACTCTGTCTGCCCGAAGGGATGTCTCTTAATTCCTTCCCTCCATAACACTATCATCGTTTGATGGATCTGCTACCATCGTGGTTTGTGAACTGGAGTGAGTTTGTTATTCTAACCAACTAATGTTTGTTTGGTAAGAAGATATCTGTAACTACTGGACTGATTTAACTGGCAAAGACTTGGAATTTGTTTAAAGACTATGAGATTGTTTTTCTACTATAAAGTAAGCTTTTGATAAACCAGTTTGCATATCTCTTATTCATTGCTCTCAGCAACGTTTCTCTGTGCTCTACACTCTGCTGGTTGGTAACACAACACCAATATCCTTAACAAACACCACTATTTTTTGGAGTAGTACCAGGGGTGAAATCCAGCAGGTTCTGGAGAACCAGTAGTAGTGGAAATTTTGAATAGTTCAGAGAACCGGCAAATACCACCTCTGGCTGGCCCCAGAGTGGGGTGGGAATGGAGATTTTGCAATAGCCTTCCCCCTGGAGGGGAGTGGGAATGGAGATTTTGCAGTATCCTTCCCCTGCCACACCCACCAAACCATGCCCACCAAGTCACACCACGCCCACCAAGCCACACCCACAGAACCGATAGGAAAAAAATTGGATTTCACCACTCAGTCGTACCATAAAGTTATATATCAATGGAAAGATAATTTAATCAAGAATGTAATGCAATAACTTTTATGAAGGATTTGCTATTAGAATAGCAGTTATAAAGAAGGAAAGTGAAACAAGATATACAAAAATTATCACCATAGAAAAAAACAAGATATAGAAAAATTATCACCATGTCAGTTAATACTTAGTTGGGTAACCTTTAGCATGAATTTAGCTTTGCAACATGGAGTGAACCAAGTCTTTTAATTCTGCAGCTGTCATAATGTGAAACCAAGTTTGAGGGATTGCTTCTATTAACTGGGTTTTATTGCTGGGTCGCTTCTGACTAACAAGTTTGTTTAGTCGGCTCCATAGATTTTCAATTGGGTTACGGTCTGGGCTATTCCCAGGCCATTCCAGCAGTGGAATAGGATTATCTTGAAACTCCAAAAACAAAAACAAAAAAGAAGGGGGGGGGGGTGTTATTAGCTATCAAACCTCAAAAATACACTTTCCTCAAAAGGTTTCCACAATTTTGGCCACTACCGTATATCATTTCAGACAAACGGTTGTCCAATCTCTTCTTTAAAAACTGTTGGAGCATTCACAACTTCCGGAGGCAGTGAATGATTAATTGTTCTAATGGTCAGGACTATCTATAACTCTCATCACACTCACATCAAACACCCTTACATTGGTGCAAGAAGGCTTGCCACGACTGGCCCACCCCTTTTGGGTTTCCAAGGGCGCCTGACTTCTGGGAGATGCAACTTTACTGCTAGAGATGAACAAAGATTGATCTCTAGCAAAGATCAAAGCCGGGCAATGAGAAAAAGTGAAAGTGGGGGGAAAACCCAGATCACTCATTCGGTCCCCAAGGGGCAGGAAAGCCAAGATTAGACAGGTGCAACAGTGAACGCCAAGATTCTGGTATAATGATGCATGAAGAAGAATTGGTTAGACACATAAAAGAGAAAGGTCCAATGCATATTAAGAGGGTTTATAATGTCTTGTTAGAAAGAGACTCGGAAACTGAACTGGTTAAAGATTGTATGATTAAGTGGGCACAAATTTTTGCAGAACCAGTGATGTTGGAAACATGGGAAAAAATATGGGTCCAGAATGTTAAATTTACACAGTTGCAGAATTTGAGGGAAAATTTTTATAAAATGTTTTATAGGTGGCATTTAGATCCTAAGAAATTATCGTGTATGTATCCTAATGTTCAACCAAAATGCTGGAGATGTGATTGCTTAGATGCCACATATTATCATATGTGGTGGACTTGTAAGAAAGCGAAGGCTTTTTGGATAAAAATCTGGTGGGTTATGCAAAATGTTTTGAAGAAAAAACTTCAGTTTTCTCCACAACTGTTTTTATTGGGTATAGTTAAGGGTTTTACATTGGGTGAAACAAAGCTGATACTGTATATGGTGACAGCAGCGAGATTATTGATAGGTCAATATTGGAAAAATGATGCTTTGCCCACTATTGAAGAATGGACTTTGAAGATGGCCAGTTTTGCAGAGATGGCGAAGATTTCAGCATACTTAAAAGACCGAACTCAAGAGACTTATGCATGGGAGTCGAAAAAGTGGATAGACTATGTGCAGAATAAATATCAAACTAGGAAATATCAGATAGCTTTTAGCTGAATGAATGTATTATGTAGGGATAGATTAACTGAGTTTTAAGAAGGTATAAATGGTATATAGGGGGTGGAGGGGTTTAAGTTTCATAAAATGTATTTTTGATTAGGATTTTATTTTGTGGAAGTCCTGGGGGGAAAAGGGGAGGGTCAGGGAGGGTTTGGGGGGTGGAAACTGGGGAGAAAATGTATTTGTAAAACTTTTCAAATAAAAAAAAAAAAAGAAAGAAAGCCAAGATTCTACACCTGCAACAATGAAAGCCAAGATTCGACAGGTGCAACAATGAAGGCCAAGTTTCTACACGTGCAATGATGAACGCCAAGATTCTGCACGTGCAACACTGAAAGCCAAAGGTCTCCACGTGCAAAATGAACGTTAAGGCGGAGGGAGCTCCGGGGACGGAATGTCTTGGGTGATCGAAGTTCCGGGAAGGAAGGGGTACTGGATAGACGGCTGAAAAAGGGGGGCGCTTAACTGAGAAGGCGTTCCGAGGTGCTTTTTCTCCCACCCAGAAGCCCCCCACTCCACCCCATCCTAACAGGTCCGCGCAGTCCCTTCTGGGCATCGGCGGAGTGCCAGAAACGGATCCCTGATGGGTAAAGAACCGGGAAAGGTAGGCAAGGCAGCTGCAGCCCGCTCCCCGAGATACTCACCGCGGTCCCCTCCCCGCTCCCCGAGATACTCACCGCGGTCCCCTCCCCGCTCCCCGAGATACTCACCGCGGTCCCTTCCCCGCTCCCCGAGATACTCACCGCGGTCCCTTCCCCGCTCCCCGAGATACTCACCGCGGTCCCCTCCCCGCTCCCCGAGATACTCACCGCAGTCCTTTCCCCGCTCCCCGAGATACTCACCGCAGTCCCTTCCCCGCTCCCCGAGATACTCACCGCGGTCCCCTCCCCGCTCCCCGAGATACTCACCGCGGTCCCTTCCCCGCTCCCCGAGATACTCACCGCAGCAGCCCCGCAGCAGAACAACCCCCAAAGTCACCCCCAGGAGCCAGAAGGGTGCAGAGTGGAACAGCATCCATGCAGCTCGGAGTCAATTTGCGTGCAAGTTCGGCTCCAGCCAAAACCTTTTCCCGCCACATTTTGCATTTGCCCTCCCCTCTATTATGCCTTTTTCGGCGGGAAAGCCAGTTTAAGGTAGGTACGATCCGGCATGGGGGGTGCGGGACTCTAACTAACATGCAGGATGAGAAAAATCTAATCCTATTTTTTTGGGGGGGGGGGGTTACTGCAGAAGAATGTGCATCCAAGTGTTTTTAAGATAGGGAGCACACTCACTGCTTGTCACATTATTCTTTTTTTAAAAAGTTTTTTATTTTAAATACATTAAAGCAAGACACAAACACACAACATTTATATATATATATCACTTTTTCCTACAGCTATTTCGAAGTGATCCTTTCTTGCTGTTTACATCTATTTACACATATTTTAACTTTGTCTAATTCAACAATTGTTTTCCATCTTTCTTTATTTCGTCTACATTGTACCTTGATCTTCAACATTTTTCCCCCCTCTCTCCTTTATTCCTCTTTCTCATTTTTGGGTGTATGTTTTTTTTTTTTTACTGCAGAAGTAAAGAATGTGCAACCAAGTGTTTTTAAAATAGGGAGCACACTCACTGCATGTCACATTATTCATTCATTTGTGTTGTGGATTTAATAAGACAAACACAACTTTTGGGTTGATCAGAGACAGATTTTATATATTGCGCAATAGGTTCAAGGCTCTGTACATGAAGCGTTGAACAAAGACAGGAATTAGGTACACTGGTTTTATACCCTTCTAGACAAAGGATTCTTTTGAAGTTAGCAGTTCATATGATCCTATACATTTATCAATTTTAATTGACATTACAGAGTTTCTTTGCAAAACAATCATAATTCTTTTTGTAGATTACTGAAGCATCTCTTTTATCTTTTGACGATGGACAACTTTTAACTCATGTGGATCCCCTTGACCTAACCAACCCTTAAGATGTATGTCATTAGAATGTTCCTTTCTTCTGACAACTTAGAGGCCTCCTAGAGGAACCAAAAGGACCTTGGCTGAGTTTGTACTCTTTCCAGCCGGATGCATTGCTTTTTAGAATAGAGTGAATAGAAAGTTATCCAGTGGTCATCCATCAGAGCCTGCTTCATTACATTATTTGTATCCTACCATTATTATGTTTACAAATAACATATCGGAGTTTTAACATTTTCATTGAGGTATAAAGTATTGTAAAATACAAAAGTAAATAGAAAAGCAGTGGGAGGGGGAAAGGGGGAAGAGAAATGAGGAAAGATGGGGGGGGGGGAAAGAAAAAGAAGCATCGACTTCCGACTTTTTCTGTTACAGTAAAATAAGGCATTAACATCAAATCACATTTTTTTTACTTTTCTATAATAGTGTAAGGTCCCAAAATATACTTGAGTCACCAGAATGCCAAAGAGAGAGACTCAAGACGAGGTTTGCAAAAAAGCAGGTTTTATTTATGGCCAAAAACAAAATACTGGGTGGAACTATATCCAGAATATACAGATACAATGCATGCGAGGAGATAGCCACAGGATAATGGGGGGAAAAAGAAGAAAGAGAAAAAAAAGAGGACATGGGGAAAAGAAACAAAGTAACAAATGGAAGACCACTATGAAACAACGCTTAAAAATGATCAGATACCTATATGTTGTATGTTGTGTAAATGTCATATATGTGTTATAATAAAACTACAAATTTTAATAATAAAAAAGAATATACAATTAAAAAAAAATAAGACATTGTTTTAAATGTTTATGCCACCTGACTCCCAACAACTCTGAATGGGTTACAAACGGCTAAAATGGTTTACAAATGGTTAAAAATATTAAAACAAAGAACACAACAAAAACAAGGGGGGAAAAAGAGAGATAAACATAGAGGAGGGGAGAAGGAGAAGGAGGGGGAGGAAGAGAAAGGGAAGGAGAGGAGGAGGAGGAGGAGTGGGAGGAGGAGGGACAGGAGGGAGGGGAAGCAGCAGCAGATGCAGCTATCACACTTGCCAAAGCCTGAGTGAAGAACCACGTCTTCAGTGTCTTTCAAAGAGGTGTCTCCAACCTTGGCAACTTTACGACTTGTGGACTTCAACTCCCAGAATTCCTCAACCAGCGCATGCGCTGGCTGAGGAATTCTGGGAGTTGAAGTCCACAAGTAAAGTTGCCAAGGTTGGAGACCCCTGCTTCAAAGGATCAGTAGGCGGTGGCTATTCAAACCTTGAGAGGGGGAGAACCTCACTCCAGGGGAGCAGGCTCTGCTACCCTTTCCTGGATCCTGAGAGACGACAGTGTTGTTTCATTGAAGGAGCCCGGAGTGCTCTAAACCTGCCAGATCAAATCAGGTCAGGGCCGGATTTTCCTATAGGCTAACTAGGCTTCAGCCTAGGGCCTCAAGATCAAGAGGGGGCCTCAAGATCAAGAGGGGTCTACATTCAAATTGTTAGCAAAATTAAAATTACACTTTCACTATAGGTGAAAGGGCCTCATAAGTGGAATAGCCTAGGGCCTCTTTTCATCTAAATCCGGCCCTGAATCAGGTGAATACATTATGGAAGTCTGGCTCATTATTCTCACTGTCAGGAAGTTTCTCCTTCGTTCTAGGTTGGAGCTCTCCTTGAGAAGTTATGCAACAAGACCCTATGCAAGATTCAATATTATTCGGGACCCAAACGGAGATCGGAGAAGAAACACCCGAGACGAACCCGGAGCGTGTGCGCGCGTGGGGGGGAAAAACCCTTAACTCAGCCCATCCTGATCGAGGCCGGCAAAGCTCCGAAATGCCCACGACGAACCGGAGCGAGCGAGCTAAAACAAAGAGCAAACGCCGATCTCCGAGCGCCCGTCCGTCTGGCTGCTAAACCGATCTCACGCTCCGCCCTCCCAATCGGATCTCCATCGCCCCGCCCTTTGGAATCTTTCGCCCGTCCCCCCCCCACCCCCCCCCCCCCGAAAAGTCCAGGCGTTGCTCTTGCCCCGCCCTTCTTCTCAGCGCTTTCTATTAATGGGAGGCGGAGTTGCTCTTCACCGGTTCGCCTTTTCAGCAAAAGTGGTTAAATCCAGTGTACAAGGCGGAAGTTGAGGGTTTACCGCTTCAGGAACTCACCATCTGCCCAACGTCTTTTCTTCGCCCATGGATGGATATGTCTCTCTCTCTCCCTCTCCCTCCCTCCCTCCCTCCCTCTCTCTCTCCCTCCCTCCCTCTCTCTCTCTCTCTCTCTCTCTCTCTCTCTCTCTCTCTATATATATATATATATAATCTATCTATCTATCTATCTATCTATCTATCTATCTATCTATCTATCTATCATCTATCTTTATCTATCTCTATCATCTATATCTTTATCTGTCTATCTCTTTATCTATATCTATCTATCTATCTCTATCTAATCTATCTAATCTCTCTCTCTCTCTTTATCTATCTACCTTCCTTTCTTTCTCTTTCCTTTCCTTCCTTCCTTTCTTCCCACCCACCCTTTCTTTCTTTCTTTCTTTCTTTCTTTCTTTCTTTCTTTCTTTCTTTCTTTCTTTCTTTCCTTCCTTCCTTCCTTCCTTCCTTCCTTCCTTCCTTCCTTCCTTCCTTCTTTCTTTCTTTTTCTTTTTCATCTTTCTTTCTTCTCCCTCTCTCCTTTCTTTCTTCCTGTCACTCTAAGCCATTTAGAATATAGAATAACAGAGTTGGAAGGGACCTTGGAGGTCTTCTAGTCCAACCCCCGGCTCAAGCAGGAAACCCTATCTGACCATTTCAGACAAACGCCTTCCTGCCTCCTTTTTCTTTCGGCTTTGCCATCAAAGGGGCCTTAGTCGCTGTCTTCCCGGGGCGAATCCGGAGTCGCTCCAAAGCGAAGACGCTCCATTTGAGGGGTTTAATTGGTTCTCGACCACGCCCAGAATCTGGATGGGCGGGACCAGAAGGAGAGGCCGGCGATGAGCTGGAGGATGCAGGGCAGGGAAGCGGCGGCTTCAGATTTGGTGGTACTTGGCGGCCGCTGACATGGGGAGGGTGCCTTCCTGCCCGGCGCCCCTCTTGCTCTTGGGGGCGAGAGAGCCAGGGAAGCCTCACAGGACTTGCAGTTTGCAGGAGGGAGAGGAAGGTGGGCAGAAACATTTAGGCCGGCAGGTTCGAATCCCTAGTATAGTTCTCCTGCGTGAGCAGGGGGTTAGACTAGATGACCTCCAAGGTCCCTGTTAATGTTAATTCGAAAAACTCCCTCGATGTCTTTGTGCTGGGCTGAGTCCCGTTTAATAACTTTTCCTCCAGTAGGTAATTTATACACTTAACTGCGTCACAATGTTAATAAAGTGACGTTTGAATTTTTTTTGAGAGAGAGAAAAGGAAGAATAATCCGCACACTGTCGAGCGTTCCTCCGTGCCGGTTCTGTCACGTGGCTGTGCCCAAACTCGAGCCTTCCTCCGCCCCCCCTTCCACCCCCAAAATAGAAAAGGGTAAGAAAGTACAAGCAAAAATACATCAAATACATTAAAGCCACCAGAGAAAAGGAAGTGGACCATTGTTAAACGAGAAGTCTCTTTTCCAGAATTTCAGCACCTGGACAGCAACTTTGGATCTCTAAAGGTAAAGGTATGTGCTAGTTATTCCCGACTATAGGGGGCAGTGCTCATCTCCATTTCAAAGCCGAAGAGCCAGCGCTGTCCGAAGACGTCTCCGTGGTCATGTGGCTGGCATGACTCAACACTAAAGGCGCACGGAGCGCTGTTACCTTCCCACCAAAGGTGGTCCCTATTTTTCTACTTGCCTTTTTTTACGTGCTTTCGAACTGCTAGGTTGGCAGAAGCTGGGACAAGCAACGGGAGCTCAACATTTTTATATTGTGGCGACCAAATGTTTCCAAAGGAAAAAATAAAACAAGGAAGTCCTGTTGCCTTTTGGAAAATTGTGTGTGTGTGTGTGTGTGTGTGTGTGTGTGTGTGTGTGTGATTTCACCCAGGGATCCCTGCAACAAAACTAACTTCCCGCTTCTTCTTGGAATCCTTTATCCTTCAAACTCAGTGAAATATCTCTTGGAGTTGCATTTCAAAGGATTCATTTGTAGCTCTCCCTGTTGTCATCCCAATGAGGGGACCTACACATTCAATATTTTTTTTTTTTTTAAAAAAATCAGTGTTAATGCTTCAAATGTAAGGCAGGAATCCTTCTGATTCCTTCTGATGGGAAAGATCTCAATCAGTAACAGAGTTGGAAGGGACCTTGGAGGTCATCTGGTCCAACCCCCTGCTCACGCAAGAGACCTGTACTAGGGATTCGAACCGCCGAACTGCCGACCTTTCTGATCGACAAGCTCAGTGTCTTAGCCACTGAGCCACCTAGTCAGGCAAGTCAGGATTAGGATCAGTCAAAGTGCTTAACAAACTTTTATTGTTGGCAGATGTGGGTCTGTTTCATGCCGTCCGGTGTGAGCTCCGTTCTCTGTTTCTTCTGGCTCCTTGTTCAGCATAGGGCAAGCTTTCTCTACTGTTTCCAATGTGTGAGTCTATCAACAATAGGGGGAGGCGGGCTCAGTTTGCTCCCTTGAAGGCTGATTCACCCTTCCTTGGTTACGAGCCAGGCAACTATGCATGTGACAAGTGAGCAGCCTACCATCACCAGCCAGAGGACAGAGCAACTTAAAGAAGTGTACAAGATCGGAAGATGTAGAGAGACCCTGGACCATAGAATCGCCTGTGGTTCTTATGGGATGACGATGATGATGATGTTATCCATCATCATCCATCATCATTGTCCTATAAGATGGATAACATCATCATCATTACACTATAAGACCCACAGTCCCCTCCAAAACATATACAACAGCAAGAAGCACGATTGATCACTTGGGAAGTCTCAAAGCCCTTCACTGGTGCTCTTTAATAACTTTAGAAGAATCATTCCTCCTGCCCCCCCCCAAAAATCCGGTTCCTTTGCATCATCAGCAAACAGCCAATGGGGCGGGACGAGCAAGGAAAGGGTCAGCCAAAGAACAAAGGCAGGAAGGTGAAAATCCAGGAGCTGAAAAGAAGCACGGAGCTCCTCCCACCGGGGGACTGAGCCCAGTCAGCCTGGATATTTTGGCCCCCCTCTTTTTTTGGGAGGGTGGGGCCTAGGCAAATGTTTGATTTCCCTGCAGTATAAAACACTCCACTGTCTGGCATCTGTGACTCTGCACGCCGGCCCTAATGGGCTTGACAACAGGAGGCACCTTGGTCATCCTGCTGGGGTGCTGTGGCTGTAAGTAGCTAAATCGTAACCGCAATAATAATCATAATATCGTGTCTTGCAAATTGAAGTCAAGTGATTGTGGAGGAAGAAATCAATGGTTGTACCAATAGGAATAGGAGCCCTTGGAGCAATACCCAAGGGGCTGCCTAGATACCAGGGTGGATAAAAATCAATGATTTTTTTTTTAAAATCAAAAAAAAATCAGATTTTTTTTAATTTAAATCGGATTTTTTTTATTTAAATTGGATTTTTTTTTGATTTTTATCAAATTTATTTTATTAAAAAACTTTGGGGGTAAAAATCTATCGTAAGATAGTTTTCTATTTAAGATACATAAATAATTTAGTTTATTCAGCGTGAAATGGAGCTTAGTTATGTAGCACGAGGCTGTATATTCTGCAGCACTGGGACGATCGGTGAGTCAACAGCGGGTCAAAGGAGTAGCAGAGATGACAGTTGCTCTTTAAAAATTACGATTTAAATCGAGTTGATTTAAATCAAGCCTTTTTACTAGTGATTTAAATCATGGTTTAAATTGTGATTTAAATCCACTCGATTTAAAGCAAATCCACCCTGCTTAGATACACTGAAATTTTGAACGCATTAGAGCTGAATAGTCTGACTTTGCAAAACAAATAAATAAATAAAACCTTGGAATTGCTTATATATCCAGACGCTACCTTAACAGCTCTTAGGTCCTTGGTTAGGACTTGAACTGTTAAATTTTTTCCCAGTCTTAGACTGGGAATTGAATCAAAGATTAATAGTAACGAGAACAACAACAATAAGAGTAATAATATTACTATTGGTGTACCTGTAGTTGTGCTGCTGAAGGTCAACAAACAAAGAGACAAAAAAAGGGGGGGGGGTAGTAACTGGGCTGCATGAAGTCTGATGAGATGAGTTGGTTGGGGGCCGGGATGGTTGCCTAGTCCAGCCTGGCATATAGGTATTGAGGACTAGTGTCCTGCGTGGGACTCCTTCTCAGTTTTATTTTATTTTTATTTTATTTTATTTTGAATTTGTATACCGCCCTTCTCCCTGAGGACTCAGGGCGGTGAACAGCCAAGTAAAAACATCAAGTACAAATATTAAAATACAATTAAAAATATATATAAATTTGGCCCCATTAATTAAAAACGATAAACAAAACAATTAAAAACACTTAAAAAAATTAGGCCAGCCCGGCTTGCTGGAAAAGGAAGATTTTAAGGGCACGGCGGAAGGCACCGAGGTCTTGGATTCTCCTTATCTCTGGGGGCAATTGATTCCAGAGGGTAGGTGCCCCCACAGAGAAGGCCCTCCCCCTGGGGGTCACCAGCCTGCACTGTTTGGCTGATGGCACCCCGAGGAGGCCCTCTCTATGGGAGCGCACGGGTCGATGGGAGGTCGTCGGTGGCAGCAGGCGGTCTCGAAGATAGCTAGGCCCTATGCCATGGAGCGCTTTAAAGGTGATAACCAACACCTTGAAGCGCACCCGGAAGACCACCGGGAGCCAGTGCAGCTCACGCAGGAGCGGTGTTACATGGGAGTTGTTGGGAGACTTGCTCAGTGGTGAAATGTAAAATTTGTTACTACCGATTCTGTGGGCATGGCTTGGTGGTGGTGGGTAATGTGACTGGGTGGGCGTGGCCAACTTTTTTTTTTCTTTTAAAAACATTTTCTACAACCTCTTCAGCATTTTTTTTTGCTTTTAAAAGAAAAAAAAGCCTCTGACGATCAGGCAACTCAGCTGGGATCGTCAGAGCCTTTTAAAAGCATTTTTTTTTTTAACATCCTCTTCGGCCAAAGAGGTAATAGAAAAAAATGCTTTTAAAAGGCTCTGAAGATCCCAGCTGAGCCGCGCGATCATCAGAGGTTTTTTTTTTAACTTTTAAAAACATTTTTTCAGCCGAAGTAAAAATGATTTTAAAAGTTAAAAAAAAAAGCCTCTGATGATTGCGCGGTTCAGCTGAGCATGGGGGGGGGGGGGCAGGGATTTTTGCTACCGGTTCTCCGAACCACCTGCCTCCATCACTACCGGATCTGGCGATCCGGTCCGAACCGGGAGCATTTCACCCCTGGACTTGCTCCTGGCCTGATGAAATAGGGAGAAGGAGAGGAGGAGAAACTACCTGTGCGAAATGGAGCAGATGGAGAGAAAGGTTGGAGAAGAAAAACAAAATTAAGTATGTGGAACAGTTATTGGCTAGAGAGGAAGATCATAGAATATGAGAGTTGGAGGTTCTCTAGTCCAACCCCCTGCTCAGTCCGAAGACCCTCTATCATTTCAGACAAATGGCTGCCCACTCTCTTGTGAAAAACCTCCGTGATGGAGCGCCCGCAATTTCTGAAGGTAAGCCGTTCCACAGGTTAATTGTTCTTAACGTTAGGAAATTTCTCTTTAGTTCAGGTTACTTCTCTCCTTGGTTAGTTTCCGTCCATTGCTTCTTGTCTTTTGTTTTGTTTGTTTGTTTTATTAAATTTATATACCGCCCTACTCCCGAAGGACTCAGGGCGGTGAACAGGCACAAAATAAAATACATGAATACAAAAGTTAGAAACTTAATTAAATAATTTAGCCCAAGACAATTAAAAATCCCAATAATTTAAAACAAATTAAAATTCCAATTTAAAAATTTAAAAGAAAGGGGAGAAAATTAGGCCAGTGAACAGGCACAAAATAAAATACATGAATACAAAAGTTAGAAACCAAATTAAATAATTTAGCCCAAGACAATTAAAAATCCCGAAGTGATCCTTCAGGCAAAAAGACAGGGTCATGGGTAGTGGTAGTTCGCGGGTGGCAGGAACCCCGATTGGAAGAAGTGCTCGAGGCCTGGGACGCCAGGTGGATGCCCATTTTAAATGGCATGGATCGGAAACGAGCGGGAAAATTGTGTCAAAAGTGGGCTCTGCTAAGAGATAACACCAGGAGACAAATTTGGCTAAATAAAGGTACTTAAAAGAAAAGGGAAATATATAAATAGGAATGTTGGGGTTTTTGTTTGTTTTGTTTGTTTGTTTTGTTTGTTTGTCTCTCTGTCTTCTATGCAACCACGTGGTATGTTTAAGATTTGTGCCTTCCCTAATTTAACTGAGATTTATGGCGGGAATGATCAGTGTGTGTGTAAATCTCAGAATTCTGCTTTCTTCTCTTTGTCTTCCTTGTTTTTATGTGTGTGTGTCTAAGTCTTTGTGCGCCCTCGAGGTAATTGTAACTGTAAAATGTATCTGATCTCTAGAGACAAGAATTTTAAATTGTTAGAAAAGAAAAAAAAAGTTGAAACAATGAAAAATGGGAGAGAGAGAGGAGAGAAAAAAGAAAGAAAGAAAGAAAGAGCCTTTGCCCTGTATTTGTCTGGCCAACAAAAACAGAGTAAGGAGACATTCTATTTCTGGTTTTTTTTCTCCTTCCCTCTCTGTATCTTAAAGTAACAACTCAAGTTTATGAGGAAACGTTTTAAGTGCATTAACAAGAAAAAAAATCAGTCTTGCATTTACTGTATGTGTTTAAATGGGTTTACCTGTTCATCTCTTTCCTGAAGCATGTGAATCCAGTTTTTCTTATCTGTTGTGTCTCCATTTTGTTGAAACTGCATTATCTGTTTAGTAACTGCAATACTGTTGTGTTGTTTCTTTTCAAACTCTGCCTGTAAGCTATCTACCACCACCACCCCCCATCTCTAATCCTGTTACAATGCCTTTCCTGGGAAGATTACCCACAAAAGAGGGGAGGGGACCCTGTTCTCATGTCTTTCAGCCCTGCACAGATGACTCTGCGACTGTGGAAGCAGAGCACATGGATCCAGATGCTGCCTCCAGAGGAGACCTTCCATCTGTTTGAACCAGGAATTGGGTTTGAATCCAGCCTCCACTGAAAGTCAGCACAGCAACCAGAGTGGAGCAGACCTTCCCAAGCTGACTGACCAGCCTTACCACCAAGCATGCTACCCAGCAGACATGAAAGAAAAGACCCTGAGATGTACAAGTAAAGACCGAAAGACTCTTTTCAATTCCCAGAAGACAGCTGGAAAGACTATGGGGAGGGTGGAAATTCATTGTAAGGTTTTCTTTCTTGTCTCATTTATATTGTAATCAGTTTATTGTAAGAATTGTATTTGGGAGTGGTTGCCATAGCAAGTTATGTACACTTTAGATGTCTGTCTGGTGGGAGAGAAATATGTCCAAAATGTTGGTATTGCCTGTATTGTAAAAGTAGCTGCATACACATGCACACACAGAGAGACACACCATTCAGAATTAGACTGAAACTATTCCCTTCACTTACCTCCACACAAAGCTTCTCCTAGGTTGATTTTTGCTCTGTTGCACTAAAAGCCCAAGGAGTCTTATCTCCCTGCTAATTCCATGGGGGAGGGGGCAATCCCCCTCAGGCAATTCCCTCACTTGAAGAGATAACAAGAAAAGTGATATCCAAAACCCAAGCCCTGACTGTGACTCACAAATAATGCTGCCCAGTTGCCCAGTAAAGAAAGATACGTTGCACTGGTGGTCTCATGAGTAGAAATCCCAGGGCTCATTATGTGTAACACCAAAAAAAAAAAAAAAAAAAGAATGGATATTGTACACTGGCTAACCTCAGTTTGGACTCACAAATCCTGGATGTACTAAAGTAAGAGCTAGGACAGGTTCAGTAACCAACCCTTGGAAATGGGCAGCCTGTAATTTAAAGCACCTTTTACAACTTGTCTTGTCCCAATTGTTAAGTGAATCACTGCAGTTGCTACATTAGTAACACAGTTGTTGACTCTGCCTTCCCCGTTGACTTTACTTGTCACGAGGTCGCAAAAGGGGATCTCGGGACACTGTAACCGTCATAAATATGAGCCCGTTGCCAGTGATCCAAATTTTGACCCCCTGACCATGGGGGTGTTGCAATGGTTAAGTCACACTTTTTCAATGCTGTTGTAACTTTTAGCTTCATTAAATGACTGGTTGTAAGTTTAGGAGTACCTGTACTGTTACTCCAGAGCTGCAAACTTAGATGTAAGATCCGCCTCTCATCAGCTTGACTCACTAGCCAACTGTACAAACCTTTGTTTTGCTGCCTTCTTACAAGGAGCAGCTGTTCAGTGGATAAGCTGAGTATGAGCCGAGGTGGCGCAGTGGTTAGAGTGCAGTTCTGCAGCTACTTCAGCTGACTGCTAGTTCAGCAGATCAGCGGATCAAATCTCACCGGCTCAAGGTTGACTCAGCCTTCCATCCTTCCAAGGTGGGTAAAATGAGGACCCAGATTGTTGGGGGCAATATGCTACTTAGTATACTGTCTTTGGTGTAAGCCGCCCAGAGTCCTCAGAGAGTGGGCAGTATAGAAATATGAATAATAATAATAATAATAATAATAATAATAATAATAATAATAATAATAATAATAAGCGGGTCAATTTCCAAAGTTCTCCTTAAATCCAGAGAATTCTTTTACTTAGAAGGGTTGTGTCTGAGACCCAAATCAGTTGTAGAGTGTCAAGGAATTATGCAGCAGCTGTCCAGATGAAGTTGGAGACATTGACACAAACTTGTAGTGTATTATATATATATGAGGACCTAGATTGTTGGGGGCAATAGGCTGACTCTGTAAACCGCTTAGAGAGGGCTGTAAAAGCACTGTGAAGTGGTATATAAATCTAAGTGCTATTGCTATCTATCTATCATCTATCTGCCGTGGCGCAGTGGTTAGACTGCAGTACTGCAGGCTAATTCTGCCGACTGCCAGGGGTTCGATCCTGACCGGCTGAAGGTTGACTCAGCCTTCCATCCTTCCAAAGTCGGTAAAATGGGGACCCTGATTGTGGGGGGGCAATATGCTGACTCTGTACACCACTTAGAGAGGGCTGTCAAAGCACTGCGAAGTGGTATATAAGTCTAAGTACTATGGCTATATATATATAAAAGAGCCGTGGCAACACAGTGGTTAGATTGCAGTACTGCAGGCTAATTCTGCTGACTTCCAGAGTTCGATCCTGACTGAGGTAGGTAAAATGTGGATCCAGATTGTTGGGGGCAATAATATGCTGACTCTGTAAACCCCTTAGAAGGGGCTGTAAAGCACTGTGAAGCGGTGTATAAATCTAAGTGCTATTGCTATTGCTATCTATCATCTATCTGTGGTGGTGCAGTGGTTAGAATGCAGTACTGCAGGCTAATTCTGCCAACTGCTAGGAGTTCGACCTTGACCGGCTCAAGGTTGACTCAGCCTTCCATCCTTCCAAGGTTGGTAAAATGAGGACCTGATTGTGGGGGGCAATATGCTGACTCTGTACACTTATATGTACTGCTTCACAGTGCTTTACAGCCCCACTTAGAGAGGGCTGCAAAGCACCGTGAAGCGGTACATATAAGTGCTGTTGCTATATAAATATATTTAACATTTACAGCAGTCATTATCATCCAGAAAGGAAAAAAACACACAAAATAGTCAGGAACACAGGAACATCATGAGGTAAATTAAAGCGTATACAGAATACACAGAAGAAAAAAGGTGGGGAAAAAGGGAAACTCCCCCTTTATACTTACAGCGACCAATCACAGTGTAGATTGCCTCATGCATGAGTCAGCACTTTCTAACTAACTAAAGTGCTGGCCTAGTGTACACTTTACAGTTCCAGCTACTAAAGTCAATAGCTCAACGTAGAGTCAATTCACCATTTTTCCCCCACTGGAAGTCTCCTACACAGTGGTGGGTTTCAAATTTTTTTACTACCGGTTCTGTGGGTGTGGCTTGGTGGGCATGGCATGGCTTGGTGGGTGTGGCTTGGTGGCCGTGGCAGGGGAAGGATACTGTAAAGTCTCCATTCTCTCCCCACTCCAGGGGAAGGTTACTGCAAAATCCCCATTTCCTCCCGATCAACTGGGACTCCGGAGGCAGAGAATAGATGGGGGCGGGGCCAGTCAGAGGTGGTATTTACCGGTTTTCTGAACTACTCAAAATTTCTGCTACGGGTTCTCCAGAACTGGTCAGAACCTGCTGAAACCCACCTCTGCTCCCACCCAATAGGAATAGATTGAAGGGCTTCTCTTGGGGGTTCTCTTTTCTTTTCTTTTTTAATCATATTTTTTATTGTACATTTTCCTTCATTTTACATCGCAATTTCAATTTTGCAACAACTTCTCTATACATTTATCACTCTATATATTTTGATTTGCAATTATGTACAATCTAGTACCAATATTGCTTACAATACATATTCTTCTATATACAATACATATTCCTCTATATAGTTTTATACCTATACTAGCTGGATCCCTGTGCTTTGCTACGAAACTATGTGATCGGGCTTGATAAATCGACACTTACAGCTTGAAACCTCCCCTATCCTATCCCCTTCTCTCCCTTAGCCTTGCCCCACAGAAACGTCTCCCTCAGGCTTTCTAGCCCCTTCTCTCCATGAGGCTTGCCCCACAGAAGCCTGTCCTATGCTATCCCATTCTCTCCAGTTATTTTCAAGTTGGGAGGGAGAGTAGAACGTCTAACTAATTAGCATCAGAGCGTGTTATAATAATATAGGAAATTCTAATGCTCTGATGGTCATTTTAAAAAATCCTTTCTAAGTGAGCACCTAGAAGCCAAGAGGAACTAAGTTGTTCTACAGCTCTGGTTCTGTGAAATCTCATTCATCACAGATTTCACAGAACCAGGGCTGTAGAACAACTTAGTTTATGTAGGTAAAACCTGGCTAGAAAGAATATGCACATAAAAGCCTATGAAAAAGGAAAAAAGACATATATATGTCTTTTTTAACCTGAGAAAACATATATATATATATATATATATATATATATATATATATATATATATATATATATATATATATATATATATATATATATATATATCAATTTTCTTACTTCTTCGTAGGGTCTATGTGTGTTTTTCTTCTAGCCAGGTTTTCCCTACGTAGCCAAGGTTTTTTTGTAGCTCCAGCTCAGTAGAATCTCATCTACTCGGTTCTGGGCTTTTTTCTTTTCTAACACCTAGCAAGCTCTCACTGCTAGGTGGGAGACCTAAATAGATCCATTTCTAGCTCGTTAGCTTTCATCAGTAGGCCACACCCATCTCCTCCCTGTAAAGGCATAGTATCAATTTTCTTAAAGCCCAGAACCGAGTAGATGAGATTCTACTGAGCTGGAGCTACAAAAAAACCTTGGCTACGTAGGGAAAACCTGGCTAGAAGAAAAACACACACACATATATATATATATATATATATATATATATATATATATATATATATATATATATATTTGTTTTCTCAGGTTTTCGCAGGTGTTTGTATGTAGGTCTTTGGTTATTCGGGTCTTCTCCCACGTAAAATTGGAAGTGTCTTGGCGACGTTTCGACGAAGTCTCATTCGTCATCTTCAGGCTGGTGTTCTCGGCTTCGTGCTTCCAGGAGCAATGTGAGATCGCAGCTGTCTCTTCCTTTTAACTGCTAGTGGGGGTGTGAGCTGATTGGGTGGGAACTTGGCTGTGTTCTGATTGGGTGGAGGTGTGTTCTGATTGGTTAGGGGCTTGGCTGTGCTCTGATTGGATGGGGGGTTGGTTGTGCTCTGATTGGCTGGGGGTGTGTTCTGTTTGGGTGGGAGCTTGGTTGTGCTCAGCTTAGTCTGAGTTGCAGGGGGATTTGAGCTGGTGAGCTGCGTTGTTGTTGTTTGGCTTCGTGTTTGTGGCCGTGCGAGCTCTTCATGGTGGGTGTCAGTCTGCTTCATGTATGGATTGGAGGGGTTTAAAGTGGCTAATGATGCAGTTGCGGTCTGGCTTCTGGTCCTTGGTCGTGGCTCATTATCAGTGTGGGTTTGAGTCTGCTTTCTGCGTGGATGTGTGGTGGTGACATCCTGTGTGGCTCTTGTGAGTGTGGGTCTGGTGTCATTCGTCGTGTTAGGGACTCGTTTGTCAATAAGGGCGGGTTTCCAAATGGCTGGTAGGCGGGAGGTATCGTCTCGTTTGTTCATGCTGTGTGGGCGTTTTTCTATCTCGATGGCTTCTCTGATTATTCTGTTGTTAAAGTGTTCAGTTTTGGCGATAGTTCTGGTCTTTTTAAAGTCAATATCATGTCCTGTGGCTTTAAGGTGTTGGACCAGGGAAGAAGTTGGTTCCTCTTTTCTGACTGAGTTCTTGTGTTCTTCTATGTGTGCACTTATTTGTCTGTTGGTTTGTCTGATGTATGTGGTGGGGCAGGCGGTGCATGGGATTTCATATACTCCTTGATTTTCTAACTCAATTTTGTCTTTGGGGTTCCTTAGGATGGTGGATATTTTTCGGTTTGTGCAGAATGCTGTCTTGATGTTATTTTGTGGAGGATTTTGCTTATTCTGTCTGTGGTGCCTTTTATGTATGGGAGGAGGGCTTTGCCGTTTTCTTGTTCTCTGTCTTGGATTTTAGTGGGGGTTTCTTTTTGGATTAGGTTGGTGATCTTATTTCTTTGGAATCCATTGGATGTTAGTACGTCAGTGTATAGTTCAGTTTTTAGGTGTTGTTCGTCAGCTAAGCATTTTGTTCTGGAAATGAGTGTCTTGGCTACAGAGTTGATCTGGGCAGGGTGGTGGTGTGAGAGTGCATGCAGATAGTGGTTTGTGTGTGTTTTCTTCTGGTAGATAGTGTGTCCTAGGGAGCCATTGGGTTTTCTGTAGACTAAGACATCCAGGAAGGGAAGTTGGTTGTACAACCAAGCCCCCACCCAAACAGAACACACCCCCAGCCAATCAGAGCACAACCAACCCCCCATCCAATCAGAGCACAGCCAAGCCCCTAACCAATCAGAACACACCTCCACCCAATCAGAACACAGCCAAGTTCCCACCCAATCAGCTCACACCCCCACTAGCAGTTAAAAGGAAGAGACAGCTGCGATCTCACATTGCTCCTGGAAGCACGAAGCCGAGAACACCAGCCTGAAGATGACGAATGAGACTTCATCGAAACGTCACCAAGACACTTCCAATTTTACGTGGGAGAAGACCCGAATAACCAAAGACCTACATATATATATATATATATATATATATATATATATATATATATATATTTCTAACTTATTGATCCTCTTTCATCATCCATTTTCTAACCTTTGCATCTGTTGACTAGCCAATTGTACCATAGTTCCCAAATCAGGTAACACTCCTTTTCTCCTTTGTCTTTAATTTCCATTGTTAACCTGTCCATTTCAGTGCAGTTTAACATTTTCTTTATTACCAGTTCCACTGTGGGTATACTTCCATATTTCCAATTTTGTGCATACGTAATTCTAGCCACTGTTATTACCTGTAACATTAAATATTGAATTCTTTTATTGTATTTCTCCAATAGTAGGCCTAGTAAAAACAGTTCTGGTTTTAGGTCTATTTGTAGTGTTACCATCTCCTCTAACCACTTTTTTATACTTGCCCAATATTTTTTCGCCGATGGACGAATGGGGGGTTTTCTGTGTGACGATGCAATGAGGATGGGCTGGGGCTGCACACTCCTAATTGGACCCTTCTCTCTTCTTCCTTCCCAGGCTCCCTTGCAGATAGGAATACCCTGTGGTATTCCTACCTGCAAGCATCAGAGCCCAACCAGGGGCTGCCCCAGGTCTTCTCCAAGGCTTACCTGGATGACCAACCCATCGCTCGCTATGACAGCCACACCAGGAAGGTGGAGCCTCTGGTGTCCTGGATGGAGAAGGTGGAGAAGGAAGATCCCAACCAATGGAAAGAAGGGAATGAGATGTTGCTGGTCGCTGAGCAAGTCTTCCGAGATGAATTGAGGAGCGTACGGCAAAATGGAGGTTGCTTTGTCTTTTGTTTCTTCCTCCAGTTGACTCTGATTATTCCAAGGGAGAAATGAATGGTGGGGGGGGAGGGAGAAACATATCCCCATCTCACAAGGAAGGGAGAAGTGACCATATAGCCAACCACAGGCTACAAAATGGAGCATTTTTGTTTTTTCCCCCTTTTTTGGCCTCCAGCGCTGAAAGGAGATGGTGGTGAGATGGTTTTCCTCTGCAGGAAAGAAAAACTCCAGATTATTTTCCTTAATCCAAAATACTGGCCGTTGCATGATATGTGGAAAGTTTGGTGTAGGCACTCTTCACTTTTCTCCCTGTTGTAGAACATGGAGGCCAAGAGTTTAAGCCAGGGGTGGGCTGTTGGGGGTTTGCAGGGGTTCGGGAGAACCTCTAGCTAAGATTCTGTGCAGTTCGGATAACCCCCAAATCCCATTCCTGGCTGACCCCCGCCCCTCCCAGGAGTCCCCATGGGGCCTGTTTTGGATGCAGGTAAGTGCAGGGCCCGTATGGAGGCTCGGGGAGGGTGAAAAATGGACCTACTGGAAGTTTCCCGCCTCCAGAGGGCCTCTGGAGCCTGGGGAGGCTGTTTTTGCCCTCCAGGAGGCTCGAGGAAAGCCTCTGAAGTCCAGGGAGGGCAAAAATGCCCCCACTCCATGTGCAGGATGCCAACTAGGCCACGCCCACAATGGCCATGCCCACCATGGCGACGCCCACCCAGCAACCAGACAGAGACCCCTTGCTAAAATTTTTGAAGCCCACCCCTGGTTTAAGGTTCCTTCTGCTGAAGGGATGGAGTGTGGAGGAGGAAAGAATCGGACTGAGACCCTATAACAGTGATAGCTAACCTTTTTGCCATCGTGTGCCAAAAGCGTGGGGAACATGGGGGGGGGGGGTGTCACGCACATGCTTGCCCACACTCATATTTCAATGCTCCCTCACCCTGCACCCCCGTGCATGCACACGTGACCCCCAACACTCCCCACACTTTTGGCATGAAATGGTACGGTGGGCCCAGTAGGCCCATTTTCTGCCCTCCCCAGGCTCCAGAAGCTTTCTAGGAGTCTGGGGAGGGCAAAAATGGCTTTCCCTACCCCCCAGGAGGCTGGAAATGGCCCATTTCCTGACTTCCGGTGGGACTAGAAGGCCCAAAAATCAGCTGGTCGGTGCACGCATGTGCGCTGGAGCTCAGCTAGGGCAACGCTCGTGTGCCCACATATATGGCTTTGCATACCACCTGTGGCACGTGTGCCATAGGTTCGCCATCACGGCTCTATAATAAGCTTTTTTTGGGGGTGGGGGGCTTGGGGAGGAATCTGGTCCTTCTGTTCTCTCTTTTAGGGCTTCACACCTGGCAGGCGATTTTGGGCTGTGAGCTCAGGGAAGACGGAAGAAAAGAAGGGTTTTTGCACTATGGCTACAACGGAATGGACTTCATCAGCTTCGACAAGGAGACCCTCAGATGGGTGACTGCTCAGCCCCAGGCCCAGAAGGTCAAGGAGAAGTGGGAGGATGACCCAGGGTGGTCCCAGAGAAACAAAATCTACTTGGAGACCTGTAGTGAGCAGTTGCAGAGTTACTTGTCCTACAGTAAGGAAGCTCTGCAAAGCATAGGTAAGCACAGGGAAATAGAGCTACATAATTTTCTTGGCTGGATTTTTGAATGCTGCTGGTGGGATGGGAGGAGGTCTGTAGTCCCCCTTGAGAGGAAAAATCATTCTTGCATGGAAGGAAACCTTGTGTAGAAGGTACGTATTGATTTAGAATAGAATAGAATAGAATAGAATAGAATAGAATAGAATAGAATAGAATAGAATAGAATAGAATAGAATAGAATAGAATAGAATAGAATAGAATAGAATAACAGAGTTGGAAGGGACCTTGGAGATCTTATAGTCCAACCCCCTGCTTAGGCAGGAAACTCTACACCACTTCAGACAAATGGTTATGCAACATCTTAAAAACTTCCAGTGTTGGAGCATTCACAACTTCTGGAGGCAATTTATTTTATTTAGCATATGGCATCTACCAAGGTCATGCAATCACTGATAATGCAACACTAATAGGGTAGAAGGTAAGGAAGGTAACATTTATTTATTTATTATTTAAATTTTTATACCACCCTTCTCCCGAGGGACTCAGGGTGGTGCAGAGCCACAATAAAACACGTATATCCATAAAATTTAAAAAACAGTTCAAAACATATTAAATAATTTGGCCCTATATTAAAAACTAAAACACCCATTAAAATCCGTTCTGAAGCCAGCCCAGCCTGTTGAAACAGTAAAGTCTTAAGGGCCTGGTGAAAGGTACGTAGGTCAGGGATCATACGAATCTCCGGGGGCAGTTCATTCCAGAGGGCAGGTGCCCCCACAGAGAAGGCTCTCCCCCTGGGGGTCGCCAGTCGACATTGTTTGACCGACGGCACCCTGAGGAGTCCCTCTCTGTGGGAGCATATTGGCCAATGGGAGGCTATCGGTGGCAGCAGGCGATCTCGTAAGTACCCAGGTCCTAAGCCATGGAGCGTTTTAAAGATGGTAACCAGCACCTTGAATCGCACCCGGAAGACCACCGGGAGCCAGTGCAGCTCGCGCAGGAGTGGTGTTACATGGGTGCGCCGTGTCGCTCCCATAATCACCCGTGCAGCTGCATTCTGGACCAGTTGGAGCCTCTGAGTGCTCTTCAAGGGGAGCCCCATGTAGAGAGCATTACAGTAGTCCAGACGGGAAGTGACGAGGGCATGAGTGACTGTGCTCAAGGCGTCCCGGTCCAGAAAGGGATGCAACTGGTGAATCAGGCGAACCTGATAAAAAGCCCCCACAGCCACAGCCGTCACATGATCTTCTAAAGACAGCCGTGCATCCAGAAGGACGCCCAAGTTGTGAACCCTCTCTGAGGGGGACAAATCTCACCCCCAATAGTCAGCGATGGAGCCAGCTGGCTATACCAGGACGCCGGAAACCACAGCCACTTGGTTTTGGAGGGTTGAGTCTGAGCTTGTTTCTTCCCATCCAGATCCGCATGGCTTCCAGGTACCAGGACATCACGTCAAGGGCATCATTGGGGTGGTCCCGGGTGGAGATGTACAGCAACATTGACGGACATATGCATGATCCTTGGATAACAAAAAGTGAAACATACCTCAAGTCTACAACAGACTGATTATACTTTGAAGGAACTTGGACATAAGACGGAAAAGGGTACACAGTATATCAGATTACACTATTATAGCCAATTTCAGGAAAAGTAGTTTTAGCCTTTCTGTGTCATTGATTTTCTGGCCTGGTCTACCTAGCAGGACTGACACTTATGGAACATCAAGGTCCACCTCTTGAGGATCACACAGATTCAAGAAAGAAGGGGTTGCAGGGAGGCAATGTTGTGAGTTTCTTCCAGATGTTGCATTGTCTTGGTATTTGTGGAGAGATACTGTGAGGTGTGCTGTTGCTGTTTTTGCAGAGCCCCCAGTGGGGAAGGTGACACACATGGCTGCCAGTGACAAGGTGGAGATCCTCATCTGCCAGGCCTATGGCTTCTATCCCAAGGAGATCCAGGCCATCTGGAAGAGGGGTGAAGAGGATTGCAAGTACGAGACCATCCCTAGGAATGTGGCCCCCAACTCGGATGGGACCTATTATGTCTGGCTCAGCATTGAGATTGACCCCAAGGAGAGGGACCTCTTCAGTTGCCACATACAGCATGAAAGCTTACAGGAACCCCTGGTCTTGGCCTGGAAGGAGGACCCTGATGAGAAACTACAAGACTGGGGTAGGTAAAGAAGAATTTTCACCCATGGTGAAAAGAACGAATAATAATAATAATCTGATGGACCATCCCGGGTCTTGGCAGGCAGTGTAGGAAACATCCCTGTCTCACATAGAACATTCTAGGCTTGTGACGTCCTTGGTCTTGGCTTGGATGAAGGAACCTGGTGATGTTGTGGCCCACCAGTGGCCAGCAGAGCTGGCAGCAGATTCGGACAGTGAGAAGGTTGAGGAGGAACATGGGCCAGTCCTGAAATCTGGGGAAGGCTCTGATGAGGATGCTGCGTTGGAGGCAGAGAAGGGGCCAGAGCGGTATGCCAGTTATCAGCTGCCTTCGGAGTCAGACATCAGTGAGGCAAACAAACGGCTGGAGCCTGTTCCCAGGGTACACATGAGCAGTTGCCAGACGAAGGGAACAGCTAAAGAACAAGGGTCGACTCAGGAGTAAGGCCACAGGTGGACGATGAATGACTCCTCCCAGAGGGAATAAAAGAGGAGCAAAAGTGGAGTGCAGTTTGCAGGAGACAATTAGTTCGCTTAATTGGTTCGTGACTCCTTGCCAAGTTTTGAAGATATTGGCCTGGCAGCTCCCCAAGCCAGATAAGGTCTGTGACTATAAATTCACCCTTGAAAGACTCTGCTGGACGTGAATGAGAAGAATTCACAGTAACTTATTAAAATGGGTTTTTTGTTGGGACAAGGAGTCTGCTTCGTGGTTTGGGGAAGCCTAGGTCAGAACAGGTGAGAGATTGAGGGACTGGGCAATTAGAAAGGGAACTTCACCCTTGGTGCAAAGACAGTACAATTAGCTCACCAGGTGTAATTGTCCCCACCCTCAACCTCAACCTATTTGTGTCTGACGGTGTATTGAACCACAACAGTGGTGAAATGTAAAATTTGTTACTACTAGTTATGTGGGCATGGCTTAGTGGTGGAGGGTAATGTGACTGGGTGGGCGTGACCAACTTTTTTTTTTTTTAACTTTTAAAAGCATTTTTTCTACAACCTTAAGAGGTTGCAGAAAAAAATGCTTTTAGAAGCCTCTGACGATCAGGCAACTCAGCTGGGATCGCCAGAGGCTTTTAAAGGCATTTTTTTTCCCGACAACCTCTTCGGCTGCGGTGCATTGTTCGGAGAACCGGTAGCAAAAATCCCTGCCCACCTCCCCATGCCCAGCTGAGCCACGCGATCATCAGAGGCTGTTTTTTAAACTTTTAAAAGCATTTTTTCGGCCGAAGAGGTTGCAGGAAAAAATGCTTTTAAAAGTAAAAAAAACAGCCTCTGATGATCGCGCGGCTCAGCTGGGCATGGGGAGGTGGGCAGGGATTTTTGCTACCGGTTCTCCGAACCACGCACCGCCATCGCTACCGGATCAGGCGATCCGGTCCGAACCAGGAGCATTTCACCCCTGAACCACAAACTATGCAATCACATGTCGTCTTAGCCATAGAACTTTACCCCTGTAGGTAATTCGTGCTTTTGTGTCGTGTGAATGAAGAAAAGATGATTCCATCATCTTAACCCTTGCTTAAATGCGCTAGAGCAGAGGTCTTCAAACGTGACAGCTTTAAGACTTATGGACTTCAAGTCCCAGAATTCTCCAGCCAGCTATGCTATGCTGGCTGGAGAATTCTGGGAGTTGAAGTCCACAAGTCTTAAAGCTGCCACGTTTGAAGACCTCTGCGCTAGAGGGTGGCAGAGAGGGAAAGGCACACCTATGTTCAAGGCCAGGCATGGTTGTGGTTTCCACAGTTGTGATCCTAGGAGCAATGGGTCCCTCTTTGGCAGACGTAAAGCTACTAGGGAGAAATTCATGACAGTTGCTTGGCAGTGAGCACCCTCTGGGTGTGCCAGGTACCAAAACTAGTGCCCAGTCTCTGTCCTTGAGCTGAGGATCTTGGTAGCAACAATTGCCCTGAAGACTTTATTCTACTTTTAGCCAACAGGAGGCTCCATGTAGGACTCATCTTGGTGGCTGTGACTGTCTTCATTCTTCTGGCATCTGGGATGATCTGGATGAGTAAGGAAATATCTTTGTAATCTTGTTCCTCCTGTTTCCCTCAATTCCCACCGGGAGGGTCTTGGGGAGATGGATCTGCTTTCATCCCACCCCTTCCGGACAATTTCCAAACAAGCTGATCTGAAATCTTGCCCCACATTCTTCTCAGCCTCTACTTCCATTTGCATGTGAACCCGCATGAGTTTTCTGCTCGTGTTATGGTGCTTCCATCCTCAACCCCAAGATGCAAACTCTCTGCCTTCATGATACAATTAGAATATTTGGAACGAGTTTTGGGTGTGCTCATAAAAATGATTGCTAGAGAGGGGCTTACATGTTTGTTAAGTACCTGCCCACGGGGCCAGTATAACCAACTATAAAACTAGAATTTATTTGCTTATTTGTTTATATATGTATGTATGTATCAGTGGTGGGTTCCTCCTGGTTCGGTCTGGTTCGGCCGAGCCAGTAGCGGTGACGATATGACGTCACTGAACCGGTTCTCCCCCCCGCCCTCCCACCCCCCACGCCCCCATGTTATTCTTACCTTTTATTTGGTCCCACCCCCAATCTATTGCTGCCTCCTGAGTCCCAGCTGATGACTAGAGGCAAAAAAATTGTTTAAACTCTTGCCGTGGGGCTTCAAAGGGCCGTCCTACAGCTGATCAGTGTTAAAAGCAAACAAATGAGTCGGGTCGTAAGTGCGAGGACTGGTCGTAAGTGTGAGGACCTTCCAGAAATGACTCTGACCAGCTAGCCACGACCACCTAGTCACATGCCCTCCAAGCCACACTCACAAAATAAGCCACGCCCACAGAACTGGTAGTAAAAAAATTTAGAACCCACCCCTGGTATGTATGTATGTATGTATGTATGTATGTATGTATGTATGTATGTATCAATGGTGGGTTTCAAAATTTTTTACTACCGGTTCTGTGGGTGTGGCTTGGTGGGCATGGCAGTAAAAATACTGTAAAATCTCCATTCCCATCCCACTCCAGGGGAAGGTTACTGCAAAATCCCCATCAGCTGGGAATTGGGAAGCAGAGAATAGATGTGGGCGGGACCAGTCAGAATGTTTACTACCCGTTCTCTGAATTACTCAAAATTTCTGCTACCAGTTCTTCAGAACTGGTCAGAACCTGCGGAAACCTACCTCTGGTATGTATTATTTACAAACCATACACTTCCCTCATAGATTGACTCTGGGAGATGGTGCACAAATAGTTGTAAACCTGTAAACACTATATATAAATATTGCATATTGTGATGCAGAAATCAGGTTCTTTGCATGACAGTCAACTAATTCGCTCTTGTTTAAGTTTGAAATATTAAAATTAAGAATGCAGGGTCAAGTCGAGGAGCCAGTTCGTGGAAGGTCCCGAAGATATGTGAGCATCACCCTGGTTTTACACAAGGTGGGTATATTGGGTCTCACGTATTTATTCCCTCAATTTATGTGCATTCTCCCAATTTCAGTAACCAAAACCACATTCATAAGACTTCCCAGGGTCACATCATGTAGCCCCAAAGAACCCAGGGGACAAATCCAGCACAAATCCCATATGAATTCTATCTATACTCCAACTTTCTATGTTTGGGGAGTAGAAGCGTGGTGACTCGGTGGCTTAATAACACTGGAGATGGTCTTTGTTTGAGTCCTAGCACTGCATAGCAGGGTGAACTCCCATTATTCACCTTAGCTTCTGCCCACCTAGCAATTTGAAAGCATGTTCTATGCGAGTAGATAAATAGGTACCACTTCAGTGGGGAGTTGAGCCAGTGCTTCATCATGTCATCAGCGCTTCATCAGCATTCACCCAGGTACCTTCGAGACCGTCTTCTGCCACCAATAGCCTCCCACCGACCAGTCCGTTCCCACAGAGAGGGTCTCCTCAGGGTGCCATCGGCCAAGTTATGTTGGCTGGTGACACCCAGGGGGAGGGCCTTCTCTGTGGGAGCCCCAGCCCTGTGGAATGAACTGCCCCCGGAAATACGTAAGATCTCCGACCTCCAGGTATTTCGCTGTGCACTGAAGACCCTGTTGTTCCGCCAGGCCGGGCTATCAACATAATAATTTTAAATTGGGGTATTTTAAATTTCTGGGGTTTTAAATTGAGCCGAATTTATTTAATAATTTAAAATTTTTAATTGATGTTTGTCTTGTGTTTTTAAATAGGCTGTACACCGCCCTGAGTCCTTCGGGAGAAGGGCGGTATAGAAATAAAATTATACTTATTATACTTATGTGTATAGTTAAAATCCCCCCTGGCCCTGAACCTTCCCAGTTGCGATTCCCATTTGTAAGGTGGCTTTGGTGAAAGGTGAGGGCCGCGGATGATACTGCAAGAAAGCTGCTCATCTTCCTTTCTGGTGTGGAGTTAGGTCGCCCTCCTGTGGTGCACCTTGGGAAGTACCCGAGTGTGAACCAAACACAGGCAGTCAAAACTACTACTCTGCATCAGCAGTGCAGTCTTCTGGCTAATGTAACATTGACGTATGCTAAATAAATAAATAAATAACATGTTTGGGGAAAGGAAAAACAATTTACAAGAAGGATTAGAATCTCGGATGAACCCCAAGGAGAGAAAAACCTCTGAATCCTCGAACTTGCTGTTCAGTTGAGTGCCTGAGGATTTCCAGCAATAGCACCAGGGGTGAAATGCTCCCGGTTCGGACCGGATCACCCAATTCGGTAGCGATGGAGGCAGGTGGTTCGTAGAACCGGTAGCAAAAATCCCTGCCCCCCCATGCCCAGCTGAGCCGCCCAATCATCAAAGGCTTTTTTTTACTTTTAAAAGCATTTTTTCTACAGCCTCTTCGGCCGAAAAAATGCTTTTAAAAGTTTTTTTTAAAAAAAAGCCTCTGATGATCGTGCGGCTCAGCTGGGATTGTCAAAGGCTTTTAAAAGAAAAAAACCCTTTTTTTCTTTTAAATGCCTCTGATGATCCCAGCTGAGTTGCCTGATCGGCAGAGGCTTTTTTAAAAGCCCAGCAACTCAGCTGGGATCGTCAGAGCCTTTTGAAAGCATTTTTTAAAAACCTCTTCACCGAAGAGGTTGTAGAAAAAATGGTTTTAAAAGTAAAAAAAAAAAAATTGGCCACGCCCACCCAGTCACATTACCCCACCACCACCAAGCCACGCCCACAGAACCAGTAGTAACAAATTTTAGATTTCACCACTGAATAGCACTTGTACTCCAGGCCTATTTGCATTAAAAAAAAATTGAAATTGCCTTCCCTGATACAAAAGGGCGGTATCTGGAGGTGTCTTCCAGCACTGATCCCCCCACCCCCCATTCTATCCCTGCAGGACATCAAAAAAAGGAGAGCGAGGACAACTAAAGAGCATCCAAAAATCTTCGCCGCTTTGGTACTTCTTTCCTGATTGTTTGGAGAAACCAACCTTAAGAGCTTCTTTCAGCCACAGTCCCAGGACAGGCACTTTGTAACCTAATATTTGCAATGGGACGGTTGAATTTTTTGCTAGTCTGTTCCTATGACATGCTGATTAATGTTACTGGCCCTGCCGACCTATTAATTTAACTTCCAGTGGAAAGTTTAATTTATGTTTGTAAGTTATTGATATATTTATATCCCCTTTATTTCCTGATGTATCTACATCATATTTATTTATTTATTTATTTATTTATAAATTCATAATTTAAAATCCCGCGGACCACTAATATGATCTGCCTAATGAATGGCTGGGTGGGCGTGGCAAGGTGGTCATGTGATTGGGTGGGCGTGGCCAACTCGATGACACTCACGTTGAAGGGCAGCCTTGCCAGGCTCTACTCGCACACTCCTTGCCTGCCCGTCCGGGCTCCTTAGGGCCCCAACAGGAAGCGGTTGCTGGAGCTAAACAGCCGCCACGAGAAAGAGTTGGCAAAACAGCTGGATCAGTTCAAATTGGATCTGACCGAGAGGGAGGCCCAGGAGAAGCAGCTCACTGAGGACTAGAAGCATAGGCTTTCCAAGCAGAGGGAAGACCTGCAGGAGTGCAAGGCCAGGTGCCGGTGCCTGGAGGCTCAGTGGGCTGAGATGGTCAGCCAGTTCCAGGCCATGATGCAGTCCCACTGGAACGAGGCCCTCCGGCTCTTCGCCAAGAGCGGCACTTCCCTCCAGCCTTCACCCAAAGCCTCACACCAGGAGGCTGAAGCAGATCCCAAGTCGGAATTTCTGCTCCCCTCCGACCCACAAAAAAAGACCCAAAAGGGGGAGACTCTCTGCAGCAACACAAACATTCAATGCATGTATCTGGCCCAGGGGTCGTAGTTTGCTAGTTTTCGTAGTTTGCACCTGATTTAGTGCAATATAAAAAATGCACTAGATAAAAAATGCGCTAAATAATTTTTCTCACGGACCACCAACATTTTCTCACCGACCACCAGTGGTCTACAGTAAGGTGACCAGATTTTAACATTGGTAAAGAGGGACATTGTGGGCGTGGCTTATTTTGTGGGCGTGGCTAGCTGGTCATGTGACTGGGTGGGCGTGGCTAGCTGGTCATGTGACCGGGTGGCCATGGCTATGTCTATAGGGTAAGGTGAACAGATTTTAACATTGGTAAGAAGGACACCATTGTGGGCGTGGCTTATTGTGTGGGCGTGGCTTGGAGGCCATGTGACTGGGTGGGCGTGGCTACCTGGTCATGTGACCGGGTGGCCATGGCTATGTGTATAGGGACTACTCAGAGGGCTGAAAAGTCATTTCTGACAGGTCCTCACACTTTTGACTGGTCCTCACACTTATGACCATCCTCACATTTATGCCCGTGCAGCATTCTTAACAACCATGTCACTCATTTCACAACTGCTTCTCTTCACCATGATGACAAGATAGGGCAAAAATGTAAAATGTGAGGACAGTCATAAGTTCGAGGACTGGTCAAAAGTGTGAGGACCAGTCAAAAATAACTTTTTCAGCCCTCTGAGTAGTCCATATGCATTAAAGGATTACAGCAATAGAGAGGGATGAAGGAATGGAAATTAGAGTAGGAGTGAGGGTAAGAGAGGGAGGAAGAGAGGAGGAGAAGGAGAAAGAAAGAGGAAGTAGGGAGGAGAAAAAGAGGGTGGGGGGAAGAGAAAGTAAGAAGGAAAGAAAAGAGAGAGGTGGTAGGTTTGAGGAGAAAGATTGCTGTACAATAAAAAAGATGAAAGGGAAGAAAGCCAACCCCAAGCAAATATAAAGATATTAAGATAAAGAATGAATTGTTAAACTTTAAAGAATAAAAGAGAACAAATATGAATAAATAGCAATAATTAGAAACACACATACAAACATACAATGTATTTTCTTTGAACAGAATATTTGGCTGGTTCACAAATTTAAACAGCGTTTAGTCATTTCAATTAAATTTACAATTTCTATATTTCCTTTTTGCCATATTTATTCCTCATCTATTTTTTAAAAAAACCAATATTACCCTTCATCCTCATCTCTAATCTTAATCAAATTCAATTTTTCCCTTCTATTCTATATTATACCCCTTCCCATTGTCATCTATTTTTATATCCATCCTCACATTGTTTAATTATGTAATTATGTAATACAGTTGTTTAATACAAATTCAACATTTTAATATAAATCAATTAGTTATAAAACTATCTTTTTTGTATATTAATCAATATGAACATGAATATTCCAATTATTTCCATGCAATCCAATTTCTTACAAATCAATTATGTCACATGTAAATGCCTTATTCTCTAATGTGTAAATAGTATATGAACGGGGTATCAGGGGTTAACTTATTCTTCACTTCTTAATGTATTCATAATTCACCACTCCCACACCTAGCTCCACCCATTGTATATATAAGGAGCTGTATGCACCCATTCCCTTGCTTCTATCTGTGAATATTCAGTGAATATAGAATGCCTAATGTAAATAAAAGGAGAAATATTTAAACCTTTAACTCTTACTAGATTTATTGAGTCTGATCCTGAAAATATTGCAACAAGCTGGTAGCAGAGGATGGTTAATTGACTCAATAAAAAATTTAAAAATGTCTAAGAGAGATAGGCCCAACACCAGGGCATACAGCAAAGAAATGGAAACGGACCAAGAAATAATCGACGAATCCACAAACGCGATTTCGAGAGAATCCGAAGAATACACCACTGAAGACGAAGAAATAATAGATGAAAATGATGATCGGGAGGAAATCGAAATAGAAAACAACGAACTCAGGTCAGAGATATTAAAACTATTAAAGAGCCAGAAGAATGATGAAAGCCTCATCGCGAACCTCCAAGATATGCTGAAGAACAGCGGAGCAGCGAGAGAGAAGCACATCACTACCGAAAAACCAAAAGACCCGAAAATAGTGAGTGATATGACTGCAGAAAAAAATACTATGAAGAAGAAAAACGGTGATCCCGCGCGAAATTTTGAATGGCAGCCATCTTGGTTTCAACAGACCTCCAGGGTGAGCGAAGCAGAGCCAATCAGAAAACCCGATTCAAAATTTCTGGCGCGAAAAACATTACTAGACAACGAAAACGAAAAAGAAAATTCAAACACCTCAGAAGAATCAGAATCGGAAAGTGAAGGTGATTCAACAGATAATCAGATAAAATCAGCAATGAAAACGCTTTTTGCTGCATTTGGGCCAAAACTAAAAATTACCAAAAAGCTAACTAAGAAGCAAGCGAGCAAGCCAATGCTTCAAAACCTACCCGCTCCCATCCTGACTACGAGAACGCCGACACCCGAACCCAGAGAGCCCTGCCGATACCGCCCCACGCCACAGACCGAAGCAAGCACCAACGCTCTCAAAAAAAAAGGAAGAGCTGCCGCCATCGTCAGGACTCCCAAAATCGAGCCAGAGACCGATTCATCTGAGGAGGAACAGAACAAGCGAGCCGCAGTGACGAGAACCTCTCACGACGACTCCAGGGACGAAATGAACAACGCGCATGCGCAAGACTACGCAGACGGTCCAGGAAGACATGAATTGATGAGAAGACCGTGCAGGCTCGTTGCGAGCATCCCCACGCCGTTTTGTAACTTTCAGCATTTACGAGACCACAGACTACCTCAGGTTGTAAGTAATGGACCTAATAATGTCGGAAATTTGCCCAGTGACTTCCCAAAGCTGAGGATAGATGGCATTAATTTACAAGAATGGTATCAGCAGCTCCAGGTTGTCTTTATGAAAGAAAACTTACTGTTTTTTATCACTAGTCCCCCAAAAAGACCTTGGACTCTAAAATTAGACTGTTTACACCATAGAGCATTTTTCTTATTAATTTCTAGTGTATCTCCTACTATGTATCACAGCATTAAGCAAAATCTGACTGTTTCAGAAATTATTCAATGCATGTTCAATTTATTTCACAGTGACAGTGTAGCTACTACCACAAGAATGTCTAAAGATTTCTTTTCATCTAGGATAAAACCAGGGGTTTCCATAAGTGAGCACTTAATATCTTTAAACAAAATAAGAGCTGAACTGCATTTAAGGGGGGAGGTGATTTCAGACCAAACAATGAAAAGTGTTATCATCAACTCACTTGACCCATCATGGGATAATTATATGTCACATTTAGACACAATCAATCTAGGATACTTATCCATAGAAAGTCTATCCAATAAGTTAATAGCAGAAGACAATTCAAGGAGGAATCGCTCTAACAATCACATTGAACACAAACCATATAGAAAAGTAGCTTTTCAAGATAAATATAATGAAACTTTTAGATGTCACAACTGTGGATCCAGGGAACACAATAGAAGAGATTGCCCCAAAATTTCAAAAGAAAGACATAGGTCAGAATACAGAAACAAATACAATTATAGACAGTCTTCCATTGATAGACATAGATATAGAAGCCCACCAAATTACAAAGAGAATAGAGGGGGCAGAGATAATTCAAAGGATAGAAAATCTGGTTCACTGAATGGGTTAAACAAACAAGACAACATTAACATACAGCAGACTGAGAACAATAATTGGCTTATTGATTCTGGAGCAACTAATCACACCACTAATAACAAAAATATATTATCCTCATTTGTAGAGGATAAATTTGTAATAAAGGTAGCTAACCAAGAAAAGGTTCAAGTATTAGGTACCTGGCCTAGGAAAAATAGAGGGGGTATTACTAATACCCGAAATACCTCATAACATATTAAGTGCCATAAAACTAAGCAGAGATTCTGATATTAACATTGTTTTTTCTAAAGGAAAAGCGACTTTGGAGAGAAATAAAATAGATATAGGCACTGTGATGATTAAAGGAGGCCTACCTTATTTAATAACAAAGGAAAAATGGTTGCACAACATTGATTCAAATATGGAAGATTGTATTGAAGTAGATGATGAAAACATTAGCAACAGTGACAATGATGAATGTAAAATATCTCATGATCACAAAGATGCACATAATAAAAAAAAACCAAAAATAGGTAAGCCAATTCATGATGAGTGTGCTCACATTTTACATAGGAAGTTAGGACATGCCAGTTTTCCTGTAGTACAAAAAATGACTGAACACGCAGAAGGTGTCAAAATAAAAAATTGTGAAAATTATTTGGAATGCTCAGTATGTAAATCTACAAAACTAAAAACTAGCCCCAGGCCAAGGAAATCAACTAGGTCAACCAACAAAATTTTTGATTTAGTACACATGGACTTAGTTGGTCCACTAACTCCATCAATCACTTATAGAAAACGTTACTTCTTAACCATAGTGGACGATTATAGTCGCTATGGATTTGTTTATACATTAAAACACAAAGATGAAACTTTTCAGAAATTTAAAGAATTTTATAAACGCGTAGAAACACAACACAATATCAAAATAAAACAAATCATGACAGATAGGGGATGTGAATTCATGTCTAAAGAATTCTCCCAATGGCTGAAGGACAAAGGAATGTTACATTACACATCTAGCCCATTTTCTGCGTTTCAGAACGGGATTGTAGAGAGGAAGAACTCAACATTAGAAACCATGATTAGATGCACATTGGAAGATGCTGGCTTAAGCAAACAATTCTGGTCAGAAGCCCTACATTATTCCAATTACACTCAGAATAGAACCTGGTCCAGCATTGTAAATAAGACACCATATGAGGTGATGTATAATAGGAAACCAAAATTGGCACACATGCACATATTTGGAGTCACTGCAGACGTACACATACCTAAGCAATTAAGAAGAAAGGGAGAAAATGTGTCCAGAAGACTCAGATTTATGGGATATGAGACAGGCACTAAAGGATACAGATTCATTGATAATAATAACAAATTTATAGTTTCCAGAACAGCTGTGTTCCATGAGCAGGCCAACTGGTCTAAAATACATCTTAATGAAATATTCCCAAGCAACAACACAGATACAAAACTCCAAGAGAAAAGAACTATAGAAAAGCAAAATGACAACAAACATAGAAACAAAACCAAAACATGGACAAACAGTCAACACAAAATAAAGACAGATACATTAACAAAAAAGGAAGCAAGATATTTGCATGATAATAATAGTAAACCTGAAAAAACAACTAGAAACACCAGAAATCAAATGCCAAATAAATACAAGGATTACATAATGCATATGGATGGTGAATCAACAACACCTAATACATATGAGGAAGTGTTAAAACTTCCTCGTAAAGAAAAAGAAAAATGGGAATTAGCAATGAAAAAAGAGATGGAAAGTTTACAAGGATTAAACGTATTTACTCCTGCAATTGCACCAAAAGACAAAACAATTATTGGTACTAGGTGGATATATAAAATTAAAAACTTAGAGGGAGGCAATACTCTATACAAAGCTAGACTAGTTGCACAAGGTTATGCACAGAAATATCCGGAGGACTATACTGACACATATTCCCCCACAGTAAGAACTGAGAGTGTCAAAACAGCTCTAGTAGTAGCATCAGCACTCAATCTCGATGTATTTCAATATGACATACAGACTGCGTATCTACACGCAAAACTAGATAAGGAAATATATGTAAGAGCACCTCACAGTCAATACACAAACAAGAATGAAACTTGGTTGTTAAACAAGAGCTTATACAGGTTAAAACAATCTGGTAAACGATGGTATGATTGTTTAGTAAAAGTACTTAAAACTATGGATTTCAATGCTACTACTGCTGATAACTGTTTCTTTGTTAAAAAAGGTGATGATTACATAGAATTTGTATGAATCTATGTGGATGACATTTTATACATAGGTAAACATAAAGAGAGAAGAGAAACATTTGTAACTAAGCTAAATGAACATTTCTCATTGAAATCTTTAGGCAAAGTAAATAAGTATCTTGGTGTTCAAATTAATAAGACTAAAAGAGGATTCAAACTTACTCAGAGAGATAAGATCATAGAGCTCTTAAACAAATGCAATCTAAGTGATGCCAAACCTTGTGATACTCCTATGCAGACTGACTTCCTAAGAAATGCTGATGAATCATCCCCTGAATTCAAAGATAACACGTTTTATAGATCAGTCATAGGTTCACTTCTTTATATCTCTAATTGGACAAGACCTGATATCGCTTTACCCCTCAATTTATTATCCAGACATGTCAGCAAACCAACAATGTACCATTGGGAAGCTGTTAAAAGGATATTAAGATATCTGAAAAATACATTAGACTTTTGTTTGATGTTAGAACCTAATAATACTAAAGAACCAAACCTCACATGTTACGCAGATGCAGATTGGGCTGGAGACACCTCATGTAGAAAAAGTACATCCGGTTATATATTCCTCCTAAATGACTGTCCAGTTTACTGGTACACTGGCAAACAAGAATTAGTGGCCACTTCAACGACAGAAGCAGAATATGTTTGTTTATCCAAGGCTGCAAATAACCTTGTATGGTTTAATGATTTAATTTCAGATGTTTGGAAAAAACCTGCTTTACCTTTTGTTATGCATGAAGACAATAAAGCAGCTATTGAAATATCTAGATCTGACGCCATTGGACAAAGGTCCAGACATATTGATATAAAATTTAAACATGTGAGACAATTATCTCAGGATGGATTTATTAAAGCAGTGCATTGTGAAACATCAGAACAATTAGCTGACATACTGACAAAACCTTTACCTTCTAAGCAGCATAAATACTTGACTTCCAAGTTATATGTTTTGTATTGTCCTGAATCCGAATGTAATTGGTGTAGCATAACGAATCGGCATTTAGAGGGGGATTTGTCACATGTAAATGCCTTATTCTCTAATGTGTAAATAGTATATGAACGGGGTATCAGGGGTTAACTTATTCTTCACTTCTTAATGTATTCATAATTCACCACTCCCACACCTAGCTCCACCCATTGTATATATAAGGAGCTGTATGCACCCATTCCCTTGCTTCTATCTGTGAATATTCAGTGAATATAGAATGCCTAATGTAAATAAAAGGAGAAATATTTAAACCTTTAACTCTTACTAGATTTATTGAGTCTGATCCTGAAAATATTGCAACAAATTAATTATATTTACCAATAATAATAAACCAAATAATTTCTCCCATATATTCCTCCGAACCACAACTTAACCATTTCTGCTTTCAACACAATATACAATTAATAGTATCTCAATTATTACAATTCCCTAGTTAAATACAGCTTTTTTTCCTTTGTGTTTTAAAATCTTGAACTCTCCTCCTAAATTTCCCATTGTTTGCAGTTTTTCACCTACCTTTTTTGGGGAGGAAAAATAAAAATAAAAATAAATCTCTCTCTACCTCATTTTGTCACGCTGCACCAAAGACCCTGGTTTCGGTTTCGTTTCTGAAGCTTAGCTAGGGGAAAAAAAAACTGCTTTACACTGATTGCCTGTAGGGCGGCCCTTTGAAGCCCCGGGCAAGAGTTTAAACAGTTTTTTTTTCTTCTAGCCATCAGCTGGGGCTCAAGAAAAATCGGGACTTTTTTGAAACGCTGCGGGACGCGGGACAAATTGCTCAAAAGCGGGACTGTCCCGCCAAAAGCGGGATGTCTGGTCACCTTAGTCTACAGACCACCAGTTGGTGACCACTGCTCTATACCATTACTAACAAATGATTGTCCAATCTCTTCTCAAAAACCACCAACATTGGTGCAGCCACAACTTCTAAAGGCAAGTCATTCCACTGATTAATTGTTCTCACTATCAGGAAATTTCTTCTTAGTTCTAGGTGGATAAATTTAAATGTATCAAATTTATGTGGCCACCCATTTCACAAGAAGTGACTCTGGGTGGCATACAACAGTCAAATAAGAGCCTTGGTAGTACAGTGGTCTAAGGCACCTTGTTATTAAGCTGGTTATTAAGACCAGCTGCCTGCAATTACTGCAGGTTCGAATCTCGCCAAGGCTCAAGGTTGACTCAGCCTTCCATCCTTTCAAAGGTAGGTAAATTGAGGACCCAGACTGCGGGGGCAATAAGCTGACTTTGTATAAATATACAAAAGGATGAAGGCTATTGCTTAACGCACTGTAAGCCGCCCTGAGTCTCCGGAGAAGGGCGGCATATAAATCAAATTAAAAATAAAAATAAAAAAATAAAATAAAACAAGTATACACAAAAATTATTATAATGATAGAAAGCAATCCCAAAGGTGCTTTTTCCAAAAGGAAACTGGACTTCCTTGTTTTTTTTTCCTTTGAAAATGTTTCACTTAGATAGGGTAAAAGTAAATGAGAGAGGAGACAAAAAAGGAATAGAAGCCCAGATGACACCTGTGTAAATGGAAAAGGGGGAAGGACGGGGGAAAAAGGAAAAAAAAATGTTACTATATAAATGTACATTTATGATGATATGTGTGAAATCAGTAAAATAGAAAAAGAAAATGAAAAGAAAATGTATATAAGGGTTGCTCAGATACCACTTTGGAAAATATTGAATTGAAAATGAATACAACAACAGAGAGAGAATGGAAAGAGGAGTAGAGGGATAGATAGGAGGGGAGAGGAGAGGAAGGAGAAAGAGGAACAGAAGAAAGGGGAAAGGAGAGGAAGAAAGGAAGGAAGGGGAAATAAGAGTAGGAGAGAAGGTTAGAAAGGGAGGAAGGAGTGTGGGAAAGGAAGGGGAAGGAGAGGAGGAAAGTAGAAGAGGATAGAAGAAGGGAGGGAAGGGAAAAAGAGGAGAAGGAGAAGAAGGGAGGGAAGGGAAAAAGAGGAGAAGGAAAAGAAGGGTTGTTGTAAAATAAAGGAGAGGAAATGGTAGAAGAGCAACCCCACGTATACTCAATTTTTTTAGGATGAAGAATGAATTAATATGAAAATTAAAAGAGAATATGTATGATTAACAATGGATAAGAGACTGTACATTTAAGACATGTTTATGAGAAATTAAAAAAAAATCAAAAAAAGAAAGAAAGAAAATGTTTCACTTCTCATCCAAGAAGCTTCTTTAGTTCTTCAGTTAGAACACCGTCCTTTCAGCAGTTTAAAGAAGGTTCTACACACTCATATATACTCCGATTCAGGTGACTCTGAGGATACAGATAAAACTCAAGTGGCCTCAGCTACTCTTGGAGAGCTAATGACTGACCCTCAGAATGCTAAGGACCATATGACTGAAAACACTCTTTGATGTTCTCTTAACTTGGTTGTTTTCTTGCGATGTTTCATTACTCAAACTAGTTAACATCATCATAGTAAGTAAAAAAAAACTTCCAGTTTTGGAGCATTCACAACTTCTGGAGGCAAGTTGTTCCACTGATTAATGGTTCTAACTGTCAGGAAATTTCTCCTTAGTTCTAAGTTGCTTCTCTCCTTGATTAGTTTCCACCCATTGCTTCTTGTCCTGCCCTCAGGGGCTTTGAAGAATAATTTGACTCCCCCTTCTTTGTGGCAACCCCTGAGATATTGGAACACTGCTATCATGCCTCCCCTAGTCCTTCTCTTCATTAAACTAGACATACCCAGTTCCTGCAACTGTTCTTCATATGTTTTAGCCTCCAGTAGTAGCGACTAGCACTGATGATGTTATGTATAGTGTTTCCCCAAAAATATGACCTATTCAGAAAAATATGACCTACTCTTGAACCTCCTCTTTTGCCCTAAATTTCCCATTGTTTGCAGTTTTGCACATACCTTTTTTGGTGAGGAAAAAGAAAAATCAAGTTCTAGCTTGATTTTTACATGTGCGCCAATATAAGCCCTACCCCCAAAATAAGTCCTAATTAAGACCCTGCCCACTCCAGGGTGCACAGGTAAAAATTAACTTTAGGGTGGGGATGGGGAGAAGGGGGTTGGAGCTGCCCTAACTACTTACCTTCGGATAGTTGCAGCCAGGCCTAGCGCACCTCAGGCCATTTATTTTTCTGCAGCCAGCAAGGCTTTCCTGAAGGCCTCTGTAGCCGATAACAGAGCTCCAGATTGATCCGGAGCTCTGTTATCGGCTGCAGAGGCCTTCAGGAAAGCCTTGCTGGCCTTGCTGACTGAAGACATTACTGAAGGCCTCTGACAGAGAAAAAGAGACCAGGGGCGATGTGTGCAAGTGAGGTGAGTCAGTGGATGACATCTCCCTCCGAAAATAAGACCTGGTACCTTTTTTTGTGGCAAAATATATATATAAGACTGGATCTTATTTTCAGGGAAACACAGGTAGTTTGGGTAATGAAATGTGTGCAGGAAAACATCCAAGCTCAGAGAGTACCAAGGATCCCTCATTTCAACCCTGAGCTACAAATGTTCTCCTATATTGCGACCAGATGACTGCAAAGAATATAAATCCTCCCATTCCCCACCAATCAGTTAGTACCGAAGAAGTTTCTTGGATGAGAAGTAAAATGCTTTCAAAACAATAATAACAACAACAAAAGAAAGTCCAGTTGCCTTTTGGAAAAAGTACCTGTTGTGGCCCACCAGTGGCCTGTGCGGATCGTGGCTGATCCCAACGACAAGGAGGCTGGTGTGGGGTTGCGCCAGCAGCCTGCGCAGCCGGCGCTCGCATCGGACAGCGAGGAGGCTGAAGAGGATGTGGTGCCAGAGGCAGAGACTCAGCCAGGGCCTTCAGAACCTCCAGAGGCTCCTTCAAGTGGAGAGAGCGAAGTGGAGGAGCCTCTCCTCAATGCTCGAGCACGCAGGGCTGCCAAAAGGCAGGGGTGGCTACTCAGGAGGAGGAGGTGTCCTCGAGAGTAAGGCTTGAGGATAATTGGCCACTCCCTTAGCCTATTTAAGTCGCATGCAGTTAGTAATTTCTTGCTAGAAACAACTTGTAATTATCATCAGAGCATTTTTGGAAAAGTCTTATCATATCTTGTTTTCTGGGCCGGTTGCCAACCTTTGCCGGACTTTGGTTTATTCTTGCTACTTAATAAATTTGATAAGGACTGTTGGTGTGTGTCAATATCCTCGGGAATCCGGAGCTGGGGCAGAACAGTACCTTTGGACAACCCTGACACGAATGATTAAGAGCCTGGTTTAGCTCTGCAGACTAAAGCACCGTAATTAACATCCAGCTGTCTGCAGTTACACCAGTTCGAATCTCGCCAGGCTCAAGGTTGACTCAGCCTTCCATCCTCTCTAAGGTAGGTCAAATGAGGACCCAGTTTGTGGGGGCAATAAGCTGACTGTATAAATATACAAAAGTATGAAGGCTATTGCTTAACGCATTGTAAGCCGCCCTGAGTCTCCGGAGAAGGGCGGCATATAAATCAAATTTAAAAAAAAAAAAAGAATCTTCATAACAAGCAAGTTTTGCAAATATTTCTTATATATTGGGAATCGGTTGGATTGCTGAACTTGGCTTGGTTTGCTTTCTTTCATGGTCTCTGTCTTGTTTTGCTAACCTCATGCATTACATTATTGTCTCTCTCTAAGCAGCCCTCTCTAAGCAGTTTACAGAGTCAACACATTGCCCCCCAACAATCCGGGTTCTTACCAATCTTGGAAAGATAGGAGGCTGAGTCAATCTTGAGCCAGTGAGAATCGAACTGCTGACAGGAGGCAGAATTAGCCTGCAATACTGAATTCTAATCACTGCGCCACCCACGGCTCATTTAAGGAACACCTTGAAACTGTTTCTGAGGAAGAGGGAGAAGAGAGCTTCCTACGATGGTTGTGTAGTGGCACTTTATTTCAGACCCAGATAAAGACCTAACCGCAAAGAATTGTTTCACCCTTTTTTTTTTGTAGCTCCTGTATTTATATGGTTTGATCCTTCTGTCCTAATGATTCACAAGCTGGGTATGTCAATGTTTGTAACAGGTGTAGTTTGTTAGCTTATTTTCTCAAAATCCAATCTAAAGCCAGATTTGGGGACTCTTAAGGTTAATTATTGAAAGCTCACAGAGATCGCCGCTAACCAACGTACGCTCTGTTGGCAATCCCAGTTGTGGATTGTTGGTGCTCTTTATTATGGGAACAAACATCCTGCCTAGTTTGTGCACCGTTTTGTGTAAAGATGGTCCAATTCCTCATGTTTATTGGAAACAAGGACATTGCTAAGGGCAGTTGCATCTTTCACAGAAAGTCTGGTTTTCTCTGC
This sequence comes from Pituophis catenifer annectens, assembly GCF_029215685.1. Taxonomy (NCBI): domain Eukaryota; kingdom Metazoa; phylum Chordata; class Lepidosauria; order Squamata; family Colubridae; genus Pituophis; species Pituophis catenifer. Next base: position 13,323,143 of record NW_027256882.1, on the reverse strand, counting down.
AGTTGCCTATAATCAACTCAGGAATTTGCTACCTGGAGTTTTTCATGTCTTTTTTCAAGAGGAACTGGACTTCCTTGTTTTTTCTTTGAAAACTTCTTTGAAGTCCAGTTGCCTCTTGAAAAAGCACCTTTTGGGACAACCATGACTTGGATGACTGAGGATCTCCATAGACATAGAGTTTTTCATCCTAATTTTAATCTGTCTTAATATTTAATATATATTAATGATGGGAATTATGGGAGGTTCCTAGGTCATTAATTCATTTGAAATAAGTAATTTGGATGGCTTAAAGTACTCAATTAAAGAACTTTTGATTTCACAATGGGCTGCAATAAAAATAGAGTATTCCAACCCATTGTGAAATCAAAAGTCCTTTTAACAAAGCAATGGCTAAGAGTTCAAAAGAATATTAAGATCTTTCTATGTCCTTATTATAAAATAATATGAGGAGCCTGAGTGGTGCAGCAGACTAATGCTACTGTTAAAGGTAGTATTTAGCTTCCAGCTACCTGCAATTACTGCTGGTTTGAATCTCTCCAAGGCTCAAGGTTGACTCAGCCTTCCATCCTTTCTAAGGTAGGTAAAATGAGGATCCGGTTTGTGGGGGCAATAAGCTGACTTTGTATAAATATACAAAAGTATGAAGGCTATTGCTTAACGCCTTGTAAGCCGCCCTGAGTCTCCGGAGAAGGGCGGCATATAAATCAATTTTTTTAAAAAAAAATGCCACAGAAAAATGTGAAGGCCCCCTTTTAATTCATTAATTGACTAATTATCCTAACTTTCTAACATTGCATGTTTGAGCCATACAACCTGGGGTTTGTCCTTAGTGACAGAATAAACTAATAAAGAAGAAGAAGTTAGGGATGTCCAGTTTTCCTTAGAAACATGAAGAAGGAGAAGAGGTTTGTCTCAGAGAGGAAAGTAAGTGGGAGCTCGGCCTGTAGGTCTCCAGCAGAATACTTGGTGGTAGGTGCACCATCAAGCTAAACTGGTGTGATAATATCATCGAAGCCCTACGTTCTTTGTGCACTGACACCAACACTTTGTGCACTGATATCATCACAAATTAAACTACTCCAATTGCAACCCCATGCCATACCAATAAGCCTCCCATAAATTGGAAGTAGGGTTGGGCCCAACCAGAAGGGAGTTGTCCCAAAAATGGTTCAGTCTGGTATAGAAGCTGATTAGAGGCAGACACAAGTGATGGACTTTCACAAAATGTTTATTGAAGTGCTGCAGCAAAAGGGTCCCAGCCGTTAAAGGAGCTGAGACCCTGAACAACAGCAAAACACGATCTTTTATACATTTCCTCCATTTCAAACGCACACATTATACAGTTACATTTCTCTAAGTTATCACTCCCTCTCAAAATGGGGATATATTATTTCATAGTAGGTGATCCATCAGAGTTGGCAAACAAAACAAAACAAAACAAAACAAAACACAACACAACAAAACACAACACCACACAACACAACACAACACAACACAACACAAAACCTTGATAATCCTACTTTGTCCTGTGGCTGCTACATATACTGTATGAAGGTGGATATGTACAAGGAATTATCTTAAGACTCTAGTAATAAAAAAGAGAATATCCTTGACCAGAACTGTTTTATATGAGAACAAAATGGACACACTTTCTATGACAAGAGTTTTTAAAACAAAGAATGGGTATGTTGAATGGGTATGTTTTTCGCATTTGCGAAAAAATGTCTATGAATCAGTTGTTGGCTTATGTTTTAACAATTAGCTGGGCCTTTGTATTCATGTCTGATCTTAATATGATAATATAGCATTTGGGGATGAAGATGCAGGCCAGCAGGCCAGCACTGGAGGCCAAGATGGAGAAGATCTGCACAGCCACCATGTATTTCCCTTTGGTGCTCAGGTAGGCTGGCACAAAGGAGACCCAGACGCTGCAGAAGACCAGCATGCTGAAGGTGATCAGCTTGGCTTCGTTGAAGGCCCCAGGCAGATTCCTGGCCAGGAATGCTACCGTGAAGCAAATGGCAGCCAGAAAACCCATGTAGCCAAGAGCCACATAAAACATGGCAAGAAATCCTTCATTACATTGAAGTACAATCTCTCCTGGTTGGGAGTGCATGTCAGAATCAGGAAATGGTGGGGAGACCACCAGCCAGATGCTACAGATGACCACTTGGACAGTGGAAGAGCAAAGAATGATATAGTTGGCCAACTGCTTCCCCAGCCATCTCCTCACCCTGTTTCCTGGCTTTGTGGCCAGGAAGGCTAGGACAACCGTGATAGTTTTGGCCAAGACAGAAGAGATGGCAACTGAGAAGATGATACTAAAGGCTGTTTGTTGGAGAAGACAGGTAGCTTTCCTTGGCCGGCCAATGAAGAGGAAGGAAGTCAAATAGGAAAGCAGAAGGGATAACAAGATGATGTAGGAAAGGTCCCGATTGTTAGCTTTGACAATGGCAGTTTCTCTGTATTTAATAAAGATTGCTAAAACAAGAACAGTAATTAAGGCCAAGAAGAGTGCAAGACAAGCCAAGATGGTCCCCAGATCATCATTATAGGCCAGGTAGGTTGTTCTTTTCGGGAGACATTCATCTCGCACTTTATTTGGATGTTGATCTTCTGGGCATTTGGTGCAAAAATCTGCATCTGCAGAAAAGAAAAATAGTACCTATCATCTTCAGCCACTATGTATTATTTTCCATGGCAATAGTTAAGATACTTTCTGTGTAAGAGATTGAAAAATGAAAGTACGGTAAAATTTTATGGACTCTGGAGTGGCATCTTTCTGCTTTTAAACAGCAGTCGGTGAAGCTTATGATTATGCTCAGTTCAGCCAGTTCATCATCTCTGATCTTTCTTCCTAAAGCATTCTTTTTTAAGATGCATGATTTATTTTTGATGTATGATTCACTTCGCAAACAGACTAAGAAACTGTTAGTCTTTTGGATGACAGCCTGCTTTGCTCTGTACTCACCCACCTTCCTGAGAGGAGATGGTTCCTTCTGCACGGGGAACACAATCATAGCAGCAAACGGGCTTCCCTTCCTGACCCACTTTGAAAAATCCAGGCGCACAACTTTCCACACACCTGGAGGGAGGCAGACTCTATGCAGAAAAATGAGGAACATAAAGGACTGTATCATCATCATCATCATCATCATCATCATCATCATCATCATCATTTTAGCCATTGTGTATCCACTGCAGGATGGCCACTGTAGGGGGAAAGGAGTATATTGTCAGGGTTCCTCTCAGCCCTGGAGGCCATCTTTCTCTTTGGGTCTAATATATATTAGAAGGAAAGAAGGAAGGAAGGAAGGAAGGAAAAGGAAGGAAGGAGGGAAGGAAAGAAGGAAGGAAAGAAAGAAAGAAAGAAGGAAAGAAAGGAAGGAAGAAAGAAAGAAGGAAGGAAGGAAAGAAAGAAAGAGGAAAAAAAGAAAGAAAGAAGAAAGAAAGAAGGAAGGAAGGAAGGAAGGAAAGATAAATAAACAAACAAATAAACAAATAAATAAATAAATAAATAAATAAATAAATAAATAAATAAATAAATAAATAGTAAGGCAGAGTTGTCAAGGTTCTTAATGAGCAGTTTAGATCCAGGCCAAACCTTATTTAATTTAACCCAGGTCATTTAACCAAAGGAGGCGGATATCCTGAGAATATGCTTTTGGTGAGATCAAAGGGATGGAGTCTAGGAGATTTTCTCCTTTTTTCACTTGCAGATTTTGGAATAGTTTTCAATGGAAGATTATCTTTGACTTGACTCCTGTGGCCTTTGAGAGAAATGGTAAAATGGAGCTTTTCCTGGCAGCATAACATTTCAGGAATTGTGCATGCTTTATTTTTTGAAAAGCACAATATATGCGATTATGGTGCTCCAAAATGAAATATACAAACAGAGCAACAACAAAAACATTAAATAAGCCATGTCTTCCCGTGAATCTTCTACCTCAATTTTTGCGATTTTTTTCTATTGCTCATTTCTATTTTTTTGCAGGAATTAAGACTGGTAGCTTCCCTGTCCATTTCTGTGAAACATGACAACAATGGAATATGCTATACAAATAAAAAGAAAGGGCATTGCTTGAACTGGAAATCCAAACGGGAACGTGGAAGTTTGCAGTTTATAAGACATTCTCTGTGACTGCTATGAATCCTTGCAGAGCTTCACAATATTTGGAGACGTTGACTGGGAATGTGTTAAAAGTATGATGATATTGAAGGGGAGAAACGGGATTGCAGTTAATGATTGCCCCTACATTCTTAAACCACTGGGACCTCATAACTGTATCCTGGTCAATGAGAAACTTGGCATCCTGGGATTTGTGTCTTGCAAAGCTCCCAAATTTCACTCTGGCCACAGACTTGTTGGGGAACCGAAACCACTTCACAAGGTCAAAGTCAGCCGCCAGCTCTCCGTTTTTGCCCAAATACACCCCATCCATGGAACGGTTGTAGAACTGGGGATCTTGTAGAAAAGGGTGAAACTGAAATGTTAAGGACATCCATATGAACAAGGAAACTCTACAAGACAAAGAGCAATATTTTAATCCTAGGCAATCCTGTCATTTTGATGGAGAGGATGGGGGAGATGAGATAAGGGGGGAACGGGTCACTGCAGACAGAAGAAATGCCCAATAAGAAACTAGCTTATGTATATATTCAATTTATAGGGCTGCCTCATTGGGAATGACTGGTTAGGAGGGTGGAAAACTCCCAAAAGAGCCGTTCAGATTAATCCTGTGGAGAAAACCCTCTCATGTGGACGAAAGGATGGTACCTTCTGACAGAGGAGAAGCAGGAAATATATCATTCTCCAGAGTCCCACCCAAAATAGCAACTGTTCCTTCTGTTTCTCCATATGCTAATTTTTCCCTTAAAATCATTTATAAATCATTTTAACAGGAAGTGACTTCAGCAGATGGAAAAGGAAATACCTGCCAAGGTTGTAGCTCTTCTACTTCCAAGGCCTTTCCCCCTTCCTCCAGCTTCCTCCTCTTCCCTCTGGAGATAAAGGCCAAACTTAGGGCTCGTGTCATAGCCCAAATGGTGTTGTATATGTGATGGCTGTCAAGGGACAGGGTGCCTCTAAGCTCCTCCTGTGGTAGATCTTCCATGTTTTCATTCTCTTTGCATCTCGGCCAGCTTTTAATGGAGACGGCAAGCTTTTGAAACGTACAGTGAAAAACTTTCTTATTAAACTCGAAGATTGAAGAAAATAAGAGATGAAGGCTGTCCTGTTTTATCTGTTTCTTTGCCTGGATGGAGACAGCGAAAATACTGTGAACACGTCGGAAATTTGGAAACCGGAGATGATATGTGAGATCCCCCATGGCTGTTACAATCCAGATTTTCCCTCTGGTAGGTATTATTAACAACTGCAAAATTTGGTCAATGAATGCCATTCCATAGAAATAGTGACTTTGCAATGTAGCCTCTGAATAGTAAATAAATACATTGACTTGTTTCCATTTGTGATAGAAATCGCTTGAAATTCTGTATTGATTGGTATTGATTCCCGATAGGCTTTGTGAGAAAAGAGCACAAATGCCACTTTGGGTGAGTAAAGGTCTTAACGTTTTCAAGAAAGTTTCTCCATTGTCGGATTCTGGAGCAACGAGAGCCACTGAGCTCCACCTGAAGTACTGGATCACTTTAACAATCCCTGCGTATTGGATCCCTTCCTTTGGGAGCATCCGATAGAAAAAAGGAAAGTGGCTTTTATCATCCAGATCATCCGAAACAAAAGCGTAAGAGACCTGGAGAAAATGGAAGGAATTGGTAAAGTGAAAGGAAAATAAATGGTGACTGAACCATGTAACTGGAAATAATGGCAATATGGTACCATATAGAAGAATATAATTTCTACTTCCTATATTAAGGAACACTTTTTGTTGAGTATATGGCTTCCTTAATTCCCCCCCAATTCTCTTTTCCAGTCGATATTTCTAATTTCGAATTACACCAAATGTTTTACCAAACCCAAACACCAACAGGAAATAAATTCGTGAGGTCAACGCAATGTCAGCGTTCCAGAAAACCCCCAACTCCCAGTAAAGACGTGGAAGCAGGCATTTTCCAAAGTTCTCTTTACAAGAAATAGGTAAACTGGCACATCTGGGAAATCCCGAATCTGAAAAGCCCGGGCTTTCCTTCAGTAATTCAAAGCTCCCAAACCACCCCCTTTCTCCTCAATCAATCACATGCTCCATTCAACGTCTGTTCCACCTCGACCCAGCCCCTGACCACTCCTCCTCCAGATGCTGGATCACCCTGACCTTGACCGATAGGAAGAATGCTATTATGTCTACTAATGTTGGTTCTCACCTTTAAAGTGCTCCATGGCTTGGGGCCAGGGTATTTACGAGACCGCCTTCTGCTACCGATAACCTCCCACCAGCCAATACGCTCTCACAGAGAGGGCCTCCTCAGGGTGCCGTCGGTCAAGCAATCTTGGCTGGCGGCCCCCAGGGGGAGAGCCTTCTCTGTGGGAGCACCCGCCCTCTGGAACGAGCTACCTCCCGGAATACGGCTGATTCCGGATCTCCGCACTTTCCGTAAGGCCCTGAAGACGTTTTTATTTCAGCAAGCCGGCCTGGCCTGAATAGGTTTTATGGGTTAGTTTTTAATTGTATAGCTAGGGGGTTTTAAATTGGGAGGCCGTTTAATTTAATTTATTTTTAATTATCTTAACTTTTATATTGTATGTTATTTTAATTCTCGGCTGTTCACCGCCCTGAGTCCCTTCGGGGAGAAGGGAGGGATATAAATTTAATAAATAATAATAATAATAATAATAATAATAATAATAATAATAATAATAATAATAATAATAATAATAATTCCCCTCTCCTAAATCCCGCCTCCTACTTTCCCACACATGAGAAGGTGGCAGCATTGAAGCTTCCGGCCTAATATGCCTTCCAAGACTGACACTCAACATAGTCTGTTGCAATTCCAACATCTGAGGAATGAACATCCACCTGTGCTCATGAATATGCCATAAGCTTCTGGTTGACGTTTCTATCAAGGAAAGGATCTCAAATATTTAGTCTAGTAGCCAGAAAGGTAGATTTTCTCTAATACAGGTGGGAAAGTGAACACTGAGATCAGCATGTGGTTCATGGACAGGCACACACAGTTCTCATCAACTGAATTGAACTGTAACCAAATCTTTATCAGGACCAAGATGGTTAAGAGGAAGGATAGTAAAACCTTCTTTACTTCCACTATTTCCCCCAAAAGTCGAGCCAGCATTAATCCAGCTATTTATCCTTTCTTGCATCTATTTCAAATTATCCTATAATTGAAATAAGTTGGTATACTTATAGAATGTTTGATTTGCAGACATTTCAGAGGGCTATATGTAAATAACTGCCTTTTCACACTGAACTGAAGGCAGTTTTTCTTTTTCCCCTAATAAAGTTTTAACAATGTTTTGATCTTTTGAATTTCATTTGAATAGAGCGTAAACCATACTGATTTTTGACTGAAACAAAGTTTGACTGACCGAAAATAGCGGGGAAACCTCTTGTAAGGTTATTGTTAGAGCTATTTATCAACCAATTTTATATCTCTACTCAGTACTAAAGATCTCTGGCTCTCTTTGGAACATTCTTGGATATTCCAGGACAGAATCTGACCACAACTCACAACTTTCCCTACTTACCTGTGGGATTTTGTAGATGCTGACCATGGCTGCGATATGATGGGAGAAGTCAGAATCGGTCCCTTCAAGGACTGCCAGCAGATTTTTCTGCCTTCCACATTTGTAATTTGGAACATTTGCCTCCCCACCAGAAAGGAGATCCAGCAAGCTTCCAGCATTGATCTCTGCATTGAACTTACTGTCATATACATTGTAGCCCAGAGTGATGTTGGGCAGGATCCGGAGATTCTGGTTGATCTCACGGATGGCAATCAAGAAGGACAAGAGGTACCTGAGATCAACCGTTTTAGATCTGAAAAACAGATGATAAACTATTACCCCAAATTTAATTGCAATATCTCATTCACTCCTTGCTTCCTTATTAATATTAATGGACAGAAACAGCAATCTTAATTCAGTAATTAATAAATTAATATGATGGCATCGCCATAAGTGGAACTGGGAAGGACAATACTCAGGATTGGTGGAGATTTGACCCAACATCTGAGAAAAGGAAGTGAGGAGAAGTTTAATTAAAGGATCAAAAGACTGATGCTAATCTCCTGTAGTGAATTTGGCTGTAACTGATACAAAAATTGTACAAGTCTAAACTAAGGAGTAAATGATATAGAAATGGGATATGTTACAAAATTGTATGAATAAATATATGCAGAATTTAGACGCAATGAGTTTTCAGGGGAAAAGAAATAGGTCCAGTGGGTGATATGAAGATATCAAGTGGAACACCTTCCCTCTTTTCAAAATTAGGAAATTTCTGAGGTTTGTGGAACTGGATGGTGGAACCTCTTTATGGAGCTACATGGAGAAAAGACCAAGGAAACATATCATTAGGGCTTTGGGTGTTGAAAAGCAACCATAGAACAACTTTTCAGGTAGTTTGAATACCACACATGGTTTTGGATTGAAAGTCAGCCAACCCTGGTTTCCTCTGAGTTCAAAAGGAATCCAATGAATGAAGGCAAATATATGTTTCCTAGGATAATACTGCAGGAGTCAAACTGGGTTGGTCACCAGGACCAGTGGTTTAGTCTTCTGAGCTTTTGGACTTGTGTTTGGCCCATTTCCCAGGCTTCAATCACTTCCCTGGCTGTTTTTGTGCCTGCTCGTCCAACAATCTTAGTAGCTGCAAAACTGAATGTCTGTTCTTGTTCACTGGGGATTCAAAAGGAATCTGTTCAGTGAGTCTTCTGAAAGAGCAGGTTATGATTTTGGTGCTGCATCTCCAAAATCTTCCTCACCTCCAACAACAAGGCTGAGGGACATATATCGGGAGAGGTTGAAAGAAATTAGGGAGAAAGAAAACTAGGGGAAAATGAACTGCATTCCTAAAATATCACTCACATTTGGAAGCCTTGCCCTGAGGGAATGTTGTTGAAAGTGTAGAGTGGATTTAGAGCTTTCCTTGCAGAGATGACTCCTCCAAAGACATAATCCCCTGGCTTGAAATTATTGCTCCACTTCGAATATCGTTCTGAAGTCAAGGGGCATTTTTCCTTCAGAATTGCCCAAGAAATCAGGGGAAGGAGAAGCAATATAAAGTGGAGAATCATTCTTTTCATAGCTGGCATAGCTAGTTGCTCACTTGTTCCTCAGAAGCAATTGGGAAAAAGATTAGAAGCAAACTATGTCTCCAGTCGCTTTCCTGATGCAAGGGGAAGCAATAGATCTTTATTTATGAATGGGATCTTCAGGAAGGAATCCTCCTCACGTCTCCTATTCTCCATCCAATTCTAAGTGGTCCAAGAGGCATTTATGTCGTTGTCCTTTCAGACTTGAGGGCAAGTTGTCTTGTGTTCTTCTGTGTTCTGATATATATCTCAAAGTCAGCCTTGGAGAAACTTCCCTGGGGACTTGTTCAGAAGATAAACAAGAGTCTCATCATTAGAAAATTGTAAGGAGAAAAAAATCAACTGCTACAATCTTCTGAACTGACTCTGTGGAGGCACATGGAGGCAGACATGAGATGTTCAAACTAACCAGAAGGCCCAGTGAAGGAAGATCACAGTTTAGGATACCATGCCAGATATGGTGTGAATTCTGCTTTTGAAGCATAATAAAATTATGAGTATCAAATAAAAGTAATAGGGGCAGCACATGGTGGTAAAAGATATTAGCCTAAGGGGGTCAGATCTTCACCTTCTACTCTTTACTGGCATTCTGTCATAAATTGCGAGGGTCGGAAGGAGGGAGGAAATGGGAGATAGAGAATGAAGATGAGAGGGAAGGAGGGTGACAGCTTTGACGGAAACCAGAGATGTGAGAACCAACATATACCAGTCTTCAAGGGCATCTGGCTTGGGAACAGGAGGTAAAAACTGCTTTGTGGCACCAACCATCCAAGCCATGCCCTAATTATACTGAAAGTGTGGGAAATAGTTACAGCTGGTTTTAAGTGAGGTACTCAATAAAACCATTCTTTGAGAAAGTTGCAAGTCTCCGAGGGCTGAATCAGGGGTGAAATCCATCAGGTTCTAACAGGTTCTGGAAAACTGGTAGTGGAAATTTTGAGTAGTTCGGGGAACTGTAAAATACCACCTCTGGCTCTCCCCAGAGTATGATGGACTGCAGGGCTGGTGCAACGTGTAACATGTTCACACTGGTGCAATAGGACTGGGTGTTTGTTAATATGATTTATTAGATTAGGGATTTTTTTTGTCTTCACTGTGAGTTGTATTGTGTTGAGGGGGTGCACTGAGGGAGCTCAACCAATCTCATTGTATATGTTGTACACTACACACACACACACACACACACGTATATGTATATGTATATGTATATGTATATGTATATGTATATGTATATGTATATGTATATGTATATGTATATGTATATGTATATGTATATGTATATATAAAGTGTTTTTCTATCGAGACACCTGGTCTGCCCCAGCTTGTGGGAGGGGGCATACTGCATCCCTTTTGCCTTTCAGCTCCAATCCAGGAGCCCTCAGGCAGTTGCATTCACGACAAACCATTTTATACCAAATTTATATTTCGCTGATAAAGAAATAAAGGGAGACTAATATAGATCTATTTCAAGCTAATTAGCTCTCATCAGCTAGCCATACCTTTACTTGGATTTGAACTTGGGCTGCCTGCATGTTAGGCACTTGTATTTATCTCTGAGCCACAAGTTCTCCTCCCTTCATCAGCTTGAGCCAGGGGAGAGATTAAGTGTTTTTCTATGGAGACACCTGATCTGCCCCAGCATGTGGGAGGGAGCGTATATATATATATATATATATATATATATATATATATATATATATATATATATATATATATATACTTTTTTGAAAAAACAAAAGTCCAGTTGCCTTTTGAAAAAAAAGCAACTTTGGGACCTGCAATGCCGAATCAAGGAAATGTAACACCAAACCCTGATCCACTGGCTGCTACTGAAAGACCGGTTAATATATAGAAAGGACCGAATAATAATTTTAGATTCTAATTCTGAAAAATTAGTCGGACTATGTGGATATAAAGAATGAAAGGAAATACCTACAGTAGGTAACCATACATAAAAAATAAGTGTGAGAGCTGAAATACGACTCGTAGATTTGAATACAGATTTGAATGCCCAGAATAAAAATACATATTTTTTATTACAAGATTTTTTAGAACACAGACTTTGTGTGAAATGGTAACATTGTGGGAAAAAAATGTATAAGAACCAGTTGCTGACTTAAGTTTTCACAATTAGCTGCTCCTTTGCATTCAGATCTGGTCTTATCAAAATAATGTAGCACTTGGGCATGAAGATGCAGGCCAGCAGGCCAGCACTGGAGGCCAAGATGGAGAAGATCTGCACAGCCACCATGTACTTCCCTTTGGTGCTCAGGTAGGTGGGTACAAAAGACACCCAGACGCTGCAGAAGACCAGCATGCTGAAGGTGATCAGCTTGGCTTCATTGAAGGCCCCAGGCAGGTTTCTGGCCAGAAATGCTACCGTGAAGCAAATGGCAGCCAGAAAACCCATGTAGCCAAGAGCCACATAAAACATGGCAAGAAATCCTTCATTACATTGAAGTACAATCTCTCCTGGTTGGGAGTGCATGTCAGAATCAGGAAATGGTGGGGAGACCACCAGCCAGATGCTACAGATGACCACTTGGACAGTGGAAGAGCAAAGAATGATATAGTTGGCCAACCGCTTCCCCAGCCATCTCCTCACCCTGTTTCCTGGCTTTGTGGCCAGGAAGGCTAGGACAACCGTGATAGTTTTGGCCAAGACAGAGGAGATGGCAACAGAGAAGATGATACTAAAGGCTGTTTGTCGGAGAAGGCAGGTAGATCTCCTTGGCCGGCCAATGAAGAGGAAGGAAGTCAAATAGGAAAGCAGAAGGGAGAACAAGATGAGGTAGGAAAGGTCCCGGTTGTTAGCTTTGACAATGGCAGTTTCTCTGTATTTAATAAAGATTGCTAAAACAAGAACAGTAATTAAGGCCAAGAAGAGTGCAAGACAAGCCAAGATGGTCCCCAGATCATCATTATAGGCCAGGTAGGTTGTTCTTTTCGGGAGACATTCATCTCGCAGTTTATTTGGATGTTGATCTTCTGGGCATTTGGTGCAAAAATCTGCATCTGCAGAAAAGAAAAATAGCACCTATCATCTTCAGCCATTATGCATTATTTCCCATGGCAATAGTTAAGATACTTTCTGTGTAAGAGATTGAAAAATGAAAGTAAGGTAAAATTTTATGGACTCTGAAGTGGCATCTTTCTGCTTTTAAACAGCAGTCGGTGAGGCTTATGATTATGCTCAGTTCAGCCAGTTCATCATCTCTGATCTTTCTTCCTAAAGCATTCTTTTTTAAGATGCATGATTTATTTTAGATGGATGATTCACTTCGCAAACAGACCAAGAAACGGTTAGTCTTTTGGATGAGAGCCTGCTTTGCTCTGTACTCACCCACCTTCCTGAGAGGAGATGGTTCCTTCTGCACAGGGAACACAATCATAGCAGCAAACGGGCTTCCCTTCCTGACCCACTTTGAAAAATCCAGGCGCACAACTTTCCACACACCTGGAGGGAGGCAGACTCTATGCAGAAAAATGAGGAACATAAAGGACTGTATCATCATCATCATCATCATCATCATCATCATCATCATCATCACCATCATTTTAGCCATTGTCTATCCACTGCAGGATGGCCACTATAGGGGGAAAGGAGTATATTGTCAGGGTTCCTCTCAGCCCTGGAGGCCAACTTTCTCTTTGGGTCTAATATATATTGGAAGGAAAGAAAGAAAGAAGGAAGGAAGGAAGGAAGGAAGGAAGGAAGGAAGGAAGGAAGGAAGAAAGGAAAAGGAAGGAAAGAAGGAGGAAAGGAGGAAAGAAGGAAAGAAAGAAAGGAAAGAAGGAAAGAAGGAAAGAAAGGAAAGAAAGAAAGAAAGAAAGAAAGAAAGAAGGAAGGAAGGAAAGAGGGAAGGAAGGAAAGAAAGAAAGAAGGAAAGAAAGAGGAAAGAAAGAAAGAGGAAAGAAAGAAAGAAGGAAGGAAGGAAGGAAGGAAGGAAAGAAGGAAGGAAAGAAAGAAAGAAAGAAGGAAGGAAGGAAAGAAAGAAAAAGAAAGAAAGAAAGAAAGAAAGAAAGAAAGAAAGAAAGAAAGAAAGAAAGAAAGAAAGAAAAAAAAAGAAATTGTAAGGAAGAGTTGTCAAGGTTCTTAATGAGCAGTTTAGATCCAGGCCAAACCTTATTTAATTTAACCCAGGTCATTTAACCAAAGGAGGCGGATATCCTGAGAATATGCTTTTGGTGAGATCAAAGGGATGGAGTCTAGGAGATTTTCTCCTTTTTTCACTTGTAGATTTTGGAATAGTTTTCAATGGGAGATTATCTTTGACTTGACTCCTGTGGCCTTTGAGAGAAATGGTAAAATGGAGCTTTTCCTGGCAGCATAACATTTCAGGAATTGTGCATGCTTTATTTTTTGAAAAGCAAAATATATGCGATTATGGTGCTCCAAAATGAAATATACAAACAGAGCAACAACAACATTAAATAAGCCATGTCTTCCCGTGAATCTTCTACCTCAATTTTTGCGATTTTTTTCTATTGCTCATTTCTATTTTTTTGCAGGAATTAAGACTGGTAGCTTCCCTGTCCATTTCTGTGAAACATGACAACAATGGAATATATTATACAAATAAAAAGAAAGGGCATTGCTTGAACTGGAAATCCAAACGGGAACATGGAAGGTTGCAGTTTATAAGACATTCTCTATGACTGCTATGAATCCTTGCAGAGCTTCACAAAATTTGGAGATGTTGACTGGGAATGTGTTAAAAGTATGATGATATTGAAGGGGAGAAACGGGATTGCAGTGAATGATTGCCCCTACATTCTTAAACCACTGGGACCTCAAAACTGTATCCTGGTCAATGAGAAACTTGGCATCCTGGGATTTGTGTCTTGCAAAGCTCCCAAATTTCACTCTGACCGCAGACTTGTTGGGGAACCGAAACCACTTCACAAGGTCAAAGTCAGCCGCCAGCTCTCCGTTTTTGCCCAAATACACCCCATCCATGGAACGGTTGTAGAACTGGGGATCTTGTAGAAAAGGGTGAAACTGAAATGTTAAGGACATCCATATGAACAAAGAAACTCTACAAGACAAAGAGCAATATTTTAATCCTAGGCAATCCTGTCATTTTGGTGGAGAGGATGGGGGAGATGAGATAAGGGGGGGACGGGTCACTGCAGACAGAAGAAATGCCCAATAAGAAACTAGCGGATGTATATATTCAATTTATAGGGCTGCCTCATTGGGAATGACTGGTTAGGAGGGTGGAAAACTCCCAAGGGAGCCGTTCAGATTAATCCTGTGGAGAAAACCCTCTCGTGTGGATGAAAGGAATGGTACCTTCTGACAGAGGAGAAGCAGGAAATATATCATTCTCCAGAGTCCCACCCAAAATAGGAACTGTTCCTTCTGTTTCTCCATATGCTATTTTTTCCCTTAAAATCATTTATAAATCATTTTAACAGGAAGGGACTTCAGCAGACAGAAAAGGAAATACCTGCCAAGGTTGTAGCTCTTCTACTTCCAAGGCCTTTCTCCCTTCCTCCAGCTTCCTCCTCTTCCCTCTGGAGATAAAGGCCAAACTTAGGGCTCGTGTCATAGCCCAAATGGTGTTGTATATGTGATGGCTGTCAAGGGACAGGGTGCCCCTAAGCTCCTCCTGTGGTAGATCTTCCATGTTTTCATTCTCTTTGCATCTCGGCCAGCTTTTAATGGAGACGGCAAGCTTTTGAAACTTACAGTGAAAAACTTTCTTATTAAACTCGAAGATTGAAGAAAATAAGAGATGAAGGCTGTCCTGTTTTATCTGTTTCTTTGCCTGGATGGAGACAGCGAAAATACTGTGAACACGTCGGAAATTTGGAAACCGGAGAGGATATGTGAGATCCCCCATGGCTGTTACAATCCAGATTTTCCCTCTGGTAGGTATTATTAACAATTGCAAAATTTGGTCAATGAATGCCATTCCATAGAAATAGTGACTTTGCAATATAGCCTCTGAATAGTAAATAAATACATTGACTTGTTTCCATTTGTGATAGAAATCGCTTGAAATTCTGTATTGATTGGTATTGATTCCCGATAGGGTTTGTGAGAAAAGAGCACAAATGCCACTTTGGGTGAGTAAAGGTTTTAACGTTTTTAAGAAAGTTTCTCCATTGTCGGATTCTGGAGCAACGAGAGCCACTGAGCTCCACCTGAAGTACTGGATCACTTTAACAATCCCTGCGTATTGGATTCCTTCCTTTGGGAGCATCCGGTAGAAAAAAGGAAAGTGGCTTTTATCATCCAGATCATCCGAAACAAAAGCGTAAGAGACCTGGAGAGAATGGAAGGAATTGGTAAAGTGAAAGGAAAATAAATGGTGACTGAACCATGTAACTGGAAATAATGGCAATATGGTACCATATAGAAGAATATAATTTCTACTTCCTATATTAAGGAACACTCTTTGTTGAGTAAATGGCTTCCTTAATTCCCCCCCAATTCTCTTTTCCACTTGATATTTCTAATTTCGAATTACATCAAATGTTTTACCAAACCCAAACACCAACAGGAAATAAATTCGTGAGGTCAACGCAATGTCAGCGTTCCAGAAAACCTCCGACTCCCAGTAAAGACGTGGAAGCAGGCATTTTCTAAAGTTCTCTTTACAAGAAATAGGTAAACTGGCACATCTGGGAAATCCCGAATCTGAAAAGCCCGGGCTTTCCTTCAGTAATTCAAAGCTCCCAAACCACCCCCTTTCTCCTCAATCAATCACATGCTCCAATCAATGTCCGTTCCACCTCGACCCAGCCCCTGACCACTCCTCCTCCAGATGCTGGATCACCCTGACCTTGACCAATAGGAAGAACGCTATTATGTCTACAAATTCCCCTCTCCTAAATCCCGCCTCCTACTTTCCCACACATGAGGAGGTGGCAGCATTGGAGCTTCCGGCCTAATATGGCTTCCAAGACTGACAAGCAACATAGTCTGTTGCAATTCCAACATCTGAGGAATGAACATCCACCTGTGCTCATGAATATGCCATAAGCTTCTGGTTGACATTTCTATCAAGGAAAGGATCTCAAATATTTAGTCTAGTAGCCAGAAATGTAGATTTTCTCTAATACAGGTGGGAAAGTCAACACTGAGATTAGCATCTGGTTCATGGACACGCACACACAGTTCTCATCAACTGAATTGAACTGTAACCAAATCTTTATCAGGACCAAGATGGTTAAGAGGAAGGATAGTAAAACCTTCTTTACTTCCACTATTTTTCTGAAAAGTCGAGCCAGCATTAATCCAGCTATTTCTCCTTTCTTGCATCTGTTTCAAATTATCCTATAGTTGAAATAAATTGGTATACTTATATAATGTTTGATTTGCAGAAATTTCCAATCAACATCCGTTCCACCTCGACCCAACCCCTGACCACTCCTCCTCCAGATGCTGGATCACCCTGACCTTGACCGATAGGAAGAATGCTATTATGTCTATGGACAACCCCTCTCCTAAATCCCGCCTCCTAATTTCCCACACATGAGGAGGTGGCAGCATTGAAGCTTCCGGCCTAATATGGCTTCCAAGACTGACACTCAACATAGTCTGTTGCAATTCCAACATCTGAGGAATGAACATCCACTTGTGCTCATGAATATGCCATAAGCTTCTGGTTGACATTTCTATCAAGGAAAGTGTTATGTAAATTGGTTTGTTTGGCGGGAAGTTTGAATTAACTGACCCTCAGCTGATTGGCTGACCACCACAGCTGCAAGGTATATAAAGGGAGCTGTTTCCCTAGGTCAGTTGCTGGGTTCTCACCCTAATAAACAGAGCTGTTGTCAGTCACTGCTTGGCGTGCTGCGTCCTTATTCACCCAACTTACCATTGGCGATGAAGGTTGGATTTTGAGGCCAGAAGCCAAGGAAAGAGCTGAAGCCACAACCGAAAAGAGCTGCAGTCACGTTCTGAGAGAGAAGTGGAACACCCGACCGCAGAATCCAGCCAAGTGAGCGAGCGGAGCACAGGAGAATCATGAACGATGTCTGCCTACACCTCGCCAGCGCCTTTCAATCCCAAGGAGGAGAAGTGGGGGTCCTACATGTCCCAGTTCGAGTGCTTCATGGTGGCCAACGACCTGCAAGGACTACCGGACGTGAGGACAAAGGCTCTGTTCCTGAGCCACTGCGGACCGCGAGTGTTTGACACAGCCGAAGCCCTGGCAGAGCTGAACTCGGTCCACACCATATCATGGTGGATGCTGCAGACCCTGCTGAAAGACCACTATGCCCCAACGCCTTCCAAGTACATCCAGCGCTACGAGTTCCGGCAAAGGCTACAGCAGGACAGCGAGTCGATCAGCGAGCACGTCGGTGCCCTGCGTAAGGCCACAAACCAGTGCGAGTACCAAGACCTAGATGAGATGCTCCTAGAGCAAATAATCTGCAGAGTAAGAGACGGCCGGCTACAACGGAGGCTACTTGCGAGATCGAACGTGACTCTGCACATCGCCCTAGATGAAGCAAGAGCACAAGAGTCATCTGTAAAGGCCACCGAGAGACTGCAAGGGACCATCCATGGCTGGACAGCGCAGAGGTCGGCGACCGTGCACCGTGAGACCGTGAGCACCAAAAGCGAAGGGGAGTCCGAGGAGGAAGTCTACCGCACCGAGCAGTCCAGGCTGGATTGACGAGGACCCAGAGATGACTGCACCAGCTGTGGAGGCACCCACCCCCGACACAACTGCAAGTTCCGGGATGTGATCTGCCGGTTCTGCGAGAAAAAGGGGCACATCGCTCGAGTCTGCAGAGCCAAGCAAGCAAAGGGCCACAAACCACGTGGCCAAACCAGCCAATCCGAGATGGCGCTGTACCAGAGATCCAATGAAGATGGCGGAAGCCGGAAGGGTGCGAAAATTGAAGACATAGAGGCCTACACCATCCACATCGGACAGACCTGCACATCACCCAGCGAGAAAACCTATACCGCGGTCAAGATCGAGGGTCGGGAGTGCCAGATGGAGATCGACATGGGATCCCCTATATCCATCATGTCGTGGGCCAACCTCAAGAAAGCCATCCCCAGCGCACACAAGCGGCAGCTCCAACCACAGCGATGCCGGCTTAAAGATTACCAAGGGAACCACATCCCAGTCGAAGGAATAGGCGAGTTCCAGGTATGATACGGGGAGTTCAGCGAGAGGCTCCCTCTCACCATCGTCAGCAGCAAGCTCCCAAGCCTCCTGGGCATGGACTGGTTTCGAGCCCTGGACATGGGATTCACCAGAGTGAGGAACATCCAGAGCACCCTGAGGGACGACCTGATGCAGGAGTTCCAGGACGTGTTCGACGAAAGGCTTGGCAAGTATGCGGGGACCCCTATTTCGTTCAACCTCGACCCCAACATTGCCCCAATCCGTTTAAAGCCTAGGAGGGTGCCATTCGCTCTAAAGCCCAAGATAGACATTGAGCTGGACAAGCTAATAAAGCAAGGGGTGCTTATGCCAGTTGACCCCGCCAAATGGGAGACCCCAATTGTGACACCCATGAAACCAGATGGGTCAGTGCGCATATGTGCCGATTATAAATGCACAATTAATAAGGCCCTGCAGCAGAGCGCCTATCCGGTCGCAATTGTGGACCACCTCCTGCATTCCCTGGGCCCCGGCAAGATCTTCGCCAAACTAGATCTTGCGCAGGCATACCAGCAGCTACCGGTAGATGGCGCTACCGCGGAAGCACAGACTGTCGTAACACATAGAGGCACCTTCAAGTGCACGCGCCTACAATTTGGAGTCAGCATAGCCCCCGGTGTCAGCGTTTTCAATGCTGGCATAGAGAGAGAGCAGAGGACAGCGAAAGATAAACTCTGAAACTTTTGCCTGCAAAATCCCTTTGAAGCTTGGTTGTCGTGGAGATGAGGGGGGGCACATTCCTGAGAAATGACGGGGAAAAGAAGTCTGAAGAATGACTTGGAAGACAGCCAATGAGAAGCAGAGACTTGGGGGGTCGGAAAGGGAGGGATTGGGAGGCAAAAGGTCAGTCTTGTCTTGTCTAGTTTTGGCCCAGATAAATTAAAACCCCAATCAATTTAAAACCAATTTAAAAATTTGAATATATAAAATACTAAAAAATATTAAAAATTAAAAATCTTTTATAAAAGAGGGAGAAAATTAGGCCAGGCCCGCCTGGTGAAATAAAAAGGTCTTAAGAGCACGGTGGAAGGTGCACAGATCCGGGATCCTCTGTATCTCCGGGGGGAGCTCGTTCCAGATAGTAGGTGCCCCCACAGAGAAGGCTCTCCCCCTGGGGGCCACCAGTTGACATTGTTTGGCCGATGGCACCCGGAGGAGCCCCTCTTTATGGGAGCATACCGGCCGGTGGGAGGCTATTGGTGGTAGTAGGCGGTCCCGCAAGTACCCAGGTCCTGAGCCATGGAGTGCTTTAAAGGTGGTAACCAAAACCTTGAAACGCACCCGGAAGACCACCGGGAGCCAGTGCAGCTCACGCAGGAGGGGTGTTACATGGGAACGCCATGTCGCTCCCATTACCACCAGTGTGGCCACACTCTGCGCCAGTTGGAGCCTCTGGGTGCTCTTCAAGGGGAGTCCCATGTAGAGAGCATTACAATAGTCCAGGCGGGAGGTGACGAGGGCATGAGTGACTGTGCATAAGGAGTCCTGATCCAGAAAGGGACGCAACTGGCGGATCAGGCGAACCTGATGAAAAATCCTCCCGGTCATGGCCATCAAGTGCTCTTCTAAAGACAGCCGTGAATCTAGGAGGACGCCCAAGTTGCGCCCCCTCTCCGTGGGGGCCAATGATTCGCCCCCAATAGTCAGTGATGGCACCAACTGACTATATCAGGGTGGTGGAAACCACAGCCACTCAGTCTTGGATGAGTTGAGCCTGAGCCTATTCCTCCCCATCCAGATCCGCACGGCCTCCAGGCACCGGGACATCACTTCAAGGGCATTGTTGGGGTGGTCTGGGGTGGAGATGTACATCTGGGTGTCGTCAGCGTACTGGTGGTACCTCACCCCGAAACCACGGATGATCTCGCGAAGCGGCTTCACATAAATGTTGAACAGGAGGGGCGAGAGGACCGACCCTTGTGGCACCCCGCATATGAGGGGCCTTGGGGTCGACCTCTGCCCCCCTGTCAACACAGACTGCGACCGGTCAGAGAGAAAGGAGGAGAACCACTGCAACACAGTGCCTCCCACCCCTAACTCTTCCAACCGGTGCAGCATGATACCATGGTCGATGGTATCAAAAGCCGCTGAGAGATCTAACAGAACCAGGACAGAGGAGCACCCCCTGTCCCGAGCCCTCCAGAGATCATCAACCAACGTGACCAATGCCGTTTCCGTGCTGTACCCAGGCCTGAAGCCCGACTGGAATGGATCCAGATACCCTTGTGCCTAAGGGAAAAAGTCTTAACACTGTTGCATGACGGGCACCCTGGGATTGTACGGATGAAGGGACTAGCCAGGAGCTATGTCTGGTGGCCCAACATGGATGCAGACATTACCGAGTGGGTGGGGAGGTGCCAGCCCTGCCAAGAGTCTAGGCCAGATCCACCGACAGCACTAGTGAGGGAGTGGGAAAGACCCAAGAGGTCCTGGTCCAGGATCCACATAGATTTCGCAGGGCCTTTTCACGGGCAAACCTTCATGGTCGTAGTAGATGCCTTTTCCAAGTGGCTGGAAATTAAGCTCATGAAGGCCACTACCACTAACGTGGTTATTAGGGAGCTGAGGCAGTTATTTGCTACCCATGGGTTACCGGACATCTTAGTGTCAGACAATGGGCCCCAATTCACAGCCACACAGTTCGAAGGGTATTTAGCGGAGTTGGGGGTCAGGCACGTCCTTTCGGCCCCGTTCCATCCGGCTAGTAATTGACAGGCTGAGAGATTCGTAAGAACGGCCAAAGAGGTCCTCTCATGCCTAGGCCCTGGAGACTGGCAGGAAAGGATAGATCGGTTCCTAACAGCCCAGCATTCCACACCTTGCACAGCCACAGGCCGAAGCCCGGCAGAATTACTCATGGGGAGGAAGCTCCGAGGGGTACTGGATAGGCTAAATCCCAATTATTCCCCCAAGGTTTTCAAGGGGGGGGGAAGAGGAAACTCAGGGAGTTCACCATAGGGACTCCAGTCCACGCCAGAAACTACGGGAAGGGCCCACTCTGGGAAGCAGGGACAATCACGGAGATCACGGGGCCCAAATCATACAGGGTAGACATGGGGGACGGGAGAGTTTGGCGCAGGCACATAGACCAACTGAGAAGGCGAATCGCAACAGACGCTGAGGAAAACTTCAATGAACCGCTCCCTGACTACCAGCCAGAACAACAAACTAAATCAAGCCCGAGTGCAGCGGAGGACTTAGCTGATGATCCTGGCGTCCGGAGCCGCCCCAGCGAGGAGTTCCTGCCAGTGGAAGAAGTCGCCGCCCACGAAGAGATCTCGAGGTTCCATTGGCGGAGCAGGGAGAAACAGGGAGTCCCTCCGACCTGCTCGACGCCGCCCCTCCGACTGAACTGTGCAGGTTGACCAGGCTACGTACACGCCCTGGTCACCTGAAAGACTTTGTATGTAAATAAAACCCAAAGTGACTTCTGGGAGGGGAGGAGTGTTATGTAAATAGGTTTGTTTGATGGGGAGTTTGAATTAACTGACCCTCAGCTGATTGGCTGACCACCACAGTTGCAAGGCATATAAAGGGAGCTGTTTCCCTAGGTCAGTTGCTGGGTTCTCACCCTAATAAACTGTTGTCACTCACTGCCTGGCTTGCTGCATCCTCATTCACCCAACTTAACAGAAAGGATCTCAAATATTTAGTCTAGTAGCCAGAAATGTAGATTTTCTCTAATACAGGTGGGAAAGTGAACACTGAGATCAGCATCTGGTTCATGGACATGCACACACAGTTCTCATCAACTGAATTGAACTGTAACTAAATCTTTATCAGGACCAAGATGGTTAATAGGAAGGATAGTAAAACCTTCTTTACTTCCACTATTTCCCCCAAAAGTCGAGCCAGCATTAATCCAGCTATTTATCCTTTCTTGCATCTGTTTCAAATTATCCTATAATTGAAATAAGTTGGTATACTTATAGAATGTTTGATTTGCAGACATTTCAGAGGGCTATATATCAATAACTGCCTTTTCACACTGAACTGAAGGCAGTTTTTCTTTTTCCCCTAATAAAGTTTTAACAATGTTTTGATATTTTGAATTTCATTTGAATAGAGCGTGAACCATACTGATTTTTGACTGAAACAAAGTTTGACTGACCGAAAATAGCGGGGAAACCTCTTGTAAGGTTATTGTTAGAGCTATTTATCAACCAATTTTATATCTCTACTCAGTACTAAAGATCTCTGGCTCTCTTTGGAACATTCTTGGATATTCCAGGACAGAATCTGACCACAACTCACAACTTTCCCTACTTACCTGTGGGATTTTGTAGATGCTGACCATGGCTGCAATATGATTGGAGAAGTCAGAATCGGTCCCCTCAAGGACTGCCAGCAGATTTTTCTGCCTTCCACATTTGTAATTTGACTATAAAGAAGATATTTTCTGGAAAATTTGGAAACCATTCGTGGACTATGCGCTGGGAAAATTGGATGCTTCGGTACCTGTACCCCGAGAATGTGGATTTTGGCGATCATGAGGATATATCCGAAGAACCAAATCTTCCTTTCTTATGTATAGCACAGGGTGAAGTATTGTATATGTTGTTTGTAATGTTAGTAATTAAAAAAAAAAAAAGGAATATTCTTGGATATTCCAGGACAGAATCTGACCACAACTCACAATTTTCCCTACTTACCTGTGGGATTTTGTAGATGCTAACCATGGCTGCGATATGATGGGAGAAGTCAGAATCGGTCCCTTCAAGGACTGCCAGCAGATTTTTCTGCCTTCCACATTTGTAATTTGGAACATTTGCCTCCCCACCAGAAAGGAGATCCAGCAAGCCTCCAGCGTTGATCTCTGCATTGAACTTACTGTCATATACATTGTAGCCCAGAGTGATATTCGGTAGGATCCAGAGATTCTGGTTGATCTCACGGATGGCAATCAAGAAGGACAAGAGGTACCTGAGATCCACAATATCAGACCTGAAAAACAGATGATACATTATTATCCCAAATTTAATTGCAATATCTCATTCATTCATTCCTTGCTTCCTTATTAATGTTAAAGGACAGAAGCAGAAATCTTAATTTAGTAATTAATAAATATATATGATGGCATAGCCGTAAGTGGAACTGGTTGGGACAATACTTAAGATTGGGGGGGGGGACACAGACTTTGACCCAACATCTGAGAAAAGGAAGTGAGGAGAAGTTTAATTAAAGGATCAAAAGGCTGATGCTAATCTCCTGTAGTGAATTTGGCTGTAACTGATACAAAAATTGTACAAGTCTAAACTAAGGAGTAAATGATACAGAAATGGGATATGTTACAAAATTGTATGAATAAATATATGCAGAATTTAGACGCAATGAGTTTTCAGGGGAAAAGAAATAGGTCCAGTGGGTGATATGAAGATATCAAGTGGAACACCTTCCCTCTTTTCAAAATTATGAAATTTCTGAGGTTTGTGGATCTGGATTGTGGAACCTCTTTATGGAGCTACATGGAGAAAAGACCAAGGAAACATATCAATAGGGCTTTGGGTGTTGAAAAGCAACCATAGAACAACTTTTCAGGTAGTTTGAATACCACACATGGTTTTGGATTGAAAGTCAGCCAACCCTGGTTTCCTCTGAGTTCAAAAGGAATCCAATGAATGAAGGCAAATATATGTTTCCTAGGATAATATTGCAGGAGCCAAAGTGGGTTGGTCATCAGGACAGTGGTTTAGTCTTCTGAGCTTTCGGACTTGTGTTTGGCCCATTTCCCAGGCTTCAATCACTTCCTTGGCTGTTTTTGTGCCTGCTCGTCCAACAATCTTAGTAGCTGCAAAACTGAATGTATGTTCTTGTTCACTGGGGATTCAAAAGGAATCTGTTCAGTGAGTCTTCTGAAAGAGCAGGTTATGATTTTGGTGCTGCATCTCCAAAATCTTCCTCACCTCCAACAACAAGGCTGAGGGACATATTTTATTTTATTTTATTTATTTTATTTTTGAATTTGTATACCGCCCTTCTCCCTGAGGACTCAGGGCGGTGAACAGCCAGATAAAAACATCAGATACAAATATTAAAACACATTTAAAAATATATATAGATTTGGCCCCATTAATTAAAACGATAAGCAAAACAGAACAATTAAAAAAACCCTTAAAAAGAAATTAAGCCAGCCCGGCTTGTTGAAAAAAGAAAGTATATCGGGAGAGGTTGAAAGAAATTAGGGAGAAAGAAAACTAGGGGGAAATGAACTGCATTCCTAAAATATCACTCACATTTGGAAGCCTTGCCCTGAGGGAATGTTGTTGAAAGTGTAGAGTGGATTTAGAGCTTTCCTTGCAGAGATGACTCCTCCAAAGACATAATCCCCTGACTTGAAATGATTGCTCCACTTTGATGGATATCGTTCTGAAGTCAAGGGGCATTTTTCCTTCAGAATTGCCCAAGAAATCGGGGGAAGGAGAAGCAATATAAAGTGGAGAATCATTCTTTTCATAGCTGGCATAGCTAGTTGCTCACTTGTTCCTCAGAAGCAATTGGGAAAAAGATTAGAAGCAAACTATGTCTCCAGTCGCTTTCCTGATGCAAGGGGAAGCAATAGATCTTTATTTATGAATGGGATCTTCAGGAAGGAATCCTCCTCACGTCTCCTATTCTCCATCCAATTCTAAGTGGTCCAAGAGGCATTTATGTCATTGTCCTTTCAGACTTGAGGGCAAGTTGTCTTGTGTTCTTCTGTGTTCTGATATATATCTCAAAGTCAGCCTTGGAGAAACTTCCCTGGGGACTTGTTCAGAAGATAAACAAGAGTCTCATCATTAGAAAATTGCAAGGAGAAGAAAATCAACTGCTACAATCTTCTGAACTGACTCTCTGGAGGCACATGGAGGCAGACATGAGATGTTCAAACTAACCAGAAGGCCCAGTGAAGGAAGATCACAGTTTAGGATACCATGCCAGATATGGTGTGAATTCTGCTTTTGAAGCATAATAAAATTATGAGTATCAAATAAAAGTAATAGGGGCAGCACATGGTGGTAAAAGATATTAGCCTAAGGGGGTCAGATCTTCACCTTCTACTCTTTACTGGCATTCTGTCATAAATTGCGAGGGTCGGAAGGAGGGAGGAAATGGGAGATAGAGAATGAAGATGAGAGGGAAGGAGGGTGACAGCTTTGACGGAAACCAGAGATGTGAGAACCAACATATACCAGTCTTCAAGGGCATCTGGCTTGGGAACAGGAGGTAAAAACTGCTTTGTGGCACCAACCATCCAAGCCATGCCCTAATTATACTGAAAGTGCGGGAAATAGTTACAGCTGGTTTTAAGTGAGGTACTCAATAAAACCATTCTTTGAGAAAGTTGCAAGTCTCCGAGGGCTGAATCAGGGGTGAAATCCATCAGGTTCTAACAGGTTCTGGAAAACTGGTAGTGGAAATTTTGAGTAGTTCGGGGAACTGGAAAATACCACCTCTGGCTCTCCCCAGAGTATGATGGACTGCAGGGCTGGTGCAACGTGTAACATGTTCACACTGGTGCAATAGGACTGGGTGTTTGTTAATATGATTTATTAGATTAGGGATTTTTTTTGTCTTCACTGTGAGTTGTATTGTGTTGAGGGGGTGCACTGAGGGAGCTCAACCAATCTCATTGTATATGTTGTACACTACACACACACACACACACACACGTATATGTATATGTATATGATATGTATATGTATATGTATATGTATATGTATATGTATATGTATATGTATATGTATATGTATATGTATATGTATATGTATATGTATATGTATATGTATATGTATATGTATATGTATATATAAAGTGTTTTTCTATCGAGACACCTGGTCTGCCCCAGCTTGTGGGAGGGGGCATACTGCATCCCTTTTGCCTTTCAGCTCCAATCCAGGAGCCCTCAGGCGGTTGCATTCACGACAAACCATTTTATACCAAATTTATATTTCGCTGATAAAGAAATAAAGGGAGACTAATATAGATCTATTTCAAGCTAATTAGCTCTCATCAGCTAGCCATACCTTTACTTGGATTTGAACTTGGGCTGCCTGCATGTTAGGCACTTGTATTTATCTCTGAGCCACAAGTTCTCCTCCCTTCATCAGCTTGAGCCATATATATATATATATATATATATATATATAGGTCTTTGGTTATTCGGGTCTTCTCCCACGTAAAATTGGAAGTGTCTTGGCGACGTTTCGACGAAGTCTCATTCGTCATCTTCAGGCTGGTGTTCTCGGCTTCGTGCTTCCAGGAGCAATGTGAGATCGCAGCTGTCTCTTCCTTTTAACTGCTAGTGGAGGTGTGAGCTGATTGGGTGGGAACTTGGCTGTGTTCTGATTGGGTGGAGGTGTGTTCTGATTGGTTAGGGGCTTGGCTGTGCTCTGATTGGCTGGGGTTGTGTTCTTTTTGGGTGGGGGCTTGGTTGTGCTCAGCTTAGTCTGAGTTGCAGGGGGATTTGAGCTGGTGAGCTGCGTTGTTGTTGTTTGGCTTCGTGTTTGTGGCCGTGCGAGCTCTTCATGGTGGGTGTCAGTCTGCTTCATGTATGGATTGGAGGGGTTTAAAGTGGCTAATGATGCAGCTGCGGTCTGGCTTCTGGTCCTTGGTCGTGGCTCATTATCAGTGTGGGTTTGAGTCTGCTTTCTGCGTGGATGTGTGGTGGTGACATCAGGTGTGGCACTTGTGAGTGTGGGTCTGGTGTCATTCGTCGTGTTAGGGACTCGTTTGTCAATAAGTGCGGGTTTCCAAATGGCTGGTAGGCGGGAGGTATCGTCTCGTTTGTTCATGCTGTGTGGGCGTTTTTCTATCTCAATGGCTTCTCTGATTATTCTGTTGTTAAAGTGTTCAGTTTTGGCGATAGTTCTGGTCTTTTTAAAGTCAATATCATGTCCTGTGGCTTTAAGGTGTTGGACCAGGGAAGAAGTTGGTTCCTCTTTTCTGACTGAGTTCTTGTGTTCTTCTATGCGTGCACTTATTCGTCTGTTGGTTTGTCCGATGTATGTGGTGGGGCAGGCGGTGCATGGGATTTCATATACTCCTTGATTTTCTAACTCAATTTTGTCTTTGGGGTTCCTTAGGATGGTGGATATTTTTCGGTTTGTGCAGAATGCTGTCTTGATGTTATGTTTGTGGAGGATTTTGCTTATTCTGTCTGTGGTGCCTTTTATGTATGGGAGGAGGGCCTTGCCGTTTTCTTGTTCTCTGTCTTGGATTTTAGTGGGGGTTTCTTTTTGGATTAGGTTGGTGATCTTATTTCTTTGGAATCCATTGGATGTGAGTACGTTAGTGAGGGTGTGTAGTTCGGTTTTTAGGTGTTGTTCGTCAGCTAAGCGTTTTGTTCTGGAAATGAGTGTCTTGGCTACAGAGTTGATCTGGGCAGGGTGGTGGTGTGAGAGTGCGTGCAGATAGCGGTTTGTGTGTGTTTTCTTCTGGTATATAGTGTGTCCTAGGGAGCCATTGGATTTTCTGTAGACTAAGACATCCAGGAAGGGAAGTTGGTTGTTCACTTCTGTTTCCATGGTGAACTGTATTTTGGGGTGTAGGCTGTTGAGGTGTGTGAGGAAGTTGTCCAGTTTTTCTTTCCCATGTGGCCAGATTATGAAGGTGTCGTCCACATATCTGAGCCAGAGTTTGGGTTTGTGATCGGATTTTTCTAGAGCTTGGGTTTCAAAGTATTCCATATAGAGGTTGGCAATGACAGGTGAGAGAGGTGATCCCATGGGTGCTCCTTCTGTTTGTTTGTATTTCTGTCCATTATAGATGAAGTATGTGTTGGATAGGCAGTGGTTGGTCAGATCTAAGATGTGCTTGGGGGGGTTATATTTGTTTTGGATAACTGTCAAGGCTTCTTTGATTGGTACTTGGGTGAAGAGGGATATGACATCAAAGCTCACGAGTAGGTCACTGGGCTGTAAGTTTTGTTGCTTTATGATGTCTATGAACTGGAATGAGTTTTTTACGTATGAGGTGATGGATTCTGCATAGGGCTGTAGTTGTTTGGCAAGAAATTTGGCTCGGTTTTGTAGAGGTGAGCCTATGGAGCTGACTATGGGTCTAAGTGGGGTTCCTTCTTTGTGTATCTTGGGGAGACCATAAAGCTTGGGGCATCTGGATGATATGTATACTCCATATACAAACCCCTAAACACAGACCCCACCACCTACCTGGAAAAAACCACCAGATCCAAAATAAAAGCCTCCCCCATCAGCGAAGAGATTCAGCAAAGAATCATACCCAGAGAGAAATCATCCAGATGCCCCAAGCTTTATGGTCTCCCCAAGATACACAAAGAAGGAACCCCACTTAGACCCATAGTCAGCTCCATAGGCTCACCTCTACAAAACCGAGCCAAATTTCTTGCCAAACAACTACAGCCCTATGCAGAATCCATCACCTCATACGTAAAAAACTCATTCCAGTTCATAGACATCATAAAGCAACAAAACTTACAGCCCAGTGACCTACTCGTGAGCTTTGATGTCATATCCCTCTTCACCCAAGTACCAATCAAAGAAGCCTTGACAGTTATCCAAAACAAATATAACCCCCCCAAGCACATCTTAGATCTGACCAACCACTGCCTATCCAACACATACTTCATCTATAATGGACAGAAATACAAACAAACAGAAGGAGCACCCATGGGATCACCTCTCTCACCTGTCATTGCCAACCTCTATATGGAATACTTTGAAACCCAAGCTCTAGAAAAATCCGATCACAAACCCAAACTCTGGCTCAGATATGTGGACGACACCTTCATAATCTGGCCACATGGGAAAGAAAAACTGGACAACTTCCTCACACACCTCAACAGCCTACACCCCAAAATACAGTTCACCATGGAAACAGAAGTGAACAACCAACTTCCCTTCCTGGATGTCTTAGTCTACAGAAAATCCAATGGCTCCCTAGGACACACTATATACCAGAAGAAAACACACACAAACCGCTATCTGCACGCACTCTCACACCACCACCCTGCCCAGATCAACTCTGTAGCCAAGACACTCATTTCCAGAACAAAACGCTTAGCTGACGAACAACACCTAAAAACCGAACTACACACCCTCACTAACGTACTCACATCCAATGGATTCCAAAGAAATAAGATCACCAACCTAATCCAAAAAGAAACCCCCACTAAAATCCAAGACAGAGAACAAGAAAACGGCAAGGCCCTCCTCCCATACATAAAAGGCACCACAGACAGAATAAGCAAAATCCTCCACAAACATAACATCAAGACAGCATTCTGCACAAACCGAAAAATATCCACCATCCTAAGGAACCCCAAAGACAAAATTGAGTTAGAAAATCAAGGAGTATATGAAATCCCATGCACCGCCTGCCCCACCACATACATCGGACAAACCAACAGACGAATAAGTGCACGCATAGAAGAACACAAGAACTCAGTCAGAAAAGAGGAACCAACTTCTTCCCTGGTCCAACACCTTAAAGCCACAGGACATGATATTGACTTTAAAAAGACCAGAACTATCGCCAAAACTGAACACTTTAACAACAGAATAATCAGAGAAGCCATTGAGATAGAAAAACGCCCACACAGCATGAACAAACGAGACGATACCTCCCGCCTACCAGCCATTTGGAAACCCGCACTTATTGACAAACGAGTCCCTAACACGACGAATGACACCAGACCCACACTCACAAGTGCCACACCTGATGTCACCACCACACATCCACGCAGAAAGCAGACTCAAACCCACACTGATAATGAGCCACGACCAAGGACCAGAAGCCAGACCGCAGCTGCATCATTAGCCACTTTAAACCCCTCCAATCCATACATGAAGCAGACTGACACCCACCATGAAGAGCTCGCACGGCCACAAACACGAAGCCAAACAACAACAACGCAGCTCACCAGCTCAAATCCCCCTGCAACTCAGACTAAGCTGAGCACAACCAAGCCCCCACCCAAAAAGAACACAACCCCAGCCAATCAGAGCACAGCCAAGCCCCTAACCAATCAGAACACACCTCCACCCAATCAGAACACAGCCAAGTTCCCACCCAATCAGCTCACACCTCCACTAGCAGTTAAAAGGAAGAGACAGCTGCGATCTCACATTGCTCCTGGAAGCACGAAGCCGAGAACACCAGCCTGAAGATGACGAATGAGACTTCGTCGAAACGTCGCCAAGACACTTCCAATTTTACGTGGGAGAAGACCCGAATAACCAAAGACCTACATATATATATATATATATATATATATATATATATATATATATATATATATATATATATATATATATATATATATATATGTGTATAGTTAATATTTCGGGTTTCTTCCCGTGTAATTGTGGATATATCCCTAAAAGGGTAGAAGCGACGTTTCGGCAGAATCCCATCTGCCATCATCAGGCTTATGCCAGTAGTCATTTTGTACTAACTGACGTTGGAATTTCAAATCTGGTGTTGGTATTCTGGGATGGCTCATCATTAGTTCAACATATAAATACAACAGGACACAACATTAATTTTAATAAAACAAAAACAGTTGCAAAAATAGAACATCTCAATGGCAGGATAATCAGAGAAGCAATAGAAATGGAAAGAAGACCATATTGCATGAATAAACGGGATGACACTTCACGTCTGCCTACTATTTGGAAACCTGCTCTCATAGATAGACGAATCTTGACACCATATGTGGAAGATGGACCAAACATTGCACAAAAAAATCCCAACCAAATCATATTCAAACCAGCCACAAAGATGAAGCCCTGCCACCTAGTGGAGAAAAACCGACCATACACCCGAAGCCAAACCAATAAACACATACTGGGACTCCCAACCAATCAGAATGAAAAGGTGGAGCCATCCCAGAATACCAACACCAGATTTGAAATTCCAACGTCAGTTAGTACAAAATGACTACTGGCATAAGCCTGATGATGGCAGATGGGATTCTGCCGAAACGTCGCTTCTACCCTTTTAGGGATATATCCACAATTACACGGGAAGAAACCCGAAATATTAACTATACACACATACATACCCGTGAAAACTTACATAAACATATATATATATATATATATATATATATATATATATATATATATATATATATATATATATGCATATTCTTTCTAGCCAGGTTTTACCTATGTAAACTTAGTTGTTCTTCAGCCCTAGGTTCTGTGAAATCTCATTCACAAGTTCTTGGGCCCTTTTTCTGCTGCCAAACTGCAACTCTGTGTTGCTTCCTGGGAGACCCAGATAGCTATTTCTACCTCTTAAGGCGTCATCAGTGGGCCACACCCACTTCCCAATTATCCTCCCTGTAAAAGGCATAATGTATCTTTTTTCTTTTTTCATAGGCTTTTATGTGCATATTCTTTCTAGCCAGGTTTTACCTATGTAAACTTAGTTGTTCTTCAGCCCTAGGTTCTGTGAAATCTCATTCACAAGTTCTTGGGCCCTTTTTCTGCTGCCAAACTGCAACTCTGTGTTGCTTCCTGGGAGACCCAGATAGCTATTTCTACCTCTTAAGGCGTCATCAGTGGGCCACACCCACTTCCCAATTATCCTCCCTGTAAAAGGCATAATGTATCTTTTTTCTTTTTTCATAGGCTTTTATGTGCATATTCTTTCTAGCCAGGTTTTACCTATGTAAACTTAGTTGTTCTTCAGCCCTAGGTTCTGTGAAATCTCATTCACAAGTTCTTGGGCCCTTTTTCTGCTGCCAAACTGCAACTCTGTGTTGCTTCCTGGGAGACCCAGATAGCTATTTCTACCTCTTAAGGCGTCATCAGTGGGCCACACCCACTTCCCAATTATCCTCCCTGTAAAAGGCATAATGTATCTTTTTTCTTTTTTCATAGGCTTTTATGTGCATATTCTTTCTAGCCAGGTTTTACCTATGTAAACTTAGTTGTTCTTCAGCCCTAGGTTCTGTGAAATCTCATTCACAAGTTCTTGGGCCCTTTTTCTGCTGCCAAACTGCAACTCTGTGTTGCTTCCTGGGAGACCCAGATAGCTATTTCTACCTCTTAAGGCGTCATCAGTGGGCCACACCCACTTCCCAATTATCCTCCCTGTAAAAGGCATAATGTATCTTTTTTCTTTTTTCATAGGCTTTTATGTGCATATTCTTTCTAGCCAGGTTTTACCTATGTAAACTTAGTTGTTCTTCAGCCCTAGGTTCTGTGAAATCTCATTCACAAGTTCTTGGGCCCTTTTTCTGCTGCCAAACTGCAACTCTGTGTTGCTTCCTGGGAGACCCAGATAGCTATTTCTACCTCTTAAGGCGTCATCAGTGGGCCACACCCACTTCCCAATTATCCTCCCTGTAAAAGGCATAATGTATCTTTTTTCTTTTTTCATAGGCTTTTATGTGCATATTCTTTCTAGCCAGGTTTTACCTATGTAAACTTAGTTGTTCTTCAGCCCTAGGTTCTGTGAAATCTCATTCACAAGTTCTTGGGCCCTTTTTCTGCTGCCAAACTGCAACTCTGTGTTGCTTCCTGGGAGACCCAGATAGCTATTTCTACCTCTTAAGGCGTCATCAGTGGGCCACACCCACTTCCCAATTATCCTCCCTGTAAAAGGCATAATGTATCTTTTTTCTTTTTTCATAGGCTTTTATGTGCATATTCTTTCTAGCCAGGTTTTACCTATGTAAACTTAGTTGTTCTTCAGCCCTAGGTTCTGTGAAATCTCATTCACAAGTTCTTGGGCCCTTTTTCTGCTGCCAAACTGCAACTCTGTGTTGCTTCCTGGGAGACCCAGATAGCTATTTCTACCTCTTAAGGCGTCATCAGTGGGCCACACCCACTTCCCAATTATCCTCCCTGTAAAAGGCATAATGTATCTTTTTTCTTTTTTCATAGGCTTTTATGTGCATATTCTTTCTAGCCAGGTTTTACCTATGTAAACTTAGTTGTTCTTCAGCCCTAGGTTCTGTGAAATCTCATTCACAAGTTCTTGGGCCCTTTTTCTGCTGCCAAACTGCAACTCTGTGTTGCTTCCTGGGAGACCCAGATAGCTATTTCTACCTCTTAAGGCGTCATCAGTGGGCCACACCCACTTCCCAATTATCCTCCCTGTAAAAGGCATAATGTATCTTTTTTCTTTTTTCATAGGCTTTTATGTGCATATTCTTTCTAGCCAGGTTTTACCTATGTAAACTTAGTTGTTCTTCAGCCCTAGGTTCTGTGAAATCTCATTCACAAGTTCTTGGGCCCTTTTTCTGCTGCCAAACTGCAACTCTGTGTTGCTTCCTGGGAGACCCAGATAGCTATTTCTACCTCTTAAGGCGTCATCAGTGGGCCACACCCACTTCCCAATTATCCTCCCTGTAAAAGGCATAATGTATCTTTTTTCTTTTTTCATAGGCTTTTATGTGCATATTCTTTCTAGCCAGGTTTTACCTATGTAAACTTAGTTGTTCTTCAGCCCTAGGTTCTGTGAAATCTCATTCACAAGTTGTGAATGAGATTTCACAGAACCTAGGGCTGAAGAACAACTAAGTTTACATAGGTAAAACCTGGCTAGAAAGAATATGCACATAAAAGCCTATGAAAAAAGAAAAAAGATATATATATATATATATATATATATATATATATATATATATATATATATATATATATATATATATATATATATATATATGTTTTCTCAGGTTTTCGCGGGTGTTTGTATGTAGGTCTTTGGTTATTCGGGTCTTCTCCCACGTAAAATTGGAAGTGTCTTGGCGACGTTTCGACGAAGTCTCATTCGTCATCTTCAGGCTGGTGTTCTCGGCTTCGTGCTTCCAGGAGCAATGTGGGATCGCAGCTGTCTCTTCCTTTTAACTGCTAGTGGAGGTGTGAGCTGATTGGGTGGGAACTTGGCTGTGTTCTGATTGGGTGGAGGTGTGTTCTGATTGGTTAGGGGCTTGGCTGTGCTCTGATTGGCTGGGGTTGTGTTCTGTTTGGGTGGGGGCTTGGTTGTGCTCAGCTTAGTCTGAGTTGCAGGGGGATTTGAGCTGGTGAGCTGCGTTGTTGTTGTTTGGCTTCGTGTTTGTGGCCGTGCGAGCTCTTCATGGTGGGTGTCAGTCTGCTTCATGTATGGATTGGAGGGGTTTAAAGTGGCTAATGATGCAGCTGCGGTCTGGCTTCTGGTCCTTGGTCGTGGCTCATTATCAGTGTGGGTTTGAGTCTGCTTTCTGCGTGGATGTGTGGTGGTGACATCAGGTGTGGCACTCGTGAGTGTGGGTCTGGTGTCATTCGTCGTGTTAGGGACTCATTTGTCAATAAGGGCGGGTTTCCAAATGGCTGGTAGGCGGGAGGTATCGTCTCGTTTGTTCATGCTGTGTGGGCGTTTTTCTATCTCAATGGCTTCTCTGATTATTCTGTTGTTAAAGTGTTCAGTTTTGGCGATAGTTCTGGTCTTTTTAAAGTCAATATCATGTCCTGTGGCTTTAAGGTGTTGGACTAGGGAAGAAGTTGGTTCCTCTTTTCTGATTGAGTTCTTGTGTTCTTCTATGCGTGCACTTATTCGTCTGTTGGTTTGTCCGATGTATGTGGTGGGGCAGGCGGTGCATGGGATTTCATATACTCCTTGATTTTCTAACTCAATTTTGTCTTTGGGGTTCCTTAGGATGGTGGATATTTTTCGGTTTGTGCAGAATGCTGTCTTGATGTTATGTTTGTGGAGGATTTTGCTTATTCTGTCTGTGGTGCCTTTTATGTATGGGAGGAGGGCTTTGCCGTTTTCTTGTTCTCTGTCTTGGATTTTAATGGGGGTTTCTTTTTGGATTAGGTTAGTGATCTTATTTCTTTGGAATCCATTGGATGTGAGTACGTTAGTGAGGGTGTGTAGTTCGGTTTTTAGGTGTTGTTCGTCAGCTAAGCGTTTTGTTCTGGAAATGAGTGTCTTGGCTACAGAGTTGATCTGGGCAGGGTGGTGGTGTGAGAGTGCGTGCAGATAGCGGTTTGTGTGTGTTTTCTTCTGGTATATAGTGTGTCCTAGGGAGCCATTGGATTTTCTGTAGACTAAGACATCCAGGAAGGGAAGTTGGTTGTTCACTTCTGTTTCCATGGTGAACTGTATTTTGGGGTGTAGGCTGTTGAGGTGTGTGAGGAAGTTGTCCAGTTTTTCTTTCCCATGTGGCCAGATTATGAAGGTGTCGTCCACATATCTGAGCCAGAGTTTGGGTTTGTGATCGGATTTTTCTAGAGCTTGGGTTTCAAAGTATTCCATATAGAGGTTGGCAATGACAGGTGAGAGGGGTGATCCCATGGGTGCTCCTTCTGTTTGTTTGTATTTCTGTCCATTATAGATGAAGTATGTGTTGGATAGGCAGTGGTTGGTCAGATCTAAGATGTGCTTGGGGGGGTTATATTTGTTTTGGATAATTGTCAAGGCTTCTTTGATTGGTACTTGGGTGAAGAGGGATATGACATCAAAGCTCACGAGTAGGTCACTGGGCTGTAAGTTTTGTTGCTTTATGATGTCTATGAACTGGAAAGAGTTTTTTACGTATGAGGTGATGGATTCTGCATAGGGCTGTAGTTGTTTGGCGAGAAATTTGGCTAGGTTTTGTAGAGGTGAGCCTATGGAGCTGACTATGGGTCTAAGTGGGGTTCCTTCTTTGTGTATCTTGGGGAGACCATAAAGCTTAGGGCATCTGGATGATTTCTCTCTGGGTATGATTCTTTGCTGAATCTCTTCGCTGATGGGGGAGGCTTTTATTTTGGATCTGGTGGTTTTTTCCAGGTAGGTGGTGGGGTCTGTGTTTAGGGGTTTGTATATGGAGTCTTGGAGTAGGTTGGTTAATTTGGTTTGGTAGTCAGATGTGTTCATAACCACCGTGGCATTGCCCTTGTCTGCTGGTAGGATTATTATGCTGGTGTCTTCTTTCAGGTTAAGTAGTGCTGTCTGTTCCTCTTTGGGTAAGTTACTTTTGGGTGGCTTGCTGGTGCAGAGGATATTGGTGATTTCGAGTCTGATTCTGTTTGCATCGTCGGGGTTGATTTTGGTCAGGCTGGTTTCAACTCCGCATATAATGGTTTCAGTGGGGATGCTTTTGGGAGTGACTGCAAAGTTGAATCCTTTGGAAAGGACATTGGTTTCGGCTTTGGTGAGGATCCTATCTGAGATGTTATGCACTGTTTGTTTCATGTGTGGCTGTGAGGGTGGAGGGGATTGTTTCTGGCATTCTTGTAGTCTTCGGAGTTTGTTGGTGTGTGTGTCTGTCTTGAGGGTGGTCTGTGTTTCGGCTCTCCAGACGGCAAGTTGTTTGGATTTGTCCCAAAGTGCGGGGTGGATCTTGTTGCTGAGTTTGAGGTGAAGTGTGAGGAGATCTTTGTTGATTCGGTCTAGGAGGAATCTTTTTCTGTGGAGTTCATTTCTGATTAGGGCTAGTTCTGTTCTTTTCAGAATGCGTTTGGTGGCTGCAGAGTTGAAGTGGAATTTCAGTTGGAAGCCTGTGGGGATTAAATTTTGATCTCGGCAGTTGCGTAGGAATGCAAGGTCACATAAAATGGAAGCTCTTTGGACTTCGAGTTTTTCATAGGTCCTGGTCAGATGGTGGATTTCCTCCCCGTAGAGGTGGGATATTTGTTTTCTCAGGTTTTCGCGGGTGTTTGTATGTAGGTCTTTGGTTATTCGGGTCTTCTCCCACGTAAAATTGGAAGTGTCTTGGCGACGTTTCGACGAAGTCTCATTCGTCATCTTCAGGCTGGTGTTCTCGGCTTCGTGCTTCCAGGAGCAATGTGGGATCGCAGCTGTCTCTTCCTTTTAACTGCTAGTGGAGGTGTGAGCTGATTGGGTGGGAACTTGGCTGTGTTCTGATTGGGTGGAGGTGTGTTCTGATTGGTTAGGGGCTTGGCTGTGCTCTGATTGGCTGGGGTTGTGTTCTGTTTGGGTGGGGGCTTGGTTGTGCTCAGCTTAGTCTGAGTTGCAGGGGGATTTGAGCTGGTGAGCTGCGTTGTTGTTGTTTGGCTTCGTGTTTGTGGCCGTGCGAGCTCTTCATGGTGGGTGTCAGTCTGCTTCATGTATGGATTGGAGGGGTTTAAAGTGGCTAATGATGCAGCTGCGGTCTGGCTTCTGGTCCTTGGTCGTGGCTCATTATCAGTGTGGGTTTGAGTCTGCTTTCTGCGTGGATGTGTGGTGGTGACATCAGGTGTGGCACTCGTGAGTGTGGGTCTGGTGTCATTCGTCGTGTTAGGGACTCGTTTGTCAATAAGGGCGGGTTTCCAAATGGCTGGTAGGCGGGAGGTATCGTCTCGTTTGTTCATGCTGTGTGGGCGTTTTTCTATCTCAATGGCTTCTCTGATTATTCTGTTGTTAAAGTGTTCAGTTTTGGCGATAGTTCTGGTCTTTTTAAAGTCAATATCATGTCCTGTGGCTTTAAGGTGTTGGACTAGGGAAGAAGTTGGTTCCTCTTTTCTGATTGAGTTCTTGTGTTCTTCTATGCGTGCACTTATTCGTCTGTTGGTTTGTCCGATGTATGTGGTGGGGCAGGCGGTGCATGGGATTTCATATACTCCTTGATTTTCTAACTCAATTTTGTCTTTGGGGTTCCTTAGGATGGTGGATATTTTTCGGTTTGTGCAGAATGCTGTCTTGATGTTATGTTTGTGGAGGATTTTGCTTATTCTGTCTGTGGTGCCTTTTATGTATGGGAGGAGGGCTTTGCCGTTTTCTTGTTCTCTGTCTTGGATTTTAATGGGGGTTTCTTTTTGGATTAGGTTAGTGATCTTATTTCTTTGGAATCCATTGGATGTGAGTACGTTAGTGAGGGTGTGTAGTTCGGTTTTTAGGTGTTGTTCGTCAGCTAAGCGTTTTGTTCTGGAAATGAGTGTCTTGGCTACAGAGTTGATCTGGGCAGGGTGGTGGTGTGAGAGTGCGTGCAGATAGCGGTTTGTGTGTGTTTTCTTCTGGTATATAGTGTGTCCTAGGGAGCCATTGGATTTTCTGTAGACTAAGACATCCAGGAAGGGAAGTTGGTTGTTCACTTCTGTTTCCATGGTGAACTGTATTTTGGGGTGTAGGCTGTTGAGGTGTGTGAGGAAGTTGTCCAGTTTTTCTTTCCCATGTGGCCAGATTATGAAGGTGTCGTCCACATATCTGAGCCAGAGTTTGGGTTTGTGATCGGATTTTTCTAGAGCTTGGGTTTCAAAGTATTCCATATAGAGGTTGGCAATGACAGGTGAGAGGGGTGATCCCATGGGTGCTCCTTCTGTTTGTTTGTATTTCTGTCCATTATAGATGAAGTATGTGTTGGATAGGCAGTGGTTGGTCAGATCTAAGATGTGCTTGGGGGGGTTATATTTGTTTTGGATAATTGTCAAGGCTTCTTTGATTGGTACTTGGGTGAAGAGGGATATGACATCAAAGCTCACGAGTAGGTCACTGGGCTGTAAGTTTTGTTGCTTTATGATGTCTATGAACTGGAAAGAGTTTTTTACGTATGAGGTGATGGATTCTGCATAGGGCTGTAGTTGTTTGGCGAGAAATTTGGCTAGGTTTTGTAGAGGTGAGCCTATGGAGCTGACTATGGGTCTAAGTGGGGTTCCTTCTTTGTGTATCTTGGGGAGACCATAAAGCTTCAGCAAAGAATCATACCCAGAGAGAAATCATCCAGATGCCCTAAGCTTTATGGTCTCCCCAAGATACATAACCCTATGCAGAATCCATCACCTCATACGTAAAAAACTCTTTCCAGTTCATAGACATCATAAAGCAACAAAACTTACAGCCCAGTGACCTACTCGTGAGCTTTGATGTCATATCCCTCTTCACCCAAGTACCAATCAAAGAAGCCTTGACAATTATCCAAAACAAATATAACCCCCCCAAGCACATCTTAGATCTGACCAACCACTGCCTATCCAACACATACTTCATCTATAATGGACAGAAATACAAACAAACAGAAGGAGCACCCATGGGATCACCCCTCTCACCTGTCATTGCCAACCTCTATATGGAATACTTTGAAACCCAAGCTCTAGAAAAATCCGATCACAAACCCAAACTCTGGCTCAGATATGTGGACGACACCTTCATAATCTGGCCACATGGGAAAGAAAAACTGGACAACTTCCTCACACACCTCAACAGCCTACACCCCAAAATACAGTTCACCATGGAAACAGAAGTGAACAACCAACTTCCCTTCCTGGATGTCTTAGTCTACAGAAAATCCAATGGCTCCCTAGGACACACTATATACCAGAAGAAAACACACACAAACCGCTATCTGCACGCACTCTCACACCACCACCCTGCCCAGATCAACTCTGTAGCCAAGACACTCATTTCCAGAACAAAACGCTTAGCTGACGAACAACACCTAAAAACCGAACTACACACCCTCACTAACGTACTCACATCCAATGGATTCCAAAGAAATAAGATCACCAACCTAATCCAAAAAGAAACCCCCACTAAAATCCAAGACAGAGAACAAGAAAACGGCAAGGCCCTCCTCCCATACATAAAAGGCACCACAGACAGAATAAGCAAAATCCTCCACAAACATAACATCAAGACAGCATTCTGCACAAACCGAAAAATATCCACCATCCTAAGGAACCCCAAAGACAAAATTGAGTTAGAAAATCAAGGAGTATATGAAATCCCATGCACCGCCTGCCCCACCACATACATCGGACAAACCAACAGACGAATAAGTGCACGCATAGAAGAACACAAGAACTCAATCAGAAAAGAGGAACCAACTTCTTCCCTAGTCCAACACCTTAAAGCCACAGGACATGATATTGACTTTAAAAAGACCAGAACTATCGCCAAAACTGAACACTTTAACAACAGAATAATCAGAGAAGCCATTGAGATAGAAAAACGCCCACACAGCATGAACAAACGAGACGATACCTCCCGCCTACCAGCCATTTGGAAACCCGCCCTTATTGACAAACGAGTCCCTAACACGACGAATGACACCAGACCCACACTCACGAGTGCCACACCTGATGTCACCACCACACATCCACGCAGAAAGCAGACTCAAACCCACACTGATAATGAGCCACGACCAAGGACCAGAAGCCAGACCGCAGCTGCATCATTAGCCACTTTAAACCCCTCCAATCCATACATGAAGCAGACTGACACCCACCATGAAGAGCTCGCACGGCCACAAACACGAAGCCAAACAACAACAACGCAGCTCACCAGCTCAAATCCCCCTGCAACTCAGACTAAGCTGAGCACAACCAAGCCCCCACCCAAACAGAACACAACCCCAGCCAATCAGAGCACAGCCAAGCCCCTAACCAATCAGAACACACCTCCACCCAATCAGAACACAGCCAAGTTCCCACCCAATCAGCTCACACCTCCACTAGCAGTTAAAAGGAAGAGACAGCTGCGATCCCACATTGCTCCTGGAAGCACGAAGCCGAGAACACCAGCCTGAAGATGACGAATGAGACTTCGTCGAAACGTCGCCAAGACACTTCCAATTTTACGTGGGAGAAGACCCGAATAACCAAAGACCTACATATATATATATATATATATATATATATATATATATATATATATATATATACTTTTTTGAAAAAACAAAAGTCCAGTTGCCTTTTGAAAAAAAAGCAACTTTGGCACCTGCAATGCCGAATCAAGGAAATGTAACACCAAACCCTGATCCACTGGCTGCTACTGAAAGACCGGTTAATATATAGAAAGGACCGAATAATAATTTTAGATTCTAATTCTGAAAAATTAGTCGGACTATGTGGATATAAAGAATAGGAAATACCTACAGTAGGTAACCATACATAAAAAATAAGTGTGAGAGCTGAAATACGACTCGTAGATTTGAATACATTTTTAATAGCCCAGAATAAAAATACATAGTTTTTATTACAAGATTTTTTAGAACACAGACTTTGTGTGAAATGGTAACATTGTGGGAAAAAAATGTATAAGAACCAGTTGCTGACTTAAGTTTTCACAATTAGCTGCTCCTTTGCATTCAGATCTGGTCTTATCAAAATAATGTAGCACTTGGGCATGAAGATGCAGGCCAGCAGGCCAGCACTGGAGGCCAAGATGGAGAAGATCTGCACAGCCACCATGTACTTCCCTTTGGTACTCAGGTAGGTGGGTACAAAAGACACCCAGACACTACAGAAGACCAGCATGCTGAAGGTGATCAGCTTGGCTTCATTGAAGGCCCCAGGCAGGTTTCTGGCCAGGAATGCTACCGTGAAGCAAATGGCAGCCAGAAAACCCATGTAGCCAAGAGCCACATAAAACATGGCAAGAAATCCTTCATTACATTGAAGTACAATCTCTCCTGGTTGGGAGTGCATGTCAGAATCAGGAAATGGTGGGGAGACCACCAGCCAGATGCTACAGATGACCACTTGGACAGTGGAAGAGCAAAGAATGATATAGTTGGCCAACCGCTTCCCCAGCCATCTCCTCACCCTGTTTCCTGGCTTTGTGGCCAGGAAGGCTAGGACAACCGTGATAGTTTTGGCCAAGACAGAGGAGATGGCAACTGAGAAGATGATACTAAAGGCTGTTTGTCGGAGAAGACAGGTAGCTTTCCTTGGCTGACCAATGAAGAGGAAGGAAGTCAAATAGGAAAGCAGAAGGGAGAACAAGATGAGGTAGGAAAGGTCCCGGTTGTTAGCTTTGACGATGGCAGTTTCTCTGTATTTAATAAAGATTGCTAAAGCAAGAACAGTAATTAAGCTCAAGAAGAGTGCAAGACAAGCCAAGATGGTCCCCAGATCATCATTATAGGCCAGGTAGGTTGTTCTTTTCAGGAGACATTCATCTCGCACTTTATTTGGATGTTGATCTTCTGGGCATTTGGTGCAAAAATCTGCATCTGCAGAAAAGAAAAATAGCACCTATCATCTTCAGCCACTATGTATTATTTTCCATGGCAATAGTTAAGATACTTTCTTTGTAAGAAATTGAAAAATGAAAGTAAGGTAAAATTTTATGGACTCTGGAGTGGCATCTTTCTGCTTTTAAACAGCAGTCGGTGAGGCTTATGATTATGCTCAGTTCAGCCAGTTCATCATCTCTGATCTTTCTTCCTAACACATTCCTTTTTAAGATGCATGATTTATTTTAGATGTATGATTCACTTCGCAAACAGACTAAGAAACGGTTAGTGTTTTGGATGACAGCCTGCTTTGCTCTGTACTCACCCACCTTCCTGAGAGGAGACGGTTCCTTCTGCACAGGGAACACAATCATAGCAGCAAATGGGCTTCCCTTCCTGACCCACTTTGAAAAATCCAGGCGCACAACTTTCCACACACCTGGAGGGAGGCAGACTCTATGCAGAAAAATGAGGAACATAAAGGACTGTTTCATCATCATCATCATTTTAGCCATTGTCTATACACTGCAGGATGGCCACTGTAGGGGGAAAGGAGTATATTGTCAGGGTTCCTCTCAGCCCTGGAGGCCATCTTTCTCTTTGGGTCTAATATATATTAGAAGGAAAGAAAGAAGGAAGGAAGGAAGGAAGGAAGGAAGGAAGGAAGGAAGGAAGGAAGGAAGAAAGGAAAAGGAAGGAAAGAAGGAGGAAAGGAGGAAAGAAGGAAAGGAAGAAAGGAAAGAAGGAAAGAAGGATAGAAAGGAAAGAAAGAAAGAAAGAAAGAAGGAAGGAAAGAGGGAAGGAAGGAAAGAAAGAAAGAAGGAAAGAAAGAGGAAAGAAAGAAAGAGGAAAGAAAGAAAGAAGGAAGGAAGGAAGGAAGGAAGGAAAGAAGGAAGGAAAGAAAGAAAGAAAGAAGGAAGGAAGGAAAGAAAGAAAAAGAAAGAAAGAAAGAAAGAAAGAAAGAAAGAAAGAAAGAAAGAAAGAAAAAGAAATTGTAAGGAAGAGTTGTCAAGGTTCTTAATGAGCAGTTTAGATCCAGGCCAAACCTTATTTAATTTAACCTAGGTCATTTAACCAAAGGAGGTGAATATCCTGAGAATATGCTTTTGGTGAGATCAAAGGGATGGAGTCTAGGAGATTTTCTTCTTTTTTCACTTGCAGATTTTGGAATAGTTTTCAATGGGACATTATCTTTGACTTGACTCCTGTGGCCTTTGAGAGAAA
This sequence comes from Pituophis catenifer annectens, assembly GCF_029215685.1. Lineage (NCBI taxonomy): Eukaryota > Metazoa > Chordata > Lepidosauria > Squamata > Colubridae > Pituophis > Pituophis catenifer. The sequence goes on along the minus strand of NW_027256882.1, from coordinate 13,279,715 downwards.
TGGTAAAATGGAGCTTTTCCTGGCAGCATAACATTTCAGGAATTGTGCATGCTTTATTTTTTGAAAAGCACGATATATGCGATTATGGTGCTCCAAAATGAAATATACAAACAGAGCAACAACAAAAACATTAAATAAGCCATGTCTTCCCGTGAATCTTCTACCTCAATTTTTGCGATTTTTTTCTATTGCTTATTTCTATTTTTTTGCAGGAATTAAGACTGCTAGTGTCAGGTATGCTTCCTTCAAATTCCAGGAAAGAATGACCCAAACTCCATTTTTATAGAGATTAGTACTTTTACTGAAAATGAAGCGATCGCTACCCAGGTAAAGCTGGGACTAAGCAAAATGCGCGAAATTGCATCTAGAAAGCCTCTCCCCCCCTCTGTCCATCGTCCATCATCCAATCCACAGGTCTCCCAAAGGTCAGGTGGAATCACGTCTGGCAGCGTCATCCATCAGGAATGTAATGACGGGTGGTCTGACTGCTCCTTTGGAGAATCACTTTCGTTTCTTAGAAAACTCCTCCTGCTTCCTTCCCTCCCTTCGCCCCCCTAACTGTTTCCCACCCATTTCTTATGGCAGCTGAGGCAGTAAAAGCAGAGGCTGACAGGTAGCTTCCCTGTCCATTTCTGGGAAACATGACAACAATGGAATATATTATACAAATAAAAAGAAAGGGCATTGCTTGAACTGGAAATCCAAACGGGAACATGGAAGGTTGCAGTTTATAAAACATTCCCTATGACTGCTATGAATCCTTGCAGAGCTTCACAATATTTGGAGACGTTGACTGGGAATGTGTTAAAAGTATGATGATATTGAAGGGGAGAAACGGGAATGCAGTTAATGATTGCCCCTACATTCTTAAACCACTGGGACCTCACAACTGTATCCTGGTCAATGAGAAACTTGGCATCCTGGGATTTGTGTCTTGCAAAGCTCCCAAATTTCACTCTGACCACAGACTTGTTGGGGAACCGAAACCACTTCACAATGTCAAAGTCAGCCGCCAGCTCTCCGTTTTTGCCCAAATACACCCCATCCATGGAACGGTTGTAGAACTGGGGATCTTGTAGAAAAGGGTGAAACTGAAATGTTAAGGACATCCATATAACAAAGAAACTCTACAAGACAAAAAGCAATATTTTAATCCTAGGCAATCCTGTCATTTTGGTGGAGAGGATGGGGGAGATGAGATAAGGGGGTGACGGGTCACTTCAGACAGAAGAAATGCCCAATAAGGAACTAGCGGATGTATATATTCAATTTATAGGGCTGCCTCATTGGGAATGACTGGTTAGGAGGGTGGAAAACTCCCAAGGGAGCCGTTCAGATTAATCCTGTGGAGAAAACCCTCTCATGTGGATGAAAGGATGGTACCTTCTGACAGAGGAGAAATGGGAAATATATCATTCTCCAGAGTCCCACCCAAAATAGCAACTGTTCCTTCTGTTTCTCCATATGCTAATTTTTCCCTTAAAATCATTTATAAATCATTTTAACAGGAAGTGACTTCAGCAGACGGAAAAAGAAATACCTGCCAAGGTTGTAGCTCTTCTACTTCCAAGGCCTTTCTCCCTTCCTCCAGCTTCCTCCTCTTCCCTCTGGAGATAAAGGCCAAACTTAGGGCTCGTGTCATAGCCCAAATGGTGTTGTATATGTGATGGCTGTCAAGGGACAGGGTGCCCCTAAGCTCCTCCTGTGGTAGACCTTCCATGTTTTCATTCTCTTTGCATCTCGGCCAGCTTTTAATGGAGACGGCAAGCTTTTGAAACGTACAGTGAAAAACTTTCTTATTAAACTCGAAGATTGAAGAAAATAAGAGATGAAGGCTGTCCTGTTTTATCTGTTTCTTTGCCTGGATGGAGACAGCGAAAATACTGTGAACACGTCGGAAATTTGGAAACCGGAGATGATATGTGAGATCCCCCATGGCTGTTACAATCCAGATTTTCCCTATGGTAGGTATTATTAACAACTGCAAAATTTGGTCAATGAATGCCATTCCATAGAAATAGTGACTTTGCAATATAGCCTCTGAATAGTAAATAAATACATTGACTTGTTTCCATTTGTGATAGAAATCGCTTGAAATTCTGTATTGATTGGTATTGATTCCCGATAGGGTTTGTGAGAAAAGAGCACAAATGCCACTTTGGGTGAGTAAAGGTTTTAACGTTTTTAAGAAAGTTTCTCCATTGTCGGATTCTGGAGCAACGAGAGCCACTGAGCTCCACCTGAAGTACTGGATCACTTTAACAATCCCTGCGTATTGGATTCCTTCCTTTGGGAGCATCCGATAGAAAAAAGGAAAGTGGCTTTTATCATCCAGATCATCCGAAACAAAAGCGTAAGAGACCTGGAGAGAATGGAAGGAATTGGTAAAGTGAAAGGAAAATAAATGGTGACTGAACCATGTAACTGGAAATAATGGCAATATGGTACCATATAGAAGAATATAATTTCTACTTCCTATATTAAGGAACACTCTTTGTTGAGTAAATGGCTTCCTTAATTCCCCCCCAATTCTCTTTTCCAGTCGATATTTCTAATTTCGAATTACACCAAATGTTTTACCAAACCCAAACACCAACAGGAAATAAATTCGTGAGGTCAACGCAATGTCAGCGTTCCAGAAAACCTCCGACTCCCAGTAAAGACGTGGAAGCAGGCATTTTCCAAAGTTCTCTTTACAAGAAATAGGTAAACTGGCACATCTGGGAAATCCCGAATCTGAAAAGCCCGGGCTTTCCTTCAGTAATTCAAAGCTCCCAAACCACCCCCTTTCTCCTCAATCAATCACATGCTCCAATCAACGTCCGTTCCACCTCGACCCAGCCCCTGACCACTCCTCCTCCAGATGCTGGATCACCCTGACCTTGACTGATAGGAAGAATGCTATTATGTCTACTAATTCCCCTCTCCTAAATCCTGCCTCCTACTTTCCCACACATGAGAAGGTGGCAGGATTGGAGCTTCCGGCCTAATATGTCTTCCAAGACTGACAAGCAACATAGTCTGTTGCAATTCCAACATCTGAGGAATGAACATCCACCTGTGCTCATGAATATGCCATAAGCTTCTGGTTGACATTTCTATCAAGGAAAGGATCTCAAATATTTAGTCTAGTAGCCAGAAATGTAGATTTTCTCTAATACAGGTGGGAAAGTCAACACTGAGATTAGCATCTGGTTCATGGACACGCACACACAGTTCTCATCAACTGAATTGAACTATAACCAAATCTTTATCAGGATCAAGATGGTTAAGAGGAAGGATAGTAAAACCTTCTTTACTTCCACTATTTCTCCCAAAAGTCGAGCCAGCATTAATCCAGCTATTTATCCTTTCTTGCATCTGTTTCAAATTATCCTATAATTGAAATAAATTGGTATACTTATATAATGTTTGATTTGCAGAAATTTCCAATCAACATCCGTTCCACCTCGACCCAACCCCTGACCACTCCTCCTCCAGATGCTGGATCACCCTGACCTTGACCGATAGGAAGAATGCTATTATGTCTACTAACCCCCTCTCCTAAATCCCGCCTCCTACTTTCCCACACATGAGGAGGTGGCAGCATTGAAGCTTCCAGCCTAATATGGCTTCCAAGACTGACACTCAACATAGTCTGTTGCAATTCCAACATCTGAGGAATGAACATCCACCTGTGCTCATGAATATGCCATAAGCTTCTGGTTGACATTTCTATCAAGGAAAGTGTTATGTAAATTGGTTTGTTTGGCGGGAAGTTTGAATTAACTGACCCTCAGCTGATTGGCTGACCACCACAGCTGCAAGGTATATAAAGGGAGCTGTTTCCCTAGGTCAGTTGCTGGGTTCTCACCCTAATAAACAGAGCTGTTGTCACTCACTGCCTGGCTTGCTGCATCCTCATTCACCCAACTTACCATTGGTGATGAAGGTTGGATTTTGAGGCCAGAAGCCAAGGAAAGAGCTGAAGCCACAACCGAAAAGAGCTGAAGTCACGTTCTGAGAGAGAAGTGGAACACCCGACCACAGAATCCAGCCAAGTGAGCGAGCAAAGCACAGGAGAATCGCGAACGATGTCTGCCTACACCTCGCCAGCGCCTTTCAATCCCAAGGAGGAGAAGTGGGGGTCCTACATGTCCCAGTTCGAGTGCTTCATGGTGGCCAACGACCTGCAAGGACTACCGGACGTGAGGACAAAGGCTCTGTTCCTGAGCCACTGCGGACCGCAAGTGTTCGACACAGCCGAAGCCCTGGCAGAGCTGAACTCGGTCCACACCATATCATGGTTGATGCTGCAGACCCTGCTGAAAGACCACTATGCCCCAACGCCTTCCAAGTACATCCAGCGCTACGAGTTCCGGCAAAGGCTACAGCAGGACAGCGAGTCGATCAGCGAGCACGTCGGTGCCCTGCGTAAGGCCACAAACCAGTGCGAGTACCAAGACCTAGATGAGATGCTCCTAGAGCAAATAATCTGCAGAGTAAGAGACGGCCGGCTACAATGGAGGCTACTTGCGAGATCGAACGTGACTCTGCACATCGCCCTAGATGAAGCAAGAGCACAAGGGTTGTCCGTAAAGGCCGCCAAGAGACTGCAAGGGACCATCCATGGCTGGACAGCGCAGAGGTCGGCGACCATGCACCGTGAGACCGTGAGCACCAAAAGCGAAGGGGAGTCCGAGGAGGAAGTCTACCACACCGAGCAGTCCAGGCTGGATTGACGAGGACCCAGAGATGACTGCACCAGCTGTGGAGGCACCCACCCCTGACACAACTGCAAGTTCCAGGATGTGATCTGCCGGTTCTGCGAGAAAAAGGGGCACATCGCTCGAGTCTGCAGAGCCAAGCAAGCAAAGGGCCACAAACCACGTGGCCAAACCAGCCAATCCGAGATGGTGCTGCGCCAGAGATCCAATAAAGATGGCGGAAGCCAGAAGGGTGCGAAAATCGAAGACATAGAGGCCTACACCATCCGCATCGGACAGACCTGCACATCACCCAGCGACAAAACCTATACCGCGGTTGAGATCGAGGGTTGGGAGTGCCAGATGGAGATTGACACGGGATCCCCTATATCCATCATGTCGTGGGCCAACCTCAAGAAAGCCATCCCCAGCGCACACAAGCGGCAGCTCCAACCACAGCGATGCCGGCTTAAAGATTAGCAAGGGAACCGTATCCCAGTCGAAGGAATAGGCGAGTTCCAGGTATGATACGGGGAGTTCAGCGAGAGGCTCCCTCTCACCATCATCAGCGGCAAGCTCCCAAGCCTCCTGGGCATGGACTGGTTTCGAGACCTGGGCATGGGATTCACCAGAGTGAGGAACATCCAGAGCACCCTGAGGGACGACCTGATGCAGGAGTTCCAGGACGTGTTCGACGAAAGGCTTGGCAAGTATGTGGGGACCCCTATTTTGTTCAACCTCGACCCCAACATTGCCCCAATCCGTTTAAAGCCTAGGAGGGTGCCATTCGCCCTAAAGCCCAAGATAGACATTGAGCTGGACAAGCTAATAAAGCAAGGGGTGCTTATGCCAGTTGACCATGCCAAATGGGAGACCCCAATTGTGACACCCATGAAACCGGACGGGTCAGTGCGCATATGTGCCGATTATAAATGCACAATTAATAAGGCCCTGCAGCAGAGCGCCTATCCGGTCCCAATTGTGCACCACCTCCTGCATTCCCTGGGCCCCAGCAAGATCTTCGCCAAACTAGATCTTGCGCAGGCATACCAGCAGCTACCGGTAGATGGTGCTACCACAGAAGCACAGACTGTCGTAACACATAGAGGCACCTTCAAGTGCACGCGCCTACAATTTGGAGTCAGCATAGCCCCCGGTGTCAGCGTTTTCAATGCTGGCATAGAGAGAGAGCAGAGGACAGCGAAAGATAAACTCTGAAACTTTTGCCTGCAAAATCCCTTTGAAGCTTGGTTGTCGTGGAGATGAGGGGGGGCACATTCCTGAGAAATGACGGGGAAAAGAAATCTGAAGAATGACTTGGAAGACAGCCAATGAGAAGCAGAGACTTGGGGGTCGGAAAGGGAGGGATTGGGAGGCAAAAGGTCAGTCTTGTCTTGTCTAGTTTTGGCCCAGATAAATTAAAACCCCAATCAATTTAAAACCAATTTAAAAATTTGAATATATAAAATACTATAAAATATTAAAAATTAAAAATCTTTTATAAAAGAGGGAGAAAATTAGGCCAGGCCCACCTGGTGAAATAAAAAGGTCTTTAAAGTGCAGCGGAAGGTGCACAGATCCGGGATCCTCTGTATCTCCGGGGGGAGCTCGTTCCAGATAGTAGGTGCCCCCACAGAGAAGGCTCTCCCCCTGGGGGCCGCCAGTTGACATTGTTTGGCCGACGGCACCCGGAGGAGCCCCTCTTTATGGGAGCGTACCGGCCGGTGGGAGGCTATTGGTGGTAGTAGGCGGTCCCGCAAGTACCCAGGTCCTGAGCCATGGAGCGCTTTAAAGGTGGTAACCAAAACCTTGAAGCACACCCAGAAGACCACCGGGAGCCAGTGCAGCTCACGCAGGAGGGGTGTTACATGGGAACGCCATGTCGCTCCCATTACCACCAGGGTGGCCACACTCTGCGCCAGTTGGAGCCTCTGGGTGCTCTTCAAGGGGAGTCCCATGTAGAGAGCATTACAATAGTCCAGGCGGGAGGTGACGAGGGCATGAGTGACTGTGCGTAAGGAGTCCTGATCCAGAAAGGGACGCAACTGGCGGATCAGGCAAACCTGATGAAAAATCCTCCCGGTCATGGCCGTCAAGTGCTCTTCTAAAGACAGCCGTGAATCCAGGAGGATGCCCAAGTTGCGCCCCCTCTCCGTGGGGGTCAATGATTCACCCCCAATAGTCAGTGATGGCACCAACTGACTATATCGGGATGGTGGAAACCACAGCCACTCGGTCTTGGATGAGTTGAGCCTGAGCCTATTCCTCCCCATCCAGATCCGCATGGCCTCCAGGCACTGGGACATCATTTCAAGGGCATTGTTGGGGTGGTCTGGGGTGGAGATGTACAGCTGGGTGTCATCAGCGTACTGGTGGTACTTCACCCCGAAACCACGGATGATCTCACGAAGCGGCTTCACATAAATGTTGAACAGGAGGGGCGAGAGGACCGACCCTTGTGGCACCCCGCATATGAGGGGCCTTGGGGTCGACCTCTGTCCCCCTGTCAACACAGACTGCGACCGGTCAGAGAGAAAGGAGGAGAACCACTGCAACACAGTGCCTCCCACCCCTAACTCTTCCAACCGGTGCAGCATGATACCATGGTCGATGGTATCAAAAGCCGCTGAGAGATCTAACAGAACCAGGACAGAGGAGCACCCCCTATCCCGAACCCTCCAGAGATCATCAACCAACGTGACCAATGCCGTTTCCGTGCTGTACCCAGGCCTGAAGCCCGACTGGAATGGATCCAGATACCCTTGTGCCTAAGGGAAAAAGTCTTAACACTGTTGCATGACGGGCACCCTGGGATTGTACGGATGAAGGGACTAGCCAGGAGCTATGTCTGGTGGCCCAACATGGATGCAGACATTACCGAGTGGGTGGGGAGGTGCCAGCCCTGCCAAGAGTCTAGGCCAGATCCACCGACAGCACTGGTGAGGGAGTGGGAAAGACCCAAGAGGCCCTGGTCCAGGATCCACATAGATTTAGCGGGGCCTTTTCACGGGCAAACCTTCATGGTCATAGTAGATGCCTTTTCCAAGTGGCTGGAAATTAAGCTCATGAAGGCCACTACCACTGATGCGGTTATTAGGGAGCTGAGGCAGTTATTTGCTACCCATGGGTTACCGGACATCTTAGTGTCAGACAATGGGCCCCAATTCACAGCCACACAGTTCGAAGGGTATTTAGCGGAGTTGGGGGTCAGACACGTCCTCTCGGCCCCGTTCCATCCAGCTAGTAATTGACAGGCTGAGAGATTCGTAAGAACGGCCAAAGAGGCCCTCTCATGCCTAGGCCCTGGAGACTGGCAGGAAAGGATAGATCGGTTCCTAACAGCCCAGCATTCCACACCTTGCACAGCCACAGGCCGAAGCCCAGCAGAATTACTCATGGGGAGGAAGCTCCGAGGGGTACTGGATAGGCTAAATCCCAATTATTCCCCCGAGGTTTTCAAGGTGGGGGGGAAGAGGAAACTCAGGGAGTTCACCATAGGGACTCCAGTCCACGCCAGAAACTACGGGAAGGGCCCACTCTGGGAAGCAGGGACAATCACGGAGATCACAGGGCCCAAATCGTACAGGGTAGACATGGGGGACTGGAGAGTTTGGCGCAGGCACATAGACCAACTGAGAAGGCGAATCGCAACAGACGCTGAGGAAAACTTCAATGAACCGCTCCCTGACTACCAGCCAGAACAACAAACTAAATCAAGCCTGAGTGCAGCGGAGGACTTAGCTGACGATCCTGGCATCCGGAGCCGCCCCAGCGAGGAGTTCCTGCCAGTGGAAGAAGTCGCCGCCCACGAAGAGATCTCGAGGTTCCATTGGCGGAACAGGGAGAAACAGGGAGTCCCTCCGACCTGCTCGACGCCGCCCCTCCGACTGAACTGTGCAGGTTGACCAGGCTACGTACACGCCCTGGTCACCTGAAAGACTTTGTATGTAAATAAAACCCAAAGTGACTTCTGGGAGGGGAGAAGTGTTATGTAAATAGGTTTGTTTGGTGGGGAGTTTGAATTAACTGACTCTCAGCTGATTGGCTGACCACCACAGTTGCAAGGCATATAAAGGGAGCTGTTTCCCTAGGTCAGTTGCTGGGTTCTCACCCTAATAAACTGTTGTCACTCACTGCCTGGCTTGCTGCATCCTCATTCACCCAACTTAACAGAAAGGATCTCAAATATTTAGTCTAGTAGCCAGAAATGTAGATTTTCTCTAATACAGGTGGGAAAGTGAACACTGAGATCAGCATCTGGTTCATGGACATGCACACACAGTTCTCATCAACTGAATTGAACTGTAACCAAATCTTTATCAGGATCAAGATGGTTAAGAGGAAGGATAGTAAAACCTTCTTTACTTCCACTATTTCTCCCAAAAGTCGAGCCAGCATTAATCCAGCTATTTATCCTTTCTTGCATCTGTTTCAAATTATCCTATAATTGAAATAAGTTGGTATACTTATAGAATGTTTGATTTGCAGACATTTCAGAGGGCTATATATCAATAACTGCCTTTTCACACTGAACTGAAGGCAGTTTTTCTTTTTCCCCTAATAAAGTTTTAACAATGTTTTGATATTTTGAATTTCATTTGAATAGAGCGTGAACCATACTGATTTTTGACTGAAACAAAGTTTGACTGACCGAAAATAGCGGGGAAACCTCTTGTAAGGTTATTGTTAGAGCTATTTATCAACCAATTTTATATCTCTACTCAGTACTAAAGATCTCTGGCTCTCTTTGGAACATTCTTGGATATTCCAGGACAGAATCTGACCACAACTCACAACTTTCCCTACTTACCTGTGGGATTTTGTAGATGCTGACCATGGCTGCAATATGATGGGAGAAGTCAGAATCGGTCCCCTCAAGGACTGCCAGCAGATTTTTCTGCCTTCCACATTTGTAATTTGACTATAAAGAAGATATTTCCTGGAAAATTTGGAAACCATTCGTGGACTATGCGCTGGGAAAATTGGATGCTTCGGTACCTGTACCCCGAGAACGTGGATTTTGGCGATCATGAGGATATATCCGAAGAACCAAATCTTCCTTTCTTATGTATAGCACAGGGTGAAGTATTGTATATGTTGTTTGTAATGTTAGTAATTAAAAAAAAAAAACTAAAAAAAAAAAGGAACATTCTTCGATATTCCAGGACAGAATCTGACCACAACTCACAATTTTCCCTACTTACCTGTGGGATTTTGTAGATGCTAACCATGGCTGCGATATGATGGGAGAAGTCAGAATCGGTCCCTTCAAGGACTGCCAGCAGATTTTTCTGCCTTCCACATTTGTAATTTGGAACATTTGCCTCCCCACCAGAAAGGAGGTCCAGCAAGCCTCCAGCATTGATCTCTGCATTGAACTTACTGTCATATACATTGTAGCCCAGAGTGATATTAGGTAGGATCTGGAGATTCTGGTTGATCTCACGGATGGCAATCAAGAAGGACAAGAGGTACCTGAGATCCACAATACCAGATCTGAAAAACAGATGATAAATTATTATCCCAAATTTAATTGCAATATCTCATTCATTCATTCCTTGCTTCCTTATTAATGGTGAAAGACAGAAGCAGAAATCTTAATTCAGGAATTAATAAATATATATGATGGCATAACCGTAAGTGGAACTGGTTGGGACAATATTTAAGATTGGTGGGGGGGGGCACAGACTTTGATCCAACATCTGAGAAAAGGAAGTGAGGAGAAGTTTAATTAAAGGATTAAAAGACTGATGCTAATCTCCTGCAATGAATTTGGTTGTAGCTGATATAAAAATTGCACAAGTCTACCTCTAAACTAAGAAGTAAATAATACAGAAATGGGATCTGTAGCAAAATTGTATGAATAAATGTATGCAGAATTTAGATGCAATGAGTGACATGGAAGAATGAAGTTTTCAGGGAAAAAGAAACAGCTCTATTAGGTGTTATGAAGAAATAAAAGAGTACTTGTACTAGATTATGGAACCTTCTTATGGAGCAACGTGAAGAAAAGATAGTGGCAAATGAACTGCATTCCTAAAATATCACTCACATGTGGAAGGTTTGCCTTGAGGGAATGTTGTTGAAAGTGTAGAGTGGATTTAGAGCTTTCCTTGCAGAGATGACTCCTCCAAAGACATAATCCCCTGGCTTGAAATGATTGCTCCACTTTGATGGATATCGTTCTGAAGTCAAGGGGCATTTTTCCTTCAGAATTGCCCAAGAAATCGGGGGAAGGAGAAGCAATAAAAAGTGGAGAATCTTTCTTTTCATAGCTGGCGTAGCTAGTTGCTCACTTGTTCCTCAGAAGCAATTGGGAAAAAGATTAGAAGCAACTATGTCTTCAGTGGCTTTCCTGATGCAAGGGGAAGCAATAGATCTTTATTTATGAAGGGGCTCTTCAGGAAGGAATCCTCCTCATGTCTCCCGTTCTCAACTCCAATTCTCAGTGGTCCAAGAGGCGTTTTTGTTGTTGTCCTTTCAGACTTGAGGGCAAGTTGTCTTGTGTTCTTTTCTGTTCTGATATATATCTCAAAGTCAGCCTTGGAGAAACTTCCCTGGGGAGTTGTTCAGAAGATAAACAAGAGTCTCATCATTAGAAAATTGCAAGGAGAAGAAAATCAACTACTACAATCTTCTGAATTGGCTCTCTGGAGGCACATGGAGGCAGACATGAGATCTTCAAACTAACCAGAAGGCCCAGTGAAGGAAGATCACAGTTTAGGATACCATGCCAGATATGGTGTGAATTCTGCTTTTGAAGCATAATAAAAGTTGTTGTTGTTGTTGTTGTTGTTGTTGTTAGTTGTGAAGTTGTGTCCGACCCATCGCGACCCCATGGACAACGTTCCTCCAAGACTTCCTGTCCTCTACCATCCTCTGGAGTCCATTTAAGCTTATGCCTACTGCTTCAGTAACTCCATCCAGCCACCTCATTCTCTGTCATCCCCTTCTTCTTTTGCCCTCAATCTTTCCCAGCATTAGGCTCTTCTCCAGTGAATCCTTCCCTCTCATTAGGTGGCCAAAGTATTTCAGTTTCATCTTCAGGATCTGTCCTTCTAAAGAGCAGTCAGGGTTGATCTCCTCTAGGACTGACCGGTTTGATTGCCTTGCAGTCCAAGGGACTCGCAGGAGTCTTCTCCAGCACCATAGTTCAGAGGCCTCAATTCTTTGGCTCTCAGCCTTTCTTATGGTCTAACTTTCACAGCCATACATTGCAACTGGGAAAACCATAGCCTTGACTATACGCACTTTTGTTGGCAGGGTGATGTCTCTGCTTTTTAGTACGCTGTCTAGATTTGCCATAGCTTTCGTTCCCAGGAGCAAGTGTCTTAATTTATTAATAAAATTAAAATAAATAATATTAATAATAAATAATCATAATAAAAGTATGAATATCAAATAAATATAATAGGGGCAGCACACGGTGGTGTGTTAATAAACACACCATGTTTATTTTATTTATCTTTATGTGAATAAAGATATTCCCCTAAGGTTGTCACATCTTCACCTTCTATGCTTTGCTGGCATCCTGTCATAAATTGTGGGAGTGGGGAGGGAGGAAATGGGAGATAGAGAATGAAGATGAGAGGGAAGACGAGTGATAGCTTTGACAGAAATCAGAGGTGTGAGAACCGACATATGCCAGTCTTCAAGGATATCTGGCTTGGGAACAGGATGTAAAACCGCTTTGTGGTACCAACCATCCAATCCATGCCCTAATTATGCTGAAAGTGCGGGAAATAGTTAGAGCTGGTTTTTAATGAGGTACTCAATAAAACCATTCTTTGAGAAAGTTGCAAGTCTTGGAGTGCTGAGTGCTGAGACAACTGAGTGTTGATTGGGTTTATTAGTTGGAACTTCAGATCTAGGTTTTTCTTTCACTGCAACCAATTAAACTTTTTTTTTTTAAAAAAGCCCTATCACTTCAACTAATGGAGTTGAGGGTGTTTCTTTCCTAGGATCCTGAGCTGAGGCAGGCCTAACAAAGGATATCTAAAAAAAAGATTGAGAAACAGACAGGAAAAGAGGAAGTGGCAGAAACTACAAGCCTGCAAATGGGCAAGAATCAGCTGCAAGTGATCAGCTGCATTCCCACTCATCCCGCCAATAAGAGTCACAGCACCAACCACAACCTGTTGTGACCAATAACCTGACCCACTTTACAGCATGACATTGGAATGTTATTAAGGCTGCAATTGGTGCAGTTGTGAGTCCAGGAGAACCCCTAAGTTGTGGACCAGATCTATCTGGAATAGTGCCACCCTATCCAGAACTAACGATGCCAGAGTCCAATATACCCAAGCTCCATGCACTCAAAGCCATTTGGTCTTGCCCGGATTCAGCCAAAGCCTATTGTCTCTAATTCAGCCCCCAATAGTCTCCAGGCACTGTGAGAGGGCAGTAACAGCATCACTTGGGTTTCCAGGGGTGGAAATATAGTGTTGAGTATCATCAATGTACTGATGATATCTCAACTCATGGTGATGGATGTTCTCACCCAGTTGCTTTTGTGGTACTGACTCTGTGGCATGCAGCAAGAGAGTGGCTGTGGGCTGGATCTCTCACTCCTTGTTAACATTGATTTGGACCGGCCTTGGAGAAAGAAGCCAAAACGGTTCAAGGCTGTGCCATCCTGCCCCAGTCCCCATAGCTGGTCCAAAAGGATACCATGGTCAATGGTATTGAAAGCCACTGAGAGGTCAAGAAGAATGAAGATGGTTGAACTACCCCTACCCTGCTGTCACCAGAGATCATTCGTAAGTGTGACCAAAGCTGTCTCTGTCCCATAATGTTGTGGCCCGTCAGCGGCCTGTGCAGCTAGTAGCTGATTCCAACAGCAAGGAGGCTGGTGTGGTGCTGCGCCAGCAGCCTGTGCAGCTGGCACTTGAGTCAGACAATGAAGAGGCTGGAGAAAATGTGGTGCCAGAGCCAGGGCTTTCAGAACCTGCAGAAGCTCCCATAAGTGAAGAGGAAGAAGAGGAGGAACCTCTTCTTGATGCACGGGCATGCAGGGCTGCCAAAAGGCAGGAGTGGCTCTTCAAGAGGAGGTATCCTCGAGAGTAAGGCTTGGGGCTAATTGGACACTCCCTTAGCCTATTTAAGGAAGGACGACAACTGAGGCAATTTGCAGGGAACAACTTTGTTCACATTCCTTCGCGTCTTAATCTTGTTTCTCTTATCAGTTTTCTGCAAATTGCTTCTGGGCATTCTGCCAACCATAGTAAGATTACGGTTATTATTCTTTGGAGTCTTGTAGGCTGTTAATGAAGTTAACAGCCTTTATTCGTAAAAGACTGATTTAATTTAGTAAACTAAGGTTTGTATGGACTTTGTGTGTGCTGCGTACTTTGGGGTCCATAGCTGGGGCAGAACACATAACCAGGCCTGAAAACACATAAATACAAAAAAATTAAAATGAATTAAAAACGAATTAAATAATTTGGCTGAATTTAAAATACCCCATAATTTAAAACAAATTAAAATTTACATTTAAATTTTTTTAAAAAATTACATTTAAAAAGTGGAGAAGATTTAGGCCAGGCCAGCTTGATGGAATAGGAAAGTCTTAAGCGCGCGATGGAAGGTGCGCAGATCCGGGATCCTCCGTATCTCCGGGGGGAGCTCGTTCCAGATCGTAGGTGCCCCCACAGAGAAGGCTCTCCCCCTAGGGGCCGCCAGTCGACATTGTTTGGCCGACGGCACCCGGAGGAGCCCCTCTCTATGGGAGCGTACTGGCCGGTGGGAGGCTATTGGTGGTAGCAGGCGGTCCCGTAGATAACCAGGTCCTAAGCCATGGAGCGCTTTAAAGGTGATAACCAGAACCTTGAAGCGCACTCGGAAGACCACCGGGAGCCAGTGCAGCTCGCGCAGGAGAGGTGTTACATGGGAACTCCATGTTGCTCCCATAACCACCCGCGCGGCCGCACTCTGTGCCAGTTGGAGCCTCCGAGTGCACCTCAAGGGGAGCCCCATGTAGAGAGCGTTACAATAGTCCAGACGAGAGGTGACTGTGTGTAGAGAATCCCGATCTAGAAAGGGACGCAACTGGCGGATCAGGCGAACCTGATGAAAAATCCTCCCTTTGATTATCTTCCAGTGGCCCTCTAGGCATCTCTTAATCCAGGGGTCCCCCACCCCCACCGTGGACCAACACAAGTCTGCAGCATGCCAGAAACTGGGCCTCACAAACAAGTGAAGCTCCATTCACTGGATGCAGGCAGCATGTGAAACCGTGCCCTCTCCGGTCTAAAGAAAAGCCTCTCTCTCTATGGAACCAGACATTGGTGCCCAAAAGGTTGGGTGCCACTGTCTTAATCCTTTTCAAAACCTTCAACTCCTCGATTGAGGAACTATTCTGAAATTAACTAAATAGTTGGTGTTTTGGAGGGGATCAAGCTGAGAATTAATCAAATAGAATACGCTGGAAGATAGTTAAATATTAGAGGGAGATATAATGGAAAATATATTAGAAATTGGAGTAAATAAAATATGTCTTTGTGAGAAATCTGTGTAATATGTAAACTGGGAGAAAAAAAAACTAAGGTAAACTGATTTGAGGATAAGGGTCAAAGGATTAAAATTAGACAAAATGTTGTTTTATAAAATATAATAAAAATGGAGTGGTATTGAATTGAAATTAAGAATAAATGGTGATAAAATTGTAAGGTAAACACTTAACAAGAGGTTAGAATATTGTAAAAATTATTTTGATATGACTTGTATAAGATATAAGGTAAAGAAGAATAAAGATATGTTTAGAATTGTTATGCAGATGTAAAAATGAGTGAAAGTGAATTTGAAATTAATTTTGGATAGATATAATGGATTTATATAGATGAAAATGTTAAATTTGAGTTAAAATTGGTTTTTTTTAAAGTTTTGAATTTCTTTTTTATCTTCTTTTCTTTTCTTTTTTGTTTACTTATAAAAGATGTAATGGAAATTGTGAATTGAGCTTGTGAAAGGAATGTAAGTGTGGTAACCATCTATGACCGGATCCAGATTTTTGCTCTTGAAAGTTATGTTTTATGTTTAAATTTGGAAAAAATAAATAAAAAATATTTACAAAAAAAAAAAAACAAAAAACCTTCAACTCCTCCATGAAACATGGGTAGCATCAGGAATGATGGGTCAAGAAAGGCCGCATAGGTGAAATCCTGTCCTAACCTGACTTTACAAACCCACCACACAGTGTTTGGACTCTGAAGCACAAGCATCCTGCTTGAGGAGACAAAACATAACTCAAGGGAGATGTCAGGGTAATGAAGATTTAAAGATGACCAGCTGCTGTAAGGCTGTGGGCCAGGATGATGGACTGGGGATGAGTCAGCAGGGTTATTGTCGCTTTAAGACTGAGGATGAGTCATCAGAGTTATTGCCGCTTTAAGAAGATGTCTATATAAGGGAGGCCATGAGAGGGCGTCTCTCTCTCTCTCCTCGTGTATCACTCTCCTCGTTATGTTCTATCTGCATTGTAGTTCTCCGTGTAGAGTTGAACGTTGATTGATTACCTGGTATGTGCCTACCATGTGTATGTATGTATATAGAAGTCTTGTATATAAACCACTGTTTGTAAGACAAACCTCTGTGTCCTGTATTTTGCTCCTGGGTAGTCTCAAAATAGTAATCACGCTGTAAACAATCTGACAGGAGAGGACACTCATGCCCTTGATGTGATGTCCCGTTGCCTGGAGGCCATGCAGATCTGGATGGGGAGGAATAGGCTCAGACTCAACCCCTCCAAGACTGAGTGGCTGTGGTTTCCAACGTCCTGATATAGCCAGCTAATACCATTGTTGGCTATTGGGGATGAGATCTTATCCCCCCTCAGAGAGGGCTCGCAACTTGGGCGTCCTCCTGGATTCACGGCTGTCTTTAGATGATCATATGACAGCTGTGGCCAGGGGGGCTTTTTATCAGGTTCGCCTGATTTCCCAGTTGCGTTCCTTTCTGGATCGGGACGCCTTGCGCACAGTCACTCACGCCCTTGTCATTTCCCGTCTAGACTATTGTAATGCTCTCTACATGGGGCTCCCCTTGAGGAGCACCTGGAGGCTCCAACTGGTCCAGAATGTGGCCGTGCGAGTGATAATGGGGGTGACTCATCACTCCCATGTAACACCCCTCTTGCGCAAGCTGCACTGGCTCCTGGTGGTCTTCCGGGTGCGCTTCAAGGTGTTGGTTACCACCTTTAAAGCGCTCCATGGCTTAGGACCTGGTTACTTACAGGACCGCATTCTGCCACCATTTTCCTCCCACCCACCGACATGCTCCCACAGAGAGGGCCTCCTCAGGGTGCTGTCGGCCAAACAATGTCGACTGGTGACCCCCAGGGGGAGAGCCTTCTCTGTGGGGGCTCCTGCCCTATGGAATGAATTGCCCCCGGACATACGAAGGATCCCCGACCTTCGCGCCTTCCGCCATGCTCTGAAGACCCTATTATTTCAGCAAGCGGGTCTGATGGGATAAATGATTTTAAATTGGGTTTTAAAAGTGGTTGAAAATGATTTTAATTGGAAGTTTTAATTTTGGCCAAAGATTGAATTGTTTTAATATGTTTTTTAAATTTTGTCTTGTATGTTGTTTTATCATGGCTGTTCACCGCCCTGAGTCCTTCGGGAGAAGGGCGGTATACAAATATAATAAAACTAAACTAAACTAAACTAAGTCACAAATAGGACAGAAATTTAGGAGTTCCCTCCTACAGATTTTTCTCCAAGAGAATCAGAGTTGGCTGTGACAGAAGAGAAGCTTTCTTTTCTTTACTTACAAAACAATACAGGAATAATAGACTCACTGCAATTTCCTAAGATTTGCTGAAAACAAAAAATCCAAAAGACCATAAAGGGTTTAATCCCAGAAAAAAAGAGGAAAGAGACTAAACAGACTGTCAAATCCAAATATTTGGATCCTTTATGTTTTGGCGTAATGTGACACAAAGCCTTTAATGTGGCATCTATGGAGATTCTCAATCATCCAGGTCATGGTTTTTAGCTAGTTAGCTAGCTTACTTTATTGTCAATGAAATTAAATGCCATCTTTGGGGTACATTATAACTATAAAAATAAAACACAAACCCACATCCTTCACATTTTATACAATTGAATTGAAAACCCGATATTGCATTAATATTGCACTATACAGTAGAATTCAATATAGTTACTGCTATATGTTATATATATAAAACTTGCAGTGCCGAATCACAGAAATGTAACACCAAACCCTGATCCACTGGCTACAGAAAGGCAGGTCAATATATAGAAAGGTCCAAATAATAATTTTAGATTCTAATTCTGAAAAATTAATCAGACTATGTGGATATAAAGAATAAGAAATACCTACAATAGGTAACCATACATAAAAAATAAGTGTGAGAACTGAAATACGACTCGTAGATTTGAATACATTTTTTAAAAGCCCAGAATAAAAATACACATTTTTCATTACAAGATTTTTTAGAACACAAACTTTGTGTGAAATGGTGACATTGTGGAAAAAATATGTATTAGAATCAGTTGCTGACCTAAGTTTTCACAATTAGCTGCTCCTTTGCATTCAGATCTGGTCTTATCAAAATAATGTAGCATTTGGACATGAAGATGAAGCCCAGCAGGCCAGCACTGGAGGCCAAGATGGAGAAGATCTGCACAGCCACCATGTACTTCCCTTTGGTGCTCAGGTAGGCTGGCACAAAGGAGACCCAGACACTGCAGAAGACCAGCATGCTGAAGGTGATCAGCTTGGCTTCATTGAAGGCTCCAGGCAGATTCCTGGCCAGGAAAGCCACTATAAAACAAATGGCTGCCAGGAATCCCATGTAACCGAGAGCAACATAAAACATGGTAAGAGACCCTTCATTGCACTGAAGCACAATCTTTCCTGGTTGAGACTGAATGTCAGAATCAGGAAATGGGGGAGAGACCACCACCCAGATGCTGCAGATGACCACCTGGACACCAGAAGAAGAAAGGATGATGGAGTTGGTCAAACTCTTTCCAAGCCATTTTCTCACTCTGTTTCCTGGCTTTGTGGCCAGAAAAGCCAGCACAACTGTGATTGTTTTGGCCAAGACAGAAGAGACGGCCACTGAGAAGATGATGCTGAAGGTAGCTTGTCGGAGAAGGCAGGTGGCTTTCTTTGGTCGTCCAATGAAGAGAAATGCGGAGAGGAAGGAAAACAGGAGAGCGGCAAGGAGGATGTAAGAGAGGTCCCGGTTGTTGGCTTTGACAATGGGAGTTTCCCTGTATTTAATAAAGATTGCTAAGACAAGGGTAGTAATTAAGGTCAAAGAGGATGCAAGAGAAGTTAAGATGGTCCCCAGATTGTCATTGCAGGCCAGATAAGTTATTTCCTTAGGGAGACATTTATCTCGCTCCTTATTTGGATGTTGATCTTCTGGACATTTGGTGCAATAATCTGCATCTGAAGAGAAGAAAAATAGTACTTATCATCTCCTGTTATGTCTAGATTTTCTATCCCACCACCAGAGTTGGTTCATGCTAAAAGAAAACAGAAAAACCAAAAGTAGAATTGTAGGGACTGTGTTCAACTGTATTAAATCCCAGGGCATCTTTCTGTTTTTCAATGTGGGAGCTCAGATTAATGAGTTGCCAGTTCATCGTCAAGCATCTTTCTTCTTCAGGTTATTCTTATTAATATGTATGTCTTGTTTAGTAACCAGGCATCACCACCAGATGGATTCGCACCTGGCTGACCAACCGGACTTAACATGTAATCCTTGAAGGATCTGCATATCTGTGGAGGGAAGTATGCAGTGGGGTACCCCAAGGCTCTGTCTTAGCCCAATACTCTTCAATGTCTTCATCAATGTTTTAGATGAGGGGATAGAAGGGGAAGTCATAAAATCTGCAGATGACACCAATAGCCAACACCTTAGAAAATATGCTCAAGATACAGAAGGATCTGGACTAACTTGAACACTGCTCCCTGTCTACTAAAATGAAATTCAATGGTGAAAAAAGTAAGGTTCTCCATTTAGGCAACCCCCCCTCCCCCAAATATGCTCCATCACTGGAAGTTTTCAAGAAGAGATTGGACTGGGCGGGGTTTGACGTCCCTGCGATAGAGATACAGAGGAATCCACCTCCATGTTCCCTGTGCTGAATTCTTCATGTTTGGGGGTTCTGGAGAGAGCCTAAGCCACTCTGAAGGAGAGGTGAAGTAAAGGGGGGCACCCTGTGAGGTCGGGGAGAGATGTAGCTCTCCTGTCTGGGGTTTTTATTTCCACTTAGCCACGGCAAGAAGAAGTAGCAGCCTAAAGATGGCTGCTGCAAAGCAGGGACAAACTGAAAATAACAGCTAAGATTGGTGCTGGAGAGAAGAATGTAAGCATTGGTGGAACTGGAGGGAGAGGATCTTTCTCATGTTTTAAATTGAATTCCAAGAAATAATTAAAACTATTTGCCCAGAACTGAGTATTAAAGAGGTGTCTAAGCAATTTGGGGTGTTTTTTGTTTTTAAATACCAAACCGGAATGAAAGCTGTAAGAGAATAGACAACAGATTATGAAATAAATAGACTCCTAAACTGGGAAGAAGCGCTACTGGGAAGGTATTTTTAAACATTGGATTTATCTACATGTTTAAAAAAAGAAAGAAAAAATCCCTTACTTTTGCTTCATATTTCCTGTACAGCGCAAGGACAATACACTGGTAAACTAGTGATTGAAATTTAAATGGAGAGTGCCGCCTGCTGACAAAAGAGGAAACTGCAAAGAAGTGATCTATATAGAGACATTTGAACCCCTTGAAGGGAAGTCTAAAGAAATCATATTTGGACTGTTGGAGAAAAATCAATCTTCTTTAAAAAAATAAGATACAATGAGTGGAATTGTTCAGGAGATGGGAACGCTTTATCAAAATATTCTTTGATATTCTTTGATATTTTAATTCATTATGGACAAAGGATTTAAGGATCTAATGGAAAAAATGGAAAATACTACACAAGGGATGATGATTATAGACCAAGATGCCTAGGAAAAAGAGGAGTTAAAAGAAGAAATAAAGAAGGAAGAAGACAAGGAGGAGATTATAATGGAAATAATAATGATGGATGAATTAAACCAGGGGGCAAATATATTAAAAGAGTTGGAAGATATATTTGAAATGGAAGCAGGGGCCTCAGTTAAAATCTTAGAAAATAGGCAGTGGAAGAGGGTAGAGATGGGAGGAATACTTAGATGGGACATTCAAGAAATAGAAATAGATGGAGACTTAAAAGAAGAATGGGGGAGACAAGCCAAAAAAAAAAAAAGCATAGCAATTGAAGTATCAAAATGGGCAAGAGATGACGGATAGAGAATTTCTTTGTCTTTATGGCTGCTTTGACTTGCTTTCCTCCTCACCTCTCTTTTTTTGAAGCATAGAAATTAAAATATAAAGCAGGCAAGAGATGATGGAAGGATGATTCCTGCTCCTGGTTGCTGTTTTGAACTGCCTTTCCCTACCTCTCCCGCTTTGTGCTCTTTCTCTTTTTCTTTTCTTGTACGCAGATGATATGACTAGAAGTTAGACAGGAAAGAAAGAAAAAGCTTTTTTTAAAAAAAATATTTTTTTATTCAACATTTTTCACCTTTAAAATCATAATTACACTTTTACAGCTTTCCGTTATTGGAATTTTTTGTAATTTCAACATCATCCTTTGGTGAATTGTGTACATATACATTCTTATTTCTTAAGTACTTATTTATATAATATATACATCATATGCATATCTACTATACATTAAATATATATCTTTTCATTATATTATCTTCTCTTAACATTCACTATACATTAATTGTAGACTTCTTTTCCAGCCAATTATACCATCTATTCCATGTCTCATAATATACTGTTTCCTCTCTGTCCCTTAATTCCATCATTAAGTTGTCCATTTCTGCGCATTCTAGCACCTTTTTTTTATAATCATTGTGTTTGATGGAGCATGTTGTTTCCAATTTTGGGCAAATGAGATTCTGGCTGTGGTGATTATATGGAGCATGAGGTATTGAATTTCTTTACTCATCTTTCCTTTTATAATCCCCAAAAGAAGTAACTCTGGTTTCATGTCAATTTTGAGTTCAATAATTTCCTCCAACCACTTTTTAATTTTTAACCAGTAGTCTCTAGCTTGGGGACATGTCCACCACATGTGGTAGTATGTCTCTTGCTGGTGGTTACATTTCCAGCAGTTTGGTGGGAGAAAAAGCATTTGAATATAGGGTGATATGATTAAAAGCTAGAGTAAGAGATAGAAATAAAGAGAATATTAATGTATTACATTTTTAGTTGACAAAATGGAAGTAATAAAGAGAACTAGGTGGAATAATTGAATAATGATAGATTGTAACCTAAGAGAGATGTGTATTGTAATGGGAATTTCATAAATTGATTGAATGTAATAATAATCCTTAATTTGATCAGATTTATTTGTGTTGGAATGCATGGTGCCCAGATGCCACACTGTTCACATGCATTGATTTGATTTTTTTTTAAAAAAAAATAAAAAACTTTTTTCAAAAAAAGAGAAAAGAGATTGGACAGCCATTTTGGCAAAGTCCATTGTCCAGAATGAGCAGGGGGTTGGACTCAAAGACCTCAAAGGTACCTTCCAACTCTGTTATTCTCTTATTCTGTTATTCTGTTATTGAAGGACTGCTTCCCTCTAGAGTCACCCACCTTCCTGAGAGGAGAAGGTCCCTTCTGCACAGGGAACGCAGTTGTAGCAGCAGATGGGCTTCCCTTCCTGACTTTCCCTGAAGTATCCAGACTGACAACTTTCCACACACCTGGAGGGAGGCAGATTCTGAGTGGAAAAAAGCCAGAACATAAATGTTAGAGTTGATATCAAAGGAAAGGAATAGTAGAACCAGGCCAAATTCTATTTAAGCCTCTAACAAAGATTAGGTCCATTTAATGGAAGCAAAAGTTCATCCAGGGAATCTCCCTTCTGTGAGATCAGAGCTAGGAGATTTTATTCTTTTTTGCCTCCAGACTGTGGAATAATTTGCAGTTGGAGATTATTGTATGTTTACCTCAATGTTGTTGCCCTTTGAGAGAAATAATAAAATGGAGCTCTTCCTGGAATCCTTTTTAAGAGCCACTATAGTTTTTCCCACCTTGTTAAACCTTTGGAGCCAGAGAGCAGCATGTTGGTCAATGACAAAGATGGGTTCCTGGGAACTCTGTCTTGCGTAACTCCCAAATTTCACTCTGGCTACAGACTTGTTGGGAAACCATAACCAGTTCACAATGTCAAAATCAGCTGCCAGCTCGCCATTCTTGCCCAGATACACCCCGTCCATAGAATTGTTGTAAAACTGAGAGGTTTGCAGGAAAGGGTGAAACTAGAAAGGTAAACACAGTGAGATCAACAAGAAAAATCCTGAAGCATTTTATAGAAGAAAGAATCGGTCTCCATGGTATCATTCCCAAGTTTGGGTTCTCCAGTCCACTAGAAACACCATGTTCAAGTAGGAACATGGACATGCTTTTTTTTTCACCTTTCCAGACAATTGATTAATTGTTTTCTATTCAAATAACTATTTATTTATTTATTGGTTTGATTTATATGCCGCCCTTTTCCGGAGACTCAGGGCGGCTTACAATGCATTAAGCAATAGCCTTCATACATTTGTATATACCTGCTTAGTAGGGCTTTTGGCTCCCCCTTAAGCGGTGTTCTTTTTTAAACAAAGTCAGCTTGTTGGGGGCAGTAGGCTGACTCTGTAAACCGCTTAAAGGGGACTATGAAGCACTGCGAAATGGTATATAAGTCTAAGTGCTATTGCTATATCATTTCAGAGAAGTGGCTGTCCAGTCTCTTCTTAAAAGCCTCCAGTAATGAAGCACCCACAATTTCTGAAGGCAATCTGTTCCATTGGTTAATTGTTTTCACTATTTAGAAAGTTTCCCCTTAGTTCTAGGTTGCTTCTCTCCTTAATTAGTTTCCATTCATTTTTTCTTGTCTTGCCTTCTGGTGCTTTGGAAAATAATTTGATCTGGGGGTGAAATGCTCCCAGTTCGGACTGGATCACCCGATCCGGTAGCGATGGTGGCGGATGGTTCAGAGAACTGGTAACAAAAATCCCTGCCCTCCCCCCATGCCCAGCTGAGCTGCGGGATCATCAGAGGCTGTTTTTTTTTACTTTTAAAAGTATTTTCTACAACCTCTTCGGCCGAAAAAATCAGGCATCCATACCAGGATGGCAGGCATCTCTGGTGCTGCCTCCTCAGGCCTCTTTCTGGTTGCTGCCCTTGTCTTAAGGAGGGAGGCGAGTGCTGCTCGGCACTCCTCTTCTGACATCTCAGCCACTTGCCTGTCCAGGCTTTCATCTTGTCCTTCTGCCCCCTCGTCGTGAGTGCTGAAGAAGCCTTCTCCAGCATCGCTTGACTCAGCCCCTGGGATCTCTTGCTACATCTGGGTGGTCTCTGGCTGCCAGGTTGTAGCTGGATAGAAATCCCCTTCAATGTTTTCCATCAGCGATTCAGACTGGGGCTGATGTGAAGTTCTCCTCCGTTGAAGGCCTCTGGTCACAACAGGGGAGCTTCTCTCACAGGTTATTTTGGAGGGTACCTTTATCAGCTAGTACACATGGATTTGGTTGGTTCTTTTAGGCCCTCCCTTCGCAACGGGCGTTATTTTTTAATGGTAGTTGATGATTACTCTTGTTATGGCCATGTATTTATTTTAAAGGACAAAACTGAAGTCTTTACCAACTTCAAATATCTTTACAACCAGATCCAAACGCAACACAAGGTGTGCATCCCTCAGGTGCAGAGCGATAGGGGAACTGAGTTTATATCCAGGACTTTTGAAAAGTGGATGAAGGAGAGAGGTATCCTCCATTTTAAATCATCACCGCAAACGCCTTTGGAGAATGGCATTGTAGAAAGGAGAAATGGCGTGCTGCAGAATGTCATGAACTGCTTACTTGCAGATGCCGACATGAGCCAAGGTTTTTGGGCAGAAGCAGTCAAAATGGCTAATTATCTAGTCAACAGGTCATGGAGTAGTGCCATTAACCAAATCCCATACTTCCTGGTCCACGGAAGGAAACCTAGCCTCTCACACCTGAGAATTTTTGGTTCCTATGCCTGGGTCCATATTCCCAAGCACCTCAGAAGAAAGGGGGGCAAGGCATCGAGGAGGCTCAGATTTATAGGTTATGCAACCGGCAGCAAGGCCTCTAGATTTGTAGACAAAAATAACCTTGTCATTGTCTCAAGATCAGCTTCCTTTGAGGAGGGGTCAAATTGGTCAAGAATTCATTCCAATGAACCCGGTTATTCCCCTATTAGAAATGACACTGAACTACCAGCACCACCTAAAGAGGATGAACCAACATACTCCAAACTACAGACCAGCGAAGATCCAGATGGTGATGAATCCCTACCTAACTCTGATGATTTGGACAAGCAATCCCTGGGTGACTTCACACCTCCTGCCTCACCAAAACGTCCATATCTTCGCAGTGCCTGGGACAGAGGCCCGCCTCATTTCAATTGGAAAGATGCATCCGGCACCTCCAATTCTGACACCGATGCTCCGGATGACAGTGATGATGGTGAGTGGCAATTCCCCAGATGGTCAAAACGCTCCAATAAAGGGGTGCCACCCAAAAGGTTGGACATTGGCTGTGTGGCCTCGGTCAACAGCATTACCATGGCCCCTAAAACATACTCAGATGTCCTCCAGCTTCCCGAGGAAGAACAGCGCAGGTGGAGGGTGGCAATGGAGCGAGAAATGGACAGTCTCAAAAAATTGAAAGTCTTCATCCCCATGGAAGTCCCCAAACAGAGGAAGGCAATTGGCACTCGTTGGGTCTACAAGGTCAAGCCAATGCCCAACAACAAACTCCTTTATAAGGCCCGGCTAGTAGCACAAGGCTACGCACAGCGCTACTTACAGGATTTTGATGAAACCTACTCCCCCACCGTGAGAGCGGAAAGTGTGAGGGCTGCTTTGGTCACCGCAGCAGCACATGGGGAACACATTTTTCAATTTGACGTGCAAACTGCTTATTTACATGCACATCTAAAACAAAAAATTTACGTCAGAGGTGCCCCCGGATTCCAGCAGCAGGAAGGCCACACCTGGCTTCTGAAGAAAAGTTTGTACAGCCTCAAACAATCAGGCAGAATGTGGTACAAATGCCTGACTACAACACTCAAATCACTGGGTTTCCATCCATCTCCAGCTGATAAATGTACCTTCACAAGGGATACCAAAGGGGGGCTGGAGAAAGTCCTAGTGTATGTCGATGACCTTTTATATATAGGGCCTGACAAGGGGGGATGTAATATATTTGCCAGGACCCTACAAAAAAGGTTCACTCTAAAGCCTTTAGGATATGTGGACAAATACCTAGGCGTACAAATCATCACTACACCAAAAGGTTTTGCACTCTCCCAAAAGGAGAAGATAGAGGAACTTTTGGTGAAATGTAAAATGGAAGATAGCAAGCCAAGTGCTATCCCAATGCAGATCGACTATTATGGTTTGGCACACAAGGATAGCCCAGAGTTCCAAAATAATACTCTATTTAGGTCAGTGGTCAGGTCATTATTATATATAAGTAATTGGAGCCGTCCAGACATTTCCCTGGCCGTGAACCTGCTATCCAGACAAGGGGAACATCCTACCCAGTTCCACTGGTTGGCCATTAAAAAGTTATTAAGGTATCTCAAGACCACAGCAGATTACGTGCTTCGCTTGGAACCTGAGAATAGAGACAAGGCCCAATTAGAATGCTTCGCGGATGTGGACTGGGCCAGAGATACCAAAACCCGTAGGAGTACTTCGGGCTTCTTGGTACTGTTAAATGGGGCACTCATCCATTGGCATGTGGGGCTACAGAAATTTGTTTCGTGCTCCACCGCTGAGGCCGAATTTGCATGCCTATCAAAGGCAGGGAACGATCTGATATGGTTTGATGCCTTAATCTCTAGCATCTGGACACCACCGACTTTGCCCATCCAAATTATAGAAGACAACACTGGGGCCATAGGCATTGCCAAAGCCTATGCGGTGGGGAAAAGGTCCAGACATATTGATATCCGTTATCAAAATGTTAGACAACTAGTAGAGATGGGGTTTATATCTTTAACACACTGTCAGACCAAACATCAAACAGCTGACATTTTCACAAAACCTCTACCAGCGGATAGGCACAAAGATCTGTGTAAAAAGTTATGTCTCACAGGGTAAAATCTGTTGTGCATTGCATTAGTGTGTTTGCATGCCATTGGCTCGCAAGGAGGGGAACTGTCAAGTATTTGCAAGCCATTGGCACATGTGTCATATAGACACTAGTGGAGGCAGAGAGTGTCTCCACCCCTATGTGGAAAGGAGGGGCTTACCCTGAGTATAAAACCCCCTCCAACCTTTTCCACCATGCTCTCTCCATCTCTCTCTTTTCATGTTTGTTCCTCATGAGACTTGATCTCTGTTGTACATAGTTAATATGATTTATCCTATGAATAAATACATTTAAGACATTTATTTATGCATCTGCCTCTTAACTCTTCTATGCTCCTGGGTGTTTCTATGATCCCAATTCCACAGTTTGCTTGTGTATTGTTGTGGTTGAAGCTGAAGTAGTCATTGACAGGTAGGTGGGACATTGTAGGACATTGTATTATTACATAATAATCTAATCATTATGTTCAGCAGAGATTTGATTGATAGAATAGCAAATACCTGCCAAGGCTGCATCCTTTTCAGTTCCATGGTTTTTCCATCTTCTTTCAGGATCCTCCATTTGAATATGGAGACCAAGGCAGCACTTAGGGCTCTTGCCACAGCCCAGACGGAGTTGTAAATGTGATGGCTTTCCAGAGAAAGGCTGGCTTCCATCTCCTTCTGCTTTAGACTTTCCCTTTTTTCATTCTCCCTGCATCTCAACCAGCCTTTAATGGAGACAGCATGTTTTTCAAATGAACACGGAAAAGCTTTGTTGCCAAATTCCAAGATTGAAGGAAAAAATTGATCAGCGTCATCCTTTATCCATTTCTTAGCCTGGATGGAAATGGTGAAAATACTGTGAACACGTTGGAAATCTTGATACCACATATTAAAAGTGAGATCCCCCATGGCCGTCACAATCCAGACTTTCTCTAAGGGAGTCATTGAGACCTGCAGAATATTGTCAATGAGTTCCATCCCATAGAAATAGGAAGATTGCAACATTGTCTCTGCGTAATAAAGAAATACATTGACTTGCTTCCATTTGAGATATAAATCTGATGTTAGCGTATATTGATTGGTACTGAATCGTGATACGCTTTGTGAGAAAACAGCACAAATGCCATTTTGGGCAAGTAAAGGTCTTAAGGTTTTCATGAACGTTTCTCCGTTGTCTGATTCTGGAGTAACGAGAGCCACTGAGGTCCATCTGAAATACTGGATCATTTTAACAATCCCTGTGTATTGGATTCCTTCCTTTGGGAGCATCCGATAGAAAAAAGGGAACTGGGTTTTATCATTCAGGTCGTTCGAAACAAAAGCGTAAGAGATCTGCAGGAAATGGGAGGAATTGACAACGATCTGTAAAATGATAGTGTATACTACAGTATATAATTTTTAAATGATGCTTATTATGCAGAAGTTCCATCTTTTATAAGGAGCATATTTTTGTAACTTGAACCACAGAGAGAGTGAAAACTTCCACACTTACTTGTGGGATTTTGTAGATGCTGACCATGGTTGCAATATGGCGGGAGAGGTCAGAATCGGTCCCTTCAAGGACAGCCAGGAGATTTTCCTGTCTTCCACATTTGTAGTTTGGAACATTTGCCTCTCCAGTAGAAAGCAGGTCTAGCAAGGCTTCAGCATTCATCTCTGCATTGAAATGATTGTCAAGGACGTTGTAGCCCAGAGTGATGTTGGGTAAGATGAGGGGATTCCTGTTGATCTCACGGCTGGCGATCAAGAAGGACAAGAGGTACCAGATATGTAGGTTTCGATGCCTGAAAAATAGATTCAGTCACAACTTCTCATTTTTGCCTTGTTGCAGCAAACAGCCTGCTTTACTTTCATGTTCGTTTTCAGCATAGCTTGATTAGCACAAGGAAAAAAAAATCTGCTCCAGCAATTTACCTCTTTGCAGCAAGCAGCAGAGCAACTTGTGCTAATTAGCCTGTGCTGAAGCTGAAAGGAGCTGTTTTTTCTTGCTGTTTGCTTGAAAGGAGGTAACTGCTGTGAGGCAGAGGCCAAAGGGTGGGGGTCAGTGGGTGGGCGGAGCTACATTCAGTATATAAGACACACCTAACTTTTCAACCCCTTTTAGGGGGGAAAAAGGTACGTCTTATACTCCGAAAAATACAGTAATTAAGGAAGAAACATACAGGTAGACCTTAGTTTAGTGACTATTCAAAGATACGACAACACTGAAAAAAGTGACTTATGACCGTTTTTCATAATTATAACATTGCAGCATCCCATTGGTCATGCGATCAAAATTCAGATGCTTGGGATTTTGGCTAGTGCTTGGCACTGAATATTTATGATGATTTAGTGTCCCGGAGTCTCATGACCTCTTTTTGTAACCTTCTGACAAGCCAAGTCAATGATGAAAGCAGATTCACTCAACAACCATGTTACTGATTTATGACCTGCAATCATTAACTTAATAACAGTGGCAAGAAAGGTTTTAAAATGGGGGGGTAAACCTCTCTTAACAATTGTCTTGCTTAGCAACAGAAATTTTGGGCTTAACTGTGATCCTAAGTCGAGGACTACCTGTATGATAGGCCTGAATGATATTAGGTGGGATGGTACTCATGATTGGTGGAAAGGCTACAGACTTTGGCCCATCTGTAAAAAGGAAGTGATAAGAACTTTAATGAACAGGTGAAAACATTGAGGCTGACCAATCCCGGCTGGAGTTGGAACCCCAAATTATTCTTCTGACACCCCCAACTTCCACACTTATGGGAAGTGGGAACTTAAGGGACCAAAATGCCTAGGAAGAAGCATTTTGGACACAGAGGCACTCTTCAGATATTTTCAACAGCATATATATAATAAAAGATAAAGAGGAGTCGAAGTATTTCAAGACATGGGATAAATTTTATGATTGGTTAGAAAAGAAATATGAATAAGTATAGAGAGATAAAATAGATAGAGAATAGATGGAAGAAAACAATTAGAAAAATAGAGAAAGGGGAGGGGGGTAAAAGGGAAAAAAGTGAGATATTATAAAAATGTACGCAAATGATGAAATAAAAATAAATAATAATTGAATAAGAAATTGAAATGAGAATAATGATAATTAGAAAATTGGGGCTGCTCGACTACCACTTTAGCTTGAACTGAAAAGGGAAACAACAGGAGAGAGGGGAAGGAGTAGAGAGAGAGGAAGGGAGAAGACAGGAGAGGAGAGGAGAAAGAAGAAAGGGAAAAGGCGAGGAAGAAGAGAGAGGGGAAAGAGGAGCAGAGGAGAAGGTTAGAAGGGGGAAGAAGAGAGGAGTGGGAGAAGAGAAAGGGAAGGAGGAAAGAGAAGGAGAGGAAGAACGAAGGAAGTAGGAGGAGAAACAGGAAGGAAGAGAAGGGGAGGAGAAGAAGTAAGGTTGGAGTAAAGGTAAAGGGTAAAAGAGCAGCCCCGAAAAATTAAAAATTAAAATTAAAAGAAAAGATGAATGAAAAATGATGGAAATGACTGTACATATAAATGTGTTTATGAGAAATAAAAATAAAAAACTTAAAAAAAAATTTCAACAGCATACATAATTCTTGCTTTTTTCCGAAAATCAGACAATTATATACCACTACATAGTACTTTACAGCCCTAAGGAGTTTACAGAGTCAGCGTATTGCTCCCAACAATCTGGGTCCTCATTTTTACCAACCTCAGAAGGATGGAAGGCTAAATCAACCTTGAGCTGGTCAGGATCGAACTCCTGGCAGTGGGCAGAGTCAGCCTGCAATACTGCATTCTACCTATTGCACCACCACAGCTCTTGGGATGATACATCTCCATATCCTTTCTCACCACCAGCAACAATTTAGGAGGGACAAGATAATGAGAAGAGAGTGAAATAAATTCAAGGTAAAGAAAACTAGCAGCCAATGAACTCTTGGAAAAATTTGTTCCCAATTTGTGACTCACCAGCGGAAACGTTGGCTGGAGGGAATCCGGTTGAAAATATAAATTGGATTTAGACCCTTCCTTGCAGTGATGATTCCTCCCAAGAGATAATCACCTGGCTTGAAATGGTTCTTCCATTCGGTTGGATCTCGTTGTGAAGTCAAGGGGCATTTTGCCTTCAGCATCCCCCAAGGGATCTGTGGGAGGAGAAGCAGAAAAAAGAGGAGATTCACTTGTGGCATAGCTGGCAGAGCCACTTGCTCCTCACAGTTAGGAAAACAGAGAAGGATGAAAAGCAGCCTAAACCTTGTTTGGCTTTCCTTAGCTTCAGGTATGAAGGCGATCCTAGGGAAGGAACATTTCTTCTCTTGTGCCCTGGTCTTCAGCAACATTTCTCAGGGTCAGCAGAGATTTATGCTGCTCTGTTTCCAGTCGAAAGGCAAGATATCACCCTGGTCTCTGCTCTGCTTTTTGTTTTAAGACAACCTTGAGGGAAATCTCTGGAGATTTGTTCAGAAGGCGAAATGAACAAATTACAGAGGGAAGACAATCAGCTCAGTCACATCCTGAATTCACTCCCGGGGGAGGGCAGGGGAGATGCAGCCAGAGAAAAATGTCCCAAATGGACCAGATAGCTTCCTTCATATCTGATCTTTTCTGAGACAGTAAATTTAGCAATTGTAAATACAGTTGTTTCTTCTTCTTCTTCTTCTTCTTCTTCTTCTTCTTCTTCTTCTTCTTCTTCTTCTTCTTCTTCTTCTTCTTCTTCTTCTTCTTCTTCTTCTTCCTCCTCCTCCTCCTCCTCCTCCTTCCTCCTCCTCCCCCCTTCTTCAAGTCAACCTTGAACTGGTCAGGATCGAACTCCTGGCAATGAACAGAGTCAGCCTGCAAAGCTGCGTTCTAACCACTGCACCACCATGACTCAGTGAAGCGAATGCTGCAGTCATTAAATGAATCCATTTTACTTAATGGGCATATTTTACTGAAAACCAAAAGTATAAGCCAGAAAGTGGCAACAAAATACATTTTAAAAATCCTGGTCACATGACTGCAGAATGCTGCAAATGGCTGTAAAGGAGAGTCGGTTGCCAATCAACCAAAATGCAATCATGTTACCATAGGGTGTGTATGCGGCCATTGTAACTTTGAAATCAGGTCCTAAGTAGCTTTGGTGGAAGGTTCGGTCTGCTGTAACTTGAGATGGTTACAACCAGTTGTAAGTTGAGGACTACCTGTACAGTGTAAATGCTCCAGACCCCCTCAACGAATCAGTATCCTCTGATGAGCCCAGAAAACATGGCTTATTTATTATGGTGCTTTGCTATGGAATACTCTCTCTCAGAGATGCAGATTCTGCTGGCGTTTCAGAAGGCTGAGAAAGCATGGTTGTTGTGGCCCATATGCGGCCTTTATGGCTGGTGGCTGATTCGGACAGCGAGGAGGCTGGTGTGGTGCTGCACCAGTAGCCTGTGCAGCTGGCACTCGAGTCGGACAGTGAGGAGGCTGGAGAAGATGTGGTGCCAGAGGCAGGGATTCAGCCAGGGCCTTCAGAACCTCCAGAAGCTCCCTTAAGTGAAGAGGACGAAGAGGAGGAGCCTCTTCTCGATGCACAGGCACGCAGAGCTGCCAAAAGGCAGAAGGAGGTCTCCTCGAGAGTAAGGCTTGTACAGACTTTGTGTGTGCTGCGTTCTTTGGGGTCCATAGCTGGGGCAGAACAATGGTTCATCCCCCCAGCATTGGTCAGTGGTCAGGATGTTACTTACTGCATCTCAGGTATGTGAAGTTCTGGTGTGTAATTTTAAGAGGGGGCTTGAGTTGGTGTTTTTTTATTGTGTTCACAGCTCAGAGTTTCATTGGATAAAAGGGCATTAAAACATTAATGAACCAAAGGAACTGGAACAAGGTTGAGATCCATTCAAAGAATTTTCGAAAGCATGTGTGTGTCTTTCAAAAACATAGGAGAACGAACCCATCAGGACAAGGTTCAGCAGTCCATCTGCATTTAAAAGACAAAGGCCACTCTTTCGAAGACAGCAAAACCCACATTTTGGACAGAGAGGCCTGTGGAAGGGGCCATATATGTCAAAACTGAACAGTCCTTTCTCAACAAAGGGGGAGGGATATGACATGATCTATCTCCAGTCTACAACACAGTCCTTTCAGCAGTTGCAAGAAGGCTCCACACCCATTTGCACTATTCAGGTGACCCTGACGACAAAGATAAACCTCCAGGTGGCCTCAATGACTCTCTAAAACAGGGGTGTCAAACTCAATTTCATTGAGGGCCGCATTAGCATTGTGGCTGCCCTCGGGAGGGCAGGTGGGCATGGCCAGGTGGTTGTGGCCCAATGGGTTGGTTGGGCAGGTTGGGCGTGGCCAGCTTGACATTGCTCATGCCAGGGGTGGGTCCTGTGGGGGATTGGGCAGGGCTGGGGGAAATAGAGGGGTCTCTGGCAGAAGGGGGCAAGATCAGGGTGGGTGCTGGGGCCTGATTCATTGGAGGAGCAATGACAGAGGGGTTGCCGCGAGGCAGCCCAGTCGGTCACCATCATCACCAGATTGTGACCCTTGCACGCTGTGCTGCACCATCAAGCCTGCTGCCCACCCCCCTGCCTGCCCACTTGTGAAGGCCCTGGAAAACGGGAAAGACCCCATTCCCAGGAGGCATCTGGGAGTCCACAGCCCATGCAGTGCAGGTCAGTCCAAGCGCTACGGTCCTGGTGATTGGAAGGATGGGGAGCAGGCTCACTGGAGGATGAAGTTTGAGGGAGGGGGCCGAACGCACAAGGGTTTCAGCATGGCATTGACCAGCTGGGCTGCCTCATCACAACCACATAATCTGTCTTTGCCTGTGGCTTCCGCAGCTGGGAAGGAGCAGGCAGTTGCATATCTGACAGGCCACATGGCTGTCTGGGCATCTGGCATGCCTGATTGGGTGCCTCCGCATGCTGCTTGGAGCATCAACCCGGTGGTCGCGGGGCTTGGACCCACCTGTGCTGCGCGAGCTGAGGACTCCCAGCTGCCTCTTGGGGGGGCTCCCTGCCTTTCACATTTGCTGAGGCCTCTGTGAGTGGGGCGGCAGGTGGAAGACTCATCCCGCATGTGCAGAGGAATTAGAAGATGAAGTTGGATGGCTCCACCCTCACCCCGCCACCTACTTCCCCTTGCCTCGTTGCAGCAGCACTGGCAGCAAGCGAAGGTAGATGCATGGTGGGGAGGCATGCAATGCGGGCTGCCAAACACACTGGGTAGCTGCCCAGCCACCTGCCCCATCCCAGCTGTGGTGGCTGTGGGAAAGCAAAAACAGGAAGTGGCATGGAGCATGCAGGCGGGAGGGTGGCTGCTCAGCTGTTCCAATGGGCCGGATCACGAGTCTCCTCCCCGTGCCTCTGCCTGCTGCTTAAGGCCAGCCTGGCAGTCACAATGCCCCAGACCCAGCTGCACTGCACGTGCTGCAGAGCCCCTTGGCTGTCAGGCTGCTGTTGGACATGTGAGTGAGCTGTGAACCTGGGCCATGAATGGTGTTGTTTCCTGCACCTGGCCTTAAATCCAACCCACGAGGTTGACACCCTTGCTCTAAAAGAATGCAAATGACCAGCTGTCTGCCAGGAATATAAATCCTTCCAGTCCCCACCTTCCAGTCAGAGCTGAAGAAGCTTCTTGGATGAGAAGCAAAACATCTTTAAAGAAAAACAAGAAAGTCCAGTTGCCCCAGAAAAACATTTTTGGGATATCTAAAACATGGTTAAAATAATGAGAAATCTCCCCACCCCTCACAAGGTGTTAAAATTTCACAATTAATACAACTGCATTTTTCTATTCAGCTTTGTTTTTAATACAAGCGTGTAGCACTTGGGGGTGAAGATGAAGATGAGGCCCAGCAACCCAACATGGGAGGGCAAGATGGGAAATATCTGCATGGTTACAAAACTGAATTTCACTAAAACAAAAAAACAAACAAACAAACAAACAAACAAACAAACAAACAAACGGAATTACGAATTACTTTGTACCTTAAAAGAAGCATGCAAAAATATATACAGTATTTCAGGAAGACCACACAGTGATTAGGATGGTCTGCTACAAACGATTGCCTTCCAAGACGGGAGATGTCACAGTTTAATTCAACTACAGACTATTGTAGACAAGAGGAGACACTGGGTATGGGGGGAGCTTTGTAATAGTTTAACAAATCTGTTTGTAGATGGGAGAGGCATAGCAATTCCACTTAGATTTATATGCCGCTTCACAGTTCTTTGCAACCCTCTCTAAGTGGTTTACAGAGTCAGCCTATTGCCCTCAACAACCTGGGTCCTCATTTTACTGACCTCGGAAGGATGGAAGGCTGAGTCAACCTTGAGCCTGCTTTGTTTAGACTCTGAAGCGCAAGCACATAGCTCATCTTGAGAAGGGAGAGGACACTTGTAAGTCACAAATAGGGCTGAAATTTCAGAGTTCCCTCCTACAGCTTTTTCTCCAAGAGAATCAGAGCTGGCTCTGAGAGAAGACAATCTTTCTTTTCTTCACTTTCATACAATACAGGAATGATAGACTCACCGCAATTTGCTAAGATTTGCTGAAAACAACAACGAGAAAGAAAAAAATTCCAAAAGACCAATAAAAGGTTTAATCCCAGAAAAATAATAGGAAAGAGACTAAACAGACTGTCAAATCCAAAGATTTGGATCCTTCATATTTTGGCCTAATGTGACACAAAGCCTGTAATGCTGTGTCTATGGAGATTCTCAACCATCCAGGTCAAGGTTGTCTCAAAGGTGCTTTTTTCCAAAAGGCAACTGGACTTTCTTGGGGAAAAAAATGTCCAGTTGCCTTTTGGAAAAAGCATCTTTGGAACCTGCAATGCCGCACCATAGAAATGTAACACCAAGCCCCAATCCACTGACTGTTATAGAAATGCAGGTCAACATATATAGAGTGATCAGAATAATAATTTTAAATTCTGCTTCTAAAAAATTAGTAAAACTATGTGGCTCTAAAGAATAAGAAATGCATAAGTAACCATTTTATTTTTATTATTATTTTATTATTATTCATATTTCTATGCCGCCCACTCTCCGAGGACTCAGGGCGGCTTACACCAAAGACACAAAGACAATCTGGGTCCATACATAAAAAATAAGGAAGTGTGAATGTTGGAATACTAGTCAGAGATTTGAATGCATCTTTTTACAGCCCAGAATAAAAATAAATATTTTTCATTACAAGACTTTTTAGAAGATAGAATTCATGAGAAATTGTGACTTAAGTTTTCACAATTAGCTGCTCCTTTGCATTCAGATCTGGTCTTATCAAAATAATGTAGCACTTGGGCATGAAGATGCAGATCAGCAGGCCAGCACTGGAGGCCAAGATGGAGAAGATCTGCACAGCCACCATGTACTTCCCTTTGGTGCTCAGGTAGGTTGGCACAAAGGAGACCCAGACACTGCAGAAGACCAGCATGCTGAAGGTGATCAGCTTGGCTTCATTGAAGGCCCCAGGCAGATTCCTGGCCAGGAAAGCCACTATAAAACAAATGGCTGCCAGGAATCCCATGTAACCGAGAGCAACATAAAACATGGTAAGAGACCCTTCATTGCACTGAAGCACAATCTTTCCTGGTTGAGATTGCATGTCAGAATCAGGGAATGGGGGAGAGGCCACCAGCCAGATGCTGCAGATGACCACCTGGACACCAGAAGAAGAAAGGACGATGGAGTTGGTCAAACTCTTTCCAAGCCATTTTCTCACTCTGTTTCCTGGCTTTGTGGCCAGAAAAGCCAGCACAACTGTGATTGTTTTGGCCAAGACAGAAGAGACGGCCACTGAGAAGATGATGCTGAAGGTAGTTTGTCGGAGAAGGCAGTTGGCTCTCTTTGGTCGTCCAATGAAGAGAAATGCGGACAAGAAGGAAAACAGGAGAGCGGCAAGGAGGATGTAAGAGAGGTTCCGGTTGTTGGCTTTGACAATGGGAGTTTCCCTGTATTTAATAAAGATTGCTAAAACAAGGGTAGTAATTAAGGTCAAAGAGGATGCAAGAGAAGTTAAGATGGTCCCCAGATTGTCATTGAAGGCCAGATAAGTTATTTCCTTAGGGAGACATTTATCTCGCTCCTTATTTGGATGTTGATCTTCTGGACATTTGGTGCAATAATCCGCATCTGAAGAGAAGAAAAATAGTACTTATCATCTCCTGTTATGTCTAGATTTTCTATCCCACCACCAGAGATGGTTCATGACTAAAAGAAAACAGAAAAAACAAAAGTACAATTGTAAGGACTGTGTTCAACTGTATTAAATCCCAGGGCATCTTTCTGTTTTTCAATGTGGGAGCTCAGATTAATGAGTTGCCAGTTCATCGTCAAGCATCTTCTTCAGGTTAATCTTATTAATATGCATATTTTGTTTAATAACCAGGCATCACCACCAGATGGATTCACACTTGGCTGAGCAACCACATTTAACATGTAGTCCTTAATGGAACTGCATCTATGTGGAGGGAAGTATGGGGTACCTCAAGGCTCTGTCTTAACCCAATACTCTTCAATGTCTTCATCAATGTTTTAGATGAGGGGATAGAAGGGGAAGTCATAAAATCTGCAGATGACACCAATAGCCAACACCTTAGAAAATATGCTCAAGATACAGAAGGATCTGGACTAACTTGAACACTGCTCCCTATCTACTAAAATGAAATTCAATGATGAAAAAAGTAAGGTTCTCCATTTCGCAACCCCCCCTCCCAACATGCTCCATCACTGGAGTTTTCAAGAAGAGATTGGACTGGGCGGGGTTTGACGTCCCTTTGATAGAGATACAGAGGAATCTACTTCCATGTTCCCTGTGCTGAATTCTTCATGTTTGGGGGCTCTGGAGAGAGCCTAAGCCACTCTGAAGGAGAGGTGAAGTAAAGGGGGGCACCCTGTGAGGTCGGGGAGAGACGTAGCTCTCCTGTCTGGCCCGGGGTTTTTATTTCCACTTAGCCATGGCAAGAAGAAGTAGCAGCCTAAAGATGGCTGCTGGAAAGCAGGGACAAACTGAAAATAACAGCTAAGATTGGTGCTGGAGAGAAGAATGTAAGCCTTGGTGGAACTGGAGGGAGAGGATCTTTCTCATGTTTTAAATTGAATTCCAAGAAATAATTAAAACTATTTGCCCAGAACTGAGTATTAAAGCGGCGTCTAAGCAATTTGGGGCATTTTTTGTTTTTTGTTTTTTAAATACCAAACCGGAATAAAAGCTGTAAGAGAATAAACAACAGATTATGAAATAATAGACTCCTAAACTGGGAAGAAGTGCTACTGGGAAGATATTTTTAAATATTGGATTTATCTACATATTAAAAAAAAAAAGAAAGAAAAAAACCCCTTACTTTTGCTTCATATTTCCTGTACAAGGCAAGGACAATACACTGGTAAACTAGTGATTGAAATTTAAATGGAGAGTGCCACCTGCTGACAAAAGAGGAAACTGCAAAGAAGTGATCTATATATTGACAGTTGAACCCCTTGAAGGGAAGTCTAAAGAAATCATATTTGGAGTGTTGGAGAAAAATCAATCTTCTTAAAAAAATAAGATACAATGAGTGGAATTGTTCAGGAGATGGGATCGCTTTATCAAAATATTCTTTGATATTCTTTGATATTTTGATTCATTATGGACAAAGGATTTAAGGATCTAATGGAAAAAATGGAAAATACTACACAAGGGATGATGATTATAGACCGAGATGCCTAGGAAAAAGAGGGGTTAAAAGAAGAAATAAAGAAGGAAGAAGACAAGGAGGAGATTATAATGGAAATAATAATGATGGATGAATTAAACCAGGGGGCAAATATATTAAAAGAGTTGGAAGATATATTTGAAATGGAAGCAGGGGCCTCAGTTAAAATCTTAGAAAATAGGCAGTGGAAGAGGGTAGAGATGGGAGGAATACTTAGATGGGACATTCAAGAAATAGAAATAGATGGAGACTTAAAAGAAGAATGGGGGAGACAAGCCAAAAAAAAAAAAAAAAAGCATAGCAATTGAAGTATCAAAATGGGCAAGAGATGACGGATAGAGAATTTCTTTGTCTTTATGGCTGCTTTGACTTGCTTTCCTCCTCACCTCTCTTTTTTTGAAGCATAGAAATTAAAATATAAAGCAGGCAAGAGATGATGGAAGGATGATTCCTGCTCCTGGTTGCTGTTTTGAACTGCCTTTCCCTACCTCTCCCGCTTTGTGCTCTTTCTCTTTCTCTTTTCTTGTACGCAGATGATATGACTAGAAGTTAGACAGGAAAGAAAGAAAAAGCTTTTTTTTAAAAAAATATTTTTTTATTCAACATTTTTCACCTTTAAAATCATAATTACACTTTTACAGCTTTCCGTTATTGGAATTTTTTGTAATTTCAACATCATCCTTTGGTGAATTGTGTATATATACATTCTTATTTCTTAAGTACTTATTTATATAATATATACACCATATGCATATCTACTATACATTAAATATATATCTTTTCATTATATTATCTTCTCTTAACATTCACTATACATTAATTGTAGACTTCTTTTCCAGCCAATTATACCATCTATTCCATGTCTCATAATATACTGTTTCCTCTCTGTCCCTTAATTCCATCATTAAGTTGTCCATTTCTGCGCATTCTAGCACCTTTTTTTTATAATCATTGTGTTTGATGGAGCATGTTGTTTCCAATTTTGGGCAAATGAGATTCTGGCTGTGGTGATTATATGGAGCATGAGGTATTGAATTTCTTTACTCATCTTTCCTTTTATAATCCCCAAAAGAAATAACTCTGGTTTCATGTCAATTTTTAGTTCAATAATTTCCTCCAACCACTTTTTAATTTTTAACCAGTAGTCTCTGGCTTTGGGACATGTCCACCACATGTGGTAGTATGTCCCTTGCTGGTGGTTACATTTCCAGCAGTTTGGTGGGAGAAAAGGCTTTTGAATATAGGGTGATATGAGTAAGAGATAGAAATAAAGGGAATATTAATGTATTACATTTTTAGTTCACAAAGTAATAAAGAGAACTAGGTGGAATAATTGAATAATGATATATTGTAACCTAAGATAGATGTGTATTGTAATGGGAATTTCATAAATTGATTAAATGTAATAATAATCCTTAATTTGATCAGATTTATTTGTGTTGGAATGCATGGTGCTCAGATGCCACACTGTTCACATGCATTGATTTGATTTAAAAAAAATAAAAAACTTTTTTCAAAAAAAAGGGGAAGAGATTGGACAGCCATTTTGGCAAAGTCCATTGTCCAGAATGAGCAGGGGGTTGGACTCAAAGACCTCAAAGGTACCTTCCAACTCTGTTATTCTCTTATTCTGTTATTGAAGGACTGCTTTCCTCTGGAGTCACCCACCTTCCTGAGAGGAGAAGGTCCCTTCTGCACAGGGAACGCAGTTGTAGCAGCAGATGGGCTTCCCTTCCTGGCTTTCCCTGAAGTATCCAGACTGACAACTTTCCACACACCTGGAGGGAGGCAGATTCTGAGTGGAAAAAAGCCAGAACATAAATGTTAGAGTTGATATTAAAGGAAAGGAATAGTAGAGCCAGGCGAAACTCTATTTAAGCCTCTAACAAAGATGTCAGATGTAAATGCCTTATTCTCTAATGTGTAAATAATGTATATATGGAACATCAGGGGTTAACTTATTCTTTGGACTTTAATGTATTCATAATTTACCACTCCCATTCCTGGCTCCACCCCTTGTATATATAAGGAGCCATCCTCCCCATTTTCCTTGCTTCTATCTTGAATATTCAACGAATATAGAATGCCTATTATGATTAAAGAGAGATATATTTAAATCTCTAACTTCTATTATCTTTATTGAGTCTGATCCTGAAAATATTGCAACAAGCTGGTAGCAGAGGATGGTTAATTGACTCAATAAGTAATTAAAAATGTCCAAGAAAGATAGGCCCAACACCAGGGCCTACAGCAAAGAAATAGAAACTGATCAAGAGATGATCAACGAATCCACTAATGCGATTTCGAGAGAATCCGAAGAATACACCACTGAAGAAGAAGAACTGATGAGTGAAAACAACGACCAGGAAGAAATTGAGATAGAAAATAACGAACTCAGGTCAGAGATATTAAAGATACTAAAAAGCCAAAAGAATGATGAAAGCCTCATCGCGGACCTCCAGGAGATGCTGAGGAACAGCGGAGCAGCGAGAGAGAAAAACGTCATTAAAGAAAAACCCAAAGATCAAAAAACTGTGAGTGAAATGACTACTGAGAAAATAGTTGTAAAAAAGAAAAGATGTGACCTCGCGCGAAATTTTGAACGGCAGCCATCTTGGTTTCAACGAACTTCAAAAGAGAGTGAAGCAGAGCCAATCAAAACGCTCAGTTCAAAATTTCTGGCGCGAAAAACGCTATCAGACGAAGAAAGTGAAAAAGAAGTCTCAAACTCTTCAGATGAACCAAAATCAGAAAGTGAAGACGATTTAACAAAGTCTCAAGTAAAGTCAGCAATGAAAACGCTTTTTGCTGCTTTTGGGCCAAGATTGAAAATCTCAAAGACATCAACGAAGAAGCAAGAAATCAAACCGACAACTCAAGACCTGCACGCTCCCATCCTGACTTCGAAAACGACGACACCCGAGCCCAGAGAGCCATGCCGATTCCGTCCTACACCGCAGACAGAATCGAGTGCCAGCGCACACAAGAGAAAGAGAAGAACCGTCGCCATCACCAAAGCCCCAAAAACCGAGCCAGAGACCGACTCATCTGAAGAGGAGCGGATCGAGAGAGCTGAAATGGAGAGAACCTTCCACAACGGCGCCAAAGAAGAAATGAGCAACGCGCATGTGCAAAACTACGTAGACGGCCCCGAAAGACTTGAACTGGCCAGAGAACCGCGCAGACTCGTTACAAGCATCCCAATGCCGTTCTGTAATTTCCTGCACTTGAGAGACCACGGACTGCCTCAGGTTGTAAGTAATGGACAAAATAATGTGGGGAACTTACCCAGTGACTTCCCAAAACTTAGAGTTGATGGCATTAATTTACAAGAGTGGTACCAACAGCTTCAGGTTATTTTCATGAAAGAAAATTTACTATTCTTTATAACTAGTCCTCCAAGAAGACCTTGGACTTTAAAAATAGATTGTTTACATCATAGAGCATTTTTCATAATAATTTCTAGCGTGTCTCCTGCAATGTATCATAGCATCAAACCAAACCTAACTGTATCAGAAATAATTCAATGCATGTTTAATCTATTTCACAGCGATAGCGTAGCCACAACCACAAGAATGTCTAAGGATTTCTTTTCTTCTAGAGTGAAACCAGGGGTTTCTATAAGTGAGCATTTGATAAATCTAAACAAAATAAGAGCTGAGCTGCAATTGAGGGGGGAAGTGATTTCAGATCAAACAATGAAAAGTGTTATTATCAATTCACTTGATCCATCATGGGATAGCTTTATGTCACACTTAGATACCATTAATTTGGGATATTTATCAATAGAAAGTCTATCTAACAAATTGATAGCAGAAGACAATTCAAGAAAAAATCGTTCCAGTAACCAAACAGAACACAAATCTTTTAGGAAAGTAGTCTTTCAAGATAAATATAATGAGGCCTTTAGATGCCACAATTGTGGATCCAGGGAACACAGTAGAAGAGACTGTCCCAAAGTCCCAAGGGAGAGACATAGGCCAGAATATAGGAGCAAATACAATTACAGACAATCTTCCACAGATAGACACAAATATAGAAGTCCACCAAATTACAGAGAAAGTAGAGGGGGTAGAGAAAATTCAAAAGAGAGAAAATCTGGGTCACTAAATGGGCTAAATAAACAAGACAGCACCAGAACACAACAAGATGAGAACAATAATTGGCTTATTGATTCTGGTGCAACAAATCACACCACTAACAACAAAAGTATATTAACCTCATTTACAGAAGATAAGTTTGTGATAAAGGTAGCTAATCAAGAAAAGGTTCAAGTATTAGGCAGAGGAAATGTGACCTTGCCTGGTTTAGGGAAAATAGAGGGGGTATTATTAATCCCAGAAATACCTCACAACATACTGAGTGCTATAAAACTAAGCAGAGAATCTGACATCAATATAGTTTTCTCAAAGGGGAAAGCAACTATAGAAAAGAACAAAACAAATGTAGGTACTGTGATGATAAAAGGGGGTCTACCCTATCTGATAACCAAAGAAAGATGGTTACATAACATTGATTCAAATATGGAAGATTGTATTGAAGCAGATGATGAAAATGTCAGTAACAGTGACAATGATGAATGTAAAATAACTCATGATAACAAAAATACACACAATGAGAAGAAACCAAAAATAGGTAAACCAATTCATGATGAGTGTGCTCACATCTTACATAGGAAGTTAGGACATGCAAGCTTTCCCGTAGTACAAAAAATGACTGAACACGCAGAAGGTGTCAAAATAAAAAATTGTGAAAATTATTTGGAATGCTCAGTATGTAAATCCACCAAACTAAAAACCAGTCCCAGACCAAAAAAATCTAACAGATCAACTAACAATATTTTTGATTTGGTACATATGGACTTAGTTGGTCCATTAACTCCATCAATTACCTATAGAAAACGTTACTTCCTAACAATAGTGGATGATTACAGTCGCTATGGTTTTGTTTACACATTAAAGCACAAGGATGAAACCTTTCAGAAATTTAAGGAATTCTACAAACGCATAGAAACACAGCATAATATCAGAATAAAACAAATTATGACAGATAGGGGATGTGAATTCATGTCTAAAGAATTCTCCCAATGGTTAAAGGATAGAGGGATGCTACATTTCACGTCCAATCCATTTTCTGCATTTCAAAATGGGATTGCAGAGAGAAAGAATTCCACACTACAAACCATGATTAGATGCACATTAGAGGATGCTGGTTTAGGCAAACAATTTTGGTCAGAAGCCTTACATTATTCAAATTACACTCAAAATAGAACATGGTCCAGTATTGTGAATAAGACACCATATGAGGTGATGTACAATAGAAAACCCAAATTAGCACACATGCACATATTTGGAGTTACTGCAGACGTACACATACCTAAACAATTGAGAAGAAAGGGAGAAAACGTATCCAGGAGATTAAGATTCATGGGATACGAAACTGGAACCAAAGGGTACAGATTCATTGATAATAATAACAAA
Organism: Pituophis catenifer annectens; assembly: GCF_029215685.1. Classification (NCBI taxonomy): domain Eukaryota; kingdom Metazoa; phylum Chordata; class Lepidosauria; order Squamata; family Colubridae; genus Pituophis; species Pituophis catenifer. The sequence goes on along the minus strand of NW_027256882.1, from coordinate 13,235,735 downwards.
TTTATAGTATCCAGAACAGCTGTGTTCCATGAGCAGGCCAATTGGTCTAAATTGCACCTTAATGAAATATTTCCTAATAAAAGCAAAGATAATATATCTTGCGAGGAAGGAACAACAGAAAATCAAAATATTAACAAAAGTAAGAACAAAACCAAAACTTGGACAAATAGTCAGCATAAAATAAAGACAGACACATTAACAAAAAAGGAAGCCAGATATTTGCATGACAACCATAGCAAACCTGAAAGAAATATTAGAAACAATAGAAACCAAATACCAAATAAATACAAAGATTACATAATGCATATGGATGGAGAACAAATAACACCTAATACATATGAGGAAGTATTGAAACTTCCCCGTGAAGAAAGAGAAAAATGGGAACTAGCTATGGAAAAAGAGATGGAAAGTTTACAAGAATTAAATGTATTCACACCTGCGATCGCACCTAAGGATAAAACAATTATAGGTACCAGGTGGATTTATAAAATTAAGAATTTGGAAGGAGGTAATACCTTATACAAGGCCAGACTAGTTGCACAAGGTTATGCACAAAAATATCCAGAAGACTATACTGACACTTATTCACCAACAGTGAGAACAGAGAGTGTCAAAACAGCTCTTGTAGTAGCATCTGCACTCAATCTGGACGTGTTTCAATATGACATACAGACTGCATACTTACACGCAAAATTAGATAAGGAAATATATGTAAGAGCACCACACAGTCAATACACTAATAAGAACGAAATTTGGTTATTAAATAAGAGTCTGTACGGATTGAAGCAATCTGGCAAAAGATGGTACGATTGTTTGGTAAAAGTACTTAAGACCATGGATTTCAACGCCACCACTGCTGATAACTGTTTCTTTGTAAAAAAGAGTAATGATCATATTGAATTTGTATTAATTTATGTGGATGATATTTTATATATTGGAAAGCATAAAGAGAGCAGGGAAATCTTTGTAAATAAGTTAAACGAACATTTCTCATTGAAATCACTAGGTAGAGTGAATAAATACCTTGGTGTACAAATTAACAAAACTAAAAGGGGATTCAAACTTACTCAGAAAGATAAAATTATTGAACTCCTAAACAAATGTAACTTAAATAATGCCAAAACATGTGACACACCTATGCAAACTGATTTTCTTAGAAACACTGATGAATCTTCCCCTGAGTTTAAAGACAACACATTTTACAGATCAGTTATAGGTTCACTCCTTTATATATCTAATTGGACTAGGCCAGATATTGCATTACCTCTCAATTTATTGTCAAGATATGTTAGCAAACCAACCTTGTATCATTGGGAAGCTGTCAAAAGAATTTTAAGATATCTGAAAAGTACATTAGATTTTTGTTTAATATTGGAACCAAATAATGACAAAGAACCAAAAATTACTTGTTATGCTGATGCAGATTGGGCTGGTGATACATCATGCAGAAAGAGTACTTCTGGTTATGTTTTTCTATTGAACGATTGTCCAGTTTACTGGTATACTGGTAAACAAGAACTGGTAGCCACTTCTACCACAGAAGCGGAATATGTTTGCTTGTCTAAAGCTGCAAATAACCTTGTATGGTTCAATGATTTGATCACAGATGTTTGGAAGAAACCTACTTTACCATTTATTATGCATGAAGACAATAAAGCGGCCATTGAAATATCTAGATCCGATGCAATTGGACAAAGGTCCAGGCATATTGATATAAAATTTAAGCACGTGAGACAACTATCTCAAGACGGATTCATCAAAGCAATACATTGTGATACTTCTGAACAATTAGCTGATATATTAACAAAACCCTTACCTTCTAAACAACACAAATATTTAACTTCTAAATTATATGTATTATATTGTCCTGAATCTGAATGTAACTGGTGTTGTATAACGAACCGGCATTTAGAGGGGGATTTGTCAGATGTAAATGCCTTATTCTCTAATGTGTAAATAATGTATATATGGAACATCAGGGGTTAACTTATTCTTTGGACTTTAATGTATTCATAATTTACCACTCCCATTCCTGGCTCCACCCCTTGTATATATAAGGAGCCATCCTCCCCATTTTCCTTGCTTCTATCTTGAATATTCAACGAATATAGAATGCCTATTATGATTAAAGAGAGATATATTTAAATCTCTAACTTCTATTATCTTTATTGAGTCTGATCCTGAAAATATTGCAACAAAAGATTAGGTCCATTTAATGGAATCAAAAGTTTATCCAGGGAATCTCCCTTCTGTGAGATCAGAGCTAGGAGATTTTCTTCTTTTTTGCCTCCAGACTGTGGAATAATTTGCAGATGGAGATTATTGTATGTTTACCTCAACTTTGTTGCCCTTTGAGAGAAATAATAAAATGGAGCTCTTCCTGGAATCCTTTTTAAGAGCCAGTATAGCATCATGGGCAGGGGTGGGTTCTAAAATGTTTTACTACCGGTTCTGTGGGCGTGGCTTATTTTGTGGGTGTGGCTTGATGGTCATGTGACAATTATTTAGGATTTAGCAGAGATACTGATCTACCAGGCTTTTAACTAACTTTTTAACTACCCATTTATTTTTGCAGGCACTGATCTACTCATGTATTTTTGCAGGCACCGGTCTACTCATTTGTTTTCTTTCAACTCTGATCAGCTGTAGGGTGGCCCTTTGAAGCCCCACAACAGTTTTTTTTCCCTCTAGCCATCAGCTGGGACTCAGAGGCAGCAATAGACTGGGGGTGGGGCCAAATAAAAGGTAAGAATAATGCTGGGTGTGGGTGTGGGTGGGCGCTGGGGTGGGTGGGGGAGGGCAGAACCGGTTCGGTGACATCATATCGTCACTGCTACTGGCTCGGGAGAACCGGCCAAACTGGGAGGAACCCACCACTGATCTTGGGGAATGTTTATTCTAATACCTGTGTTTTATTTTTGTAGAAAGACATGAGTCATATGGTCAAAGAGAGAAACAAACAAACAATGTCTTCCAGTGAATCTGCTGCTTCAGGTCGTTTTGCATGTTTGTCTATTGTTTATTATCAGTTGTAGTCTGCAGGTATCTTGGGACAGCTCTAGGACAACTCACCGTGACCAACTCACCGTGGCTAACTCACTGCAGCCAACTTGCCATGACACAAGAGTTCCACCATTTCTTTGAGATTAGCGTAATAGAATCATTAAAGAAAGGACACAAAAGGAGCGGCAAAAGGAAAGGCGAATGACAAGAATTAAAATATTTTAAAATTATTTTAAATAATTAAATTGAATTGTTGAATTGTCCTGTGGTTAGTTGTCCCTTGGTGAGTTGGCCATCGCAAGTTGGTTCTGGTGACAAGTTGGCTGAGACAAGATGGCCGTGGTGACTTGTCCCATTCCATCTTGAGACTGGTCCACATTTGTAAGACACACCAATTACAGAAAGTGTTACAAAAATAAGAACAAAATGTTCAGCGGATCCAAATTCTCTGAATCAGGCACATTAATGGAATATGTAAACCACAAGGGTTGGGTGAGGCTCTTTGCAACTCTTCTGAAATCTTGAAGGGTTTCAGGGACTTCAAAGAAACTGTATTAAAGAGATGACAATGCTGAAGGGGTAAAATAGGAATGAAATAGTTTTTCCCCACCTTGTTAAACCTTTGGGGCCAGAGAGCAGCATGTTGGTCAATGACAAAGATGGGTTCCTGGGAACTCTGTCTTGCGTAACTCCCAAATTTCACTCTGGCTACAGACTTGTTGGGAAACCATAACCAGTTCACAATGTCAAAATCAGCTGCCAGCTCGCCATTCTTGCCCAGATACACCCCGTCCATGGAATTGTTGTAAAACTGAGAGGTTTGCAGGAAAGGGTGAAACTAGAAGGGTAAACACAGTGAGATCAACAAGAAAAATCCTGAAGCATTTTATAGAAGAAAGAATCAGTCTCCATGGTATCATTCCCAAGTTTGGCTTCTCCAGTCCACTAGAAACACCATGTTCAAGGAAGAACATGGACATGCTCTCTTTTTCAAGTTTCCAGACAATTGATTAATTGTTTTCTATTCAAATAACTATTTATTTATTTATTTATTTATTTATTTATTTATTTATTTATTTATTGGTTTGATTTATATGCCGCCCTTTTCCGGAGACTCAGGGCAGCAAGCCTTAATACTTTTGTATATACCTGCTTAGTAGGGCTTTCGCCCCCCCCCCCAAGCGGTGTTCTTTTTTATACAAAGTCAGCTGATTGACTTTGAAACATTACTGTCTGGAGAAACCCAATTTTCCTCTTGAGTACTTTTTCCAATATGTATTATGAGATGTGGAAGTTAAACCCCTTTGATGGATACCTTCTCACTGTTGTACATTTGCCTCCAAAATGAATACTACTTCTAAAAGTAAAAAATGACCTATATCTATACTTACAGTATTAAAATAATAAAAAATAAAGAAAATAAATAAAGATAAAAATAAAGAAAATATAAACAATAAAATAACATAAACAGTAAAATAAATAAATAAATAAATAACTAAAATAAAATCCCGCAGGACTAATTTTAAAAGTAATTATTAGAATAGAATAGAGCTGGAAGGGACCTTGGAGGTCTTTTAGTCCAGCCTTCTGCTCAAGCAGGAAACCCAATATCCTATATTGAGCCATGGTGGTGCGATGGTTAGAACTCTGTACTGCAGGCAAATTTGCCGATTGCCAGCAATTTGATTCTGACCAGCTCAAGGTTGACTCAGCCTTCCATTCTTTTGAGGTCGGTAAAAATGAGGATCCAGATTGTTGGGGGCAGTAGGCTGACTCTGTAAACCACTTAAAGGGAACTGTGAAGCACTGTGAAATGGTATATAAGTCTAAGTGCTATTGCTATATCATTTCAGAGAAGTGGCTGTCCAGTCTCTTCTTAAAAGCCTCCAGTGATGAAGCACCCACAATTTCTGAATCTGTTCCATTGGTTAATTGTTTTCACTATTTAGAAAGTTTCCCCTTAGTTCTAGGTTGCTTCTCTCCTTAATTAGTTTCCATTCATTTTTTCTTGTCTTGCCTTCTGGTGCTTTGGAAAATAATTTGATCCGGGGGTGAAATGCTCCCAGTTCGGACCGGATCACCTGATCTGGTAGCGATGGTGGCGGATGGTTCGGCGAACCGGTAGCAAAAATCCCTGCCCCCCCCCATGCCCAGCTGAGTCGCGGGATCATCAGAGGCTGTTTTTTTTACTTTTAAAAGTATTTTCTACACCCTCTTCGGCCGAAAAAATGCTTTTAAAAGTTAAAAAAAAAGCCTCTGATGATCGCACGGCTCAGCTGGGATCGTCAGAGGCTTTTCAAAGCATTTTTTTCTGCAACCCCTTCGGCCAAAGAGGTTGTAGGAAAAAAAATTTGCCTGATTGTCAGAGGCTTCTAAAATCATTTTTTTCTGCAACCTCTTCAGCCGAAGAGGCTGTAGGAAAAAAAATGCCACATTGCCACATAGTGCATTCTAGGCATTGAGCACTCTGTTGCTAAATGTGAAAACTGTCTGAGGGGAGAGTCTCTCTGGCAGCAGGCGCCATCTTGGAGAGATCAGGCATCCTTACCCTTGATGGCAGGCATCTCTGGTGCTGCCTCCTCAGGCCTCTTTCTGGCTGCTGCCCTTGTCTTAAGGAGGGAGGAGAGTGCTGCTCGGCACTCCTCTTCTGACATCTCAGCCACTTGCCTGTCCAGGCTTTCATCTTGTTCTTCTGCCCCCTCGTCGTGAGTGCTGAAGAAGCCTTCTCCACCATCGCTTGGCTCAGCCCCTGGGATCTCTTGCTGCATCTGGGTGGTCTCTGGCTGCCAGGTTGTAGCTGGATGGAAATCCCCTTCAATGTTTTCCATCAGCAATTCAGACTGGGGCTGATGTGAAGTTCTCCTCCGTTGAAGGCCTCTGGTCACAACAGGGGAGCTTCTCTCACAGGTTATTTTGGAGGGTACCTTTATCAGCTGGTACACATGGATTTGGTTGGTCCTTTTAGGCCCTCCCTTGGCAACGGGCGTTATTTTTTAACGGTAGTCGATGATTACTCTCATTATGGCCATGTATTTATTTTAAAGGACAAAACTGAAGTCTTTACCAACTTCAAATATCTTTACAACCAGATCCAAACGCAACACAAGGTGTGCATCCCTCAGGTGCAGAGCGATAGGGGAACTGAGTTTACATCCAGGACTTTTGAAAAGTGGATGAAGGAGAGAGGTATCCTCCATTTTAAATCATCGCCACAAACACCTTCGGAGAATGGCATTGTAGAAAGGAGAAATGGCATGCTGCAGAATGTCATGAACTGCTTACTTGCAGATGCCGACATGAGCCAAGGTTTTTGGGCAGAAGCAGTCAAAATGGCTAATTATCTAGTCAACAGGACATGGAGTAGTGCCATTAACCAAATCCCATACTTCCTGGTCCACGGAAGGAAACCTAGCCTCTCACACCTGAGAATTTTTGGTTCCTATGCCTGGGTCCATTCTCCCAAGCACCTCAGAAGAAAAGGGGGCAAGACATCGAGGAGGGTCAGATTTATAGGTTATGCAACCGGCAGCAAGGCCTCTAGATTTGTAGACAAAAATAACCTTGTCATTGTCTCAAGATCAGCTTCCTTTGAGGAGGGGTCAAATTGGTCAAGAATTCATTCCAATGAACCCGGTTATTCTCCTATTAGAAATGACACTGAACTACCAGCACCACCTAAAGAGGATGAACCAACATACTCCAAACTACAGACCGGTGAAGATCCATATGGTGATGAATCCCTACCTAACTCTGACGATTTGGACAAGCAATCCCTGGGTGACTTCACACCTCCTGCCTCCCCAAAACGTCCATATCTTCGCAGTGCCTGGGACAGAGGCCCGCCTCATTTTGATTGGAAAGATGCATCCGGCACCTCCAATTCTGACACCCATGCTCCGGATGACAGTGATGATGGTGAGTGGCAATTCCCCAGATGGTCAAAACGCTCCAATAAAGGGGTGCCACCCAAAAGGTTGGACATTGGCTGTGTGGCTTCGGTCAACAGCATTACCATGGCCCCTAAAACATACACAGATGTCCTCCAGCTTCCCGAGGAAGAACAGCGTAGGTGGAGGGTGGCAATGGAGCGAGAAATGGACAGTCTCAAAAAATTGAAAGTCTTCATCCCCATGGAAGTCCCCAAACATAGGAAGGCAATTGGCACCCGTTGGGTCTACAAGGTCAAGCCAATGCCCAACAACAAACTCCTTTATAAGGCCCGGCTAGTAGCACAAGGCTACGCACAGCACTACTTACAGGATTTTGATGAAACCTACTCCCCCACCATGAGAGCGGAAAGTGTGAGGGCTGCTTTGGTCACCGCAGCAGCACATGGGGAACACATTTTTCAATTCGACGTGCAAACTGCTTATTTACATGCACATCTAAAACAAAAAAATTACGTCAGAGGTGCCCCCAGATTCCAGCAGCAGGAAGGCCACACCTGGCTTCTGAAGAAAAGTTTGTACGGCCTCAAACAATCAGGCAGAATGTGGTACAAATGCCTGACTACAACACTCAAATCACTGGGTTTCCATCCATCTCCAGCTGATAAATGTACCTTCACAAGGGATACCAAAGGGGGGGCTGGAGAAAGTCCTAGTGTATGTCGATGACCTTTTATATATAGGGCCTGACAAGGGGGGATGTAATATATTTGCCAGGACCCTACAAAAAAGGTTCACTCTAAAGTCTTTAGGTTATGTGGACAAATACCTAGGCGTACAAATCATCACTACACCAAAAGGTTTTGCTCTCTCCCAAAAGGAGAAGATAGAGGAACTTTTGGTGAAATGTAAAATGGAAGATAGCAAGCCAACTGCTATCCCAATGCAGACCGACTATTATGGTTTGGCACACAAGGATAGCCCAGAGTTCCAAAATAATACTCTATTTAGGTCAGTGGTCGGGTCATTATTATATATAAGTAATTGGAGCCATCCAGACATTTCCCTGGCTGTGAACTGCTATCCAGACAAGTGGAACATCCTACCCAGTTCCACTGGTTGGCCATTAAAAAGTTATTAAGGTATCTCAAGACCACAGCAGATTACGTGCTTCGCTTGGAACCTGAGAATAGAGACAAGGCCCAATTAGAATGCTTCGTAGATGTGGACTGGGCCAGAGATACCAAGACACGTAGGAGTACTTTGGGCTTCTTGGTACTGTTAAATGGGGCACCCATCCATTGGCATGTGGGGCTACAGAAATTTGTTTCGTGCTCCACCACTGAGGCCGAATTTGCATGCCTATCAGAGGCAGGGAACGATCTGATATGGTTTGATGCCTTAATCTCTAGCATCTGGACACCACCGACTTTGTCCATCCAAATTATAGAAGACAAAACCGGGGCCATAGCCATTGCCAAAGCCTATGCGGTGGGGAAAAGGTCCAGACATATTGATATCCGTTATCAAAATGTTAGACAACTAGTAGAGATGGGGTTTATATCTTTAACACACTGTCAGACCAAACATCAAACAGCTGACATTTTCACAAAACCTCTACCAGCGGATAGGCACAAAGATCTGTGTAAAAAGTTATGTTGTGCATTGCATTAGTGTGTTTGCATGCCATTGGCTCGCAAGGAGGGGAACTGTCAACTATTTGCAAGCCATTGGCACATGTGTCATATAGACACTAGTGGAGGCAGAGAGTGTCTCCATCCCTATGTGGAAAGGAAGGGCTTACCCTGAGTATAAAACCCGCTCCAACCTTTTCCACCATGCTCTCTCCATCTCTCTCTTTTTGTTCCTCATGAGACTTGATCTCTGTTGTACATAGTTAATATGATTTGTCATATGAATAAATACGTTTAAGACATTTATTTATGCATCTGCCTCTTAACTCTTCTATGCTCCTGGGTGTTTCTATGATCCCAATTCCACAGTTTGCTTGTGTATTGTTGTGGTTGAAGCTGAAGTAGTCATTGACAGGTAGGTGGGACATTGTAGGACATTGTATTATTACATAATAATCTAATCATTATATTCAGCAGAAATTTGATTGATAGAATAGCAAATACCTGCCAAGGCTGCATCCTTTTCAGTTCCATGGTTTTTCCATCTTCTTTCAGGATCCTCCGTTTGAATATGGAGACCAAGGCAGCACTTAGGGCTCGTGCCACAGCCCAGATGGAGTTGTAAATGTAATAGCTTTCCAGAGAAAGGCTGGCTTCCATCTCCTTCTGCTTTAGACTTTCCCTTTTTTCATTCTCCCTGCATCTCAACCAGCCTTTAATGGAGACAGCATGTTTTTCAAATGAACACGGAAAAGCTTTGTTGCCAAATTCCAAGATTGAAGGAAAAAATTGATCAGCGTCATCCTTTATCCATTTCTTAGCCTGGATGGAAATGGTGAAAATACTGTGAACACGTTGGAAATCTTGATACCACATATTAAAAGTGAGATCCCCCATGGCCGTCACAATCCAGACTTTCTCTAAGGGAGTCATTGAGACCTGCAGAATATTGTCAATGAGTTCCATCCCATAGAAATAGGAAGATTGCAACATTGTCTCTGCGTAATAAAGAAATACATTGACTTGCTTCCATTTGAGATATAAATCTGATGTTAGCGTATATTGATTGGTACTGAATCGTGATACGCTTTGTGAGAAAACAGCACAAATGCCATTTTGGGCAAGTAAAGGTCTTAAGGTTTTCATGAACATTTCTCCGTTGTCTGATTCTGGAGTAACGAGAGCCACTGAGGTCCATCTGAAATACTGGATCATTTTAACAATCCCTGTGTATTGGATTCCTTCCTTTGGGAGCATCCGATAGAAAAAAGGGAACTGGGTTTTATCATTCAGGTCGTTCGAAACAAAAGCGTAAGAGATCTGCAGGAAATGGGAGGAATTGACAACGATCTGTAAAATGATAGTGTATACTACAGTATATAATTTTTAAATGATGCTTATTATGCAGAAGTTCCATCTTTTATAAGGAGCATATTTTTGTAACTTGAACCACAGAGAGAGTGAAAACTTCCACACTTACTTGTGGGATTTTGTAGATGCTGACCATGGTTGCAATATGGCGGGAGAGGTCAGAATCGGTCCCTTCAAGGACAGCCAGGAGATTTTCCTGTCTTCCACATTTGTAGTTTGGAACATTTGCCTCTCCAGTAGAAAGCAGGTCTAGCAAGGCTTCAGCATTCATCTCTGCATTGAAATGATTGTCAAGGACGTTGTAGCCCAGAGTGATGTTGGGTAAGATGAGGGGATTCCTGTTGATCTCACGGCTGGCGATCAAGAAGGACAAGAGGTACCAGATATGTAGGTTTCGATGCCTGAAAAATAGATTCAGTCACAACTTCTCATTTTTGCCTTGTTGCAGCAAACAGCCTGCTTTACTTTCATGTTCGTTTTCAGCATAGCTTGATTAGCACAAGGAAAAAAAAATCTGCTCCAGCAATTTACCTCTTTGCAGCAAGCAGCAGAGCAACTTGTGCTAATTAGCCTGTGCTGAAGCTGAAAGGAGCTGTTTTTTCTTGCTGTTTGCTTGAAAGGAGGTAACTGCTGTGAGGCAGAGGCCAAAGGGTGGGGGTCAGTGGGTGGGCGGAGCTACATTCAGTATATAAGACACACCTAACTTTTCAACCCCTTTTAGGGGGGAAAAAGGTACGTCTTATACTCCGAAAAATACAGTAATTAAGGAAGAAACATACAGGTAGACCTTAGTTTAGTGACTATTCAAAGATACGACAACACTGAAAAAAGTGACTTATGACCGTTTTTCATAATTATAACATTGCAGCATCCCATTGGTCATGCGATCAAAATTCAGATGCTTGGGATTTTGGCTAGTGCTTGGCACTGAATATTTATGATGATTTAGTGTCCCGGAGTCTCATGACCTCTTTTTGTAACCTTCTGACAAGCCAAGTCAATGATGAAAGCAGATTCACTCAACAACCATGTTACTGATTTATGACCTGCAATCATTAACTTAATAACAGTGGCAAGAAAGGTTTTAAAATGGGGGGGTAAACCTCTCTTAACAATTGTCTTGCTTAGCAACAGAAATTTTGGGCTTAACTGTGATCCTAAGTCGAGGACTACCTGTATGATAGGCCTGAATGATATTAGGTGGGATGGTACTCATGATTGGTGGAAAGGCTACAGACTTTGGCCCATCTGTAAAAAGGAAGTGATAAGAACTTTAATGAACAGGTGAAAACATTGAGGCTGACCAATCCCGGCTGGAGTTGGAACCCCAAATTATTCTTCTGACACCCCCAACTTCCACACTTATGGGAAGTGGGAACTTAAGGGACCAAAATGCCTAGGAAGAAGCATTTTGGACACAGAGGCACTCTTCAGATATTTTCAACAGCATATATATAATAAAAGATAAAGAGGAGTCGAAGTATTTCAAGACATGGGATAAATTTTATGATTGGTTAGAAAAGAAATATGAATAAGTATAGAGAGATAAAATAGATAGAGAATAGATGGAAGAAAACAATTAGAAAAATAGAGAAAGGGGAGGGGGGTAAAAGGGAAAAAAGTGAGATATTATAAAAATGTACGCAAATGATGAAATAAAAATAAATAATAATTGAATAAGAAATTGAAATGAGAATAATGATAATTAGAAAATCGGGGCTGCTCGACTACCACTTTAGCTTGAACTGAAAAGGGAAACAACAGGAGAGAGGGGAAGGAGTAGAGAGAGAGGAAGGGAGAAGACAGGAGAGGAGAGGAGAAAGAAGAAAGGGAAAAGGCGAGGAAGAAGAGAGAGGGGAAAGAGGAGCAGAGGAGAAGGTTAGAAGGGGGAAGAAGAGAGGAGTGGGAGAAGAGAAAGGGAAGGAGGAAAGAGAAGGAGAGGAAGAACGAAGGAAGTAGGAGGAGAAACAGGAAGGAAGAGAAGGGGAGGAGAAGAAGTAAGGTTGGAGTAAAGGTAAAGGGTAAAAGAGCAGCCCCGAAAAAGTAAAAATGAAAAATGAAAGTTAAAAGAAAAGATGAATGAAAAATGATGGAAATGACTGTACATATAAATGTGTTTATGAGAAATAAAAATAAAAAACGTTAAAAAAAATATTTTCAACAGCATACATAATTCTTGCTTTATATATATTTGTATATAATCAGACGATTATATACCACTACATAGTACTTTACAGCCCTAAGCAGTTTACAGAGTCAGTGTATTGCCCCCGACAATCTGGGTCCTCATTTTTACCAACCTCAGAAGGATGGAAGGCTAAATCAACCTTGAGCTGGTCAGGATCGAACTCCTGGCAGTGGGCAGAGTCAGCCTGCAATACTGCATTCTACCTATTGCACCACCACAGCTCTTGGGATGATACATCTCCATATCCTTTCTCACCACCAGCAACAATTTAGGAGGGACAAGATAATGAGAAGAGAGTGAACTAATTTCAGGGTAAAGAAAACTAGCAGCCAATGAACTCTTGGAAAAATTTGTTCCCAATTTGTGACTCACCAGCGGAAACGTTGGCTGGAGGGAATCCGGTTGAAAATATAAATTGGATTTAGACCCTTCCTTGCAGTGATGATTCCTCCCAAGAGATAATCACCTGGCTTGAAATGGTTCTTCCATTCGGTTGGATCTCGTTGTGAAGTCAAGGGGCATTTTGCCTTCAGCATCCCCCAAGGGATCTGTGGGAGGAGAAGCAGAAAAAAGAGGAGATTCACTTGTGGCATAGCTGGCAGAGCCACTTGCTCCTCACAGTTAGGAAAACAGAGAAGGATGAAAAGCAGCCTAAAGCCTTGGTTGGCTTTCCTTAGCTTCAGGTATGAAGGCGATCCTAGGGAAGGAACATTTCTTCTCTTGTGCCCTGGTCTTCAGCAACATTTCTCAGGGTCAGCAGAGATTTATGCTGCTCTGTTTCCAGTCGAAAGGCAAGATATCACCCTGGTCTCTGCTCTGCTTTTTGTTTTAAGACAACCTTGAGGGAAATCTCTGGAGATTTGTTCAGAAGGCGAAATGAACAAATTACAGAGGGAAGACAATCAGCTCAGTCACATCCTGAATTCACTCCCGGGGGAGGGCAGGGGAGATGCAGCCAGAGAAAAATGTCCCAAATGGACCAGATAGCTTCCTTCATATCTGATCTTTTCTGAGACAGTAAATTTAGCAATTGTAAATACAGTTGTTTCTTCTTCTTCTTCTTCTTCTTCTTCTTCTTCTTCTTCTTCTTCTTCTTCTTCTTCTTCTTCTTCTTCTTCTTCTTCTTCTTCTTCTTCCTCCTCCTCCTCCTCCTCCTCCTCCCCCCTTCTTCAAGTCAACCTTGAACTGGTCAGGATCGAACTCCTGGCAATGAACAGAGTCAGCCTGCAAAGCTGCGTTCTAACCACTGCACCACCATGACTCAGTGAAGCGAATGCTGCAGTCATTAAATGAATCCATTTTACTTAATGGGCATATTTTACTGAAAACCAAAAGTATAAGCCAGAAAGTGGCAACAAAATACATTTTAAAAATCCTGGTCACATGACTGCAGAATGCTGCAAATGGCTGTAAAGGAGAGTCGGTTGCCAATCAACCAAAATGCAATCATGTTACCATAGGGTGTGTATGCGGCCATTGTAACTTTGAAATCAGGTCCTAAGTAGCTTTGGTGGAAGGTTCGGTCTGCTGTAACTTGAGATGGTTAGAACCGGTTGTAAGTTGAGGACTACCTGTACAGTGTAAATGCTCTAGACCCCCTCAATGAATCAGTGTCCTCTGATGAGCCCAGAAAACATGGCTTATTTATTATGGTGCTTTGCTATGGAATACTCTCTCTCAGAGATGCAGATGCTGCTGGCGTTTCAGAAGGCTGAGAAAGCATGGTTGTTGTGGCCCATATGCGGCCTTTATGGCTGGTGGCTGATTCGGACAGCAAGGAGGCTGGTGTGGTGCTGCGCCAGCAGCCTGTGCAGCTGGCACTCGAGTCGGACAATGAGGAGGCTGGAGAAGATGTGGTGCCAGAGGCAGGGATTCAGCCAGAGCCTTCAGAACCTCCAGAAGCTCCCTTAAGTGAAGAGGATGAAGAGGAGGAGCCTCTTCTCGATGCACGGGCGTGCAGAGCTGCCAAAAGGCAGGAGTGGCTCCTCAGGAGGAGGTCTCCTCGAGAGTAAAGCTTGTACAGACTTTGTGTGTGCTGCATTCTTTGGGGTCCATAGCTGGGGCAGAACAATGGTTCATTCCCCCAGCATTGGTCAGGGGTCAGGATGTTACTTACTGCATCTCAGGTATGTGAAGTTCTGGTGTGTAATTTTAAGTTTAAGCTTGAGTTGGTGTTTTTTATTGTGTTCACAGCTCAGAGTTTCATTGGATAAAAGGGCAGTCAGATAACATTAATGAACCAAGGGAACTGGAACAAGGTTGAGATCCATTCAAAGAATTTTTGAAAGCATGTGTGTGTCTTTCAAAAACATAGGAGAACGAACCCATCAGGACAAGGTTCAGCAGTCCATCTGCATTTAAAAGACAAAGGCCACTCTTTCGAAGACAGCAAAACCCACATTTTGGACAGAGAGGGCTGTGGAAGGGGCCATATATGTCAAAACTGAACAGTCCTTTCTCAACAAAGGGGGAGGGATATGACATGATCTATCTCCAGTCTACAACACAGTCCTTTCAGCAGTTGCAAGAAGGCTCCACACCCATTTGCATGACTCAGGTGACCCTGACGACACAGATAAACCTCCAGGTGGCCTCAATGACTCTCTAAAACAGGGGTGTCAAACTCAATTTCATTGAGGGCCGCATTAGCATTGTGGCTGCCCTCGGGAGGGCAGGTGGGCATGGCCGGGTGGTTGTGGCCCAATGGGTTGGTTGGGCAGGTTGGGCGTGGCCTGCTTGACGTTGCTCATGCCAGGGGTGGGTCCTGTGGGGAATTGGGCAGGGCTGGGGGGAATAGAGGGGTCTCTGGCAGAAGGGGGCAAGATCAGGGTGGGTGCTGGGGCCTGATTCACTGGAGGAGCAATGACAGCCAGAGGGGTTGCCGCAAGGCAACCCAGTCGGTCACCATCATCACCAGATTGTGACCCTTGCACGCTGTGCTGCACCATCAAGCCTGCTGCCCACCCCCCTGCCTGCCCACTTGTGAAGGCCCTGGAAAACGGGAAATGCAGGGTGACCCCATTCCCAGGAGGCATCTGGGAGTCCACAGCCCATGCAGTGCAGGTGGGTCCAAGCGCTACGGTCCTGGTGATTGGAAGGATGGGGAGCAGGCTCACTGGAGGATGAAGTTTGAGGGAGGGGGCCGAGCGCACAGGGGCTTCAGTATGACATTGACCAGTTGGGCTGCCTCATCACAACCCCACAATCTGTCTTTGCCTGTGGCTTCTGCAGCTGGGAAGGAGCAGGCAGCTGCATATCTGGCAGGTCATGTGGCTGCCTGGGCATCTGGCATGCCTGATTGGGTGCCTCCGCATGCTGCTTGGAGCATCAACCCGGTGGTCGCGGGGCTTGGACCCACTTGTGCTGCACGAGCTGAGGACTCCCAGCTGCCTCTTGGGGGGGCTCCCTGCCTTTCACATTTGCTGGGGCCTCTGTGAGTGGGGCGGCAGGTGGAAGACTCATCCCGCATGTGCAGAGGAATTAGAAGATGAAGTTGGATGGCTCCACCCTCACCCCGCCACCTACTTCCCCTTGCCTCGTTGCAGCAGCACTGGCAGCAAGCGAAGGTAGATGCATGGTGGGGAGGCATGCAATGCGGGCTGCCAAACACACTGGGCGGCTGCCCAGCCACCTGCCCCATCCCAGCTGTGGTGGCTGTGGGAAAGCAAAAACAGGAAATGGCATGGAGCATGCAGGCGGGAGGGTGGCTGCTCAGCAGTTCCAATGGGCCGGATCACGAGTCTCCTCCCCGTGCCTCTGCCTGCTGCTTAAGGCCAGCCTGGCAGTCACAATGCCCCAGACCCAGCTGCACTGCACGTGCTGCAGAGCCCCTTGGCTGTCAGGCTGCTGTCGGACATGTGAGCGAGCTGTGAACCTGGGCCATGAACGGTGTTGTTTCCTGCACCTGGCCTTAGATCCAACCCACGAGGTTGACACCCTTGCTCTAAAAGAATGCAAATGACCAGCTGTCTGCCAGGAATATAAATCCTTCCAGTCCCCACCATCCAGACAGAGCTGAAGAAGCTTCTTGGATGAGAAGCAAAACATCTTTAAAGAAAAACAAGAAAGTCTAGTTGCCTCAGAAAAACATTTTTGGGATTTCTAAAACATGGTAAAAACAATGAGAACCCCCCTCCCCAACAAGGTGTTAAATTTTCACAATTAATACAAGTGCATCTTTGTATTCAGCTTTGTTTTTAATACAAGGGTGTAGCACTTGGGGGTGAAGATGAAGATGAGGCCCAGCAACCCAACATGGGAGGGCAAGATGGGAAATATCTGTATGGTTACAAAACTGAATTTCACTAAAACAAACAAACAAACAAACAAACAAACAAACAAACGGAATTACGAATTACTTTGTACCTTAAAAGAAGCATGCAAAAATATATACAGTATTTCAGGAAGACCACACAGTGATTAGGATGGTCTGCTACAAACGATTGCCTTCCAAGACGGGAGATGTCACAGTTTAATTCAACTACAGACTATTGTAGACAAGAGGAGACACTGGGTATGGGGGGAGCTTTGTAATAGTTTAACAAATCTGTTTATAGATGGGAGAGGCATAGCAATTCCACTTAGATTTATATGCCGCTTCACAGTTCTTTGCAACCCTCTCTAAGTGGTTTACAGAGTCAGCCTATTGCCCTCAACAACCTGGGTCCTCATTTTACTGACCTCGGAAGGATGGAAGGCTGAGTCAACCTTGAGCCTGCTTTGTTTAGACTCTGAAGCGCAAGCACATAGCTCATCTTGAGAAGGGAGAGGACACTTGTAAGTCACAAATAGGGCTGAAATTTCAGAGTTCCCTCCTACAGCTTTTTCTCCAAGAGAATCAGAGCTGGCTCTGAGAGAAGACAATCTTTCTTTTCTTCACTTTCATACAATACAGGAATGATAGACTCACCACAATTTGCTAAGATTTGCTGAAAACAACAACGAGAAAGAAAAAAAAATCCAAAAGACCAATAAAAGGTTTAATCCCAGAAAAATAATAGGAAAGAGACTAAACAGACTGTCAAATCCAAAGATTTGGATCCTTCATATTTTGGCCTAATGTGACACAAAGCCTGTAATGCTGTGTCTATGGAGATTCTCAACCATCCAGGTCATGGTTGTCTCAAAGGTGCTTTTTTCCAAAAGGCAACTGGAAGTTTTTTGGGGAAAAAAAAATGTCCAGTTGCCTTTTGGAAAAAGCATCTTTGGAACCTGCAATGCAGCACCATAGAAATGTAACACCAAGCCCCAATCCACTGACTGTTATAGAAATGCAGGTCAACATATATAGAGTGATCAGAATAATAATTTTAAATTCTGCTTCTAAAAAAGATAGTAAAACTATGTGGCTCCAAAGAATAGGAAATGCATAGGTAACCATTTTATTTTTATTATTATTTTATTATTATTCATATTTCTATGCCGCCCACTCTCCGAGGACTCTGGGCGGCTTACACCAAAGACACAAAGACAATCTGGGTCCATACATAAAAAATAAGGAAGTGTGAGTGTTGGAATACTAGTCAGAGATTTGAATGCATTTTTTTACAGCCCAGAATAAAAATAAATATTTTTCATTACAAGACTTTTTAGAAGATAGAATTCATGAGAAATTGTGACTTAAGTTTTCACAATTAGCTGCTCCTTTGCATTCAGATCTGGTCTTATCAAAATAATGTAGCACTTGGGCATGAAGATGCAGACCAGCAGGCCAGCACTGGAGGCCAAGATGGAGAAGATCTGCACAGCCACCATGTACCTTTGGTGCTCAGGTAGGCTGGCACAAAGGAGACCCAGACGCTACAGAAGACCAGCATGCTGAAGGTGATCAGCTTGGCTTCGTTGAAGGCCCCTGGGAGATTCCTGGCCAGGAAAGCCACTATAAAACAAATGGCTACCAGGAATCCCATGTAACCGAGAGCCACATAAAACATGGTAAGAGACCCTTCATTGCACTGAAGCACAATCTTTCCTGGTTGAGACTGCATGTCAGAATCAGGGAATGGGGGAGAGGCCACCAGCCAGATGCTGCAGATGACCACCTGGACACCAGAAGAAGAAAGGACGATGGAGTTGGTCAAACTCTTTCCAAGCCATTTTCTCACTCTGTTTCCTGGCTTTGTGGCCAGAAAAGCCAGCACAACTGTGATTGTTTTGGCCAAGACAGAAGAGACGGCCACTGAGAAGATGATGCTGAAGGTAGCTTGTCGGAGAAGGCAGGTGGCTCTCTTTGGTCGTCCAATGAAGAGAAATGCGGAGAGGAAGGAAAACAGGAGAGCGGCAAGGAGGATGTAAGAGAGGTCCCGGTTGTTGGCTTTGACAATGGGAGTTTCTCTACATTTAATAAAGATTGCTAAGACAAGGGTAGTAATTAAGGTCAAAGAGGATGCAAGAGAAGTTAAGATGGTCCCCAGATTGTCATTGAAGGCCAGATAAGTTATTTCCTTAGGGAGACATTTATCTCGCTCCTTATTTGGATATTGATCTTCTGGACATTTGGTGCAATAATCTGCATCTGAAGAGAAGAAAAATAGTACTTATCATCTCCTGTTATGTCTAGATTTTCTATCCCACCACCAGAGATGGTTCATGACTAAAAGAAAACAGAAAAAACAAAAGTACAATTGTAAGGACTGTGTTCAACTGTATTAAATCCCAGGGCATCTTTCTGTTTTTCAATGTGGGAGCTCAGATTAATGAGTTGCCAGTTCATCGTCAAGCATCTTTCTTCTTCAGGTTAATCTTATTAATATGTATATTTTGTTTAATAACCAGGCATCACCACCAGATGGATTCGCACTTGGCTGAGCAACCACATTTAACATGTAGTCCTTAATGGAACTGCATCTATGTGGAGGGAAGTATGGGGTACCCCAAGGCTCTGTCTTAGCCCAATACTCTTCAATGTCTTCATCAATGTTTTAGATGAGGGGATAGAAGGGGAACTCCTCAAATTTGCAGATACCAATAACCAACACTTTAGAACAGAGGTCCTCAAACTTTTTAAACCGGGGGGGGGGGCAATTCACGGTCCCTCAGACTGTTTGGGGGCTGGATCAGCTTGGTGGACATGGCTAGGTGGTCATGTGACTAGGCGGGCATGGCCAATTTAACAGTCCATTGAACAATGCACACAAATTAAACTTAAATTTGTTTTGTTCTTGGGGGTGTTTTATTTGCTTTTGCTTTTGGCATTTTGCTCTTTTGGTTGCCTTTTCTTTTTACTAGACCATTTGTTCAGTTGTTTAGGAGTCTAGTGGTCCACTTCAGGAAACTCAGTTTTGCAGCAATTCTTTTCAGCAGGGCCGGATTTAGATGAAAAGAGGCCCTAGGCTATTCCACTTATGAGGCCCTTTCACCTATAGTGAAAGTGTAATTTTAATTTTGCTAACAATTTGAATGTAGGAAATGTAGGCCCAGTGGTGGGATTCAATTTTTTTAACAACAGGTTCTGTGGGCGTGGCTTAGTTGGAGGTGTGGCTTGGCAATCATGTGACTGGGTGGGCGTGGCTAGCTGGTCACGTGACTGTGTAGGCGTGGGTAGCTCGTCATGTGACCGGGTGGGCGTGGCTATGTGCATAGACTTTTTTCAGAGGGCTGAAAAAAGTCATTTCTGACTGGGTCTTGCACTTTTGACCGGTCCTCACACTTATGACCATCCTCACATTTATGCCCGTGCAGCTTTCTTAACAACCATGTCACTCATTTCACAACTGCTTCTCTTCACCATGGTGACAAGATAGGGCAAAAACGTAAAATGTGAGGACAGTCGTAAGTTCGAGGACTGGTCAAAAGTGCAAGGACCAGTCAGAAATAACTTTTTCAGCCCTCTGAGTAGTCCATATGCATAAAAGGATACAGCAATAGAGAGGGATGAAGGAAGGGAAGGGAAATTAGAGTAGGAGGGAGGGTAAGAGAGGGAGAAAGAGAGGAGGAGAAGGAGAAAGGAAGAGGAAGTAGGGAGGAGAAGAAGAGGGGGAGGAAGAGAAAGTAAGAAGGAAAGAAAAGAAAAGAGAGAGGTGGTAGGTTTGAGGAGAAAGATTGCTGTACAATAAAAAAGATGAAAGGGAAGAAAGCCAACCCCAAACAAATATAAAGATATTAAGATAAAGAATGAATTGTTAAACTTTAAAGAATAAAAGAGAACAAATATGAATAAATAACTGTTGCAATATTTTCAGGATCAGACTCAATAAAGATAATAGAAGTTAGAGATTTAAATATATCTCTCTTTAATCATAATAGGCATTCTATATTCGCTGAATATTCAAGATAGAAGCAAGGAAAATGGGGAGGATGGCTCCTTATATATACAAGGGGTGGAGCCAGGAATGGGAGTGGTAAATTATGAATACATTAAAGTCCAAAGAATAAGTTAACCCCTGATGTTCCATATATACATTATTTACACATTAGAGAATAAGGCATTTACATCTGACAAATCCCCCTCTAAATGCCGGTTCGTTATACAACACCAGTTACATTCAGATTCAGGACAATATAATACATATAATTTAGAAGTTAAATATTTGTGTTGTTTAGAAGGTAAGGGTTTTGTTAATATATCAGCTAATTGTTCAGAAGTATCACAATGTATTGCTTTGATGAATCCGTCTTGAGATAGTTGTCTCACGTGTTTAAATTTTATATCAATATGCCTGGACCTTTGTCCAATTGCATCGGATCTAGATATTTCAATGGCCGCTTTATTGTCTTCATGCATAATAAAAGGTAAAGTAGGTTTCTTCCAAACATCTGTGATCAAATCATTGAACCATACAAGGTTATTTGCAGCTTTAGACAAGCAAACATATTCCGCTTCTGTGGTAGAAGTGGCTACCAGTTCTTGTTTACCAGTATACCAGTAAACTGGACAATCGTTCAATAGAAAAACATAACCAGAGGTACTCTTTCTGCATGATGTATCACCAGCCCAATCTGCATCAGCATAACAAGTAATTTTTGGTTCTTTGTCATTATTTGGTTCCAATATTAAACAAAAATCTAATGTACTTTTCAGATATCTTAAAATTCTTTTGACAGCTTCCCAATGATACAAGGTTGGTTTGCTAACATATCTTGACAATAAATTGAGAGGTAATGCAATATCTGGCCTAGTCCAATTAGATATATAAAGGAGTGAACCTATAACTGATCTGTAAAATGTGTTGTCTTTAAACTCAGGGGAAGATTCATCAGTGTTTCTAAGAAAATCAGTTTGCATAGGTGTGTCACATGTTTTGGCATTATTTAAGTTACATTTGTTTAGGAGTTCAATAATTTTATCTTTCTGAGTAAGTTTGAATCCCCTTTTAGTTTTGTTAATTTGTACACCAAGGTATTTATTCACTCTACCTAGTGATTTCAATGAGAAATGTTCGTTTAACTTATTTACAAAGATTTCCCTGCTCTCTTTATGCTTTCCAATATATAAAATATCATCCACATAAATTAATACAAATTCAATATGATCATTACTCTTTTTTACAAAGAAACAGTTATCAGCAGTGGTGGCGTTGAAATCCATGGTCTTAAGTACTTTTACCAAACAATCGTACCATCTTTTGCCAGATTGCTTCAATCCGTACAGACTCTTATTTAATAACCAAATTTCGTTCTTATTAGTGTATTGACTGTGTGGTGCTCTTACATATATTTCCTTATCTAATTTTGCGTGTAAGTATGCAGTCTGTATGTCATATTGAAACACGTCCAGATTGAGTGCAGATGCTACTACAAGAGCTGTTTTGACACTCTCTGTTCTCACTGTTGGTGAATAAGTGTCAGTATAGTCTTCTGGATATTTTTGTGCATAACCTTGTGCAACTAGTCTGGCCTTGTATAAGGTATTACCTCCTTCCAAATTCTTAATTTTATAAATCCACCTGGTACCTATAATTGTTTTATCCTTAGGTGCGATCGCAGGTGTGAATACATTTAATTCTTGTAAACTTTCCATCTCTTTTTCCATAGCTAGTTCCCATTTTTCTCTTTCTTCACGGGGAAGTTTCAATACTTCCTCATATGTATTAGGTGTTATTTGTTCTCCATCCATATGCATTATGTAATCTTTGTATTTATTTGGTATTTGGTTTCTATTGTTTCTAATATTTCTTTCAGGTTTGCTATGGTTGTCATGCAAATATCTGGCTTCCTTTTTTGTTAATGTGTCTGTCTTTATTTTATGCTGACTATTTGTCCAAGTTTTGGTTTTGTTCTTACTTTTGTTAATATTTTGATTTTCTGTTGTTCCTTCCTCGCAAGATATATTATCTTTGCTTTTATTAGGAAATATTTCATTAAGGTGCAATTTAGACCAATTGGCCTGCTCATGGAACACAGCTGTTCTGGATACTATAAATTTGTTATTATTATCAATGAATCTGTACCCTTTGGTTCCAGTTTCGTATCCCATGAATCTTAATCTCCTGGATACGTTTTCTCCCTTTCTTCTCAATTGTTTAGGTATGTGTACGTCTGCAGTAACTCCAAATATGTGCATGTGTGCTAATTTGGGTTTTCTATTGTACATCACCTCATATGGTGTCTTATTCACAATACTGGACCATGTTCTATTTTGAGTGTAATTTGAATAATGTAAGGCTTCTGACCAAAATTGTTTGCCTAAACCAGCATCCTCTAATGTGCATCTAATCATGGTTTGTAGTGTGGAATTCTTTCTCTCTGCAATCCCATTTTGAAATGCAGAAAATGGATTGGACGTGAAATGTAGCATCCCTCTATCCTTTAACCATTGGGAGAATTCTTTAGACATGAATTCACATCCCCTATCTGTCATAATTTGTTTTATTCTGATATTATGCTGTGTTTCTATGCGTTTGTAGAATTCCTTAAATTTCTGAAAGGTTTCATCCTTGTGCTTTAATGTGTAAACAAAACCATAGCGACTGTAATCATCCACTATTGTTAGGAAGTAACGTTTTCTATAGGTAATTGATGGAGTTAATGGACCAACTAAGTCCATATGTACCAAATCAAAAATATTGTTAGTTGATCTGTTAGATTTTTTTGGTCTGGGACTGGTTTTTAGTTTGGTGGATTTACATACTGAGCATTCCAAATAATTTTCACAATTTTTTATTTTGTCACCTTCTGCGTGTTCAGTCATTTTTTGTACTACGGGAAAGCTTGCATGTCCTAACTTCCTATGTAAGATGTGAGCACACTCATCATGAATTGGTTTACCTATTTTTGGTTTCTTCTCATTGTGTGTATTTTTGTTATCATGAGTTATTTTACATTCATCATTGTCACTGTTACTGACATTTTCATCATCTGCTTCAATACAATCTTCCATATTTGAATCAATGTTATGTAACCATCTTTCTTTGGTTATCAGATAGGGTAGACCCCCTTTTATCATCACAGTACCTACATTTGTTTTGTTCTTTTCTATAGTTGCTTTCCCCTTTGAGAAAACTATATTGATGTCAGATTCTCTGCTTAGTTTTATGGCACTCAGTATGTTGTGAGGTATTTCTGGGATTAATAATACCCCCTCTATTTTCCCTAAACCAGGCAAGGTCACATTTCCTCTGCCTAATACTTGAACCTTTTCTTGATTAGCTACCTTTATCACAAACTTATCTTCTGTAAATGAGGTTAATATACTTTTGTTGTTAGTGGTGTGATTTGTTGCACCAGAATCAATAAGCCAATTATTGTTCTCATCTTGTTGTGTTCTGGTGCTGTCTTGTTTATTTAGCCCATTTAGTGACCCAGATTTTCTCTCTTTTGAATTTTCTCTACCCCCTCTACTTTCTCTGTAATTTGGTGGACTTCTATATTTGTGTCTATCTGTGGAAGATTGTCTGTAATTGTATTTGCTCCTATATTCTGGCCTATGTCTCTCCCTTGGGACTTTGGGACAGTCTCTTCTACTGTGTTCCCTGGATCCACAATTGTGGCATCTAAAGGCCTCATTATATTTATCTTGAAAGACTACTTTCCTAAAAGATTTGTGTTCTGTTTGGTTACTGGAACGATTTTTTCTTGAATTGTCTTCTGCTATCAATTTGTTAGATAGACTTTCTATTGATAAATATCCCAAATTAATGGTATCTAAGTGTGACATAAAGCTATCCCATGATGGATCAAGTGAATTGATAATAACACTTTTCATTGTTTGATCTGAAATCACTTCCCCCCTCAATTGCAGCTCAGCTCTTATTTTGTTTAGATTTATCAAATGCTCACTTATAGAAACCCCTGGTTTCACTCTAGAAGAAAAGAAATCCTTAGACATTCTTGTGGTTGTGGCTACGCTATCGCTGTGAAATAGATTAAGCATGCATTGAATTATTTCTGATACAGTTAGGTTTGGTTTGATGCTATGATACATTGCAGGAGACACGCTAGAAATTATTATGAAAAATGCTCTATGATGTAAACAATCTATTTTTAAAGTCCAAGGTCTTCTTGGAGGACTAGTTATAAAGAATAGTAAATTTTCTTTCATGAAAATAACCTGAAGCTGTTGGTACCACTCTTGTAAATTAATGCCATCAACTCTAAGTTTTGGGAAGTCACTGGGTAAGTTCCCCACATTATTTTGTCCATTACTTACAACCTGAGGCAGTCCGTGGTCTCTCAAGTGCAGGAAATTACAGAACGGCATTGGGATGCTTGTAACGAGTCTGCGCGGTTCTCTGGCCAGTTCAAGTCTTTCGGGGCCGTCTACGTAGTTTTGCACATGCGCGTTGCTCATTTCTTCTTTGGCGTCGTTGTGGAAGGTTCTCTCCATTTCAGCTCTCTCGATCCGCTCCTCTTCAGATGAGTCGGTCTCTGGCTCGGTTTTTGGGGCTTTGGTGATGGCGACGGTTCTTCTCTTTCTCTTGTGTGCGCTGGCACTCGATTCTGTCTGCGGTGTAGGACGGAATCGGCATGGCTCTCTGGGCTCGGGTGTCGTCGTTTTCGAAGTCAGGATGGGAGCGTGCAGGTCTTGAGTTGTCGGTTTGATTTCTTGCTTCTTCGTTGATGTCTTGGAGATTTTCAATCTTGGCCCAAAAGCAGCAAAAAGCGTTTTCATTGCTGACTTTACTTGAGACTTTGTTAAATCGTCTTCACTTTCTGATTTTGGTTCATCTGAAGAGTTTGAGACTTCTTTTTCTCTTTCTTCGTCTGATAGCGTTTTTCGCGCCAGAAATTTTGAACTGAGCGTTTTGATTGGCTCTGCTTCACTCTCTTTTGAAGTTCGTTGAAACCAAGATGGCTGCCATTCAAAATTTCGCGCGAGGTCACATCTTTTCTTTTTTACAACTATTTTCTCAGTAGTCATTTCACTCACAGTTTTTTGATCTTTGGGTTTTTCTTTAATGACGTTTTTCTCTCTCGCTGCTCCGCTGTTCCTCAGCATCTCCTGGAGGTCCGCGATGAGGCTTTCATCATTCTTTTGGCTTTTTAGTATCTTTAATATCTCTGACCTGAGTTCGTTATTTTCTATCTCAATTTCTTCCTGGTCGTTGTTTTCACTCATCAGTTCTTCTTCTTCAGTGGTGTATTCTTCGGATTCTCTCGAAATCGCATTAGTGGATTCGTTGATCATCTCTTGATCAGTTTCTATTTCTTTGCTGTAGGCCCTGGTGTTGGGCCTATCTTTCTTGGACATTTTTAATTACTTATTGAGTCAATTAACCATCCTCTGCTACCAGCTTGTTGCAATATTTTCAGGATCAGACTCAATAAAGATAATAGAAGTTAGAGATTTAAATATATCTCTCTTTAATCATAATAGGCATTCTATATTCGCTGAATATTCAAGATAGAAGCAAGGAAAATGGGGAGGATGGCTCCTTATATATACAAGGGGTGGAGCCAGGAATGGGAGTGGTAAATTATGAATACATTAAAGTCCAAAGAATAAGTTAACCCCTGATGTTCCATATATACATTATTTACACATTAGAGAATAAGGCATTTACATCTGACAATAACAATAATTAGAAACACACATACAAACATACAATGTATTTTCTTTGAACAGAATATTTGGCCGGTTCACAAATTTAAACAGTGTTTAGTCATTTCAATTAAATTTACAATTTCTATATTTCCTTTTTGCCATATTTATTCCTCATCTATTTTTGTAAAAAACCAATATTACCCTTCATCCTCATCTCTAATCTTAATCAAATTCAACTTTTCCCTTCTATTCTATATTATACCCCTTCCCATTGTCATCTATTTTTATATCCATCCTCACATTGGTTAATTATGTAATATTAGTTGTTTAATATAAATTCAACATTTTAATATAAATCAATTAGTTATATAACTACCTTTTTTGTATATTAATCAATATGAACATGAATATTCCAATTATTTCCATGCAACCCAATTTCTTACAAATCAATTAATTATATTTACCAATAATAATAAACCAAATAATTTCCCCCATATATTCCTCCAAACCACAACTTAACCATTTCTGCTTTCAGAAATATACAATTAATAGTATCTCAATTATTACAATTCCCTAGTTAAATAGAGCTTTTTTTCTTTTGTGTTTTAAAATCCTGAACTCTCCTCTTTTTCCCTAAATTTCCCATTGTTTGCACCTACCTTTTTTGGTGAGGAAAAAGAAAAGAATTCTGCCTGCCTAATTTTCCAACCTTGCAGCAACAGCAAAGCAGTTTCAGTTTCGTTTCTCAGCATAGCTAGGGGAAAAAAAATCAGCACTCTTTGCAAGGAAGCAGAAGAGCCCTGAGCAAAACAGCTGAGACAAATCAGCTGAGAGCTGGGAGGCCAATTAGCCTATGCTGAAGCTCCCTGGGCCAATAAAATTACAAAAAAACCACCGAACCCTTTGTTAAATTGCTGGCTCCCCCGCCCCTCGCCCACCACTATTTATTGGCAATAAATAGTGGTGCGGAGGGGCGGGACAAGCCAGCAATTTAACAAAGGGTTCGGCTGCACCACTGGCTCTAGGGCGGCCCTTTGAAGCCCCGCGGCAAGAATTTGAAGTTTTTTTTTCCTCTAGCCATTGGAGGCAGCAATAGATTGGGAGTGGGTGGGGTAAGCAAACGGCCGGCGATCCAACAGAGCAGAGAGTGAGGGTGAGTGAAGGCGTGGAAGCTGCTTTCTCCATCCTGCTCTCTTGAGTCCAGAGCCGGTGGGAACCACGTGGCAGCCCACGTGGATCCCAGGCAGCGGAACTCAGGCTAGGGAAGGGGTGAGCAATTGTGGCTCTTTTACAACCTGTGGCCTTCAACTCCCAGAATTCCTGAGACAGCCAACCTGTCTCAGGAATTCTGGAAGTTGAAGTCCACAGGTTGTAAAAGAGCCACAATTGCCTACCCCTGGCTACGGTAGGCTGGTGCCGTGCGGGTGGGAGGTGAGGGGCAGGCGAGCCAGCAATTTAACAAAGGGTTCAGCCGAACCCCCTAGAACCCCCAGAATCCCACCACTGTGTAGGCCCCTCTTGATCTTGAGGCCCTAGGCTGAAGCCTAGTTAGCCTATAGGAAAATCCGGCCCTGCTTTTCAGCCCCAAGGAGCTTGCGAAATTTCTCTCTCTCCCTCTCTCTCTCTCTCCCCCTCTCTTTCTGTCTCTCTCTCCCACCCCTCTCTCTCTCTGTCTCTGTGTCTCTATCTTCTGGAGGCAGGGGAGGTGAAAAACGGGCTGGTTTTGGCCATTTTTTTGCCTCCTTTAACCACCGCCCCCCCACCTCCAGAAGTATTCTGCAGGCCAAAACCAGACAAAAATGGCTCGTTTTTTAGGCAAAAATGGGCCGTTTTCACCTGGTTTTTTTGCCTCCTTTCACCACCACCCCAACTCCAGAAGTATTCTGCAGGTCAAAACCAGGTCAAAATGGCTTGTTTTTTGACCAAAACTGGGCTATTTTTCGGCCATTTTTCTGCCTCTCCCCCCACCTCCAGAAGTATTCTGCAGGCCAAAACGGTTCAGTTTTTTAGCCAAAAATACACAGTGTTTTTGGCCAAAAAACACATTTTTTTCACCCCCCTGGGTCCTCCCCTGCCCACCCCTGCCCTTCGGCCTTACCTTTGCAACAGCAACGTATAGTGAGCATTGAACCATTGAAATGAGCAGAAGTGGGAAGTGCGGCTAGACAGTAGAAGATAAGGGCGATGGCTGGAGGAGGCCTCCCCAGGGCCCCCATCAGCCAGGAAAAGCCAGCTATGCAGGAAGTGGCTGGGAAGAGAGGGGCGAGGGGTGGGACAAGGGGTGAAATCCAGCAGGTTCTGACAGGTACTGGAAAACCAGTAGCGGAAATTTTGAGTAGTTCAGAGAACTGGCAAATACCACCTCTGGATGGCCCCTGAGTGGAATGGGAATGGAGATTTTGCAGTATCCTTCCCCTGCCATACCCACCAAGCCATGCCCACCAAGCCACACCACGCTCACAGAACCGGTAGTAAAAAAATGGGGATTTCACCACTGCTGTGGCCGCGTTTCTGCTTGTTAGCAGTGGTGGAGGACTCATGCTTGTCTGTACCTTGGATTCCTATTGGCTTATTTTTAACAGTATAGCAATATTCCAGTATTTGAAGGGCTGCCACCAAGAAGAAGGGGGTCAACTTATTTTCCAAAGCACCAGAGGGCAGGACAAATAACAATGGACGGAAACTAATCAAGGAGCATCTCTGGAGATTCTCAGTCATGCAGGTCACAGTTGTCCCAAAGGTGCTTTTTTTTTCAAGAGGCAACTGGATTTTCTGGTTTTTCTTTGAAGACATTTCTCTTCTCATCCAAGAAGCTTCTTCAGCTCTTGGATGAGAAGCAAAACATCCTCAAAGAAAAAACTGAAAGTCCAGTTGCCTGTTGAAAAAGTAACCTTTGGGATAATCAAGGAGAGAAGCAATCTAGAATTAAGGAGAAACTTCCTAACAGTGAGGACAATTAACCAGTTGAACCGCTTGCCAACAGAAGTTGTGGGTGCTTCATCACTGGAGGATTTTAAGAACAGACTGGGCAGTCACTTGTCTGAAGTGGTATAGGGTCTCCTGCCTTCTAGTCCTGCAGGGGCATGGACTAGAAGACCTCCAAGAGCAGTGGTGGGTTTCAAAAATTTTTACTACCGGTTCTATGAGTGTGGCTTGGTGGGTGTGCCATGGCTTTGTGGGCGTGGCTTTGTGGGCTTGGCAGGGGAAGGCTACTGTAAAATCTCCATTCCCACCCCACTCCAGGGGAAGTATACTATAAAATCTCCATTCCCTCCCCACTCCAGGGGAAGTATACTATAAAATCTCCATCCTGGTTACTTACGGGACCGCCTACTACCACAAACAGTCTCCCACCAGCCGGTACGCTCTCACAGAGAGGGGCTCCTCCGGGTGCTGTCAGCTAAGCAGTGTCGACTGGCGGCCACCAGGGGGAGGGCCTTCTCTGTGGGGGCACCCACTATCTGAAACGAGCTCCCCCCGGAGGATCCCGGATCTGCGCACTTTCTGCCGTGCTCTTAAGACCCTCCTATTCGAGCAAGCCGGCCTGGCCTAATTTTCTCCCCTTTCTTTTTAATTTTTAAACTGAAATTTTAATTTGTTTTAAATTATGGGCTTTTTTAATTGTCTTGGGCTAAATTATTTAATTTGGTTTTAAATTGTTTCTAACTTTTGTATTTATGTATTTTATTCTGTGCCTGATCACCGCCCTGAGTCCTTCGGGAGTAGGGCGGTATATAAATTTAATAAAACAAACATAAAACAAACATTCACTCCCCACTCCAGGGGAAGGATACCGTAAAATCCCCATTTCCTCCCAATCAGCTGGGACTCGGGAGGCAGAGAATAGATGTGGGTGGGGCCAGTCAGAATTTTTACTATTGGTTCTCTGAACTACTCAAAATTTCCGCTACCAGTTCTCCAGAACTGGTCAGAACCTGCTGAAACCCACCTCTGTCCAAGAACCCTTCCAGCTCTATTCTACTTTATTCAACATGTTTCAGAAATCAACTAAGCAAGGTCAGATCTTCACACGTGGAGAATTGTTAGCTTTTTCATTGAAGGGTTGCTTTATTCTGGACTCACCCACCTTCCTGAGAGGAGAACGTGCCTTCTGCACAGGGTACACAGTCATAGCAGCAAATGGGCTTCCCTTCCTGACCCACCTTGAAAAATCCAGACTGACAACTGTCCACACATCTGGAGGGAGGCAGACTCTGCATGGAAAAAGAGGGATTGTAAAGGAATACAGTTTTATGAAGGATTATGGAGGGAGAGTTGGAAAGATTCAAAGAGTTGTTTAGCAACCGGTCATACTTGATTTAAATTAATGCCTGTGACAGATCTTCTTCTAAAATAAGCAAAGTCAATGGGGAAGCCAGATTCATTTAACAATCATGTTACTAACTTAACAACTTCAGTGATTCACTTAACTTAAATGGGCCAACCCTACTTAACAACTGTCTTGCTTAACAACAGGAATTTTGAGCTCAAATGTGGTCATAAGTCGAGGACCTGTATTCTGAAACATTGTAAACTTTTAAAGACTGTTTGAAAGACACTCCACGGATAATCTATTATAGATTTCGGAAGGGTGGTAACCCAAAATAGAAATGTTCTGAATGAAATTTCCCCCCCCCCACACCTTGTTAAACCATTTTGGCCAAATAATGGCATCCTGGTCAATGATAAACTTGGGCTCCTGAGATCTCTGTCTTGCGAAACTCCCGAATTTCACTCTGATTAGTGACCCGTTGGGAAACTTTATCCAGTTCATAAGGTCAAAGTCAGCTGCCAGCTCTCCATTCTTGTCCAGATACACCCCATCCATGACATTGTTGTGAAACTGGGGCTCTTGGAGAAAGGGGTGAAACTGGAATAGTAAGAAGAAGAAGATCATCAATAAAACCCCTGCAGCCTTTCATGGAGGAAACGGCGGTTTTGAGTTTAGAGATTCCATTCTAAAGCTTGGATCTTCTGACTCATTAGAACAGGGGTGTCAAACTCAATTTCATTGTGGGCCACATCAGGGCTGTGGTTGAACTCAGGGAGCTTGGTGGGCGTGGCTGGAGTGGGTGTGGCCAACTGAGTGGGCATGGCCATCTTGATGTCACTCACTGGGCGTGGCACCAGGCTGGGCACTGAGCTGAGAGGCGAAGAGCTGAAGAGGCTGTGCTTGCGCAGGTCAGGTGAACAGACTGGGTGGGGTTAGGCCAACAAGCTGCAGCTGGCCAGTCTGCCTGTCTGTTGCCAGGCAGACTGGCCAGTTGTTGCTGGGCAGGCTACCCAGCAGTTGCCGGGCACACTGACCAGCTGCCTAGACCTGTCCAGCCTGTTAGCCTGGCCTGCGCAAGCACAGCCTCTTCAGCTTTTCGCTGGGCCTCTCACCTGAGTGCCCAGGCTTGTCTGATGTTTCCTCTTCACATTGAGTAGACCGTGCCTGCTAGAATTGGGTAGACTGGGCCGAAGCAGTTCTTGCCCGATTTTTCCTCTTCGCACTGAGTAGACTGGGCCTGACGGGATTGGGTAGACCGGAACAGTCCCATGGGCCGGATCTGATCACATCCGGCCCGCAGGCCTTGTGTTTGATACCTCTTTACTAGAAGAATAAAGTCAAGTCAAACTCTGTCCTTGGTTATTTCATAGACCAGTGGTTCTTAACCTTTTCTTCACCACAGACCCCCTTTAAATACCTTTTGGGGCCAAGGACCCCCAGGACCTAACTCATAACATTTCTTCAAGCCTTTGCAGACCCCCTGTGATGACATCGCGGCCTCCCAGGCGTCCGCGGCCCACAGGTGGAGAACCACTGTCATAGAAACATTGATGACATTTTTCTGGAAGGGCCTGGAAACTTCTTTCCGATTTTCAAACTTAAAACTTCTTTTCAAATTCTCTGTTTAGCCCATAGTCTTCAGATATCATAGTGGTTCTCATCCACCTACTCGCCAGGCCAAACCTCATCTAGTTTCCCAATGTAGACATGGTTTGCCTGGTCAGAGTCCTTCTCAATAATGATTCATTTGCAAATGTCTTCAGGTTTAAAGGGGGGAAATTTTGTTAAGGAATACCTTTTACCATGATAGACAATTTAGAAGATAAAGTCCTTAGATATAGAAATAGAATAACAGAGTTGGAAGGGATCTTGGAGGTCTTCTAGTCCAACTCCCCCGCTCCTGGCACGCAATGGCCCGGTAGGCCCATTTTTCTTTCTCACCTGGCTCCAGATCCTCTCTATGCATCTGGGGAGAGGCTAGGGACAGCAAAAAATGTCACTTCCTGTCCCACCGGGAGTTGGGAAATGGGCCATTTCACGACTCGGGAGGGACTCCAAGGGAATGGGAAAGGCTGTTTTCCCCCTCCCCAGATGCATAGAGAGGATCTGGAGCTAGGTGAGAAAGAAAAACGGGCCTTCTCCACCCCCCAGGCCTTCCGGAGGCAGGAAACAGCCTGTTTCCCTACTTCTGGTGGGCCCAGAAGGCCCCAAAATCAGCTGACCAGTGCACACATGTGTGCCAGAGCTGAGCTGGCATGCCCATCTATATGGCTACGCATGCCACCTGTGGCACACATGTGCCATAGGTTCGCCATCACAGCCCTAGACCATTTCCAGACAAGTGGTGTCCAGTCTTCTCTTAAAAGTTTCTAGTGATGGAGCACCCAGAACTTCTGAAGGCAATTCATTCAACTGGTTAATTGTTCTCAGCTTTAAGAAATTTTTCCTTAGTTCTAGGTTGTTTGGTTAGTTTCCATCCATGGCTTTTTGTCTTGCCTTCTGATGCTTTGGAGAATAGGTTGACTTCCTATTCTTTGTGTCAGCCCTTTAAACATTGACACACTGCTATCAAGTCACTCCTAGGCCTTCTTTTCACTAGACTAGACATACCCAATTCCTCCAATTGTTCTTCATACATTTTAGCCTCCAGCCCCCTAATCATCCTTGTTGCTCTTCCCTTTTTCTAGAATCTCTACATCTTTTTTTTTAATACAGTGGCCAAAACTGGATGCAGTATTTAAGTATGGTCTTACTAAGGCCTCATACCTGCCAAGGTTGTAGCTTCTCCAGGTTCAAGAATTTCCTTCCTTCCTTCAGTGTTCTCCACTTGGATGTGGAGATATAGGCAGTACTTAACATTCGTGCCAGAGCATAGATGGAATTGTAAATGTGATGGTTGTTGAGAGAAAGGATTTCTTCAATCTTCTCTTGTGCTAACATTTCCAGGTGTTCTTTCTCCTTGCACCTAGCCCAGCTTTTAATAGTAAAGGGATGCTTTTGAAATGAACATGAAAAAGCTTTGTTGGCAAACTCAGTGGTTAAAAAAGAAAGGAGGTAAACGTCCTCGTATTTTATCCAGTTTTTGGTCTGGATGGAGAAGGTGAAAATACTGTCCACATAGTGGAAGATGTCATACCTCAAATTCAAAGTGAGATCCCACATGGCTGTTACTATCCAGATTTTCCCTGAAGATTTTAAAAAGTGTTGAAATAGTTGATCTATCATACGTATTCCATAGAAATAGTGAGTTTGCAACATAGATTCGGCGTAGTAAATAAACACGTTGACTTGTTTCCATTTCAAAAATAAATCAGCTTGGATGTTAAACAGATTCATACTGAACCCTGATAAACTTTGTGAGAAAAGAGGACAAATGTTATTCTGTATGAGTAAAGGAGTGAAATTTTTCATGAACATTTCTCCGTTATCAGTTTGGGAAGCGACAAGAGCCACTGATGTCCATCCGAAATACTGGATCACTTTAACGATCCCTGTGTATTGGATTCTTTCTTTTGGAAGCATCCGGTAGAAAAAAGGAAAACGGTTTTTATCATTCATACCATCAGAGACAAATGCATAAGAGATCTGCAGAAAAATGGAAACAATTGGTAATAACCAGGGAAATCAGATTTTGTATTTCATCACTCGTAATTATAATTGGAAAATAATGGCCCAAATGAGGAAGAATTCCACCTATGTTAAGGAAGATGCTTTGTGGAAAATACGGATTTGTTGTACCACAATAGGCTATAAGAAAGAAAAGTTGATATATAATAAAAAATCAACTGTTTTCCACTGTATATTGCTAAACTTTCAATATGTTAATATATAGTTTAATATATTGATTAGTTATATGTGATAATTTTTTTTCTGATAGAATGTTCTCCCGATGAAGTGAACATTCCTGTGTTAGAAAAAGTAGGACATCAGCCATATAAAGGTAAAGATTTTCCCATGTCTAGTCATGTCCAACTCTAGGGGATGCTGATCTTCTCGATTCCTTGGCCGAGGGAGCCAGCATTGTCCGAAGACATTTCTGTGGTCATAGCCAACATGACTTTATATTGAGGTGTACTGAACGCAGTTACCATTGAAATGATACCTATTTATCTACTTGCGTTTGCATGCTTTTGAACTGCTAGGTTGGCAGGAGTTTGGCCAGAACAGGCGCTTATCTTGTTGTATGGTACTTGGGTCTTGAACTGCCAACCTTCTGATCAACAAGCCTTGCATCTTAACTGCTAGGATTCTTTAATATTCTCCCACTCCTGAGAGAAAGCAACTTCCCAGCCCATTCATTCCACTTACCCAATGTCTTTCATAAAACCAAGGAACACAACTCAGACTGGAGACCTGCTCATTTCTTAAGGACATCCATGAACAATCAAAGACTTTCCTTTCATATGTAGCCATGAATGTGCCATGATCATCTGATTGACAGCATTTCTATGAGGGAAGCTATCTCAGAAACTTACTGCTCACCAAAGAATTCAGATTGGGGTCAGTGCCCTTAGGCTTATGTCATTATCTACGATATTGTTATATGATGTCATATATGATATGTTGCTTCTACAAAATTGTATTTCACACTCTTACAGAAACAATTTAATGTCTCTACTCCAACTTTAGACATCTTCTGTCCACTTGTTGAATATTCTGGGAAATTTCAGAGCAGAAATCAATCAAATGCTTGAATCCCTAACTTTTTATGCTTACCTGTGGGATTTTGTAGATGTCCAGCATGGTTGCCATATGTTGGGAGAGGTCAGAATCAGTCCCTTCAAGGACAGCCAGGAGATTTTTCTGCCTTCCGCATTTGTAGTTTGGAATATTTGCCTCCCCATCAGAAAGCCGATCCACCAAGGCTTCAGCATTCATTTTTGCATTGAAATGACTATCATGGAGGTCATAGCCCAGGGAGATGTTGGGTAAGATCAGAGAATTCTGGTTGATCTCCCTGACAGAAATCAAGAAGGACAAGAGGTACCACGCATTTAGTTTTCCATGCCTGCAAAATGGATTATGTATTCCTCATTATTCCACATTTAAGAATAATACTATAATAATTTCTCGGTTTCTTGACTTAAAGAGGCAAAAATAAAGATTTTAATTCAGGAAAGCAAATACGATGTGATAGAAATAAATGAAAATTGATTGAGATCACCCCCACCATGGGTATATAGCAGTGATGGCGAACCTTTTAGAGACCGAGTGCCCAAGCTTCAACCCAAAATCCATTTATTTATCACAAAGTGCCAATACGGCAATTTAACCTGAATACTGAGGTTTTACTACCTAAAATAATGATAAACAAGGCAGAGTTCAGCTAATTGTTCTAAGAAAAACTTGATAAATTGCACTTTTATGCCCCTTCACTTTTTTCTGCTTTTGAAATATTACGTTTAGCAATAATAAAAAAGAAAAACTTTTGTAATATCATTTCTCTTTCCCTCCCCCCCTCTCTCTTCATCCCCTCTCTCTTTCTCTCTCTGTTTTTCTCTCTTTCTCTCTTTCCCTCCCTCTCTCCCTTTTTCTCTCTCTCTCTCTTCCCCTCTCTTTCCCTGGAGAAACCCGATGGAGCAGGGCTGGGGCGACAGCAGGCGTGCCCACAGAGAGGGCTCTGTGTGCCACCTCTGGCACGCGTGCCATAGGTTCGCCACCAGGGGTATATAGGCTACAATATTTTATACACTATTTAAAAAAGGAAAAATTCAGAAGGCTTTTAAAACAATGAACTAATTTCTGCTGATGTCTTATTATAAATTCGAGTGGTGGGTGAGTATAAACAAACCCAATGTTGCTTAGTTTAAATTAACCAAAGTTGAGAAACGCTGATCTTAACTAAGAAGCAAGCAATAGAAGAAATTCTGTATGTCTTCCTAAAAATAATAAAATAACAGACTTGGAAGGGACCTTGGAGGTCTTCTAGTCCAACCCTTGGCACAAACAGGAAACCCTGTATCAATTCAGACAAATGATTGTTCAATCTCTAGGGCTGGAGCACCTACAACTTCTGCAGAAAAAGTCATTCCACTGATTAATTGTTCTGTCAGGAAATTTCTCTTTAGTTCTAGATTGGTCTCTCCTTGTTTAGTTTCCATCCATTGCGACTTGTATTGCCTTCTGGTGCTTTGGGGAAGAGGTTGTTAAGGATATTGTTGTTGTGTTACCAACCAGCAGAGTGTAGAGCACAGAGAAACGTTGCTGAGAGCAATGAATAAGAGATGTGCAAACTGGTTTATCAAAAGTTTACTTTATAGTGGAAAAACAATCTCATAGCCTTTGAATCAATCCAAGTCTTTGCCAGTAAATCAGTCCAGTAATACAAAATCTTTTTACTACACAAACAGTAGTTGGTTAGAATAACAAACTCACTCTGGTTCACAACCACGATGGTAGCAGATCCATCCAACCGATGATAGCACAATGGTTGCAACTCCACACACAATGGTAGCTTATCATCAACTGACTAGTTACAGTACCTTTCTTAAATATGTTCACAACTAATTACAGCATGACTCAGCATTACAATGAATCAGCAAGAAAACTTTAAAGTCACACAATACATATTCATATTAAAGTCACAGAACACATATATTGCCTGGACAACTTGTTAGGCTCAAACCATATCCTAACAGAGGTTGACCCCCTCTTCTTTGTGGCAGCCCCTTAGGCATTGGAACACTGCTACCATGTCAGACCTAGTCCTTCTTTTCACTAGACCAGACATATCCAATTTCTACAACTGTTTGCTTTAGCCTTCAGTCCCCAAATCACCTTTGTTGCTTTTCTCTGCACTCTTTCTAGAGTCTCAACATCTTTTTCATATTGTGGTGATCAAAACTGGATGCAATATTCCATGTGTGGTCTTACCAAAGCATTATAAAGTGGTATTAACACTTCAAGTGATTGTGATTCTATCCCTCTATTAATACAGCCTAGGAATGTGTTGGCTTTTTTGGCAGCTGCACACACTGCTAGCTCATATTCAAGTGATGGTTCATCAAGCTCCCTCTTACAGTTACTACTGTTGAGCTAGGTGCCACCTATTTTACACTTGTGCATTTGCCTTTTCTTGCCTAAATGTAAAACCTTACTTTTCTCTACATTGAATTGCATTTTGTTAGCTAGGGCCCAGTGTTCAAATTTATGGTCCTTCTGTATCTTGAGCTTGTCTTCTGGGGTGTTGGCTATTCCTGCCAGCTTGGTGTCACCTGCAAATTTGATGAGTTCCCCTTCTATCTCCTCATCTAAGTCCTTGATGAAGGCATTGAAGAGTACTGGGCCTAAGACCGAGCCATGGGGTACCCCACTGCTGAATATTAGAACTAAAACATTAGCAAGTAAATAAAATTGAAGCTTTTTAAAAAAGATTTTTGGAAATCGTATCATAGCTAACTTTGGTTTCTAACAATAACTGTACCTGCAGCTTGTAATATTATTTTCTTCTTCAAAACAGCACAGTTTCACATTCATTCACATATTAAATGAACCAGTACCAGTTCTGAGATTTAGATATTTTCATTTGAATTTTATCATCCTAAATAATTTCCGATTTGCAATAGTGGCAAATTTCAGATTATTAACAAAAACCACCTGCTCACTGATCATTTCTTGATTTAAGTCATGTTTAAGGCATAAGAAATCCACAGATGTCATGTCTATCTTCCCTCATGAAAATTGCTCTAATTTTCGGCGACTGATCGTGATCAGTTTGTAAAAGCTGAACATGAATTTTGCTCCCCCTCCTTCTGTGACCACCAATTTTCATGTTTTTCATCCCCCAATTCCTCTCTGCTGATCTACACTAACATTCATAGTTAGGTGGAAAGTTAGCTATGTTTGGGTTTCTTTATTGGGCTTTGAAAACTCTTTTGTGGAACCAGCTTCAGAAAGAGGAGACAAATTCATCCGAGGGGAATTAGGAAATGTAATATTTGGTGGGATTGGAACATCATGTCACTTGCCAAGATGAAGCGGGGATGAGGTAGGGCACTGCATCTACCCTGCCTTCTTTCTCTCACAAAGTTTGAACAGGAGAATTGAGATGGTACTTCATTTTTTAAACGAAAGTCTGGGCCTCCTAAATACTTTACCAATTCCTCTCCTCTCCCACCTTGGTGATCCTTATTTCCCATGCAAGCCCGCCTAAGCCCATGTCTGAAAAATTGAACCAAACACCTTCCTTCATTTCCAAGTTAGGAAAAGTGTGAGAAGACCATGTTTCAGATGACATAAACCAGGGGTGTCAAACTTGCAACTCGTGGGCCGGATGCATCATGTGCTGGCCACATCCTCCCCCGGTTTAGCGAAGTCATGATATGTCACATGACGACAACGTGATGCCACAAGTTTGTCAGCCCTGACATAAATTAAGTGTGAAACTACTACATAAAGAAAAGATCAGGAGGAAGTTACCAATCCGAGTTTTGGAGGTTAAAAAACAAAACAAAATGAAACAAGCAACCACCATTTTGGTCCTGTGGCCAATTTCCAGAGGGTTCCAACCTCATATTTTGTTTTTACATTTATTTGATTGATTGATTGATTGATTGATTGATTGATTTCTATAGCTGCTCATCTCAACAGGTGACCCTAGGGGGCATACATCCTAAAAACATAAAACAATGGAAAATAAATATATAGGGTTGCCAAGTAAAAATATTTATGTATTTAATTTCTACAACTGCCCATCTCAATCAATGATTCTGGGAGGCTTACAATTCAAAATAGGTATTACAACCACAGTATTAAAAACATTTTAAAACAATAGAAACATCCAAAATAAATATACATAGGAATCGAGAGACTTGGCTAGTTGACAAATCCATCAGGAAACTATTGCCATAGATGTTAATAGAGCCAACAAATGGGGCCCTTAACACATTCCAATTTAAGAGGTACCGCATAAGAAGAGGCCAAAGAAAATGAGCGATAATAATAATAATAATAATAATAATAATAATAATAATAATAATAATAATAATAATAATAATAATAATAAACCAGCTCTAAATAATCTAGTAACTTCATCCCCAAGCAGAGAAATTTCTGGGGAGATATTGACTGACCAGAGAAAATGTTGCTTGGAGGGAGTCACCTTGAAGCTGTAAAGTGGACACAGAGCTTTTCTTGCTGTGATGACCCCACCAATATGGTAGTCGCCTGGTCTGAAATAGGTTTTCCAGTTTTGTTCGGAATAGTGGGATGAAACCAAAAAGCATTTTGCCTTCTGCATCTCACAGCTTATCTGGGGAAGCAGGGACACAAAAAGGAGAATCATTCTTCTTGTGTCTGGCACTCCCTCCTTTCAAACAGATAGAACAGATACAACAGAATAACAGAGTTGGGAGGGATCTTGGAGGTTTCCTTGTCCAACCCCCTGCTCAATTATAAAGAAGATTAGTTTTTGTCCAGGTCTGATAGCTTGGTGGCTTTTTTTGATGCAAAGGGAATCCAGAAGATGATTTATGGTCTTTCCAAAGGGGATCCTAGGGAAGCAATCTTTCTCATGTGCCTGGGCTTCAGCTCTAATTCTCACTAGTCCTGAAGGCACTTAAGGATTGCTCTTTAAGGTTTGAAGGCAACCAACCATGCTGTTATTCCCCCTCTGTTCTAAGGGGGTCAAATCCTTGGAGATTTATAAAGGAGACAAAACAAATTATTATCATTTTAAAAAATCTCAGGACGTCCTGAATTTGCTCTGGGGTTATAGATGGAGCCCGAGAAAACATATTTCCAAAGTTCCCAGGTGTGGCTTCCTCTTCCCCAATGTTGTTGTTGGTTTTTTTTTTTGGTAGGGAAGAAGTTTAGCTGCCTTTTCAACATAGAGACTGACTCTGAAGTACATGGCATTTTAGGATACTTCAGTGGCCCCCATTTTTTTGGGGACCAGGGACTGGTTCCATGGAGAGTGGATTTTCCATGGACTGGAATGGGAGTGGTTTTGTGTGCTGCCTGCATCCTGCAGACGGGGCTTCAGTTATTTGCATAGCCCAATTTCTGGCATGCCACAGCCTGGTGCCGGTCCATAGACTGGTAGTGGGGACCCCTGAGATACTTGATCTCATAGATTTGAAGCAGTGGTGGGTTTCACTTACCTTTGCTTTGGTAGAAGCTTCTGCACATGCACAGAGGGTATTTGATGACGACCGGGGAGGTGGGCGGAGCCTCCCGCCGCCTCTACTACTCATTCGCCCAAACCGGGTCGAACCAGTAGCAACCCACCACTGATTTGAAGGTCTTATATAGGAATAGGTTAATAGGACTGAAATTTGATAGTTGTTACATTTTGTGACAACACTGTCAAGAATGTTCCATTCTTCCCATAGTTCCTTTCTAAATGATGACATTCAAATGGGGTGGTGGTGGTGCACATAAGAAGACTGTGGCCATCCCATAGCTGACATTATTTTGGAACTGAGGAAAACTTCTGGAATCACCTACCTTCCATTCAGGTCCTGATGCTGTGGAGTATGGAACTCAGTTTCACAGGGCTGCCCTATCGGCATTGTGCTAACATTACCAGCATCCCTATCCCAGGTTCTCTCTATGAAATCTCCTAGGCTCTTTCTTTTTTTTTTCTTTTTTCACTTTTTTACAGACCCCTTATTTACCCCTTATTTGCAGATCCCTCGCATCCTGGACATAAATTGTTTCAGCTCCTACCCTCAAAACGACACTATAGAGCAGTGATGGCGAACCTTTTTCTTGTTGTTTGCTAAAAGTGCGTGTGGGTGCGCGTGACAGCACACTCGCGTGACAGCACCCATAATGCAATGCGACCCCCCCCACATGTGCATGTGCGCATGACCCCCCACTCTTCCCACGCATGTACCCCACTGCGCATGCATGCATGCCTTGTGCATGCGTGCCCCCACACATGCATTTCACACATGAGGAGCGCGAGGTGGGCAGGCCGTTCGTGCCAGCAAAGGTTGTTGCAACCCTCTCCTACTAAGGAGCATGACCGCTTCCTGGCCGGCATGCCTCTTACCACTTACTGCGACCACTTCCCGGCTGTGGATCTCCATGAGTGAGGAGCTGCGCTCTCTTCCGGTCCTCCTGGGGCAGCTTACCTCCCCGCCAGTGGCTTCTCCTTCTCCTGGCTGCTCCAGGAGGAGCCTCTGTCTCTTAGCTGGCATGAATGGCCTGCCACCGCAGCCTGCCACGACCCTCTCTGCCCTGCCGGCTGCTCTGGCGCCGCCAGGAAAGTGGCAGCATGAGAACCGCCGTTGCCAGGGGCAATGGAGTGGCGGCAGCAGGAGCAGAGGACGTGGGGGGAGAGAGGGCTAGCTGGATGCCCTACTGGTGGCTTCCCTCCTAAGGAGAGTGATTACAGGTCTAAAAGGAGATGCGATGGCCAGGAGTGCTGTGAAGAACAAACTTGGCCAATTTGTGTAGCAGCCAAGAAAAGTGCCTTCCTCCAGTTGCTGGAAGTAAACGGTGGCTCTGCGCAGCTGCCCGAAAAACTTTTCTCCTGACGGCCGTTCTCTTTTGCATGCTCAGAGCCCCATGCCGCTGAAACGCGAGGGGCTGCATTGCGGTCTTGCCCACCTTCCCCCCCCCCGGCAGACTACCAGTCTGGAATTCACCAGTCTGGCAGTCTGTTACTCTGTTTTTCCAGAGGCTGCCGGAGCTCCGGCTTTCTTCCCTCGATCCTTTCCCCTCCTCCTCAAGCGAAGAGTATGGAGGGGGGGGTCTCAAAGAAAGGATTAAGTTTGCTTATTTAAAGAGGATACACCTCTGGTGTGAACATCACACCCCCTGGAAGGCTTGGTCGCTCTGGTCGCTCTCTTAGAGTGGGCTGCCTGTGAACAGTTGAGATAATTTTGAAAAGACCTTCGAAGCCTGCCCTTCAGTTGCTTTCGAGTTTGGAAAAATGTTTAACAGAGTAAACAGACCGCCAGAGCTCCGGCTTTCTTCCCTCAATCCTTTCCCCTCCTCAGGGGAGAACCGGTTCGGTGACATCATATTGTCACTGCTACCAGCTCGGCCGAACCGGACCAAACCAGGAGGAACCCACCAGTGCTCTAGTCCTTCTTTTCCATCAGGTGGCTGGTTGTAACCTGAATTCCACAACTGTATTACTGTACTTAAAGTAATTGACATGTTCAATGTGGAGAATGTGATGAAATTGAGTAGCCTGGGCTTTGTGTTTGAATCTGCCTTGTGTGTTTGAACATGGAAAGCTGATCACTACATACAACACTGGAACCCAGTCAGTCCCTATTCATTTGCCCGTGGGCTGTTGAGAGGTACATCAGAAAGCAGCTGACTCTTTCTCTGAAGATGCCAGCTACTGATGCTGGTGAAACAACGCAGCAAAATAGAACTAGTCCATGGCCATTCAGCCAAAAAGTTCAACATCATTTTAAATTACCAAATTTATTTATTTATTTATTTATTTATTTATTTATTTATTTATTTATTTATTTGTTTGTTTGTTTGTTTAAATTTCTATACCACCCTTCTCCAAATAGGACTCAGGGCGGTGCACAGCCTAAGTAAAAACAAAGCATACAAAATTTAAAAAACAGTATTAAAATAATTAAATATTCTGGCCGTAAATTAAAACAACCCAATTTAAAATCAATTTAAAATTTAGCTCAAGCCAGCCCAGCTAGTTGAAATAAATAGGTTTTCAGGGCCCGACGAAAAATCCGGAGGTCTATTATTATACGTAACTCTGGGGGAAGGTTATTCCAGAGGGTGGGCGCCGTCACAGAGAAGGCTCTCCCCCTGGGGATCGCCAGCCGACATTGTCTGGCGGACAGCACCCTGAGGAGGCCCACTCTGTGCGAGCGTACTGGCCGGTGGGAGGCTATTGGTGGCAGTAGGCGGTCTCGTAAGTACCCCGGCCCTAAGCCATGGAGCACTTTAAAGGTGGTCACCAACACCTTGAAGCGCACCCGGAAGACCACCGGGAGCCAGTGCAGCTCACGCAGGAGAGGTGTCACATGGGAGCGCCTCGTCGCCCCCATAATCCCCCGCGCGGCCGCGTTCTGGACCAGCTGGAGCCTCCGGGTGCACCCCAGGGGGAGCCCCATGTAGAGAGCTTAGTTACAAAATAAGTACAAAATGGCAATCCACACAACACATCAACATATAAAACACCAAGGGCTTCAGGAATGCTGCCAGGTTGAGAACCATTCAGATTTCAGGGGTAACCTCATTCCAGAGGACAGGCCATCACTTCAGAAAAGGTGAATTCTTGGATTCTGAAATATGACAGTATATAACAGAGGGAACTAAAATGTCCCTACTCTGCTGGATGGTTCCAGCAGAGGTGGTATTCAGCAGGTTCTGACCAGTTCTGGAGAATTGGTAGTGGAAATTTTGAGTAGTTTGGAGAACCAAGAAATACCACTTCTGACTGGCCTCACCCCATCTATTCTCTGCCTCCCAAGTCCCAGCTGTTTGGGAGGAAATGGGGATTTTGCAGTAACCTTCCCTTGGAGTGGGGAGGGAATGGAGATTTTACAGTATCCTCCCCAGGGGTGGGTTCTACTTACTTTTACTACCAGTTTGCAGTGGGGCCGCGCAGAAGTGTTTTGATGACGTCGGGGTTGGTGGGCGGAGCCTCCCACCGGTTTTACTACCGGTTCTATAGAACCGGTGCGAACCGGAGGCAACCCACCACTGAACCTTTCCCTGGAGTGGGGTGGGAATGGAGATTTTACAGTATCTGCCACGCCCACAGAACCGGTAGTAAAAAAATTTGAATCCCACCACTGGGTTCCAGTCATGGGGAAACTGCAGGAGATGTGAAGTCACTCAGATCACCAGGCCCTGTGCCTCATAGATAGTAACTAGCACCTTGAATCACATCCAGAAGCACACTGGCATCCAGTGCAACTCACAAGCAGAGGTGTCACATGTGCATATTGAGGCAAGCCCATCATTGTCTGCATTCTGGGCCAGCTGAAGCTTCCAAATGGACTTCAAGGTCAGTCTCATGCAGTGTTATAGTGGCTGATCTGTGAAATTACAAGTCTGTGATGAACTGGAGGGCAGTTTGATTCAAGGAAGGGCACAAATGGAGGTTTGCAAAGGTCCTGTTGGCCGTAACTGCCACCTGGTCTTCAAGTTGGAACTATGAGTCCAAGAAGATCCCTGAGTTGCACGCTACTTTTGATTGGGGAACTGCAACCCCATCCAGAAGTAAGGCTGGAAAATATCCAAACTAAAGTGGTCAATCATAGGTACTTGATTTTGGTAGGACAGAGACCTCTGAGTTGCCAGGGTTGGTTTCATCCAAGTCTCAACAACCTCCAAGCCCTGCAACACAGCTTTGACAGCCCCACTTGGATGGCCTGGAGTTGAACATTGTAATTAAATGTCACCAGTATATTGACAATACCATACCTCAAACTAGGGGTGAAATCCAGTAGGTTCTGACAGGTTCTGGAGAACTGGTAGCGGAAATTTTGAGTAGTTCAGAGAACGAAGAAATACCATATCTGGGTGGTCCCAGATTGGGGTGGGAATGGAGATTTTGCAATATCCTTCCCCCAGGAGTGGGGAGGGAATGGGGATTTTGCAGTATCCTTCCCCTGCCATGCCCACCAAGCCACGCCCACCAAGACAAACCATGCCCACCAAGCCACACCCACAGAACTGGTAGTAAAA
Source organism: Pituophis catenifer annectens (assembly GCF_029215685.1). NCBI lineage: Eukaryota > Metazoa > Chordata > Lepidosauria > Squamata > Colubridae > Pituophis > Pituophis catenifer. The sequence continues at coordinate 13,190,827 of NW_027256882.1, read as the reverse complement.
AAAAAAATTGGATTTCACCACTGCCTCAAACTGGCAGATGACCTCATCCAATGGTTTTGAGTAGATGTTGAACAGGCTAGGAGGGAGGATTGAATCCTGTAGCACCCCATATAGGAGAGCAAATTCTTCATTTCACTGGAATTGACTGTGAAGAAAGGAAGAGAACTGTTGTTATATGGTGCCCTGTCATCAGGGATTCTCTGGATTTGGCTGTTTTCTTGCAGACATTTCGATACCCAAACTAGGTAATAGTCATCATCATCAGACACTAGCAGTGATGATGTTACCTAGTTTGGATAATGAAACATCTGCAAGAAAACTCCCAAGCTCAGAGAGCACCAAGGATCACTTCAACTCTGATCTACAAATAATCTCCTTCCTTGGTATGCTGGCATCTATTCTGAGCTGCAGGATGTAGAAGATAGCACTCCCAAACTCTATTGAAGAAGGTGACAATTTTTTTTAAAAAAGGTTCCCATAATGCAGCTTTGAGTTTTAGAGGCATTTTATTCTGTTCCAGAGCTAAACATTTCTAAATAATTGTGATTTACTTTGCCTTCATAATGAATCTCCAGGGATTTTCCCCAAGATTGCCTTTGAAACAAACATCAGAACAGAATATTGGATGACGTCATGCCTCCAGGTCTGATGGTGTATCATCCTACATGCCTCCTGGACCACTGAGAGTTGAAACTGAAGACAAGGACACATGAAGAGGGTTTAGTCTCTAAGATCTTCTTCAGACATAAAGCTTTCCTTGGGTTTCCTTTCAATCAGGAAAGTCATCAAAGCCTCAGAACTGAGCTCCGTCTCGATCCTTTTAAAAATGGCTTCAGATGAGCCAGTGGCTATGCCAGAAATGCACATAATGGTTCTCCTTTTTCTGCTACTGCTTGCCCAGGTATCCTGGGAGAGTCCACAAAGAAAATGTCCCTTGACTTTAAAAGAACATGGAAAATTCTGGAGAAATCATTTCAAACCAGGCCATTATGTCATTGGTGGAGTAATTTCGGCAAGGAAAGCTGTACGATCAATTTACAATTTCAACGTGATCCCCTCCAGCAAATTTTTTCTCTGGTGAGTCATTATGTGGAGGTCACTTTGCTGCCAATCCATTTCCTACTGATTTTACTTTTTCTCTTTTCTCTTTACCTACATTGCTATTGGAAATGACAAAGGTTTGGGGATTTATCAAGATTAAGGGATTGCCAAGAGTGCTGCTTTTTCCTTCAAACCCTGCAATTGGTCAGATTTCTTTAAAATCTGCTTAAAGAACATTGCTCCATAACTTTCAAGTGTGAAGCAAAAAGTCTAGTGTTCTAATCAGGGAGATCCATAATTCCTAGGTAAAGCTCTCACTGATTTTCTATTCATATGCAAATCTAAATTTGGTGCAGTTTGAAGTAGCACAACATCTTCAGATTTCCCCTTCTCAGAATTTTCCTAACGTTGAAAAAGAAGAATAATGTTCCTTTCCTTTGCTATGCAAACTGTATGCAGCCAAATGTAGAAGAGAACTTGCAGCACAAATAAAGAAACACCGGAGAGGGTGACTGTCAGAAAAACTGGGGAGTTACGATTATCTCTGTTGTGATATGCAAAACTGCATCTGGCAGGAGAGAGAAAGTGCTAAGTGGCAGTGGTGGTGTTTTTCCAATTGCAGACTATTGAAAGATGGTTGAATTTACACTGCAGAACAGCAGAGAGAGAGAGAGAGAGAGAGAGAGAGAGAGAGAGAGGGAGGGAGGGAGAGAGAGAGAGAAAGAGAGAAAAGAGAGGGCAAACATTGGAAACCGATAATCACAGCAAGTAGACAGTTCTGTTGAGGCCAATTTGCTGCTTCAGACTTTTGCAGCTGAACCTGAGTGGTTGCCTGAAATGAAGGACATATTTTCCACTGGATGAAAATTAGGCATGGCAATCCATATCTAAGATAAATACGACAGATTCTGAATGCGAAGTTCTTCAAAAAATTAGTTACAGCTGGGAATCACCTCATTTAGAGGTAGAAATGGATAATTTCTTCCATTGCTTAGTTTTTAATTTGGAGTTTGAATACTTCAAAATTAAGTAGAAGAGATCGGCGTAAGTCTCTTGACTGTATAAACAGAGGCATAGAATGAAAATCATGTCAAGTAATAGTTCCGCTTTATGAAACTTTAGTAAGACCAGACCTGGACTACTGAACCCATTTGTGGTCGCCACATTACAAAAAAGATGTTGAGACTTTGGAAAAAGTGCAAAGATGAGCAACTAAGACGATTAAAGGCCTGGAGAAGAACAGCTGCAGGACTTGGGGTTGGCTGGTCTGGAGAAAAGAAGAACGAGGGGTGACGTGATAGCAACATTTCAGTGTTTGAGGGGCTGCCACAAAGAAGACGGAGTCCACTTATTTTCCAAAGCACCAGAGGACAGGACAAGAAACAATGGATACAAAACTAATCAAGGAGAGAAGCAGCCTGGAATTAAGGAGAAACTTCCTAACACTGAGAACAATTAATCAGTGGAACAGCTTCCCTTCAGAAGTCCTGGGTGCTTCAATGATGGAGATTTTAAAGAAGGGAATGGGCAGCCACTTTTCTGAAATGGTATAGGACAGTGATGGCTAATCTTTTTGTTACTGTGTGCCGGAGCGCTTGCATCCATAATGCAATGCATGCGTGACCCACCCCCACGCCCCTACCCCTGCGCATACCAAACCCTGTGTTTCTCCCACCTCCGTCCATGTGCACACGACCCCCCCCACGCTCCCCCCACCCCATTTTGGGCCTTGTAGGCCTCTCTGCAGCCTCCTGGGAGCAAAAATGGCCCATGGGGGGGCTGCACTGCACCCCCGTACCCTGTTTTGGTCCTAGTAGGCCTCCCTGCACTTATAACCCATAATGCAATGCGTGCACGACCCCCACCCCCCCGAACACTCCCCGGCCTGCCCCATGCATGCGCGCACGTCTCCCATGAGTCCCCCGCACATGCACGGCAGAGACCCAAAAATCAACTTGCTGGCAGGAGGCGCGCATGCATGCCCCTGACCTGGGGCAATGGCTCCATGCCTGCAGAGGGCTCTGTGTTCCACCTGTGGCACAGGTGCTATAGGTTCGCCATCATGGGTATAGGGTCTCCTGCTTGAGCTGGGGGTTGGATTAGAAGACCTCCAAGGTACCTGCCAGCTCTATTCTAATTTCTAAATAATTTAATTAATCTTCTCAGGAATTCCTTTTTTCAGATATTGTGTCACATTGTAGCCATTGGGATAACTGTGAATGTCATCCCTTTCCAGTTCCATGCATGCTTGTCATGTCCTGTTTACCTTCCTGAGTTAAGATCCTTATGTATCTCCATTTAAGTCAAAGAAGCAAGAAGTAAATATGACATTGATATTGAATTTGGACAGTGATGTGATACATAATTTATGCAGGAAACAAAGACAGGAAAACTGGTACCTCTTGTCCTTCTTGATTGCCATCCGTGAGATCAACCAGAACCCTCTGATCCTACCCAACATCACTCTGGGCTATAATGTCCATGACAGTAACTTCAATGCAGAAATGAATGCTGAAGCCTTGCTAGACCTACTTTCTGCTGGAACACTGGCAAATGTTCCAAACTACAAATGTGGAAGAGTGAAAAACCTGCTGGCCCTCCTTGAAGGCACCGATTCTGACCTCTCCTACCATATTGCAACCATGCTGAGCAGCTACAAAATCCCACAGGTAAGATTTGTGGATCTGTGAAATCTCATTCACAAGCTTCTGGGCTTTTTTTCTGTTGACAAACTGCAACTCTGTGTTGCTCTCTGGGAGACTCAGATAGCTATTTCTGTCTTTTAAGGCATCGTCAGTGAGCCACACCCACTTTTCAGATATCCTCCCTGTAAAGAGTTGCAGTTTGTCAACAGAAAAAAAGCCCAGAAGCTTGTGAATGAGATTTCACAGAACCAGGGCTGCAGAACAACTTAGTTTACGTAGGTAAAACCTGGCTAGAAAGAATATGCACATAAAAGCCTACGAAAAAGAAAAAGACACATTGTACCTTTACAGGGAGGATATCTGAGAAGTGGGTGTGGCTCACTAACGACGCCTTAAAAGGCAGAAATAGCTATCTGAGTCTCCCAGAGAGCAACACAGAGTTGCAGTTTGTCAACAGAAAAAAAGCCCAGAAGCTTGTGAATGAGATTTCACAGAACCAGGGCTGCAGAACAACTTAGTTTACGTAGGTAAAACCTGGCTAGAAAGAATATGCATATATATATATATATATATATATATATATATATATATATATATGTGTGTGTGTGTGTGTGTGTGTGTGTGTGTGTGTGTGTGTGTGTGTGTATAGTTAATATTTCGGGTTTCTTCCCGTGTAATTGTGGATATATCCCTAAAAGGGTAGAAGCGACGTTTCGACAGAATCCCATCTGCCATCATCAGACTTATGTCAGCAGTCTTTTGCAGTAACTGCCGTTGCTATTTCAAATCTGGTGCTGGTATTCTGGGATGGCTCCACCTTTTCATTCTGATTGGTTAGGAGTCCCAGTATGTGTTTATTGGCTTGGCTTCGGGTGTATGGTCGGTTTTTCTCCACTAGGTGGCAGGGCTTCATCTTTGTGGCTGGTTTGAATATGATTTGGTTGGGATTTGTTTTTTGATTAATATTTGGTCTATGTTTTATATTTGATGTTAAGATTCATCTATCTATGAGAGCAGGTTTCCAAATAGTAGGCAGACGTGAAGTGTCATCCCGTTTATTCATGCAATATGGTCTTTTTTTCTATTTCAATTGCTTCTCTGATTATCCTGCCATTGAGATGTTCTTTTTTTGCAACTGTTTTTGTTTTATTAAAATTAATATTGTGTCCTGTTGTATTTATGTGTTGAACTAATGATGATGTGTGTTTTTGCTTTTGTATTGAGTTTTTGTGTTCCTCGATGCGCACACTCATTCTTCTGTTGGTCTGTCCAATGTATGTTGATGGGCAGGAAGCACACGGGATTTCGTATATGCTTTGATCTTCTAATTCTATTTTGTTTTTGGGGTTTCTCAGAATGGACGATATCTTTCTATCTGTGCAAAATATGGTTTTGATGTTGTGTTTATGTAGTACTTTGCTAATTTTATCTGTTGTTCCCCTTATATAGGGCAAGATGGCTTTCCCATTGTTTTGTTCCTCTTGTTTTTTATTCTGTCTTGGTGTTGTATGTTTGATCATATTGATGACTTTATTTCTACAGAACCCATTTGATGTCAGTACATTAGTTAGTGTATATAATTCTGTTTGTAAATGTGCTTAATCAGCCAGACGTTTAGTTCTTGTGGTTAATGTTTTGGCAACAGAGTTTATTTGTGCTGGATGGTGGTGTGATTTGGCGTTGAGATAGCGGTTCGTATGTGTCTTCTTTTGATAGATGGTATGTCCTAAGGTGCCATCAGATTTTTTATAAATTAATACATCGAGGAAAGGTAACTGGTTTTCTGATTCTATCTCCATGGTGAACTTTATTTTGGGATGGAGGCTGTTCAAATATACTAAGAAGTTTTCCAATTTATCTCTTCCATGTGGCCAGATCACAAAAGTGTCATCAACGTATCTGAGCCATAATTTTGGTTTGTTAACAGTTTTTTCTAAGGCATTGGATTCGAATTCTTCCATGAAAAGATTAGCGATGACTGGTGATAATGGTGATCCCATTGGTGCACCTTCTACTTGTTTATATCTCTGTCCTCTGTGTATGAAATACGTGTTGGATAAACAATGTTCTGTTAAGTCTGTGATATGTTTTGGTAGTTGATATTTGTTTTTAATTGATGACAGGACTTCTTTGACAGGTATTTGTGTGAATAGTGATACAACATCGAAGCTTACAAGAAGGTCATTTTCTTTTATGTGTTGCTTTTTTATTATTTGTATGAAATGGTATGAGTTCTGTACATATGAAGCAGCAGATTCTGCATAAGGTTGAAGATGTTTTGCTAAATATCTGGCTAGATTTTGTAAAGGTGAGCCTATGGAACTTACTATGGGTCTGAGAGGTATTCCATCTTTGTGTATTTTTGGGAGGCCATACAGTTTTGGGCATTTTGATGATTTTTCTCTGGGAATAATTTTTTGTTGGATTTCTTTACTTATAGTACTTGATTTTATCTTTATCTTCGTGGTTTTTTCTAGATATGTTGTTGGGTCTGTATTTATGGGTTTATATGTGGCGTCTTGAAGTAAGTCAGACAGTTTCTTTTCATAGTCCACTGTGTTCATTACTACTGTTGCATTGCTTTTATCTGCTGGTAATATCATTATGCTATTATCGTTTTTTAAAACTTGCAGTGCTTTTTGTTCTTCTTTTGATAAGTTGCTTTTAGGTGGTTTACTAGTACATAGAATGTTGGTGACGTCATGTCTGACTTTATCAGCATCGTCAGCACTGAGTTTCTTTAGGCTGGTTTCAACTTCGCATATGATGGTTTCTATTGGAATTTTATTGGGTGCCACTGCAAAATTAAAGCCCTTTGCTAAGACATTTGTTTCTGCTGTTGTTAGTTTTCTATCGGAAGCATTGTATACTACTTGTTTTAAATGATGTTGTGTTGTGGTTGGAGGTTTTTTATGTTCTAATTTCTTAAGTTTCTTTAAATGTCTGTAAGTTTTATGAGTGGTTTCTATTTCAGATCTCCAGGTGGCAAGCTGTTTTATTTTGTCCCATAATATGGGGTGAATAATATTGCTTATCTTTAAGTATGAAGCTAATAGATCCTTGTTTACTTGATCCAATAGGAATCTTTTGCTATGGATTTCATTTCTAAGTAATGCCATTTCAGTTCTTTTAAGAATACGTTGGATAGATGTTGTGTGGGTATGGAATTTTAATTTAAAGCAAGATGGTATTATATTTTGGTCACGACATTGACATAAAAATGTTAAATCACACAGTATTCAAGATCTTTTTATCTCTAACTTCTCATAAGTTCTGGTAAGTTTATACATTTCCTCCCCGTAGAGGTTTGATATTTGTTTATGTAAGTTTTCACGGGTATGTATGTGTGTATAGTTAATATTTCGGGTTTCTTCCCGTGTAATTGTGGATATATCCCTAAAAGGGTAGAAGCAACGTTTCGACAGAATCCCATCTGCCATCATCAGGCTTATGTCAGCAGACTGCTTTTAAAAGCATTTTTTCGGCCAAAGAGGTTGTAGAGAAAATACTTTTAAAAATAAAAAAAAAGCCTCTGATGATTGTGCGGCTCAGCTAGGCAATGGGGGGGGGCAGGGATTTTTGCTACCGGTTCCCTGAACCACCCACTTCCATCGCTACCGGATCAGGTGATCCGGTCCGAACCGGGAGCATTTCACCCCTGCTATAGGTTGGTCTGGGATCTCAAAAAACAGAATAAGACAATGGCAACAATATTCGTATACTTGCCAGAAGAGCTAAATGGATATTTCCCTGAAGTCAACTGTTGCTTTATCTAGTATATTAAATTGAACAGGGCACTAGTCTCTTTACGCACTGCTGGCTAAGAGTAAATACTTGGTATCCATTTGCCATAGGAATGGATAGGCTCCATAGTATCCTTAAGTTGGTTTCATGGACATCAGTGCTACATATGATGGCAAAGTCATTACGTTTTTGGTTGTCTGTAAAAAGTGAGCAGGTTCCCATTCTGAAATGTGTTTCTTGTTGTTGTGAAAGATAATTGGGAAAGTGAAATGAAATTCTGGAAAGCTTTTGAAAGTATAGGAGAATATTAGGGAATATTATACTCTGCATCTAAATAGACAAATATATTAAATAGTTTAATTTAACTAATACTTAGAAAGAGCTGGTGATAATGGAGAACTGGACCTCCCTTGAGGAAATAAAACTAGTCTTACTCCCTGTCACAATTATCCCCCAATTTACAATTTATTTACAATTTAAAGTAAAAAAAGAAAAGCTGATTTTGCTGGGCATGATCACTTTCTTCATTTTTTCTCCAGATCTCATATGCTTTTGTTTCTGATGATATGAATGATAAAACCCAATTTCCTTTTTTCTACCGGATGCTCCCAAAAGAAGGAACCCAATATGCAGGGATCATTAAACTGCTGCACTATTTCAGATGGACTTCAGTGGTTCTTGTTGCTCCAGAAACGGACAATGGAGAAAAGTTCTTGAAAGCTCTAACACCTTTACTGGCCAAAAATAGTATTTGTGTTGTTTTTGTGCAGTGGATCACAGTAGTCCAAACTAGGCCATTTAACATGAACCGTGCTTTGTACTACAAATGGAGACAAGTCAATGTATTTATTTACTATGCAGAATCTACTTTGCAGAGTATGTATTTTTATGGGATGGAAATCATCGAGAACGTATTTCAATTCTTGGTAAAACCTAAAATAAAAAAAATCTGGGTGGTGACAGCTATGTGGGATCTCTCTTTCAATTTGAGACCCAAAACTTTCCGATACGTTGATGGTATTTTCTCTTGCTCCATCCAGTCAAAGAACTGGATAAAATACGACGCAGCTGAAGTTCTCTACTCTTCAGTCAGTCAGTTTGCCATGAAAGCTTTTACATGTTCATTTGAAAAGCATCCCTTCCCTGCTAAACGGTGGTTTAGATGCAAAGAGAGAGAAGAACTGGACACTCTGTCACAGGAGGAGATTGAAAACACCCTTTCTCACAGCCATCATATTTACCGCACCATCTGGGCTTTTGCAAGGGCCTTAGATGCTGCCTCTTTCTCCAGATCCAGGGAGAGGCTGATAGGTGGACATGCCTTGAAAGTGGAAAGGCTGCAAGCTTGGCAGGTATTTCTTGCTCCATCAGAGAGATCTCCACTAAAATCAAGAATCGTGGATACTACCAGTAATGTTATTAATTACTATCAGTTGAGAATGGTAAAGTAAATGCAGTATAGCATATTTGTGGGTGGACACCAGAGTTTTCTCAAGAGCTATTTATTCTCAGTAATGACCAGCTACATACTCTAGATTGGGATTGAGACTGATATGGCATGGAAGAGGTCAATTTTGGGAATAAAATAGGCTCCATGAAGAGACTGCTGCTTCTGTATTCAAGAGGTTCTGTTCTGTAAATTAGCTCCTTAAGAGAAACCTTTTCTTTATCTATTGACACCACATATTTAATAAAAATCTTAAAGGCCATCTTTTCCAGCAATGGAGAGAAAAATATTCCTAATGGTCGCTTCTTGCTATCACTAACATCTTTGATCTGAGAATTGTTGCTTCTTGATTTACCTCTTAGGGTAATAATGAAAATGTTGGGCTAGATTTGTGGAGACCCAAAAGGATAGTTGTAATGGGGAAGAATCTGAGCAGGGAATGCTATGTATACTTCCTTAAGTTAATGAATAAGAGGCAGGCTGTTAAATAAATGCATTGCTTTATGATAAATAATATTTATAATATCAAATTCTTTCCAAAAATGAAGATGGTTCACAGGAACTCGGATATAAAATCAGCAATGAATCAGGACTGAGAAGGTGACTTTAATTGGTAGAATTTGTCTGGGCTAGAAAACAATGTAGAATTGGGCTTGGTGAGGACTTGGGTGGGAGATTTACAGAAAATCCCAGGGTTGCAGACTGGACTGGAGAGATGCAAAGCATATCTGATCGAAACAATAGCAAATGATTCCGATGTTCTTGCCAAGAAAATTCCATTGATATATCCATAAAATGATCAGAAATTGAAGGTTTCTTCAACCAAAAAAAGGAAAAGAAAGAAAAAGAAAGAAAAAAAGAACTGGAAAAAAAAAGAAAAAAAAACTTGATTTCTTCATCTAGTGAATCAGAAAACCTAAGCTCGAGAAGGTTGTAATTGAAACCAAGTGATTCTTCTATTAAAGGCTGCAGTTTTTCTTACTGATGTTATCCTTACCATGCCAGCTTCATCATTTCCTGCAGAACACCCAGTTTCACAACAGTTCCATGGATGGGGTGTATTTGGCCAAGAATGGCGAGTTGGCAGCTGACTTTGACATTGTGAACTATGTGAAATTTCCAAATAGATCTCTCCTTCGAGTGAAATTTGGAAGTTTTGCAAGAGAGAAATCCCAGGAACCCAGATTTGTCATTGACCAAGATACCACTGTATGGCCCCAGTGGTTTAACAAGGTAGCAAAAACCAATTCAGTCACCATATTTCTAATTTTTTTATCACCAGTACTAATAAGTACAACACATTCTCTGTGCACCTCATTTACAAGTATCTGTGGGAATCTCACTGTGACTGGAGAGAATCTCTCCCTAAGGTTTGTCTGTAACATATGCTACTCTTTTTTCAGTTCAAGTACTGGGGTGAGGATTCCTGCATGAAAAACTATTTTTTAAAATTTGATAACTCCAAATTGCCTGCTTTGCACATGATATTGGCGAGATAGCAGTCCTATGATTCCTACCAGTGGTGGGTTCCTACCGGTTCGCCCCGGTTTGGGCGAACCGGTAGCAGCGGTGGGGGAAGGCTTTGCCCACCTGCCCAGACATCTCTGTGCACACGCAGAAACTTCTATGCATGTGCAAAATTGTCACGTGCATGCACGCACTCCCACTAGCAAACCGGTAGCGAAAGAAATTGAAACCCACGATTGATTCCTACAGAAGAAAACCTATAGTGAATAATAGAAAAGACAGGAAACTTTTGTAGGCAGAGTTTTGTAGGAAGAATGGTTTTGGGGAGCTGTTTTAAACTATCACGATTCACTTCTCAGTTTAATAAACTGAATACATACATTATACAGTAACCTGATAAGGATTAGTCATAAGAATGTTCCCAATTTTGCTGTTTCAAAAGTATTTGGACTATATCTGAAATTCACATTAGGACCTAACTGATTCTACCTTACTATTCCTTTATTCAACAAGTCATCCTTAAACTGTATTCCTTTATGTTCCCCATTTTTTCCCTTCTGCTTAGAGTCTGCCTCCTTCCAGGTGTGTGGAAAGTTGTCAATCTGGATTTTTCAAAGTGGGTCATGAAGGGAGGCCCATGTGCTGTTACGACTGTGTCCACTGTGCAGAAGGCACCTTCTCCAGTCAGGAAGGTGGGTGAAAAAATCAGCAGGAAAAGCCTCTCTCCGAGGGAGATGGACACTGAAGAAATATGACAATAAATTAATACTTCCTGTAAATGTTTTGCCTGTATGTTTTACCTTGCTTGTTCTGTTCATGAAACAAATGGTAAGTAGCTGGGAAAAGGACAATCCCTCATTAGTCTCAGTTCATACCTAACTTTTATTATTCTTTTTATTCTACTTAGGCAGTTACCCTATAAGGTTTTCTTGTTACTGGTATGGAAAAAAAATAAAACAGAAAATATTAAAAATGTCCTTCTCTTCAGATGCAGATTATTGCACCAAATGTCCGGAAGATCAGCATCCAAATAAGGAGCAAGATCAGTGTCTCCCTAAGGAAATAAGCTTTCTCTCCTATCAAGAATATTTGGGAATTGTTGTGGTTTCACTTGCAGCCTTCTTGTCCTTAATTACTGCCTTAGTGTTAGCAATCTTCACTAAATACAGAGATACTCCCATTGTCAAAGCCAATAATCGGAACCTCTCCTACATCCTTCTCATCTCACTCCTGCTTTCTTTCTTAACAACCTTCCTCTTCATTGGACACCCAAGGAGAGTCACCTGCCTTTTTCGACAAACAGCCTTCAGCATAATCTTCTCAGTTGCTGTTTCTTCTGTCTTGGCCAAAACAATCATGGTGGTGCTAGCCTTCCTGGCTACAAAGCCAGGAAACAGAGTGAGAAAATGGCTGGGAAGGAGTTTGACTAACTCCATCATCCTTTGTTCTTCCAGTGTTCAGGTGGTCATCTGCAGCATCTGGCTGGTGGTCTCTCCTCCATTTCCTGATTCTGATATGCACTCCCAGTCAGGAGAGATTGTACTTCAGTGCAACGAAGGCTCTCTTCCCATGTTTTATGTTGCTCTTGGTTACATGGGCCTCCTGGCCACCATCTGCTTCATAGTGGCTTTCCTGGCCAGGAACCTCCCTGGGACCTTCAACGAAGCCAAGCTGATCACCTTCAGTATGCTGGTCTTCTGTAGTGTCTGGGTGTCTTTTGTACCCACCTACCTGAGCACCAAAGGGAAGTACATGGTGGCTGTGCAGGTCTTCTCCATCTTGGCCTCCAGTGCTGGCCTGCTGGGCTGCATCTTCATGCCCAAGTGCTACATTATTTTAATAAGACCAGATCTGAACATAAAAGAACAGCTAATAGTGAAAACATAAACCATTCATTTTCTGCATTTTTCCTCTCCAGATTATAAATTTACGTACATCCTCTCCTACCTCTAAAAATATTTGTATCAGACTTTAAGTTGTGTGGATTTCAGTTTCTACAGATTGTAACAATGATGATGTCAGATGGGAATTCTTGGAAGTCTATACATTTGCCAAGACTGGCAAATGCTGTTCTAGAAAATTCTTTAATATTAGAGGTGCCATCTCCACTTTAGTGGGAAGCATTTTCTATCTGTTTAGAATAATGGATTTACTTTTTTATGGCTATTATATTATTATTACTATTATTACTATTATTATTATCTCTTTTATTCATTAAACATGAAATTCAGTCAACTGAACATTTAAAAATGTGTCACAAATACGATTGACTGGTGCTAATGGTTGATACGGGTTGCTGACAGCGTCCTAGGTATCAACCAAGTATCATATAAGATGTTCCGAGTAGCGCAGTTTTTTCCAGTTCCACTGGTGTTATTGCAGGAAGCTGCAATTTCTTGATGTGTTTTGTAAAATTCTTGGACATGGTACCAAGTGCCCCGATGACAATGGGTATCACCGTTACATGTTTCATCCATAGCCGTGTAGTTTCGATGGCCAGGTCGTGATATTTCATGATTTTTTTTTGAGCATTTTATTTTATGTTTCTCTGTCATCATAATATAAAATGCATCCGTTACATAATAAAAACATAATACAAGTATAACAATAAAAGCATCAAATCAACTCAAATCACTTCAGGTCAAATGAAGAAACAGAAACAAACAGAAAAGGCAACCCTCAGAAGTGTGGGATTTGCACTCATTGCAACCCAAAAATAGGTGGGTTGTTTTGAATCAAGTGCAGTTTCTGAATATGCTTTAGGGCAGTGTTTCTCAGCCTTGGACACTTGAACACTTGACTTCTAGTCCAGGCTTGAACTCTGACTGAAAAGGATCTGGATAATTTACTTTATCTAGGTTGCTGTGAAGTTGGTTCACTACTACATTATCAACAACCTTTTTTCAAAAGGACAGGTTGGAAACCTGTCAGTAGTTGTCTAACATCAGTGAGTCCATGATGACATCTTCAGGAAGGGATCAGTGAGTCCATGATGACATCTTCAGGAAGGGATGTACCACAGCCTTCTTCATGCTATCCAGCTCTTCTGGAACAAGCACTGACAATTTTGCAGACCCAAATGGTCATGGCTATTCCTGTTGCCTATACAACTGGGAGGGACAGTGAACAGCTAGCAAATGGCAGAAGACAACTCAGATAGCATGCTATCTTCAGAGGCCAAACATCAAAGGAGTGCTACATAAAGCAAGACAATGCTCTAGTCACCCCTAACATATCTATCTAGGAGGTGTCAAGGCTACAGTGATTCCAAGTGATTTTATCAGCAAAATTCTGTGCAAACTGGTCACCAGGTGGGAGAATGTAGGTCTATTTTCCCCTAAATGGAAAATGAAACACATTATAGAGCGCTGCTAGACATCAACTGTTCAATAAGGAAGTGGAAGTAAGCACTTTCTTATTGGCACAGTGGGGAGCTTAGATCTGACCCATGGGGCCACTCTGGAAACAGCCAAGGACCAGCCCGTGGTGCCTCTGTCAGTAAAAACGGAGCTTGTGCCAACAGAGGCACCGCGGGCCAGTTTCCCTGGCAGAAGGTTGCAGGAGGCTGTCGAACTCAGGGGCCCATTGTCTCTGGCAGAGCACTTGGGCCACACAGGCACCCTGACATGAGTGACATTGACTTGGCCATGCCCACCCTGACCACGCCCACCCTGGCCACCCACAGTCAAACACAACCCTGATGCGGCCCTCAGTGAAATCGAGTTTGACACCCATGACTTAGACCGGGTGTCGGCAACCCGTGGCTCTGGAGCTGCATTTGGCTCTTTGGCCCCTTTGCTCTGGCTCCCTGTGGCATCACTGGTTGGCCCCACCCCTCGCCCCTTTTATGGATATTTTTTGAAATCCAGGATGGCTGAGGAACGATCGCCAGCTGTGGTGGAGGCTTCCTTTTGGGCAATCCTCTACCCCCTCTTCCTCTTGTGATCCCTTGTTGGGCTGTGGCTGAGCCGGTAGCATGCACATGCATTTGGGGACCCTCCTCAAGCAAGCACCAAAGAGCAGAAAAGGGGTGGGTGGGCTGGCCAGCTGCTCACTTAAGGAGGGTCTCTCCACATGTGCGCATGCTCCCGGCTCAGCCACAGCCTGCCAGGGGATCACAAGAGGAGAAGGGGGGTCACCGGAAAGTGCAGGAGTGAAGTGGCCCTGTACCTACATTCACGCCACATTTGTGCGTAAGGCAGCCTTCGCTTCCTGTCACTTCAGGCTGGAGTTCGTGCCCTCCACGCTCAGCAGAAGAGCTGCCGGGGGGTGGGGGATGACACGGCAAGGTGATGGCTCAAGCCTCAGTGCAGGAGAGAAGCCACATCCTGTTGCACCCTGTTAAGACCCTCCTTAAGCATGCATGCCTTTGCTTGGTTGCGGAGCTCTCCCCACGCGTGCGCACACTCCTGGCTCAGCCACAGCCAGTCAGGGGGTCGTGAGAGGAAAAGGAGGGGGGAAGGAGGACGGTCACCCGAAGGGAAGCCTCCGTTGCTGCTGGTGATCTTTTCTCAGCCAGTCCGGATTTCCAAAAAGAAGAAATAAAGAGAGTAGCAAAGCGCCCCAAGAAGAGCTTGCTGGCTTGGCCCAGCCACGGCTTTCCGAGAGAGACACAGACACAGGCATGCATGCACACACACGCACGCACACTGAGATGGGGGAGAGTGAGAGACATAGAAACACAGTGATACACAGAAAGTGCATGAGAGAGAGACATAGACACATACAAAGTGATACACAGAGAGAGGGAGAGAGAGATAGAGACATGCACACAGTGATACACAGAATGGGGGAGAGGGGAATAGGGAGAGGGGAGAAAGATAAAGAGTGAGAGAAACATGGGGAGAGGAGAGAGGGAGGAGAAATGGGAAGATAGGGAGTGGGACAGAGAGAGAGAGATAGAGAAGGGGAGGGAGGAGAGAGATAGAGGGGGAGAGAGAGGGGAAGATAGGGAGAGGGGGAGAGAGAGACAGAGAGAATGGTTTTATGGTTGGGTAGGTGTGGCTAGGGGGTCATGTGACTGGGTGGGAATGAGTGACATCGAGTTGGCCACGCCCAACCAGGTTTTGTGGCTCCCGGTATGTGTTTTTTCTGTGGGAAACGGGTCCAAATGGCTCTTTGAGTGTTTAAGGTTGCAGACCCCTGACTTAGACATATATATCACTTTACAGTGCATTTTACAGCCCTCTCTAAGCGGTTTACAGAGTCAGCGTATTATTGCCCCCAACAATTTTGGGTCCTCATTTTACCCACCTCGGAAGGATGGAAAGCTGAGCCAGCCTTGAGCCTGGTGAGATTTGAACTGCCAAATTGCAGTCAGCCGGCAGTCAGCAGAAGTAGCCTGCAGTACTGCACTCTAACCACTGTGCCACCATGGCATATACTGTATATTTGTAATGTACAGATGAATTTAAATGTCAGTACTTTGTACCGGACATGTGGGACAGTGTGTGAATAGTTTTGAGTACTGCCCACTCTGCTTCCCACTAGCCTCCCTTTCTTTGGCCTTGGATCTGGCGTTGAGGACTCCCAGGCTGATTGTCCTGGGAAATGTGAACATGCATACCAATATGCTTCTTCATGAGCAGCCCAGGAATTCAGAAACTCCTGGTTTATAGGCCAGCTCCTTATCCACTACACCAAACTGTTTTTCATAATACATGAAATTTTAAAAGTGTGTTTTATTGTAAACTGCTCAGAGAGGTTCAGCTATTGGATGTTTTAAAACGTTAATAAATATAATGAAATAAATGTTTTTTTGTTCTTATCCATGCCCTTCAGATCTATGCAGTCAGGTTTCCTAAACTGCTACATTCCCCCATTACATCAGAATCCTTCTCTGTGGTGGAAAGGTAGCTAAAATCTCTGCCTTCAGAAAATCATCAGAGATGAGCGAGCAGCCTCCAGCACCTTTGAAAAACATGTTTTCTTGGCTTTGCAGAGCAAATTTGGGGTGTCACAAGAGTTAAAATCTTCAATATGGTGATTTGTGTTGTCTTCTTAATGAATCTCCAGGGACTTTCCCTACAACTGCCTTTGGCATAAATATCAGAACAGGGAGGACATGGGATGATATCTTGGCCTTGCGTCTGAAGTGACAGTACTATAATTGCTCCACAGAAAACTGACATTCAAGGCATGACTGTAAGAAGAACTTCTTTCCTAAGATCCCCTTCAGAGATAAATCTTCTCTTGCTTCACACTGCATCAGGAGAATCACCAAAGTCTTAGACTTTGCCTGCTTCCAGTCCTGTTCCTCATTCCTTGGGACAAGTAAAGTGCTTAAAAATGCAAAGAGAGAATCTTCTTCTTATTCTGCTTCTGCTTTCCCAGATAACCTGTGAGATGCTGAAGGCAAAATGCTCCTTAACTTCACCACGAAATGCACTAGACTGGAAGTATCATTTCAAGCCTGGTGATTATCTCATTGGTGGGATCATCTCTGCAAATAAAGCTATACGTCCCCTTTACAACTTCAGTGCAAGTCCATCCAGTCAAGTTTTTCTCTGGTGAGTCAATTTTGGCAGATGGAGTTGCTGCTCCTTCATTTGCTGCTGATCTTTATCTCTCTCTCTCTCTCTCTTTTACAATGGGCTGTTCTCAGTATCAGGTCTGTCCTAAATTGCTGCTGGGGATGAGAAAGTCTTTGGGGATCCATCAACACTAAAATCACACCAAATGCACGTCCTGCAATTTGGAACATGAACAGCCATCATAGTATCACAATATTACAACATTATTTACATTGATAAGCCTTTCCAATGAGGTCCCATGACATAGCTGGTCCTGCAAGGACAGCTATAGCCCAATGACCCCGAGATGATCTCGAACTCTATCTTTTATATGCTTTTTCTAACGGCCACACACAGATGGGCACTTTCTTGCAACATTTCATAAACTGTTTCCTTGTTCTTTCTTGCTGACATAACAGTTTCTATATTCACCTGTGTACATCTGAAACCTCTATCCATCTGCTACTTTCAGTTCCTTATTTCTCAGTTTCATTGTTCTAGTTCACATATACTCTCAAAACCATCTACTTTGCAAAATCATATTACACAAATTGCAACAGCTCAGCAGATTTGTTTATTTATTTATTTATTATTCAAACTTCTATACTGCCCTTCTCCTTTCAGACTCACAAATAGTTACAAATAGTAACTACAAATTGTTCGTTGTCATTATGAAACCATCCCAGATGAAGACTTTAGTTCATATCTCTTTCTTAGGTCCTGCTATCAATCACTTAGGCCTTATCAAATCTAATAGATTAATAGGCTATATTTTCATTTCCCACACACCTACAGTTTCTATTTAATATGTCATTTTTATGAAGATCAACAGAGAAGTAGATCAGAAGAGGAGAAAACCTGGACATTGGTAGTCATGGCAAAGGTTCCACTGAGGCCAATTTGGTTTTCTTAGTTGATGAAGATTGATTGATTACATTCAATTAATGCCATTAAGTCATTCTCAACTCCTGTTCTTTCAAGTCTCCCAAGCATGCAGTCATCAGTAGTGTAACTGAGTCCACCCACCTTGCTGCTGGCTGTCTTCTTCTCTTTCCTTCCACCTTTCCCGGCATTTTAGCCTTCTCCAGAGATTCGGGTCTTCAAGTAGGATAATTGGAGTCTGGTCACTTGTACCTCAAGTGAGTGGGTTGATTTCTTTGATGATCAGTAGTTTTTAATTAACTGTCCATGGTATTGTCAGGAGTCTTCTCCAACCAATGTTCAAGTCTCAATATTTTTCTTACTTTGCTTCTTCATCTTTCACTTCCACAAAGTAGAATGACTTGGATGATTCTGATCTTTATAGATATAGACCCATTGCGGCATTAGAAAATCTTTTCCAATGCCTTCATGACTACTCTACTAAGTGCTAGTCTGTGGCATATTTCTTGACTGCTTGTTCCTTTAGTATTGATGGTTGATCCTAAAGGCAGAAGCTTTCCTACACTTCATTATCTTAACAGAATATCAAAATTGGAAGGGACCTTGGAGGTCTTCTTATCCAACCCCATGTTCAAGCAGGAAACCTTATTCCATTCCAGACAAGTGGCTGCCCAATCTCTTCTTAAAAACCTCCAGTGAAGGAGCACCCACAACTTCTGAAGGCAAGCCATTTCACTGATTAATTGTTCTCTCAGGAAATTTCTTCTTAGTTCTAAGTTAGATCTCTCCTTGATAAGTTTCCTTTTTTTTTTTTTAAATTTGATTTTATTATAACATATAGTGATACAATCGGTACATTTTCGGTTCATTGGTGCAGTTATATACATATATACATCTACATACATTATTGCTTGTCTTTTGTTGATATTGTTTCTTGAAGCTAGATTTAATTTCAAACACTTAAAAATAATAGTGCTCAACTCCCTAAGACTAAATCTAATACTATTCATATAGATTTTGTTAATTAGTTAAAATTTAATCTCTATTACCTTCTTTATTTCTTTCCCCCATCCATTCGTACCACATGTCCCACACGCTATAAAATTCTGAATCTTCTCTGTCATTAATTTCTGAAGTCAATTTGTTCATTTCGGCGCACTCCAATATTTTTCCAATAACATGTTCTTGAGGTGGTATTTGTTTTTCTTTCCAATACTGGGCAAAGGAAATTCTAGCGGCTGTCAGAATATGTATAATTAAATACTTTTTCTTTTTTGCATATTCAGTTTTCAAAATTCCCAGGAGAAAAGCTTTTGGGTCAAAATCAAAATTTTCTTTTATTATTTCTCTAATCCACACCCATATCATCCTCCAGAATTTTTGTGCCTGATTACATGTCCACCAGCAATGATAAAAAGTACCCTGCTGATGGTCACATTTCCAACATTTAGGGCTCGAATTGGGGTAGATCTTCGCTATCCTGGCTGGGGCCATATGCCATCTATAAAACAGCTTGTATTGGTTTTCCTTATAAGCCGTCACCTTTGTCATTTTAAGGTTATTATTCCATATTGAATCCCATTCGTTCAAATTTATATTCTGTCCTATATTTTTGGCCCATGCTAACATCGGTTCTTTAACTACTTCCTCTGCCATATCGTACTCCAATAAGTAATTATATAATTTAGCTAAAATTTTGTCGTCCGTACCCATCCATATCTTATCAAATCCATTTATGCTCATTTCAATGCCAAATTCCTCCTTATCTTTTTTATATCTGGATTTAATTTGGTTATATGGCCACCAGTCTATAGAAATACCTTGTTCCATCAATTCTTCCCTTGTTTTAAGGTTCCCTCCCCCATCTAATAATTCATTGTATCTGAACGTTTTACCCATTTCTAATACATTTGGATATATTATAGCCTCCATGGTGGAAAGCCATCTCGGAATTTTCCTATAGTGCTTCTGTCTCATCTCTCCCCATATTTGTATCAAGATCTCCCTTATTTTATGTCTATGGAAGTAAGTTTTTATCTTCTTCCCAGTATCCCAGAGATATGCATGCCAACCCTTCTGGAGATCATACCCTTCTAGAGTTAACAGTCTTTTATTTCTTAGGGTTGCCCATTCTTTCAGCCATACTAGGTTTGCAGCTTTTTGATATAACTCCCATTTAGGTAATCCGAAACCCCCTCTTTCCTTCTTGTCCTGTAAATTCCTAAATGCTATCCTTGGTTTCTTTCCCTCCCAAATAGATTTCCTGATGATGCTATTGAGCTCCAGAAAGAATTTTTTATCTAATTTAACAGGGACCGTTCGGAATAGATACAATAACTTGGGTAATATGCTCATTTTTATTGCCGCGATTCTGCCTAATAATGATATCTGTAGTCTTCCCCACTTTTCCAGATCCTGTTTAATATTTCTAATCAATGGTAAATAATTATCCTCTCTGAGGGCCGAGCACCTTGATGAAATCCAGACCCCCAGGTATTTTACCTTCTTGGCGATTTGGATCTCCATTGATTCTTCCAGTACTTTTTTCCTTGCCTCCGTCATATTTTTTGTTAATAATTTAGTTTTGGATTTATTTAATTTAAGGCCTGCTACCTCCCCGTAATTGCCCAATTCTTCCAGAATTTTAGTGCCTGATTCTAATGGTTCTTCCATGATTAATACCACATCATCTGCAAATGCCTGTGTCTTATATATCTCTTTTCTGATTGTCAGACCCTTTATTTCATTATTGTTCCTAATCTTTCTCAAGAATACTTCTAGTGCTAAGATAAATAGAAGTGGGGATAGAGGGCACCCTTGTCGGACCCCTTTTCTAATTTGAAAAGCCTTAGTTAATTCTCCATTCAGTAATATATTAGCCTTTTGTTTTTGATAGATTGTGGATATCGTATTGACAAAATTTGATCCGAATTCCATTTGGATAATTTGTTGTTTCATAAATTGCCAATTAAGATTGTCAAATGCCTTTTGGGCGTCGACAAAGACCAATGCCATTTCTTTGTTCGGGTGTTCCTCATAGTATTCCAATATGTCTATTATCATCCTTGTATTATTCCTGATTTGCCTCCCAGGGAGGAATCCATTTTGGTCACTGTGTATTAATTTATTCAAAATTATTTTTAGCCTTCCTGCTAAAATACCCATATAGATTTTGTAGTCCGTATTCAGGAGGGATATCGGTCTGTAATTTTTAATTAATTTTGGGTCTTCTCCTTCTTTTTGGAGGAGAGCAATATACGCCTCTCGCCATGATTCTGGAATTTTGGATTCTGTTAGGGCCTCATTATAAATTTCTAACAACTTTGGTAACAAAATTTCTCCCAAATCCGAATTTTTATAAAATTCCCCTGGAAGTCCATCTGGGCCTGGGGATTTGTTCTTTTTAAGTTTTGATATTACCATTCTTAATTCTGTCATCGTTATTTCTTTATTAAGTATTTCTTTATCCTCTTCCCCGATTTTTGGAAGACTTTCTTTTGACAAGTATTGGACCACCTTTTCATTAGGAATTTGTTCTTCCGCATACAGAGCCGCATAATACTCTCGGGCAATCTCCAATTTATCTTCCTGTTTATTGTTGAGGTGGCCTTCCGGGTCTTCCAATTGATGAATTATGCCTTTCTCTTTTTCTTTTTTTAACCTATAGGACAGCCACCTGCCCGGTTTGTTTGCATTTTCAAAGTAATATTGTTTGGTTCGTTTCATTTTGTACGCCAATTCCTCTTGATCTATTACGTTTAATTTGTGCCGTATAACCATCCAATTTTCTTTAACATCCTTATTATCTGGTTTATGTTGTAGTTCCCTCTCGGCTTTCCCTAATTCTTCTATCAGTGCCTTCTGCCTCTCTCTTCTTTCCTTATTCCTGTGTGCACTATACGATATTGCTAGTCCTCTTACGTACGCTTTCATTGTATCCCATATGATACCTCGAGATGTTGCCTCCTTTTCATTTACTTCAAAAAATAAATTTAATTCTTTTTTTACTTTCTCAACATTTTGCTTGTCCTTTAGAAATTGATTATTTAATCTCCATCTTGTATTTCTTCTCTTGTGCGTACATTCCCATTTAACCTCTAATGGATTATGGTCTGCCCAAATGTTGGGCATGATTTCTGTTGACTTAATATCTAACCCTATATCTCTGCTTATCCACATCATATCAATCCTAGACCAAGATTTCTTAGGATTAGAATAATATGTATACTGCCTCTGATATGGGTGCAGAACCCGCCAAATATCCACTAGATTGAATTCTTCTACCATATCAAAGAATGGTTTTGGTAAATTTTTCCTCTTTTTCTTTTTACCTTTGGTCCCCTTATAATCTCTATTTGAATCTATTACCCCATTAAATCGCCAATTATGCAAATCTTGCTCTTATCCATCATGCTTAATCTCTCTCCTAATTTTTTATAAAAGTCTCCTAGGTTTTCATTCGGGGCATAAATTGCTGTTAATAAGATTGGACAGTTGCCTCTTTTAACTTCCACCATTAATACCCTTCCCTTCGGGTCTGCATATTTTAGTTCGGCTTTTATTTCCTTCTTGATGTACAATGCTACTCCCCTTTTCTTTTTATCAGCTAGGGATGCATAAAGATTCCCCAATTTCTTATATTCCAAATATTTTTGATTTCCCTTTTTAATATGGACCTCTTGAAGGCACACTATATCCATATTTTGTTTAGCTAATTTTGTAAAAAAATTTTTCCTCTTTTTGTTATCGTTTAGGCCATTTACGTTAACCGATATCAATTTCCAATCATCCATCTCTTAATTTTTGTATACTATCCTAATACTTCTTGGCACGTGTGACTCTTTGTGGACTTTGGTCTTTCTTTGTCTCCTTACTATCCTTATCTTCCTCCTCCTTTTCCTTCGATATCCCTTCTTTCTCTCTTATCTGCTGGGTTACTTCTTCTTTCGATGTTTCCGCCTCTAACTCCTCTTTACTACTTTGATCCTCTTCAGACGCTCGTAATTGATCCAGGAACTCTTGAGCTGCTACTAAGCTATCTATCTTAACTGTATTCCCTTGCCATGTGATCCACATGCCTTCTGGTAAGATCCACCTGAAGAGAATATTCCTTTTGTTTAATTGAGTAGCCAAAAACCTATAATCTCTCCTTATCTCCCTTACCCTCCTTGGGATTTGTTTCAGTATGATCACCTCCTTTCCCTTATACATGATTGGCTCATCTCTTGCCATACTATAGAGGATATCCTTTACCTTCTTCCTTGCGAATCTTATATGCACCTCCCTCGGCAATTTATTTCTTCGTGCATAATTTGTCTGGACCCTGTACGCCTCGTCAATTTCCTTTATAATATCCAATTTATCTTGTTGCAACACCCCAGCAATTAATTCTGCCATCACCTGGCACAGATCTTCTTCCTTATCTTCTGCAATGTTTTGGAAACGGAGATAGAAGGAGGCTCGATCCATTTCCAATTGGGTAATTGAGTCTGCCAATTCCCTGTTCTGTTCCATCAGTTTTTGGTCAACCGTATCTAAATTTTTTTCCTGTTGTTCCATTTTAACTTCCATCTTTTTAATCTTCTGTGTATTAGTTTGTATCGATTCCTGTATACCAATCATTTTTTGATCTAATGCCCTAATATCTGTCTTCAATTCAGTATGATTACTAGACATTTTTTCTTGTAACATAATCATCGTGTCCTGTATTGCTGTCAATGTTGATTGCATTGCTTGCATTGTGGGTAGCATTCCTGATTTCTCCATTTTAGAGAAACCTTCAGTCAATTTCTGTGTAGCAGGTGATGTCGTTGTGATCGTGGGATTTGAGGATGTTTTCTTTCCTGTTTTTGTCACCGTGGATGAGAAGCTCATCATCTCTTTTAATACCTTTTTCTGTTTTCTTGTTATATTTTCAATGTTTTTCCAAATTGTCATCCACCAATATTTAACTGCCTCTATCAAATGAATTTATATTAAATCGTTCCCTTCCGTTCCACTATTCAATATTGTTTAGTAATACAATAAATCAATAATTCAAATTTTTATCTATTGCACAAACCTATCTTGTAATAAGCCACTTCCGGTTGGTGAAACCCAGCGAAATGGCGCTGTGACAGCGATCGCTGCTTGCAGTGCCACTTTTTTGTTGCGTTTTGGGGTCCCTTCGAGGCGTGGGAGCTTGGAGAGCTCCGCGGACGATAGCGGGGTGTCAGCAGGCAGAGCGGTGAGGAGCAAGCACTCTCTGCTGGACCGACTACCGCTGTCAAACTAACGCGGCGCGTCTGCTTTAAATGGCAGACTTGAAGCTGTGATAGCCAACAAAAGACAGGAAGCAAGAAGATTTCGGTGAAGTTGGTGCCTATGATCATTCGTACTACTCTCCCTTAAACACGCTCGGAGTGAGTTCAATTGGATTGTGCTGGCTGCGTCTGATAAGAAGGATCCTGGAAGGAATTGGCGGCGATTGTGAGGTTGGAGGAGATTGGTGGGAGATGAAATCGCAGACGTGCTGGTGAGACTGAGGATACTTTTAGAAAGGGAGACGGAGCCTTCAGTGGATTGGATTGATACTTTGTTTCGAGCAAACAAACTTTGGAAAGTTAAGAGTGTGGAATAGACTAATTGAATAAAGGAACTGGATTTTGGAAGTGCGGTAGCTGTCAGGACTAACAATAAGATTGTCTCGAGCTGAGAGACTGAGGAGCACTTGGGGAAGATAACGTGGCTGATGAAATCTGAATGACAATGCAAATGGAGAGTGATTGAACTTAAGAGCAACGCGAAGCAGATCATACAGCAAAGCGTGCCTGCTGCATCATTGTAAAAGAATTTTTTTATATTTTTTGGTTGCTTTTCCCTTCTGCTCTTTTATGACTGAGAGAAGTTATTGAGCAATTAATCAACTAATCAATTAATTAATCAACGAGTTGGGCAAATAACAACAACAAGAAAAAAAACATTAGAAAATTTATATATCTATAAGTATATATCTATATTAATATTATATATATTACATATTCCATTTTAGATAATCTAAATTAATTGTGAACTTATTTAAAATTTATTAAGTACTTTTTAGATTTTTTATTAAGGAATTTATATACGCTATAATCTTTTATATTCTATAATTGGATTTTTCCCTTTCTCCTCCTCCTTTCTTCTTTCAATTATTGATTCTTAATTTTGATTAGCTTTTTATAACTTAAAATATTGAATATTGAGATTGCATAATTAATTATTTATATGTGTACTTAGATTGCTCAAGATATATTAGAAAGTCATCAGTGCTTAAGTGTTAAATAAGAGTAGGTAAAGATAATTTGCTTAAGTAGTGGTAGCAGGTGAGAGGGTTATCTTAGTTCAAATTAGTTTAACTCTCCTTGATAAGTTTCCATCTATTGCTTCTTGTCTTGCCTTCAAGTGACTTGGAGAATAGATTGACCCTCCTCGTCTTTGTTACGGCCCCTTAAATATTGGAAGACTGACATCATGTCAACCCTAGTCTTTCTCTAGGTATACCCAGTTCCTGCAACCCAATTTTTGCAACTATTCATTTTTTAACCTCCAGTCCTCTAATAATCTTTGTTGCTCTGTACACTTTCTAGAGTCTCAACATCTTCTTTATATTGTGGTGACCAAAACTGGATGAAGTATTCCAAGTGGGGTCTTACCAAAGTAGTATAAAGTGCTACTAACACTTCATCTGAAGTTGATACTATGCATCTGTTGATGCAGCCTAGGACTGCATTGGATTTTTTTGGCATATGCTAGCTCATATTTAAGTGGTTGCCCACTAGGATTCCTAGATCCCTTTCACAGTTCCAACCACTGAGAAGGATACCACCAATTCTATACCTGTGCATTTGGTTTTTCTTTTTCTACATTTTTATTTTACTCAAAATATTAAAATACAAAATCCAAAGAAAAAATTAAACAAAGACAAAACAAAATTAGACAAAAACATTAAAAAGTGAAAAACATATTTTATATAAACTTTTACATCTGTTTGCAACTGCATTGACTTGTCATACATTTGTATCTATGAAGAAAAATAGTTAATGGGAATAATGGGAATAAACATGAAAAGGTTGAACTGCTGCATAATATTACTATGGAAGTGAAAATAACCTATGTAGGGTTCAGCTGCAGATCAGATTAAAAGCAACAGATTGCCCAGGAAGAACTTTCCAATATATGAAAAATTAGCAAAAATATTATGAATTCTAGAATAGCAGTAAAACTCAATTTCCTTTTTCCCTTCTTTTATGTGTCACATATAGTACCCAGAATATTTCTTCCATTGTTTAGTTTTTAATTTAGAAGTTGAATATGCCAAAATTAAGTACAAGAAAGCCAAGTACAAGAGTTCTCCCTTGAGGGAGATGAATGGTCTAGAAACATGGAATGTAAAATCAATCAATCAATCAATCAATCAATGAATCAATCAATCAATCCTTTTGATCATTTAATCAACCTTCTCAGTGGTTCCTTTTTTCAGATGTTGTATATCATCAGTGTCACTCATGCCTGTCACATACTATTTATCTTCCTGAATTAAGAACTTTATTTATCTCCATTTAAGTCAAAGAAGCAAGAAGTAAACATGACATTGACATTGAGCTTGCTTAGTGATATGATACACCATTCATTTATGTAGGAATTATAAATGGGATAACTGGTACCTCTTGTCCTTCTTGATTGCCATCCGTGAGATCAACCAGAACCCTCTGATCCTACCCAACATCACTCTGGGCTACAATGTCCATGACAGTAACTTCAATGCAGAAATGAATGCTGAAGCCCTGCTAGACGTACTTTCTACAGGGGAGGCAAATGTTCCAAACTACAAATGTGGAAGAGAGAAAAATCTGCTAGTCCTCCTTGAAGGCACCGATTCTGACCTCTCCTATCATATTGCAACCATGCTGAGCATCTACAAAATCCCACAGGTAAGATTTGTTGATTTGAGATAAGGTCTTAATTGATTTTGACCTAGGAAGTTCCCAAGCATTTAGCAGATGGGCAATAAATATTCAAACTGGACTGCAGACCAAAAAAAAAAAAATTATAAAGGGGTGTCATAAAAGATATTTTAGAGTTTTCCTGTTTTCCGGCATAAATTTATTTTTTATTTATTATGTCAATGAATTTTGAAAGGTAAAATCAGGGCCCCGAGGGAATATATTAGAAGCACCAATCTGTCAACCTTCAACCCAAGGAAAAATACTACCATTTGGCTCTAGTCATTTATGAATATTTTACTGCAATGCTCTGGGCTTTCTCCTTAGCAAGCGTGTTTAGCAGTGCAGGTATAAGGATGCTTATTTATCCAACTTTGAAAGCAATATGAGGAGAGATACTACACAGTCTGTCAAGGAAAAATATGGAAGTCAAGAAATGATCACTAAGATCCAACTATGGATCTTGTAGTTCTTCCTAAGTGCCAATCTTGTTTCATAGTTCTTGGATGAAATATGCCCAGGGCTAATAGGTTGGTCTGGGATCTCAAAAAACAGAATAAGACAATGGCAACCACATTCGTATACTTGCCAGAAGAGCTGAATGGATACTTCCCTGTAGTCAACTGTTGCTTTATCTACTATATCAAACCGAACAGGGCACTGGTCTGTTTATGCACTGCTGGCTAAGACTAAGGCTAGGATCCATAGTATCCTTAAGTTGGTTTCATGGACATCAGTGATACATATGATGGCAATATCTTTAGCTGTTCTTGGTTGTCTGTAAAAAGTAAACACATTCTGAAATGTGTTTCTTGGTGTTGTGAAAGATAATAGGGAAAGTGAAATGAAATTCTGGGAGGCTTCATCTCTTTTGGAAGTGTAGAATATTAGGGAATTCAATACTCTGCATCTGAATAGACACATATATTAAACAGTTTGCTTTAAATCATACTTAGAAACAGCCGATGAGAATGAGAAAGGATTATGTGTTCTCATGAACTGGACCTCCCTTGAAGAAATAAAATCAATCTTGTCCCTTGTCACAATTATCTCCCAATTTACAATTTATTTACAATTTAAAATAAAAATATCGATTTTGCTGGGCATGACCACTTTCTTCATTTTTTCTCCAGATCTCATATGCTTTTGTTTCTGATGATATGAATGATAAAACCCAATTTCCTTTTTTCTACCGGATGCTCCCAAAAGAAGGAACCCAATATGCAGGGATCATTAAACTGTTGCACTATTTCAGATGGACTTCAGTGGTTCTTGTTGCTCCAGAAACGGACAATGGAGAAAAGTTCTTGAAAGCTCTAACACCTTTACTGGCTAAAAATAGCATTTGTGTTGTTTTCATGCAGTGGATCACAGTAGTGCAATCTAAGCCATTTAAAATTAACCCTGCTTTGTACTACAAATGGAGACAAGTCAATGTATTTATTTACTATGCAGAATCTACTTTGCAGAGTATGTATTTCTATGGGATGAAAATAATCGAGGACATATTTCAATTCTTGGTAAAACCTAAAATAAAAAAAATCTGGGTGGTGACAGCTATGTGGGATCTCTCTTTCAATTTGAGACATAAAACTTTCCGATACGTTGATGGTATTTTTTCTTGCTCCATCCAGTCAAAGAACTGGATAAAATACGACGCAGCTGAAGTTCTCTACTCTTCAGTCAGTCAGTTTGCTATGAAAGCTTTTATATGTTCATTTGAAAAGCATCCCTTCCCTGCTAAACGGTGGTTTAGATGCAAAGAGAGAGAAGAACTGGACACTCTGTCGCAGAAGGAGATTGAAAACACTCTTTCTCACAGCCATCATATTTACCACACCATCTGGGCTTTTGCAAGGGCCTTAGATGCTGCCTCTTTCTCCAGATCCAGGGAGAGGCTGATAGGTGGACATGCCTTGAAAGTGGAAAGCCTACGAGCTTGGCAGGTATTTCTTGCTCCATCAGAGAGATCTCCACTAAAATCAAGAATCTTGAATACTATCAGTAATGTTATTAATTACTATCAGTTGAGAATGGTAAAGTAAATACAGTATAGCATATTTGTGGGTGGACACCAGAGTTTTCGCAGAAGGTATTTATTCTCAGTAATGACCAGCTACATACTCTAGATTGGGATTGAGACTGATATGGCATGGGAGAGGTCGATTTTGGGAATAAAATAGGCTCCATGAAGAGACTGCAGCTTCTGTATTCAAGAGGTTCTGTTCTGTAAATGAGCTCCTTAAGAGAAACCTTATGTCTATCTAGTGACAAAATAGATAGACATATTTAATAATACACCCTTAAGTTAATGAATAAGAGGCAGGCTGTTAAATAAATGCATTGCTTTATGATAAATAATATTTATAATATCAAATTCTTTCCAAAAATGAAGATGGTTCACAGGAACTCGGATATAAAATCAGCAATGAATCAGGACTGAGGAGGTGACGTTAATTGGTAGAACTTGTCTGGGCTAGAAAATAATGTAGAATTGGGCTTGGTGAGGACTTGGGTGGGAGATTTACAGAAAATCCCAGGGTTGCAGACTGGACTGGAGAGATGCAAAGCATATCTGATCGAAACAATAGCAAATGATTCCGATGTTCTTGCCAAGAAAATTCCATTGATATATCCATAAAATGATCAGAAATTGAAGGTTTCTTCAACCAAAAAAAGGAAAAGAAAGAAAAAAAGAACTGAAAAAAAAAGAAAAAAAAACTTGATTTCTTCATCTAGTGAATCAGAAAACCTAAGCTCGAGAAGGTTGTAATTGAAACCAAGTGATTCTTCTATTAAAGGCTGCAGTTTTTCTTACTGATGTTATCCTTACCATGCCAGCTTCATCATTTCCTGCAAAACACCCAGTTTCACAATAGTTCCATGGATGGGGTGTATTTGGCCAAGAATGGCGAGTTGGCAGCTGACTTTGACATTGTGAACTATGTGAAATTTCCAAATAGATCTCTCCTTCGAGTGAAATTTGGAAGTTTTGCAAGAGAGAAATCCCAGGAACCCAGATTTGTCATTGACCAAGATACCACTGTATGGTCCCAGTGGTTTAACAAGGTAGCAAAAACCAATTCCTTCACCATATTTCTAATTTTTTTATCACCAGTACTAATAAGTACAACACATTCTCTGTGCACCTCATTTACAAGTATCTGTGGGAATCTCACTGTGACTGGAGAGAATCTCTCCCTAAGGTTTGTGTGTAACATATGCTACTCTTTTTTTTCAGTTCAAGTACTGGGGTGAGGATTCCTGCATGAAAAACTATTTTTTAAAATTTGATAACTCCAAATTGCCTGCTTTGCACATGATATTGGCGAGCTAGCAGTCCTATGATTCCTACCAGTGGTGGGTTCCTACCGGTTTGCCCCGGTTTGGGCAAACCGGTAGCAGCGGCAAGGGGAGGCTTTGCCCACCTGCCCAGACATCTCTGTGCACACGCAGAAGCTTCTATGCATGTGCAAAATTGTCACGTGCATGCACGCACTCCCACTAGCAAACCGGTAGCAAAAGAAATTGAAACCCACTACTGATAACTACAGAAGAAAACCTATAGTGAATAATAGAAAAGACAGGAAACTAATGCAGAGTTTTGTAGGAAGAATTGTTTTGGGAAGCTGTTTTAAACTATCACGATTCACTTCTCAGTTTAATAAACTGAATACATACATTATACAGTAACCTGATAAGGATTAGTCATAAGAATGTTCCCAATTTTGCTGTTTCAAAAGTATTTGGACTATATCTGAAATTCACATTAGGACCTAACTGATTCTACCTTACTATTCCTTTATTCAACAAGTCATCCTTAAACTGTATTCCTTTATGTTCCCCATTTTTTCCCTTCTGCTTAGAGTCTGCCTCCTTCCAGGTGTGTGGAAAGTTGTCAATCTGGATTTTTCAAAGTGGGTCATGAAGGGAGGCCCATGTGCTGTTACGACTGTGTCTCCTGTGCAGAAGGCACCTTCTCCAGTCAGGAAGGTGGGTGAAAAAATCAGCAGGAAAAGCCTCTCTCCGAGGGAGATGGACACTGAAGAAATATGACAATAAATTAATACTTCCTGTAAATGTTTTGCCTGTATGTTTTACCTTGCTTGTTCTGTTCATGAAACAAATGGTAAGTAGCTGGGAAAAGGACAATCCCTCATTAGTCTCAGTTCATACCTAACTTTTATTATTCTTTTTATTCTGCTTAGGCAGTTACCCTATAAGGTTTTCTTGTTACTGGTATGGAAAAAAAATAAAACAGAAAATATTAAAAATGTCCTTCTCTTCAGATGCAGATTATTGCACCAAATGTCCAGAAGATCAGCATCCAAATAAGGAACAAGATCAGTGTCTCCCTAAGGAAATAACTTTTCTCTCCTATCAAGAATATTTGGGAATCATTGTGGTTTCACTTGCAGCCTTCTTGTCCTTAATTACTGCCTTAGTGTTAGCAATCTTCACTAAATACACAGATACTCCCATTGTCAAAGCCAGTAATCGGAACCTCTCCTACATCCTTCTCATCTCACTCCTGCTTTCTTTCTTAACAACCTTCCTCTTCATTGGACACCCAAGGAGAGTCACCTGCCTTTTTCGACAAACAGCCTTCAGCATAATCTTCTCAGTTGCTGTTTCTTCTGTCTTGGCCAAAACAATCATGGTGGTGCTAGCCTTCCTGGCTACAAAGCCAGGAAACAGAGTGAGAAAATGGCTAGGAAGGAATTTGACTAACTCCATCATCCTTTGTTCTTCCAGTATTCAGGCGGTCATCTGCAGCATCTGGCTGGTGGTCTCTCCTCCATTTCCTGATTCTGATATGCACTCCCAGTCAGGAGAGATTGTACTTCAGTGCAACGAAGGCTCTCTTCCCATGTTTTATGTTGCTCTTGGTTACATGGGCCTCCTGGCCACCATCTGCTTCATAGTGGCTTTCCTGGCCAGGAACCTCCCTGGGACCTTCAACGAAGCCAAGCTGATCACCTTCAGTATGCTGGTCTTCTGTAGCGTCTGGGTGTCTTTTGTACCCACCTACCTGAGTACCAAAGGGAAGTACATGGTGGCTGTGCAGGTCTTCTCCATCTTGGCCTCCAGTGCTGGCCTGCTGGGCTGCATCTTCATGCCCAAGTGCTACATTATTTTAATAAGACCAGATCTGAACATAAAGGAACAGCTAATAGTGAAAACATAAACTGTTCATTTTCTGCATTTTTCCTCTCCAGATTATAAATTTACGTACATCCTCTCCTGTCTCTAAAAATATTTGTATCAGACTTTAAGTTGTGTGGATTTCAGTTTCTACAGATTGTAACAATGATGATGTCAGATGGGAATTCTTGGAAGTCTATACATTTGCCAAGACTGGCAAATGCTGTTCTAGAAAATTCTTTAATATTAGAGGTGCCATCTCCACTTTAGTGGGAAGCATTTTCTATCTGTTTAGGATAATGGATTTACTTTTTTATAGCATTGTTATATTATTATTGTCTCTTCTGAAGCATATTCACAAAATGCTAGCATTGCAGAGTCAAATCAAATTTTATATTCATTGCAATACATATGTGATTCTAAAAAATCTGCTTTTGTAAACTAAATGTTATGTGATCAAATAATTTTAATTTTGCCAGTTATTTTGACAATTCCATTGTGGGTAGCTCCAAATAATACTACAATTCTGAGGATAATTTTCTCTGGTTTATTCCAGAATCTCTTCAGGCTTTTTAACTGCACTGTTTTTCCCATTGTTTTGGAGCATTTTACTTTATGTTTCTCTGTCATCACAATATAAAATGTATCCCTTACATAATAAAGATATTTATTTATTTATTTATTTATTTATTTATTTATTTATTATTTATTTATTTATTTATTGTTGCGATTTATATGCCGCCTTTCTCCCTGGGGACTCAAGGCGGCTTACAAAATGACAATTTCCAATACAAATCACAATGATTTAGTCTGCCCCCCTCGTCTTGGCTCTATATTCCATCTCATACCTTTTAGCCGTAAGGAGAGTTCTTGGCCTTTGGATTGTGGGTACTGAGGGAGCCTGGTTCACTGCTGCCATTCTATTACCAGAGGTGACAGTCCATCTTTTTAATGCCAGCCACCGTGAGAGGGTGGTTTTTGGCATCTTTATCCTGGTTTCTTCTGAACGGCTGAGACTCCTTTTTCACTGCCATGAGAGGGCAGTGGACTCCAGATGACCCATACCCAAAGGCTCTTTACTGTCTCTCCAGGACCATTTTACTGTCAATCATGATTGAACCCCCAGCCATATATCACCTTTACCCCAGGCTGTTTTCGGATGTATTCAGCGGCTGAACTTTTGGTGCTGCGAGATTCCCCCCTCTCGCAGATTTGGCCCTCCAAACTATCGAGGGCCTACTTTGATGACGGGCTCTGGAACCCCGAGAGGTGGCATGCAGCAAAAAGGAGGCTGAGGAGTTTTCTCTCTAAATTTTAACTAAATTTTTAAGGGGTTCTTGGGGGGGGAGGGTTGGATTGGAACTAGGGTTGTGGGTTTGGGGGATAACCCACTGAGAGAGGAACTAGGCCCGGTTAGGGGGCATGGCACGGGAGGCGCAGGGTTCTGGGTCGATGAGGGGGTTAGAGCTTGTAACGAGGGCCAGTACATCAGTACTGTGAGTGGGAGGGGCAGATATGGCGGGAGCGGGGGGCCAAACCTGGTTCTGGGAGTGCGCGCTCACTGTCTTCAAGCGGCGCGCTCCAGCCCCCAAGGCTCCTCTCGTTCCCCAGGTAGTCCAGATTCTCAGGGCCCAGATCTCTGGCTGATGTTATGCAATGCCAGATCCATAGTAAATAAAGCCCCCCTCATTTGTGATCTAGTTTAGGAGGGGGGAGTGGATCTGGCAGGAATTATGGAGACCTGGTTGGGCCAAGAGGGGGGGGGTTCCCCTCGTTGAAATGTGCCCTCCTGGTTTCCGCGCATTTCATCAACCGAGGTCACAGGGTAGGGGTGGGGGGGGGTGGCGGTTGTTATAAAAGAAGGTCTTGGTCCGAGGGAGGCCACTGTTCCTCAGATTGCCGGTTGTGAGTCCCTCCTGGTGAAGTGGGGTCATGGGATACAGGTGGGTTTGCTGATCACGTACCTGGCTCCCTGCCACATGGCAGCGGCCCTGCCCGAACTGCTCAACGTTATAGCCGGGGTGGCGGTTGATACCCCGAGGCTTATGGTCATGGGGGATTTTAACCTGCCATCCATCGGTGAAATGTCTGAGGCAGCGCGGGAGTTCATGGCTTCCATGACGGCTATGGACCTGACCCAGTTAGTGCATGGCCCTACTCACACGGGGGGAAACACTCTGGACTTGGTTTTTGTCTCTGGTCAGTGGTTGAATGATCTCGATATTGGGGATATAGTGACTGAACCCTTGTCATGGTCGGATCATTCCCTCCTTCGCCTTGACCTTCGAACCACTACACCCCGCCGCAGGGAGGCGGAACCGATGAGGTGGTTCCGCCCCAGGCACCTGATGGACCCTGAACGGTTCCAGACGGAGCTTGGGCCGTTTCCTGAGGCTCTGGCTCATGGCTCGACCGAAGACCTGGTGGCCGCCTGGGATAGGGCGGCCGCTGGAGCTTTGGATCGGTTCGTGCTTTTGCGGCCTCTGACCCGGCGCCGATCTCACTTGGCTCCTTGGTTTACCGAGGAGCTGAGGGAGATGAAGCACCGGAAAAGACGCCTGGAGAGCGGTTGGAGGGCCAGCCGGTCTGAATCTGACCCAAACACTGGTAAGGTCTCATATTAAGACTTACCTTGTGGCGATAAAAGCGGCAAAATGTAACTATTTTTCCACTCTTATTGCATCATCAGATAACTGCCCGGCTGCCCTGTTTAGGGTGACCCGCTCCCTGCTCCTTCAGGAAGCGCGGGAGGACCCCTTGGAGGGTAGAGCTGAGGACTTTGTACAGTATCTGTATGATAAAATCGCTCAGATTCAGGAACATCTGGACTCTGACGGGGTAGATTCAGGGGGGAGGATGGAGGCAGGTCTTGAGAATATTATCTGGGAAGAGTTCGATTCTGTGACTCCCGAAGACGTGGACAGGATACTGAGCAGACTGAATGCTGCCACATGTTTATTGGACCCATGTCCCTCCTGGATGATGCTGGCCTCTTGGGAGGTTACACGAAGCTGGCTACAGGGAATTATAAATGCTTCTCTGAGTGAGGGTGTCTTTCCCGCCGCCTTGAAAGAGGTGATGGTGAGACCTCTCCTCAAGAAGACTTTCCTGGACCCGGCAATATTGGCGAACTACCGTCCAGTCTCCAACCTTTGCTTTGTTGTGAAGGTTGTTGAGAGTGTGGTAGCACGACAGCTTCCTCAGTACCTGTATGAATTGGCTTATCTGGATCCGTTCCAGTCTGGCTTCAGGCCTGGGTACAGCACGGAAATGGCATTAGTCGCATTGGTTGATGATCTCTGGAGGGCTCGGGACAGGGGTTGCTCCTCTGTCCTGGTCCTATTAGACCTCTCAGCGGCTTTTGATACCATCGACCATGGTATCATGCTGCACCAGCTAGAAGAGCTAGGGGTGGGAGGCACCGTGTTGCGGTGGTTCTCCTCCTTCCTCTCTGACCGGTCGCAGTCAGTGTTGGCAGGGGGGCAGAAGTTGACCCCGAGGCCCCTTGTATGTGGGGTGCCACAAGGGTCGGTCTTCTCGCCCCTTCTGTTCAACATTTATGTGAAGCCGCTGGGTGAGATCATCCGTGGTTTCAGGGTGAAGTACCACCAGTACGCTGATGATACCCAGCTGTACATCTCCACCCCGGACCACCCCAGTGATGCCCTTGAAGTGATGTCCTGGTGCCTGGAGGCTGTACAGATCTGGATGGGGAGGAACAGACTCAGACTCAATCCATTCAAGACCGAGTGGCTGTGGTTTCCGACATCCCGATATAGTCAGTTGGTGCCATCACTGACTATTGGGGGCGAGTCGTTGGCCCCCACGGAGAGGGCTCGCAACTTGGGAGTCCTCCTGGACTCACAGCTGTCTTTAGAAGAGCACTTGACGGCTGTGGCCAGGAGGGCGTTTTATCAGGTTCACCTGATTCGCCAGTTGCGTCCCTTTCTGGATCGGGACTCGTTAAATACGGTCACTCATGCCCTCATCACTTCCCGCCTAGACTACTGCAATGCTCTCTACATGGGGCTCCCGTTGAGGAGCACCCGGAGGCTCCAGCTGGTCCAGAATGCAGCTGCGCGGGTCGTTATGGGAGCAACGGGGCGCTCCCATGTGACCCCCCTCCTGCGCGAGCTGCACTGGCTCCCGGTGGTCTTCCGGGTGCGCTTCAAGGTTTTGGTTACCATCTTTAGAGCGCTCCATGGCTTAGGACCGGGGTATTTACGAGACCGCCTTCTGCCACCAGTAGCCTCTCACTGACCAGTACGCTCCCATAGAGAGGGGCTCCTCAGGGTGCCGTCGGCCAAACAATGTTGACTGGTGGCCCCCAGGGGGAGAGCCTTCTCTGTGAGGGCACCCGCCATCTGGAACGAGGTCCCCCCGGAGATATGGAGGATCCCGGATCTGTGCACGTTTCGCCGTGCCATCAAAACTTTTCTTTTTCAGCAGGCCGGCCTGGTCTAACCTCTCTCTAAATTTTTAAACTTTTAAAATTTTTTAAATTTTAAATTTGTCTTAAGAATTTGGGGTGTTTTAAATT
Source organism: Pituophis catenifer annectens (assembly GCF_029215685.1). Lineage (NCBI taxonomy): Eukaryota > Metazoa > Chordata > Lepidosauria > Squamata > Colubridae > Pituophis > Pituophis catenifer. The sequence goes on along the minus strand of NW_027256882.1, from coordinate 13,154,441 downwards.
TCGTTTTCCGGGCCAAATTATTTAATTGTATTTTAATGCTTTTTAACATTTGTATTATATGTATTTTATCTGGCTGTTCACCGCCCTGAGTCCTTCGGGAGTAGGGCGGTATACAAATTCAAGAAATAATAATAATATTATTTGGCCAATGGTACCCTGAGGAGGCCCACTCCGTGAGAGCGCACAGGATGATGGGAGAACGGCTGGAGATGGTCCTGCAAGTACCCTGGGCCTAAGCCATGAAGGGCTTTATAGGTAAGCACCAACACCTTGAAATGAATCCGGAATGCCACCGGCAACCAGTGCAGCTCACGCAGGAGAGCTGTGACACGGGAGTATCTAGACGCCCCCGTAACTACCCGCACGGCTGCATTCTGGACTAGCTGGAGCCTCCGGACGCATCCCAAGGACAGCCCCATGTAGAGGGTGTTACAGTAGTCCAACCTAGAGGTAACGAGGGCGTGAGTGACCATGGCGAAAACATAACACAAGTATAACAATAAAAGCATCAAATCAGCTCAAATCACTTCAGGTTAAATGAAGGGACCAGCAAGGAGCCAGCCTGATCTCCACAGGGAGGCTGTTTAAAAATAGAGGTGCTGCAACAGAAAAGGCAACCCGCAGAAGTGTGGGATTTGCACTCGTTGCAACCCAAAAATAGGTGGGTTGTTTTGAATCAACTGCAGTTTCTGAATATACCTTAGGGCAGTGTTTCTCAGCCTTGGACACTTGAACACTTGACTTCAAGTCCAGGCTTGAACTCTGACTGAAAAGGATCTGGATAGTTTACTTTATCTAGATTGCTGTGAAGTTGGTTCACTACTACATTATCAACAACCTTTTTTCAAAAGGACAGGTTGGAAACCTGTCAGTAGTTGTCTAACATCAGTGACCAGTTGGGAGAATGTATGGCTATTTTCCCCTAAAACGGAAATGAAATGCCTTATACAGGGCTGTTAGACATCAACTGTTCACTGCAATAAGGAAGGCAAAGTAAGCACTTTCTTATTGGTACTGTATAGGCCTAAATATAGGCATATACTGTATATTTGTAGTGTACAGGTGAACTGAAATGTCGGTACCTTGTGCTGGACATGTGGGACAGAGTGGGGATAGTCTGAGTACTGCCCACTCTGCTGCCCACCAGCCTCCCTCTCTTTGGCCTTTGATCTGATGTTGAGGACTCCCAGGCTGATTGTTCTGGGAAATGTGAATATGCATGTCAAATATGCTTCTTCACGAGCAGCACAGGAATTCAGAAACTCCTGGTTTATAAGCCAGCACCTTACCCACTACACCAAACTGGTTTTCATAATACTTTTAGTTAAAATTTAAAAAATATGTTTTATTGTAAACTGCCCAGAGAGGTTCAGTGATTTACCAACTTTAAAAAGTTAATAAATATAATAAAATAAATATTTATCTGTTCTTATCCAAGCCCTCCAGATCTATGTGGTCAGGTTTCCTAAAATGCTACTTTCCTACATCACACCACAATCCTTCTCTGTGGTGAAAAGTTAGCTAAAATCCCTCCCTTCAGAAAATCATCAGAGATGAGCCTATGTAACCTATGTAATATAGGTTTATTAAATACATGCATAGTTGTTTAGGAAGTAAAATATTGCATACTTGATATATTATGAAATAGGAGATAAGTAAATTTGTATATAGATCAAGGAATAGATAACTTATTAACTTGATTTAGACACAAATATTAGAAACCAGAGACGTTGAGCAATGTCCATTGTTTTACTTTTAAAACTAATAAAAAAATTTTTTAAAAAAGAAAAACATGTTTTCTTGGCTTTGCAAAGCAAATTTGGGGTGTCACAAGAGTTAAAATCTTCAATATGGTGATTTGTGTTGTCTTCTTAATGAATCTCCAGGGACTTTCCCTACAACTGCCTTGGACATAAATATCAGAACAGAGAGGACATGGGATGATATCTTGGCCCTGCATCTGGAACAACAGTATTATGCTCCACGGAAAACTGACATTCAAGGCATGACCGTGAGAAGAACATCTTTCCTAAGATCCCCTTCAGAGATAAATCTTCTCCTGCTTCACACTGCATCAGGAGAATCACCAAAGTCTCAGATTTTGGCTGCTTCCAGTCCTGTTCCTCATTCCTTGAGACAAGTAAAGTGGTTAAAAATGCAAAGAGGGAATCTTCTCCTTATTCTGCTTCTGCTTTCCCAGATAACCTGTGAGATGCTGAAGGCAAAATGCTCCTTAACTTCACCACGAAATGCACTAGACTGGAAGTATCACTTCAAGGCAGGTGATTATCTCATTGGTGGGATCATCTCTGCAAATAAAGCTCTATGTCCCCTTTACAACTTCAGTGCAAGTCCATCCAGTCAAGTTTTTCTCTGGTGAGTCAATTTTGGCAGATGGAGTTGCTGCTCCTTCATTTGCTGCTGATCTTCTTTATCTCTCTCTCTCTCTTTTACAATGGGCTGTTCTCAGTATCAGATCTAAATTGCTGCTGGGGATGAGAAAGTCTTTGGGGATCCATCAACACTAAAATCACACCAAATGCCTGTCCTGCAATTTGGAACATGAACAGCCATCATAGTATCACAATATTACAACATTTTTTACATCGATAATCCAGTCCAATGAGGCCCCATGACATAGCTGGTCCTGCAAGGACAGCTATAGCCCAATGACCCCGAGCTGATCTCGAACTCTATCTTTTATACGCTTTTTCTAACGGCCACACACAGATGGGCACTTTCTTGCAACATTTCATAAACTGTTTCCTTGTTCTTTCTTGCTGACCATCAGTTTCTACATACACCCGTGTACATCTGAAACCTCTATCCATCTGCTACTTTCAGTTCCTTATTTCTCAGTTTCATTGTTCTAGTTCACATATACTCTCAAAACCATCTACTTTGCAAAATCATATTACACAAATTGCAACAGCTCAGCAGATTACAAATAGTTCGTTGTCATTATGAAACCATCGTAGATGAAAACTTTGGTTCATATCTCTTTCTTGGGGCCTGCTATCAATCACTTAGGCCTTATCAAAAGATTAATAGATTAATAGGCGATATTTTTGTTTCCGACACACAGTTTCTATTTAATATTCATATGTCATATGTTTAATAGATCAGAAGAGAAAATCTGGACATTGGTAGTCATGGCAAAGGTTCCATTGAGGCAAATTTGGTTTTGTTAGTTGACAAAGATTGATTGATTATGTGCCATTAAGTCATTTTCAACTCCTGTTCTTTCAAGTCACCCAACATGCAATCATCAATATTGTAACTGAGTCCACCTTGCTGCTGGCTGTCTTCTTCTCTTTCCTTCCAGCTTCCCCAGCATTTTTTATATTGTAGTGACCAAAACTGGATGAAGTATTCCACGTGGAGTCTTACCGAAGCAGTATAAAGTGCTACTAACTCTTCATGTGCACTTGATACTATCCCTCATTGATGCAGCCTAGGACTGCATTGCATATATATATATATATATATATATATATATATATATATATATTGCAACGTGGCTCATATTTAAGGGATTGTTCACTAGGACACCTAAATGCCTTTCATAATTCCTACAATTGAGCAAGGTACCACCTATTCTATACATTTGCATTTGGGTTTTTTTCTATACATTTTTATTTTATTCAAAATATTAAAATACAAAATCCAAAGAAAAAAGTAAACAAAGGCAAAACAAAACTAGACAAAAACATTAACAATTGAAACACCAAAACAAAAACATATTATTATTATTATATAAACTTTTACATTGATTTGCATCTGCATTGACCTGTCATACATTGGTATATATGAAGAAAAAATAGTTAATGGGAATAATGGGAATAAACATGAAAAGGTTTTACTGCTGGATAATATTACTATGGAAGTGAAAATAACCTATGTAGCGTTCAGTTGCAGATAACATTAAAAGCAAGGAAGGAAGAACTTTTTTCAATATATGTAAAATCAGCAAAAATATTATGAATTCCAGAATAGCAGTAAAACTGAATTTCCTTTTTTTGTTCTTTTATGTGTCACATATAGTACACAAAATATTTCTTCCATTGTTTAGTTTTTAATTTAGAAGTTGAATATGCCCAAATTAAGTACAAGAAAGCCAAGTACAAGAGTACTTCCTCGAGGGAGAAAAATGGTCTAGAAACATGGAATGTAAAATCAATCAATCAATCATTTAATCAATGTTCTCAGTGGTTCCTTTTTTCAGATATTGTATATCACGAGCGTCACTCATGCCTGTCACATACTATTTATCTTCCTGAATTAAGAACTTTACTTATTTCCATTTAAGTCAAAGAAGCAAGAAGTAAATATGACATTGATATTGAATTTGGACAGTGATGTGATACATAATTTATACAGGCATCAAAGACAGGAAAACTGGCATCTCCTCTCCTTCTTGATTGCCATCCGTGAGATCAACCAGAACCCTCTGATCCTACCCAACATCACTCTGGGCTACAATGTCCATGACAGTAACTTCAATGCAGAAATGAATGCTGAAGCCCTGCTAGACGTACTTTCTACAGGGGAGGCAAATGTTCCAAACTACAAGTGTGGAAGACAGAAAAATCTGCTAGTCCTCCTTGAAGGCACCGATTCTGACCTCTCCTACCATATTGCAACCATGCTGAGCATCTACAAAATCCCACAGGTAAGATTTGTCGATTTGAGACAAGGTCTTAATTGATTTTGACCTATGTTTAGCAGTGCAGGTGTAAGGATGCTTCTTTATCCAACTTTGAAAGCATTATGAGGAGAGATACTACACAGCCTGCCAAGGAAAAATATGGAATTCATGAAATGATCACCCAGATCCAACTATGGATCTTGTAGTTCTTCCTAAGTTCCAATCTTGTTTAGGACCTGGATGAAATACGCCCAGGGTTAATAGGTTGGTCTGGGATCTCAAAAAACAGAATAAGACAATGGCAACCACATTCCTATACTTACCAGAAGAACTAAATGGATACTTCCATTTAGGAATGGGGATTTTGCATCTGAATAGACACATATACATGGACATGGACACATGTACATGGCATGGGCCCGGGGTACTTGCAGGACCACCTCCTACCGGCCTCCCACCGCCCAGTGCGCTCACATAGGATCGCCCTCCTCCGGGTGCCATCGGCCAGACAATGTCGGCTGGTGGCACCCAGGATGAGGGCATTCTCTGTGGTTGCACCGACCCTCTGGAATGAGTTACCCACTGGGCTCCGGACGGCCCCGACCTCCACACTTTCCGTGGCGACCTGAAGACATGGCTTTTTCAGTAAATTCCCTGATCTGCCGGGAGTTTTAATTGTTTGGGGATTTTAAATTGGATTATTTTAATATCATTTTATTGTCATGTTGTTTTATCTTGTGAGCTGCCCCCTGTCCTATGGGAGAAGGTGGCATATAAATACGATAAATAAATAAATAAATAAATAAATAAATAAATAAATAAATAAATAAATAAATAAATAAAATACTAAACAGTTTGATTTAACTCATACATAGAAAGAGCCGGTGAGAATGGAGAACTGGACCTCCCTTGAAGAAATAAAACTAATCTTGTCTCTTGTCACAATTACCTCCCAATTTACAACTTGCTTACAATTTAAAGTAAAAAAAAAAAAAGCTGATTTTGCTGGGCATGATCACTATCTTCATTTTTTCTCCAGATCTCATATGCTTTTGTTTCTGATGATATGAATGATAAAACCCAATTTCCTTTTTTCTACCGGATGCTCCCAAAAGAAGGAACCCAATATGCAGGGATCATTAAACTGCTGCACTATTTCAGATGGACTTCAGTGGTTCTTGTCGCTCCAGAAACTGACAATGGAGAAAAGTTCTTGAAAGCTCTAACACCTTTACTGGCCAAAAATAGTATTTGTGTTGTTTTTGTGCAGTGGATCACAATGTTGAAAACTAAGCCATTTAAAATGAACGCTGCTTTGTACTACAAATGGAGACAAGTCAATGTATTTATTTACTATGCAGAATCTACTTTGCAGAGTTTGTATTTCTATGGGATGGAAATCATCGAGGACGTATTTCAATTCTTGGTAAAACCTAAAATAAAAAAAATCTGGGTGGTGACAGCTATGTGGGATCTCTCTTTGAATTTGAGACACAAAACTTTCCGATACGTTGATGGTATTTTCTCTTGCTCCATCCAGTCAAAGAACTGGATAAAATACGACACAGCTGAAGTTCTCTACTCTTCAATGAATCAGTTTGCCATGAAAGCTTTTATATGTTCATTTGAAAAGCATCCTTTCACTGCTAAACGGTGGGTTAGATGCAAAGAGAGAGAAGAACTGGACACTCTGTCGCAGAAGGAGATTGAAAACACCCTTTCTCACAGCCATCATATTTACCACATCATCTGGGCTTTTGCAAGGGCCTTAGATGCTGCCTCTTTCTCCAGATCCAGGGAGAGGCTGATAGGTGGACATGCCTTGAAACTGGAAAGGCTACGAGCTTGGCAGGTATTTCTTGCTCCATCAGAGAGATCTCCACTAAAATCAAGAATCTTGAATACTATCAGTAATGCTATTAATTACTATCAGTTGAGAATGGTAAAGTAAATGCAGTATAGAATATTTGTGAGTGGACACCAGAGTTTTCTCAGAGGATATTTATTCTCAGTAATGACAGGCTACATACTGTAGATTGGGATTGAGACTGATATGGCATGGGAGAGGTCTATTTTGGGAATAAAATAGGCTCCATGAAGAGATTGCTGCTTCTGTATTCAAGAGGTTCTGTTCTGTAAATGAGCTCCTTAAGGGAAACCTTATGTCTATCTAGTGACAAAATAGATAGACATATTTAATAATACACCCTTAAGTTAATGAATAAGTGGCAGGCTGTTAAATAAATGCATTGCTTTATGATAAATAATATTTATAATATCAAATTCTTTCCAAAAATGAAGATGGTTCACAGGAACTCGGATATAAAATCAGCAATGAATCAGGACTGAGGAGGTGACGTTAATTGGTAGAACTTGTCTGGGCTAGAAAATAATGTAGAATTGGGCTTGGTGAGGACTTGGGTTGGAGATTTACAGAAAATCCCAGGGTTGCAGACTGGACTGGAGAGATGCAAAGCATATCTGAGCGAAACAATAGTAAATGATTCTGATATTCTTGCCAAGAAAATTCCATTGATATGTCCATAAAATGATCAGAAATTGAAGGTTTCTTCAACCAAAAAAAGAAAAGAAAGAAAAACAAAGAAAAAAAAGAACTGAAAAAAAAAAAGAAAAAAAACTTGATTTCTTCATCTAGTGAATCAGAAAACCTAAGCTCGAGAAGGTTGTAATTGAAACCAAGTGATTCTTCTATTAAAGGCTGCAGTTTTTCTTACTGATGTTATCCTTACCCTGCCAGCTTCATCATTTCCTGCAGAACACCCAGTTTCACAATAGTTCCATGGATGGGGTGTATTTGGCCAAGAATGGCGAGTTGGCAGCTGACTTTGACATTGTGAACTATGTGAAATTTCCAAATAGATCTCTCCTTCGAGTGAAATTTGGAAGTTTTGCAAGAGAGAAATCCCAGGAACCCAGATTTGTCATTGACCAAGATACCACTGTATGGCCCCAGTGGTTTAACAAGGTAGCAAAAACCAATTCAGTCACCATATTTCTAATTTTTTTATCATCAGTACTAATAAGTACAACACATTCTCTCTGCATCTCATTTACAAGTATCTGTGGGAATCTCACTGTGACTGGAGAGAATCTCTCCCTAAGGTTTGTGTGTAACATATGCTACTCTTTTTTTTCAGTTCAAGTACTGGGGTGAGGATTCCTGCATGAAAAACTATTTTTTAAAATTTAAAACTCCAAATTGCCGGCTTTGCACATTAGATTGGGGAGTTAGCAGTCCTAAGATTCCTAACAGTGGTGGGTTGCTACCGGTTCGCCCCAGTTTGGGCGAACTGGTAGCAGCAGTGGCGGCAGAAGGCTCTGCCCACTCTCCCAGACATCTCTGTGCATGCAAAGAAGGGTCACGAGCATGCACGTATGTCCACTAGCGAACTGGTAGCGAAAGAAATTGAAACCCACGACTGATTCCTACAGAATAAAACCTATCATGAATAATAGAAAAGACAGGAAACTAAGGCAGAGTTTTGTAGGAAGAATTGTTTTTGGGAGCTGTTTTAAACTATCACGATTCACTTCTCAGTTTAATAAACTGAATACATACATTATATAGTAACCTGATAAGATTAGTCATAGGAATGTTCCAGGGGTGGGTTCTAAAATTTTTTACTACCGGTTTTGTAGGCGTGGCTTATTTTGTGGGTGCGGCTTGAGGGTCATGTGACAATTCTTTAGGATTTAGCAGAGGTACTGGTCTACCAGGATTTTAACTGCTTGCAGAGCTGTACCGGTCTGCCCATTTATTATTGCAGGCACTGGTCTACTCATGTATTTTTGCAGGCACTGGTCTACTCATGTATTTTTGCAGGCACTGGTCTACCCATTTATTTTTGCAGGCACCGGTCTATTCATTTGTTTTTGGAGGCACCGGTCTACCACCAAACTGCCTTTTACCACTGATCAGCTGTAGGGCGGCCCTTTGAAGGCCCGCAGCAAGAGTTTAAACAGTTTTTCCTTATAGCCCATCAGCTGGGACTCAGGAGGCAGCAATAGATTGTGGGTGTGGCCAAATAAAAGGTAAGAATAATGCAGGCGTGGGTGCATGTGGGGGGGCAGAACCGGTTTGGTGAGGTCATATCGTCACCGCTACCGGCTCGGCGGAACTGGGCGGAACCCACCACTGGAATGTTCCAAATGTTGCTGTTTCAAACATATTTGGACTATATCTGAAATTCCCATCAAAAACGTTACTGATTCTACCTTACTATTCCTTTATTCAACAAGTCATCCTTAAACTGTATTCCTTTATGTTCACCATTTTTTTCCTTCTGCTTAGAGTCTGCCTCCTTCCAGGTGTGTGGAAAGTTGTCAATCTGGATTTTTCAAAGTGGGTCATGAAGGGAGGCCCATTTGCTGTTACGACTGTGTCTCCTGTGCAGAAGGCACCTTCTCCAGTCAGGAAGGTGGGTGAAAGAATCAGCAGGAAAAGCCTCTCTCCGAGGGAGATGGACACTGAAGAAATATGACAATAAATTAATACTTCCTGTAAATGTTTTGCCTCTGTGTTGTACCTTGCTTGTTCTGTTCATGAAACAAATGGTAAGGAACTGGGAAAAGGACAATACCTCATTAGTTCATACCTAACTTTTATTATTCTTTTTATTCTACTTAGGCAGTTACTCTATAAAGTTTTCTTGTTACTGGTATGGAAAAAAAAATAAAACAGAAAATATTAAAACTGTCCTTCTCTTCAGATGCAGATTATTGCTCCAAATGTCCAGAAGATCAGCATCCAAATAAGGAACAAGATCAGTGTCTCCCTAAGGAAATAAGCTTTCTCTCCTATCAAGAATATTTGGGAATCATTGTGGTTTCACTTGCAGCCTTCTTGTCCTTAATTACTGCCTTAGTGTTAGCAATCTTCACTAAATACACAGATACTCCCATTGTCAAAGCCAGTAATCGGAACCTCTCCTACATCCTTCTCATCTCACTCCTGCTTTCTTTCTTAACAACCTTCCTCTTCATTGGACACCCAAGGAGAGTCACCTGCCTTTTTCGACAAACAGCCTTCAGCATAATCTTCTCAGTTGCTGTTTCTTCTGTCTTGGCCAAAACAATCATGGTGGTGCTAGCCTTCCTGGCTACAAAGCCAGGAAACAGAGTGAGAAAATGGCTAGGAAGGAGTTTGACTAACTCCATCATCCTTTGTTCTTCCAGTATTCAGGCGGTCATCTGCAGTATCTGGCTGGTGGTCTCTCCTCCATTTCCTGATTCTGATATGCACTCCCAGTCAGGAGAGATTGTACTTCAGTGCAACGAAGGCTCTCTTCCCATGTTTTATGTTGCTCTTGGTTACATGGGCCTCCTGGCCACCATCTGCTTCATAGTGGCTTTCCTGGCCAGGAACCTCCCTGGGACCTTCAACGAAGCCAAGCTGATCACCTTCAGTATGCTGGCCTTCTGTAGTGTCTGGGTGTCTTTTGTACCCACCTACCTGAGCACCAAAGGGAAGTACATGGTGGCTGTGCAGGTCTTCTCCATCTTGGCCTCCAGTGCTGGCCTGCTGGGCTGCATCTTCATGCCCAAGTGCTACATTATTTTAATAAGACCAGATCTGAACATAAAGGAACAGCTAATAGTGAAAACATAAACCATTCATTTTCTGCATTTTTCCTCTCCAGATTATAAATTTACGTACATCCTCTCCTACCTCTAAAAATATTTGTATCAGACTTTAAGTTGTGTGGATTTCAGTTTCTACAGATTGTAACAATGATGATGTCAGATGGGAATTCTTGGAAGTCTATACATTTGCCAAGACTGGCAAATGCTGTTCTAGAAAATTCTTTAATATTAGAGGTGCAATCTCCACTTTAGTGGGAAGCATTTTCTATCTGTTTAGAATAATGGATTTACTTTTTTATGGCTATTATATTATTATTACTATTATTACTATTATTATTATCTCTTTTATTCATTAAACATGAAATTCAGTCAACTGAACATTTAAAAATGTGTCACAAATACGATTGACTGGTGCTAATGGTTGATACGGGTTGCTGACAGCGTCCTAGGTATCAACCAAGTATCATATAAGATGTTCCGAGTAGCGCAGTTTTTTCCAGTTCCACTGGTGTTATTGCAGGAAGCTGCAATTTCTTGATGTGTTTTGTAAAATTCTTGGACATGGTACCAAGTGCCCCGATGACAATGGGTATCACCGTTACATGTTTCATCCATAGCCGTGTAGTTTCGATGGCCAGGTCGTGATATTTCATGATTTTTTTTTGAGCATTTTATTTTATGTTTCTCTGTCATCATAATATAAAATGCATCTTTTACATAATAAAAACATAATACAAGTATAACAATAAAAGCATCAAATCAACTCAAATCACTTCAGGTCAAATGAAGAGACAGAAACAAACAGAAAAGGCAACCCTCAGAAGTGTGGGATTTGCACTCATTGCAACCCAAAAATAGGTGGGTTGTTTTGAATCAAGTGCAGTTTCTGAATATGCTTTAGGGCAGTGTTTCTCAGCCTTGGACACTTGAACACTTGACTTCTAGTCCAGGCTTGAACTCTGACTGAAAAGGATCTGGATAATTTACTTTATCTAGGTTGCTGTGAAGTTGGTTCACTACTACATTATCAACAACCTTTTTTCAAAAGGACAGGTTGGAAACCTGTCAGTAGTTGTCTAACATCAGTGAGTCCATGATGACATCTTCAGGAAGGGATCAGTGAGTCCATGATGACATCTTCAGGAAGGGATGTACCACAGCCTTCTTCATGCTATCCAGCTCTTCTGGAACAAGCACTGACAATTTTGCAGACCCAAATGGTCATGGCTATTCCTGTTGCCTATACAACTGGGAGGGACAGTGAACAGCTAGCAAATGGCAGAAGATAACTGAGATAGCATGCTATCTTCAGAGGCCAAACATCAAAGGAGTGCTACATAAAGCAAGACAATGCTCTAGTCACCCCTAACATATCGATCTAGGAGGAGTCAAGGCTACAGTGATTCCAAGTGATTTTATCAGCAAAATTCTGTGCAAACTGGTCACCAGTTACCAGGTGGGAGAATGGAGGTCTATTTTCCCCTAAATGGAAAATGAAACACGTTATACAGGGCTGTTCAATAAGGAAGGGGAAGTAAGCACTTTTTTATTGGCACAGTGGGGAGCTTAGATCTGACCCATGGGGCCACTCTGGAAACAGCCAAGGACCAGCCCGTGGTGCCTCTGTCAGTAAAAACGGAGCTTGTGCCAACAGAGGCACCGTGGGCCACTTTCCCTGGCAGAGGGTTGCAGGAGGCTGTCGAACTCAGGGGCCCATTGTCTCTGGCAGAGCACTTGGGCCATCACAGGCACCTTTGACATGAGTGACGTTGACCTGACCATGCCCACCCTGGTCCCCCACAGTCAAACACAACCCTGATGCGGCCCTCAGTGAAATCGAGTTTGACACCCATGACTTAGACCGGGTGTCGGCAACCCGTGGCTCCAGAGCTGCATTTGGCTCTTTGGCCCCTCTGCTCTGGCTCCCTGTGCCATCACTGGTTGGCCCCACCCCTCGCCCCTTTTATTTTTTTTCGATATTTTTTGAAACCAGGATGGCTGAGGAACGATCGCCAGCTGCAGTGGAGGCTTCCCTTTGGGCGATCCTCCACCCCCACTTCCTCTTGTGATCCCCTGGCAGGCTGTGGCTGAGCCGGGAGCATGCACACGCCTGAGGAGACCCTCCTCAAGCTAGCGCAAAAGAGCAGGAAAGGGGTGGGTGGGCCGGCCAGCTGCTCACATAAGGAGGGTCTCCCCGCATATGCGCACGCTCCCGGCTCAGCCACAGCCTGCCAGGGGATCACAAGAGGAGGAGGGGGTCACCGGAGAGTGCACGAGTGAAGTGGCCCTGTACCTGCATTCACGCCATATTTGCGCGTAAGGCAGCCTTCGCTTCCTGTCGCTTCAGGCTGGAGTTCGTGCCCTCCGCGCTCAGCAGAAGAGCTGCCGGGGGTTGGGGAATGACACGGCAAGGTGATGGCTCGAACTTAAGTGCAGGAGAGTCCTGTTGCATCCTGTTAAGACCCTCCTTAAGCGTGCATGCCTTTGCTGCCCTTTGGCGCTTGGTTGCGGAGGCTCTCCCCACGCGTGCGCACACTCCTGGCTCAGCCACAGCCAGTTAGGTGGTCACGAGAGGAAAAGGAGGGGGGAAGGAGGAGGACAGTCACCTGAAGGGAAGCCTCCGTTGCTGCTGGCGATCTTTTCTCAGCCAGTCCGGATTTCCAAAAAGAAGAAATAAAGAGAGTAGCAAAGCATCCCAAGAAGAGCTTGCTGGCTTGGCCCAGCCACGGCTTTTCGAGAGAGACACAGACACATGCACACACACACATGCACGCACACATAGATGAGTGAGAGACACAGAAACACAGTGATACACAGAAAGGGTGTGAGAGAGAGACATAGACACATACAAAGTGATACAGAGTGGGGGAGAGGGGAATAGGGAGAGGGGAGAGAGAAAGATAAAGAGTGAGAGAGAAACATGGGGGAGAGAGGAGAGGGAGAAGAAATAGGAAGATAGGGAGAGAGACAGAGAGATACAGAGAGATAGAGAAGGGGGAGTGGGGAGACAGATAGAGGGGGAAAGGGGAAGATAGGGAGAGGGGGAGAGAGAGACAGAGAGAATGGTTTTATGGTTGGGTAGGCGTGGCTGGGGGGTGTCATGTGACTGGGTGGGAATGAGTGCCATCAAGTTGGCCATGCCCACCCAGGTTTTGGGGCTCCCGGTATGTGTTTTTTTCTGTGGGAAACTGGTCCAAATGGCTCTTTGAGTGTTTAAGGTTGCAGACCCCTGACTTAGACATATATATCACTTTACAGTGCACTTTATAGCCCTCTCTAAGCGGTATACAGAGTCAGCATATTATTGTCCCAACAATTTTGGGTCCTCATTTTACCCACCTCGGAAGGATGGAAAGCTGAGCCAGCCTTGAGCCTGGTGAGATTTGAACTGCCAAATTGCAGTCAGCCGGCAGTCAGCAGAAGTAGCCTGCATTACTGCACTCTAACCACTGTGCCACCATGGCATATACTGTATATTTGTAATGTACAGATTAACTTAAATGTCAGTACTTTGTACCGGACATGTGGGACAGAGTAGGGATAGTTTGAGTACTGCCCACTCTGCTTCCCACTAGCCTCCCTTTCTTTGGCCTTGGATCTGGCGTTGAGGACTCCCAGGCTGATTGTCCTGGGAAATGTGAACATGCATACCAATATGCTTTTTCATGAGCAGCCCAAGAATTCAGAAACTCCTGGTTTATAGGCCAGCTCCTTATCCACTACACCAAACTGTTTTTCATAATACATGAAATTTTAAGTGTGTTTTATTGTAAACTGCTCAGAGAGGTTCAGCTATTGGATGCTTTAAAAAGTTAATAAATATAATGAAATAAATGTTTATTTGTTCGTATCCATGCCCTTCAGATCTATGCAGTCAGGTTTCCTAAACTGCTACATTCCCCCATTACATCAGAATCCTTCTCTGTGGTGGAAAGGTAGCTAAAATCTCTGCCTTCAGAAAATCATCAGAGATGAGCGAGCAGCCTCCAGCACCTTTGAAAAACATGTTTTCTTGGCTTTGCAGAGCAAATTTGGGGTGTCACAAGAGTTAAAATCTTCAATATGGTGATTTGTGTTGTCTTCTTAATGAATCTCCAGGGACTTTCCCTACAACTGCCTTTGGCATAAATATCAGAACAGGGAGGACATGGGATGATATCTTGGCCTTGCGTCTGAAGTGACAGTACTATAATTGCTCCACAGAAAACTGACATTCAAGGCATGACTGTAAGAAGAACTTCTTTCCTAAGATCCCCTTCAGAGATAAATCTTCTCTTGCTTCACACTGCATCAGGAGAATCACCAAAGTCTTAGACTTTGCCTGCTTCCAGTCCTGTTCCTCATTCCTTGGGACAAGTAAAGTGCTTAAAAATGCAAAGAGAGAATCTTCTTCTTATTCTGCTTCTGCTTTCCCAGATAACCTGTGAGATGCTGAAGGCAAAATGCTCCTTAACTTCACCACGAAATGCACTAGACTGGAAGTATCATTTCAAGCCTGGTGATTATCTCATTGGTGGGATCATCTCTGCAAATAAAGCTATACGTCCCCTTTACAACTTCAGTGCAAGTCCATCCAGTCAAGTTTTTCTCTGGTGAGTCAATTTTGGCAGATGGAGTTGCTGCTCCTTCATTTGCTGCTGATTTTCTTTATCTCTCTCTCTCTTTTACAATGGGCTGTTCTCAGTATCAGGTCTGTCGTAAATTGCTGCTGGGGATGAGAAAGTCTTTTGGGATCCATCAACTCTAAAATAACACCAAATGCATTACCTTCTTTTTCAGAAACTTCAGATGAAGAAATTCCTTTTGAACCTAAAAGTTACCAACAAGCTGCAGTGCCTTTTCTCTTTCTGCAGTCTCTTTGTGAAATGTCCCAATGCACCAATCATAGCATATATTAATTGTCCCCAAAGCTCCTTAGATGAATTCTTCCCTATCTCTCTGAAGCCGATAAGGCAAAAAAGTCTTCAGGGCAAAGCAGGACAGTGAAGGACCCAGAAGAAAAATGGAAAAATCCAATGAAAAGAAACAAAAGATAGCAACACAAACAAGAATTCTTACTTTAAGATTCAGAGCTTTATTTCATGAGCAATTTGGAACATGAATATCATAGTATCACAATATCATAACATTACTTAAATCAATAACTCATTGCAATGTAGTCCAATGACACAGCTGGTCCTGCAAGGACAGCTATAAGCCAATGACCCTGAGATGATCCCGAGCACTATCATTTATACACTTTTTCTAACAGCCACACACAGATGTTGTGAAATGAAATGTTTCTTGCAACATTTCATAAACTGTTCCCTTGTTCTTTCTTGTTGACCATCAGTTTCTACATACACCCATGTACATCTGAAACCTCTATCCATCTGCTACTTTCAGTTCCTTATTTCTCTCAGTTTCATTGTTCTAGTTCAAATATACTCTCAAAACTATCTATTTTGCAAAATCATATTACACAAATTGTAACAGCTCAGCACATTAGAAATAGTTCATTGTCATTATGAAACCATCCCAGATGAAGACTTTAGTTCATATCTCTTTCTTAGGTCCTGCTATCAATCGCTTATGCCTTATCAAATCTAATAGATTAATAGGCTATATTTTCGTTTCCCATGCACCTACAGTTTCTATTTAATATGTCATTTTTATGAAGATCAGCAGAGAAGTTGATCAGAAGAGGAGAAAACCTGGACATTGGTAGTCACAGCAAAGATTCCACTGAGGCCAATTTCGTTTTCTTAGTTGACACAGATTGATTGATTACATTCAATTAATGCCATTAAGTCATTCTCAACTCCTGTTCTTTCAAGTCTCCCAAGCATGCAGTCATCAGTAGTGTAACTGAGTCCACCCACCTTGCTGCTGGCTGTCTTCTTCTCTTTCCTTCCACCTTTCCCGGCATTTTAGCCTTCTCCAGAGATTCGGGTCTTCAAGTAGGATAATTGGAGTCTGGTCACTTGTACCTCAAGTGAGTGGGTTGATTTCTTTGATGATCAGTAGTTTTTATTAACTGTCCATGGTATTGTCAGGAGTCTTCTCCAACCAATGTTCAAGTCTCAATATTTTTCTTACTTTGCTTCTTCATCTTTCACTTCCACAAAGTGACTTGACTTGGATGATTCTGATCTTTATAGTTAGACTCATTGCAGCATTTGAAAATCTTTTCCAAAGCCTTCATGACTACTTTACCAAGTGCTAGTCTGTGGCATATTTCTTGACTGCTTGTTCCTTTAGTATTGATGGTTGATCCTAAAGGCAGAAGCTTTCCTACACTCATTATCTTAACAGAATAACAGAATATCAGAATTGGAAGGGACCTTGGAGGTCTTCTTATCCAACCCCATGTTCCAGCAGGAAACCTTATTCCATTCCAGACAAGTGGCTGTCCAATCTCTTCTGATGGGGCACCCACAACTTCTGGAGGCAAGCCATTTAAGTGATTAATTGTTTTCACTGTCAGGAAATTTCTTCTTATTTCTAGGTTAAATCTCTCCTTGATGAGTTTTCATCTATTGCTTCTTGTCTTGGTGCTTTGGAGAATAGATTGACCTCTTCTTCTTTGTGACAGTGCCTTAAATGTTGGAAGAATGGTATCATGTCACCCCTAGTCCTTCTCTACGTATACCCAGTTCCTACAATCCAGTTCCTGCAACCATTCTTCATATGTTTTAGCCTCCAGTCCCCTAATCATCTTCGTTGTTGTTCTCTGCACTCTTTCTAGAGTCTCAACATCTTTTTTATATTGTGGTGACCAAAACTGGATGAAGTATTCCAAGTGGGGTCTTACCAAAGGAGTATAAAGTGCTGCTAACACTTCATCTGAACTTGATACTATCCCTCTGTTGATGCAGCCTAGGACTGCATTGGATATATATATATATATATTGCAATGCTGGGTCATATTTAAGGGATTGTTCACTAGGACACCTAAATGCCTTTCATAGTTCCTACAATTGAGCAAGGTACCACCTATTCTATACATTTGGTTTTTCTTTTTTTCCATACATTTTTCTTTTATTCCAAAGATCAAAATACAAAATCCAAAGAAAAAATTAAACAAAGACAAAACAAAACTAGACAAAAACATTAACAATTGAAACATCAAAAACAAAAACATATTATTATATAAACTTTTATTTGTTTTGCATCTGCATTGACCTGTCATACATTGGTGTATATAAAGAAAAAAACAGCTAATGTGAATAAACATGAAAAGGTTGAACTGCTGGATAATATTACTATGGAAGTGAAAATAACCTATGTAGGGTTCAGCTGCAGATAAGATTAAAAGCAACTGATTGCCCAGGAGGAACTTTCCAATATATGAAAAATCAGCAAAAACATTATGAATTCTAGAATAGCAGTAAAACTGAATTCCCCTTTTCCCTTCTTTTATGTGTCACATACAGTATACAGAATGTTTCCTCCATTGTTTAGTTTTTAATTTAGAAGTTGAATATGCTAAAATCAAATATAAGAAAACCAAGTACAATAGTACTCCTTTGAGAGAAATGAATGGTCTAGAAACATGGAACGTACAATCAATCAATCAACCAGTCACTGTTCCAAACCAATCCAGCAAAAGAAGAGGCCACACTGTGAGCAGAACGGGTCTCTTTACTGGAGTTTCAGCTTGGCATGTGGTGAACAATTTAAGTAAAAGGGCTTCTAGCCAGCATTACTGGCTTCTGCTAGCCAGCTGGTTATATGGACTCAGCACACCCTGGCCTTCTGTTCCCGGTTGCTCCCAGATGGCTCTAGCAAGTACTTTTTGAGCCCGGCTTGCCCCCTGGCCAGCTCCAGCAAATACTCTTCAGGCCTGGATGGCTTCTGAAGCAACTGCAGTTGGCTTGCCTTCCTGGCTCCTCTCTCAGTGTGAGTCCCATTACCCAACGCCCATCTGTGCCCTCATGCATCCCCCTCCTCCTGCATGTGTGTGGCAACTCCGAAACGATCCTTTGTGGCAACTTTGAATGGTGCGCTGTCTTGGACATTGACCCATCCATCCATCCATCCATCCATCCATCCTCTTGATCATATAATCAACCTTCTCAGTGGTTCCTTTTTTCAGATATTATATATCACAAGTGTCACTCATGCCTGTCACATACTATTTATCTTCCTGAATTAAGAACTTTACTTATTTCCATTTAAGTCCAAAAAGCAAGAAGTAAATTTGACACTGACATTAAGTTTGGATAGTGATGTGATACACCATTAATTTATGTAGGATATTTAAACAGGATAACTGGTACCTCTTGTCCTTCTTGATTGCCATCCGTGAGATCAACCAGAACCCTCTGATCCTACCCAACATCACTCTGGGCTACAATGTCCATGACAGTAACTTCAACGCAGAAATGAATGCTGAAGCCCTGCTACACCTACTTTCTACAGGGGAGGCAAATGTACCAAACTACAAATGTGGAAGGCAGAAAAATCTGCTAGTCCTCCTTGAAGGCACTGATTCTGACCTCTCCTATCATATTGCAACCATGCTGAGCACCTACAAAATCCCACAGGTAGGAAGACAAACTTGCAACTTCTAGTACTTGGTACATTTCCATTCTGGAATTTATCAGAACCATCCCAAAATAGGAGATATTAAATGATGGAATAGAGATATAGCTAGCACAGTGTTTTAATGGCCAGATGAACTTCCTGTCGCCAATGCGGAGTTTTGTTCAGCAGATACATTCTCAGTGTGCCCAGAGAGAGAAATATCTGCCTCTACCTAGAATCAAACTCCCAGCCTCCTGATTGTGAGGTGAGAGCTCCACCTCTAGGCCACCGCACCACTCCAGAAAAAAAAAACATTCTAGAATACAGCGATGGAAACTTACTTTCATAAACTGACAAAGTTATGAGTGAGTCCATGACGAAACTAGAAATGTTAAGTCTCTGTTTACTAGTCTATATTCCTGCCTAGGAGGAAATATTTATCAATTCCTCCATATGATCATTAAGCAAATTCATGGGCATCAGTGGGCAATTTCTTTAGCTGTTTCTCAAGAAGTGAACAGGTTCCCATTCTGAGATGTGTTTGTCGAGGCGCTTGAAGAAAGAGGAAATGGCATGAAATTCTAGGAACCTCCTTCCCTTCTGGATTAGAAAAGATAGAAAATCCTAGTTAGTTTTTGACTTATGACCATTTAATGATGTTTTGAAGCTCTGATCACACTGAAAAAAGTGGCATGACCCATCCTTAAAGTTATGCATTGTACTGATCCCACATGGGGATTTCAATTTCAACTGGTTCGTATGTCAGGGTTCCAAATAACACCAACAAAATCAAATTCCAAGGCTTGCGATTCCTCAAAGCTAACTTTTATTAGAGATGTCATATTGGCACATCTGGGAAAACCCGAATCTGAAAGCTTCCGGGTTTTCCTCACCCAAAAGAAAGTTCAAGACTTTGCCCACTTCTCCCACATGTCCACCACTGCTCCAATCAGTTCCTTCACGAACCGAAGACAATCTCCACTTTCTTCTCTGCACAGCTGTCAGACACCATGGACTTGAACTTTTCTGTAAAGTTTTGTTATGGCTAATTCTACTTCACTCATGCAATCCCCTCTCCCAACTTCCCATGGTAGGATTGTGGCAGGCCTGGATCCTTAAGGCACAAAGGTAATATGGCTTCCAGGCATGACATTGTATTTATGATGATGCAGAGTTTTTGCTATCGTGTAATTGCAATTTGGAACCTTCTTGAACGACTTCCAAAAAGCAAAATCAATGGGGGAATCTATTTTCTTAATAACTGCAGTAAAAAATGGTTGTAAAATTAGGTCCAATTATGACATGACTTGCTTAATGATTACAGGGTTGTAAATTGAAGATTACCTCTGTTGGTTTGACATTTTACCCAATTCTAAATTAGGAAACTGTTTTCACTTGAAGCTGGTGTTTCATCAAAACAAAATCTATTGCAGAAATCCATACGTTAATTAAACTTAATTAAAATTTGAAATGTCCAAAGAAATAATTGAATTTTTATTATACTGTATATCCATGTTTTCTCTGCAAACAATTCATATGGACAACCAAATGTTCTTCTTCAAAAAGATGGGACTCTTCTTCTCATTGTGGACATTATATTCCAATTCCAATTTTGAGTTATAAAAATGCAAAATTTGATTTCATCAGTCATTATAAATTTCTTCCATTTTCTCCAGATCTCTTATGCTTTCATTTCTGATGATATGAACGATAAAACCCAGTTTTCTTTTTTCTATTGAATGCTCCCAAAAGAAGAAATCCAATATACAGGAATTGTTAAGGTGATCCATTATTTTAGATGGACCTCAGTGGCTCTTGTTGCTCCAGAAACTGATAATGGAGAAAGGTTCTTGAAAACTCTCGCAACTTTACTCTTGCAAAATAATATCTGTGCTGTTTTCTCACACAGTATATCAGGGTTCCATAGGAATACATTTGAAATACCCTCTAATTTATACGTGCAATGGAAACAAGTCAATGTATTTATTTACTATGCAGAGTCGACTTTGCAAAGTATTTATTTCTATGGGATGGAATTTATAGACCAAATATTGCAATTTTTGTTAAAACCCACCACTGGAAAAATTTGGATTGTCACAGCTATGTGGGATCTCACAATGGCTTTAAGAGACAACACTTTACAACACATTGTCAGCATTTTCTCCTTCTCTATCCAAGCAAAGAAAAAGATGAATTATGAAAATCTAGATCACCTTTTGTCTTCAATCACTGGCTTCGTTGACAATGCTTTTGTGTGTTCACTCAAAAAGCATCCCTTTCCTGTAAAACACTGGTTGAAATGCAAGGAAAAGGAACAGATGAGAACTCTAGCACAGGAGGAAATTGAAGGCACCCTTTCTCTTGACAGCCATCACATTTACAACACCATTTGGGCTGTGGTACGAGCTTTAAGTGAAGCCTGCACGTCCAGATCCAAGAGAAGGATTCTGAAAGAAGGTGGAAAGGTCTTTGAATTGGAAACGCTTTCACCTTGGCAGGTACTTCTTTCTCCATCAAGAACCTCTCCGCGGAATAGAACATTCACCTTATAATGTCACTTACAAAAATTCGTAAGAAAATACACAGCTTATAATGAAGGAAAAGTCAAGATCCTCTTGAGAAAAGGTTCCAAGCATCCAGAACAGATTATGAATTTTTCTCTTTTGCCTACCTTTACACATTTATATAGTAGGCCAAACAGTGGTATGGGGACTAGGCTCATAAAGGTTGAATGGAAAATGTTATCATTTGGATCTTCCAGATCTGGAATCTCAGGATAGGATTGTGTTTTGTGCTAGTTCTCCTCCTTCCTGTGACTGATTCCAGAATGTTGACAGAGAGAAAGAGATCTAGCCTGCAGCCCCTACTTTGTGGGATTCCTTAGGGCTCTGTTCTCTCTCCCCTTCTATTTAACATTTACATGAGCCCATTGGGTGAGCTGACCCATCAGTTTGGGGTGAGATATCATCAATACGCAGATGATACCCAGCTCTATATCTCTATCCCAGGCCCCTTGAGTGATGCCATTTATGTCCTATCCCAGTGTCTGGGGGCTGTTGGGGATTGAATGGGGTGAAATGGATTTTGATTCAACCCTTGCAAGATGAGGTGGTTGTGGGTATTTGGACTTCCTGCAGACAAGGATTTTCCATCTTTGGTCCTGGATAGGGTGGCACTGCCCCAAACAAATCCATTGCACAATGAGCCTCATAGGCTCAAGCTCCTGCTCAAAGAGCAGGTGGCAGCTGTTGCCAGGAGGGCCTTCACACACCTTTGGCTGGTGTGGCAGTTGCATCCCTATCTGGACTGGGAAGCTCTGCTCACAGTAACTGATGCCCTTATAACCTTCAGATTAGATTATTGTAATACATTCTACATGGGGCTGCCCTTGAAGATTATGTGGAAACTTCAACAACTAGTGGCAGAATGCAGCCATGTAGATAGTAAGTGGTGCCAGATGTATGGTACATATAACACTACCTCTGGTTGAGCTGCACTAGTTACCATTGTGTTTCCAGGTATAATTCAAGGTAATGTTGGTTCCTATAAAGCCCTACATAGCTTGGGATCAGGGTCCCTGAGAGATTGCCTTTTTTCTAGACTTTCTACCCTTCCAACAAGATCAAATAGAATGGCATGCTGCAAATTTCATCAGGCAAAGAATGTCAGCTGACAGGGACTAGGAAGTGAGATTTTTGCAGTACCCTTGCTCTGTGAAACTCTTCCCTTTATAGATTAGATTGGCTTCAATCTGTTAACCTTCCATAAAGCTTTAAAAATCTGGCTATGATCTCAAGCCTGGGGTGCTACCTGTGCCAAGCGCCCCACCTTCTGGCTATATTGCAAATGGCAGATATCTTGCTTTGTATATACTTCAAATAAATGTTTTATTTTATTTATTTATTTATTTATTGGTTCGATTTATATGCCGCCCTTCTCCGGAGACTCAGGGCGGCTTACAATGCATTAAGCAATAGCCTTCATACTTTTGTATATACCTGCTTAGTAGGGCTTTCGGCTTTCGAACACCCCCTAAGCGGTGTTCTTTTTTATACAAAGTCAGTTTATTGCCCCCACAACCTGGGTCCTCATTTTACCTACCTTGGAAGGATGGAAGGCTGAGTCAACCTTGAGCCTGGTGAGATTTGAACTCACAGTAATTGCAGGCAACTGGCAGCTAAGTGCTACTTAACAGACTTTAGTCCGCTGCGCCACCAAGGCTTTTAATGCTTTTTACTGTTTTAAAATATTTTTATGATTTTAATTCTAATATATGTTTTGAATTGTGAGCCGTCCAGAGTCCTTTGCTGAGATGGGTGGCTATGGAAATCAAATCATAAATCAATCAATATTGTGTAACAGAAGCAGCATTTTCAGCACCAATTAAGTTGAAGGACAAAATTAGTGAATCAAATATAAAAATCTTAAGAAAAAGCATATGGTCATAGTCCCATGTGAAAGAGAAAGAATTATGGAGCTATTGAGCTAATACAGTATCTAATTTGATCAAAAGCATACTACATTCCTAAAGCTAATTTTCACTGTTGTATATGGGACCCTCTATCAATAAAACCCATAGCCATAAAAATAAATTCATAAATTCATTGGATTCTTAGATTTCTGAGAATATTTACTTATTTAATGTATATATGCCACCTTTCTCACCCTCAATTGTCAGAAAAGTTATTAGTAATGAATTTTACCCAGTCCGATAATGGTTAAATGATTTTACTATGGAATTCTGTTTTAGGAAAATAAATAAATTGATAAAGATGCTTGACAAAAAGATAAACTATTAATTTGGAGGACAAAATTGTATTTTCTCAGGTTTTTTGCATATAAATGTAACTGCCAGTGCCTGAGGCAATAAGGGAGTTTTGGATTATTAACTAAAGATAAAATTAGAATGAGTATGAAAGGTAAATTCATGCTATACCAACTCCAATTCACCTCAATGGATTGAACATGGGTGGGTTAATTAATTTTCTGTTCACTCTGGCTTTTATACACTTGTCACCTACGTTAGACTTTAGTACTTTTGCCAAAAGAGAAAGCCCAGAGTGTATCATAATACATAAGACAGCCTTTCCTGGATTATGTTTTATATTCTACTCATATAATATGGATGCATGGCAGGAGTTACTCTTTCCATTTCTAATTAAATATCCAGGTCTAAATCTTACCTCTAACCATTTCTTTCAGGTCAGTCTGATTCAACTTCCCTGGAAGTTGCTCAGTGTCAACCCTTTGTTTTTAGAATAAAATGCTATCTATCTTAAAGTAGCTCTTAGGCAGGGGTGAAATCTAAAAATTTTCCCTACCAGTTCTCTGGGCGTGGCTTAATTGGTGGTGGTGGGGGGCCGGGACGGCCCAGCTCCCGAACAAAGAGAACGGGTTCGGTGATGTCATATCGTCACCGCTATCGGCTCAGCTGAACCAGGCCGAACCGGGAGGAACCCACCACTGGTGGGTGGGAGGGCCAGGGATTTTTCCTCCCAGTTCTCCAAACTACCCACCTCCATTGCTAACTGATCGGCCGATCCGGTCTGAACCGAAAGCATTTCACCCCTGCTCTTAGGTATTCCTTGTCTGGATGGGGAGGAACAGGCTCAAGCTCAACCCTTCCAAGACTGAGTGGCTGTGGCTCCCGGCATCCCGATATAGTCAGTCATCACTGACTATTGGGGGCGAGTCCTTGGCCCCCACAGAAAGGGCTCGCAATCTGGGAGTCCTCCTGGATATGCAGCTGTCCTTGGAGGAACATCTGACGGCTGTAACCAGGGGGACCTTTTATCAAGTTCGCCTGATTCGCCAGTTGCGGCCCTTTCTTGATTGGGATTCCCTGTGCACAGTCACTCATGCCCTCGTCACCCCTCGCCTTGACTACTGCAATGCTCTCTACATGGGGCTCCCCTTGAGGGGCACCCGGAGGCTCCAGCTGGTCCAGAACACAGCAGCGCGGGTAGTGATGGGAGCAGCATGGCGCTCCCATGTAACACCGCTCCTGCGCGAGCTGCACTGGCTCCCGGTGGTCTTCTGGGTGCGCTTCAAGGTGTTGGTTATCACCTTTAAAGCGCTCCATGGCATAGGGCCTAGCTATCTTCGAGACCGCCTGCTGCTACCGACGACCTCCCAGCGACCTGTGCGCTCCCACAGAGAGGGCCTCCTCAGGGTGCCATCAGCCAAACAATGTAGGCTGGTGACCCCCAGGGGGAGAGCCTTCTCTGTGGGGGCACCTACCCTCTGGAATCAGCTGCCCCCAGAGATAAGGAGAATCCAAGACCTCAGTGCCTTCCGCCGTGCCCTTAAAACCCACTTTTTCCAGCAAGCCGGGCTGGCTTAGGAAGAAATTTTTTAAAATTTTTAAATGTTTAATTGGTTTGTGGTTTTTTAAATTTTGGGCCAAATTTATATAGATTTTAATTGTTTTTAATATTTGTATTTCATGTTTTTAATTCTGGCTATGCACCGCCCTGAGTCCTCAGGGAGAAGGGCGGTATATAAATTGAAAAATAAATAAATAAATAAAATAAATTAAGTTGATTACCCATTTTAGCTGTAGTTCTTTACTTAGCTGACAATTTCTGCATTGGCATTATGTCTATATATATTTTATTGTTCTTCAACACCTTCCTTGAAACTGGGACAATTACTTTAATACTGTATTCTGTACCAGCCTTTTCCACTTGGTCCCCTTTAGATCTGTCCACTGGCAATTGAAGGAATCCCACAGAGAAAAACCAGTGCAAACCATTTCAATCTTCTGAGCAAGAAAATTGCAGAGATATCCAGGAATAGAACTAAACTTCAAAATATTAATTTCAATTTCAAATTTCAAATCTTTATTGTCTGTGCACCACATATGTACAATGAGATTGGTTGAGCTCCCTCAGTGCACGCCCCCAACACAATACAACTCAGTGAAGACAGAAAATACCTAACCCAATAAATCATATTAACAACCCCCAGTCCTAATGAACCAGTGTGAACATGTTACACGTTGCACCGGCCCTGCAAGTCCATTGTACTACGTAATTATGTTATTTCGCATTCAGCAGTTTGACAGCCCACGGATAAAAACTGTTTTTCAGGTGGAAACTAATCAAGGAGAGAAGCAATTTAGAACTAAGGAGAAATTTCCTGACAGTTAGAACAATTAATAAGTGGAACAATTCGCCTGCAGAAGTTGTGAATGCTCCAATACTGGAAGTTTTTAAGAAGATGTTGGATAACCATTTGTCTGAAGTGGTGTAGGGTTTCCTGCCTGGGCAGGGGGTTGGACTAGAAGACCTCCAAGGTCCCTTCCAACTCTGTTATTCTATTCTATTCTATTCTATTCTATTCTATTCTATTCTATTCTATTCTATTCTATTCTATTCTATTCTATTCTATTCGTGTGGCTGGCTATGCTTCTATATCTCCTTCCTGATGGTAGGAGGATGAAGAAGTGGTGACCAGTGTGAGAGTCATCCCTGAGGATTTTCCTCTCTTAATGTCTTAAGATCAGAAATCCTAAAATTTGAAAAATGGATGACTTGAGTCAAGCATTTTCATTTTAAAAACAACACCACTGTATTTTTCCCATCATGCTAGATTCATCCTTTCCTGCAAAGCCCCCATTTTTACAACAATTCCATGGATGGGGTATATTTGGACAATAACCAAGAGCTTGCAGCTGACTTCGATATTGTGAACTGGTTGAATTCTCCTAACATGTCTCTTGTCAGAGTGAAATTTGGGAGTTTTGCAAGAGGGAATTCCCAGGAACCCAAATTTGTTATCGACCAGAATGCAATTACTTGGCCCAAATGGTTTAATAAGGTATGAAAACCATTTGATTAATTTTAGTTCTGTTTTTTGTTCTAAGAAGTGCAACACATGCTCAGTGGAGCACTTGCAAAGAATCTAGGAAGTGTTGCAAAAATTCAGAATAGTTGCAAAGAATTTCTCTTAACCTATTTGCCTTACATGTTCTTCTGCTTGACTAAATCCTAAGATTCAAATGAAACTGATTATGAAGAGTAAAAAAAGGTGCACAGAGAGTTCATAGGAACACATAATTTGCTGTTTTGTTTATGTATTCAATTTTAGACCCCCACAATCATTCAATTCTTGATGGTTCATAAGTATAAACAATGCCAGATTAAAATAATAAAATCATAAAAATGTTTATAATTGTCTTCAAACAAGAATAAACAATTCCTAAGAAGCTACACTATGTAAAAATAATAGATAATAAAAAAGGGATTGTAGAGGAACTCTTTTTAGATAGCCAATAGGCTCAAAGAAATATGATTTCCCATATTCTATAGCATGGAGACAATAACAATGAAGAATCTCCTTCTGGGCTTGATCTCGTTGATCTCATAGCAAGAGATAAGTTCAAGCATATGTAGTTGTTGCAGTTAAATTGACTTAGTCTTGTTTACAGGCTCTAGGTTAAACCAAGACCAGCCTAAGGCCTTTCCCCCTTTTTTTCTTTGAGAAGTTAGCCCTAAGTTATATTCTTTTATGTTCCTCTTTTTTTGTGCTCAGAATCTGCCTTCCTCCAGGTGTGTGGAAAGTTGTCAGTCTGGATTTTTCAAGGTGCATCAGGAAGGGAAGCCCATTTGCTGCTATGACTGTGTTTTCTGTGCAAAGGGGACTTTCTCTAATCAGGAAGGTGGGTAACTCCAGAAGAAATGGGCAGCTCTTCAATAAGAACATTAATGCTTCTTTACAAATCTTGGCCTTGTGTCTAAGGTAAGTGTAGTATCTGTTCTTATCGGTAGCTTGTGTGAAGATTCCACTTCTGCCATCTACTCTTCTTGGTCAGTTTTTCAAACAAGCCAAACATTTTAAGATAA
Source organism: Pituophis catenifer annectens (assembly GCF_029215685.1). Lineage (NCBI taxonomy): Eukaryota > Metazoa > Chordata > Lepidosauria > Squamata > Colubridae > Pituophis > Pituophis catenifer. The sequence goes on along the minus strand of NW_027256882.1, from coordinate 13,126,835 downwards.
AGTATATAGAGGAGAAAGATCATGGTGGATGAACTAAGTCAATAAAACCTTCATTAGCCTATGTTCCTCGCTACTGTTTATAAGCATAAAAATGTCCTTGGTGTTTAATAAAAATGGACACAGTCTCAAACATCGTATCTTCTTTTGGCTTTTCTATAACTTTTGTGTATGGTTGTCAATCATTCCACTGCATTAAGCAGCAAAAAATCCCTCCTGGGACATTTTTTCTCCAAGAGTATAACTTTAATGAAAAGCCATATGAGTATAGAAGTAGAAAAGCCAGTTCTGACATTTTCGCGTGCAAACAGCATAGGAAAACTTTTCCTTTTTCCTACTGGACCTCCCATTGTCTATTGTCCACCATTCAGTTGCACTTGCTTTATTTTGGAAATGGCCTGTCTGCCTTGGATGCTCTCAGGTGATGTCCTTGGGGTTTGGGTCTCTCTCACACTTCCAGGAGGCACACTTGCATTACAGGATTCCCTTCCGAACCTCCCTTACATTTCAATGCTTTCCTCCCCCCACCCCCACTCCTGTTACTGTTGTCTGGTTGCGAGCAGGGTTGCAAAGTGAGTCAACCATGACACTGGTTTTATCTTGGGAAGTATAGCAAAAGATAATAGACATTACTATTTTAAATAATATCAAACCTTTGTTGTCAGTGTACATGTGTACAATGAAATTGAATGAGCCTCCCTTGATGCAGCCCCCCCCCAAGAACACAGAATATATCTCAATTAATGAATAATTAAAAAATCCCTAAACCCAAATAAGTAATAATTAGCACACATTCTCATATACGTATATGTTTATAACATTATATTGCACCATATATACATGTCGCATGTTACACTGGCCCTGCAAGTCTATCACATTAAGCCTGATTGTTATGTTGCATTTAGAAGCCTGACGGCCATGGATAAAATTTTTCAGCCTATTCGTTCGGCTGGCTATATCGCCTGCCCGATGGTAGGAGAGTAAACAAGTGCTGACCAGGGTGTGAATCATCCCTGTGGATTTTCCTCACTTTGCTGAGACAGCGAGTCCTGGCAATTTCATCCAGTAGGGTTAGGGGGCAACCCATGAATTTTTGTGCTGTGCTGATCATCCTCTGTAATGCCTTTCTGTCTGCGGCTGTCAAGCTAGCGTACCATACCGTGACACAATATGTGAGGATGCTTTCTATCATAGACCAATAGAAGGAAGTCACCAACTGTTGTTCCACTTGATTTTTCAGCAAGACCCTAAGGAAATGGAGTCTCTGTTGAGCCTTTCTGACCACCTGGAACATGCTATTTTTCCAGATGAGATCTTGGCTAAGGTGCATTCCCGGGAATTTGAAAGAGGAGACCCTCTCCACATAGCCCCCCTTGATGTAGTGGGGCATGTTCCTCTCTCTGCTTCCAGAAGTCCAGCACCATCTCCTTTGCCTTGCTGATGTTTAGATACAAGTTGTTTTCTGAGCACCATGTAAATAACTTCTGGACTTCTTCCCTGTATGCCAATTCAACTCCTCCTTTTTTCTCCTCAGATGCAGATCATTGCAAGAAATGTCCAGAAGATCAACATCCAAATAACTTGCGAAATAAATGTTGTCCTAAGGAAATAACTTTCCTGGCCTACAATGAATATCTGGGAACCATCTTGGCTTCAATTGCACTCTTCTTCTCTTTAATTACAGCCTTTGTGTTAGCAATCTTTGTGAAGCACACAAATACTCCCATTGTCAAAGCCAACAACCAGGCCCTGTCGTACATCCTCCTGGTTTCCCTCCTTCTTTCCTTCTTGACCTCTTTTCTGTTTATTGGCCAGCCAAGGAGAGCCACTTGCCTTCTCCAACAAACAGCCTTCAACATCATCTTCTCAATTGCTGTCTCTTCTGTTTTGGCCAAAACAATCACAGTTGTACTTGCTTTTCTGGCCACAAAGCCAGGGAACAGCATAAGGAGATGGCTAGGGAAAAGATTGCCCAATACTATAGTACTGTGTTCTTCCAGTATCCAGGTGGTAATCTGCAGCATCTGGCTGGGAGTCTCTCCCCCATTCCTTGAGTCTGACATGCACTCCCAGACAGAAGAGATTGTGCTTCAGTGTAATGAAGGGTCTGTTTCCATGTTTTATGGTGCCCTTGCCTATATGGCTTTCATGGCTGCCATTTCCCTGATGCTGGCTTATCTGGCCCGAAATCTCCCTGGGGCCTTCAATGAAGCTAAGCTGATCACCTTCAGCATGCTGGTCTTCTGCAGTGTCTGGGTGTCCTTTGTGCCCACCTACCTGAGCACCAAAGGGAAGTATATGGTGGCCGTACAGGTCTTTTCTATTTTGACTTCTAGTGCCAGTCTGCTGATCTGCATATTTATTCCCAAGTGTTATATTATTTTACTAAGACCAAACCTGAATGCAAAGGAACAGCTAATTGGAAAAACATAAATCAACTGACTTCTTTCCTTGTTTATTTTTAAAGATCATATTTTCATGTATATTCTCCTTGATCTCTAAAAACATATGTAAGACATCACACATTTGTAGATTCCATCTTCAAAACTTTTTCTGGTTATGCTTTAACTAATCAAGGAGAGAAGCAACCTAGAACTAAGGAGAAATTCCTGACAGGCCAATTAATCAGTGGAACAACTTGCCTTCAGAAGTTGTAAATGCTCCAACACTGGAAATTTTTAAGAAGATGTTGGATAACCATTTGTCTGAAGTGGTATAGGGTTTCCTGACTAAGCAGGGGGTTGGAGTAGAAGACCTCCAAGGTCCCTTCCAACTCTGTTATTCTATTCTTTTACCTTGGTTATTCTTCCAGCAGGACTGTGGATTCTATAGTTCACTATCTGGTTGAAACTGACTCTGGCTGAAAGCCCGTGTTGTATTTTCTTATCTGGGCAAATTGTGCTTCACAAATAACCTTTGTTGAGTTCAACAATTTAAAATTACATTACAAATGAGGAATACACCTAGGCCTGAGATAGATATGTTAGAAAGAATTCTCCTCTATGGGGAATGGAGGAAGTTTTTAAATATATGTCAACATTTTAATTTTTTTCATTTATATTAATTGTATGAGAAAGAATGATAATAGTAAGGGCCAAAATTAAGAAGTGACAAATAGTCCTTGTTTAGCAACCACAACTGGCTCCAGCAACTTGGTTATTAAATGAAGTGAAACTATGACTGTGCTTCGGTTCTTACTTCAGTTTTCCATGGTACATACTGCCTAATAAACACTGCAATGAACCTTGATTATTTGCTTTGGATCCTGAATTTGGATTCTGCAGAAATGGTATTAAAAGTGGGATTCATAATTTTTTAGCTGTGACCCAGGATGACAATAGGCCATCCTACTGTCCAGAAAGCAAGGTGGAATTTGGTTTTAGAGGGAGGGGAAGAGTATGATCCTTCTGTTTCAAACAGAAACTGATCCTAAGGTTCTGCTCAAACTCCCTTTCCTCTTGTTTCATTGAATTCTTTGAATGCTGCCCAGAATCACTGTTGTCAGACAGATGGCTTTACAAATTATTTAAACACACACACCACTCTGCAACTTTGGAATAGCTTTTCATCCATTATGTATTTCAATTGAGTCTTTTTTCCTGTTTTTTTTTTCTTTTAATTATAACAAATTTTCTCTCTCTTGATTTCACTCTCACCCCAAATTCAGTCTTTTCAACCCATGGAATGTTTTCTGTTTTCCAAAACTTTTATTTTTCTTTTTCTCTTGCGGCAGTTCATTTTCATTAAGATCTCAAGGTAGTTAGGCTGTCTTAGATTTCAGGGGATCCTTTAGTCTTATTACTACCATGGCTGATATTCTTCCTGTTGTTGGACAGAACTCCTATCTCTTTTGTTTAGGAATAATTGAATTTTTGGTTTAGGCATTATGTTGTTATCTGGACTCCCATTGTGTTATTTCCCTTACTTTATTTTTCTTTATTCTTTATTTATAAACACAGATTTGGCTCTGGAGTCAAGCAATGATAAAATCAAATAATAACTAAATACAATTCTATACAGTTACCGTTTCATAAATAGAAATATTATAATGCAATTTACAATAAAAACAGCAGCAAAACACACAATTAAACAATGCATCCTTTGCTATTTATATTTTTGAGACAAATTAAAATACTTCATTTAATTCATTTTCTTTTGTTAGCATTGCTTCATTAAATGAACTCTTACTTTAATCTTTCACTGTCACTTTTTTTGTCCTTTTTGCTCCTTTACAAAGTTTCCATTTTCCTGTCATTGTTCACTTAGAGATGACTATTGTAGCTTTAATTTTTCATATATCTATCTCATTTACACGCCCATCTCACAGGTAACTAAGTAATAATTTATTATTTAAGAGGTGGTCTGACTCTGGGAGGCATGTTACAAAGCAATAAAAAAATCAACTGATACAAGAACCATAACAAAACAAAACCCAGAAAATATTGCCACCATTGCACAATTCTGAGGTATTTTTTTTTAGAACTGTATTTCTGTAACGAATTTTGCCATTTATGGACATTATCTGACCTTCTCTTGCCCAGGGAATGTGAATTTATGTATTTCTTAAATCCCTACATCAGTGAATCTGTGCTAATTTAAGTGGAAGGGGTTGTATGACAGAGGCATACAATAAGTAAGTAGAATAAAGATTAGACCAAGTAAGCAGCTGATATCCATCCTCCAAAGTAAAATTAAAAAAAATCTAATTAAAATTACTGATAATTGGTAGGGGCCCTTCTGGAGAAATCCCCTCCTCAGGGTTTCTTTCAAGTCCCACCTAGTGCTTTACTCTTAAGGAGCACTTTCTTCCCACTCTCGTCATGTTTGACACTCCAAGCAATTAAAAAAAATCAACTAATTAAAATAACTGTTGGTGGGGGCACTTTGGGAGAAATCTTCTCCTCATGACCCCCTTCCTTTCCCCTCAAGGGGCGCTTTGCGAGAAATTTCCTCAAGATTTGCTTCCTTTCCCCTCATGAGGTGCTTTCTTCTCACTCCCATCATCCTTGACACTCCATAGAAAATTAAAAATATAAAAATTATAACTAATTAAAATAACTGATTGTTGGTGGGGGCACTTTGAGAGAAATCTTCTCCTCAGGATTTGCTTCCTCATAGGGTGTTTTCTTCCCACTCCCATCTTTACATTTACTTATTTATTTATTTTATTTATTTATTAAATTTATATACCGCCCTATTCCTAAGGGACTCAGGGCGGTGAACAGCGAACGATAAAAATACATGTAATACAAACGTTAATAATAAAAAACCAATTAAAATATACTAAACATTCTGGTCCTAGATAATTCAAGACATCCCAGTTTAAAATAAAATCAAAAAGCAATATAAAGGGAAAGTTAGGCCAGGCCGGCCTGCTGAAACAGGAATGTTTTGAGGGCACGGCGGAAAGTGCGCAGATCCGGAATCTTCTGTATCTCTGGGGGGAGCTCGTTCCAGATGGTGGGTGCCCTCACAGAAAAGGCTCTCCCCCTGGGGGCCGCCAGTCGACATTGTTTGGCTGACAGCACCCTGAGAAGCCCCTCTCTATGGGAGCGTACTGGGCGGTGAGAGGCTATTGGTGGCAGAAGGCGGTCTCGTAAGTACCCCGGTCCTAAGCCATGGAGCGCTCTAAAGGTGGTAACTAAGACCTTGAAGCGCACCCGGAAGACCACAGGGAGCCAGTGCAGCTCGCGCAGGAGGGGAGCCACATGGGAGCGCCATGCTGCTCCCATAACTACCCGCGCGGCCGCATTCTGGACCAGCTGGAGCCTCCGGGTGCTCCTCAAGGGGAGCCCCATGTAGAGAGCATTACAGTAGTCCAGGCGTGAAGTGACGAGGGCACTTCACTTTACTTTACTTTTACTTTTATTAGACTTCTATACCGCCCTTCTCCCAAAGGACTCAGGGCGGTGTACAGCCATATTAAAACACATAAAATTTACAAAATTTAAAAACCATTAAAATCAAATATACAAAAATCCCTGACACTCCGTGGAAAATAAGGGGAAAAAAATCCAACTAATTAAAATAATTTATTGTTGATGAGGACACTTTAGAGAAATCCCCTCCTCAGGGTTTGCTTCCTTTCTCCTCATGAGGTGTTTTCTTCCCACTCCCATCATCCTCGATACTCTATGCATTTAAAAAAAAACCCAACTAATTAAAATAACTGATTGAAGGTGGAGGCAGTTCAAGAGAAATCCCCTCCTCAGGGTTTGCTTCCTTTCCCCTCATGAGGTGCTTTCTTCTCACTCCCATCTTTCCTGACACTCCATCGAAAATAAGAATTAAAAAAAATCCAACTCATTAAAATAATTGGATTTTTGTTAGGGGCACTTTGGAAGAAATCCTCTCCTCAGGATTTGCTTCCTTTCCCCTCCTTTCCCCTCATGAGGTGCCATCTTTCCTGGCACTCCGTGGAAAATAATAAATAAATAAATAAAAGAGAGGTGTTTTCTTCCTTCACCCATCATTCTTGACGCTCCAGAGAAAATATTAAATAGAATAAAATACAACTAATTAAAATAACTGATTGTTGGTGAGGGCACTTAAGGAGAAATCTCCCCCTCAGTCCGCACATGCGGAATCCTGCTTGAGGATTCTGTCTCTGTTTTTCCCTCAAGAGGTGCTTTCTTCCCACTCCCGTCATCCCTGCCACTTCGATGGAAAATTCACCTCGTCTTCCATCCCATGCAAGGTCTCCTGACGTCGTGAGGAAGACTCCGGGCTTCTTCCAGAAAGAACTTCAACCGTCAAACTCAGGTGGGAAATGAAGCGAGCGCGCGCAAAATCCAAAATGTAAACTCATCAGAACACTCGGGAGGCCAACGGTCAGAGAAGTGAGCATGCGCAGAATCTTCAGCGTTCGCTCCTCCAGCAATATTGGCGGTCTCCGGACTTCAGGAGGGAAGTGAGCATGCGCGACATCCGCCAGGTAGGCTTCCTATGTAAAACATAGCAGGACTGACAGCCTCTGAGCCTCAGGAGAGAAATGCGTGGAATCCGCCAGGTAGTTCTCTTTGTAAAAATAGCAGGATTGGCAGCCTCCGAACCTCAGGAGAGAAGTGAGCATTCTCTACGGGGCTTCCTGTGTAAAAATAGCAGGACTGGCAACCTTTCAACTTCAGGAGAGAATGAGCACACCCAGAATCCGCCAGGGGGCTCCCTATGCAAAAATACCAGGGCTGGCAGCCTTCCAACTTCAGGAGAGAATGAGCACATGCAGAATCCACCAGGGGGCTCCCTATGCAAAAATATCAGGATTGGCAATCTCTGAACTTCAGGAGAGAATGAGCATATGCAAAATCTGCCAGGGGGCTCCCTATGCAGAAATACCAGGATTGGCAATCTCTGAACTTCAGGAGAGAAGTGAGCATGCGAAGAATCCTCCAGGGGACTCTCAATGCAAAAATACCAGAACTGGCAGCCTTTGAGTGTATAGTATCTTAATTTGGGATCTTTGGAGGGTAGAAGGAAGTGGCTGTCACTGCTGAAATTGCTGCCTTTTTGAAGGCTTTGCACTTGGTCCTTTTAACTCTTTGTTGGAATCTCCAAGAAGTCGAAGAGGCTGCATGAAACCCTTGCAAGATCGTGGTTCAGATATGACATAGGCTCTATGACCACGAAGCTCTGCTTGTGGAAAGCCCCAAGTGGTTTCATGTTGTGGAAGGAATGAAAAACATAATAATAAAAGCCCCAGGTTCAGTGTTTTGAGTCATGGGAAGGGGAGAGCCTGCGACATCTTTTGTCCCAGATGCCTTTTTTTTTTCATTACATGGGTCAGGCAAGTGGGAGAAGGAAAAACCCAACATTAATTATGTTGATTAGGAGGAGAAAGTGGAAAGAGGGGCACATAACTAGGGCAGAATATCAACAAATAGCCTGAGCCTGCAAAGATGAAGTGAGGAAAGCTAAGGCTTTAACGAGCCTTGGTGGCTCAGCAGACTAAAGCACTGTTAAATAACACCAGCTGCCTGCAATTACTGCAAGTTCAAATCTCACCAGGCTCAAGGTTGACTCAGCCTTCCATCCTTTCGAGGTAGGTAAAATGAGGACCCAGTTTGTGGGGGCAATAAGCTGACTTTGTATAAAAAAGAACACCGCTTGGGGGGGGCGAAAGCCCTACTAAGCAGGTATATACAAAAGTATGAAGGCTATTGCTTAATGCATTGTAAGCTGCCCTGAGTCTCCGGAAAAGGGCGGCATATAAATCGAACCAATAAATAAATAAATAAATAAGGCTCAAACTGAACTAAGGCTTGTGACAAAAGTCAAAAATAACAACAACAACAAAAAAAGCTTCTTTCAACATGTTAAAAATAAGAAAAAAGTCAAGGAAATGATTGGTTCACTGGTGGGAGAAAGTGGCAAGAAGATGACAAGCAACAGGGAGAAAGCAGAACTGTTTAAGTCATTTGTTTTGCATCTGTCTTTACACAAAGAGAAAAAACAGTCCAACCTATCAAAAACAGCACTGCAAAACACAGATTAGGAACATAAGTTAAAATAGGGAAGAAACTGGTACGTGAGCACCTGTCCACCCTAGATAAATTCAAATCACCAGGACTGGATGGACTACATTTATTTATTTATTTATTTATTTATTTATTTATTTATTTATTTATTTATTTATTTATTTATTTTTATTTATTTATTTATTTATTTATTTATTTATTTATTTATTTATTTATTTTTGCGATTTATATGCTGCCATTCTCCCGAAGGACTCAGGGTGGTTTACAACAACAATCAATAATACAAATCACAAATCACAAAATAAGTTAAAAACCCCTTAAAAACCATATTTAAAATTATTACAGTTTGTGCAACCCCTAGCAGATCAAGTTATTTGACGGAAGAACCACGTCTTCAATTCGCGGCGAAAGGAGAGGAGGTCCGAGGCTATCCTGAGCTTGGTGGGCAAATCATTCCAGAGGGTCGGCACTCCAACAGAGAATGCTCTCCCCCTGGGGGCCACCAGTCGACATTGTTTGGCCGACAGCACCCTGAGGAGGCCTGCTCTGTGGGAGCGCATGGAATGGTGGGAGGAAGGCAGAAGATGATCCTGCAAGTACCCTGGGCCTAAGCCATGTAGGGCTTTATAGGTAAGCACCAGCACCTTGAAACGGACCCGGAGAGCAACCGGCAGCCAGTGCAGCTCGCACAGGAGAGGTGTTGCACGGGAGTAACGAGGAATTCCCGTAACTACCCACACGGCCGCATTCTGGACCAGCTGGAGCCTCCGGATACATCCCAAGGGCAGCCCCATGTAGAGGGCATTGCAGTAATCCAACTGAGAAGTAACAACCGTTACTTGGTGACCATGACCGTGACCGTGGCGAGGGCATCTCGGTCTAGGAAAGGGCGTAACTGGCGCACAAGATTCTGAAAGAACCGGCAGATGTGATCTCAGAACCACTGAACTATATCTTTCAAAGAACCTAGAGCAGCAGGGAACTGCCAGAGGACTGGAAAAGAGCTGATGTAGTTCCCATCTTCAAAAAAGGGGGAAAAAATAGATCCAGGAAACTACAGACCTATCAACCTGACCACAATACCTAGGAAAATTCTGGAAAATTCATCAAGCAATGAATTAGTGGATACCTAGAACAGGGGTGTCACTCAATTTCATTGAAGACCACATCAGGGTCGTGTTTGACCTCGGAGGGCCGGGGTGGTTGTGGTTGGAGTGGTCGTCATGGTGGGCTCAAGATGCATTTTTCCCCTTTGCATTCAAAACAGCTATCCCAGACAAAGGAAGATTTACTTTCTGGCACAAATAGTCTCAATTCCATAATGTAGAGATTAAAGACATGTAGAATCCCCAGCTGCTATGGGGCTTGACTCTTCTGTATAGGAGCAGATCTGAATATGTGCATAATATTGTCAGAACAGAGATGTTCAAAAGTCTAATGTGAGTTCAGACAACCTAACAACATCCAGGCAGAGGTGAAATGCTCCCAGTTTGGACCGGATTGCCCGATCCGGTAGTGATGCAGAGACGGGTGGTTCAGAGAACCGGTAGCAAAAATCCCTGCCCCCCCCCCCACCCATGCCCAGCTGAGCCACACAATCATCAGAGGCTTTTTTTAAAAAAAAAAAACTTTTAAAAGCATTTTTTTTTGGCTGAAGAGGTTGTAGAAAAAATGCTTTTAAAAGTTTTTTTTTTAAAAAAAGCCTCTGATGATTGTGCTGCTCAGCTGGGATCGTCAAAGGCTTTTGAAGGAAAAAAAAACCTTTCTTTCTTTTAAATGCCTCTGACGATCCAAGCTGAGTTGCCTGATCGTCAGAGGTTTTTTAAAAAAGCCTCTGCTGATCAGGCAACTCAGCTTGGATCATCAGAGGCATTTAAAAGAAAAAAACCCTTTTTTCTTTTAAATGCCTCTGACGATCCAAGCTGAGTTGCCTGATCGTCAGAGGCTTTTTAAAAAAGCATCTGCTGAAAAAATGGTTTTAAAAGTAAAAAAAAAAAAATGGCCACGCCCACCCAGACACATTAACCCCCCCACCAAACCACGCCCACAGAACCGGTAGTAACAAATTTTAGATTTCACCACTGCATCCAGGGTATTATATTTATACTTACTGGGTTGAATGATAAATTAACATTTAGAACCTTAAAATACTTTTAAAGAAAACAATTCATTTCTCTTTAATTAATCCATATCTCCTTTTTTGTCTTCTTCATGTATTAATCCATCTGCCTTATTTAAGGCATTTCTCCATCCCCAAATAACAACATTGTATACTCTTTGTTATTGCTTGGGAAATATCAACTCAGGTTTTCCTTTTCCCTGTTGAATCTGTCCTTTGAAATATTAACTAACTCTACGTAGAATTCTTTAGCTGACCCTCCCATTTTTCATTTTTAATAGAGTTCTTTGAAAATATTAAAATTTTATTCCAGATATCCATTGTAACGAGGAACACTGTACAACACAACAAAATCATCACAATATATTGCTAAATGTCTAGAAAGATTCAGAAAATATGCATGCTGCGTGGAAACATTTTCAGGTCCATTTGGACTACAACTGGATACACAATTAAATCTCACTGACTTCTCTGAGTTTTATGCATACCTGACAAAAGCTGCCTTCTATCTGCCAGATTTGCACACTATCCAGTCATAATATGATTTGATTTTGTGTTCTGTAAATTCAGTCATTTGTGCTTTACACAGTAAATCACAATTTAGAAATAATCACTGGACGTTTTCACTTGACGTACTGCATTAAAAAAAAAATCTTATAGCTTGTCCATACTACCGTATCCTACATCCAATCATGTTCTGTATTTTAAGGTTTTAGACTCACTATATTGTTTACAAACCATTATAGGGGAGATAACACAATCCAGTTGTAAGTCAAAACCAAGCAAATTACATTACAGCCACACATAAGTGAGCAAACTCTTTGGATTGGGCCTGTTCCATATTTTTAAATGGGATGAAACCAGGAATCATGTGTAAACCAACACATGTGCAGCCAACAGGAAGGAAGATAGAGTGCATGGGTCTGAGAAACAAATATATAAAATGTGTGCGCCCCCCCCCCCCCCATTTTTGGCTGCCAGACCACTCTAGGAGGCTGTGGGGACCAAAAATGGGCTGAAAATGGGCTGAAAATTGATCGCCATGGCCTGTTTTCAGACACCGGACTGCTGTAGGAGGCTGTGGGGGCCAAAAATGGCCTATGCACACCTCCTCATGGCCCATTTTGGCCAGCAGAGGCACCTTGGACCAGTCCTTTGTTCTAGGCTGGCCCCATGGACCAGATTTAAGCACCCCCTGGGCCGCATCTGGCCCCCTGGCCTTGAGTTTGACACCCCTGACCTAGAGGCAAGCAAAGTAATAACCAAGAGCAACATGGGTTTGTCAAAAACAGATCATGCCAGACAAATCTTATTGCATGCTTTGAAAAAGTGACAAAATTAGTGGACCGGAGGAATGCTGTGGATATAATTTACTTGGACTTCAGTAAGGCATTTGATAAAGTAGACCATAACCTACTACTTGATAAGATAGAAAAATGTGGATTAGACAGCATCACCACCAGATGGATTCATAACTGGCTGACCGATCGCACTCAATGTGTAGTCTCCAATGGAACTGCATCTATAGGGAGGGAAGTATGCAGTGTGGTGCCCCAAGGCTCTATTTTAGAGCCAGTACTCTTCATCAATGATTTGGACAAGGGGATAGATGGGGAACTCATCAAATATGCAGATCACACCAAGACCTCGGTGCCTTCCGCCGTCCCCTTAAAACCTTCTTTTTCCTGCAAGCCGGGCTGGCTTAACACTTTTTAAAATGTTTTTAATTGTTTGTTATTGTTTTTAATCATGGGGCCAAATTTATATATATCTTTTTAATTGTATTTTAATGTTTGTAGTTTATGTTTTTATTTGGCTGTTCACCGCCCTGAGTCCTCAGGGAGAAGGGTGGTATACAAATTTAAAAATAAATAAATAGATAGATAGATAGATAGATAGATAGGTAGATAGATAGATAGCCAGCAGTGGAACAACTTGTCTCCAAATTGTAAATGCTCCAACACTGGAAGTTTTTAAGAAGAGATTGGTATAGGATTTCCTACCTAAGCAAGGATTTGGACTAGAAGACCTCCAAGATCCTTTCCAACTCTGTTGTTGTGTTGTGTTGTGTTGTGTTGTGTTGTGTTGTACTCTACATTACTCTATTCTACTCTACTCTACTCTACTTTCTATTCTTCCAAGAACGTGTCCTACACCAAGCTAGAGTTTGGAGTAGTTCATCACTGAGTTCCCATCCAACTCATCACTATGAGGTTCCTCCAATTGCAGCTTCTGGATAGTCTCCCAAAGCAGCTTCATATAGAATGCAATATAGTAGTTATTTCTACTGCATGTTGCATGAATTGGCTATGGTGAACTCTAAACCATAACCAGGAGCATGATCTGTGGGATGAACTCAGCCAATTGTGGTTCATTCAATCAGAGTTAGATGAGACCATGGGTTAGGGGTGTGCCATGTGTTAGGGATGTGCTTAGCTGTGGATGGGGATCACAAAACAGTGGCATCCATGTCTGTGTGTTTGTGGGGGAAGTGGGAATTTCAATATGGCAGACAGTGATATGATGCAAGTGTACCCACTTTGAATATGCATCAAGATATACTTTCAAAAGGGATGGGGCTCTCCCTTTGGAACCAACTTCCTTTGGAGCTTCGGATGGCCCCTGACCTTTGCTCGTTTCACCGTGATTTGAAGACCTGGTTATTTCGTAGCCTGGACTGATGGGGGGGGGGGGTTTCTTAATAGTTTTTAAACTGATTTTAAACTGTTTTAATTTGGACTTTTAATTTTATATTGCATTAATGTCATTGTGTATTTTACTGTTGTGAGCCGCCCTGAGTCCATTGGAGATAGGGCGGCATATAAATCGCATTAAACTTAAACTTAAACTATTATCACAGTACTCTCTCTGCCATCCTGACCCTCTGGCGGACACCACTGACATAAAACATAGTAGCTAAAATTCTGGTTGGCTAAATTTTGGTTGGATTATGGGTACTATAATCCAACTATGGATTATAAAAGTACCCATAGTTGAACCATTAAGTGATATCGTTCAAAGTACTAGTGAATGCATTTAGTGGTCATTCAAGAAACACTGTATCAAAAAAAGTTTCCCACTATTTTCAGGGAATATTTTTATTAGGAATACAGAGAATGGCAGCATTTATTAAAAGGCCTACAAAACTCTGAATCTGGCAAGCTTCCAAGAAAGCAGAAAAGAAGCAATGTATTTGGAAGCTAAATTTCTAAGTTCCTCCATAGCAACAAGACCAGTGGGACGTCTGAGACATTAAAATAATCATTTGATTGCTTTTTACGATGCTGCAAAACTTTTCATGTTCTTGTGAAACTTTGTCTTACAAAAACTCCACTGTCTCTTTACTGACTTGTTGCTAGCCTATTAAACCTCTTTAGGGAATTGGCATAAACATGTTTTTCTCTAGCTCTGCACCTGCCTTAGCAAGTAGGTTGAATTCTGCGCATTACAGACTTCGCCTCTTCTCCTGTAATTACCCAATTACAGTCATTTGTTTTGCTCGTTTCCAAAGGTCAAGCTGTTTTCCGCTCCTAACCCATGAGGATTGTAACCGAGGCCCATAAACAATAGGAAGCAACAAACGCAGAAAATATTTTGAATGTAGCTTGAAGAAGTTGGTGCAAAGTTATTACCAAAGTGTCTTCTGGGCTGCTGAGGCCCCCAGCTGGGACTTAGAGCAACTGGGGAGCTGAGATGAGAGTGAAACTCTGCTAACTTCTGAAACTTTACCTACAAGTGTAACTTCATGTGGAACACAGAGTCTATGGGATGAAGTTGATTCATGTTACACATTCCCAGAATCATATTTTTGAAAGATTGCGGCACTGATAGGCCCTGTGCAGTTTTGGCTGACCCCCTACAGCCCTCTTTAAGGTTCATCACAGAAAGTCAAGATCTACCTGAATGGTTTATGTACAGGTAGTCCTCGACTTATAACAGTTCATTTTAGTGACTGTTCAAAGTTACAACAGCCCCCCAAAAAGTGACTTATCTGTTCTGTCCCCGTCCCACACATGCACCCCCACAGATGGCCCGGAGTTAATAAGCCACACAACAAAATCTTTGAAGATAAAGCTGGCAGCAACCCAGTGGCTAGCTGCCAATTCAGACTTTACTCACACAAAACAAAGATTAGACTGCAAGCATTCCGATAAAGCAGGCAAAGTTTCCGCAATACATGGATTAGTCCAAATGCAGTCCGACAAGGCAGGCAGAAGTCCAGTAACGCAGAGATCATGGATTATTTCTAGTTTTTGCTCATCACAAACTGAACTGGCCACCACACCCACATTTATACCATGTGGGGTGTGGTCCAGTGACTCAGCTAATCTCTGGCACACCTTCCCCTCTGCTGTGCACGCTTCTCCCTGCGCCTCTGCTGAGGGTCCAGCCAGCACTTATCTCCTTTGTCGCTGTCCACCTGTGGCTGTGGGGACGTGCTTGGCTCTGAGCCTATCTTTTGGCCTTTGGTGTCCTCCAGAGGCATTGCCGGAGAGGAGGGTCCTGGAGAGGGAGGCCTTGCCAACTCCTCTCCCTCACTCTCAGAGTCTGCATCTGTCGATAGCCCAGGCTCAGGCAACAGAGCCACATCATTATCACCATTTTCACCCTTACAACCATTGCAGCATTCCCATGGTCACATGATTAAATTTCAGATGCTTGGCCACTAGTTCATGTTTATGACTGTTGCAGGATACTGGGGTCATGCGATCCTCTTTTGTGACCTTCTGACAAGCAGAGTTAATGGGGAACCCAGATTCACTTAACAAATGCAATGATTCACTTAACAAGTGTGGCAAGAAAAGTCGTAAAATGGAGCAAACTCACTTAACAAATGTTTCGCTTAGCAACATAAATTTGGTGGTATAACTCAATTGTGGTCGTAACTCAAGGACTGCCTGTAGTTGTCAGCTTTGGAAGCCATATTAGGCCGGAAGCTTTAATGCTGCCACCTTCTCATGTGTGGGAAAGTAGGAGGGGGGATTTAGGAGAGGGGGTTAGTAGACATAATAGCATTCTTCCTATCGGTCAAGGTCAGTGCGATCCAGCATCTGGAGAAGGAGCGGTCAGGGGACTGGATCGAGATGGAACGGACGTTGATTGGAGCATGTGATCGACTGGGGGAAAAGGGGATGGTTTTGGGAGCTTTGACTTACTGAAGGAAAACCCGGGCTTTTCAGATTCGAGTTTTCCCAGATGTGCCAGTTTGCCTATTCTAGTAAAGAGGACTTTGGAAAAATGTTTGCTTCCGCGTCTTTACTTGGAGTTGGGGTTTTTCTGGAACGCTGACAGTAGTCCTGTTGGAACACAAGTTAGAATGTATTTTGTATTGCAACAACTACAGAATTATTCAGCTAGTAGACAGCAGTGTTTAGTGTGCATCTATGATTGTAATCCATGGTTTCTTTATGTTCTGAGGAGAGTTTCTTATGACAGTTGAGGCAGTTGAAAAACCCATTAAACAGCAAGGCACAGGGTGACCCTTCACTGTACATTTTACAGAAATACAGGAGCTGAAGAAGCTTCTTGGATGAGAAGCAAAATGTCTTCAAAGAAAAACCAGAATGTCCAGTTGCCTCTTGAAAAAGCATCTTTGGGACAACCATGACGTCTCCATAGACAATATTTTTCATTTCATTTTCATTTTATTTAATTTGTATAACGCCCTACTCCCGAAGGACTCAGGGCGGTGAACAGGCATAGAATAAAACACATAGAATACAAAAATTAAGAGCAAAAGTAAAATTGAATTATTTAGCCCAAGACAAATTTAAAACCCCAGGTTAAGAATAAATTAAAATTTACGTTAAAATTTACATTAAAAAAAGAATGGGAAAGGTTAGGCCAGACCAGCCTGGTGAAATAAAAAGTCTTAAGAGCGCGGCGGAAGGTGCGTAGATCCAGGATCCTCCGTAATAGAAGAAATAGCATCCTCTGTAGAGCAATTTAGACAGTAAGCAAACTGAAGCAAGTCAAATGCTAGAGGGAGGCTAGATACAATAATGTCCTTTATCAGCCTCTCAAAACATTTTATAATGATGGATGTAAGTGCAACTGGATGGTAATCACTGAGACCTATGTTGGCAACTCTAGATAGATTTGGGCACATCTTCTCTCTTCCAGTCTTTTGACCGTTCCCCTTTCTCTATATTTAATCATCATCCTCATCCTCATCCTCCTCCTCCTCCTCCTCCTCACCTTTTTGGACTGTTGCCTTCTGGCAGAAGATACACAACAATTAAAACTCAGACCACACAGTTTCTGAATAGTGTTTAATCCTAGAGTTATAATTGCACTCAACAATGAACTAAAGGGCCACCATCAATGAGCTGTTGGACAGCATTACTTAGTCTGTTGTGTGGATGTTTCGGTGGTTTGGGGTGGGGAATTTGTGGTGGGTGGGTGTTTGGGGATTGTTATATGTGTTGGACCTGGTCTTTGGGTATTAAGTGAATTCCGTTGTATCGGTATACTGTGTATATACATACAATGACAATAAAGTTATTGTTGTTATTATTATTCTCTTTTATTCATTAAAAATGAAACTCAGTCAACTGGATAGTTAAAAATGTGTCACAGATACCATTGACTGGTGCTAATGGTTGATAAGGGTTGCTGCCAATGTCCTTGGTATCAACTAAGTACCTTCTTAAAATATATGATGTTCCGAGTAGCACAGTTTTTTGCAGTTCCGCTGGTGTTATTGCGGGAAGCTGCAATTTCTTGAAGTGTTTTGTGAAATTCTTGGACATGGAACCAAGTGCCCCCAGTTGGAAGGGATCCTGGAGGCCTTCCACTCCAACCCCCTGCTCAAGCAGGAAACTCTATACCATTTTAGCAGTGGTGAAATGTAAAATCTGTTACTACTGGTTCTGTGGGCGTGGCTTGGTGGTGGGGGAATATGACTGAGTGGGCGTGGCCAACCTTTTTTTTTAACTTTTAAAACCATTTTTTCTACAACCTCTTCGGCTGAAGAGGTTGTAAAAAAAATGCTTTAAAAGCCTCTGACGATCCCAGCTGACTTGCCTGATCGGCAGAGGCTTTCTTTTCTTTTTTAAAGCCTCTGACGATCCCAGCTGACTTGCCTGATCGGCAGAGGCTTTCTTTCTTTTTTGTAAAGCCTCTGACGATCCCAGCTGACTTGCCTGATCGGCAGAGGCTTTTTTTCCTTTTAAAAGCATTTTTTCTATAACCTCTTCAGTTGAAGAGGTTGTAGAAAAAAATGCTTTTAAAAGCCTCTGATGATCCCAGCTGAGCTGCGTGATCATCAAAGACTTTTTTTTTAACTTTTAAAAGCATTTTTTCAGCCAAAGAGATTGTAGAAAAAATGTTTTTAAAAATAAAAAAAAGCCTCTGATGATTGCATGGCTCAGCCGGGCAATGGGGAGGGGGGCAGGGATTTTTGCTACCGGTTCTCACATGCATGCATATATGTTGTGGTTTGCCAGCAGCCTGCGGAGCTGGCAGAGGAGTTGGACAGTGAGGAGGCTGGGGAGGAACATGGCCAGTCCTGGAGTCTGGGGAAGGCTCAGACGAGGGCTCTGTGTCAGAGGCACAGATGGGGCCAGGGCCATCTGGGAGTTATGCGTGGACTCCAGAGCCTCCAGAGTCGGACATCAGAGAGGCAAAGGAACAGGAGGAGCCTGTTCCTAGTACACGCATGTGCAGAGCTGCCAAAAGGCAAGAACAGTTAAAACAAAAGGGATAACTCGGGAGTAAGGCCTGGAGATGATTGGCCCCTCCCATAAGGCTTAAAAGAGGAGCAAAGGCATGTGGGCCCTTTGCAGGAAAGCAACGTTGTTAATTCTGTTCCCAGTCGGCATCTCTGTTTGATTCTGGACTCCGTGTGGCTTTGCCAAGTAGGCCTTTGGCAGCGTGTCAAGGGAGATCAAAGTGGGTGATTATTCCAAAGGACTTCTCCTGAAGCACTTTTTGCAACTAATTGGGACTCAGCTGTGAATGAACGTAATTCACAGCTGTTGCAATAAGAGGTTTTGGGGACTACTTGTGTGTTTTAATGACTCAGTAAGCCTAGGTCACAACAATATAGAATGAAGAAGGTGACAGAGTGAATCAGAACAAAGGAAAGTTTGCTGAGACTCAAACTAAATTTATAGATGACGTAATATTACATGACCATATAGAGCTATGAACTTAGCATGGGTTTAAGTAGCTGAGGTCTTTCATTGAAAAAATGGCTATGGTAGGTGGCTACAAAGCTCCAGCCCCTTTATGAACCTCCAACCTCTGTCCCTTTTGTTTGGAGTCATGCACAAACACAGGCCTTTGGGAAATTGAGGGTAGGCTTGCTTAAAAGGCTACTTCTGCAAAACCCACATGTTGAGATTTTTAAACCTCCCTTCAGAATCCAGAATCCAGAATTTCCTCCTTCCCATGACAGAGCATCAGGACTTCTTGTTTTTCATAATATCACGGAGTCTAGGGAGGATTTAAACAGAGAAACCAAAGTTTAATGCAGATGTTGAACTTAACTGTGATGGTTTCAGTTTAATAATAATAATAATAATAATAATAATAATAATAATAATAATAATAATAATAATAATAATAATTATTATTATTATTATTATTATTATTATTATTTTATTTCTATACCACCCTTCTCCCGAAGGACTCAGGGCGGTGTACAGCCAGTTTAAAAACACAAGACACAACAATGATTAAAAATTAAAATAATTAAATAAATTTGGCCGGATTAAAACCCCAAAAATTTAAAATGCCCCAATTAAAATTATTATGTTGATAGCCCGGCCTGGCGGAACAACAGGGTCTTCAATGCGCAACGAAACACCCGGAGGTCAGAGATCTTACGTATTTCTGGGGGCAGTTCATTCCACAGGGCTGGGGCTCCCACAGAGAAGGCCCTCCCCCTGGGTGTCGCCAGCCGACATAACTTGGCTGATGGCACCCTGAGGAGACCCTCTCTGTGGGAGCGGACTGGTCGGTGGGAGGCTATTGGTGGCAGAAGACGGTCTCGAAGGTACCCGGGTCCTATGCCATGGAGCGCTTTAAAGGTGGTAACCAACACCTTGAATCGCACCCGGAAGACCACTGGGAGCCAGTGAAGCTCGCGCAGGAGGGGTGTCACGCGGGCACAACGGGTTGCGCCCATAACCACCCGCGCGGCCACATTCTGGACCAGTTGGAGCCTCTGAGTGCTCTTCAAGGGGAGCCCCATGTAGAGAGCTTTACAATAGTCCAGCCGGGAGGTGACAGGGGCATGAGTGACTGTGCGCAAGGCGTCCCGGTCCAGAAAGGGCTGCAACTGGTGGATCAGGCGAACCTGATAAAAGGCCCCCCTGGCCACGGCCGTCATGTGCTCTTCTAAAGACAGCCGTGCGTCCAGGAGGACACCCAGATTACGAGCCCTCTCTGTGGGGGGCAAAGATTCACCCCCAATAGTCAGCGATGGCACCTGCTGACTATATCGGGACGGCGGCAGCCACTCGGTATTGGACAGGTTGAGTCTGAGCCTGTTCCTCCCCATCCAGACCCGCACGGCCTCCAGGCAGCGAAACATCACATCAAGGGCATCGTTGGGGTGGTCTGGGGTGGAGATGTACAGCTGAGTATCATCAGTGAGGGGGGACAGCACCCCCTCCCATTTCAGCAGAAGTGGTAGAACTGTAGCTTTGCATCAAACCTTAGCCTCTATAGGAACAAGAGCAGTAAATATTTATACAGGTCCAAGCTTGAGGAATTGCCTAAGATTGGCCAGCTATGAAAAAGGCAAACAAACAAACAAAGGATTCCTGACAAACAGGGTAGAGAATAAACATGGCCCATTAATCCATGCTACTTTAGATCTCATTCAGACTCCCAAAGTCTTGACAATAGTCAAGGTCAAAGAACATTCAGAAGCTAAAGTAAATGCACAGGTATATAATAGGTGGTACCTGGCTCAATAGTAATAACTGTGAGAGGGATCTTATAGTGGACAATCACTTAAATATGAGCCAGCAGTGGACTGCAGTTGCCAAAAAAGCCAACACAGTCATAAGCGGCATTAATAGAGCAGTGTGTTGATACCACTCTATAATTTTTTATTTATTTTTTATTTTATTTAAATTTGTATACCGCCCTTCTCCTGGTGGACTCAGGGTGCACAGCCAAGTAAAAAAACATCCAATACAAAAGTTAAAAATTTAAAAGAATTATATCCTTTGGCCGAAAAATTAAGAACCTTACGACTAAAACCCATTAAACAATTAAAAATCTAATATCTCAAAAACGGGCGGGGGGGGGTTCACGCCAGCCCTGCCTGATGGAAGAGAAAAGTTTTTAGGGCGCGGCGAAAAGCCCGGAGATCTGATATCCTCCGTATCTCCGGGGGCAAATCGTTCCAGAGGGCAGGTGCTGCCACAGAGAAGGCCCTCCCCCAAGGGGTCGCCAGCCGACACTGCCTAGCTGACGGCATCCTGAGGAGTCCCTCTCTGTGGGAGCGTACTGGCCGGTGGGAGGCTATTGGTGGCAGAAGGTGGTCCCGCAAATACCCAGGTCCGGGTATGCTTAGGTAAGGCCACACTTGCGGAATACTGCATCCAGTTTTGGTCACCATGATGTAAAAAAGATATTGAGACTCTAGAAAGAGTACAGAGAAGAGCCACAAAGAACCTGCTTCACCCCTGGGTCTGGTCTATTCCCAGGCCATTCCAGCAGTGAAATATGATTATCTTGAAACCCCCCCCCAAAAAAAATGGTGTTATTAGCCATCAAATCTCAAAAATATACTTTTCCCAAAAGGTTTCCACATTTTTGGCCACTACTGTACATGTTCATAAGCAATAATGTAAGAGATCCCAGGTTACTTCCTGCCCTCCTGCTATCTACAGAGAACAATGGTTGTAGTTAGAAGAAACATTTGTACCATGAGGTTCAGGGGTCACAGGGGAACGTTCTGATAAAACTTACTACCAGGCCTATGAGCTTACATCTCAATTTGCTTGTTAAACAGTCCCATTCAACTGAAACCGGATTTTAGCAACATTTCAGAAGTTCAGTTGCTGCAAAATGGACTGTCCAGTTGCATGGACAGTTATGTCTGCTCCTAAATCAATGTAATATGGGATGAACAGCACAAGAGTTTTTCAAAAACAGATAGAAGGATTTCCCTAGCTTTTACTGATAGATCAAAGGGACAACCAACATTTTGGAGGGGGAGGGAAAGGGGGAGAGAGGGGGAGATTCCTAAAACAGTTTTCTACATACTTAAGAACAAACAAAAAAGGTAAAATATATTTATTAACAACTAGTGGCTTGTTTCTATATTGTGGTATAAAACACAAATGGGGGCATATGGACACATGTGCGGGCATGCACGCATTAGAAACATTAAATAATATCTCTGAATGATTAACTGGCATTTTGGGGAAAGTAGTACCAAAAGTTAATTTCTACGTTGTTTTGACATCAGATATTCTTTTGTATTCAGGTCTGGTCTTAAAAAGATGATGTAACACTTGGGGATGAAGATACAGCATAGCAGACCAGTACTTGAAGCCAACATGGAGAAGATCTGCACAGCCACCATATACTTCCCTTTGGTGCTCAGGTAGGTTGGAACGAAGGATATCCAGACACTGCAGAAGACCAGCATGCTAAAGGTGATGAGCTTGGCTTCATTGAAGGCCCCAGGGAGATTCCTGGCTAGAAAAGCCACTGTGAAGCAGATGAGAGCCAGGAAACCCATGTAACCAAGGGCTAGGTAGAACATGGCAACAGAGCCTTGATTACATTGGAGGATGATCTCTGCTGATTGTGAGTACATGTCTGACTCTGGGAATGGGGGAGAAGTGCCCAGCCAGATACAGCAGAGGATAATTTGAAAACAAGAACATGAAAGGATGATAGAATTGGCCAAGGTCTTTCCTAGCCATCTCTGTACTTTATTCCCGGGTTTTGTGGCCAGGAACGCTAATACCACAGTGATTGTTTTGGCCAAGACTGTGGAAATGGCAACTGAGAAGATGTTGCTGAATGCTACTTGTTGGAGAAGGCAAGTGAAAGTCCTTGGCCGGCCAATGAATAGGAATGAAGTTGAGAAGGAAAGCAAGAGGGTGATGAGGAGGATGTAGGAGAGATCCCGATTGTTGGCTTTGACTATGGGAGTTTCTTGGAATTTAATGAAGCTTCCCAAGACGAAGCCTGTTATCAAAGACAGAAACAGGGCAAGTGAAGCTAGAATGATCCCCAAATTTTCTTGATAGGATAAGAAAGTATAAATCTTAGGTATACAGTCATCTCGGTTGATGTTTGGATGCTGATCTGCTGGACATTTGGTGCATTTTTCAGCATCTGAAAGAGAAAAAATAATATCTACTTTAAAGCATGCTTATATATCTTAAGCAGGGTAGCATTTAAGGACAGGGAAGAGTAGAAGCTTGAAGTCAAGGTCTCAGTGGCCCTTTCCTGCTCTTACTCATTTAAGAAGGAAGATATTTTTCTGATAAGCTCAGCTGCTGGTCTTCCTGTGTAAACTGACTGTTCGGGAAGCTCCTTTGTTAAATTCTCTTTTTCAAACATCAATACCTTCCTCCACCTAGACCCAGAAGATGGACAGGTTCTATGTCTGGGCAGTAGTTGCCCTATCTGGTTGGTTCCCTAATTCTTTCTTTTCTCGCCCATTCCTGGGAAGCAAGAACCAAGAACTTCCATCTCTTTGGGCATCTTTCTTGTTGACAGATTAAAAAAATAGCCTCAGTTTTACCTTTCTTCCTGTGACTTCAGCTAGCAGTGGAAACTCAGTTTCGCTCAACAAAAGCTATATGTCTCAGCCTGTGGTGAATGAAGCAATGTTGTGAACTCCCTCTTGCAGTGCCTGGAAGTTGTTAGGAGCTGGATGAGGAGCAATGGGTTGAAACTGAACCCTGGCAAAACTGAGTGGCTCTGGGTTTGGGGCAGGGATGAAATTCAGCCAGTTCTATCTGGCTCGGGCGAACCGGTAGTGGCGGATGCAGGAGGCTCTGCCCACCCATGCAGACATCATGACATCACTTTTTTGCAACATTTTAAGCCTCTCTGCATGCGCAGAAGGCTTTGCGCATGTCCAGATGACATTTGTGAACCAGTAGGGAAGGTCAGTGAATTTCACCCCTGGTTTGGGGGTTCTTTGGTCCCTGGAGAATTGCCATCTTTGGTTTTGGATGGGGTGGCACTGCCCCAAATAGACCCAGCATGTAATCAGAAGGTTCTCCTGGAGGAGGACCTTGACGCAACTGCGGGTTTTGTGCCAGTTGCCCCCTTTCCTGGACCAACAATCCCCATTCACGGTTACTCATGCCCTACTTATCTCTTGTCTTGACTATTGCAATGTTCTCTACATGGAGCTGCCCTTGAGAAGCATCCAGAAGCTCCAGTTGGTTCAAAATGCAGAGGCCCTCATGGTTTTGTGCAGACCTTGGTGTGCAGATATGTCATTTCTCCTGCAGGAGTTGCTTTGGTTACCAATTTGTTTCCAGGTTCAATTCCAGGTTCTGGTTGTCACCTTTAAAGCCATTCATAGCTTGGGACCATGTTTATCGGAGGGACCAATCTTGCTGGTCACATCCATCTGACCCCCTAGAGTGCAGAGGCAAGGCATCTTGCAGATCCCATTCCCTAAGTAGGTACATATGGTGGGACCTAGAAGAAGGGCCTTCGCTGTGATGGCTCCCTCCTTCTGGGACATCATCCCTGAAGAAATTAGACTGGGCCCGACTTTGACAATCTTTCATAGGTCCCTGAAGACTTGATTTTGCCAGTGGGCCTGGTCAACCCAGAGTGCGATGGAGCCATTAAATGGTTATTTAACTGTGTGTTGTTTGGAAGCTGGCTAGAGTTGCTGTGAGTGCGTAGGCAGCTATATAAATTTTCTAAAGAAATAGTATAAAACAGACAGTTTCTCTTTTCTTCATCAAGGAACTTGTGAAAGGGAAGGAAGGAGGGCAGGTGAGAGGGCAGAAGGAGGGAGGGACGGAGGGAGGAAGAAAGGACCTGTAGATGGTCATGCTAAACAAACAGGATTAAGCTTTCACTCAGGCATTAGTGAATCAAAGAAAGGAGAAAGGGGAAAGGAGAGGAGGAGAGGGGAGGGGAGGAGAGGAGAAGAGAGGAGAGGAGAGGGGAGGGGAGGGGAGGAGAGGAGAGGCTGAGATGTTTTCCATTTGTCCAGAGATGTCAAAAAAAAGAGGGGGGGAGATACTGGCTAGTAAAAATGCAGAGTTGCCCTCTCCCTTCTAATACCAAATCTGCATTAATCCCCTGTCTTTTAATGTGCTCCGGGATAAAGCCCAATATTATTTTTCTATCATGTAATAAATATTCAAAGAAATTGATTTGTTGAAAGCAAGTCTTTAATATGCCTATCAAAATGTCCTTTCCTGAAAAATGTCAGTGTCTAGGTAAATAGTTAAGGAAGGTATTTAAGAAGCACATCATAACAACTAATGGAAGACTTTTAACTATCCTGACATCACCTGGGAGAGAAACTCTGCTCCTGGTGGAAGATCAAATAGTTTCCTGACATTAAGCCATACTGGACTTAATTCTCACTAAAAGAGACCAAAAAGAATAGACGGAAGGCATTGAAATTACAGGAAACTGGGTGGGGAGGGGACCATCCAATATTGGTATTCAACATTATGCAAGCACAGCTGGCATCTTAGACTTTAAGTGAGATGATTTCAATACATTTAGGGCTTGGAAAGAATTCCATGGGTGAAAATCCTCCAGGGGAAAACAACCCAAGGAGTTTGGGAAACTTTGAAAGGTGAGATTACAAAAAACCCAGGCGAACATAATTCCAGTGAAGAAGAAAAATGAGAGATTTCAAAGGAAACCAGCATGGCTGCACAAAGGGCACTCTGATAAACAGGAACACAGAAAGGACATGTATAAAAAGTGGAAAGAGAGGAACACAACTAAAGCAGAATATCAACAAGTATGTCAGCATTCCAGAAAAAAACCCAACTTCAAGTAAAAACTCTGATGCGAGCAGAGTGAATAGAACTTTTCAAAGTTCTATTTACTAGAATAGGTAAACTGGCACATCTGGGAAAACCCGAATCTGAGAGGTCCAGGTTTTCCCTCAGTAATTCAAAACCCCCAAAACCATCCTCTCACTCATCAGTCGATCACATACTCCAATCACAATCCATCCCATCTCGAGACATCACTCTGACCACTCCTTCTCCAGATCCAGGATCATCCTGACCTTGACCGACAGGAAGAATGCTATTATGTCTAAAGACAACTCCTCTACTAAATCCCCCCTCCTACTTTCCCACACATGAGAAAGTGGCAGCATGGAAGCTTACGGCCTAATATGGCTTCCAAAGTTGACAAAGTAGCCTAAACTTGCAAAGACGAAGTCATGAAAGCTAAAGTTCAAAATGGATAAAGGCTTGCGACTAAAGGCAAAAATAACAAAAAGGTTTCTTTTAAAATCTTTCTCTAACGAAGAAGACAAACAACCTAGAACTAAGGAGAAATTTCCTGACAGTTAGAACAAATAATAAGTGGAACAGCTTGCCTTCAGAAGTCATACGTGCTCCAACAATGGAGGTCTTTAAGATGAGATTGGACAACCATTTGTCTGAAATGGTATAGGATTTTCTGCTTGAGCTGGGGGTTGAACACCTTCAAGCTCCCTTCCAACTCTGTCATTCTGTTATTCTATGACTTCCCCCCAAATGTGTCCTTTTTCTCTCGTGTCACCTACCTTCCACGGTGGAGATGGTTCCTTCTGCACAGCGACGACAATCGTAGCAGCAGATGATTTCCTCTTTCCGAGCTACCTTTGTGAATCCAGGATGGCAACTTTCCACACACCTGGAAGAAGGCAGGGGCTGAGGAGAGAAAGGAAAAGACCCAGAAAATGAATTTATTTTGAGAAAAATGGCAAAGGAAAAAAGGCAGGGGTGAAATGCTCCTGGTTCAGACCGGCTCGGATGAGTAGGTAGCGGAGATTGAGGCTAGTTCGCCAAACCGGGAGCAATGGCTGGCTGGTCACGCCCCTGAACCGATCCATGGCGCGCAGTCCTACTATGCTTGCCTGCCTTCCATGCTGCCTTCCTGGCGTCCTGGTGGCCAGCTTGCGAAGGTAGGCAAGCAGAAGTCCATGTGGAAGGCAGACAAGCATGGCAGGGCTGCGGGGAAGGAGCTAGCAGCTTACTTCCCCCCCCCTCTCAAGCAGTGGCTTCCCTGCTCAGCCCCGACAAGCTATGCATCCATAGCAATGAGGTTGTTTTGTTCGCCACGGTGGTGCATTGGGAGGGGCAGGTGGACATATTCATTATAGTTGTCAGCTGCAGACGTCTGCTTGCCCTCCCGAAGTACCACCTTGGGATGCTGGTGCGGGCACCATGGATGCATAGCTTGTTGGGGCCGAGCAGGGAAGCCGCTGTCAGCATTCTGATGCTGCCATAAAAAGGAGGGGACGAGGCTTGACTTTTCACCTACTTATTTTCTCTGTAGATAATATCCCCTAGGAGATGGGATGGGAGGGGGACATTCCTGTGGGCTGAGGTCAGAAGCTGGGGAGACTGACTTGGAAGATGGCCAATGAGAAGATGAGAATTGGGGAACAGAAAGGGAAGGGTTTGGGGGTCAGAGGGTTACTATTGGCTTCGACAAAGTCGGGGCCAGATCTGTCATACTCAATAAATGGAATATTTCAGCAAAGATTAATTGTTTGGGAGTGCAATTTATTTGAGATGACATTGAAACCTGACAGCCGCTGCTTGAGCTGTGGTGGGGGTTGGGCAGGAGAATGGCGAGACTCAGAGAGTAGGTCAGGTGGAGCTGGCTGCTCAGAAGCTGCCCCACCGCTGCCAGAAGTTTGGGTGCCTCGGCTTCAGATCACTCCCTCCCTCCCTCCCTCCCTCCTACACACAGACACACACACACACACACACAAACAGAGGTTGGAAAACTAGTTTGCTCGCTCTCTTTCCAAGCACCCCATGCACAGCAGAGTGACGTGAATGACGTCAAACTGTCCACGCCCACCCAGTCACATGACCACCAACCATGCCACACCAAGCCACGCCCACAGAACCGGTAGCAAAAAAATTTAGATTTCACCCCAAAGAAAGGGTTAGTGATGTCCAATTTAAGATTTAATTAGAAGCCAATAAGAAATGTGAGCTTCATCAAACAAACTTTATTTTCTGTTTTTTCCTTCCCTGTTAATGCTTAAGAAACAGTACATATTTAGGCTTTCATTTAAACTTTAGATATTAAATTGATCAGGGAAGTGATCGGTGGATTCTTTCCTTTGACTATGTATATGATGTTACCTGCTTAACTGATTCAATCTTCGTCCATACTCAATAAATTGTTTGGGTGAATTTTGAAGAGAATATTTTTTGAGGCCACCTAAATAACTGAAATCTGTATTCTTGAGAACCTGATCAACTGATATGAAAACTCAGGCATTGAAAGCAATTCCCCCCCACCCCCACAAAACCCCCTTTTTGTGCCACCTTCAGTGGAATAAAATAATTATTAATCCCACCCTGTTCAGCATTTCCACCTGTGCGATACTCTTCTGGTCAATGGTCAATTTCAAATCCTGGGATGCCTGTTTTTTTAGACCCCCAGATTTCACTCTCTTGATGGATCTGTTGGGGAAAACGATCCAATTCACAATATCCAGGTCAGCGGTCAGATCTCCTTTCTGATCCAAATACACTCCTTCGATGGAATTATTGTGAAACTGAGAGCTTTGAAGGAAGGGGTGAAGCTGGAAAGGACAGGAAAAGAAGGAGATTCAGTAGTTCTTTGAAAAGAGCCTTTGGACTATGCTGGGAAGGGTATGAAAATCTCTCTCTCTTCAACACCCAGCTCTATTTTGAGTTTCCAACTTGGTTAGGGGTTTTTGAATAGGAAAGGAACAATAATAGCTGTAAGCCTTGTATTTAAAAACAAACATTTCACTGTATTCCGTGTATTTCCGTGTATTTCGCTGTGCCCTCAAAACCTTGTTGTTCCGCCAGGCTGGGCTATCAATGTAAAGATTTTAATTGGTTTTAAATGGGATTTTAAATTTGGGGTTTTATAAATTGGGCCTATCATTTAATAATTTTAATTATTTTTAAATTTTGTCTGTCTTTGTGCTTTTAATCAGGCTGTACACCGCCCTGAGTCCTTCGGGAGAAGGGCGGTATAGAAATAAAATAAAATAAAATAAAATAAAATAAAATAAAAAATAAAATAAAATAAAATAAAATAAAATAAAATAAAATAAAATAAAATAAAATAATAAATAAAATAAAATAAAATAAAATAAAATAAAAAAATAAAATAAAATAAAATAATAAAATAATAAAATAAAATAAAATAAAATAATAAAATAAAATAAAATAAAATAAAATAAAATAAAATAAAATAAAATAAAATAAACAAACAAACATTTTCCTGTTCACATCTCTTTATCACACCAGGGCTGATAAACAATTCCTCTAATGGAAACATCCAATGATTTTTTTTCCTTAATAGAATAATTTTATTAACTTTAGAATAGAATAAAATATCTTTATTGTCATTTTGAATGTAAAGGGGTGATGCTGGAAAGAACAGGAAGAGAAGAGATTAGAAAGGGCACAGAAGAGTCCCCCTTGGTCCAGGGGTGTCAAACTTGATTTCATTGAGGGTCGCATCAGGGTTTGACCTTGGGGGCATGGGTGGTGCGGCCAGGGTGGGCCTAGCCAGCTCATCAGTTGTGTTGGGGGCGCCTGTGGCGGCTTGAGCGTTCTGCCAGCGAAAACAGGTTCCCGAGCTCCGTTTTCAGCTGTGATGGCCTCCTGCAACCGTCTACACATACAGCCCTCCCAAGCTCCGTTTTCGCTGGCAGGGGCCGGATCCAGCCTGCGGGCCAGATCTAAACACGCCGCAGACTGTATCTGGCCCCCGGGCCTTGAGTTTGACACCCTTGCCTTGGTCTATGCTGGAAGAGATATGAACATTTCTTGTTCTTCAAAAACCCAGTTCTATTTTGAGTTTCCAACTTGGTTAGGGATTTATGAATAAGAGTGGAATTTATTTATTTATTTATTTATTTATTTATTAGTTAGACTTCTATACCGCTTCGAAGTGCTTTACAGCCCTCTCTAAGCGGTTTACAAAGTTAGCATATAGCATATTGCATATTAACATTTTTTTTTTAATTTGATTTATATGCCGCCCTTCTCCGGAGACTCAGGGCGGCTTACAGTGCGTTAAGCAATAGCCTTCATACTATTGTATATTTTATACAAAGTCAGCTTATTGCCCCCACAAACTGGGTCCTCAATTTACCTACCTTAGAAAGGATGGAAGGCTGAGTCAACCTTGAGCCTGGCAAGATTCGAACTTACTTTAATTGCAGACAGCTGGTGCTAAATTACAGTGCTTTTGTCTGCAGAGCTATCCAATACACATTAGCATATTGCATTAGCATATTGCCCCCAACAATCTGGGTCCTCATTTTACCCACCTCAGAAGGATGGAAGGCTGAGTCAACCTTGAGCCGGTGAGATTTGATCTGCTGATCTGCTGAACTAGTAGTCAGCTGAAGTAGCTGCAGTACTGCATTCTAACCACTGTGCCACCTCGGCTCTTTATAATAACTGCTGCAATAAACCTTATATTTAAAAATGAAGATTAGAACCATGTTTGTAAAGAACAGGGATTTTGACATCTGATCATTTTGCTGCTCACATCCCTTTATCACAGCCGTATTGATAAATAATTTCTTTTAAGGAAACTGTCAGAATATTCATGACTGGGAAGACATAGTAACAAAGTCAGCCAATTGAGAGCTGAGAGAGACTGGAGCCAAGGCATGTCGTAGTCTGGAGCTCCTGAGTCTGTGCAGAACTAAGGTGAAAATAGTTCCCTCTACTGTACTCTGTGTGTGTGAACATGTCTGCTGATCTGAGCTGAAGGATCAACTGTTGGTATTGTAAATATACTTTATGTGTTACTATGAATATAAAGAAGTTAATGAATCCAGCTGATTCAGTTTATCTGTGTGTGCTTCTGGATTTGATTTTAGCAACAAACTCTGACAGAAACAACCAATTATTTTTCCTTAATATTTTATTAAACCACTTACAAAACTAAATGCCCATATTCAAGGAAAGATGTCTAATGGAAAAGAAATACCTGCCAAGCTTTCAGCCTCGGAGCTTCAAACTTGACGCCCCCGTTCCTCACGGATCTCTTAGATGTGGAGATATAAGCTGAATTTAAAGTCTTTCCCAAAGCCCAGATGGTATCATAAACAAGATAGCTGTCCAGAGCCAGGATTTGATCGATCACCTCTTTCCTCAGAGCCTCCACTTCTTCGGTCTGTCTGCACCGTCTCCAGACTTTCACAGAAAAGGCATCCTTAGTGGATGAACATCTAAAGGTTTTCTTTAAAAACTTAGACATGATTTCATTCAAGGTAACAAAGACATCATAGTTTCCCCATTTCTTTTTCTGTATCAGAAAAGAAAAAATGCCACCAACCTGTTTCAGGTACATCGTAATAAACTCCAAATCGAGACTGAGATCCCATTGAGCTGTGGTGATCCACACTTTAGCTGTAAAATCTAGAAAGTATTTAAGTACTGCGTGTATAATTTTCATTCCAACTGAGAACGAACTAGTCTCTGAGCCATAAACAAAGACATTGACTTTTGTGAATTTGTAATAGTGTTTTAGGTTGACCATCGTTTTAACAACATTTAGTGGAAATCTTTGATGTGCAATTGCACAAATGCCATTCCTTAACATCAAAGAAGACATTGTCCTGATGAACCTCTCTCCCTGGTCAGTTTCTGGAGCAACAAGAGCAACCAAGGTCCACCTGAAATGGAGGAGAAGCTTGATCATCCCTGGGTATTGGACACCTTCAGCAGGCAGCATCGGGTAGAAGAAAGGAAAATGAGTTTTATCCCCCAGAATCTTGGAAACAAAACTATAACTGATCTGAAAGGAATGGAAGATGGTTTTTTTAAATGTAACAAGCTACATGGGGCTCCCCCTGGGGTGCACCCGGAGGCTCCAGCTGGTCCAGAACGCGGCCGCGCGGGGGATCATGGGGGCGACGAGGCGCTCCCACGTGACACCTCTCCTGCGCGAGCTGCACTGGCTCCCGGTGGTCTTCCGGGTGCGCTTCAAGGTGTTGGTGACCACCTTTAAAGCGCTCCATGGCTTAGGGCCGGGGTACTTACGAGACCGCCTTCTGCCACCAATAGCCTCCCACCGGCCAGTACGCTCACACAGAGTGGGCCTCCTCAGGGTGCCGTCCGCCAGGCAATGTCGGCTGGCGACCCCCAGGGGGAGAGCCTTCTCTGTGGTGGCGCCTACCCTCTGGAACACCCTCCCCCCAGAATTACGCATAATAACAGACCTCCGGATTTTTCGTCGGGCCCTAAAAACCTATTTGTTCCAACAAGCTGGGCTGGCTTGACCAAATTTTTTAATTTTTAAATTGATTTTAAATTGGAAATGGTTTTAATTCGGCCAAAACATTTAATTATTTTAAATAGTTTTTTAGATTCACTATGTTTGTATATATGTCTTGTTTTTACCTTGGCTGTGCACCGCCCTGAGTCCTATTTTGGAGAAGGGCGGTATAAAAATTTAATTAAATAAATAAAATAAATAAATAAAATGCAAATGCTATCATTTACATTACAAAGCTTTGCTTTTCACTTACATAGGACCTCTGATTCAAACTTCAGTGAGTGAAAACTGTCTCCACAAGAAAGACACACCTGTGGGATTTTGTAGGTGCCCAACATGGTCGAAATCTGAATGGAGCTGCCAGTCTCGGCCTCTTCCAGAATAGCTACTGTGTTTCTCTGCCTTCCACACCTGTAGTTGGGCACATTGGCCTCCCCATCTGAAAGCAGGTCCAGCAAAGGATCTGTAGTCATCTCTACCTTGAAGAAATTTTCATAGATATCATAACCCAGGGTGATGTTGGGTAAGAGCTGGTCATTCCGGTTGATGTCCTCAATAGCAAAAAGGAAGGGTATAAATTTCCAAAAAAAATTGGATGATTTTCTGCAGGTGTGAAGATATAAATAAAAAATAAAATTTAACTTTTCTTTCACAATACAATTTTTAATCCTCATGATAACAATTATTCTTTGAAGCACTTTGTAACATTTCCAATTGTTACCATAGAAAAAGAATGACAACAATAGAACATTCTTAAATCATTGTGTGCTTCCAAGGCATTCTCCCAATTGGTTTACAGTAATACAACTTCAATTTCCTGTGTTGATCTTCAAATAACTTTTTTGAGGGGCTGCCACAGAGAGGAAGGGGTCAAGCTATTTTCCAAAGCACCCGAAGGCTGGAAAAGGAATAATGGATGGAAACTGAACAAGGAGAGATTCAGCCTAGAACTAAGGAGAAATTTTCTGACAGTGAGAACAATCAATCAATGGAACAGAAGTTGCTTTCAGAAATTGTGGGAGCTTCATCACTGAAAGCTTTCCAGAAGAGACTGGACTGCCATTTGTCAGAAATGGTGCAGGGTCTCCTGCTTAAGTGGGGGTTGGACTACATCCCAACTCTGTTAAATCCCATATTTGATTGTTTGTTTCCTCTCTCTTAATAATACCCAGATGGCTAAAAAGACCCTATTTATTATTACTTCTTTTATATTCTAGATATTTTTGGAGTAGGAGTTCAGAATGACTGAAAATGGTTCCCACTGAGATGACATTGAAAAGAAGTTAAAGACCTTTGAGTGACGGTTCAACCACTGTTGGATGGACCATTGCTGGATTTTTTGTTTGTTCTTGTTTCTTTTCCTGTTTTCTTCTTTCCTTTAACTTGTAATTGGAAGCCACCCAGTGTCAAAAAGCCAATGAATTACACAAATAAATAAACAAATAAGCAATCAACTGCTATAGTAAAAACAATATTTTATTTAAAAATATCTGTTAAAAATGTCCGTTAATGTCCTGGCATGGATTTGTGAATAAGAATTAGAGAAAATTTCAAACTTCAGAATGTTTTGCTCTTAACTGTGGCTTTCTCATCCCAGAAGTAAATATGGTGTGCGGGGGAGAAAATGGTAGAATTATCTCATCTCCAATGCAGAGTGAAAATAGCAGAAAATAACAGAATAGCATAGTTAGAAAGGATCTGATAGGTTATCTAGTCCAACCCCTTACTCAAGCAGGAGACCGTATACCATTTCAGACAAATGGTTGCCCAATCTCTTCCTAAAATCTTCCAGTGATGGAACATCATAACTTCTGAAGGCTAGTCATTCAACTGATTAATTGTTCTAACTGTCAGGAAATTTCTCCTTAGTTCTAGCTTGGATCTCTCCTTGATTAGTTTCCGTCCATTGCTTCCTGTTCTACATTTAGAGGCTTTGGAGAACAAGTTGACTCCCTCCTCTTTGTGGCAGCCCCTTAAATATGCGACCATTGTATCATGTCACCCGTAGTCCTTCTTTTCACTAGACTAGACATCACAATTCCTGCAACTATTCCTCATGTTTCAGCCTCCAGTCCTCTAATCACTTTTGTTGCTCTTCTCTGCACTCTTACACCATCCCTCTTTGCTTGGATCAGGAATCTCCCAGAATCCAGCTCAGCTCAGAGATGAGGTGGACGGAAGAGGTCATTTTGTTCTTCTGTTTCTGCACCCTAGCTCTGCTCATAGGATGGGAAGGAAAGTGGCTGGGGAAAATATTTGATTTGATTTTTATACTTTCAAGCTCAAATGAGCTTTGTTACCTGCAGGGTCCGAGAGACTGCAAAGCCAAATCAGGTAATAAGTTGGGAAAAGGAGCAGATTAAGAGGAGAGCACCTTATATTCTCAGAGGGCTGGAATAGTAAACATACATTGGAAATGCAGTGGCAGAAATGAACAGATCAATGCTAAGAATAAAAGATAAAGAGGAATCGGTGTATTTCAAGGCATGGGAAAGATTTTATGTATGAATAGAAAAGAAATATGAATAAAAGTTGATAGATAAATGATATAGATAATAGAAAGTTAAACGA
Source organism: Pituophis catenifer annectens (assembly GCF_029215685.1). Lineage (NCBI taxonomy): Eukaryota > Metazoa > Chordata > Lepidosauria > Squamata > Colubridae > Pituophis > Pituophis catenifer. The sequence goes on along the minus strand of NW_027256882.1, from coordinate 13,092,239 downwards.
GGGATAAGACAAAAAAGAAATAGAAGCTCAAATGACACCAGAGTAAATGGAAAAGGGGGAGGGGGGGGAAAGAAGGAAGATTATAAATATAAATGTACAATTATGAAATGATTGATTGGGTAAAATAAGAAAAAAAATGAAAAGAAAGTATACATTATTAGAAAATTGGAGCTGCTCGGATACCAAATAAGGGAAGTATTGCACAACAAAGGAGAAAGAAAGGAGAGAGGAGGAGAGGGAGAGAGGAGGAGAGGAAGAGAGGAATGGAAGAAAGGGGAAGTAGAGGAAGAAAGGATAGGGGACAAGAGCAGGAGAGAAGATGAGAAAGGGGGAAAAGAGGGGAGGAGTGGGGGAGAGGAAGGGGAAGTAGGGAAGAGGAGAGGAGGAGGAAGAAAGTAGAAGAGAAGAGGAGGGAGGGAGGGGAAAGAAAGAAGGAGAAGAAAGCTTGTTGTGAAAAGAAGGAAAAGAGAGGGTAGAACAGCAGCCCCAAATATAATTAAAATGTCTTATTTTTCTGCTTTCACTAGAAAAAATATGTATATATATATATATATATATATATACATATAGTCTATACATAGTCTCCCAAATTGCAGCACAGAGTTGTTGCTTTTCAGCAGGATACAAAAAGCCCAGAAACTTGTGAATGAGATTTCACAGAACTAGGGCTGTGGAATAACTTAGCTTACGTAGGTGGAACCTGGCTAGAAAGAATATGCATATATATATATGTTTTCGCGGGTGTGCATATGCAAAAAATTAAAATCTTGGGTGTTTTCCCGCGTCATTATAAATAAGTTGGTTAAAATATTTAAAATCCTGGTTAAAATCCCAGCTTAAAATCTTCTAAAAATCCTTACAGAGCACTCTGCAAGGTCCTTTAAAACCTCAGCTAAAATCCTACCAGTGACTTTAAAAGTTTTTCTTAAAGCAGCGTTTCGACAGGCTCACAACCCTGTCATCTTCAGGCTCTGTTTCATGTAGAAGGTAAGGGTTCTCTGTTGCGGGGCCAGAGCTGTCGCTTATCTATATTTGATGCTGCTGACGTATGCTGATTTTAGCTGAGGTTTTAAAGGACCTTGCAGAGTGCTCTGTAAGGATTTTAATTTTTTGCATAGATAGATAGATAGATAGATAGATAGATAGATAGATAGATAGATAGATAGATAGATAGATAGATATAGATATATATACACACATGTGATCAATTATGGATAAGAGAATGAACATTTACAATCTGTGTATAAGAAATAAAACTAAAAAACTTTTTTCAAAAAAAAAAAAAGGAAATGCAGTGGCTCTAATAAAGTGCAGGATGACTGACATACGTGAAGAACTTTGCTGAAGGACTTTGGTTGAAGGTTAACAATTGAAACCAAGCAATCCTTGCAGAGACGATGCCACTAACGAAATAATCTCCTGACTTGTAATGATGCTCTGGGTCCACTTCACCCTGCTCCAGAGTCAGAAGACATTTGGCTTTGCATATCCCACAAGTTCCTGGTGGCCACGTAAGCAGGACTAGAAGCATCAGCAACATGTCTGAGTTGCTGATTGAGACTTCTCTGTGGCACCTTCATTTTAACGACGAATGAGATGAAGAGGTGGATAAAAACCAAAACCTCTTCCCGGACAGAGGCTACAGATCCAGTCTGAGTCCACCCAAGGGACAGAAACACAGTCCCTGCTTTTCATGAAACCTCCCCCAAATCCTCTTTCAGTCTCCAGAGCCACCGATGCACTCAGCATTTCTGAAATAGACTCCACCCTATTGTGCTTTTGAGTTTGATATTCACCTCAAAGCATCCTCTGACATGCTTTCATCTTCAGAAAGATTGCAAAAAGCTCTCTGGGTACCGTTTATAATGTCAGGAAATAAATGAGTATGATTTTGATAATTGGAAGGATGAAAACTACGTAACCTCTTAACGTATCTACAGGCTGGTGTCTAAAGGGAGAACTCACAGATGTGGCTCCAAGCTTTGACGATGGGGCAGTGATGGAAACTAGAGAATTTGGCACCCTAACTCTAACCAATAAAACACTTTTAGAGAACCATACCCTCTTTGATTTCTGATGGGGTAGTATTGCCCCTGAAAATCCAATACATATAATCTGAGGTTCTTATTTATTTTATTTTATTTTTTATTTTTATTTTATTTCCAATTTCTATACCGCCCTTCTCCCTGAGGACTCAGGGCGGTGTACAGCCAAAATTAAGAACATAAAATACAAATATTAAAAACAATTAAAATATATATAAATTTGGCTCAAAAATTAAAAATCACAAAATCTTGCCGGAGTAGTAGTCATGGCTAGGAAGGTCTTTGCTCAATTTATGTATGTATGTATGTATGTATGTATTTATGTATTTTATTTATTTATTTATTTATTTATTTATTTATTTATTTATTTATTTATTATTTCAATTTATATGCCGTCCTCCGAAGACTCAGGGCGGTTTACAATGCAGGTTGTAATTCCAGGTTGTGTATCAGTTATACCTTTTCCTGGATCGAGAAGATGTTCTTTTAGTCACATACCCCTTGATCATCTCCTAGTTGTAACTACTACAATATGCTTTATACCAGGGCTGTCAAACTCCCGGCCCATGGGCTGGATCATCATGTGCTGGCCATGCCCACGCCTGGTTTAGCGAAGGGGGGAAAAGTCCCAATATATCCCAATCGTGTTGCCGCTATGAGAATGTGAGTTTGATATCCCTGCTTTATACCGAGCTGCCCTTGAAGAATACCCAGAAACTATAACTGGCACAGAATGCAGATCTGCATGCCTTTTTGGGTGCTCCTAGGGTGATGAATGTAATACCTATGTGAGCTGCATTGGGTGCCAGTTTTCTTCTGGGTCCAATTTAAGGTGTTGCTTTAAAATCCTTCATGGCGTGAAACCAGGATACCTGAGGAACAATCTCATTCCAATTACATCAATGCATCCCACCTGGTCAAAGCACGGAGAATGTATGGGACTAGGAAAACTCACTGCACTCAACTCGCCATGGCCAATTTACTATGGGACAACTTGCTGTGGCCAGTTTGCCACAGGACAGCCCCTCATGGGACAATTCAACATGGGATTAGTTCAGTGGTGAAATCTGGCCGGATGTACCCACCTCACACGAACCAATAGGGCTGGTGACGGGAGGCTCCGCCCACCCACCAGAACATCATTACGTCCCATTTTTGGCCCTCTGTGCATGCGCAGAAGACTCTGCGCATGCACAGAAGAGGCGTGCATGCTCACATTTCCGAACCAGTAGCGAAGGTAAGTGCATTTCACCTCTGGATTAGTTCCTTTTATTATTCCCCAAAGTATTACAAAAGTTGGTAGTCATAGGAATGATTTCCTTTGATACAAGAGATAAAATAATTTTAATGAAAACGTGGTCAACAAAAATAAAAGAAGCTCAGTTAATCTTCCCTGTGCACAGTCACTCACGCCCTCGTCACCTCTCGCCTTGACTACTGCAATGCTCTCTACATGGGGCACCCGGAGGCTCCAGCTGGTCCAGAACGCAGCAGCGCGGGTAGTGATGGGAGCAGCATGGCGCTCCCATGTAACACCACTCCTGCGCGAGCTGCACTGGCTCCCGGTGGTCTTCCAGGTGCGCTTCAAGGAGTTGGTTATCACCTTTAAAGCGCTCCATGGCATAGGGCCTAGCTATTTTCGAGACTGCCTGCTGCTACCGACGACCTCCCAGCGATCCGTGCGCTCCCACAGAGAGGGCCTCCTCAGGGTGCCATCAGCCAAACAATGTAGGCTGGTGACCCCCAGGGGGAGAGCCTTCTCTGTGGGGGCACCTACCCTCTGGAATCAGTTGCCCCCAGAGATAAGGAGAATCCAAGACCTCAGTGCCTTCCGTCGTGCCCTTAAAACCCACTTTTTCCAGCAAGCCGGGCTGGCTTAGGAAGAAATTTTTCAATGTTTTAATTGGTTTGTGATTTTTAATTTTTGGGCCAAATTTATATATATATTAATTGTTTTTAATATTTGTATTTCATGTTTTTAATTCTGGCTGTGCACCGCCCTGAGTCCTCAGGGAGAAGGGCGGTATATAAATTGAAAAATAAATAAATAAATCTTGTGGCGAACTGTTCCACAGCGAGTTGTCCTGCAGCGAGTGTGGAGAGTGTTGGCTGCAGGGAATTGGTCATGGCAAGTTGTCCTGTTCTGGGATATATTGGAATAGCAATAGCACTTAGGCTTACCATATTTTTCGGAGAATAAGACGCACCTTAATTTTTGGGGAGGAAAACAAGAAAACAAGAATTCTGCCTCTGCCTACCAGCAAGATCAGCTGCGCCCTCACTTCCACTTATCACTCGATTTTGATAACGAGCAGCACAGATCTTTTTATCCGTTTAAAACAAACCCTATGACTCTATGAGCATTTAACTGGAAAGAGCGGGGTGGGGGATGATTTTCATGGGGGCAGAAGAAGGACTTGGCACCGAAGACTCCGCTTCCGAAATGCCCCCGTCTTCCTACCTATAGCCGTAGGTATTGAAGCCTGGCTTTCTTCCTTCTTTGGCCTGGATTATGGTACCTTTCTATTTTGTAGGAAGCACAGTTTTCTTTCCCAGTTACTCTGAGGCTTTGGTTTAAGGTGGCACTGCTTTACGCTGTCCTCCTCCTCCTCCTCCTGCAAGCGATAGGTGCTTCAGAGACTCAGCTGGGGAAAGAGGGCATTGGTTACTGGTACTGAGAAGTTCTTTTCCAGAAAACTTATCGGGGTGCTCCTACGATCCGCAGGGACTACTCGCTTTCCCCCAAAGAGACCCCTCGCATGCCCTGGGGGAAGGGTTGGAGCACAGCCTGAGGAACAAACCTCTTTGGGACAGTCTTATTTTATTTTATTTATTTATTTTATTTCCAGTTTATATACCGCCCTTCTCCCTGAGGACTCAGGGCGGTGTACAGCCAGAATTAAAAACATGAAATACAAATATTAAAAAACAATTAATATATATATAAATTTGGCCCAAAAATTAAAAATCACAAACCAACTAAAACATTTAAAAATTTCTTCTTAAGCCAGCTCGGCTTGCTGGAAAAAGTGGGTTTTAAGGGCACGGCGGAAGGCACTGAGGTCTTGGATTCTCCTTATCTCTGGGGGCAGCTGATTACATAGGTAGGTGCCCCCACAGAGAAAGCCCTCCCCCTGGGGGTCACCAGCCTACATTGTTTGGCTGATGGCATCCTGAGGAGGCCCTCTCTGTGGGAGTGCACGGGTTGATGGGAGGTCATCGGTAGCAGCAGGCGGTCTCGAAGATAGCTAGGTCTGGGGGGGAATCTGCCCAATGGCTTCAGCGAACAAGGCGGGCCCCACGGTTTGTGGCTGGTTACCCCTCTGGCCGCCCAGCGGGCATCTCAGGACAGACAATGGTCATGATGACTTCATTCCCCAGCAATGTGAGGAGCCGCTGCTGCCACCACTGCTGCCTAAGCCCTCTCCATGCCCAGGAGCTGAGCCGAGTGGGAGCCCCTAAAGTGAAACGTCCCTCCTTTCCATCCACCACTGCCCATTGGCTGGATTCCCCAATGCAATTCTCAGAGCCGCATTTCAGGCTGCGGCTAGTTCCCCTGCAATGTGCAGCGAGGAACCGGGAACCTTTTGGATTTGGGGAGGGGATTTCAGCGCTGCCACCTGAAAATGCTGTCCTTCCCGTTGCACATTGCAGAGCCGTGCGCCCTCATCCTCCTTCTCAGCAGACTCACCTTCTCTTTCCTCCTGGCCAGATCCGCCGCCTGAAATGCGATGCACTTTTTTAGCCTCTGCACACCCCATTTTTGGAATAGGAAAGGGGATTGCAGGTCTGCCACCCGAAAACGCTTTCCTTTGGAATCGGGAAGGAAAGCTGTCTTTGGAATCTATCCTCCTGGTGGCAGATCTGGCCAGGAGGAAAGAGAAGGTGAGTCTTCTGAGAAGGAAGACGAGGGCATGCGGCTCTGCATTGTGCAATGGGAAGGAAAACATTTTCAGGTGGCAGCACTGCGATCCCCTCCCCAAATCCAAAACGGTTCCCGGTTCCCTGCTGCGAGAAGAATTGCTCTGAGAATTGCATTGGGGAATCCAGCCAACAGGCAGTGGTGGCTGGAAAGGAGGGACATTTCACTTTAGGGGCTCCCACTCAGCTCGGCTCCTGGGCGTGGAGAGGGCTTAGGTGGTGGCGGCAGCAGCGGCTTCTCACATTGCTGGGGAGTGAAGTCATTGTGAACGTTGTCTGCCCTGAGCTGCCCGCTGGGCAGCCAGAGGAGTGACAAGCCGTGAACCATGGGGCCTGCCTTGTTCACCAAAGCCGCTGGGCAGATTCCCTGCCCCAGACTGTCCCGAAGAGGTTTGTTCCTCAGGCTGTGCCCCAACCCAGATCCCCGCCTCCTGGAATTGCCCAAAAATCTCCAAAGGGTGGGGGCCAGAGGGTGGGCGGGGCTATATTCAGACTATAAAACGCACCCAGATTTTCATCCTCTTTTTTGGGGTAAAAAGATGCATCTTGTACTCTGAAAAATACGGTATATACAGCTTCACAGTACTTTACAGCCCTCTCTAAGCAGTTTTACAGAGTCAGCATATTGCCCCCAACAATCTGGATCCTCATTTTACTGATCTTGGAAGGATGGAAAGATGAGTCAGCATTGAGCTGGTGAGACTCGAACTGCCAAATTGCTGGTAGTCAGCAGATTGTATCTCAGCAGAATTTGGAGCAGGTTATTCTATAAAGTATCCATTCTTAACATCAACAAACAACATTTGACACTTAAAAAGACCTCACTTCAAATCCATCATTTATTTTTGTTTGTCTTTTCCCCTTTCTTTTATCTGTTATTATTTTATTATAAGACCTAGGTAATAGATTATATAATTTTGATACATTGGTAATTATATAGTATTTACTAGGTACAATAGGTGCTCTCTTTAGATGACTTAAACCTTTAAACATAGAGAAAAAGAAGACATTTATATCAACATTTCACTATGTTTCCCAATGTGATGGCTCCCTTGGATGCTGGCTTGGATGAAGAGAAGGAGCCAGTTTTGGGATTATCCAAAGGGAACAATGTTGGAGCCAGGGGTGAAATTCAGAAGGTTCTGACAGATTCTGGAGAACCGGTAGAGGAAATTTTGAGTAGTTCAGAGAACCGGCACATATCACCTCTGGCTGGCCCCAGAGTGGGGTGGGAATGGAGATTTTGCAATATCCTTCCCCTGCCATGCCCACCAAGCCACGCCGTCCAAGATACACCACGCCCACCAAGCCACGCCCACAGAACTGGTAGTAAAAATAATTGAATTTCACCATTGCTTGGAGCCCGATATTCGCTTCTGTGGACAATTTGGGGGAAGCCAAGTTTAGAAATAGTTGAAAGGGGCATTCAAGGAAAAGCAGCTCAGGAGGCACAAGGACAACCAGGTTAGAGCCACCAGACAAATGGCAGGCTGTGCAGACTGGGCAGGAGGCACAGTTGCAACCAGTCAATTCCAACAAAGAGGAGTTGCCACCACTGCCTGATACAAGGACATGGAGGGTTGAGCTGAGAGAGACTCAACAGAGATCAGCAAAGTACTCAGGAGGAGGCAGACTCAACCTTGCATAACATTCTCAAGATACACACCTGAGAATGTGTGGTGCCTATTGAACCAGGCATTAAAACTTGGTTTTAATTAAAGACAACTGTCTTTAAAGACAACCAAAACCAAGACAACAACCATTAAAGACAACTGTCCGGAATCCAACTTGTTGTGTGTATCTTGAAGACCTCGTTCTGATTTGTTGTGTCCTGAATCTTGTGATATGGCTATTGTCTTTGCCATGTCATTGTCATGCCTTCATCTTGCCTGACTGTGGCTCTGTATCTAGCCCTGATGTCTTGTCTCCCCTCCTCTCTTGCCATGCAACTCTTGGACCAGAAGGAACGGCACCTGGCCTTGCTTGAACTTCGCTATGGTTGGCCTGAGGCTCTTGATGAATTTTTGCCACGCTGCCTTGAAACTGATCTTTTAAAATCAGATTTGATCCTTTCAGAAATTGGTCCATACATCAGGTGTCTTCTGGCCTTCTCTAAGTGGTTGTTGCATGTCTTAAATTTGTTCATTAAATCTGAGAATGATCATTAAATCTTGAGCAGGGGGTTGGACCAGGAGACCTCTAAGTCCCTTCCAACCTTTTCTCTTCTCTTCTCTTCTCTTCTCTTCTCTTCTCTTCTCTTCTCTTCTCTTCTCTTCTCTTCTCTTCTCTTCTCTTCTCTTCTCTTCTCTTCTCCTCTCCTCTCCTCTCCTCTCCTCTCCTATTCTTCTCTTCTCTTCTCTTCTCTTCTCTTCTCTTCTCTTCTCTTCTCTTCTCTTCTCTTCTCTTCTCTTCTCTTCTCTTCTCGTACTTTTACTCTATATGCTAGCCCTTCAGATTAAAGGAAGACACACTGTTTTGAAGTTCATCTATGGATACAGAGTTGGCAATGCAGCAGGTCTGGAGACACAATGAGGACACTGAAAATGCATAGTTGTAGTAGATGTGCGGATTATTCCGTGACACCACTTACAGTTTTCTATCAGTTTTTGTTGACCCCTGTCTTCAAAGCACATGGAGGCTGCCCAGCACAGGGTGTCAACTTGCAAAGCTTTCAAGTTGCCATGAGCAGGAGGGAGGGAGAACTGAAGTGAATTCCATACATTCTTCCTGACCGCAATCAGAAGGAGGGTGTTAGGTTTCACAGCCAGCCAAAGTGGTTAATTGGAGAATGTGATTTATGACATGGCCAGAGAGGAGGGGAGAGACAGGGTCATAGGGGAACGTAAATCTACGTGGGATCAGTCCTAACTGCATCCGAGTATTGCCGGAATGTTGCTCCTAATAAATGACTGTATTTCCTTTGAAGTTTGGATCATGGCTCATGAATTAATTAGGGCATCTTTTGGAAACTTGACACAGGGTTTACCAGAGGTTCAGTCAGCATCTGCAACTTCTCATTCTCTTGCCTGGATGTCGCAGCATCTTCATAACCCTTGTGTGATCAACTCTGAGGGTTGTTCCCAGGCTACAGTACAGTCAGTACCTGTTCCTACACAGACTGGTGAACCTCAGAATTGAAGGAATTCAGATGAGGGGCAGGTTCGAACCTGAGGGCATCTTTTCCTTCTTACATATATAAAGTTTATTGTCATTGTACATATATACACAGTATACCTATACAACGAAATTCACATAACACCCAGAGACCAAGCCCAACACATATGACAATCCCCTGACACATATGACAATCCCCTGACACACCCCCACCCACCAAACTTCCCCACCTCTAAACTACCCAAACATCCACACAACAGACCACGTAATACTGTCCAACAGCTCACTGATGGTGGCCCTTTAGTTCATTGCTGAGTGCAATTATAGCTCTGGGATAAAAACTATTCAGAAGATGTGTGGTCTGAGTTTTAATTGTTCTGTATCTTCTGCCAGAAGGCAACAGTCCAAAAAGATGGGAGGAGGAGGATGGGAAGAGTCTCTGAGAATGTTGTGCAACTTCCTCAAACAGCGAGATTCGAAGATGTCATCCAGGGCTGGTAGCTGGAGCCCGATGATATTCTGGGCAGTTTTAATAATTCTCTGTAGAGCTTTTATGTCTGCTGCAGAGCTGCTCCCATACCATGCAAGAATGCCGTATGTCAGGACACTCCCAATGGTGCTGTGATAGTAGGACAGAAATAGATGCTGAGATAGATTTATCTTCCTGAGCATTCTCAGGAAGTACAGCCTCTTCTGTGCCTTCTTCACAAGCATGTTAGCATTCATAGTCCATGAGAGGTCCTCCGAGATACAAATGCCCAGAAATTTAAAACTACCCACCCTCTCCACCTCCTCACCATTTATGTACAATGATAAATGTACATCTTTCTTCCTCCTGAAGTGAATTATAAGTTCTTTAGTTTTTTTTTTTTTGGTGTTAAGTGTAAGTTACATGGTGGTAGTACTGTAATATTGAACATTAGGGGACACCAGGGAGTCAAGGGATTTTCTCTCTCCTTAAAAACAAAAATCCTTTCCTCTATGAAACTACCCAGAAGACACACACCCGCCACTAGAAACTAGCGGTTTACCTAGAAATTAGGAACACAGATAGGGTAGGTCAGGGGTCTCCAACCTTGGCAACTTTAAGACTTGTGGACTTCAACTCCCAGAATTCCTCAGCCAAGCATTGAAAAGATCAATCAATCAGAATAGAGTTCAAAGGTAACCTTGGAGTCCAACCCATTGCTCAAGCAGGAGACCTTATACCAGTGGTTCTCAACCTTCCTAATGTCGCGACCCATTAATACAGTTCCTCATGTTGTGACCCCCCAACCAGGGGGGTCTGTGGGCGTGGCTTATTTTGTGGGCGTGGCTTGGAGGTCATGTGACTGGGTGGGCATGGCTAGCTGGTCATGTGACCGGGTGGCCATGGCTATGTGTATAGGGACTACTCAGAGGGCTGAAAAAAGTCACTTCTGACAGATCCTTGCACTTTTGACTGGTCCTCACACTTATGACCATCTTCACATTTATGCCCATGCAGCATTCTTAACAACCGTGTCACTCATTTCACAACTGCTTCTCTTCACCATGGTGACAAGCTAGGGCAAAAACGTAAAATGTGAGGACAGTCGTAAGTTCGAGGACTGGTCAAAAGTGCGAGGACCAGTCAGAAATAACTTTTTCAGCCCTCTGAGTAGTCCATATGCATAAAAGGATACAGCAATAGAGAGGGATGAAGGAAGGGAAGGGAAATTAGAATAGGAGTGAAGGTAAGAGAGGGAGGAAGAGAGGAGGAGAAGGAGAAAGAGGAAGTAGGGAGAAGAAGAAGAGGGGGGGAAGAGAAAGTAAGTAAGAAAGAAAAGACAAAGGTGGTAGGTTTGAGGAGAAAGATTGCTGTACAATAAAAAAGATGAAAGGGAAGAAAGCCAACCCCAAACAAATATAAAGATATTAAGATAAAGAATGAATTGTTAAACTTTAAAGAATAAAAGAGAACAAATATGAATAAATAACAATAATTAGAAACACACATACAAACATACAATGTATTTTCTTTGAACAGAGTATTTGGCCGGTTCACAAATTTAAACAGTGTTTAGTCATTTCAATTAAATTTACAATTTCTATATTTCCTTTTTGCCATATTTATTCCTCATCTATTTTTGTAAAAAACCAATATTACCCTTCGTCCTCATCTCTAATCTTAATCAAATTCAATTTTTCCCTTCTATTCTATATTATACCCCTTCCCATTGTCATCTATTTTTATATCCATCCTCACATTGGTTAATTATGTAATATTACAGTTGTTTAATATAAATTCAACATTTTAATATAAATCAATTAGTTATATAACTACCTTTTTTGTATATTAATCAATATGAACATGAATATTCCAATTATTTCCATGCAATCCAATTTCTTACAAATCAATTAATTATATTTACCAATAATAATAAACCAAATAATTTCCCCCATATATTCCTCCAAACCACAACTTAACCATTTCTGCTTTCAGAAATATACAATTAATAGTATCTCAATTATTACAATTCCCTAGTTAAATAGAGCTTTTTTTCTTTTGTGTTTTAAAATCTTGAACTCTCCTCTTTTTCCCTAAATTTCCCATTGTTTGCACCTACCTTTTTTGGTGAGGAAAAAGAAAAGAAATCTGCCTGCCTAATTTTCCAACCTTGCAGCAACAGCAAAGCAGTTTCAGTTTTGTTTTTCAGCATAGCTAGGGGAAAAAAATCTGCTCCAGGACTCTTTCCAAGGAAGCAGCAGAGCCCTGAGCAAAACAGCTGAGACAAATCATCTGAGAGTTGGGAGCCGATCTAATCAAGGGCTAATTAGCCTATGCTGAAGCTCTGCGGGCCAATAAAATTACAAAAAAACACCGAACCATTTGTTAAATTGCTGGCTCGCCCGCCCCTCGCCCACCACTATTTATTGGCAATAAATAGTGGTGCGGAGGGGCGGGGCAAGCCAGCAATTTAACAAATGGTTCCGGCAGAATCCCACCACTGGCTATAGGGTGGCCCTTTGAAGCCCCGCGGCAAGAATTTAAACAGTTTTTTTTCCTCTAGTCATCAGCTGGGACTCAGGAAGCAGCAATAGATTGGGGGTGGGCGGGGTAAGCGAATGGCCGGCGATCCAACAGAGCAGAGAGTGAGGGTGAGTGAAGGCGTGGGGGGGGGCGAGAGAGGGCTTTGGCGACCCCTGTGAAATGGCCATTCGACCCCCAAAGGGGTCGCGACCCCCAGGTTGAGAACCGCTGCCTTATACCATTTCAGACAAGTGACTGTCCAGTCTCTTCTTTTTTTTTTTGAATTTTATTTTTATTTATTTTTTTTTAGACAAAAACAACATAAAAACATCATCCTTCCCAACAATTACAGACAGTGTTTTGATCGGTTAAAATCATTTCGTGCTCTCAAAAATTTTCAAAGTCTCATCATATGACAAATGTTCTTTCCTCTAACAAAAAATAAATATTTAAACATTTTATCCAAATTTCATTTCATATATAATATCTCATCTCCATACTTTATTATCTATCCACTGATATAATATCTCCCATATCAAATAATATGGTTTATCTTCCTGTTCTCTTATTTCAAATGTCAGTCTACTCATTTCAGTACAGTCCAACATTTTCTTAATAATTTCTTCATCAGTAATTATCTTCTCTCCTTTCCAATTTTTTGCAAATACAATTCTAGCCTCTGTTAAAATATTCACAATTAAATATTGCAATTCTTTATTAAACATCTCTGGTAAGATCCCTAATAAAAATATCTCTGGTTTAAAGTCAATATGTCTCTTTGTCATTTTTTCCAACCACGTGTGTATCTTAGTCCAATATCTCTTAGCTTCTACGCATGTCCACCACATATGGTAGTATGATCTTGGAGTCTGATGACACTTCCAACATTTTTCCGATTTATTCTTGAACATTCTGGCTATCCTCGTCGGGGGTAGATGCCACCTGTAAAACATCTTATACAAATTCTCCTTATATGCTGTAGACATTGTCATTTTATAATTATGTGACCACAATTTTTGCCATTTCTCTAACTTAATACCATAACCAAAATTTTTCCGAATGCTATCATTAATTCTTCTGGTCCAACTCACTGCTCAAGCAGGAGATCCTATACCATTTCAGACAAGTGACTGTCTAGTCTCTTCTTAAAAACCTCCAGTGATGGAGCACCTACAACTTCTGAAGGCAAGCTGTTCCACTGATTAATTGTTCTCACTGTTAGGAAGTTTCTCCTTAATTCCAGGTTGCTTCTCTCCTTCATTAGTTTCCATCCATTGTTTCTTGTCCTGCCTTCTGATGCTTTGGAAAATAAGTTGACCGCCTCTTCTTTATAGCAGCCCCTCAAATAGTCTTACACTCTTCATAGTTTTATTTGTTTTTGTTTTAAGTAACCTGAATTTTCAAATGGACGCAAGGGAAGCATACAAACAAAATGATAATGAATAATTAAATGTTATGAGCCTGAAACAATTTCACTATCACTGCTCTACTTTCATCATGAGATGTTCCTTAGTGTTTAGATGTGGTCTCAGGAGGATAATGTAGCACTTGGGGAAGAAGATGCAGCCCAGAAGCCCAGCACCAGAGGCCAAGATGGAAAAAATCTGCACAGCCACCATGGACTTCCCCTTGGTACTGAGATAGGTGGGCAGAAAGGAGACCCAGACACTGCAGAAGACCAGCATGCTAAAGGTGATCAGCTTAGCTTCATTGAAGGCCCCAGGCAGATTCCTGGCCAGGAAAGCCACTGTGAAGCAGATGGTAGCCAAGAAACCCATGTAACTGAGAGTGATGTAGAACATGGTAACAGAGCCTTCATTACATTGAAGGATGATCTCCCCAGGCTGGGAGTGCAGGTCAGACTCAGGGAATGGGGGAGATACTCCCAGCCACGTGGCACAGATGAAAATTTGGCCAGCAGAACCAGAAAGGATGATGGAGTTGGCCAAGCTCTTCCTCAACCATCTTCTCACCCTGCTCCCTGGTTTTGAGGCTAGGAAGGCCAGCACCACCATGACTGTTTTGGCCAAAACAGAAGACACAGCTACTGAAAAGACAATACTGAAAACTGTTTGTCGGAGAAGACAGGTGACTTTCCTTGGTTGTCCAATGAAGAAAAAGGAGGACAGAAAGCAAAGCAGGAGGGAAACGAGGAGGATATAGGAAAGGTCCCTGTTGTTGGCTTTGACAATGGGAGTTTCTAAGTATTTAAGGAATGTGATTAAAATGAAGCCCGTAGTTAAGAATAAAAGTAAGGTAAAGGAGACTATCAAGATACCCAGATGTTCCTCATAGGATATGAAAGTTATTCTTTTGGAGATACATTGGACTCGGTTCTCCATTGGATATTGATCATCTGGGCATTTGATGCATTTTTCAGTATCTGAGAAAACAGAAAAGAATATTCTTTTATATCTCTTTTCACATTTCAAGAAATATTTTCTTTGTTGTTATTGTTAGTTGCGAAGTCATGTCCGACCCATCACAACTCCATGGACAACATTCCTCCAGGCCTTCCTGTCCTCTACCATCCTCTGGAGTAAAAATCAGGGGTGGGCTTCAAAAATTTTAGTAAGGGGTTCTCTGTCTGATTGCTGAGTGGACATAGCCATGGTGGGTGTGTCCTAGTCGGTGTCCTGCACCATGGGGGGAGGGGTATTTTTGCCCTTCCTGGGCCCCGGAGAATTTCCTTGAGACTCCGGGAGGATGAAAATGGCTCAGGCTCTGGAGGCTCTCTGGAGGCCGTAAACAGGCCCATTTCCGGCCTTCCTGAACTTCTGGTAGGCCTGTTTTTCACCCTCCCAGAGCCTCCATGTACACCCTGCACTTACCTGCATCCAAAACGGGCTGCATGGGGACTCCTGGGAGGGGTGGGGCAGGGTGGACGGGGCCAGCCAGGAGTGGGATTTGGGGGTTCTCTGAACTGCACAAAATCTTAGCTAGAGGTTCTCCTGAACCCTTGCGAACCCTCAGTAGCCCACATCTGGTAAAAATATATGTGGGTAGTCTTAGAGATTCTTTGGTTAGGATTAGGGTAGTTAGGGAATGAAACATCTACAAGAAAACAAGCAAGCTCAGGGAGCACCAAGAACCCCTCATTTCAACCCTGAGCTACAAATATTCTCCTTGGTTGATATTTTTTTTATTAGACAAATTTGTTATAGAAGTAGCTAGAATTCTAAGTATGCAAAAGTAAAAACTTGAGGCTGCGATGTTATATTCCCATTGTTGAAAATAAAGAACAATAAAATAATCAATCATAGATGTATCTTTAACATGCACCTTGATCAAGATCTCTGCCCTCCAGAGTCACCCACCTTCCTGAGTGGAGATGGTCCCCTCTGGACAAGGAATGCAGTCATAGCAACAAACTGGTTCTCCTTCTCGAGCCCGCTTGACAAATCCAGGACGACAATTTGCCACACATTTGGACTGAGGCAGAGCCTACAAAAAAAACAAGGGATGCCAAAGAAAATAAGTTAGGACCAAACATCCAGGGGAAGTTAAGGTTAACATGAACTTTAGTGAAGTAATTTCTTGGTTTCTTATTTAAATATGAAATATCTAAGTAGTTCCAAATCATTACAAGAGATGCAACTACTTGCATGTTCTTCATTTAGTTCCTCATGTTTGCTTCTGGCAGATCACATTGCAATACTTTTCTACTTAATAAAGACTGGAAGGATTTAAACTGAGAGAAGGTTTAAGCCCTGTGTTGGTAAGAGATATTTACTGAATAAGGCCCAGGTATGTATCCAAGACATGGTCCTTTCTGTTGAAGAACCACAATTAGGTGATACCACCTGGCATGGAAAGATAGAATCACATTTATTATTAGTTGGATTTGGAGCCTCCTTTTTTGCCCAGAGAGGTTCAAAGTAGGTAATAATCAAGATGTCTAATGTCTATGTATAGCGGGGAGATTGCTTGACAAAGAACGGGGAAAAAACCCAAGATGCCGTTGCTTTAAATTGACAAGCCAAGAAGCAGCTACTGGAAGGAGGTTTTTACTTGCAGAAGCGAAGTGACATTCAGCAGTTCATTTTTGGGTCAGCTGAACAACAAACTAGATAAGAGGAGGAATTCTTATATGATTCTATGTTTTTGAAGTTTTGGGTTTGTGCGACATGGGCTTTGTGTTTCTAAAAAGGTTTGGGCGATTCCCATTGTGAAATATCCTGTCTTGAATGAGTTTTCTGCCTGCCTGTAAATGGAACCGAACTTCTGGCTTCCACTTTCTATTTATCTCTAAGTACCGGTAGCTGTTTTCTTCTTACAAAGTTTCTTTTATGCAGCTGGCAGGAATGTGGAATGAGCCTCAGGCAGGTTCCTTTGTTAGCAGCTTGATTTTTCCTTGCTTTTCTGGAAGCCTTTTCTTATGAGTAATATTTTATTTGGGTGAAATGAAGGGGGGGGGTTGATTCCTTCCCAGAGCAGGTTAGTGGGATGGGGAGGGAATAGAGACTTTGAAGTAACCTTCCCCAGGAGTGGGGAGGGAATGGGGATTTTGCAGTATCCTTCCCCTGTCACGCCCACCAAGCCATATCCACCAAGCCATGCAATGCCCACCAAGCCATGCCCACAGAACAGGTAGTAAAATTTTTTTGAATCCCACCACTGGACAAATTCCTAGTGTGTCTAATCACACTTGGCCAAATAATGTATTCAGCTTCAGATAGCAATAATTCATTCAGCGGGTTTTCAGATGAAGTACCCTCTTACCAGCCAAAGGGCAAATTGTTTCATGAAGGACTTTTCTTTGGGTCAAAGTCATGCTTCAGTGTTTCAGCTTTCTGGATCAGGGCATCGTAACATTCACATTCACATCGGATCAGCCACTATGATTTTATGTGAACTGAAAGCCTTCCTTCCTTCCTTCCTTCCTTCCTTCCTTCCTTCCTTCCTTCCTTCCTTCCTTCCTTCCTTCCTTCCTTCCTTCCTTCCTTCCTAGGGAGCATATTGTACTATCCCAGCAGGCTAAATCTGATTAGGTCTGGGCTGCTTACAACATCACAGTCTATGGTTCTTCCAGGTCCCCAATCAGATCAAGCTGCATCCTAATTCCAAAACTTATTTTATTTATTTAAAAATAAATAAATGATTTTATTATTTATTTTTAGAAGACCTCCCAAGATCCATTCCAACTCTATTATTCTATGTTTTATGTTTCCACTGGAACTAACAGGCATTCCATTTGGTCTTGATTCAGTTTTGTCACATGTAGTCCAACATCAAATTGAGGAATTGCTTAACAAAATTGCTTTCTCCTTTGCCTATTTGAGAACAAGGAAGATGCGAGGCTATCAGCACCACAATATCAACCCCGGAGGGTGAAATGCTCCCGGTTCGGACTGGATCACCCGATCCGGTAGTAATGGCAGTGGGTGGTTCGGAGAACCGGTAGCAAAAATCCCTGTCCCCCCCCCCACAACTCCCAGCTGAGCCACACGATCATCAGAGGCTTTTCTTTTTTTTTAACTTTTAAAAGCATTTTTTCTTTGGCCGAAAAAATACTTTTAAAAGTTTTTTAAAAAAAGCCTCTGATGATTGCGCGGCTCATCTGGGATCGTCAGAGCCTTTTAAAAGCATTTTTTCTACAACCTCTTCGGCTGAAGAGGTTGTTTTAAAAAATGCTTTTAAAAGGCTCTGATGATCCCAGCAGAGCTGCCTGATCATCAGAGGCTTTTTTTTCTTTTAAAAGCAAAAAGAAAATATGCTTTTAAAAGAAAATAAAAGCCTCTGATGATCAGGCAACTCAGCTGGGATCATCAGAGCATTTTAAAAGCACTTTTTTACAATCTCTTCAGCCGAAGAGGTTGTAGAAAAAATGCTTTTAAAAGTAAAAATGCTTTTAAAAGTAAAACAAACAAACAACTGGCCACGCCCACCCAGTCACATTACCCCCCCAAGCCACGCCCACAGAACCGGTAGTAACAAATTTTACATTTCACCACTGCCTGGATGGTTTCCCTCACCAGTTTCCCAGGGCTTCACAACTTCAACATTAAATAATGATGACCATACTTAGCTTACTTGAAATGGGTCTCATGGCTTAGGACAACCGAGAAAGAGGCAACAATATTTCTCCTACCTTGTTGAGCAGCTTCAGTCGTGAAAGAGCATCTTGGTTGATAACAATATTTTGTTTTTTAAAAATGCCCAGTCGCTGTTTGATGGAATGCTCCATGGGAAGAACCACCCAGCTTATGATGTCCAGATCAGCTGTTACATCTCCATTTTGGTCCAAGTAGAGTTTTTTCTGAGAAAGATTGTAAAACTCATTCTTCTCCAGAAAGGGATGAAACTAGAATGGAAACATCCAGGAATTTTAAAATTAAAATTTTAAAATTAAAAAATTTATATGGTCTCTGCACATTTTAATCTTTTTTCTACAGGTGTCTAACTTGAAGATAAGCTTAGTTGGGAGAACAAGTGTCATCACTATCTGGAAAAGTGAAAAACAAAATTTCAGTAAAATGTATCAATCATAAATCGGTAAAATATAATTGACAAAACGGAACATTCTAGAACAGGTCATTCTAGAGCAGGATTTAGTTAAGTGAGGTGGTGTGAAAATTAAGTGGATAAAAGCTGCCTTAAAAATTGTTCTTAAATAAGTTTCAATATTTCTCAGAAAACTGGGGAGTTGTGAATAATAATTAGCCCTTTCCCCTGTATTCTTTTGTATTTTTATTAATATAGGAAGGAAATGTTTATGAGTCACAATTTTGTGATGCAAGATTTATACCAACTATTTTGATCTCTTTGCAAAAAATACCCAGTTTCCAGAAAATTATTTATAATTTCCTGATAGTCCATATGTAAAATCCAATTTAAAAAAATCTTAGCAACTAGGCCTTGACAAAGTATGGTATCATATAGTAGCAAACAAATTGTGAGCAGTGTAACGCTAAAATTTCATTACATATTAAATATGTACACTGGTCATTGATTATAATAAATTAGTAATAGGACTATTTTAATGATTTTGATAATATTATTAATGATTTGGATGAAAGGGAATTCAATAGCTATCAATTGGCAGATGATATAAAATTGGAAGACTAAATGTATAACTCAATTCAAAGAGAGATGCTAAAATAAATCTAATGAATAAATTAGATAAATTAGATAAATAAATAAATAAATACATTAGAATCAGATACAAAATTCAAAGCATATCTTGAGGTTTTAACAAAATGGGCTGAAAAAAAAGAGCTTTATATGGAATTCCTGCAGAGACATGTTGGGCTAGATGTTCTCAGAGTCTCCTTCATATTAAGTAATGTAAGATTCTACATGCTAATCAAAAATCCATATATAGAGGACATAATTAAAAGTGCACATCTCCTTTAAAAAAAAACAGCAATGTGCAATATCAAACTATATTTCCATAAAGCCCAATCTTTGAAATATTAGGCCATGAGTGGTCAAACTGACGTTTTGTAGTACAGATAGATTGAGAGGGTTCTCCTCAGGTGGGATTCAAAAATTTTAGCAACTGGTTCTCTTCCCAGTTGCTGGGTGGGTGTGGCCATGGTGGGTGTGGCCTACTCGGCATCCTGCACATGGTGGGGGGGGCATTTATGCCCTCCTCAAGCTTCGGAGGCTTTGTTCGAGCCTCCGGGAGGGCAAAAACAGGCTCCCTGAGCTCCAGAGGCCCTCCGGAGACCAGAAATGGGCCCGTTTCCGGACTTCCGGAACTTCCAGGAGGCCCGTTTTTCATCCTCCCCAAGCTTTGGAGGCTTTCCTCGAGCCTCCAGGAGGGTGAAAACAGCCTCCCTGGGCCCCGGAGGCCCTCCGAAGGCAAGAAACGGATCCATTTCCAGGCTTCCAGAACTTCCTGGAGGCTTGTTTTTCACCCTCCCAAGGCCTCTGCATGGGCGCTGCACTTACCTGGCATCCAAAATGGGCCAAGTGGAGACTTCTGGGAGGGGTGGGGTAGGGTGGGGTGGGTGGGGCCAGCCAGTCCTTGCAACTACTGGTTCGGTGAACCAGATTTAAAGTTAGCATCCGATTTGCCCGAACCGGTACTAACTGGCTGAATCCCACCCCTGGTTCTCCTCCTTCTCCTTTGGATTCCTCCTCAAAAGGAGCTAAGATTAATGTATTGTTGGGACACCATACCTGCCATGGCTGTAGCTTTGGAGTCTCCAACTTATCTTCGCCCACCTTCCTTCTCCTTCTGGTTCTGGAGGAATATGCAGAGTTCAAGACCCTAGCAAGAGTCTTAATGACACTGTAAATACGGTGCTTATTTGAAATCCGTGTCCTGCGTCTTTTTGCTTGGATCTCCACTGCTGCTGTCTGGTAGCATCTTCTCTGGCCATTGACAGAAAAGACATGCTTCGAAAAAGAACAGTGAAAACACTTCTCTTTAAACTGGGGGTCTACAAATATATCAATTTCAAAGGCATCATCCTCTGACTGTTCTTTTTCCTGAAAGGCAAGGGTCCAAACACTATGAATATATCTGAAAAGTCTGTGCTTTCCCATGAAATATTCCCCCAAAACTGTGATGATCCAGACTTTCCCTTCAATAGGTTCTGGCAAACGTATAAGCGTTACATGGAAAGGGAAAATTCTCTCCAAAAGGGGAACATGTTCTATGAAGTGAACAAAGACGTTGACTTGTCTCCACTTTGTGAAGGCCTCCCTGAGGGGTCTTACATGCCCAGTCCTTGAGAATCGTTGTGATATAACAACACAGATTCCATTCCTGAGAAGCATAGGAGTAAAAGTCCGCAAGAAATGTTCTCCATTCTCTGTGTTGGAAACGAAGAGGCCAATCAAGGTCCATCTGAAATGAAGGAGCACTTGGATAATTTGTGGGTAGTGGAAGCCTTCTTTTGGGAGCATCGGATGGAAAAAAGGGAATTGACTTTTATCACTCAGAGCCTCTGAAGCAATTTTATCACTGATCTGAAAAAGCAACAAGAATGCTGTGTTATCTTTAGGGTCAAATTACTATGCTTTTCAAAGTATAAGATGCACTCCCCCCCCCCCCTAAAAGAGGGTGGAAATGTTGGTGCGTCTTATACACCGAATACGGCTATTTTTTGCCTCCTGAAACACCGCCCTGCATGTCCCGTTTTTGCAAAAAAATGGGCCTGTTTTTTACAAAAACGGGACATGCAGAGGGTTTGAGAGGCCTGAAGAGTTCTCCTGGGGGCTGGGGAGGGCAAAAACTGGATGTCCGGAGGCCCAAAACAATTTTTTTTCTTGTTTTCCTCTTCGAAACCTTGGTGCGTCTTATACTCCAGTGCTTCTTATAGTCTGAAAAATACGGTAAGTCCAAAATACGAGATTGTAATAAATCCAATTTGGTTCTCATTCACATCTTAGAATAGTTTATTGTTGATTATTTTTGAGGCCATAACAAGACACAGAATATAAAACACAGGACATTAATAAGACCTTGTATAATATAAACTATACCAGTAAATTAAGCAAGCAAAGAATAAGAATAAAGAATGCAAATCATTTCTGTATCACCCCTACAATTTATAGAAATCATACCCAGATATGGAGATATGAACTGAACTGCTTTGTTCAAATAACGAGCCACATCATGTGCACATTTCGATTTCTCATCACACAGGAAATACGTTGTTTTAATCTTAAAATATCAATAGGTCATCACATTAATGTGTGATCCAAGATACTGATCTCTCTTATATAATTGAAATTTAAATAATAGATGTATTATGTCTTCTATTTATGGAGTTTTGCATATAAAAGCAATTGTAAGGACTTGGTTATATCTTCCATACTTAAACCATTGTGCCCAGCTGCTGAGATTTTGCTCAAACATAAGTTTTATCAGTTGTAGATGCGCTAATCCATTTGGGATTTTTTTCACAAATCTATGCTTTATTCACTTTTGAAAATATCATTATTTTGGCCAAGATTGTAAATTTTAATCTGTTTTTAAATTATTGGGGTATTTTAATTTGTCTGGGCCAAAAAGTTTAATTTGATTTTATCGGGTTTTTAAATTTTGTGTATTTATGTATTTTATTGTTGGCTGTTCACCGCCCTGAGTCCTTCGGGAGTAGGGCGGTATACAAATCAAATAAATAAAATAAAATAAAATAAAATAAAGATCATGTACAAAATGTAAACTTCCATCACTGATTCATCTGCCTTTTGTACAGAACAGTTTTTTTTTTATTGAACACAGAGTCTTTCTTCACCTTCATTGTTTCCAGATGCTAGCTTTTCTCGCACGCACATACACTCTTCTGTGCCTGGGCAGAAGCGTTCTGATGATGTTGGGGTCGGTGGGCGGAGTCTCCCACCAGTTTTACTACTGGTTCTATAGAACCAGTGCAAACTGAGGGCAACCCACCACTGATGGAAACTAATCAACAAGAGAAACAACCTGGAATTAAGGAGAAACTTCCTAACAGCGAGAACAATTAACCAGTGGAACATGTTGCCTTCAAAATTTTAGGTGCCTCATCAATGGAGGTTTTTAAGAAGACTGGGTAGCCACCTGTCTGAAATGGCATAGGTTCTCCTGCTTGAGCAGGGGGCTAGACTAGAAGACCTCCAAGGTCCCTCCCAGCTCTATTCTTTTTTTTTCATATTTTTTTATTATTAACATATAAAAAAGAAATTAACATACATAACATACATGAATCATAATATATAACATATAACAATATACACAATACAAACAATCAACGAGTGCTCCCCCACCCCTCGGGATCATTCCTGCTTCCAAAATCTTAAAGCTTCTTCTGGTGGTGGTATCCCCCTTCCTCCAGACAACACATATATTAGGAACGGTTTCCAGATTCCATTGAATTCATTTACTTTCATTACGCCCCTCCTTACTTTAATATTATCATTTATGGCAATATCCCATTCTTCCTTATACCATTCTTCCAAACAATAATCACCTTGTGTTTTCCAGTTCCTAGAAATCATTAACCTTGCTGCGGTCAACAAATTTATTATCAATTCTTTAGTCTCTTTTTTACATTTTATATCTTCCAATAGTGAGAGTACTCCAATAAAGCTGGGAGTAATAGAGCATTACTCCCAGCTCTATTCTGATTGATTGTTTGACCTTCAAAAATGGGCATCAGAATCCCCCAAAGCGGGTATGAGGGTATGTCTGCTTTGATCCTGGCCCCCTCCCCACTGTGGATCCCAATCCTCAACAATGACACCTACAGTGACCACTGTTAATAGTAGCTCTTGAATTCCATAGCAACAATATGATTGGATCTATCACTCACTCACGCCCACCACTCACTTTACAAGATAGAGAAGCACACACACAAACCTGTGGGACTTTGTAGGTGCCAAGTAACACTGACATCTGCATGGAGATATCTCTGAGAGCACCATCGAGAGTAGCCAAAAGGTTGTCCTCCCTTCCACAGCTGTAGTTGGGGACGTTGGCTTCTCCGGTGGAGAGCATGTCCAGCAAGGCATGTGAAGTGCCAAGGGTGTTCAAATAGTTGTCATGGATGTCGTAGCCCAGTGTGAGGTTGTCAAGGAGTTGGGGATTCTCGTTGACCAATTGAATGGCGAAGATGTAGCGGAAGAGATTTGATTGTTCCAAAGGTAAACGTCTGGAAAAAACATTCATGTTATTCGCATCATCAAAAGCACCAATAACAAAATACTTTTGCCCCCTAATTTTATCTGCACAGGTCTATTGCCTCTTATGTTTACAGTGTATAACACTGATCCAAAATCCATGACCAGGATTCAAAATATTTCAATCATTCAAAGAGAACCATCATAAAAGGATGAGAATGTTTCAAAAGTGGCCCAGAAAAACAATTCTACAATTGTAGGATTATTCTCTATCCTCTATTTTCTATTCCTACAAATATCAGGAACGGAATATCAATGAGGAGTTATACAAATATGGAAAAGGGATGGGAGAGGCAACTACAATCCTTTCACTCACTAACAGAATAACAGAGTTGGAAGGGACATGGGGGGGTCTTCTAGTCCAACCTCCCACTCAAGCAGGAGACTCTATACCATTCCAGACAAGTGGCTGTCCAGTCTCTTCTTAAATGCCTCCAGTTATGGAGCGTCCACAACTTCTAGAGCAGTGTTTCTCAACCTTGGAAGCTTGAAGATGGGTGGACTTCAACTCCCAGAATCCCCCAGCCAGCAGCACCAAGGACCCCTCAAGTCAACCCTGAGTAACAAATATTCTCCTTTATTAGTAAGAAGGAATAAGGTAAAGGTTCCCCTTGCACATACGTGCTAGTCGTTCCCGACTCTAGAGGGCGGTGCTCATCTCCGTTTCAAAGCCGAAGAGCCAGCGCTGTCCAAAGACATCTCTGTGGTCATGTGGCCAGCATGACTAAACGCCAAAGGCGCATGGAACGCTGTTACATTCCCACCAAAGGTGGTCCCTATTTTTCTTCTTGCATTTTTTATGTGCTTTCGAGCTGCTAGGTTGGCAGAAGCTGGGACAAGTAACGGGAGCTCACCCCATTACATGGTACTAGGAATTCGAACTGCTGAACTGCTGACCTTTCGATCGACAAGCTCAGCATCTTAGTCACTGAGCTACCGTGTCCCCTCCTTTATTAGTACCATGGGTTAATTGTTTTAACTGTCAGGAAGTTTTTCTTTCCATCCGTTGTTGCTTGTCCTGCCTTCTGGTGCTTTGGAGAAGAAGTTGACCCCCTCTTCTTTGTGACAGCTCCTTAGATATTGGAACACTGCTATCATGTCTCCCCTAGTCCTTCTTTTCACTGGATTAGACAAATCCAATTCCTGCAACCATTCTACATATGTTTTCACCTCCAGTCTCCTAATCATCTTTGTTGCTCTTCTCTGCACCCTTTCTGAGATATTGGAACACTGTCATGTCACCCCAGTCCTTCTCTTCACTACTTTTAACAAAAGTCAGTATTCACATAATGAAGTCAGGATTGGATGGGGGGAGGAAAATAATATGAACTTTTTTCAGGATTTTTTTTTCTGCCCCATCTTTGGATTTGAGTCCCTTCCGCAAAATAAGACAAAAGAGAGAAGCCATGAAAATCAAAGCAATTCAAGGAACCAGGGAGACACTGCAGAATAAGGATTGAGTGAATTAATAAGAACAGTGTTATATCTGCTAATGGAGGGAATGCAATTCCATCACAATGAATGACTTACGAGTGAGACTGACTAGAAGGAACCATATTGAAAGACAATGTTGCGTGTGGTATTTTTGTTTCAGTGACAACTATACTAATAAGATGGTCTCCTGGCGTGTAATAGCTCCATGGCTTTTTTTCATCTCGGTTCTCTAAATTCAGAGGACACTTCATTCTAAGCTTCCCAGAGAGTGGCTGGAATATCAACAGCATCAGAATCAGAAGCAGGAGGTCCATAATTCAGAGGGCTGAATCCATCCAATTCCTGTTTCTAAGCACGGAGAAGGTGAATCGGAAGACTTCAAAGCAATCGCACAAGATGGTAATGCCAATGGCTTTCCTGATTCGGTTATAGGCAAACCTGGCAAGAAGAGAAATGCACATTCAAGAGCACAGACCCTTCCTATCCCAAAATTTGTGCCACACAGAGCGTAGCCTGGGGCATTTATCCTTTTCTGATGTAAGATACCTTCCATGTTGCTTCAGTCTAATGTTTACATCCAAGACAGTCACTGTAGAAGTAGTAAATGACATCTCAAAGACCAGGATAATGATAATTACAGTGAGAAACAACCTCTCCTCTGGGGATCCTAAAGTTCTTCCTGGGCTCCATGTGCAGAGGGATAGTTGGAGAAGTGCATGTTAATGAAAATGTGGCTGTGGTCCTTCCTGTTGGGACATGTCCAGAAAGTTATGCTGGAGGAAGATCCTTAAACACCCAGCAAATTGAGTCCTTCAGTCCTTCAGTGTGGTATCTTCCCTCCAGAGATTGGTGGGAATGTAACCCAGAGCTATGGAGTTTGGTGACCCTCTAGGCTGGTGACACTTAACTTTATTTATTTATTTATTTATTTATTTATTTATTTATTTATTTATTTATTGTTTATATTTATATACTGCCCTTCTCCCGAAGGACTCAGGGCGGTGAACAGCCAACAGATAAAACACAGAAGTACAAAATTTAAAAAACAATATTAAAATCCGATTAAATTAATTTGGCCCACCTCCCACCGGCCAACACGCTCCCACAGAGAGGGTCTCCTCAGGGTGCCGTCTGTCAGGCAATGTCGGCTGGCGACCCCCCGGGGAAGAGCCTTCTCTGTGGGGGCACCCGCCCTCTGGAATGAGCTGCCCCCAGGGATACGACTAATCCCGGATCTCCGGACCTTCCGCCGGGCCCTGAAGACGTTTTTATTTCAGCAAGCCGGGCTGGGTTAAAAAATTTTTTAATTGGTGAATTTTATGGGTAATGGGGTTTTAAATTGGAGAAGCCTAAGATAATTTAATTCTGTTTTAATGTATTTTAATATTTGTATTGTGTGTTTTTAATTTTGGCTGTTCACCGCCCCGAGTCCTTCGGGAGAGGGGGCGGTATAAAAATTTAATAAATAAATAAATAAATAAATAAATTAAAAACATCCCTGTATTAAAACCCATAATTAAACAGTTTAAAGATTAAAACAATTTAAAAGAGTTAGGCCAGCCCGGCTTGTTGGAATAAAAACGTCTTTAGGGCATGACAAAAGGTGCGTAGATCTGGGATCCGCCGTATCTCCAGGGGCAGCACATTCCAGAGGGTAGGTGCCTCCACAGAGAAGGCTCTCCCCCTGGGGGCCGCCAGTCAGCATTGTTTGACTGACGGCACCCTGAGGAGCCCCTCTCTGTGGGAGCGTACTGGTCGGTGGGAGGCTATCAGTGGCAGAAGGCGGTCTCGTAAATACCCGGATCCTAAGCCATGGAGCGCTCTAAAGGTGGTAACCAATACCTTGAAGCGCACCCAGAAGACCACTGGGAGCCGGTGCAGCTCGCACAGGAGAGGTGTTACATGGGAGCGCCGAGTCGCCCCCATAACCACCTGCACGGCCGCATTCTGGACTAGTTGGAGCCACCGGGTGCTCTTCAAAGGGAGCCCCATGTAGAGAGCATTGCAGTAGTCCAAGCGGGACGTGACGAGAGCATGAGTGACTGTGTGTAAGGCATCCCGATCCAGAAAGGGACGCAACTGGCAGATCAGGCGAACCTGATAAAAAGCCCCCCTGGCCACAGCCATCATATGCTCTTCTAAAGACAGCTGTGTATCCAGTAAGATGCCCAAGTTGTGAGCCCTCTCTGTGGGGGCCAACGACTCGCCCCCAATAGTCAGCGATGGCACCAACTGACTATATCGGGATGGCGGAAGCCACAGCCATTCAGTCTTGGACGGGTTGAGCCCGAGCCTGTTTCTCCCAATCCAGATCTGCATGGCCTCTGGGAAGAACTCTAATTCTTCCTGACTTCTAAGACCAATGGAAGAAATCAGTATCCTTGAATTTTGAAGAGGGCCTGTTCATTATCCCTCCATGCATCAGTCCTAATTTGGAACTGATTTTATAGTTGCTCATTTCAACCCTGAAGCTGATCTGGTTAAAGCCATCTTGGAGCTTCAGTGCCGCCATACTGGAGTGAGGGATAGGGAGAGGGGATTAGCGATAGCTGGGGTTGTGTAGTCAAAATAAAATTCTTTCTCCTGGGAACCAAGGACGTTCTCACACCTGGCCAGAGGAAGGAGGAGTGATATCACCACACCAGCAGATGCTGCATTGACTGAGCCATGTGACTGTTTGGGGTTGGGGGGAAAAACTTTTACTTTTAATTAGGTGAAAACCAAGGGGCCCCTCAGAGTTGGTTTTCACCAGATATGTGCCAATTTGATATTTCCAATAAAGCTATTCTTTGAGAAATCCACCTTCCTCGGAGTTTTTGCTTGCGATGGATCTATTACTTGGAACCTGACAGCTCAACTTGAAATGAAAATTCATTTCCCATTAATTCTAGCGATATCAATTTTTGGATTAGAGTTGACTAGAGATAGGAAAGTGACAGCCTGTGGACTGTAGCATTGGATAAACAGGGAGGAATTTATAGAGTAGAGGAAACTTTTATTTTTTTATTTTCCTTGACAATTTTTCTGTTGTCCTGCCGTATTCATATAATATACTGAGATCCTTTGAATTTTGAAATTTCTTAGTTTATTAAATAAACAGTAGGCTATGATGTCTTCAGCTAAGATACTGGCAGTGCCCACAGCATGGGGGTGGATGATGCAATCTGATTTTTTGAGACATGAACCCAGAAAAATGGTTTGGGGGAACCCTGTTGTGGTCCCTCTTTCATTTGTGTGGATGCAATTGGTGGGGTGGGGTCACTCAAATTACAAAAAACCAATAGGAGAAGATAGTAGGAGAGACATGATGATGAGAAAAGATGAGAAATGAGACAGTGGTGTGGGAATCAAGTGTTTGGTAGAATAATGGCAGAATGATATTTGTATCTAGTACTTTCAGGGGTGAAATACTCCCAGTTCGGACCGGATTGGGTGATCCGGTAGCGATTGTGGCGGGTGGTTCGGTGATCCAGTAGCAATGGCGGAGCAAAGCTCCGCCCACCTGCCTGGGTGCGCGGCGTGTGCACTTCTGAACCGGTAAGGAAGGTAAGTAGATTTCGCCTCTGAGCACTTTTGGCATTCAATGCCCTATGGTGGCATCCTGAGTGGAGAAGGTGAGTACTATATTGCAGTAGTCCAATTTGGAGGGGACCTGGGTATGAGTGACTGTGAGATGTGAACCTTGATCCAACAATGGTTGCAAATAGAAAACATGAAGCTCTGCAAAGGTCCTCTTAGTCACAACCACAAATGGGTTCTCAAACCTGAGTTGTGAGTCCAGGAGGACCACCAGATTACTCACCAGGTGTATTGAGGACAGTGCAACCCCATCTAGCACCAAAGATGGCATACTTCTGTAAACCTTCTGTAAAACTTTTTAATAATAATAATAATAATAATAATAATAATAATAATAATAATAATAATAAAGTTTTCACAGAGGGTTTTGAGACTTCCAGGTGCTGCTTGGTATTGGGGTCAGTCCTTTTGGCATACATCCAGAAAGAGTGTTGGGAGAGTGATGAAGACCAAATATGCCTCATGTCTCAGTATTTCTATTTACCAATGAGACAGTCTGAGACAGGAAGATCATTTTATTCGGTTTATTACAATAGTGTACTTAAAAAGATTCCTCTCAAAGAGGGAACTTAGCTTACATTCCATTTTTTAGGAGCCATGGTGGTGCAGTGGTTAGAGTGCAGTATTGCAGGCTACTTCTGCTGATCACTGGCTGCCAGCAGTTTTAGCAGATCAAATCTCACCAGGCTCAAGATTGACTCAGCCTCCCATCCTTTTGAGGTGGGTAAAATGAGGACCCAGATTGTTGGGGGTAATATGCTGACTCTGTAAACTATTTAGAGAAGGCTGTAAAGCACTGTAAAGCAGTATATAAGTCTAAGTGCTATTGTGAAGTGCTATTGCTATTTTTTAGCTAACACATCAAAGAAAATGCAAGAGAACAGTTGATTGGGCAGGATAAAAGTAACCTCCCCTTTGCATAGGAAATCACTTACATGTAGTCAAACATGTCACATATATGACCCTTTAAATGGTCAGAAGGAGTATCAAATTTAAGATATTAACAAGGAAAAGGTTGTTTGAAGAGAGGCAAACCAGACACCAATTAGCACTAACAAATTTTGTCTTATCAGGAGATATTCTCCAATCATCCCTTTTATAATTTGTCTTTTCAGTTTAAGAATGTTAGAGGCTATCAATCAATCCATACCAGCAATAGGATAATTTTTTCCCCTACATTCCAGTCCGTGATGGTTTGATAAATGCTTATCGTCATTTTAAAAGCGAGAAGAAATAAGTTAAATTAATAGAAAAGATAACTGTCAGTTAACAAGTTACAAAATCCATATCATGTGCCCCTTGGAGATGAGTCAAGACTGAAGTCAAGGAATTTATTTATTTATAATTAAATTTATATACCGCTCTACTCCCGAAGGACTCAGAGTGGTGAACAGCCAAAAGGTAAAATACACATAGTACAAACGTTAAAAACCATTTAAAATACATTAAATACTTTGGGCCAACAAATTTAAAACACCCCAATTTATAAAACAAATTTAAAAGCAATTAAAAGGGAGGTTAGGCCAGACCAGCATGCTGGAATAAGAATGTTTTGAGGGCACGGCGGAAAGTGCGCAAATCTGGGATCCTCCGTATCTCCAGGGGGAGCTCGTTCCAGATGGCAGGTGCCCCCACAGAAAAGGCTCTCCCCCTGGGGGCCACCAGTTGACATTGTTTGACTGATGGCACCCTGAGAAGACCCTCTCTATGGGAGTGTACTGGTCGGTGAGAGGCTACTGGTGGCAGAAGGCGGTCTTGTAGGTACCCTGGTCCTAAGCCATTCTGAATTCTGAAGCGCCACAAGAATTATGATGTCCCCTAATAACTGCAGTAGTAACTGGGGAAGGTCATCCAGAGTGTTGCCACTGGGGGTCATTTGCATTTTCTTGATATCTACTTTCAAGAACAAGTCATAGAGAGAAAGAGAGCAGGTTCATATTCATCCCACCTAAGGAAAAAGACTAATCCCCCCTGTTTTGGGGGTCTTCTCCAGGGGTGGGTTCTACTTATTACCAGTTCGCAATGGGGCCTGCTTTGCATGCTTTGCTCGCATGCACTCTTCTGAGCATGCGCAGAAGCGTTCTGATGACGTCGGGGTCAGTGGGCGGAGTCTCCCACTGGTTTTACTACCGAGAACCAGTGCGAACTGGGGGCAACCCACCACTGGTCTTTTCCCTTCTGCAGCTGTCTTATGTTAATATAACTACCTCATTTCTTATCCTGTCCTTCACTAGCTGCATGACAATTTTAATCATTAATTTGTTTATTTTAATGTTTGATGATTATGTTGGAATTTAATGTTATTAGTTTTACACTCTTCATAAGTTTATTTGCTTTGGTTTTAAGTACTTTTAATGGTCAAACTGATACAAAGGAAGCGTACAAGCCCAATAATAACTGCAACGAAAAAACAAATGTCATGAACCTTAAAAACTTTTTTTAATATCAGTGCTGTACTTTCTTCATGAGATGTTCCTTAGTGTTTAGATCTGGCCTCAGGATGATAATGTAGCACTTGGGGAAGAAGATGCATCCCAACAGCCCAGGCCAAGATGGAGAAGACCTGAACAGTCACCATGAATTTCCCTTTGGTGCTCAGGTAGGTGGGCAGGAAGGAGATCCTGACACTGCTAAAGACCAGCATGCTGAAGGTGATCAGCTTGGCTTTGTTGAAGGCTCCAGGCAGGTTCCTGACCAGGAAAGCTACAATAAAGCAAATGGCTGCTAGGAGACACATATAGCTGAGGACAATATAAAACATGGTAACAGAGCCTTCATTGCATTGAAGGATAATGTCTCCAGGCTGGGAGTGCAGGTCAGAGTCAGGGAAAGGATGGAGCAGATGAAAATTTGTACACCAGAACAAGAAATGATGATGGAGTTGGCCAAGCTCTTCCCCAACCATCTCTTCACTCTGTTCCCTGGTTTTGTGGCAAGGAAGGCTAATACCACTGTGATTGTTTTGGCCAACACAGAAAACATGGCTACTGAGAACACAATGCTGAACACAGTTTGTCTGAGAAGACAGGTGGTTTTCCTTGGTTGTCCAATGAAGAGAAATGAGGACAAAAAGCAAAGCAGGAGGGAAACCAGGAGGATGTAGGAGAGATCCCGATTGTTGGCTTTGACAATGGGAGTTTCTAGGTATTTAATGAATATGGTTAAAGTGAAGTCTGCAGTTAGGAACAAGAGTAGGGCAAAAGAGATCAGGATGATACCTAGACGTTCTTCATAAGACAGGAAGGTTATTCTTTTAGGGATACATTGGATTCGGTTCTCAGTTGGATATTGGTTATCTTGGCACCTGGTGCACTTTTGAGCATCTGAAAAAATAAAGCAGTCTTTATTTTATAGTCTCTCTTTTTGCATTTCAAGAAAGACCATAGTAAATGGTAAATAGGCACCTACATACATACATACATACATACATACATACATACATACTTTATATTTTGCTGATAAAGAAATAAAGGGAGACTAGTATAGATCTATTTCAAGCTATTTAGTTCTCATCAGCTAACCATACCCTTACTCAGATTCGAACTTCGACTGCCTGCATATTAGGCAGTTGTATTAACCTCTGAGCCACAAGTTCTCCTCTCTTCATCAGCTTGAGCCAGGGGAGAGATTGAGTGTTTTTCTACACACACACATAGCAATAGCACTTAGACTTATATACCACTTCACAGTCCTTTACAACCCTCTCTAAGCAGTTTATAGAGTGAACATATTGCCTCGAAGAATATGGGTTACCTATCTCGGAAGGATGGAAGGCTGAGTCAACCTTGAGCTGGTGAGAATTGAATCGCTGAACTGCTGGCAGTCAGCAGAAGTAGCTTGCAGTACTGCATTCTAACCACTGCATCGCTTTGGCTCATTTAGGCTGATTGCCTTAAACCAATCTTACAGCCAACCCAAAGCACCCAATGTGTACAAGTTTATCAATAACAAGCACAAAAAAATAAAACACAAAGGTGAATTACTTGGTGTAACAACAACCTTTTTCTTCTACATCCCAGCACATTCTCATCCTGCATCAACCCTATCCGATCCAAACAGTAGGGAGAAGAATCATCCTTCCGGAATTTTGGAGGAGTAGAGGCCTTTTGGAATTCAAGGAGGGTGTTGATCAATCTATGTCTTCAAGAGAATCAAATATACAGCACAGTGCAATAATTTAATCAGAAAGTGAACAAGACATGATCAAGGCCTTTGGTCTGGGAAAAGGCACAGTTGGTGCACAATAAGAATCATGGTGAAGGCCCCTTTAGGTAAGACCTCAGACTCGGAGCCAAACCAAAGCCCAGGATGTTGCATCACAGCCATCTGCTCAAGACAATACATCACAGAACTCAGGATGTTACAACACTAAAGCTCAGGATGTTACAACACAGCCAACTACCCAGGATGTTGCAGCATAGGACTCAGGAGGTCAGAACACTAGAGCTCAGGATGCTACCACACAACCCATTACCCAGGTCGTTACAACACAAAAGGCTAATGGGCACACATCTAGGACCTCGGCCACACAGAATGTTATGAAATAGCCGACTAATCTGCAAACATCAACTCCATCTACCAATCAAGATGTAACAACACAGCCAACCAACCCGCTTACAACAACAAAGCCAGCACTCCCCACCTCCCCATCAGTATTTATAGAGAGACGGCATCTCCGATCACGATTTGCTCGCACAAGCATGAAGCCGAAGATACCAGCCTGAAGATGACGAGTGAGACCTCGTCGAAACATCGCCAAGATACTCTCAATCTTACACAGGAAAAGACCCGAATACACCAAAACTTGCATACCTCTACCCGTGAAAATCTACGAAAACAACTTGCCCTCCTGTAATCTACAAAGAAAAATGGTTTTAATTAGAAGAAACATTTGCATCTTCAGATTCAGGGGTTGCTTTTTGCAACATTCTGATAAAATTTACCACAGGTCACTATGAGCTGCAAGGCCATATGCCTTATATCTTAACTGGCCTGCTAAACAATCCAATTCATCTGGAAACTGATTTTACCCACATTAGTGTGACTAAAAATAAGATGTGGTGCATTGCTATTGGTTTCTTTTAAAATATGGAAGAAAAGAAATAGGAGGAATTGCATAAATAGGAGGAATACCTCTTCTACATGTGCCTCTTGCACCCTTCCTTCCCATCTTTGTCAAGTTTAGAACAATGTAGTGATACTATTTATTCTTTTAATGTTTTAAAGTTTCACCTTGTTTTTCTTGATTGCAAGTCACCTAGAGTCTCCTCTAGATGAGCGGGGCAGCATATATACAGTAGTGGGTTTCAAATTCAGTTGCTACCAGTTCGCTTGTGGTCACATGTGTGTGTGTGTGTGTGTGTGTGTGTGTGTGTGTGTACGATGCTTCTGTGCAGGCACAGAAGCTTCTACGCATCCGCAGAGACATCCAGGTGGGTGGGCGGAGCCTCCCGCCGCCGCCGCTACCAGTTTCCCCAAACCGGGGTGAACTGGTAGCAACCCACCACTGCAGTAGGTTTAATAAATAATTATTAAATGGGCAAAAACAGTTCATTGAGGCTATTAAATGACATTTCTGGAAAATAACAGATTTGTTAAAGTTTTCTTTATTATTTTATTTTGACATCAAATGTTCCTTGGTATTCAGATCTGGCCTAAAAATAATAATATAGCACTTTGGGCTGAAAATGCAACTCAGCAAACCAGCATTGGAGGCCAAGATGGAAAACACCTGCACGGCCACCATGTATTTCCCTTTAGTGCTCAGGTAGGTTGGTAGAAAAGTCACCCAGACACTGCAGAAAACCAGCATGCTGAAAGTGATCAGCTTGGCTTCATTGAAGGCCCCAGGGAGATTCCTGGCCAGGAAAGCCACTGTGAAGCAAACAGCAGACAGGAAGCCCATGTACCCAAGGGCGACATTAAACATGGTGACAGAGCATTCATTGCATTGTAGGATGATCTCTCTAGAATGAGATTGCATGTCAGAGTCAGGGAATGGGGGGAAAGTGCCCAACCAGATGCTGCAGATGACAACTTGAATACCAGAACAGGAAAGTACAATGGAGTTGGCCAAGAGCTTCCCCAACCATCTCTGCACTTTATTCCCTGGTTTGGTGGCCAAGAAGGCTAACACCACTGTGATGGTTTTGGCCAAGATTGAAGAAATGGCAATGGAGAAGATGATGCTGAAGGCCATTTGTCGGAGGAGGCAGGTGACTCTAGTTGGCCGGCCAATGAACAGGAAGGAGGTCAAGGTGGAAACGAGGAGAGAGACCAGGAGGATGTAGGAGAGGTCCCGGTTGTTGGCTTTGACAATTGGTGTTTCCAGGAATTTAATGAAGATCCCCAAGACAAAGCCTGTGCTTACAGAGAGGAACAAGGCAATGGAAGTCAGGATGATCCCCAGATTTTCCTTATAAGAAAGATAGTTTATAATTTTTGGAATACAGTGATCCCGGTTGCTGTTTGGATGTTGATCTTCTGGACATTTGGCACATTTTTCTGCATCTGAAAAAAAGAACAAGAGTAGGTTTTTCTTTTAACATGTCTTTTTAATAAAATGCATTTTTTTTTTGGCTAGAATTGTGGTTAGTGTGAATGTTTGTGTGTAGATGAAGTCAATATGTTTCTTTCTTTCCCTCCAGCAAGAATATCTTAATATTTCCTTTCTTTTTTAATGTCACCATTTCATCAATGAATGTTTTGAGAGAGAAGTGAAAAAGAAAAGATGAAGGGAAGGAGGGAGGGAGGGAGGGAGGAAGGAAGGAAGGAAGGAAGTTCCATCATTTTATATTTCCACTGCTGAATCTGTTGAAAATTGAAGCCCAGACTTTTCTCAGTGCTTTAAGGTGTCAATGAGATCCAGCCTACAATGGAATGAAGTACATGTGAAGAATCACTTAGCATAATTTATGTCAGCTAGATAAACTTTTGCCATGGAAAAAGAAATGTTAGGTTGAATTGGCCATAAAAATGTGTTGGATATGAATTGAGGACATCAAAATGCATTCTTCTGTTTTGTATAATAGTAATGAGTCATCTTTCCACAAGGTCAAGAAGGAAGTTTAACTCAACCTCAACTTTTGATTCTCCTCTCCTCATTGTGGGCCAGGACTCATACAATGACTTTAAAGAAGAGCCTCTAGCAGAACCTGTGTAATGTCAGCCTCAGGAGACACCTGAGACTGTCCAAAAAATGGTACCACCGGAACAGATGGATCAGTTAGAGCAGTGGTTCTCAACCTGTGGGTTGGGACCCCTTTGGGGGTCGAACGACCTTTTCACAGGGGTCGCCTAAGACCATCCGAAAACACATATTTTCAGTGGTTTTAGGAATAATTTTATGGTTGGGGGTCACCACAACATGAGGAACTGTATTAAAGGGTCACGGCATTAGGAAGGTTGAGACCCACTGAGTTAGAGGATTATACCTAAGGTTGTTCAGTCCCCATGAATAGCCGATAGAATGAAGAGGATAGCAAAGATACTCAATGACTGTGATGGCGAACCTTTTTCTCGTGTGTCAAAAGCGTGTGTGTGAGCGAACGACAGCACTCATGCATGCCAGCACCCATAATGCAATGCACCCCCCTGTGCATGCATGCCTGACCCCCTGCAACTCCTGTCCCCCTCATGTGACCCCCTGCTATCCCATTTTGGGCCTAGTAGGCCTCCCTTCAGCCTCCTGGGCCCAAAAATGGGCCACGGAGGTATGTGCACAGCTCCTCCCACTCCTCCTGCCCCCCGCACATGCACGCACAACCTCCACCCCCTCACGCATGTGCACGTGACCCCCATGCACGTGCACATGTCTCCTGCATGTGCCCTCCCCCCCACGCATCCCCAAATTCAGTAGAGCTGAACTGGGTGACGGCTTGCATGCCCACAGAAAGGGCTCTGTGTGCCAGCTGTGGCACACTTGCCATAGGTTCGCCATCACAGCTCTATGAGATTCATTTAGCAAAGGAATAAATCCTTTGGCCTTGTCAGGGTGGCAATTAATCCCATTCTGGTTTTGGGTAATTGCACCTTGATTAGAGAATGGATCGTGACCTTCCCTTGAAGTATACTTTAAGAAAAAGGAGCCTTGGTAGTACAGTGGTCTAAGGCACCCTGTTATTAAGCTGGTTATTAAGACCAGATGCCTGCAATTACTTCAGGTTCGAATCTCGCCAAGGCTCAAGGTTGACTCAGCCTGCCATCCTTTCTAAGGTAGGTAAATTGAGGACCCAGTTGTGGGGGCAATAAGGTGAATTTGTATAAATATACAAAAGGATGAAGGCTATTGCTGAGCACATTGTAAACCGCCTTGAGTCTCCGGAGAAGGGCTGCATATAAATCAAATTAAAAAATAAATAAATAAATAAATAAATCCGAAGATATATTTTCTAAGAAAAACTCATTTATTTGTTATAAAGAAAATAAAACATCTTACTGATCTAATTACATCTAGTTACATCTAGTTACATCTTGGCAAAGCTTTCCCGGCCACCTCTCTTGGCTAGAGAACAAAGAAAAGTTTTTTTTAGAGAAGAAGAAAAGAATGTAGACATGCGCAGTAGTTACTGATAAGAACTTGGCAAGCTACGGTAAGTCTGAAAGTTCAAAAATAAGAGCTCATCTGGCAAATACAAAAACGCAGTGACAGGCCTGACTTAAAAAGTAACCCTGACACATGATTTTCCTTTTAATTGGAATCAAGCTTGTACATGACGTTTTCCTGTTGTTACCTCCTCGATCTTAAATAAACTGTTAATTTTCTCAGCAACCAGGTTGATGACTGTATAATTGAAATCAGAAGCAGAACACTCTTCTCCTTTTAATAATTTACGAGTTAATCAAGGAGTTAAAATGTCAATTTAGTTCATCAGGCCTACCTCCCTGTTCAGTATAGGGACTGAAATTTGGAAGTACTCTAATCCGGATTGTGAACATAGCAAGAAGGATTAGGGAATGGAAGAGGAACAGAGAAAAGTCCTGGAGTTCTGGAAGCATCAAAGACAGTTTCCAGAATCTTGGGTTCTGAGGTAATCTGAAACTGTGAACTGTGACTGTCTGAAGAAATGGTTCCCATCAGAGATGGAGACTTGCAAGAATCTGATCAATCCTCTTCCAAAGATCCAGTCAAGGTTCAAATCGTTATATTCCGGAATCTGAAATTGCTCACTATTTAGAGCAATGAGGTAAATATTAATCTGAAGCATCAAAGATGTGTTGTAAAAGATAAAGAACAAGATATGTCATCTTTCTCATAATACTCAATCCTGATTTATCCTATATTTTTATCCATGATCGGTATCCCTGTTTGCTTGATTATATGTCAGATTAGCCTCCAAGGTAATTTTTTATAATTCACTATGAAATAAATGTATATCTCAATCAATTCTCCAAAGGATCAGGCCCACTCTGGCTAATCTTTTCAAATTGCACTTTCTTTGAAAATGTAAGTTTCTACCCAAAGTCCGCCCATTTCTCCTGCTGTCACCCACCTTCCTCGGTGGAGATGGTTCCTTCAGGACAAGGATGACAATCGTAGCAGCAGATGGGCCTCCCTTCCTGAGCCACCTTCATGAATCCAGGAGGACAGCTTTCCACACACCTGGAAGGAGGCAGGGGCTGGGCAAAGAGAAAGAAAGAAATAAAGTCCCCAAAATGAATTAGATATCCTAAATGTAATAAAAGGAAAAATTTCAGGACTTTCAGATCAAGACTTAGCTTTGTTACATTAGTAGCCTACCCAATGGTGCAATCCAACATTTTTTTACTACTGGTTCTGTGGATGTGGCTTGGTGGGCATGGCAGGGGAAGGATACTGCAAAATCCCCATTCCTGCCCCACTCCTGGGGGAAAGATATTGCAAAATCTCCATTCCCACCCCACTCTGGGGCCAGCCAGAGGTAGTATTTTTTTTTTATTTGATTTATATCAAATCAAGTATTTGTCGAACTACTCAAAATTTCCAGAACCTGGAAAACTACTGGTTCTCAGAAACTGCTGGATTTCACCCCTGAACCAGTGGTGAAATGTAAAATTTGTTACTACCAGTTCTGTGGGCAAGGCTTGGTGGTGGTGGGTAATATGACTGAGTGGGCGTGGCCAACTTTTTTTTTTTTTTTTTTTACTTTTAAAACCATTTTTTCTACAATCTCTTCGGCTGAAGAGGTTGTAAAAAAAAATGCTTTTAAAGCCTCTGATGATCCCAGCTGACTTGCCTGATCGGCAGAGGCTTTTTTTTCCTTTTAAAAACATTTTTTCTATAACCTCTTCGGCCGAAGAGGTTGTAGAAAAAATGCTTTTAAAAGCTTCTGATGATCCCAGCTGAGCCACGTGATCATCAGAGGCTTTTTTTTTTTTTTACTTTTAAAACCATTTTTTCGGCCGAAGAGGTTATAGAAAAAAATTTTTCGGCCAAAGAGGTTATAGAAAAAATGCTTTTAAAAATAAAAAAAAAGTCTCCGATGATTGCACGGCTCAGCTGGGCAATGGGGGGGAGGGCGCAGGGATTTTTGCTACCGGTTCTCTGAACCACCCACCTCCATCGCTACTGGATCGGGCGATCCGGTCCATACCGGGAGCATTTCACCCCTGCCCTGAACCTACCACTTGAAGCTCATCAAACGGATTGTTGTTTGCCTATTTATTTTCTAATGTTTCTCACACTACAACGTTTAGTTTAATTTCTCGGTGTATGTATTTGACGGAAAGTTGAATGTATTCTTGGCTTTGGTGAAACGAATCATGTTTCTCCATGATCTAAAAGTTATTCCCTTGCAAGACACCTATAAACACTTAACTGGAATAGTTATGAATATATTTCTTCTAGACACTTGAACATCTAATCAAAGAGGATGTTTCGTCTCTGGAAAACTGAAATGACATCCCAAGCTTGTTTCTGCTGAATTCTACAATCCTCTTGGTGAGACGTTCAAAAAAGCAGTATAAAGTCTTTTCTCCACCTTGTTCAATGTTTCCATCTCTGTGATAGAATTCTGGTTGATTCTCAAGCTGAAATCCAAGGATCCTTGTCTTTCTAGACTTCCAAATGTCACTTTGCTAAAAGACTTATTGGAGAAAAAGACCCAGTTCACAATGTCCAGCTCTGCTATCAGCTCTACATTCTCATCCAAATATACCCCATCAATGCAATTATTGTAAAACTGAGAGTTTTGAAGGAAGGAATGAAGCTGGAATGGGAGAGAAAATGGGCAACGTTACACAAGATATAGAAAATTCTAAGGCAAGTCTCCTCCATTTGGGCTGGAATGAAGGATCTGTATTGAGGAATATACAAAAAAAGTCTTATTAAAAGGAAGAAGTGTTAAGGATATTGTTGTGTTACCAAACAGCAGAGTAAGTGTACAGAGAAACGGTACTGAGAGCAATGAATACAATACATACAAACTGGTTTAACAAGGCTTTTACTTTGTAGTGAAAAACAATTGCATAGTCTTTTTATCAATCCAAGTCTTTAGCCATTCAAATCAGTCCGAAGTTACAGATATCTTCTTACCAAACAGCAGTAGGTAATAAACAGCAATTCAACACTGGTAACAAATCACGATGGTAGCAGATCCATCCACTTCTTCACACGACTACAGTAACAGTTCCAACCAACAAGTCAAGCAGTAAGTCAAGCAATGATGAGAGCAGGTCCAACAATGACTATAGCTCGGCTCCTTTCTTATATACAGTTTACACTAGTAATTATCCACTTAAGTGTAGTCAGCAGTGCAATGACTCAACAGTACAATTAGGATAATTGCAGTCAGCAGTCAGTCAGCAGTCAGTTACAATGACTCATCAGTACAATTACTCAGCATTACATCTTAAAGTTACAGAATACATTTAAAGTTATAGAACACATATATTGCCTGGACAACTTGTTAGGCTTATACCATATCCTAACAAGAAGAATGAAAAAAATGGTGATCAGATGTTCTTATCTCTTCCCACACATAGTTGTCACTGCAGAGTCTGGAAAACCAATGAGAAGTATAGCAAATAATACATGTGAAGTGAATTAAAGAAAAAAAAAGACATTTCCCCTTTACACTTATTTAGACTGGGTGGGTAGTGTAAAGAAAAGAGTCAAAGAAGAAAGAGATAGAGGAAAACTGAAATATTTACCAAGAAGCTGTTAAAAATAATATGCATAAGAAATCAGCAGGGTGAACGAAATACAATAGGGAAAGCAATAGAAAGTTGGAATTCAAATTAATTTTTTTATATTTGGAACAAATTATGACTATTGTCAGAATACACAGTTTTTACAATTGTACAATTGATTCTCAACCACAATGGAAAGCTGTGCAATAGAAAAGAAATACCTGCCATGCCTTTAGCACAGGAGTTTTCATGTTTTGACCTTCTTTACGTGTTGTCCTTCTGGATCTGGATAAATAGGCAGCAATAATGGCCCGTGCCACAGCCCAGATTATGTTGTAAATGAAATAAGTGTCCAGAGTCAGGATTGGATCTATCTTCTCTTTCTTGGGAGCCTCCAGCTCTTCTCTCTGCCTGAACCTTCTCCAGCCTTTCACTGAAAAGGCATCCTTGGTGTAGGAACACAGGAAGGAGTTCCTTGCAAAGCGTCTCATGAAATAAAAGAACTTCGCATACCCACCATACTTTGCTCTTTGATTTTTCTTCATAAGAAAGGAAAAAATACTATGCATGTATTCAGTGGGAAAGTAATTATTTGTCAAATAAATAGAGAAGTCCCAGCGGACTGTGGTGATCAAGACTTTTCCTCTAAGATGTTTGGTAAGCTCTTTAAATATTTGATGCATAATTATAACGCCTTTGTGAAATGTATTCATGTCTGCACCATACATAAAGACATTTACCTTTCTCCAACTGAGGTATAAACGCAAGTCTACAAACGGTTCCTGAAGTGTTGTGGGAAAGGTTTGTGATAAAACTGGACAAATACCATTCTTTATCAGCATGGAAGTCAATGTCTCCATGAACCAGTGTCCATTCTCAGTGTCTGGAGCAAGGAGACCCACCAAATTCCATCTGAAATGGAGGACCAGCTTCAACATCCCTGCGTACTGGACTCCTTCAGCAGGGAGCATTGGGTAGAAGAAAGGAAAGTGTGTTTTGTCACTCAGAATCTGTGAAATAAAACTGTAACTGATCTGCAAAGAAAACAAGAGGAATCACTGTTTTATTGTGATTCCCCAATAAGCCATCCCATAAACCCCAAAACTTAGACCTAATGGAGGAATTGTTCCACTTCTAGCAATGAAGAACCTTCTGTAGGGACATCTCTGGTCATTCTGCTCATACATTGCTTCTCTTCTCACTTCAGTGCAGCATTTTGTCCTTGAAAATAGCTACCCAAGATGCACAATCAGCATTAGGAATGTGCCAAGGAGGAGATGGATCTGCTCATTCACTCCTCTCCCTTCATTTTTTAATTTTTATTTTTTATTATATATTTTCCTTTGTTATACATCACATTTCCATTTCTGCAATGACAGTGTACTGTCTGTATCAAATCTCTTTTGAATACACATAATATTATACACCATAATTATAGCCATAATATATTCTCATAATATATACAATAATAATATAATCTTCACTTCTAGTCACTCTATACAATTTAATCTGTAGTAAAATGTAATCCAATGCTAATATTAGCAATAGCAGACTTATATACCGCTTCACAGTGCTTTCCATCCCTCTCTAAGTGGTTTATAGAGCATGTTGCCCCCAGCAATCTAGGTCCTCATTTTACCCACCTCGGAAGGAAGGAAGGCTGAGTCAACCTTGAGCCTGGTGAGATTCGAACTGCCAAACTGCTGGCAACCGATGATCAGCAGAAGTAGCCTGCAGTACTGCACTCTAACCACTGCGCCACTGCAGCTCTAATATTGCTTATAGTATTATGCTTATATATATCTATATATACATTTACCTCTATTTCATTAATCATCCTTTATTATAAATTTACTAACTTCTGTTTCTACTTTCTAACCATTTATAAAATAAGTCCCATGTTAAATAGTACTCTGTTTCCTCTTTATCCTTAATTTTCATCGTTAACCTGTCCATTTCGAGGCAGTCTAGTATTTTTTTTAATACATTTTCATCTATAGGTATACTTTTGTTTTTCCAGTTTTGTGCATACATAATTCTCACTGCAGTTATTACATGTAATTTTAAATATATAATTCTTTTGTTGTATTTCCCCGGTAGTATACCTAGTAAGAACAATTCTGGTTTTAAATCTATTTGCTGTGCTATTATTTCTTCTAACCACCTTTTTATCTTTAACCAATATTTTTTTGCCATTGGACAAGTCCACCACATATGGTGATAGGACCCCAGTTTCTGTTTACATTTCCAGCACTCTGGCGATATATTATTTATTTATTATTTATTTATTAATTAAATTTCTATACCGCCCTTCTCCAAATAGGACTCAGGGCGGTGCACAGCCAAGATAAAAACAAAGCATACAAAATTTAAGAACAGTATTAAAATAATTAAATATTTTGGCCGAAATTAAGATAACCCAATTTAAAATCAATTTAAAATTTAACTCAGGCCAGCCCAGCTTGTTGAAATAAATAGGTTTTCAGGGCCCGACGAAAAATCCGGAGGTCTGTTATTATACGTAACTCTGGGGGAAGGTTGTTCCAGAGGGTGGGCGCCGTCACAGAGAAGGCTCTCCCCCTGGGGGTCACCAGCCGACATTGTCTGGCGGAGGGCACCCTGAGGAGGCCCACTCTGTGCGAGCATACTGGCCGGTGGGAGGCTATTGGTGGCAGAAGGTGGTCTCGTAAATACCCCGGCCCTAAGCCATGGAGCGCTTTAAAGGTGGTCACCAACACCTTGAAGCGCACCCGGAAGACCACTGGGAGCCAGTGCAGCTCGCGCAGGAGAGGTGTCACATGGGAGCGCCTCGTTGCCCCCATAATCCCCCGCGCGGCCGCGTTCTGGACCAGCTGGAGCCTCCGGGTGCACCCCAGGGGGAGCCCCATGTAGAGAGCGTTGCAGTAGTCCAGGCGGGAAATGACTAGTGCCTGAGTGACTGTGCGTAGAGAGTCCCGATCTAGAAAGGGGCGCAGCTGGCGTATCAGGCGAACCTGATAAAAAGCCCCCCTGGCCACGGCCGTCAAATGATCTTCTAAAGACAGCCGTGCGTCCAGGAGGACGCCCAAGTTGCGAGCCCTCTCCGTGGGGGCGAGTGATTCGCCCCAATAGCCAGCGATGGCGTCAGCTGGCTATATCGGGACGCTGGAAGCCACAGCCACTCGGTCTTGGAGGGGTTGAGTCGGAGCCTGTTTCTCCCCATCCAGGCCCGCACGGCCTCCAGGCACTGGGACATCACTTCAAGGGCATCGTTGGGGTGGCCTGGGGTGGAGATGTACAGCTGGGTGTCATCAGCGTACTGATGGAACTCCACCCCAAAGCCACGGATGATCTCACCCAGCGGCTTTACATAAATGTTGAACAGAAGGGGCGAGAGGACCAACCCTTGTGGCACCCCACAAGCAAGGTGCCTCGGGGTCGACCGCTGCCCCCCCGTCAACACAGATTGCGACCGGTCAGAGAGGTAGGAGGAGAACCACCGCAGAACGGTGCCCCCCACCCCCAACCCCGCCAACCGGTGCAACATGATACCATGGTCGATGGTATCAAAAGCCGCTGAGAGGTCTAACAGGACCAGGATAGAGGAGCAACCCCTATCCTGAGCCCTCCAGAGATCATCCACCAACGCGACCAATGCCGTTTCCGTGCTGTGCCCAGGCCGGAAGCCGGACTGGAGCGGGTCTAGATAGACAGCTTCATCCAGGTACCGGGGGAGCTGTTGCGCCACCACACTCTCAACAACCTTCGCAACAAAGCAAAGGTTGGAGACTGGACGATAGTTAGCCAAAACAGCCGGATCCAGAGAGGGCTTCTTGAGGAGGGGCTTCACAACCGCTTCTTTCAAAGCGGCCGGCAGGACCCCCTCACTCAAAGAAGCGTTAACAATCTTCTGGAGCCAGCCTCGTGTCACCTCCCGGGAAGCCAGTACCAACCAGGAGGGACACGGGTCCAATAAACATGTGGTCGCGTTCAGCCGTCCCAGGACCCTGTCCATGTCCTCGGGAGCCACAGGATCGAACTCCCCCCAGATAACACTCTCAAGACCTGCCTCAGTCATCCCG
Source organism: Pituophis catenifer annectens (assembly GCF_029215685.1). Taxonomy (NCBI): domain Eukaryota; kingdom Metazoa; phylum Chordata; class Lepidosauria; order Squamata; family Colubridae; genus Pituophis; species Pituophis catenifer. The sequence continues at coordinate 13,047,369 of NW_027256882.1, read as the reverse complement.
TCCGGACATACCCAGTCAGAGGCCAGTCCTTCCCGAATCTGAGCGATTTTGTCATACAGATACTGCACAAAGTCCTTGGCTCGGCCCTGCAAGGGGTCATCCCGCGCTTCCAGATGGAGGAGGGAGCGGGTCACCCTAAACAGGGCGGCCGGGCGATTATCTGATGATGCGATAAGAGCAGCAAAATAACTAGATTTTGCCGCTTTTATCGCCACTAGGTAGGTCTTAATATGAGACCTCACCAGTGTTCGGTCGGATTCGGAGCGACTGGTCCTCCAACTACTCTCCAGGCGTCTTTTCCGGCGCTTCATCTCCCTGAGCTCCTCGGAGAACCAAGGAGCTAGGTAAGTTCGGTGCCGGGTCAGAGGCCGCAAAGGCACGACACGGTCCAAGGCCCCGGCAGCCGCACTATCCCAGGCGGCCACCAGGTCCTCAGTCGAGTCATGAGCCAGAGTCTCAGGAAATGGCCCAAGCTCCATCTGGAACCTATCAGGGTCCATCAGGCGCCTGGGGCGGAACCACCTGGTCGGTCCCGCCTCCCTGCGGCGGGGTGCAGCGGTTAGAAAGTCCAGTCGAAGGAGCGAGTGGTCAGACCATGACAAGGGTTCGATGACTATATCCCCTGTATCAAGGCCACTCAACCACTGACCAGAGACAAAAACTAAGTCCAGAGTGTGTCCACCCGTGTGAGTGGGGTCATGAATTAACTGAGTAAGGTCCATGGCCGTCATGGAAGCCATGAACTCTCGAGCCACCTCAGATGTTTCGCCGACAGATGGCAGGTTGAAATCCCCCATGACTAGAAGTCTGGGGGTACCAACCGCCACCTCAGCTATGACGTTGAGCAGCTCGAGCAGGGCCGTTGCCACGCGGCAGGGAGCCAGGTACGTGATCAACAAGCCCATCTGTACTCCACGACCCCACCTCACAAAAAGGGACTCACATCCGGCTATCTGTGGAACAGTGGTCTCCCTCGGATCAAGACTTTCCTTTATAATAACCGCCACCCCCCCCGCCCCTGCCCTGAGCTCTCGGCTGATGGAATGCTCAGAAACCTGGTGGGCACATATCCACGAGGGGAACCCCCCCCTCATGGCCCAACCAGGTCTCCGTAATACCTGCCAGGTCCGCTCCCCCCTCCTGAATAAGATCGCAAATGAGGGGGGCTTTATTTACCACGGACCTGGCATTGCACGACAGCAGCCGAAGGCTCGGGCCCTGAGAGTCTGAACAGCCTGGGATACGAGAAGGGCTATGGGGACCGGGGCGTGCCACCGCTCGAAGATAGCGAGTGCGCACCCCCACTACATGATGCGGCCCCCTGCTCCCACCATATCTGCCCCTCCCACTCAACACATTGATAGAAAAGCCCTCGACAGAATGGACTCTGATGTCCCCCTTACCCCCGGAATCTGCACCCTCCGTGGCCCCACTAACAGCTGGGCCGGACCCCTCCCCCCGTGGGTTAACCCCCAAACCCACACAACCCTCCCGCCCCTTAAAATCCCTTAAAAATCTATCAAAAAGTTTCCCTAAAAAACCCCTTAATCCCCTTTTTGCAGCATGCCACCTCTCGGGGTGCCAAAGCCCGTCATAAAGGTAGGCCCTTGATAAAGTGGAGGGCCACACCTGCGAGAGGGGGGAGTCTCGCAGAATAAGAAGTTCTGTTGGCGAATACATCTAATCAATCAATTAATTAATCAATCAATCAATCAATCGGGGGAAAATCAACGGCCTGGGGGTAATCAAGATAGTCCAAAGTCTGGAAAGGGATATTCAATCAATTCCAAGTCAGTAAACTCCACTGCTCTCTCACAGCAGTGGATGGAGTCTTAGGCCGCTTCGAGGCCAGATGTTAACACCAGCTGCCCTCTCACGAAAGCTGGGAAGGGCCAGAAACCGCAGTCATCGACCGGCACCATGAAAGACTTGAAATCCGAATATTTCCCTCTTACAATTGGGGGCATTGATGACAAACCACCAATCTACAGGTTCACGGGCCCAGAGAAGACTCCGATAACTCTAGCGGCTGCACCTTAGGCGAGTAGGGAGGCGAATCGGGAGGCTATAGATGTCCATGTCCATGGGAGGCAGGTATCATAACAAGTATCGTATCATATTATTCAGAGGCATCTCCAGATGATAAGTGGCCTCCTGGAGGCTGATAGACCACGTAAGGCATAAAAGCCTGGCCCAAGGTCTTTTGTGACCATCAAACAGCAATGTTTCTAGCTCACCCCCATCCAAATGAGGGAGGGGGGGAGCCTCTGGAAGGACCAGGAGTGGGCCCCCTCCAAGTGGGCCTCCCATCCATAGCTGTAACCGGCAGTTCCAAGAAACAAACATTGATGGTCTGATTCAAATCATGGTCAGGATGCCCCTCGCTCTCCCTATTCAGGCTCCTGTCCCTTTCCGGCCTCTCTGATGTTATCTCTCCCAGCCGCTCGTCCCAGTGTTAAAGCGAGTGCCAATCCCGACGATGCCAGCTCTTAAAACATCCCCGTCCACCGTTGGGTCTAACAGGAAGCCCCTGTCATCCCCTCGGAGTCCCTGAAGCTCCAGGGAGGGGCTGCATCGCCGACGCCGCCACCGCCCGTTCCACTAGCTCGGCAGCTGCGGGGAGATGCCGAGGACGCTGAGGGCGCTCTCCCCGCTCATAGAGCCGCAGCGCAGCCGTCTCCGTCTCGTTCCTGGCCATCGTGTCCTGGAGAGCTACCAGCTCTCAAGAAGATGACACAGACTGGTGAGAAGCTCCCCTCACCAGACATGGGGGTCAATTAGCTGGTCGAGCCCCCGGAACCCCCAAAACCCGGGGGATATCCCCCGAGTATCGCCGCCGCTCAGCTGGGAGCGGCCATCTTGGACATGCGCAGAGGATATATTTTGGAACATGTTTGCCATTTTTGCTGGTGGCAAATGCCATCTGTAGAACATTTTGTAAAGGATTTTTTTTGTATTTTTTTTTTAATTTGATTTATATGCCGCCCTTCTCTGGAGACTCAGGGCGGCTTACAATGCGTTAAGCAATAGCCTTCATACTTTTGTATATTCATACGAAGTCAGCTTATTGCCCCCACAAACTGGATCCTCATTTAACCTTAGAAAGGATGGAAGGCTGAGTCAACCTTGAGCCTGGTAAGATTCGAACCTGCAGTAATTGCAGGCAGCTGTGTTAATAACAGGGTGCTTTAGACCACTGTACTACCAAGGTATGCTGTTGACATCGTTAGTTTGTAATTTCTTTCCCAAAGTTTTTGCCAATTGTCTAGTTCTATATTATATCCAAGATTTTTGGCCCCTACTATCATAGTTTCATTTATTTATTTATTATTTATTAATTTATGTAATTAATTTATGTAATTAATTTATGTAATTTATTTATTTATTTATGTAATTTATTTATGTAATTTATATGCCGCCCTTCTCCCAAAGGACTCAGAAAAGAAAACATTCAACAATTCAAAAATTACATAAAAATTAAAATCCAATTAAAATTAATTAAAATTATTTCAATGTAGAAATCCCCCAATGGATCAGCCCATTTGATAAAAGAGCCACGTCTTCAGTTCGCGGCGGAAGGAGAGGAGGTCAGGGACTGTCCTAAGCCTGGTGGGCAAACCGTTCCAGAGGGGCGGCGCTCCCACAGAGAATGCTCTCCCCCTGGGGGCTGCCAGCCGACATTGTCTGGCTGACGGCACCCTGAGGAGGCCCGCTATGTGAGAGCACATGGGACGATGGGAGGATGGCAGGAGATGATCCTGCAAGTACCCCGGGCCTAAGCCATGTAGGGCTTTATAGGTGAGCACCAGCACCTTGAAACGGACCCGGAGGACCACTGGCAGCCAGTGCAGCTTGCACAGGAGAGGTGTCACATGGGAGTAACAAGAAGCCCTCGTAACAACCCGCGCGACCGCATTCTGGACTAGCTGTAGCCTCCGGGTGCATCCCAAGGGCAGCCCCATGTAGAGTGCGTTACAGTAGTCCAATCGAGAAGTAACAAGGGCGTGAGTGACCGTGGTGAGGGCATCCCATGTTCTTCCATTTTAAAATTCAATAGGTAGTTATAATTTTTCTCTATTAATTTGCCATCTGTCCCTAACAATATCTGATCGAATTCTAGAGGTTCCTTGTAAAATCCATATATTTCTGCATCTTTCTTGTATCTCGTTTGTATTTAAATATGTGGTCACCAGGTGAAGTCGATTCCTTGATTGTTTAGTTCCTGTTTTGATTTTAAGTCCCTTCTTCATTTAGGATGACTTTGTACATTACAATTTTTTCCAGATCTAGAACATTAGGATGTATTAGTGCTTCCATCGTGGATAGCCAGACCGGTATTTTCATATAATGATTCTGTTTGATTTTTTCCCCATAATGAAAGCAGAGTATTCCTGATAGAGTGCCTTCAGAAGTATCTATGTATTTTACTTTTCCCATACCGTACAAATGCATGCCACCCCAATTGTAAGTCGTGTCCTTCTAACGTCAATATTCTTTTGTTCTTCAAATTTCTTCACTCCTTCACCCATGTGAGCGCTGAGGCCTGGTAATGCAGCTCCTAGTCTGGTAGCCCAACCCCCCACCCCCTATTTTTGGTGTCTTGTAGCATTTCCAATTTGATTCTTGGTGGGGTTTTTTTGCCTTGCCAGATGAACTTTAGAATCAATTTGTATAAGTCCTCAAGGAACTTTTCCCCTAGTTTTATCGGAGGTGCTTGAAATAAAAATAGCAATTTCGGTAGGATATTCATTTTTGTGGTGCCTATCCTTCAGACAAATGTAGGTTTCTCCCTTTTTCCAAGTCTGTTTTTATTTTTTGTAATAATTTAATGTAGTTAAATCTAATAATTTAATGTAGTTGTCTTCTATGATGGTTGTACATCTTGGTGTTAGCCAAATTCCCAAGTATTTAATTTTTTAAATTATCTGCATGTCCATCTTTTCCGCCACTTCATTTTTCTGTTTGTTTGTAAGATTCTTTGCCAACATCTTGGTCTTTTCCTTGTTTATTTTGAGTCCTGCCACCTCACCAAACTCTTCTATGCTTTTTATTAATTTGGGTCCAATTTCTCCCTTCGTTTTTACTTAATATAATTCCCATAATAGAACTTTGCTCTTCATTTACAACCCAGGATGTCTAATTGAAGGTTGGATGAACTAAAAATTCTCTTCTCAGCAAAGACACACCTGTGGGATTTTGTAGGTAACCAACATGGTCAAAATCTGGATGGAGATGTCAGTATCAGCCTCTTCAAGAACAGCCACTGTGTTTCTCTGCCTTCCACAGCTATAGTTGGGAACATTGGCCTCCCCACCAGAAAGCAAGTCCAGCAAAGCCTCTGAAGTCATTTGTTGACTGAAATAATTTTCATAGATGTTGTAACCCAGGGTGACATTGGATGAAATTTTGGGATTCTGGTTGATCTCCTGGATGGCAAAAAGGAAGGATAGCATTTTCCAGTACTCTGTTGCTTTTTTCCTGAATATATGAATATATTAGAACATAACCAGTGGAAAGAAGATATTATTAACCTTTTTTGGCAGGAAAAAAACCCCTAAAGTTTACAAATATATGAATGACCTCCAATGACCTCCTTTTCAACCGATAATTTGGCAGTTCTATAAATTCTGACGTTTTTATAATTCAGTATGGAAATTTAATTAGCCTTCCATTGTGGTGAATGCAATGATCTTGTTGCATTTACCATGTTAAAAAATCCATATACTACGTGTCTTTTCTAATTCATTGTTCAGAAGTTGCAATAAAAGCAATTCTAGTTTCTTCACAATTTCAGTCTTTCAAATTCTTTGTATTTTTGTGTGAAGCTGCATCTAAATTTCTTAGCTTCCTCACAAGTCCGCCCTGTATAATAAAATATTCCCTCATGATTTTCATAATTTGTGCTCTGGTTTGAAATAGTTGCATATTTTTAATAATTTCTCTGGTGTCATATACTAACACCACATCAATTTATTTTAAAAAATCTCTAAATTATGACACAGTATAAAGTTAATTATCAGTTACCCAAATTGTCTTTTACTCAATGTTATATCCAAATTTTCAATTTTTAACCTGTTCATCTTCTGTTTCATATCTTTAAAACTTTATACATTTTTGCTATTACATGTTCATCATTTGTACACAATTCAGTTTCAAATTCTGTTTTTTGGTTCCAATTGACCTTAATCCATATTAATTTTTTCTTTAACCTGTGCAGATGGAAACCAGTGCAAACTGTGGCTTTCTGCAGTCAATTATTCTCTTGATTTCATCTCAATTTGTCTATCATCCAGTATTAATAACTTTTGATATATTAACCATTTCTCCCTATCTGCTGTTTCTCTTCCATTAAATACTTCTTGTGCTGAGACCCATAAAGGTATCAGTTGTTCTATTTATTCCATGCTCTCAATGTAGCTGTTTTCACATAATGGTTTTCACATAATGTCCATATTAATTTTAAGTTTATTCTACCAAAAGGTTTGCCTTATTTTTCACATTGTTATTATTTCTGCAGTTTGATGAAGATTTCAGTTTCTCTGTCTGTCTGTCTGTCTGTCTGTCTGTCTGTCTGTCTGTCTGTCTCTCTCACACACACACACACATAAAAGTGTTAACCAAAAGAAAGAGTTATTAATTTCAGGAGATGAGTATACTGTCTATAATTCTAAAGTAGAAACTTAACTGAAGTTTAACTGATTAACATTTAATCCACCCACTCAAATGGGTTTCATGCTAGTAAGGAAAGTCCACTCTTTTAATTAGTGAATTTTGGTAAGAAATCAAAAAATAAAAATAAAAATTGAGGTTTTCTCATTTTTACTGCAGAGAAATATTACAACATTCCTGCATTTTTTTTATGTTGACCACTTTATTGGACGAGGGAAGAGTAGAAGAGAAGAACCTCTTCTCCTTCCACAAGCCTGCTCTACTCAGGATGTCAAGAAAAGTGGATACTTCTTAAAACAACAACAACAACAACAACAACAACAACAACAACAACAACAACAACAAATTTCAAATCAAGCTCATCAGCTGCAGGCTGGAAAATGGTTCCTCAAGGCCAAATAAGACAGAAAGAAGAACTGGCAGATCAAGGGGACCATTCATTGTAAGATATGAGACTGGAACTTTGGAAATCAGAATGGAATGGAATGGTATAGGAACTTTGATTTACCCATAAAGTTGAGTCAAAGGAGATTTGTTGAAGCTTAGTGGCTGAAACTTAGCTTTTGTTGCAGAGACAATGCCACCAATGAGGAACTCTCCTGGCCTGTAATGGTTCCGTGGTTGCACCTCATCTCTCTTCAGAGTCAGGAAGCATTTGGCTTTGAGACTTGCCAAGACTGTCTGGGGCAACAGAAGCAGCAGAAGCAGCAACATAACTTGTGTTCCTGATGATGGCTGGAGTTTTGGGTCTGCTTTGAAGGAGCAATGATACGAAGTGGTGGAAGTTAACCAAAGCCTTCTCCCATCAAGCTTGAAAGTTTCCCTAATGCAGACAGAATCCAGCAAAGGCTTCACAACTGAAAGAGAGGAGAGCAAACACAGCCCCTGCTTAGCCCAAAAGCTTCCCAGATTTTCTCTTTGTACAGAGAACCTTTCTGTTCGAAAGATTGTCCAGTGCAAAGACATTTGCCAACAAGGCTTTGATGCGATATCAAAGCGAAAGGATATTATGGCTGTGTTTGTTGATATCTGTCAGTTTGTCAAAACATCTTTAGAGATTTAGCCTCAAGACAGCAAATAAATTACTATGATTTGTCTAATGGCAACAAAGAGAGACTCACCTCTCTAAAGACTGAGTGAGTCAACAGGCAGGTGCCCAATGGGACTGATCTGTCCCCGTCCCCACACACACACACAACACAGCCAGCCGAGGGTTAAGGAAACACTTTGGAACGCACCCAGTTCTTATCTCCCTCTTGGCAGCGATAGACACACCGTCTGCCAAGGGACTTTATTTTCACAAACAGACAGATAAGATACGAACGTTCAAGAAAGTCCAAACAGAAATAATATTCCTCCCAGCAGTTCCGGACGAGGCTTTAGTGACTATCCAAGGTTTTGCTTTGTTCGTCACAAAAGATCCTTGACCACTACCCTCTATTATATAATCTCTGGGGTGTGGTCCAGTGACTCAGTTCTAATCCCTAGCATGCCTCCCAAGCTGCTGCAAACGTTTATCATGCCTTCGGAGGCGTGCGTCCAGGAATGATGTTTCATTATCACTTGATTCGAATCAGCTGTCTCCTCTCCCTCGACCGGCACTTGAGACAATGCCAGAGGGGAGGGGCCTGGAGAGGGAGGCCTGGCTGACTCCTCTTCCTCATGCTCAGAGCTTTCTTCCTCCGATGGGACAGGCTCAGAGGGCGGGGCCACAACACTATCCCCCACCGCAGGGCCCTTCCCCCGGGTCTGACGGTCGGGATGGGGTCGGGACGGGAACTGTTCGTGGAAAGCCCGCACCAGGTCAGGGGCCTGAACGGCAGACGCGTCCACCCAGGTGAAATCCTCGGGCCCGTACCCCTTCCAGGCGATGAGGTATTGGAAGCGCCCCTTCAGCCAACGGGAGTCCCGGATACTGTCCACCTCGTATGTCGAGGCGTCGTCCTCGTCGGCTGCGGCTGGGGGGGCAGGCGTCGGCGGGCGGCGGAGATGGCTCGCGGGGGCCTCAGGGACCAGGAGGGACCGATGAAAAACAGGGTGGAGCCGCATGGAGCGGGGTAGAGTCAATCGGTAGGCCACCGGATTGATGACCGCCTCGATAGGGAAGGGACCGATAAAGCGGTGGGCCAGTTTCCTCACCGGCCGGTCCGTGGGGAGGTGTTTCGTGGACAACCACACCCGATCTCCTACTTCCAGCGGTGGCGTCGCCTGGTGGGCGCGATCGGCGAACCGTTTATAATCCTCTTTCACCCGGATCAGCTGCCGCCGCACCAGTTGCTGCACCGCCTGCAGCTCTGAGAGGAAGTCCCGGGTCTCGGGAACAGGGGAGTCCATGATGGTCAACGGGAAAAGCCGTGGATGGTATCCGACGTTGGCATGGAACGGGGTCATCTGGGTGGAGGTGTGTTGGGAGTTATTAAAAGTGAACTCCGCCAGGGGAAGGTACTCGGCCCAGTTGTCCTGCTGCTGGTTGACAAAGCAGCGGAGGTACTGCTCCAGTATGCCGATGACCTTCTCCGTGCCCCCGTCAGTCTCCGGATGGTGCGACAACGACAGGCACACCTGCACCTCCAGCGCGGCCATCAGGCTTTTCCAGAAGCGGGCCGTGAACTGGGCCCCGCGGTCCGAAACCACCCGGTCCGGCAGGCCGTGGAGGCGGAAGATATGTTGCAGGAACAAGCGAGCCGTGGTGCGGGCCGAGGGCAGGCCGCGGCACGGGATGAAATGTGCCATCTTCGTGAGCGCATCCACCACCACGAGGACGGTCGTGTACGTAGCAGACAGGGGCAGGTCTGTCAGGAAGTCCATGGAGATGGCTCCCCATGGTCTCTCCGGTGTCGGCAGCGGCTGGAGGAGTCCAGGAGGGGGCCGGACGTGGCTTTGGCCTGTCGGCATGTCACACAGGACATCACGTAGGCATGCACGTCGTGCCATACCCGAGGCCACCAAAAAGTCCGCGTCACCAAGTTCAAAGTCTTAAAGAAGCCGAAGTGCCCCGCCGCGGGATTGTCATGGCACTGGTTCATGACGAGGGCTCGGAGCGGACTCGTGGGCACGTACAGCCGACCCCAGTGTCTGAGCAAGCCCTCCTCCACAGTCCATGGGGACGCGGGGCCGACGTCCACTCTCCGCTGCTGCGACCAGTCATCCCGTCGCTGCGCTTCCAGCACCTGAGTCCGCAGGTCCACCGGTTCCTGGACCGCGGCCAAGGAGTCCGCTGGCAGCACCGTCCGGGGGGGAAGGGAGTCCTTGGGGCAAAAGTATTCCGGCTTACGGGATAGTGCGTCCGCCCTCTGGTTGAGGTTGCTCAGAATGTATGTGATGTGGAAGTTGAACCAGGCGAAAAACAACGACCACCGGATCTGCCGCTGGTTCAACTTCCTGGCCATGGTGAGGTGCTCCAGGTTCCGGTGGTCCGTCCGCACCTCCACCTGGTGTCGGGCCCCCTCGAGGTGATGTCGCCAAGCCTCGAACGCGGCCTTGATGGCCAGCAACTCCTTTTCCCAGATGGTGTAGTTGCGCTCGGAAGGGTTGAGTTTCCGGGAGTAGTATGCGCAGGGAAAAAGAGTGCCGCCATCCACCGGAGCCTGTAGCAGCACCGCCCCAATCGCCACGTTGGACGCGTCCGTCTCCACCACGAACGGACGGTGTGGATTGGGGTGCCTCAGGACTGGCTCCGTGAGGAAGGCCTGCTTGAGGACCTCGAAGGCCTGCTGCTGCGGGGGCCCCCACTGGAACGGGACCTTCTTCCGAAGGAGCTGGGTCAACGGCAAGGTCAGGGTGGTGAAGCCCGGGATGAAGGTCCGATAGTAGTTGGCGAATCCCAACAGACGCTGGACGTCCTTCACCCGACGTGGGGATTCCCAACTGCGCAAGGCCTCCACCTTGCGCGGGTCCATCGCGATGCCCTCGGGGGTGATGATGTGCCCGAGGAACTCTATGGAAGTCTGGAAGAAGTAGCATTTCTCCAACTTCGCATAGAGCTGGTGCTCCCGCAGGCGCTGCAGGACCTGGCGGACATGCTGGAGGTGACTTTCCGGGGTCCGGGAATAGATCAAAATGTCATCCAAGTAGATCACCACGAACCGATCCAGCATGTCCCGGAACACATCGTTCATCAAGTGCTGGAAGACCGCGGGGGCGTTGGTCAATCCGAACGGCATGACGGTATACTCGAAGTGTCCGTACCGAGTGCCGAACACCGTCTTCCACTCGTCCCCCTCTCTCACGCGCACCAGGTTGTAGGCCCCTCGGAGATCGAGCTTAGTGAAGATCGAGGCCTCCCGCAACCTCTCCATGAGCTCCGGGATCAGCGGCAGGGGGTAGCGATTTCGCACTGTGATGGCGTTCAAGCGCCGGTAGTCGCAACACAGGCGCAAGTCCCCCGTCTTCTTTTTAACGAAGAGGACCGGGGCCGAGAGCGGGGAGGTCGAAGGCCGGATGAACCCACGGGCCAGGTTCTTTTCCAGAAAGTCCCGTAAGGCGGCCAGCTCAGGCTCCGACATGGAGTACAGACGTCCTGAGGGCAGGGGCACGTTGGGCATTAGGTCCACCGCACAGTCGTAGGGTCGGTGCGGGGGCAAGCGGTCCGCCTCCTTCTCGCTGAACACGTCGGCGAAGGGCGTCAGCTCCGGAGACAAGGAGACGTTTGGGGCAGAGACGTCCTGGCCGGCGCAGGTGTGGCGAAGGTGGTCGACACACTGCAGGCTCGGGAACGAGATGGCGTTTCTCGACCACGCCACCTGAGGGTCGTGCGCCCGAAGCCAGGCCATCCCCAGGACCAAGGGAAAGTGCAGATCCGCCGTTACGTAAAACTGGATCGCCTCCTCGTGGTTTCCAATGGCGAGGCGCAAGGGCTGGGTAGCGGTTTTGATGGGCCCCGCCACGAGTTCCCGCCCATCTATAGTTTCAACCCTCAACGGAGGGTCCACTGGAACCAAGGGGACTTTGTAATGGGCCACAAAGGCCTGGTCCATAAAGTTCATGGTGGCCCCCGAGTCCACCAGCGCGTGCGCTTGGAGCCCCTCCGACCGGATAGCCAACAACACCCGGGTGTTCAAAATCAGGTGCCGAGGGGGCTCACAGTCCACAGCCGCCGACTCTGGCGGGGCATGGTCACGTGCCTGACCCAGAGTTTCCCCTAGGCCAGGCCTGGCCCGTTTCCCGGCTGGTCACGCCGAGACTCCGGAACAGGCATGAGCGGTCCACTCCGCTTCCAGGGACATGAGGCGGCAAAATGTCCCGCCTCGCCGCAATAGAGGCACAACCCCCCTTGACGTCTCCGCATCCGCTCCTGGGCCGTCAGTTGAGGTCTGGCTGCTCCGAGCTCCATGGGCTCCTCAGCCGTCGCCACAAAACGCTGTGCGGTCCGGAGCGCTGTCGGTGCGAAACGCGGGGGTGCCGACGCTGTCGATGGTTCCGGAAGAGCCCGACGGGGCCGTCGCCGTTGCAGGCGGGCGTCGATGCACAGGCATTGGGTCACCAGCACGTCGAGGGTCGGTGGCGCCTCCACACGAACCAGCTCATCCTGCATCTCATCGGAAAGGCCATCCTGGAAGGCGTCCATCAGCGCCACCTCATTCCAAGCCGAATCCTGGCCTAGCAGTCGGAACTCTGCAATATAGTCCTGCAGGGGGCGCTTGCCTTGGCGGAGGTCCTTGATGCGCCTCGCTGCCGTCTGCACCCGGAGGGGATCCTCAAACATGGTGCGCAGGTGTTGTAAAAAGCCCTGAAAGTCCAGGAGCAAGGGGCTATCTTGCAACAACAGGGGCGTGGCCCATCGGGCGGCAGTGCCAGAGAGGGAGCTGATAACAAATGCCACCCGAGCCCGGTCATCCGGAAAATCCTCCGGCCTCATCGCCATAAACAGTTGGCATTGTCCCAAGAAGGCCGGAAACATCTCCTGCTGCCCAGAAAACCGATCTGGCACGTTCACTGGGCATCTCGGACGGGGAGGGGGAGGAGGTGGAGCTGCAGGAGCATTTCCCAAAGCAAGTTGGGCAGTTAGCTGTGCTACTTGCTGTTGCAGAAGCTGATTGGCCTCCAGCATCTGCTGTATCTGCTGCTGCAGCTGTTGGTGCATCGTGGGTTAACGATGGAGTATGGGGTGACGAACAAGATGATCTGTCCCCGTCCCCACACACACACAACACAGCCAGCCGAGGGTTAAGGAAACACTTTGGAACGCACCCAGTTCTTATCTCCCTCTTGGCAGCGATAGACACACCGTCTGCCAAGGGACTTTATTTTCACAAACAGACAGATAAGATACGAACGTTCAAGAAAGTCCAAACAGAAATAATATTCCTCCCAGCAGTTCCGGACGAGGCTTTAGTGACTATCCAAGGTTTTGCTTTGTTCGTCACAAAAGATCCTTGACCACTACCCTCTATTATATAGTCTCTGGGGTGTGGTCCAGTGACTCAGTTCTAATCCCTAGCACGCCTCCCAAGCTGCTGCAAACGTTTATCACGCCTTCGGAGGCGTGCGTCCAGGAATGATGTTTCATTATCACTTGATTCGAATCAGCTGTCTCCTCTCCCTCGACCGGCACTTGAGACAATGCCAGAGGGGAGGGGCCTGGAGAGGGAGGCCTGGCTGACTCCTCTTCCTCATGCTCGGAGCTTTCTTCCTCCGATGGGACAGGCTCAGAGGGCGGGGCCACAACAGGGACATGTGTGTCCCAGTTGGGCCGAAACTCTAAAGACAAGTCAAGGAGTGAGACTGGGGAACTTTCAGCCAAACATCCCTTAGAAAATTTCCTGATACGATTCAAGAGAGAATTTCAGCATGTCTGTGGACTGTCAGTCCTCAATATGGATACAGTTGATCGTGATGTGTGGTGGTCTTTGGCTGCCTTTGTTAAGAAAGGGGTTACTGCTCTTATTCATATGACTACTATGTCTGTCTTATAATGTACCCAATATAATGTACCCAGTGGTGGGATTCAAGTAATTTAACAACTGGTTCTTTGCCCTAATGATTTCTTCCAACAACCAGTTTGCCAAACTGCTCAGCAAGTTAACAACCAGTTCTCCCGAAGTGGTGCGAACTGGCTGAATCCCACCACTGAATGTACCCAATAATGACAGAATCCCTGAAAATTACATTTATTACATTTATTCATTATATTCCTCAAATATAATGTATTCATTATATTCCTCGAAGTCTAGCTACTTCTCCGCTCTTATTGCATCTGCAGAGAACCGCCCAGCTGCACTGTTTAGGGTGACCCGCTCCCTACTTCAGGTGGGGGTACGGGAAGATCCCTTAAAGGGTTTTGTACAATTCTTGCATGATAAAGTCGCTCAGATTCGGGAAGGCCTGGACTCCGATTGGGTAGATCCAGGGGAGGAGCCGGGGGCAGATCTTGAGAGCGTTATCTGGGAAGAGTTTGACTCTGTGGCTCCTGAGGACGTGGACAGGATTCTGGGCAAGCTTAATGCTGCCACATGTTTATTGGACCCGTGTCCCTCCTGGTTGGTACTGGCCTCCCGGGAGGTTACATGAGGCTGGCTCCAGGGGATTATAAATGCTTCTCTGAGTGAGGGTGTCTTTCCCGCCGCCTTGAAAGAGGCGGTTGTGAAGCCCCTCCTCAAGAAGCCTTCCCTGGACCCGGCTATATTATCAAATTATCGTCCAGTCTCCAATCTTCGCTTTGTTGCAAAGGTTGTTGAGAGTGTGGTGGCGCGACAACTACCCCGATACCTGGATGAAGTTGTCTATCTGGATCCGTTCCAGTCAGGCTTCAGGTCACGATACAGCACGGAAATGGCATTGGTCGTGTTGGTGGATGATCTCTGGAGGGCTCGGGACAGAGGTTGCTCCTCTATCCTGGTCCTATTAGATCTCTCAGCAGCTTTTGATACCATCGACCATGGTATCTTACTGCACCGGCTGGAGGGGTTAGGAATAGGGGGCACCATGCTTTGGTGGTTCTCCTCCTTCCTCTCTGACCGTTCGCAGTTTGTGTTGGCAGGGGGGCAGAGGTCGACCTCGAGGCACCTTATTTGTGGGGTGCTGCAAGGGTCAGTCCTCTCACCCCTTCTGTTCAACATTTATGTAAAACCGCTAGGTGAGATCATCTGTGGTTTTGGGGTGAGTGTTCATCAGTATGCTGATGACACACAGCTATACATCTCCACCCCAGACCACCCCGATGATGCCCTTGCTGTGATGTCCCGTTGCCTGGAGGCCGTGCGGATCTGGATGGGGAGAAACAAGCTCAGACTCAACCCCTCCAAGACCGAGTGGCTGTGGCTTCCGGCGTCCCAGTATAGTCAGCTGCTACCATCACTGACAATAGGGGATGAGATCTTGCTCCCCACAGAGAGGGCCCGCAACTTGGGTGTCCTCCTGGATTTACGGTTATCTTTAGAAGATCATTTGATGGCCGTGACCAGGGGTGCCTTTTATCAGGTTCGCCTGATCCGCCAGTTGCGTCCCTTTCTGGATCGGGACGCCTTGCGCACGGTCACTCATGCCCTAGTTACCTCCCGTATGGACTACTGTAATGGTCTCTACATGGGGCTCCCCTTGAAAAGCACCTGGAGGCTCCAACTGGTCCAGAACGTAGCCGCGCGGGTGATTATGGGCGCAGCTCGTTACGCCCATGTAACACCTCTCCTACGCAAGCTGCACTGGCTCCCGGTGGTCTTCCGGGTGCAATTCAAGGTGTTAGTTATCACCTTTAAAGCGCTCCATGGCTTAGGACCTGGGTACCTACGAGACCGTCTTTTGCCACCAATAGCCTCCCACCGACCAGTTCGTTCTCACAGGGAGGGACTACTCAGGGTACCGTCAGTCAAATTATGTCGACTGGTGACTCCCAGGATGAGGGCCTTCTCTGTGGGGGCTCCAACCCTTTGGAATGAACTGCCCCCGGAGATACGGAATATCCCTGATCTCCGTGCTTTCCGCCGTGCCCTCAAGACCCTGATGTTCCAACAGGCGGGGCTAAACATACGAACATGTGAATGATTTTTTAAATGTTATCTAATTCTGGGTTTTATTTAATTGACCAAACTAAGTAATAATTTTAATTTTAATTAGCAATTTTATGATGTTTGTGTGTCTATATTTTTCTTGACTGTACACCGCCTTGAGTCCTACGGGAGAAAGGTGGTATAGAAATATAATAAATAAATAAATAAATAAATAAATAAATAAATAAATAAATAAATAAATAAATAAATAAATAAATAAATAAATGTTTGACTTCAGGTTACACTATTGGGATAATTAAAAAAATAATTTGTTATTTTTGAAAAATAAATCTGCCCTTTTTTGTGTGAAAGTGGAACTAAATCCCAAAAAGCAAAATAGAACATGATTATGGTCAGGGACCAGTGCAAAAAGAGAAAATAGAACAAAAATATACATATGCCAAGAGATAAATTAACAAAAAAGGTAAAATTAGTACACCATATTTTTTTTAAAAAAATTGTAAATCTATAAAACCCATCAAGCTGATCTAGGCAACTAAACTTAATAAAATCTACTGTCTGTAAAACTTGTCTACTTTACTTGCTAATCTAGAGTCCTTGATTAAGTGCATATACAGAATTGCTTTATAGAGATGTGCAGCATAATAAGCTATCTATCTATCTGATAGATAAAATCAATAAATGAAATAATATAGAACAATTCCACGATACAGTAAATCTAAATTCACAGCTATGCCATGTATCCAAGAGAGAGACACCAAGCCAGTTGATATTTCCTTGATTGCTTATTTTTGTCCTCATCCACTTCATACTAAAATAGGCTAATTTTGGCATCAATCCACAGTTTTGATGGACGTACTGGCTGCTTAAGATGTTTTCTGTTGTTTCAAAATAAGCATTTCTGAAAAGCTTGTCCGAGGTTATTATATAATTAATGGAGGTCATCGGTTGAATCAGACGTAATAAAAAGAGTGTACCTCTCTTGAGAGTATAGTAGCTAGTGTCAGGGTTCCAAGTAACACTTCCAATGAAGTAAGACTCTGAGGCAGGCATTTCTTCAAAGTTCCATTTTATTAGAGATGACATCTGGGAAAACCCGAATCTGAAAGTCTCCCAGGTTTTCCCTACCTAAAGGAAAATCAAAGTCCCTTCCCCTGCACCCACATGTCCATTACAGGGCCCAATCAGGTCATCATCCTAACTGGAGTTATTTCCCAGTCATGCCTCTCCGGGTGCAGGCTGAACATCCTTGACTCCCAGTGAAAGAGTGTTGTTTTGGCTATACTTCTCCTCCCGTTGTCAACCAACCCCCCTCCCAGTTCCCACATTTGCCCATCTACCAAGTGTGGCAGCCCTGAAGATCCAAAGAAAAAGATGGTCTCCAGGGCTGACAGCTAGTTGTTCAGCTATTGACTTATCTAGTTGTGTGGTGTGATGACCCAGGGTGTGACATGAAGGCAACACAGCCAAAGAACCGATATGAGTCCTTTTATTGGCACCAACTTTGCCCCCAATGTCCCGTTTACTCTCCGGCCTGGAGAAAAGCTCTCCCACAAACCTGCAGCAGCTTCTTGCTGCAGATACTCCAGTCCAAACATTGTAAGCAGAATGACTGCAAATCAATCACTCCAGCAGGGTAAGATAATGAGTTCCAGAAATGAAAAATTCATGGCAGTAATTCCAGCAAGACAAGATAAGCACACAGAAGCACGACTATAATTCAAACAGTCAGGAGGAATGCCAGGAATGCATGCCCCACTCTCAATACTAGATGAATTCAGCATTTGTTCCTGACAAACATCCCTCCCAACTGCCTCTCCCTTAAACTCCATCCCCAGGTGTGCCTTGTGAAGGGAATCAGGGCCCTTTCCTTCCTCATAAGCCACACAACCCACGTTGCTCTCTTCTGCATTCTTCCTTGCGCGCCCTAGGATGAGGAGGGGCTGGGACTTGGTCTTCATGTGAACCCTCTCTCCCTTGTTCTACCTGTCCCCTGCCTGACTTTGCCCTTCCCCAGTTTCCTCCACAGCCAATGGAGCCACTCTCCCGCTCTCTCTCAGCTGTTCATCTTCCGTCTCAGATTCAGACTCTGACAGGGGCATTTACTCTGCAGAATATTCTAATTGGATAAGCATTGCACTCATCCATTAATTTGGTGGAGGTCTATCCAGGTAAGGTTAATAAACAGAATAAGTGGAAAATAATCGCTATCAACTTGGAAGGAAACTTTAAAAGAGTCAAGAAACTGTAAACAATTTCCAGATACAATTACATAGTCTATAACAACTGGTGTCAAACTTGCAGCGCACGGTGGTGTCACATGATGTATTGTGACCTTTTCCCCTTTGCTAAACTGGATGTGGGTGTGGCCAGTGCATGACACATCCAGCCCACAGGCCCCCAGTTTGACACCCCTGGTCTATAAAGTTATACTTGGACCCATTCCAATATGTAAGCTCTTTATATTAGTATCGGTCCAAAAGTAAAATGGAAAAAGACATTGTGGATTAACTTTTCAAATTGAAATAGAAAGTATTTATTGGAGTTATTTCATGGAACCTATGGGCAGCCTATAGGAACAGTGGACATCAAAGATTGTCATTGGCTGTAAACTGAGGCTATATATCAGTCCAGTATCTGATTTTTTTTTTAAATGATGCAGTGCTTCAATGTTTAGATGACCTAGACCTGAGGTGTCAAATTCAAGGCCCACGAGCCAGAGCTGGCCTGAAGAGTGTTTAGATCTGGCCTGCAGCGCCACCCTGGAAACAGTGGATTGGCCCACAGTGCCTCTGCCAGAAAAAATGGGCTCCTGACCTCCATTTTTGGCTGCGATGGCCTCCTGCAACCTTCTGCCAGCAAAAATGGATTGGCCCTGCCAAGCTCTATTTTCACTAGCAGAGGGTAGCAGAGGGTAGCAGAGGGTTGCAGGAGGCTGTTGCAGCCAAAAATGAAGCTTGGGAGCTCGTTTTCGCTGGCAGAGCTCTCGGGCCACTAGCACAGGCATCCCCGACACGAGTAATGTCAAGCTGGCCCCTCCCACCCTGGCCACACCCACCCCAGGCCCCCAAGGTCAAACACAATCCTGATGAAGAAAAGAGCCTTGGTGGCACAGCAGACTAAAGTGCTGTTAAATAGCACCAGCTGCCTGCAATTACTGCAATTACTGCAAGTTCGAATCTCACCAGGCTCAAGGTTGACTCAGCCTTCCATCCTTCCGAGATAGGTAAAATGAGGACCCAGATTGTGGGGGCAATAAGCTGACTTTGTATAAAAAAGAACACCGTTTTTTGGGGGGGGCAAAAGCCTTACTAAGCAGGTATATACAAAAGTATGAAGGCTATTGCTTAACACATTGTAAGCTGCCCTGAGTCTCCGGAGAAGGTTAAATTGAACCAATAAATAAATAAATAAATAAATGTGGCCCTCAAAGGAGCCTTGGTAGTACAGTGGTTTAAAGCACCCTGTTATTAACACAGCTGCCTGCAATTACTGCAGGTTCGAATCTCCCCAGGCTCAAGGTTGACTCAGCCTTCCATCCTTTCTAAGGTAGGTTAAATGAGGACCCAGTTTGTGGGGGCAATAAGCTGACTTTGTATAAATATACAAAAGTATGAAGGCTATTGCTTAACGCATTGTAAGCTGCCCTGAGTCTCCGGAGAAGGGCGGCATATAAATCAAATTAAAAAAAAAAATCAAGTTTGACACCCCTGGCCTAAACATTGGTATTTGAACATAGATCTTTTTAACATTTATATTTTATTGTGTTAATAATCTAAATGAAATGTTAATCTAGATTGCTAGTCCATGTATTATATGCCATGTGCTAAATAAATAAATAAATAAATAAATAAATAAATAAATAAATAAATAAATAAATATAGGCAGCCTTGAATGATGACAAGAATTTCAAGAGAAGGAGAAAAGATGATCTGATTGTGGTTAAATAATGAGTACTTTTTTCTGGTGATGAATTATTATCTGCATTGAATGGAGATTAATTTGGAAATGTCTAATGAAGTAATGGGTTTGATTTTTGATATCTAAATCCAGGGTGAGAAGTCAGCCTTCTCAGAGAAATACCTTGATTTTTCCCTTGAGGAAAAAAAGAATCAAGAAACGTACCCAAAAATTATGTTAAATTAGGGCAAGCGATGAAAAGATGAAAGATGGAGAAAACTAAAGTTATCTTAGTTAGCCTCAATTGCAATAATCAAAAGGAATGCTCTATGCATGACACTTTAGTTTAAATGGCAGCAATCAGAATCTCAGAGAGAACTTTATAAGAACAAACAGGGGAAGGAGCCATCATTTAATTTATACAAAGTGGGGAAAAAATCCATGGGGAACAAAAACATCATACAAGATTCCAAACAGAGAGGTAGTCTTCCCTCTCACTCAAATGTGAGAAAAACCCACTTCCTACTACCACTGTCACTTAGTTTCATTCCACACATTGTGGAATGTGTGCAAGAAAACAAACAGTTTCAATTCTGAGCTACAAATATTCTCTTCTATCAGTACATTTGTTTGTCCCCAAACAGACAGTAATTGCAGAGGTGGGCTTCAAAAATTTTAGCAAGGAGTTCTCTGCCTGGTTGCTGGGTGGGAGTGGCCAGGGTGGGCATGGCCTAGTCAGCCTCCTGCACCACAGGGGGGATGTTTTTGCCTCCCCAGGCTCTGGAGGCTTTTGTCGACTACGGAGGGCGAAAACAGCCTCCCCAGGCTCCGGAGGCCCCCCTGGAGGCCAGAAATGGGCCCATTTCCAGCCTTCCTGAAGTAGGCCCATTTTCACCCTCCGCCAGCCTCCATGCGTACCCTGCATTTACCTGCATCCAAAACGGGCCACGTGGGGACTCATGTGAAAGGCGGGGCAGGGTGGGCGGGGCCAGCCAGGAGTGGGATTTGGGGGATTTGGGGGTTCTCCAAACTGCACAGAATCTCCTGAACCCCTGGCAACCCCCAGCAGCCCACCCCTGAGTAATTGCCTTACTCTAAATAGGATTCTACCTACAGGCCTATTAGAAAATTTCTCATAATATATATACATAATATACGACTTAAATGATATGAGAACACAATTCTCCACTTTTTCTTTATTTACTGCTATGCACTACTATGTATCTGGGCTGAAAAAATCACTTACTTATGTTCAATATGTAATTTGCATTTATTTCTTTTTCCATACTATGTAACCGGATGGAGAAAAAATTGTATTATTATAACTTCTTACAATAAAACACTTAAAAAAAAAAAAAGAAAAAGAAAATTTCCCTAGAAAAAGTGTCTATTGAATCACATATTAAGATGCCACTTTTCTTGATCATGTTACAACTCTCTCTCTCCTGCCCTGAGTCTTCGGAGAGGGGCAGCATACAAATTGAATTAATAAATAAATAATAAATAATACAAGATTTGGGGCCAAATTTTTCAGTCTCCCTCAATGGCCAATCTTCAAAGTTTAGAGCCTCATCTATGAGTTCTCCCTTTGGGCACCTCTTTGTTGACTTGTTCAAGATTCAGAGAATTGATGGTTCTGTTCCTTGCAGTTATCCAAATCACTGTGATTTATTTCCTGACTTTATGTTAAGACCCGAGAGGCCTTTCTGCAAACTTTCAGCAATTTGACACAAACATGTCAGAACATGTTTTGATGTCAATATCAGATTCAAAAGCAAAGTTCAGTGGAATCTTATGTCTGGACTTCTGGGTGTATAAATGATTCTGGAGACAGAAAGAGAATTGGGGGTGAGAGAGGGTTAAGGACAGGCAGGGGCTTTGTGTATTTTTCTTGAGGACTCTGGAACTTCTGTCCTGGAAGTTGTTTTGTTTTCTGCCAACTCTTCATCTCATTCTTTGTAACCATAGAGAAGGTACCAACAGAGATACCAGAGGTATCACAGAGAAGGATCAGTCAGGAACAGAAGTGATGTTGTTGCTTCTTCTAGTTGTGCAGCTTCTATGGCCACGGGGAGCCTGTGGGATGCTCAAAGCCAAATGCCTCCTAACTCTGAAGCAGAGTGAAATAGACCCAAGCAATCATTACAAACCAGGAGATTATTTCATTAGTGGCATAATCTCTGAAAAAAGGGGTACTTTTCAAACAGTGAGCTTCTATAGAAGTCCTTCAACAAAATTTTACTCGTAAGTCTATCTTCCTGCACTGCATTAGAGCCTCTCCATATCCAGTGAACGTCCAGTGAATGCCTCCAAAACACAAGTCCATGAAGCAACAAAACCACCATTGAAGCAGTGGTGAAATCCAAATTTTTTACTACTGGTTCTGTGGGCGTGGTTTGGTGGGCATGGTGTGGCTTGGTGGGCATGGCTTGGTGGGCATGGCAGGGGAAACGATACTGCAAAATCCCCATTCCCTCCCCACTCTGGAGCCAGCCAGAGGTAATATTTGCTGGTTCTCCAAACTGCTTAAAATTTCCGCTACCGGTTCTCCAGAACCTGTCAGAACCTGCTGGATTTCACCCCTGATTTAAAGTACTGTTAGGGAAGAAAAGTGAAATATTATTTTAATTGATATGTTCATTATTGCAGACTATCACACCCGTATTTTTGGAAAAGTCTGCCCTTCCTTTTCACCATGGAGGACATCAATCAGAATAGTCATATCTTACCCAACATCACTCTGGGTTATAATATCTATGACAATTTCTTCAGGGTAGAAATGACTACAGATCCTTTGCTGGATCTCCTTTCAGACGGGGAGGCCAATGTGCCCAACTACAGGTGTGGAAGACAGAGAAACACAGTGGCTGTTCTGGAAGAGGCCGAGACTGGCATCTCCATCCAGATTTCGACCATGTTGGGCCCCTACAAAATCCCTCAGGTGTGTCTTTCTTGTGGAGACAGTTTTCAGTCATGGAGCTTTCAATCACAGGCCCTCTGCTGCAAATGAAAAGCAGAGTTTGATTATGAAAATGAGACGATTTATATTTTGCATGTTAAATTTAAATTACCACCATCTTCCATTATTTTCAGGTCGGTTACAGTTTTGCTTCCCAAATTCTGAGGGATAAAACTCATTTTCCCTTCTTCTACCCAAGGCTCCCAGCTAAAGATGTCCAATACCAAGGGATGGTCAAGCTGCTCCTCCATTTCAGGTGGACCTTGGTTGGCCTTATTACTTCAGAAACTGACCAAGAGGAAAGGTTCATAAGGACAATGTCCTCTTTGATGTTAAGAAATGGCATTTGTACAGTTATATATCAAAGCTTTCCACTAAATATGCATCAGATAGTTGTAGAACATGAACAATATATCAAGTGGAGAAAAGTCAATGTGTTTGTTTATGGTTCGGGGATTAATTCATTCTGGAACGGAATGGTGATTTTACAAACAATACTTCAAGATTTTCAGCAACATGTTCTAGATAAAGTCTGGATCACTACAGCTCACTGGGACCTTAATTCTGATTTCATGTTTGATATACGTTCCCTTAAGCATATTTGGGGCATTTTTTCCTTTTTGGTATCGAAAAGGAAATGGGCAAATCATGATTCTTTTGATCTCTTTCTCCAATCCAAATTTAATTTTTTAAGAAAATCTTTTAGATGTTCATCCACTAAGGATGCCTTTTCGGTGAAAGTTTGGTGGCGGTGCAGACAGAGAAAAGATCTGAAGGCTCTGAAAAAAGAGGAGATTGACCGGTTCCTGGCTGTGGACAGCTATCTCACTTACAAGACCATCTGGGCTCTGGCAAGGGCCTTACATTCAGCAGATGAACATGCATCCAAGCAATCAGGGAGGAATGTCTTTACGAAAATGGAAGCTCCAAGGATGAAAGCTTGGCAGGTATTTCTTTCCCACCAGAGATAATTCTCCCGCAGATGGGAATGATTTTAAAGTGGCTATTTTAGTTATTGATTCTGAAAAGATACGTCATCCTGAAACTTAAATCCAACTCAGTTGCAAATTGTTTGCAAACCAAAATGAATTGTTCTCTATATTTTCCTTTCAATTGCCCTGATGCTTCTTTTTGCAACATTATCATTTTGTTTTTATTTCAAAGAGAATGCTTTTATATCTCATCACTTCAGCCATTATTCTCTTTCAATCAAAGAATATATGATATGATATGATATGATATAATATAATATAATATAATATAATATAATATAATATAATATAATATAATATAATATAATATAATAATATAACATAACATAACATAACATAACATAACATAACATAACATAACATAACATAACATAACATAACATAACATAACATAACATAACATAACATAACATAATATAATATCTGAGTTGGAAGGGACCTTGGAGATCTTCTAGTCCAACCCCCTGCTTAGGCAGGAAACCCTACACCACTTCAGACAAATGGTTATCCAACATCTTCTTAAAAACTTCCAGTGTTGGAGCATTCACAACTTCTGGAGGCAAGTTGTTCTACTGATTAATTGTTCTAACTGTCCGTAAATTTCTCCTTAGTTCTAGGTTGTTTCTCTCCTTGATTAGTTTCCACCCATTGCCTCTTGTCCTACCCTCAGGTGCTTTGGAGAATAGCTTGACTCCCTCTTCTTTGTGGCAACCCCTGAGATATTGGAACACTGCTATCATGTCTTCCCTAGTCCTTCTTTTCATTAAACTAGACATACCCAGTTCCTGCAACTGTTCTTCATATGTTTTAGCCTCCAGTCCCCTAATCATCTTTGAAGCTCTTCTCTGCACTCTTTCTAGAGTCTCCACATCTTTTTTTACATCGTGGCAACCAAAACTGAATGCAGTATTCCAAGTGTGGCCTTACCAAGGCATTATAAAGTGGTATTAACACTTCACGTGATCTTGATTCTTTCCCTCTTATTCTAGTAACTATTCCCTTGGCCAAGATATTATACTGTGTCCATGTCTCAATACTTTGTCCTTTTTCTCTGGAAATTGGAGTACTGCTGTGTCCTAGAGAACCTACTGAATCCCACCTGATAAGTTGGAACAGTCTAACACCTCTTACCCGCGAACCCTAATGGACTGCCCTTCTGTTCAAGAGCCTTCTCTCCATTCCTTGGCTACAACCAGCTTTATATTCTTTTGCCTCAGTATGGCTGTAGAAAGCAATGGATGGAGAAAGAAAGAAGTATTTTGAAAGGATCCCTGGGAGGAATCTTAACATTATTTGAACACAGAGAGAATAATGTTCAAATTCCTCCCAGTGTAGATCAAGGGATCTTTTCAAAATACTTCTGATGTGCTTTCTGAACTCTTCATTTCCTTTCCAGCTGCATCCCTTCCTTCAAAGTTCTCAGTTCCACAATAATTCCATAGATGGAGTACATTTGGATGAGAAAGGAGATCTGACAGCTGACCTGGACATTGTGAAGTGGGTCATTTTTCCAAACAGATCTCTCAAGGGAGTGAAATCTGGGACTCTAGAAAAAAGGGGATTGCAGGATTTTAAAGTTACCATCGATCAGACGAGTATCACAAAGATGGAGATGTTGAACAAGGTGAGACTAATATTTATTTTATTCCACTCAAGGTGGAAAAAAGAGCACTGTAACTTTTAGATGGAGTGGGGGCTTGCTTTCAATGCCCCCACCCCATCAGTGTGAGTTTTCGTTGATTTGGCTCTGAAGATTGTGAATGTCTTCATAATCTGTAAATGGTGTTACTTCATAATCTTTAAACTAAAATTGAGGGTGGAGGGGGGCCAATTTTCATGACCTTTAGAACCTAACTCCAAGCAAAAAACATTAGATAACTGTTAGAAATTCTGTTTATATATAGCACCACAGAGCAAACAAAGAGTACAGTCACCATGTGCTTTACTGTTCAACTGTTTAACTGTAACAGGAAACTCTTTTTAGAACCAAAGAGCATAGAGAAAAAAAAAAGAAAAAAAAAACACAATGAGGTATTATATCTCTGTTTCCTCAGCCCCTGCCTCTTTCAAGGTGTGTGGAAAGCTGTCATCCTGGATTCAGGAAGGTTGCTCAGGAAGGGAAGCCCATCTGCTGCTACAAGTGTCTTCCTTGCGCAGAAAGAACCATCTCCATTAAGGAAGGTGGGTGATAACAGAAAAGGGGCAGGTATATTTCATGAAAAGCTATCTTGATAGGCATTTTTAATCCTAGCTTTAAAAAAAAATCTTGTAATACATATAATTTACTGCATAGATAGTGATAAAAGTAATCCTGTAACTGAAATCAGAAACAGGCTATTAAAAGGAAGGGTATCGGTGAGAGCTTGGCATTGGAAGGGAGAGCCAGTTTTGTCTAGTGGTTAAGCCGTCAGGTTAGAAAGCAGGAGACAGTGAGTTCTAGTCTCACTTTAGCTATGAAAGCCAGATGGGTGATTTAGGGTCACTCTATCTCAGCCCAACTCACTTCACCAGGTTCTTCTTCTTTTTCTTTATCAAAAATTTTTATTTTTATTTTTCATAAACATTTTAAATGTACAGTGTCTTATCCATCATTAATCATTAATCTTATCTTTTAACTTCTATTTTTCAATTATTCGGGACTGCTCTTTTACCATTTCCTCTCCTTTATTTTACCACAATCTTTCCTCTTACTCTTCCCTTCTCTTCCTTTTTCTGACTCTTTCTACTTTCTTCGTTCTTCCTCTCCTTCCCTTTCCTACTTCCTCTCCCCTTCCCCCACTCCTCTCTTCTTCCCTTTCTAACCCTCTTTCCTACTCTTCTTTCCCCTCCCTTTTCCTTCTCTCCTTTTCCCTCTCTTCTATCCCTCTCTCTCCTTTCCTCCCTTCTCCCCTCCTCCCCTCCCTCTACTCCTCTCTCCTTTTCCACTCCCTTGTTGTTTCCATTTTCAATTCAATCTAGAATGGAATTCGAGCAACCCCGATTTTCTATTTGCATGCATCTTCATTTCAAGTACTTTTTTGCTTTGTGATTACATCTATTTTATCATTCCTGTACATCATTAATCAATCCATGTATCATCTGGGTACAACATTTTGTGTCATCATCTTCAACATTTATCGTCATTTTTAAAATGTATACATTTATCTTTCCTCTTTCACTTAACTTTAAAGTATTACAACATATTCTTCCCAAAATTCTTTTACATTGTTTATTGTCTATTCTCACTCTCTATCCATTGATAAAATTGTCCCCATATATTGTAATACTCCAACTCTTCTTCTCTTTACTTGCCAATGTCAATCTATTCATTTCTGCACATTCCAGTATTTTCTTAATTACCTCTCCCTTTGTAGGAATTTTTTCTGGTTTCCAATTTTATGCAAACACTATTCTTGCCACCATTATTACATGTATAATCAAGTATATATTTTCTTTACTATACTTCTCTGGTAAGATACCCAACAGGAACAGCTCTGTTTTTAAATCAATATGTTGCTGTATCATTTTTTCTAACCATATTTGAATTTTTTCCCAATAGTTTCTCCCCTCTGGACATGTCCACCACATGTGATAATCTGATTTCGGTATCTAATGACATTTCCAACATTTAGCTGATTTATCATTAAACATTTTTGCCAATCTTTCTGGTGACATGTGCCATCTATAGAACATTTTGTATAATTCTCTTTGTATGCTCTGGCCACTGTTAATTTATAATTTCTTTCCTATAATTGTTGCCATTTATCTAACTCAATTGTATATCCAAAATTTTTTGCCCATGCTATCATTGTTTCTTTAACTTGTTCTTCTTCTAACTTAACCCCAAGTAAATAACTATACAATCTCTTAATTATTTTCTCTTCTGTTCCTGTGAGTATCTCATCCAATACTGTCATTTCCAGATAAAAACCATATAACTTTGCATCTTTTTCATATCTCGATTGTATTTGCAGTTGAGTATACCATTCCATTTCAATCCCTTGTTCTGCTAATTCTTGTTTTGTTTTCAATTCCCCTGTTGCTGATAAAATATATTTATATCTTATAATATTTCCCATATTAATAATATTTGGATGTACTAATGCTTCCATTGTTGAAAGCCATGTTGATATTTTCAAGTAATGCTTTTCTCTAACCTTCTCCCATACTAATAATAGCACATTTCTTACATAATGTCTTTGAGAATAACTGCGCATCTTATTTTTCCCATACCATAAAAAAGCATGCCAACCCAATTGTAAATTGTGCTCCTCCAAAGTCAGTAATCTCGTGTTTCTTAATACAATCCATTCTTTCATCCAAGATAGTGCTGCTGCTTGACAGTATAATTCCCAGTTTGGTAGGTCAAATCCTCCCTTAGTTTTGCATCCTGTAACATTTTCATATTGATTCTTGCCTTTTTTTCCCTGCCATATAAATTTTGATAGCGTTCTGTTCAAATCTTCAAAATATTTCAAAGTATTGTTTGAAATAAAAACAACAATCTAGGTAATATATTCATCTTGATTACTGTTACTCTTCCCATTAATGATAATTGCAATTTTCCCCACCTCTCCAGGTTCATTTCAATTTGTCCTTTCAATTTATAATAATTGTTGTCTTTAATCATTGCACACCTTGCTGTTAGTTCTATTCCTAAATATTTTACCTTTTTGGTAATCTGAATATGTAGTTTCTCCATTAAATCTCTTTTCTGTTTCTCTGTAATATTTTTTCACCAGTATCTTTGTTTTATCTTTATGAATTTTCAATACTGCCACCTCTCCATATTCTTCTATTTGTTCTACCAGGTTCTTCTTGTGGGAAAATAGGAGAAGGATAGAATATAACAAAATAACTGAGTTGGAAGGGATCTTGGAGGTCTTCTAGTCCAACCCCCTTGCTACCCTGGTTGTTAGTAAAAAGAATATAAATCAATAAAATAATATTATGGCATTTCTTGCTCTTCAATCTTGTATAATGGTGAACCTCTGCCAATTTTTTCTGGGCATCTGTGGACAAATTGTGAAATTTGGATCCTTGCCTTGCTTTGCCTTGCCTATGCATGAATGTAACATGTATAACATGCCAAGCAAGACATCCAACACTGTACCCTCCCTCCCTCCCTCCCTCCCTCCCTCCCTCCCTCCCTCCCTCCCTCCCTTCCTTCCTTCCTTCCTTCCTTCCTTCCTTCCTTCCTTCCTTGCTTCCTTTTGGTTCTTTTTTTAACACTCTTCCATATGACAAATGTGGGACATTTTCTTTTTGGAGTCACAGAAAGGACTGTAAAATAGAGGTTGGGTTTTTTCCCCATCCATCCTCAAAAGAGATGTCCAAGTAGATGGAAACCATTGCTGCTTGCTTTTCTGGCATGGTTGGGAGCATAAAGAAACTGGAATCCAAGAGCCAGGGGAGTTACTATACAGACAGGAGATCTGGCCATTTCCTTGATTAAGCTGGAAGTTGGCCTTGACATTTCCAAAGGATCTTTTAATAAAACAGCTTCCTTACCCATTGGTTTACACATGAACACCAGCAGCTGAGTTCATTGGAGAAATATCTTCCATCTTAAAAAAATCAGAGATGAAATGGGCCACCCACTTGAGTCTTGAATCCAGCCATTTATTCCTTCATCTGTTTGAACTAGTCTAGTCAATGACCATCCCTTCATTAATCATTGCTGGGAGGGCTGTGAAGTACTTTGTATTTCATTTCAAAAATGCGGTTCATGGAATCTGGAATTCAAATAGTGCAGCTTAAATGCAACCACAGCTCATCCTGGGAATGTGTGGGGGAGAGTCTTGTTTTCCTCGGGCTCTTGTCCTTTGGGTTGCACTACTTAAATTTCCAAAACATTGCTGCATACTACCTTTCTCCAAACACATTCATCCACACATCACCAGTTTCACTCCAATGATGCATGTGATGGAAAAAAACTTTATGTAGATGTTAATCTTTCTCTTTTCAGATGCTGAGAAATGTACCGAATGTCCAGCAGATCATTATCCAAACATCAACCAAGATGGCTGTATACCTAAGATTGAAACTTTCCTATCCTATCAAGAAAATTTGGGGATCATCCTAATTTCCCTTGCCTTGTTCTTATCTTTGGTAACAGGCTTAGTCTTGGGAATCTTCATTAAATTCCAAGAGACTCCCATAGTCAAAGCCAACAATCGGGATCTCTCCTACATCCTCCTCATCACCCTCTTGCTTTCCTTTTTGACTTCTTTTCTATTCATTGGCCAGCCAAAGATTGCCATTTGCCTTCTGCAACAAGTGGCATTCAGCAATATCTTTTCAGTTGCCATTTCTACTGTCTTGGCCAAAACTGTCATGGTGGTGTTAGCATTCTTGGCCACAAAACCAGGGAATAAAGTGCAGAGATGGCTGGGAAAGACCTTGTCCAATTGTATCATCCTTTCTTGTACTGGTGTTCAAGTTGTCCTCTGCAGCATCTGGCTGGGCACTTCTCCCCCATTTCCTGAATCAGATATGTACTCACAATCTGCAGAGATCATCCTGCAATGTAATCAAGGCTCTGTTGCTATGTTCTACTTTGCCCTTGGCTACATGGGTTTCCTGGCTCTCATCTGCTTCACGGTGGCTGTTCTGGCCAGGAATCTGCCTGGGGCCTTCAATGAAGCCAAGCTGATCACCTTCAGCATGCTGGTCTTTTGCAGTGTCTGGGTGTCTTTTGTACCCACCTATTTGAGCACCAAGGGGAAGTACATGGTGGCCGTGCAGGTCTTCTCCATATTGGCTTCCAGTGCTAGCCTGTTGTTATTAATTTTCCTACCCAAATGTTATATTATTATTTTAAGACCAAATTTGAATACAAAAGAATATTTGATGTCAAAATAAAGTAGCATGTTTATGTGGACCTCAGAAATGTCAGTTGTTAGGAAATGGTTATTTGTCTAACTAGTTGGTCAGGCAATATATAAACCAACAATGTATGTTTGCTACAGATTTAACCACACGTAAATCCACATCAGGTATTGCAATAATGTTAGGGAATTCATTAATAAGATGGAAATCGATCAGGCAAAAGCACATAAATTTATCAACAATGGAAGCAGAATTTTCTTGTCTGTCTTTAATGTGCACAGAATTAGTTTATTATAAACAACTGTTACTTGATATAGGCTTAAATGTAAATGATCCATTTGTAATATTTGAGGATAATCAAGCTGCAATTAAGATGGCAACGAATTTGGCTGTAAAAACAAGATCTAAGCATACTGATATTAGGTACTTGAATGTAAGACAATGTGTACAGAGTAAAATGATATAATTAGTATGACTGAAAATAATATTGCTGATAATTTTACTAAAGTTCAGGGTGCAATTAAACATAGAACATGTGTCAGCATTCCAAATTAGGCTTTCTTCCAGCGCTGACATAACAAGATGAACTTTTACTTAGTTTTGTATGTTACAGATAGTGTTTCCTGGGAGACGAGGATGGGGGCTACATTCCTGTGAAAAGAACATGCCGGGATGTAGAGATGGATCTGTATGATGGCCAATGGGACATTGGGGTTGGAGAACGGAAGAGGAGGGGGTTGGAAGGAGGGGCCAGTTTGGCTGCAATTTGAATCAGAAATGTCGGATATTGCTATTCTTAAAATAAAAATGATTCATTAGACAGCTTGCGCTTGAGAATGAAGTTTATTCAAGATAGCACCGAAACCTGACAGACAGCCAAACTCTCCTCCAAATCCAGGCTGGCTGAGTTTAAATCATCCCGTTCCCTCCCAGACATCTGGTCGGACGGACTATGGCTGAAGCCAAGCTCTCGGAGGAAAGCCTGCTTCAAGAAACGGGAGGAGCAGAAGCGGTCGTGATTCCAGCCAACTTGGAAAATACAAAGATTCAACTTTCTCCGCCTTACCTCCCCGCAGAACTTCAAGCAAAGAAACGTGAGGCAGATAAGTACCCGGGGACTGTGCCAAAAGCCTTAGAGGCGGAATTTCCTTTTGCAGATGTAAAAGATAAAGGAAAACCCCTAAGTGAATTGGGAAGGGCGAGCTGGGGATGGGAATGGCAGCGAAGCCCAGACAAGGCAGCACCTCCCCACCCCAGGATGAGAGACAAGGCAGAGGACTATCAACACCAAGGCTGGCCCTCCAGAGCTCAGCACAGAGAGGAGAGGGCAGAGAGGGAGGAGCCACCCCAGTTCAGAGGGAAGTTCGATGGTGACCCAGACAACCTCGCCCAATTCCTCGATTCAGCTGAGATATACATAGAGCGGTTCGGACACCTCTACCCTTTCCCCAGAGCCCTAGTGAATGCTATCTCGGAAGGGCTGGAGGGAGAAGCAAAGAGGTGGTCAGCATCTTTGGGAGGAGTTTGATCCTGTGGCTCCCGAGGATGTGGACAGGGTTCTGGGTAGGATTAGTGCCGCCACATGTTTATTGGACCCGTGTCCCTCCTGGTTGGTACTGGCCTCCCGGGAGGTTATACGAGGCTGGCTCCAGGGGATTATAACTGCTTCTCTGAGTGAGGGTGCCTTTCCCGCCGCCTTGAAAGAGGCGGTGGTGAGGCCCCTCCTCAAGAAGCCTTCCCTGGACCCGGCTGAATTAGTTAACTACCGTCCGGTCTCCAACCTTCGTTTTGTGGCGAAGGTTGTTGAGAGTGTGGTGGCACGACAGCTGCCCAGGCACCTGGATGAAGCTATCTATCTAGACCCGTACCAGTCGGGCTTCAGGCAGGGGCACAGCACAGAAACGGCATTGGTCGCGTTGGTGGATGATCTCTGGAGGCTCGGGACAGGGGTTGCTCCTCTGTCCTAGTCCTATTAGATCTCTCAGCGGCTTTTGATACCATCGACCATGGTATCATGCTGCAGCGGTTGAGAGGGTTAGGAGTAGGGGGCACCGTTTTGCGGTGGTTCTCTTCCTTCCTCTCCGGCCGCTCGCAGTTTGTGTTGGCAGGGGGGCAGAGGTCGACCTCGAGGCATCTCGCATGGGGAGTGCCACAAGGGTCGGTCCTCTCGCCTCTTCTGTTCAACATTTATGTGAAGCCGCTGGGTGAGATCATCCGTGGTTTTGGGGTGAAGTGTCACCTGTACGCTGATGATACTCAGCTGTACATCTCCACCCCAGACCACCCCAACGATGCCCTTGATGTGATGTCTCGCTGCCTGGAGGCCGTACGGGCCTGGATGGGGAGGAACAGGCTCAGACTCAACCCATCCAAGACCGAGTGGCTGTGGTTGCCGGCATCCCGATATAGTCAGCAGGTGCCATCGCTGACTATTGGGGGTGAATCTCTGCCCCCCACAGAGAGGGCTCGCAATCTGGGTGTCCTCCTGGACGCACGGCTGTCTTTAGAAGAGCATATGACGGCCGTGGCCAGGGGGGCCTTTTATCAGGTTCGCCTGATCCGCCATTTGCAGCCCTTTCTGGACCGGGATGCCTTGCGCACGGTCACTCATGCCCTTGTCACCTCCCGGCTGGACTATTGTAATGCTCTCTACATGGGGCTCCCCTTGAAGAGCACTCGGAGGCTCCAACTGGTCCAGAATGCGGCCGCACGGGTGGTTATGGGCGCAACCCGCTGTGCCCGCGTGACACCCCTCCTGCGCGAGCTGCACTGGCTTCCGGTGGTCTTCCGGGTGCGATTCAAGGTGTTGGTTACCACCTTTAAAGCGCTCCATGGCACAGGACCCGGGTACCTTCAAGACCGTCTTCTGCCACCAATAGCCTCCCACCGACCAGTCCGTTCCCACAGAGAGGGTCTCCTCAGGGTGCCATCAGCCAAGTTATGTCGGCTGGCGACACCCAGGGGGAGGGCCTTCTCTGTGAGAGCCCCAGCCCTGTGGAATGAACTGCCCCCGGAAATACGCAAGATCTCTGACCTCCGGGTGTTCCGCTGCGCATTGAAGACCTTGTTGTTCCGCCAGGCAGGGCTGTCAATATAATAATTTTAAATTGGGGTATTTTAAATTTTAGAGTTTTTAAAGCAGCCAAATCTATTTAATTATTTTAATTTTTAATTATTGTTGTGTCTTGTGTTTTAAACTGGCTGTACACCGCCCTGAGTCCTTCGGGAGAAGGGCGGTATAGAAATAAAATTATTATTATTATTATTATTATTATTATTATTATTATTATTATTATTATTATTATTATTATTATTATTATCACTCTACAAATACAGGCCCCCCCAGCTACAAGATGCGGATGGGTTCTTGCAACTATTGAGAGCCCGTTATGAGGAGGAGGAGGAGGACCCCTATGTGGAAGACGAGCTCAGAAACCTAATGCAGAGGGGGAAGCCTATCAGAGAGCATATCCGTGAATTCAGGAGAGTCATTGGGACACTGCCTCCCCTACCAGAGCGATTGCTGGTGTATTTTTTTAGAACAAGCCTACATAAAAGAATTTCCCAAGTGACTGCCTATCGTGACATCCCAAACCGACTCGCTGAATGGTTCCGGGTAGCGATAAAAGTCGACAGAGGGCTGCGGGCGAGTGACACATCAAAACCACCAGAGGAAAAGGAGAGAGGCCGACCAGACCAGGGGCCACTCAACAGACGAGAAACCCCAACATCACAGCCCTCCTACAGACCAACTGCCCCACGGAGCCCACTGAAATGCTACAGATGTGGAGGAAGCGGCCACATAGCAGCAAGATGTGGAACGCCTAGACCGGGACCAGCTCCACCGCCCAAAGCACGACCGGAACGAGGGCCCAAGCGCGTCACCCACGTACCGCGGGAAGCTCCCCAAATCCCTGAGTTTTTCGCTCATCTGACTGAAACCAGAGGAATCCCAGTGGAGGGAGATCAGTCCCCCGAACCTATGACACGGAAGACGAAGGCGAGGATGACCCGATGGTGAGTGGACCCGTCCATCCTTTTCTTTTCCCCATACGCCTAACAGCCCCCAAAACAGGGGCCCAAGAGACTTTCCAAGCCCTAATAGACTCAGGTAGCACACGGTGCCTAATCAACCTACCCACAGTTCTAAAATTGGGAATCCAAGCTAAACAGCTCAAACAACCAATTCGCTTCGAGCAAGTTGATGGGTCCCTAGTGGGAGGAACGTACGCCACACACTTGACTGAACCCGTGAGACTAGAACTCGCAGATCACTGGGAGACGATCCGCTTCATAATAGCCCCCAAGATGACAGAACCAGTCATATTGGGACTCTCATGGCTCGACAAATGGGGCCCAATCATTTGGTGGCAAGAGGGAACCCGCAGGCTGAGAATAGCAAAGGGGCCCCAACCCCTGCCACCCCGACCAGAAGAATTCCCTCCCACACTGAAACCCCAAAGCAGCCCTCCACTACAGAAGAAAACACCACCAACACAAGGGTCCCTCCCAGAAGGTGCAGCAAAGCAATTGGCAGCCGCACCCACCACCGCTTGTAACGCAAACCAGATCCCAAGGGAGTACCAAGACCTTGCGGGGGTATTCAGCGAGGCCGAGTGTGACATTCTGCCCCCCCACCGCGAGACCGATTGTGCCATCGAGATTATCCCAGGAGCGAAACTACCCAAACCTAAAATGTATGCCATGACGCCCCGAGAAATGCAGGAAATGCGGGACTACATAGACAAAAACTTACAAAGGGGATTTATTGAGCCAGTGAAACCAAGGGTAGTGGCGCCGGTCATGTTTAAAGAGAAAAAGGACTGCTCCATGAGACTGGTGGTCGACTTTCGAAGTTTCAACGCTGTTTGCATACACAACTTGTACCCCCTCCCCCTCATGAAAGACATGTTAGCCCACCTAGCTAAAGGGAAGGTTTTCACCAAACTAGACCTTTGAGAAGCTTATTACCGAGTATGCATAAAGGCAGGAGATGAATGGAAAACAGCATTCAACTGCCCCCTGGGTAGTTTCTAGTTTAAAGTAATGCCTTTTGGATTGCAAGGAGCCCCGGCAGTATTCATGCAGTTAATAAATGAAGTCTTACATGAACACCTTTACAAAGGGGTCCTCGTCTACCTGGATGATATTCTTATCTACACGGAGACCATAGACGAACATATACCCCTCGTCCGCCAAGTACTGAAAAAACTGCTACGGGCAAACCTATATGTCAAACTGCCAAAATGCGATTTCCACCAATCACGGCTAGACTACCTGGGCTACCGAGTATCAAATGAGGGGATAGAGATGGACCCAGCCAAGGTCCAATCAGTTCTACAATGGCAGCCCCCTCGCACCTGCAGACAACTGCAAAGTTTTCTAGGCTTTGCGAATTTCTACAGACAATTCATCCCCTCGTTCGCGAAGATTGCCAAACCTTTGACGGACCTCCTAAAGACAGGAAGCCCAGCGATGAAACCTCGCCCGGGACAACCCCTACAGTGGGACCTGACCTGCCAACAGGCATTTGAGATGCTAAAAGGACTGTTCGCGAAAGAACCTGTCTTAAAACACCCGGATCCGGAACAGCCTTTTGTCATCCAAGCAGACGCAAGTGATGTGGCAGTAGGAGCCGTGTTACTCCAAAAGAACAACCAAGGTGATCTACAACCCTGCGCCTACACTTCCCGCAAACTCACCGATACGGAGAGGCGATGGGCGGCGTAGGAGAAGGAAGCGTTTGCAGTAAGGTGGGCCTTGTTGACCTGGCGGCACCTTCTAGAGGGAGGCCAGAAACCATTTGAAGTCTGGACTGATCATAAAAACCTAGAGGCTCTAAAAACCCCACGAAAACTGTCGCCCAGGCAAGTGCAGTGGGCACAATACTTCAATCGTTTCAATTTCGAGCTTAAGCACATCCCAGGAGGGAGAAATTTCCTGGCTGATGCCCTCTCCCGGATGCCCCAATACAACAGTGAGCGGGAGCAGGTAGTGAATGCCATCATCCCCTCCACCCAAGCTGCGGCCCAAGTGATCACCAGACGGCAACGACGTGACCAGCAAGGCCAACTTGCAAGTGACTTAACTGCAAAATTAAAAAATGAAACGCTGACCGACCCCTGGTATCGGGACAATCAACATCTCTTGACAAAAAGAGATGAACTAGCATGGAGGGGGACAAAGCTCTATGTCCCACAGAGTTTACGCATCCTGATTCTCAAGAGGAGCCACAACGTTAAACCAGCAGGACACTTCGGGTTCCTAAAGACTCTGCACCTAGTACGAAGGCAGTTCTGGTGGCCACACATGAGAAAGGCGTAGACAGTTATGTAAAAAGCTGCACCATTTGTGCCACGATGAAGACAAGGCCAGGGTGCCTGCCTGGATTGTTGCAACCAGTAGCTGAGCCAACAAGACCATGGGAGGAGATTGCAATGGACTTTATAGTAGACCTACCGAGGAGCAGTGGAAATACAGTGATCTGGACTGTAATAGACTTATTCTCCAAACAGGCACACTTCATTCCTTGTAGTGGACTGCCTTCAGCCCGTCAGTTATCCAAACTGTTCCTGAAACACATTTACCGCCTACATGGAGTCCCCAGGAGAATCATTTCCGACAGAGGGGTCCAGTTCACAGCAAAGTTCTGGAGGGAGTTCCTACGATCCATAGGTTCATCCCAAGGGCTCAGCTCAGCATTTCACCCGAGCACCAATGGGGGGGGGCAGAAAGACTGAACACTATGATAGAACAGTATTTAAGATGCTACGTCGACTACCAGCAGTCCAATTGGGCAGACCTCCTATCTTTTGCGGAGGTTGCATATAATAATGCTGTCCACAGCAGCACGGGGCTAACCCTGTTCAAAATAGTGAGTGGCATGGATTTTGTTCCCATGCCAGAATACCCGAGGGAGCCCCCTTCCTCAGTTAGTTTGACCGACTGGATGGCAATGTTGAGACAAACTTGGGAGAATGTTAAGAGGGCGCTGGCAAAGGCGGCTCAATCTTATAAGGAACAAGCAGACAAGCACCGAACTCCCCAAAGACCATTTCAGCTGGGAGAGAAAGTTTACCTCTCCACCAAGTACTTGAGACTTAGACTCCCGAGCAGGAAATTGGGCCCAAAATTTATAGGACCATTTCCTATAATAAAAATAATCAACCCCGTTACAGTGCAATTGCAGTTGCCACGGCTTTTGGGGAAAATTCACCCCGTTTTTCACAGTAGCCTTCTAAAACCTGTAGTAGGGTCTACTTTAAGGCCAACGCCACGTGAACCCCCTGGGCCCCTGGTTGTTGGGGGCCAAATGCACTACGAAGTGCAGCGGATTCTTGATTCAAGATGGCACAGGGGGCGCCTTCAGTACTTAATTAAATGGAAGGGTTACCCATTGTCAGAGGCTTCCTGGGTGAAGAGCGCAAACATTCAAGCTGATCGCCTTATAGCAAAATTCCATGCAGACCACCTGGGAAAGCTGGGGGGGTGCACAGCCAGGGAGGGGCTGATGAGACTAATCTTGTTGTGTTTTCCCTATGGGATAGGTGATGTCGCAGAAGTGAAGGGAGAGGGGCTGGATGTCAGCGTTCCAAATTAGGCTTTCTTCCAGCACTGACATAACAAGATGAACTTTTACCTAGTTTTGTATGTTACAGATAGTGTTTCCTGGGAGACGAGGATGGGGGCTACATTCCTGTGAAAAGAACGTGCCGGGATGTAGAGATGGATCTGTATGATGGCCAATGGGACATTGGGGTTGGAGAACGGAAGAGGAGGGGGTTGGAAGGAGGGGCCAGTTTGGCTGCAATTTGAATCAGAAATGTCGGATATTGCTATTCTTAAAATAAAAATGATTCATTAGACAGTTTGCACTTGAGAATGAAGTTTATTCAAGATAGCACCGAAACCTGACAACATGTTGTGAATGTTATGGTTTAAGAATGTAAGCTATTATATATTGTCCTGTCCAAAGGGGAGAATGTTAGGAAATGGTTATTTGTCTAACTAGTTGGTCAGGCAATATATAAACCAACAATGTATGTTTGCAGTCAGAAAGGTATTATATTGCTTTAAGACTGTATTGCATCATCCTGTATCCTGATTGGCTAAGCTCTGTAGCCAATGTACTTAAGGGAAGTCAGGATCATGGCTTGTGTGGATACTACACCATTTTACCTGCTTATTTGCTGTAACTCTCTACCTGATCTCTCTGCATGATCACTGTTTGATCATAGCTACATGTTGCTTTCTACTATTTATTGAATGTTTTGATATTGAACTTGTTCCTGTTTTGAAACTCAAGAAGAACTGTTTTATGGTGTATGACTACAACTGGTAAGAAGATTTTGTACTTGAAATATCCCTGGATTGATCTTTTAACTCTCGTCTTATCTGTGTATGACTTGGATTGTTTTCGGACTTTGATTTACTTTTTTCTAAAAGTAAAAGACTACAACAACTCAGTGTGTTTGTATGTTAACTGTGATTTTGTTTCTTGTTAATCTACTGAAGCTGAATATGCTTGTGTTTCAGATGCATGTAATTCCCTAACTTGGTTTGTTGCTTTAGTCACAGATATCTGGACACACCCGATCCGACCGATCACCGTGATGGAAGACAATGAATCGGTGGTTTATATTTCTGAATCTCATTTTACAGGTTCTAGGTCCAGACACATTGACATTCGTTACCAAAACATAAAGCATTTAGTGAAAAAAGGTTTTGTCAAAATGCAATATGTATCTACACATGATCAAATTGCTGATATGCTCAACAAACCACTTCCAGCAGCTCAACACGAGTATCTGCGTAAGAAGATGTGCCTTATTTGATGATGTACTGATATTCGCTCAACTGGCAAAGAAGGGGAATGTCACTGCGTTATTTTATTTACCAGCTGAGCTTCTCATTTCTGGACTATCTGACTTTCCGTACCTTGCCAAGAATTGTTATCAGAAGCTACTACGCATGTCCATCCACCCACATTCCTTCACACACTCTTTCCTTTGTTCTCCTGCCAGCAAGATCCGGCTTGGACCGGCAGGAGACCTTGCTTGCCAAAATGTAACAATTAACTTTTCTTAGTTAGTGAGGTGTTTTATTTTCTTTATAACAAATAAATGAGTTTTATTAGAAACCTTTCTCGCGTTTCTTTTCAGAATATTGCAACTTGGAATAAGCCTCGATTCATCTCCTCTAATCTAAACCAGGGTAATTAGTCCCAGAGCCAAACATGGGATTAATAAATGCCCTGACATCTGCTAGCACGAGGACGGTTGATTTATGGTTTTTTTCCTTGTTTTGTTATTTCTGATAAGAGCGCATAGGCAATTAGTTTTTAGCTACTGAGGTACGCTAATTATATTGCTTAGATGCCGAAACAGAAGAAAAAAGGCAAAGTGAAACCAAGACCACTCTTCGTAAATGATTTGATTGATCTTTCCAACGAAGAGGTGGTAGACAGGAGATTTCCAGATTTCCAGCCCCTTACTACAGCCACACGCCTGGAACAAGAAGAAGCCGTGGGAACAGAAATGGAGGGAGATAAGACAGAAGCTGTTTTTGAAGATGATGATTTACGACTGAGGTCAGTAACATTTTCTTCTGATCTTCCAAGCTCTGAAAAAGTCTTCCCAGAACCTTCTGAATTTGTAATGCTCGATGCAAGGCTAAAGCACACTGCCGAGCAAAATTCCTCCCACGCAGAGAGAGAAACAATTCATTATTCTCCTCGAAGCTCTAAGCTCACCCTGGATGAGCTGGCTATGAAAGCCTTTCGTGACCATATAAAACTCTATGAACAGCAGCTATCCCAGGCAAAAATGGCTATATCTATGCTTGAGCAAGATAAGGGAGATAACTTAAATTTTTCAAAAAGCGCCATATTGCCTTCTTCTCCGGAGCCAAAGACACTCCCCCTGGTGGATTTTGTGTCAGGCCAATTAAGACAGAGGGCACTGCATACGTCACATGAAAGTCTCCCTGATTAAGTTACACATGTCTTACATAACCACTCCTACTCTAAAGCATACAATGCCACGTATGCAAAGCTGCCCGAAGCTAAAGGTGCAGCACCATCTGCTGGCAAAAGTAATTTACTACAGGAAGCTGAAATGCCACAAGTGTTTCCACAGGCCCAAACTCAAACACCCCCTGGTGGTGTTGGTGTCCTTTTAGATGGAACACAGCAAAGGCAAATGACTGCATCTCCAGCAGGTCATGCCAATATTGTAGATCAAGCACAAATGGCAACTGGAATACAGCAGATTCCAGTGCATCAGCCACAGCAACTACAAATGCCTGCATATGTGCCCCAGCCACAAGTGCAAATAGGGCCACCTCCTGGCCCACCTCCAATGGCACAACCAAGACCATTTTTAGGTCCACAACAGGCACAGCAAATACCACAGGCATTCCTGCCAGCACAGCCAGCATACCAAGTGCAGGCTCCTTACCAGGCATTTTCTGTCTCTCCACTAACTGGTGAGTCAAAACTAAAAATGTCAGGACACAATTACAAAGCCTGGGTCAGTGAGATTACACTATTGCTTCTTAGAGAAGGTACTCACTGTATGGTATTTAACCCACCTGCTCAACCTTGGACTTATGCAATAAGAGATTTAGAGATAAGAGCTCGTACAACATTATTGATGTCCATGGATACTGAACTGCAGGTCACTTTTCCACCAAATACAACAGCCCGTCAAATTTGGGCTGAATTGGAAAATTGCTACAGGCCTGTCTCAATTGAATCTTCATGTTTACTCATGTCTGAACTCCACGGTTCGAGATTGAAACCTGGTGAACAAATTGGAGGACATTTGACCAAACTGAAAGGTCTGAGAACAGAATTGAGAGAAAGAGGCCATAACATTGAAGATATTCAAATGATCAGCATCATTATTAACTCTTTGAATTATGAATGGAAAGATGCTGTTACAAAAATTAACCAAGTCCCTATTGCTCAACGCACAGTGGACAATGTCTGTAGACTTTTAATTGAAGAAGAGGCATTCATGTTGGCCACGCCACACTTGAGAGGACCACCCGCATCAAAAGCTCCAGCTAGACGCCCTTTCCGAGGAAGGACCTATGCTCCAAGGACG
The DNA here is from genome assembly GCF_029215685.1 of Pituophis catenifer annectens. NCBI lineage: Eukaryota > Metazoa > Chordata > Lepidosauria > Squamata > Colubridae > Pituophis > Pituophis catenifer. The sequence goes on along the minus strand of NW_027256882.1, from coordinate 13,005,986 downwards.
CCAAGATGCTACACCTGCAATCGTGTGGGACATGCCACCCGGGATTGTCCCCAACGAGTTCCAGCTCCTGTCACGTACCAGCCCAGAGGGACAGACTCCAGAGGCAGAGGCAGAGGCGGAAGACAAGGTCGTCGTGGTCCCCGGCGTGATCCACAAACTCCACTCGCCACATTGGCTTTAACCAATGATCCACAACCTCAACCAGAGTACGACAGAAGACTCCTGTGGACTTTGGACAGTGGTGCAGCATTGCATGTTACCTACAGAAAGGAACTTTTCACAGAGATGCACGAGCCTGAACCAGAACTACGTGAACTTTATTCTTTTTCAAATCATCCTTGTCAGGTCAAAGGAAAAGGAACTGTTTATGTTGAAGAGCTCGATGCATTCATTCCTGATGTTTATTACATACCAACAGCAACCTGTAATTTGCTTAGTCAGTGTCACTTGTCTAGAATGTTAAAATTCCAAGTTCACCACCTTGAAAAAGCAAGTTACATAGTTAAAAATGGAGATATTGTTGCTGAAACCATATTAATTGGTGGTGTTTATTACTTAAAGCCAAAGCCTAAAACACAAACACAGGCAAGTATGCAAACTCCAAAAAGGGAGAGCACAGGCCCAGAGAGAGATGCTCCAGTGAGAGATCCTGTTGCTATTCCAAAGGGTCCTAAAGCCAACAAAAAGAGAATTGGTAAACAGGTTGCTCAGAGCAAGCCTGAGGTTCCGCATAAAAATGTCAATGTTGAGAATTCACTAACAGGTAAACCTTTGCATTCCAGGTGTATCCACAAATGGCATAGAAGATTGGGGCATGCCAGTTTCCGTGTTCTTAGGAAGATGCCGGAGTTCGCAAAAGGTTTGGATCTAAAGGGGTGTAAGGTGTTTTTGGATTGTGCTGTATGCAAGAAGGCCAAATCCAAAGCAGCAGCCATTCCCAAACACGCTACATGCCTGTCAACACGCATTTTTGATTTGGTTCACATTGACATAGTTGGTCCTTTCCCGCCATCATTTGGTGGTAGAAAATATTTTCTAACAATTGTTGATAATTACTCTAGATATGGATATGTATATCCTATGAAAGAAAAATCAGAGACTTTTCAGATCTTTAAAGACTTTGCAACCCTTGTTTCTACCCAACACCAAGTTCGCATCGCCAGAATCCAGAGTGATCGTGGTGCCGAGTTCATGTCTCAGCGTTTCCAGGACTGGATGCGTAAGAATGGAATTGTTCATCAGACGTCGGCGCCTGACACATCGGCTCACAACGGAGAGGTACTGCAAACCATGATGCGTTGTCTCCTAGAAGACGCCAACCTTGATATGATATACTGGGGTGAAGCTATCAAGTATGCAAATTACATTGTCAATCGTACTTGGAGCAGTGTAACAAATCAGACTCCTTTCTTCATGTTGTATGGCTACAAGCCTGATCTTAAAAACATCCATATTTTTGGTTCATACGCTATGGTGAACATTCCCTTAGCTCAAAGAAGAAAAGGAGGTCCAACAGCAAAGAGACTGAGATTTATGGGTATTGATGATAACTCAAAATGGAGCAGATTTATTGACTCTAAACATGCTATTGTGATTTCCCAATCTGCTAATTTTGAAGAAGATATTGACTGGTCCAGGATTCATTCCAATGATCCTGGAGTTTATTTTCCTAGAGATGATATTGCTGATGCTACGCAGATTGATGATCAAGATTCCACTGATTCTTCTCAACCCGATGTTCCGTCTTCGCAAGCCGCGGATGCTGACGCTAGCGATGAAAATGAGGATGAGGACGAAGCAGAAGAAGACTGGACAGTTGTTCCGAGACGTTCCACGAGGGCCACAAAAGGAATCCCTCCACAACGATATTCTTGGCAACTGACAAAAGCACCCTTGCCTTTGATTTGCAATGTTACACTTCCACCTGATAATTTCACACAAATCAAGCAGCTCCCTGATTCAGAGCAAGACAAATGGTATGAAGCAATGCAGGTTGAAATGGACAGTCTAAAGAAACTTAAAGTATTTACACCTGCAAAACCTCCAGCAAACAAAAAGGTCATTGGCACTTGATGAGTCTACAGAATCAAAAAGAAACCAAATGGTGAGTCATTGTACAAGGCCAGACTTGTAGCTCAGGGTTTCGCTCAACGTTATCCTGAGGACTACACAAATACTTACTCACCGACAGTTAGAACTGAGAGTGTAAAAATTGCTTTAGCAACTGCAACTATCCTTGGTTTGGAAGTTTTCCAGTTTGATGTTGACACGGCTTATCTACATGCAGACCTAGACGAAGAGATCTATGTGAGAAGTCCTCCAGGATTCCGACAGCAAGAAGGGGATACCTGGTTCCTAAACAAAAGTCTCTATGGTCTGAAACAATCTGGTTTAATGTGGTATTTATGTCTTACTGACAAACTAAATTCAATGGGCTTTATTAAGTCCGAAACTGATGAGTGCGTGTTCACAAAAAGATCTAACAATGCATATGAGATAGTTCTTGTTTATGTTGATGATATTGTTTATATTGGTCCAAATAAGCAAATGAGTGAAATTTTTGCCAAAGCTTTGCAGAGATACTTCACATTGAAATCATTAGGTCACATTAGCACTTATTTAGGTGTTCAGATTGAAAAAACACAGAAGGGGTTTAGTCTTTCACAAGAAGATAAAATTGAACAAATTTTGCATCATTGCAACATGAAGGATGCTAACACAACAAAGACACCCATGCAAACAGATTTTCACAACTTGACACAAGAAGATAGTCCTGAGTTCGAGGATCAAACACTTTATCGTTCAGTTATTGGGTCACTGTTATACATTAGTAGTTGGACCAGACCCGACATTGCACTTAGTGTTAATCTCTTATCTCGACACGTAGGTAAGGCAAAACAGTTTCATTGGACATGCATTAAGAAATTACTGAGATACCTAAAATACACCAAACACATGAAATTATTGTTAGAACCAACACATACTGATTATGCAGAATTATGTTGTTATGCAGATTCTGATTGGGCAAGTGATAAGAAATCACGTAAAAGTACTTCAGGTTATATGATGTTCTTAAATGGATGTCCTGTTTATTGGCAAGTACGTAAACAGAATTTTGTTTCTTGTTCATCTACTGAAGCTGAATATGCTTGTGTTTCAGATGCATGTAATTCTCTAACTTGGTTTGATGCTTTAGTCACAGATATTTGGACACACCCGATCCGACCGATCACCGTGATGGAAGACAATGAATCGGTGGTTTATATTTCTGAATCTCATTTCACAGGTTCTAGGTCCAGACACATTGACATTCGTTATCAAAAGATAAAGCATTTAGTGAAAAAAGGTTTTGTCAAAATGCAATATGTATCTACAAATGATCAAATTGCTGATATGCTCAACAAACCACTTCCAGCAGCTCAACACGAGTATCTGCGTAAGAAGATGTGCCTTATTTGATGATGAACTGATATTCGCTCAACTGGCAAAGAAGGGGAATGTCACTGCGTTATTTTATTTACCAGCTGAGCTCATCATTTCTGGACTATCTGACTTTCCGTACCTTGCCAAGAATTGTTATCAGAAGCTACTACGCATGTCCATCCACCCACATTCCTTCACACACTCTTTCCTTTGTTCTCCTGCCAGCAAGGTCCGGCTTGGACCAGCAGGAGACCTTGCTTGCCAAAATGTAACAATTAACTTTTCTTAGTTAGTGAGGTGTTTTATTTTCTTTATAACAAATAAATGAGTTTTATTAGAAACCTTTCTCGCGTTTCTTTTCAGAATATTGCAACTTGGAATAAGCCTCGATTCATCTCCTCTAATCTAAACCAGGGTAATTAGTCCCAGAGCCAAACATGGGATTAATAAATGCCCTGACAGTTCACAACCACTCCCAGTCGCTTTTCATGCGTTTACTCAAAGGGTACTCTGCTCAATAACCCACAACATCGGTTTTGAGCCAAGAATATCCTTAACATCAGTTAATAATTGTAACAAACAATAAAAAATCTCACTAAGTACATGGTCTCAATCATTTCTTCAAGTGATAGAAATGTACTACAGTGATTTACATTGTACACTACGAGTGTCAAACTTGATCGCGTCACATGAGGTATCATGACCTATCATGACTTTTTTCCTTTGCGGAGCCAGGATGGGTGTGGCCTGCTCATGACACATCCGGCCAGTGGTGAAATGTAAAATTTGTTACTACCAATTCTGTGGGCATGGCTTGGTGGGGAAGGGTAATGTGACTGGGTGGGCATGGCCAACTTTTTTTTTTTTACTTTTAAAAGCATTTTTTCTACAACCTTAAGAGGTTGCAAAAAAAATGCTTTTAAAAGCCTCTGATGATCCCAGCTGAGCTGCACGATCATCAAAGGCTTTTAAAAGCATTTTTTTTTTGCAACCTCTTAAGGTTGTAGAAAAAAATGCTTTTAAAAGTAAAAAAAAAAGGCTCTGATGATTGCGCGGCTCAACTGAGCATGGGGGGGGATTTTTGCTACCGGTTCTCTGAACCACCCACCGCCATCGCTACCGGATGCATTTCACCCCTGCATCCGGCCCACCAGCTGCTGGTTTGAAACCCCTGCTGTACACTCTAATGATATTACAGTGTTTTTGCCTTTTCTCTTTGTTGTTGAGCATATGAGAAAGTATGCAGATATGTATGGATGCTTTCACTGAGTGTAGAGAATTTCCCAAAAGTACATATTACTAGAGATCAGGACATGATTCTCTTGAAGTACAAATTTGTTTATTTTTTCCAATTAAAACTTACATCTCCTTTCCTAATGGGGAAAGGATAGGGTTAGGGATAGGACATAGGATAGGATAGGATAGGATAGGATAGGACATAATAGAATAGAATAGAATAGAATAGAATAGAATAGAATAGAATAGAATAGAATAGAATAGAATGGGAATGGGAATGGGAATGGGAATGGGAATGGGGATGGGAATGGGATGGGATGGGATGGGACATAGAATAGAATAGAATAGAATAGAATAGAATAGAATAGAATAGAATAGAATAGAATAGAATAGAATAGAATAGAATAGAATATTCTTTATTTGCCAAGTGTTATTAGACCCACTATGTCACTAATTCTGGCTATGCTAAATGTCCTTCTTATTTCTGTCTTTTCTAAAAGTGTTTTATTAGAACAATTTGGAGCTAAATTCTCCAATATCCTTCAACATTTGGAGTGACCTCTGTGAGTTCTCCCACTGGGCATCTGCCTGTTGACTGGTTCAAGATTCAGAGAGGTTTGTGCTCTCTTCCTTGCAATTATCAAAATCTCAGTGATTTATTTACCCATTTATTTGCTGCCTTCACATTAAGTCCCTAGAGAGGTTTCTGCAAACTTCCAGAGAAATTAAGAATAACACATCGGAATGTCTTGGTGTCAATATCAATCTCAAAAGCAAGGTTGGGTGTAGTCTATGTCAGAAATGGTGTATCAGTGGCTCATGTGACAGAGAGGGAATCTGTTTTCAGGACAAGTGCGGGCTGTGTTTATGTCCTTTGGTTAGACGCTGTCTGGATGTAAAACTTCAGTCTTGGGAGAGGCTTTAGTTTCTTCCACCCCTTCTTCTCATTCTTTGTCCAAAAGCAGGTGCAACATAGAAGGCTCAGTCAGGAATAGAAACCATGGTGCTGATGTTTATATTTATGCTGATTCTGTGGCCTTGGGGATCTGGTGTGATTCTGAAAGCCAAATGCCTTCTGACTCTGGAGCAGGGTAAAGTGGACCCAGATCATCATTTCAACCCAGGAGATTATTATATTAGTGGCATAGTCTCTTCAACGGAGGCTCGGTTTCAATTATTAAGCTTTGATAGAAGTCCTTCAACAGAATTCTCAGCGTAAGTTAATCTTCCTGCACTGCACTGGAGCCTCTCCATTTAAAGTTACTGTCTACTGTTCCAGCCCTCTGTAAATACAGGCTGCTCTCCCTTAATCTGAACCAGAAGGCAAGACAAGAAGCAATGGATAGAAGCTAACCAGGGCGAGAACCAACCTAGAACTAAGGAGAAAATTCCTGACAGTTAGGACAATCAACCAGTGGAATAGCTTGGCTTCAGAAGTTGTGGTTGCTCTTAAGAAGAGACTGAATAGTCATTTCTCTGAAATGGTATAGGATCTCCTGCTTGAGCAGTGGGTTGAATCTGTTGTTGTTTTTGTGTTGTTTCTCCAGCAGTATATTATTCTTTTCCTGTTTTCTAGTTTCTTTACTTAAATATATAATATTGAAGTAAATATGTAATATTTAATATAATATTTTCATTTTTTTAAAGAAAAAATTGTGAATGCTCCAACACTGGAAGTTTTTATGAAGAGGTTGGACAACCGTATGTCTGAAATGCTTTAGGGTTTCCTGCCTAATCATGGGGTTGGACTAGAAGACCTCCAAAGTCCCTTCCAACCCAGAAGGGACTTTGGAGGTAGAAGTCCCTTCTACAGTCTATGTTCTTTTCTTATTTTACCATTCTAACATGGGGTCCTTATTGCACACTGCAGATGATGATGCTCACTTCCAGCTGCCAAGTATCAGAACAAAACCAGACATTTTGCCCCCATCCTCTTTAGTTCCTGTCCTATCAACAGAACTAGAGTATGCAAACAGAGGGACATGATGATCTCTCTCACCACCTCACCCCTGAGCTGAGCTGGGGGATGCCAATCCAATAACAGAGGGTTGATGCATTTTCTCTCTCCATTGGAGATGAGATAAACTCACCTTTGTTTTTTTTCACACCAAAATTTACGACTGTGAAGAAGGACTCTCAATAAACAATACGGGCATTCACTGAGTTTGCAACAATCTCTCGTTCTCATTCGTGAGTGCATGCCAGGGTCCTAAGAGAACAACAGAATAACTGAGTTGGAAAGAACATTGGAAGTCTTCTAGTCCAATCCTTGCTCAAGCAGGAGACCCTATATCATTTCAAACAAATGGCTGTCCTGTCCCTTCTTAAAAACCTCCAATGTTGGAGCACCCACAATTTTTTTTTTAAAAAAAATGAAAATATTATATCTATTATCCTGGTTAGTTTACTTACTTATTTACAGATTTCATAGGCTTTGCATGGCTTACAATTAAAAAAATAAAGGAACTAGAAAACAGGAAAAGAATAATAAACTGCTGGAGAAACAATACAAAAACAGCAAAGATCCCTCTAAAAGATCCCACTCTTTTTCAAAGCAGAGAAGGACAGCAAAGTCTTCAAAGCTTCAATGTCATCCATGCAGGAGCCATTTTCGATAAGTCTAAACTCTTGCTCCAATTCCAAAAAACCTTTATAATATCTGGAATATCATCATCATTTCATCATAGTAGCCATTGTCTATCCACTGCACAATGAAGGACTCTTCCCACGTGTTTCCATCTTATGTGGTTCTGAACTTTCTTTTGCCAATTGGACATCCAATACTTGTTGATGTCAATATTCCATCTTGTTTTAAGTCTCTTTTGTGGACGCTTTTTAACCAAGTGGGATCCATTCTATGACTATCTTGGTCCACCTCAGAGGTGAAATGCTCCCGGTTCGGACCGGTTCAGCTGAACCGGTGGCGATGGTGGCCGGTGGTTTGGAGAACCGGTAGCGATGGAGGCGCGAGGCTCCGCCCACCCACCCGGTCATCATTACTTCCTGGTTTTAACCAGGAAGTAACCTGTTTTTTACCCTCTGCGAATACGCAGAAGGTTTTGCACATGCACAGATGGTCTGCGCGCGCACGTGATGGCGTGTGCACTTCCGAACTGGTTGGGAAGGTAAGTAGATTTTACCCCTGGTCCACCTGCCATCAGTTCTTCTTGCTATGTGACCAGCCAATTTCCATTTCAATTCTTTTACTCTCTTGATGATATCATATACTTCCGTTTGTTCTTTAATTTGTGTGCTGGTCTTTCTATCTTGCCTTGTAATGCCAAGCGTGTATCTTTCCATGGCTCTTTGCACCAGTCGTAGCTTTTGTATCAATTGCATCTGAAATATACAAGTGTGAAAGTAACTAGTTTCTTTTAGCTATCTGCATATATCACCCACCCTTATTAAGGGAAAGAAAATTCTTGATAAAATTCTTGAAGACCAACACATGAAATTGAAATTATATTAGTTTAAACAACTGGGATAGTGCCTTTAAAAAACCATGATCCAAAAATTTTCCACTGATTTTATTCTTTTTATATGGTAATGTTTTAGAATGTTACTAACTGTTTAAAGGAAAATTGTTAGAGAGCAGATTAAAAGTATTATTGGGGAAGAAAAGTTAACTGTGATTTTCTTCAATATGTTCGTACCTGCAGAAAATCATCCAAATTTTATTGGAAATTGATGCCCTTCCTTTTTGCTATCGATGACATCAACCAGAATGGCCATCTCTTACCCAACATCACCCTGGGTTATAATATCTATGAAAACTTTTTCAAGGTAGAGATGACTACAGATCTTTTGCTGGATCTCCTTTCAGACGGGGAGGCCAATGTGCCCAACTTCAGGTGTGGAAGACAGAGAAACACGGTGGCTGTTCTGGAAGGGGCTGAGACTGGCATCTCCATCCAGATTTCGACCATGTTGGGCCCCTACAAAATCCCTCAGGTGTGTGTTTCTTGGGGAGAAAGTTTTCTGTCATACACCTTTGAATCAGGGGTCCTCTGCTGGAAACGAAACCCAGAGTTTCATTACAAAGATGGAAGCAAGAGCATTTTGCTTCTTAAATATAAAATATTACCATCTCTCATTCCTTTCAGATTAGTTACGGTTTGGCTACCCACCTTCTGAGGGATAAAACTCATGTTCCGTTCTTCTACCCAATGCTCCCTGCTGAAGGAGTCCAGTACCCAGGAATGGTTAAGCTTCTCCTCCATTTCAGGTGGACCTTTGTTGGGCTTGTTGCTCCAGAAACTGACCAAGGGGAAAGGTTCATGAGAACAATGTCTTCATTGATGTTGAAGAATGGCATTTGTGTAGTTATATATCAAACCTTTCCACTAAATGAGGATGACATGGATATAATATTTACACCACATTTCAAGTGGAGAGAAGTTAATGTCTTTGTTTATGGATCAGAGAGTAGTTCATTTCGGATAGGAATAACGATTATACAAGGACTACTTCAAAATGTTTTGGAACCTACTCTGGAAAAAGTCTGGATCACCACAGCTAATTGGGATCTCAGTTTCGATTTGAAGTTTAATATGTTTTCCTTTGAATACATTGGTCCCATTTTTTCCTTTCTGATACAGAAAAGGAAATGGGCAAACTATGATGCTTTTGTTGTCTTTGCCAAAGCCATAGTTAACTTTATGAAGAAAATCTTTATATGTTCACCTACTAAGGATGCCTTTTCGGTGAAAGTCTGGAGACGGTGCAGACAGGGAGAACTGTGGACTTTGAAAAAACAGGTGATTGATTGGGTCCTGGCTGCAGATGGCTATCTCATTTACAACACTATCTGGGCTGTAGCAAGGGCCTTAAATTCAGCTTATGTCTCTAGATCCAAGAGATCTGTGAGGAAGAGGGGCATCAAGATGGAAGTTCCAAGGCTGAAAGGTTGGCAGGTATTTCTTTTATGTGTTTCCCCTTGTTAGAATTTTTTTATATATATAGCATCACAGAACAAACAAAGAGTACAGTCACCATGTGCTTTACTGCTCAACTGTTTTAACTGTTAACAATATTTTTTCTGTTCTTAATATTTAAACAAGATATCCACTGTGATTATGCCTGTGCTTACTGATACTTTCATAACCAAGTTGAAAGTTGAAACTTTTTTAAAAAAATGATATTTCGATCTCTACAATGGATGAATGGTTGCAAAGTTGATGGAGTTAGCAGAGATGGCTAAATTGACTGCCTTGATAAAATAAAATAAAAAACATAGTTACTTTTGTTTCTACTTGGAAACCGCTTCTGGACTTTGTGTGTGAGGTGGAAAAAAACTTAAACTTTGATTTTGGGTTTTAATGATTGGATAGATTTTTTGATGTAGAAATAGCTAGTTTATACTATTATGTAAAAGTAAAAAGTTGAAATTTGGTGTTACTATCTTATTCTAGTGCACCAAAGGGAGTTGGAAGTCAACGGCTTTTCTTCCTTTTTTCCTTCCCCTTTTCCGCCCCTATTTTTCCTATTATTTGTTTTTGTATTTTGTATTAAAAACTAAAGAAAATGAAAAAAAATGTAAAAGAATATTAAAAACAGAGCCTGATACACACACACACACATACACACACAGAAATGTTCAGATCCCCTCCCCCAGTCTGGGTGGAAACTAATCAATGAGAGAAGCAACTTAGAACTAAGGAGAAATTTCCTGACACTTAAAACAATTAATGAGTGGACTAACTTTCCTCCAGAAGTTGTAAATGCTCCAACACTAGAAGTTTTTAAGAAGAGTTTGGATAACCATTTGTCTGAAGTGATGTAGGGTTTTCTACCTAAGCAGGGGGTTGGATTAGAAGATCTCAATAGTCCCTTCAAACTCTGTTATTCTATTATTCTATTCTATTCTATTTTCCATTTCAGCTTCACTCCTTCCTTCAAAGCTCCCAGTTTCACAATAATTCCATGGATGGGGTATATTTGGATGAAAAAGGAGATCTGACAGCTGACCTGGACATTGTGAACTGGGTCATTTTCCCCAACAGATCTGTCAAGAGAGTGAAATCTGGAAGCCTAGAAAAAGGTGCATCCCAAGGTTTTAAAGTCATCATTGACCAGAAGAGTATCACACAGGTGGAAATGCTGAGCAAGGTGGGACTAATATTTATTTTATTTCACTGAAAGTGGCAAAAACATGGTTCCAGTTTTGGGATTGGTGAGTGTTTGCTTTCAATGCCTTTGAGTTTTCAAGTCAACTGACCAGAATCTAAGGAGTATGAACTTCTTCTTTATCAGTTATTCAGGTGACCTTGAAAAATAGAGTTTACAATTTTCACACATTGTACATATTCGTTGACTCTATGGAAAGGAAAGTAGATTGAGCCACTCGTGTCGATAACATCATTTACATAACCAAAGAATCCAGTGAATAGTTCCCTAATAAATTTCATTTTGTTGTTGTTAGTTGCGAAGTCATGTCCGACCCATCATGACCCCATGGACACTGTTCCTCCAGGCCTTCCTGTCCTCTACCATCCTCTGGAGTCCATTTAAGCTCATGCCAACTGCTTCAGTGACTCCATCCAGCCACCTTGTTCTCTGTCGTCCCCTTCTTCTTTTGCCCTCAAGCATAAATTTCATAACAAAATTTAAAATCAAAGTCTAAAAATTGTAGTGCATATGAAACATCAAGAGGAAGGACAAAAACAGAGAAAGAGTATCAGATCAATTTGTTTGATAAACCTTGTATTTCAATGAGCCTTTACTCCTTTAATATTTTTTTGGGGTGTGTGGAAAGTTGATATTCTGGATATTTTTCCACTCTCTCTTCAGCCCCTGCCTCCATCCAGGTGTGTGGAGAGTTGTCTTCCTGGCTTCAAGAAGGTAGCTCAAGAAGGGGAGCCCATCTGCTGCTATGACTGTTTTCCATGTGCAGAAGGAACCATCTCCACCATGGAAGGTGAGTGACCCCAGAAAATGGGATAGACTTTTGGGAAGTCTATAGAAGCCAACACAGCTCATGAATGGTTGTTTTGACTGGTATGGCTTTTAAAATATATATATATATATCCATAATAAATGAAAAGAAATAAGCTTTGAGATTAAATCAGGGGAAGGATATAAAAAGACAGGTGATCAAAGAAACCTTGACATTAGAAGAGAGCATTTCTGGTTCTTCATCTTGTCTACTGGTTGACTTCAACCATTTTTCTTGGTCTTTCTGAAAAGGTTCTCCTTTCCTTGAATCCAGTAATAAAGGCTGTACTTGTATATTTAACAATCCCAGTAAGAATACGAGCCCTGGATTGATCCTTCCTTCCTTCCTTCCTTCCTTCCTTCCTTCCTTCCTTCCTTCCTTCCTTCCTTCCTTCCTTCCTTCCTTCCTTCCTTCCCCTTGATGAGAAATGTCAGACTGTCTCTAAGTGGCTGAAACAGACAAAAGTTTCCTCTTCTAGCTGGATTCACAGGAAGAATTTTAAAACTGAGGCTGGTCTTTTTCTTCACCCTTCAAAAGAGATCTCCATGGAGACAGGAACCACTGGTGCTTCCTTTCCTGGAATAGTTGGGAAGATAAAGAAACAGAGGAACGAAGGCAAACATATGGTCCCTGGATAAAGTTGCATGAAGCAATCTGACTCAGTCACTGGGAACAGAGTTGAGTCTTCCAAGCTTTCAAATTCATGATGGATCCCATGAGGAAGGATTGACTCAGATTGGCTCCTGAACAGGGGAATACACCAGCCAGAGTAACTACTGTTCAGTTTCCTTGATCACAGCTCAAATCTCAACCAACAAATGCTCTGTCTTGCACATTGGCAAAAAATAAAATAAAATCAGAACATAAAATACAAATTAGATGGACATGACCTTGTAGATGACCGTCACTGTGTCAAGGACCTTGGAGTACTCATTTCTAAAGATCTAAGCGCCAGAGGCCACTATAACAACATGTGTTAACCTAATCTTATGTAGCTTCTTCTCTGGTAATATTGTACTACTAACTACAGCATACAAAACAGATCAATTCTTGAATACAGCTTATCTGTCTGGAACTCACACTGCATATCGGACATTAATACAATTGAGAGAGTCCAGAGATATTTCACAAGAAGAATCTTCCACTCCTCCGCTCACAATAAAATACCTTATGCCACCAGACTTCAAATTTTGGGCTTAGACAACTTAGAACTACACCAACTTTGGTCTGACCTAAACGTAGTACAGTATATAAAATCCAAACTTGATTGCAGAAAATACGACTTCAGCAACAGAGTGGTCAATGCCTGGAATGCACTACCTGACTCTGTGGTTTCTTCCCCAAACCCTCAAAACTTTAACTTTAGACTGTCTACTGTTGACCTCACCCCATTCCTAAGAGGTCTGTAAAGGGCGTGCATAAATGCACCAGCGTGCCTACCGTCCTTGTCCTAATGTTCCCTTTTTATTCATTTCCATTTCCTGTATTCATGTTCATGTTTATACTTTGATCTCTTAATTTATATATGCTTGGCAAATAAAATAAATAAATAAATAAATTATAAATAAATAAATAATGAATAAATGAATAAACAGCAGTGGGGGGAAATTGACATTTGCAAAATGGGATTTGATAGAAGAGTTTTCCTAACCTCCAGTTTATTCATACAGGTGAGCAGATGAATCAGACCTGGAATGGGTTACAGAGACCTTGAGTCTAACATTCTCCTCCTTCCTAGGCTTGAAATAATCCAGTTTGGAGGTCCAAGAAACTATTTCTCCATGGACTGCAGAGTGCTTTGGTTTTCACTGCTGAAGGGTGGTTAATGAATTCTGGGATTCAAACAATGCATAACACATTGGAACCAATGCAAAACATTCATGCACACCATCGACAGTTTCACTCCAACTATGCACCTGAAGGAACAACCTGATTTAATTGGTACATTTTAATCTTTCTCTTTTCAGATGCTGAAAAATGCACCAAATGTCCAGCAGATCAGCATCCAAACATCAAGCGAGATGACTGTATACCTAAGACTGAAACTTTCCTATCCTATCGAGAAAATTTGGGGATCATCCTAGCTTCCCTTGCAATGTTCCTGTGTTTAGTAACAGGTTTTGTCTTGGGAATCTTCATTAAATTCCGAGATACTCCCATAGTCAAAGCCAATAATCGGGACCTTTCCTACATCCTCCTCATCTCCCTCCTGCTTTCCTTCTTGACGTCGTTCTTATTCATTGGCCAGCCGAGGAGAGCCACTTGCCTTCTCCAACAAACAGCCTTCAGCAACATCTTCACAGTTCCCATTTCTACAGTCTTGGCCAAAACAGTCACTGTAGTATTAGCATTCTTTGCCACAAAACCAGGGAATAAAGCACAAAGATGGCTAGGGAAGACCTTGGCCAATTCTATCATCCTTTCATGTTCTGGCTTCCAAGTTGTCCTCTGCAGCATCTGGTTGGGCACTTCTCCCCCATTCCTTGAGTCAGACATGTATTCACAATCTGAGGAAATCATCCTGCAATGTAATCAAAGCTTTGTTGCTATGTTCTACCTTGCCCTTGGCTACATGGGCTTCCTGGCTGCCATCTGCTTCATGGTGGCTTTCCTGGCCAGGAATCTTCCTGGGGCCTTCAATGAAGCCAAGCTGATCACATTCAGCATGCTGGTCTTCTGCAGTGTCTGGATATCTTTTGTTCCCACCTACCTGAGCACCAAGGGGAAGTATATGGTGGCTGTGCAGGTCTTCTCCATCTTGGCTTCAAGTACTGGCTTGCTATGCTGCATCTTCATCCCCAAGTGCTATATTATCTTTTTAAGACCATCATTGAATACAAAAGAACATTTGATGTCAAAATAAAATAGTAATTAACTTTTTGTATGACTTTTCTTCTTATGCCAGTTATTAATGGAAATATATTAATTTGTCCTTTAAACTTCAAAAAAACCCAAACAAACATGAGTCCACACACACACACACACATGCAATTTGTTCTGCATCATAATAGAAACCAATCTATAAACCATGAATATATTTCACCTTTTTTCCCTTTTTAAAGTATTTAGAAAACCACTAGGAATCTGTCTCTCTCCAAACCAGGGAGGGTTATTTATTCATTCATTCATTCATTCATTCATTCATGCATGCATGCATGTACGGCCAGCATGAACTGCCACTACAAACTTTCCTCAACCAAAAAAAATCTTCTTCTTCTTCTTCTTCTTCTTCTTCTTCTTCTTCTTCTTCTTCTTCTTCTTCTTCTTCTTCTTCTTCTTCTTCTTCTTCTTCTTCTTCTTCTTCTTCTTCAACATTTCTCAATGCTTCTAACTATTCTTCTGCGAAGTCTTTTTAATATTGAGTTATCAGTGCAGAGGTGGGTTTCAGCAGGTTCTGACCAGTTCTGGAAAACCAGTAGCGGAAATTTGGAGTAGTTCGGAGAAACGGTAGTAAAAATTCTGACTGGCCCCGCCCCCATCTATTCTCTGCCTACCAAGTCCCAGCTGATCAGGAGGAAATGGATATTTATGGAAACCTTCCCCTGAAGTGGGGTGGGAATGGAGATTTTACAGTATCCTTTCCTTCCCACGCACACCAAGCCACACCCACAGAACCAGTAGTAAAAAATTTTGAAACCCACCACTGGTCCAGTGCATATCTGAATTTAATTTATTGTATTGCTTTTTTCACGTCTTGAATATTTAAAGGTATACTTAGACTACGTTGATCATTAAACCCCATTACATTAGCTTTTTAATTAGATAAATGTAGTCTCGAAAAAATTAAGTGGTCCTGATATGGGAGGAAGAAAGTTCTTTATTTAAGTGAATTTCAAACTCTTTCCAGCATAAAGAGAATTGCAACCCAAATAAAACAGGCTCTATTGTAGGGTAGATGCCAACCCAAATTAATGCTAATTCCATTGGAGAGCTTGGACTGATTATCATCAAGTCCTTATCTGAGAATACCCAGGAAAGTCTTGGGAAGTTAAAACGAAAGCTCATGAAGAAGGACAAAGGTGCTGGGTTTTTTTCTTTTTCTTTTTGCCGAACAAACTGAAAAATTAACTCTATACATGAGGAAAGCAAAAAAAAAAAGAAAGAAAAAGAAGAAGAAGGAGGAGGAGGAGGAGGAGGAGGAGGAGGAGGAGGAGGAGGAGGAGGAGAAGAAGAAGAAGAAGAAGAAGAAGAAGAAGAAGAAGAAGAAGAAGAAGAAGAAGAAGAAGAAGAAGAAGATGATTTTTTTTGGTTGAGGAAAGTTTGTAGTGGCAGTTCATGCTGGCCGTACATGCATGCATGCATGCATGAATGAATGAATGAATAAATAAATAAATAACCCTCCCTGGTTTGGAGGGAGACAGATTCCTAGTGGTTTTCTAAATACTTTAAAAAGGGAAAGAAGGCAAAATATATTTATTAAATGTGGTGTTTTTATTATGATGTACAACAAAACAGAACAAAAACAAGTTTCTTGGTATATGTGCTCTTTTTAAGGAACATTAAGGTAACAAATAGTATTTTAAAAATAATTATCCCACATTTTGGGGAAAGATTTTTTTTTTTTTTAAATTTGATTTATATGCTGCCCTTCTCCGGAGACTCAGGGCGGTTTACAATGCGTTAAGCAATAGCCTTCATACTTTTGTATATTTTATACAAAGTCAGCTTATTCCCCCACAAACTGGGTCCTCATTTCACCTACCTTAGAAAGGATGGAAGGCTGAGTCAACCTTGAGCCTTGGAGAGATTTGAACCAGCAGAAATTGCAGGCAGCTGTGTTAATAACAGGGTGCGTAGACCACTGTACTATCAAGGCTCTTAATAAGAGCCTTTTAAATTAAAATTAAAATTAAAATTTTTGTTATTTTGACAACAAATTTTCCTTTATATTCAGATCAGGTCTTAAGAAAATAATGTAACATTTCGGAACAAAAATGAAGCCCAACAGGCTGGCACTGGAGGCCAAGATGGAGAAGATCTGCACTGCAACCATGTACTTCCCCTTGGTGCTCAAATAGGTGGGTACAAAAGACACCCAGACGCTGCAGAAGACTAGCATGCTGAAGGTGATCAGCTTGGCTTCGTTGAAAGCTCCAGGCAAATTCCTGGCCAGAAAAGCCACCGTGAAGCAGATGATAGCCAGGAAACCCATGTAGCCAAGGGCAAGGTAGAACATGGCAATGGAGCCTTGATTACATTGGAGGATGATCTCTGCAGATTGTGAGTACATGTCTGACTCCGGGAATGAGGGAGAGGTGGCCAACCAGATGCTGCAGAGGACAACTTGGACACCAGAACATGAAAGGATGATAGAATTGGCCAAGGTCTTCCCTAACCATCTCTGTAAATTATTCCCTGGTTTTGTGGCAAAGAATGCTAATACCACAGTGACTGTTTTGGCCAAGACGGTAGAAATGGCAACTGTGAAGATATTGCTAAAGGCTGTTTGTTGGAGAAGGCACATGGCTCTCCTTGGCTGGCCAATGAATAGAAAAGAGGTCAAGAAGGAAAGCTGGAGGGAGATGAGGAGGATGTAGGAAGGGTCCCGATTGTTGGCTTTGACTATGGGAGTTTCTCGGAATTTAATGAAGATTATCAAGACAAAACCTGTTACTAAAGAGAGGAACAAGGCAAGTGAAGCTAGGATGATCCCCAAATTTTCTTGATAGGATAGGAATGTTTCAGTCTTAGGTATACAGTCATCTCGGTTGATATTTGGATACTGATCTGTTGGACATTTGGTGCATTTTTCAGCATCTGAAAAGAGCAAGATCAATATAAACTAGGTTCTTCCATCATCTGCATAGTTGGAGTGAAACTGGTGATGGTGTGCATGAATGCGTTCAGAAATTTAAGTAGTATTAAGCAAAAGGACAAGTTCAAAAAGCAACTGAGATTCTCTGCGACACAATCCCAGGACGAGATCTGGCTGCCTTTAATGGAATCTCAGTGAGATTCCATGAAGCATGTGTTAGACATGCAATCCAAAACACCCCACAGTCCTCTCATCAATGACCCATGTAGAGACTGGGTCTGCTGGTACTGGATTAGGTGATTCACAGGAAGGAATTGTAAAGCCTATAATTGATTGGGGTGTGGGATTGTTTGTATCTTTGGGCATTCTGACATGCATTCAGCTTGACAAAGATGGGAGCTGAAGGGGGGGCGGGTGGAGTCTTCATTCAAAACAGCATTCCTAACTGATGAGTAACCACATTCTAACGTCTGGCTGATCGGAGAAGGAGGAAGAGAGATGTAGCCGACCAACCAGTTCCCACTTGGTTGGACAATGGGACAGTGGTTTTGGAAACTTGAGAAACTGAAGCTTATATTGGGGTGAAAAGCCCGGGAACTTTAGTACTGGCTTTTCACCAGTAGTGCCAAGACGATGTATCAAAATAAATTTGTTGTTGAGGAGAAGTAATGCCTTGAAGTTTGATTTGTGATGGATGCATTACTTGGAGCCTGACATGAATAAGATGTTGAAATCAAGGTCTCAATGGCCCCTGCAAATATTAATGCCCCCCTTCATCTGGACCAAGGAACTGGTCAGTTTTTATTTCTGGAGAGCACTTATCTGGTTGGTCTGTTCCATTGTTTCTTTTTCCTCCCACCCATGCAAAGGAAGCAAGAACTAATGGCTTCTCTCTTCTGAATAGGGATGAAAAGAAAAGGCTCATTTTTATAGTTTTTGAAGTGACTCCAGTTAGAAGGAGAAAATCTTTGTCACTCTTTAGTTAAAATGCCTGAATGTCTATGGTCATCCTGAAAGTCTCCCCTTTCCTCTGGAGTCACCCACCTTCCATGGTGGAGATGGTTCCTTCTGCACATGGATGGCAGTCGTAGCAGCAGATGGGCCTCCCTTCCTGAGCCACTTTCATGAATCCAGGACGACAGCTTTCCACACATGTAGAAGGAGGCAAGGACTGAGGAGAGAAAAGGAAATAAAACTCTGGATAGTGAGATGGGTGGCATATATAACATACCCAGAAAATTAACTTATTTTCAGAAAAATGGCAGAGGGTATATTCTGTGACGTAGCTTTGACTAATTAGATCTAAAAGATTGAATTGCACACTCCTCCTCTGTTTCTCATTCCTTTTAGTGTTTCACACCCATTAAAAATTTAGACTTTTGAGTTCTGGTGGCTCTGCGGACTTCCGGTGGCTCCAAATTCCCAGAGTGGACGCTCCTTTAGGAGCTCCAGCCCCATGATTCCATTTGCCGTTAGAGCAGCAAAAATCAGCTGTTCTAGCGGCTTGAAACTCTCCCCCAGGGAAAAAGAGGGAGAGAAGAGCAGAAGGGTCTGGGTAGAGCTCCCCTAGACCCCCAGGCTTTTTTTTTAAGCCTGGGGTTTGCAGGGTGAGAGCTCCCTGAAAGCCCTTCAGTGCTCTAGCTCTGGGATGATTTTGCTTTATGCAGAACAAGGGGTCGCGACCACACCAGCAGAGCAATTTTAAGGATTATGAGAAAATTTGAACCTGGACACTGGCAGAGCAAAATCAGGAGAACAGAAAATGTAACTTTAACTCCGTTTAAAAGAAAAGAAAAAAGATGGCACTTAAGGGTGTTGAAACGAAACTTACTAGTGAAAGCGATCGTTAAAGCTGCAACATTGTAAAAGCTACTGGATTACGCGGTAAAAAAAGATTTAAAGTGCTAGTGGAATGAAAAAGACTATGGTACTGACTTCAACTACTCTATACTTCTAAATTGTGTGGAAAATCATTGGACTTATTGACCTGATAGCTGAATAAATTTAAAGTGGAAATTGAAATATTAGTTTCTTTTGGGGAGGATTTTAATAATAAATTTGAAAAGTTTACTGAAATTAGTATTTTTTTAAGTTTAAGTAAAAATGTTTAACTAAAAATGGATAGCTTTTTTAAAAAAACTATCAAGGTATTAGAATGGTTAACTTTAAACTTAATTGATAACTTTCTGAAAGTTTTGAAATAGATATTTTGAAGAATGAACTCAAGAGTTAGAAATAATTTAACTCAATGGATTAATAGTATTTTTAAGGTTATATTCTGAAGAATATTCTATTGAAGTATTTTTTAAAAAAACCTACTGAAGTATTAAAATGGTTAATTTAAAATTGAATGGATATAAAATAATATTTCTTCTTTTTTTCTCTTAAAATATGCTTTAAAGAAAGTTTTATAATGTTTAAATTAGAATTCTAAAAGGGGAGGCTGATGAACAATTTTTTAAAGAGGCGTTAAAGAGTGTGAGGGGGTTTTGAATCTTGTAGTAAATTAAGATATTTTAGCTTATGTTTGTTTAATGCTATACCCTGTTTTTGCTCTGGGAAGTCGGGGGTGGGGGTGGGGAAGGGGGGGTTGAAGGTTGTGTGGGGATAAAATGGTTGTCTAATTTTCAATAAAATTAAAAGATAGTTTAATAAATAAATGTATTATTAATAAATGTATTAATAGAGAGGTAAGAAAAGTGGGGGAAATGTCATAATAAAGGAAATGATAATATTAACATATGATAAATATTGGAGGAGCAAAAAGAAGACACAAAAGATGTATTCAGAAGATATATTGACTGATTGATTATGTATTGTTTGTTTGTTTATAAAATAAAAAAAGTTTTTGGAAAAAAAAATAGACTTTCATTTTAAATGTAGATATTTAATTGCTCAAGGATATATGCCTACATATTTTGCTTTGGCTAGGTAAACCACGTTGTTTGAATGACTCCTCATTCTACCTTTCTTTCCATAGACTCAGTGAATGGTTTGTATGAAAATTGAAAATTATTTTTCATGGCCAATAAAGGCGTTTTTCACCCTTGAGAGTCTTATCAGCTGGTGTGATAACTCAAAGGCATTGAAAGCAATTCTCCACCGATGGAGAATTCAAGTGTATTCCTGTCATAGCCACCTTCAGTGGAATAAAATAAATACGAGTATTACTCACACCTTGTTCAGCAGTTCCACCTGTGTGATATTCTTCCGGTCAATGGAAAATTTAAAATCCTGGGATTCCCGTTTTTCTAGGCTCCCAGATTTCACTCTCTTGACAGATTTATTTGGGAAAACAATCCAGCTCACAATGTCCAGGTCAGGTGTAAGATCTCCTTTCTCATCCAAATATACCCCTTCTATGGAATTATTGTAAAACTGAGAGCTTTGAAGGAAGGGGTGAAGCTGGAAAGAACATAAAGTAAATAAAAATTTAAAAGGGACATCAGAGGTTTGTGTTTCTTTTTTAAAGACCCCTTTGTCTATGCAGGGAGAGTTCTGAACATTTCTGTCTCTCTGCTCAAAAAAACAGGTTTTATTGTCAGAGTCAAACTTGGGTGGAAGAATATTAATAAGCAGGGGAATAATAACAGCTGCTAACTTAATATTTAAATATCTTGATCAGAATAATTTTTGGCGAAAAAACAAAACTGGCTACGTAGCTAACTTTGAGCACACAATAGATACAAACTTAAGGTAAACCACTCCAAACTCGATTGCAGAAAATACGACTTCAGCAACAGAGTGGTCAATTCCTGGAATGCACTACCTGACTCTGTGGTTTCATCCCTAAACCCCCAAAACTTTAACCTTAGACTGTCTACTGTTGACCTCACCCAGTGGTGAAATCTAAAATTTGTTAAAACCGGTCCTGTGGGTGTGGCTTGGTGGTGGTATGGGTAATGTGACTGGGTGGGCGTGGCCATTTTTTTTTTTTTACTTTTAAAACCATTTTTTCTACAACCTCTTCAGCGAAGTGGTTGTAAAAAAATGCTTTCAAAAGGCTCTGACGATTCCAGCTGAGTTGCCTGATCGGCAGAGGCTTTTTTTCTTTTAAAAGACTTTGATGATCCCAGCTGAGCCACGTGATTATCAGAGGCTTTTTTTTTTTACTTTTAAAAGCATTTTTTCAGCAGAGGAGGTTGTAGAAAAAATGCTTTTAAAAGTAAAAAAAAAAGCCTCTGATGACTGTGGGGGACAGCTGGGCATGGGGGGGGGGGGCAGGGATTTTTGCTACCGGTTCTCCAAACCACCCACCTCCATCACTACCGGATCAGGTGATTCGGTCCGAACCGGGAGCATTTCTCCCCTGACCTCACCCCATTCCTAGGAGGTCTGTAAGGGGCGTGCATAAGAGCACCAGCGTGCCTACCATCCCTGTCCTAATATTTTCTTTTATTCATATCCTTTTCATGTATTTATAATTATGCTTACACTTGTATCTGTCATAAAATACATGCTTGACAAAATAAAATAAATAAAATGAAATAAATAAACATAAAATAATGATGGTAAAGGACAGAAGTTAGGAATGTGGTCATTCATGGTCCCACTGCTGTATTAGAGCAATAGAAATATACAACTCCTCTAAAGTCAAACAAGTATTTTTTTTAAAAAAAAATCATGTTTAATTAATCTAAAAACAGATGCCTGAAATTTCATCCAGTCAAATTTTCCTTTAACTTGGGGGTTGTTGTTAGATTTTTCTCTTGTGTTGTATCCTTAGTTGCCCAAGTAAAGTATTATTTATTTATTTTATCAAATTTATATGCAGCCCTTCTCCCGTAGGACTCGGGGCGGCTCACAGAATAGAAACAACATAACAATAAAATAGTGCTAAAACAAGCCAATTTAAAATCCCCAGACAATTAAAAACTCGCGGCAGATCAGGGAATTTGCTGAAAAAGCCATGTCTTCAGGTTGGCACAGAAAGTGCGGAGGTCGGGGGCTGTCCGGAGCCCAGTGGGTAATCCATTCCAGAGGGTCGGTGCGGCCGCAGAGAATGCCCTCATCCTGGGGGCCAACAGCCAAAATTGTCTGGCTGACAGCACCCAGAGAAGGGCAGTCCTATGTGAGCACACTGGGTGGTGGGAGGCCAGTAGGAGGTGGTCTTGCAAGTACCCTGGGCCCATACCATGAAGGGCTTAATAGGTAAGTACCAGCACTTTGAAGCAGATCCGAAGGGCCACCGGTAGCCAGTGCAGCTCGCGCAGGAGAGGTGTTACACGGGAGTAACGGGAAGCTCCTGTAACAACCCACGTGGCCGCATTCTGGGCCAGCTGGAGCTTCGCTATTCTTACTTTCCTGTGCTTTCTTCAGGGTCTTCAGTGGTGAAGATCAGTGACATCACACTGCAAGAATCCTCACTGAAAGATATTGGTTGATATTGTTCTTCTTGCTACCATTTGATGGCTTGTTGTTTGTGCCAACTTCATCAGTTTGGGAAAAAAAAGAAACTAATGCATTTGCTTCGAAAAAACATAAAATTAAAACAAGAGAATATTGGCGGGGGGGGCAGAGGTGGTATTCAGCCGGTTCGGACCAGTTCAGGCGAATTGGTAGTAGAGACCTGCCCCAGCGCTATGCCCTCCTATTTAGCCAGATTTTCAAGACATGAGCATGTGTGGAGGTGGCACATCGTGAGTGAAGCAAGCCCGCGTGTGCTCACATTTTTGGTGCTGGGCGAACTGGTAGGTAAATTGTGCGAATCCCACCCCTGGTGGGGGGAGGATAAGAGCAGAAAGAAACAGAAGGTTGTGATTAGATTGGAATTGAGTTTCTGAGTAATTTCATTTTTCAGAATAAATAACCAAGTCATCCAGTGATAAAACTATTTCCCATATTTTGAGGAAAGATGTCGAATGGAAAAGAAGTACCTGCCAAGCCTTTAGCCTTGGATCTTCTACCTTCATGCCCCTGTTTCTCATTGATCTCTTGAATGCCGATATGTAAGCTGAATTTAGGGCCTTTCCCACAGACCAAATGGTGTTGTAAATGAGGTAGCCGTCCAGGGTTAGGATCCGATCAATCTCCTCTTTCCTCAAAGCCTCCAATTCTTCTGTTTGTCTACACCGTCTCCAGACTTTCACTGAAGGGGCATCCTTGGTGGATGAACATATAAAGGTTTTCTCCAAAAAGTTAATTAGGAGGTTAACTAAAGTTTCAAAATCTTCATAGTTTGCCCATTTTTTTTTCTTTATCAAGAAAGAAAAAATGCCACCAATGTATTTCAAGGAATACCCACTAAACATAAAATCAAAACTAAGATCCCACTGAGCTGTGGTGATCCAGACTTTATCTATGACAGGTTTTGGAAGATGTGCAAGTAGTGTGTTGATAACTACCATTCCTAGTGTGAATGAACTAGTCTCTGAACCATAAACAAAGACATTGACTTTTCTCCATTTGTAATATTCTGTTACTTTGAAAACCATATTAACGACATTCAATCTAAAGCTTTGATATATAACCACACAAATGCCATTCTTCAACATCAAAGCAGACATTTTCCTCATGAATCTCTCCCCCTGGTCAGTTTCTGGAGCAACAAGACCAACCAAGGTCCACTTGAAATAGAGGAGAAGCTGGACCATCCCTGGGTACTGGACTCCTTCAGCAGGGAGCATCGTGTAGAAGAAAGGATGCTGAGTTTTATCCCCCAGAATCTTGGAAGCAAAACTATAACTGATCTGGAAGAAATGGAAGATGTTATTTAAATATAACAAGAAAATATAAATTGAATAAATAATAATAAATAATAAAATGCAATTCTGATTGAAAAAATCACACAATTGAACATTGTTTCCCAAGAAAGACACACCTGAGGGATTTTGTAGGTGCCCAACATGGTGGAAATCTGAATGGAGATGCCAGCCTCGGCCTCTTCCAGAACAGCCACTGTATTTCTCTGCCTTCCACACCTGTAGTTGGGCAGATTGGCCTCCCCGTCGGAAAGCAGGTCCAGCAAAGGATCTGTAGTCATCTCTACCTTGAAGAAATTTTCATAGATATTATAACCCAGGGTGATGTTGGCTAAGAGGTGGCCATATCGGTTGATGTCCTCAATGGTGAAAAGGAAAGGTACAATTTTCCAATAATACTTGGTTGATGTTCTGCAGATATGAACATATGAATGAAAATAACATTTAACTTTCATTCCATGAGAATAGTTTTAGTACACTCAATCACAATTTTACCCCCAAACAGTTTGGAATATTCCAAAATATTAAGAAAAATATTAATAGAAAAGGAATAATACCGTGTTCCCCTGAAAATAAGACCCTGTCTTATATGTTTTTGAACCCCGAAATAAGCACTTGGCCTTATTTTCAGGGAGGTCTTATTACTTTGGGGTACGTGGAGCAAGACGGGGCTCCTCTTGCCATTTTACCTGATTTCCAGCTCTCTCTCTCTAATCCTAACTATGTCAGCGTTCCAAATTAGGTTTTCTTCCAGCGCTGACATAACAAGATGAAGCAGAAATGAAGCAGAAGCTGAGATGAACTTTTACCTAGTTTTGTATGTTACAGATAGTGTTTCCTGGGAGACGAGGATGGGGGCTACATTCCTGTGAAAAGAACGTGCCGGGATGTAGAGATGGATCTGTATGATGGCCAATGGGACATTGGGGTTGGAGAGCGGAAGAGGAGGGGGTTGGAAGGAGGGGCCAGTTTGGCTGCAATTTGAATCAGAAATGTCGGATTCCGCTATTCTTAAAATAAAAATGATTCATTAGACAGCTTGCGCTTGAGAATGAAGTTTATTCAAGATAGCACCGAAACCTGACAGACAGCCAAACTCTCCTCCAAATCCAGGCTGGCTGAGTTTAAATCATCCCGTTCCCTCCCAGACATCTGGTCGGACGGACTATGGCTGAAGCCAAGCTCTCGGAGGAAAGCCTGCTTCAAGAAACGGGAGGAGCAGAAGCGGTCGTGATTCCAGCCAACTTGGAAAATACAAAGGTTCAACTTTCTCCGCCTTCCCTCCCCGCAGAACTTCAAGCAAAGACACGTGAGGCAGATAAGTACCCGGGGACTGTGCCAAAAGCCTTAGAGGCGGAATTTCCTTTTGCAAATGTAAAAGATAAAGAAAAACCCCTAAGTGAATTGGGAAGGGCGAGCTGGGGATGGGAATGGCAGCGAAGCCCAGACAAGGCAGCACCTCCCACCCCAGGATGAGAGACGAGGCAGAGGACTATCAACACCAAGGCCGGCCCTCCAGAGCTCAGCACAGAGAGGAGAGGGCAGAGAGGGAGGAGCCACCCCAGTTCAGAGGGAAGTTCGATGGTGACCCAGACAACCTCGCCCAATTCCTGGATTCAGCTGAGATATACATAGAGCGATTCGGACACCTCTACCCTTTCCCCAGAGCCCTAGTGAATGCTATCTCGGAAGGGCTGGAGGGAGAAGCAAAGAGGTGGTCAGCATCACTCTACAAATACAGGGCCCCCCAGCTACAAGATGCGGATGGGTTCTTGTAACTATTGAGAGCCCGTTATGAGGAGGAGGAGGAGGACCCCTATGTGGAAGACGAGCTCAGAAACCTAATGCAGAGGGGGAAGCCCATCAGAGAGCATATCCGTGAATTCAGGAGAGTCATTGGGACACTGCCTCCCCTACCAGAGCGATTGCTGGTGTATTTTTTTAGAACAAGCCTAGATAAAAGAATTTCCCAAGTGACTACCTATCGTGACATCCCGAACCGACTCGCTGAATGGTTCCGGGTAGCGATAAAAGTCGACAGAGGGCTGCGGGCGAGTGACACGTCAAAACCACCAGAGGGAAAGGAGAGAGGCCGACCAGACCAGGGGCCACTCAACAGACGAGAAACCCCAACATCACAGCCCTCCTACAGACCAACTGCCCCACAGAGCCCACTGAAATGCTACAGATGTGGAGGAAGCGGCCACATAGCAGCAAGATGTGGAACGCCTAGACCGGGACCAGCTCCACCGCCCAAAGCACGACCGGAACGAGGGCCCAAGCGCGTCACCCATGTACCACGGGAAGCTCCCCAAATCCCTGAGTTTTTCGCTCATCTGACCGAAACCAGAGGAATCCCAGAGGAGGGAGATCAGTCCCCCGAACCCTATGACACGGAAGACGAAGGCGAGGATGACCCGATGGTGAGTGGACCCGTCCATCCTTTTCTTTTCCCCATACGCCTAACAGCCCCCAAAACAGGGGCCCAAGAGACTTTCCAAGCCTTAATAGACTCGGGTAGCACACGGTGCCTAATCAACCTACCCACAGTTCTAAAATTGGGAATCCGAGCTAAACAGCTCAAACAACCAATTCGCTTCGAGCAAGTTGATGGGTCCCTAGTGGGAGGAACGTACGCCACACACTTGACTGAACCCGTGAGACTAGAACTCGCAGATCACTGGGAGACGATCCGCTTCATAATAGCCCCCAAGATGACAGAACCAGTCATATTGGGACTCTCATGGCTCGACAAATGGGGCCCAATCATTTGGTGGCAAGAGGAAACCCGCAGGCTGAGAATAGCAAAGGGGCCCCAACCCCTGCCGCCCCGACCAGAAGAATTCCCTCCCACGCTGAAACCCCAAAGCAGCCCTCCACTACAGAAGAAAACACCACCAACACAAGGGTCCCTCCCAGAAGGTGCAGCAAAGCAATTGGCAGCCGCACCCACCACCGCTTGTAACGCAAACCAGATCCCAAGGGAGTACCAAGACCTTGCGGGGGTATTCAGTGAGGCCGAGTGTGACATTCTGCCCCCCCACCGCAAGACCGATTGTGCCATCAAGATTATCCCAGGAGCGAAACTACCCAAACCTAAAATGTATGCCATGACGCCCTGAGAAATGCAGGAAATGCGGGACTACATAGACAAAAACTTACAAAGGGGATTTATTGAGCCAGTGAAACCAAGGGTAGCAGCGCCGGTCATGTTTAAAGAGAAAAAGGACGGCTCCATGAGACTGGTGGTCGACTTTCGAAGTTTCAACGCTGTTTGCGTACACAACTTGTACCCCCTCCCCCTCATGAAAGTCATGTTAGCCCACCTAGCTAAAGGGAAGGTTTTCACCAAACTAGACCTTCAAGAAGCTTATTACCAAGTACACATAAAGGCAGGAAATGAATGGAAAACAGCATTCAACTGCCCCCTGGGTAGTTTCCAGTTTAAAGTAATGCCTTTTGGATTGCAAGGAGCCCCGGCAGTATTCATGCAGTTAATAAACGAAGTCTTACATGAACACCTTTACAAAGGGGTCCTCGTCTACCTGGATGATATTCTTATCTACACAGAGACCATAGACGAACATATACCCCTCGTCCGCCAAGTACTGAAAAAACTGCTACGGGCAAACCTATATGTCAAACTGCCAAAATGCGATTTCCACCAATCATGGCTAGACTACCTGGGCTACCGAGTATCAAATGAGGGGATAGAGATGGACCCAGCCAAGGTCCAATCAGTTCTACAATGGCAGCCCCCTCGCACCCGCAGACAACTACAAAGTTTTCTAGGCTTTGCGAATTTCTACAGACAATTCATCCCTTCGTTCGCGAAGATTGCCAAACCTTTGACGGACCTCCTAAAGACAGGAAGCCCAGCGATGAAACCTCGCCCGGGACAACCCCTACAGTGGGACCTGACCTGCCAACAGGCATTTGAGATGCTAAAAGGACTGTTCGCGAAAGAACCTGTCTTAAAACACCCGGATCCGGAACAGCCTTTTGTCATCCAAGCAGACGCAAGTGATGTGGCAGTAGGAGCCGTGTTACTCCAAAAGAACAACCAAGGTGATCTACAACCCTGCGCCTACACCTCCCGCAAACTCACCGATACGGAGAGGCGATGGGCGGCGTGGGAGAAGGAAGCGTTTGCAGTAAGGTGGGCCTGGCGGCACCTTCTAGAGGGAGGCCAGAAACCATTTGAAGTCTGGACTGATCATAAAAACCTAGAGGCTCTAAAAACCCCACGAAAACTGTCGCCCAGGCAAGTGCGGTGGGCACAATACTTCAATCGTTTCAATTTCGAGCTTAAGCACATCCCAGGAGGGAGAAATTTCCTGGCTGATGCCCTCTCTCGGATGCCCCAATACAACAGTGAGCGGGAGCAGGTAGTGAATGCCATCATCCCCTCCACCCAAGCTGCGGCCCAAGTGATCACCAGACGGCAACGACGTGACCAGCAAGGCCAACTTGCAAGTGACTTAACTGCAAAATTAAAAAATGAAACGCTGACAGACCCCTGGTATCGGGACAATCAACATCTCTTGACAAAAAGAGATGAACTAGCATGGAGGGGGACAAAGCTCTATGTCCCACAGAGTTTACGCATCCTGATTCTCAAGAGGAGCCACGACATTAAACCAGCAGGACACTTCGGGTTCCTAAAGACTCTGCACCTAGTACGAAGGCAGTTCTGGTGGCCACACCTGAGAAAGGACGTAGACAGTTATGTAAAAAGCTGCACCATTTGTGCCACGATGAAGACAAGGCCAGGGTGCCCGCCTGGATTGTTGCAACCAGTAGCTGACCCAACAAGACCATGGGAGGAGATTGCAATGGACTTTATAGTAGACCTACCGAGGAGCAGTGGAAATACAGTGATCTGGACTGTAATAGACTTATTCTCCAAACAGGCACACTTCATTCCTTGTAGTGGACTGCCTTCAGCCCGTCAGTTATCCAAACTGTTCCTGAAACACATTTACCTCCTACATGGAGTCCCCAGGAGAATCATTTCCGACAGAGGGGTCCAGTTCACAGCAAAGTTCTGGAGGGAGTTCCTACGATCCATAGGTTCATCCCAAGGGCTCAGCTCAGCATTTCACCCGAGCACCAATGGGGGGGCAGAAAGACTGAACGCTATGATAGAACAGTATTTAAGATGCTACGTCGACTACCAGCAGTCCAATTGGGCAGACCTCCTATCTTTTGCGGAGGTTGCATATAATAATGCTGTCCACAGCAGCACGGGGCTAACCCCGTTCAAAATAGTGAGTGGCATGGATTTTGTTCCCATGCCAGAATACCCGAGGGAGCCCCCTTCCTCGGTCAGTTTGACCGACTGGATGGCAATGTTGAGACAAACTTGGGAGAATGTTAAGAGGGCGCTGGCAAAGGTGGCTCAATCTTATAAGGAACAAGCAGACAAGCACCGAACTCCCCAAAGACCATTTCAGCTGGGAGAGAAAGTTTACCTCTCCACCAAGTACTTGAGACTTAGACTCCCGAGCAGGAAATTGGGCCCAAAATTTATAGGACCATTTCCTATAATAAAAATAATCAACCCCGTTACAGTGCAATTGCAGTTGCCACGGCTTTTGGGGAAAATTCACCCCGTTTTTCACAGTAGCCTTCTAAAACCTGTAGTAGGGTCTACTTTAAGGCCAACGCCACGTGAACCCCCTGGGCCCCTGGTTGTTGGGGGCCAAACGCACTACGAAGTGCAGCGGATTCTTGATTCAAGATGGCACAGGGGGCGCCTTCAGTACTTAATTAAATGGAAGGGATACCCATTGTCAGAGGCTTCCTGGGTGAAGAGCACAAACATTCAAGCTGATCGCCTTATAGCAAAATTCCATGCAGACCACCCGGGAAAGCCGGGAGGGGGGGTGCACAGCCAGGGAGGGGCTGATGAGACTAATCTTGTTGTGTTTTCCCTATGGGATAGGTGATATCGCAGAAGTGAAGGGAGAGGGGCTGGATGTCAGCGTTCCAAATTAGGTTTTCTTCCAGCGCTGACATAACAAGATGAAGCAGAAATGAAGCAGAAGCTGAGATGAACTTTTACCTAGTTTTGTATGTTACAGATAGTGTTTCCTGGGAGACGAGGATGGGGGCTACATTCCTGTGAAAAGAACGTGCCGGGATGTAGAGATGGATCTGTATGATGGCCAATGGGACATTGGGGTTGGAGAGCGGAAGAGGAGGGGGTTGGAAGGAGGGGCCAGTTTGGCTGCAATTTGAATCAGAAATGTCGGATTCCGCTATTCTTAAAATAAAAATGATTCATTAGACAGCTTGCGCTTGAGAATGAAGTTTATTCAAGATAGCACCGAAACCTGACAAACTAGAGGAAATGGCGGGGACCGGCTGTGCATACATTTAAATATTTTCAGGGAGAGATTATTTTTGGGGTTAGGGCTTATTTTCAGGGCAGGGTTTATTTTCAGGAGAGGATTTATTTTGGGGGAAACACGGTATCAATACAATATTTTTGGATCATACGATATTAGTTAAAAGTCACTCTTTTAACTTTTACTTTTACTTTTTCTTGTTCTGGGGCCTTTCTTTGATTCTTTTCCTATTTTCGATTGTTTCTTTTAATTGTAAGCCACCCAGAGACAAAACGGGTCTCATTTGTTTATAGAATTCATAGTGAATTCTATGAATTCTATAAACAAATGACTAACTAAAGCAATCAACCAACCAATAGATTATTATTTCATTTAAAGATTTTGCTTGGTTCCTGGCCTGAATTTGTGAACAAGAATGAGATATATTTTCCCTGTCTATCAATTCCTATATATCTATGGAAATTCTCAGTCATCCAGGTCATGGTTGAATAAAAGCACCGTTGAGATACCAATTCCTATGTTCTTAACTGGGAGGCTTTCATCCCAGCAGTAAATTTTAGCTTGGAGAAACAATGATGGAGTCATCTCTGATGCAGACAGAAAAAAACAACATTCTGCTGTGCTTGGATCAGGTGTCCCACAGAATATAGAATAGAATAGAGTTGGAAGGGAACCTGGAGGTCTTCTAGTCCAGCCACCTGCTCAAGCAGGAGAACCTATGTCATCTCAGACAAGTGACTGTCCAGTCTCTTCTTAGAAACCTCCAGTGATGGAGCACCCACAACATCTGGAGGAAACTTCTGTTCCACTGGTTAAATGTCCTCACAGTTGGAAAGTTTCTCCTTAATTCCAGGTTGCTTCTCTCCTTTTTTTTTTTTTTAATTTGATTTATATGCCACCTTTCTGCAGAGACTCAGGGCAGCTTACAATGCATTAAGCCATAGCCTTCATACTTTTGTATATTTATACAAAGTCAGCTTATTGCCCCCACAAACTGGGTCCTCATTTAACCTACCTTAGAAAGGATGGACGGCTGAGTCAACCTTGAGCCTGGTAAGATTCGAACCTGCAGTAATTGCAGGCAGCTGTGTTAATAACAGGGTGCTTTAAACCACTGTACTACCAAGGCTCCTTGAATAATTTCCAACCCTTATTTCTTGTCCTGCCCTCTGGTGCTGCCCTCTTCTTTGTGGCAGCCTCAGGGGTGAGGTGGAAGAGAGATTTTCTTTTGTTTCTCTGTATCCACTATTTATTTCTTTCTTTCTTTCTTTCTTTCTTTCTTTCTTTCTTTCTTTCTTTCTTTCTTTCTTTCTTTCTTTCTTTCCTTTGTTTCTTACTTTGTCAAACATGTACAAGATAGCAGGTAGAAGTATGAACATGGACATGAACGAAGGAAAGAATACAAATAAATGGGGACAGTAGGATAAGGATGGAAGGCATGCCGGTGCGCTTATGCACAACCCCTTACAGACCTCTTAGGAATGGTGTGTGAGGTCCACAGTAGACAGTTTAAGGTTGAAGCTGTGAGGGTTTGAGGATGTAACAATGGACTTGAGTAGAGCATTCCAGGCGTTGACCACTCTGTTGCTGAAGTCGTATTTTCTGCAATTGAGTTTGAAGCGGCTTACCATGAGTTTACCTCTAG
Source organism: Pituophis catenifer annectens (assembly GCF_029215685.1). Taxonomy (NCBI): domain Eukaryota; kingdom Metazoa; phylum Chordata; class Lepidosauria; order Squamata; family Colubridae; genus Pituophis; species Pituophis catenifer. The sequence continues at coordinate 12,973,939 of NW_027256882.1, read as the reverse complement.
CTCTACTCATAGGACAGAATGGAAAATGGATGGGGAAATATATTTTGACTGAGGTTTTATACTTTAAAGCTTAAAATGAGTTTCGTGATCTGCAATGTGCAGTAGGGACTCACAATAGATTCAGAAAGTAAGTTAGCAAAGAAAGCAGATCAGCGAGAGAGCATCTTGTGTTTTTGATGGCCGGGACGTGTATGCATTTATTGAAGTGCCTCTAATGCAGTGTGCACGGATTGACTTACCGTGAGAATTTTGTTGAAGGACTTCTATCAAAGCTTAATGGTTGAAACCGAGCAAGCATTGCCGAGACTATGCCACTAATCATATAATCTCCTGGCTTGTAATGATGCTCTGGATCCACTTCACTCTGCTGTAGAGTCAGGAGGCATTTGGCTTTGTGCATCACACCAGATCCCCATGGCCACAGAATCAGCAGAAAGAGAAGCAGAAGCAACATGTATTGTGTCCCTGACCGAGTCTTTCCTGTGTCACCTGCTTTTAAAAAGAGAAAAATAAGAGGTGGAAGAAACTAAACCTAGTGTCTCCTGCTTGAGAAGGGGGATAGGAATAGAAGATCTCCAAGGTCCCTTCCAAATCTGTTGCTCTGTTATTTCTGTAAGATGCTTCGGATGAAGTCAGAGTCAGCAACGGGACATAAACACAGAATCTCCTTTGATCTAAAACTACCATCAAATTCGCTTTCTGTATATACCCAGCATTTCTGACACAGACTCCACCCAACATTACTTTGGAAGTCTGATATTGACACCAAAATATTTCCTGACATGTTTGTGTTACATTTTTTTTATGTTTGCAGAAACCTCTCTAGGGCAATTAAGACAACAAGTAAACCACTATGATTTGGATAATTGTATGGAAGAGAACTTTCAGATCTCTGAACCCTGAAGGAGGGAGAACTAGTGACTTCAAGCTTTGAAAATGGGCCAGTGAGGATGATTGGAGAATCTGGCCCAGATCTTTTGAATAAATCGCTTTTAGAAAACCTAGAATAAAGAGAGATTTTTAGCATGGCCACCAAAAGTGACACTTAATATGTATTTATTTGGACTTTTTACCTAGGAAAATTTATAGATAGATCTGTAGCCACCTGTGAATGTTATTTAGAGATGACTAACTAGTCCCTTAGGGACGTGGTGGCTCAGTGGCTAAGACACTGAGCTTATCGATCGAAAGGTCGGCAGTTCAGCGGTTCGAATCCCTAGTGGCGCGTAACAGGGTGAGCTCCCGTTACTTGTCCCAGCTTCTGCCAACCTAACAGTTCGAAATCATGTAAAAAATGCAAGTAGAAAAATAGGGACCACTTTGGTGGGAAGTAACAGCGTTCTGTGCTCCTTTGGTGTTGGGTTATGCCGGCCACATGACCACAGAGATGTCTTTGGACAGCGCTAGCTTTTGGCTTAGAAACCGAGATGAGCACTGCCCCCTAGAGTCGGGAACGACTAGCACGCATGTGCGGGGGAACCTTTACTGTTACCTTTTAACTAGTCCCTATTTTGAGACAGACAAATGTATGGAGCAGCACCTGAGGAAGAAAAAGACATAGAAAAAGCACCGAACAATAACTTGTGAACTAGGAGTTTGGAAATAGAAATTGAAAGAGAAAGGGATTATTTCAAGAATGGCTGTAAAACAAAGTTTATGTTCCATAACCAGACCCATTATTTTTTTCTATGTCAGAAACACCAAAGTGTTTCTGTGGTTAAGGAATTTGCCAGTGATATCATCATCACCCTGGGGGCACCGATTTCGGGGCTCCTTTCATGTCCCATGAAGTTGCCCGCTGAAGTGATACCCATTAATCTACTCTCAGTCACCTGCTTTTGAACCGCTGGGTCAGCAGGAGCTGGAGCATATGACAGGAGGTCATCCTTGGCTTGTGGTAGCAATGGGTCTTGAACACGGGCTTCCCTATCAGCAGCCCAGCATTTTAACCTCATGAGTCACCATGTTACCAGACCCATGAAGGAACAAAAGCAGCAGTTCAAAGGTTCAACCAACATTGGGTAGGAGAAAGAATTCATAGAGAGATATAGGAAATGATTGGTATCTGTGCAGTTTCTTTAGCGTATTCCAAAGGAAGGGGGCTAAGGCCAGGTCCCTCCTGACTTTCTAGAGACCGGTACCCTTTCCAGAGGATTCAAGTTGATTTTGCTGACTTCCCCTGGCACTCCTACTTGTGAAAAACCCATCTTTAAGGGAACTAAACATATATGTCTGCCTTTGAAATTGTATATGGGCAACCACTGCCTTTAGACTTTAAATTAAGATCCCATCCCAGAAGATATTCATTCTGACTTAGAATGTGTGGAATCAAAATTCAGAATACAAAGGAAATAGTCAAGGTTCACTCCAGTGTTTATTAGACAGTAGGTACTGAAGGACTCACCTCCAAAATACTAGTAGGAGGGTCACTGATGGAGACAAAGGGATGCACCCATATTTATACATTTCAGAAAGGAGGGGAAAGTAATGTATACATATATATTCATAAGAAATAATACAAGAGATCTCAGGTTACTTCCTGTCTTTCTTCTCTTATCTATGGGAAGGATGGTCTTAGAAGAAATATTTGCATCTTGGAGTTGCTATGGGAATGTTCTGATAAATCCTACCTGTGAGCTGCAAGACCACATAACTTACCATACTTTTTGGAGTATAAGGCACACCTTTTTACCCCAAAAAAGAGGGTGAAAATCTAGGTGGGTCTTATACTCCAAATGTAGCCCAGCCCAATCTCCCAAATGGAGATTTCAGAGGCTGAAAGAAGCCTCTGAAAGAAGCTTCAGAAAAAAAGCTTCTGAAAGGCTTTTATCTAAAATAATATGGCAAGCAACAAAAGAAGAATCAGTAAAGGCTCTAACCAAACTATGCTAACAAATGTGGAGAATGACACAATAACCCACAGATCAGAAGAGGTTAATCTATATACCAATACCGAAGAAAGGAGATTGAACAGAGTACAGATAGTCCTTCAGAATAAAAACCTCTGAAAGAAGCTTCAGAAAAAAAGCCTCCAAACAGAGCTTCAGAAAAAAAGCCTCCAAAGAGAGCTTCAGAAAAAAAAGCCTTTTTTTTCTGAAACTCTGTTTCAGAGGCTTTCAGGGGCAGAAAAAAAAGTTTTTTCTGAAACAGAGTTTCAGAAATTTCAGAGGCTGAAAAAAAAGCAAGGCATAGAGCTCATAACCAATTAACCTGTTGCTAAAATTCACCACTGGGAACAGCTGATTGGGGGTATTTCGGGAGGCTGATCCACCCACCAATCAGTTTTTTTCTTATTTTCCTCCCCAGAAACTAAGCTGCATCTTATACTCTGGTTCATCTTATACTCCAAAAAATACGGTATGTCTCAATTTCTCTGTCCCAAGGGTGCTTTTACAAAAGGCAACTGGACGTCCTTGGTTTTTTCCTCAAAAATGTTTTGCTTCTCATGAAAGAAGCTTCCTCAATTCAAAATTGAATTGAAAATAAAGATGAATGGCAACAATTGTCCCATTAAGAGAATATCTCAACCTAAAAGCAAGTTTGCTAATAGTTTTCCTTGTAATCGTGGCGAATATCTGTAAATCAGGTGTAGGATGAGAGTGAAGGTTCATTCTCTGAGCTTCTGTGCTGGTTTCCAAATGATTTGTTACTAAGCTAGGTAATATATTCAGTGGAGTTTACAGGATGTCAGAGTTCTTCTGTTCTTAAGGGCTTCAGGTGTGGGTGTGTCAAGTGAGGGTCTTATGATGGGTCAGCTGTGAGACATCCGTGAATCTTGTGATGGCACCTGTGATGGGGAGGTTACATCATGTCAGGGTTATTGGGAGGTGAACCGCTGGCGGGGGGGGTTGTGTGGGTTGGTGGAGGGTAGTAATGGACAAAACTGACTACATCAGCAAAACTGAAAACCATCTCAACTGCATCAACACCTACCAAGTAACCCACAATGATCCAGCATAAATCCTAAGAAAAATGGAAAAAGAAAAACAATTTACACACCACTGGCGAGAAAGCTCATGCAACCAGAAGACTTCTCCACACCCAGGTTCTATTGACACCCCAAAGTACACAAGAATGGTATCCCCTTTCGCCCAATCTACCTGGAACACTGACATACAAACTAGCAAAAATCCTGTGTCAAACCTGGAGCCATCTTGGAACACGTTCAGGTTTCCACAGAGAGACTGGATAGAGCTGTGGGAAAGGGAGGGGGGAGTAGAGATAGCTGTGGGGGGGGGGGAACTTGTAGCCAAAACAACATTCTTTTTTCTGGGAACCAAGGACATTCTCACCAGCAACTGGAGGGATGTGGACGAGAGACATCCAGATTTTGAAGGGTGAATTGATTGGGGCATGTGATGGTTGTGTGCAATGGAAGGAAGAACTTTGCATTTTGAATTGGGTGGGGGAAACCCAGGGAGATTCAGAGTCGGATTTTCACCAGCTGTGCCAATGTGACATGCCTAATAATTCTTTATTTTGAGGAAGCCTCTGGCCTTGGAGTTTTGATTTCATTGGGACTGTTACAACCCTGCAGAGGAAACTCAGGCACAGAGGTGGGTTTCAGCAGTTTCTGACCAGTTCTGGAGAACTGGTAGTGGAAATTTTGAGTAGTTTGGAGAACCGGTAAATACCACCTCTGACTGGCCCTGCCCCATCTATTCTCTGCCTCCAAAGTCCCAGCTGATCGGGAGGAAATGGGGAGTGCAGTATCCTTCCCCTGCCATTCCCACCAAGCCATGCCCACCAAGCCAACCCTGCCCACCAAGCCATGCCACACCCACCAAACCACACCCACAGAACTGGTAGTAAAAAATTTGAAACTCACCACTGCTCAGGCACCTGGTCAACAACTCAATCCAATCAATAACGATTCTCCAATGTATCAAACACACCAAAAACATCCAAGAAGAAATTATGCTCTCCTTCAATGTCACTGCTCTCTTCACCGCAATTGCCATTAAACCATGTACCACCTACTCAGTAAACACCATACTCACAAAGATGATGCCACTACAGAACACTCTATGTCCACAGAAACCATCATGAAACTTCTGGATCTATGCCTCGATTCATACTTCAAGTTCAATGGGAAAAACTAGAAGCAAATGCAAGGTATCCTGATGGGATCACTTATATCAGGCCTAATAGCAGAAGCAGTCATGCAACGACTCAAATCCATGGCTCTATCCACCATCATCCAATCAGAATTCTGGACACGCTACGTCGATGACACCTTTGATGACACCATTATCAAATGCTCCTGAACTGAAGAAACACACCAACTACTCAATAACATATACCCTGGGATCAAATTCACATGCAAAGAGGAAACAGACAATAGACTCCCATTCCTCATCATTGACATAAGGACCCTAGACAACAGAGAACTAAAAACCTGTGTCTACCACAAATCCATGCACATGGACCAGATCCTCAGCTTTGCAAGCAACCCCACCCCACTGCACACAAAAGAAGCTGTATCCAGATCCTGTTCAAAAGGGCCAGGACACACTGAAGCACCACAACACTAAAAAAGGTGGAAGAGAAATGGTTGCTCAATGTCTTTCTCTATAATGGCTATCCAAAAAACTTCCTATTCCGACACAGCATGGAAACTACAACGCATTTCACAGCCAACCACCATGCAAAACCTAACCCTATCGTATACAAAAGGGGTGTCGGAAATGACAGCCAGAATCCTCCAACCCCTAGGAATAACAATAGCCCACAAACCCACAACCACATTCCACCAGGAATTGTCCAGAACCAAAGACAAAATACAGAAGGATGAAAGAAACAATGTAATCTACAAAATCAACTGTAATCATTGCAAGCAATTCTATGTGGGACAAACATCACATCAATTAAAAACCAGGATCCACGAACACCGGCTGGCAGTCAAACACCATGATGTTCCACTTCTACAGAGGAATTATTGAGTCTGTCATCTGCACCTCTATAACTGTCTGGTTTGGCTCTGCAGCCCAACAAGACAGACACAGACTTCAGAGGATAATTAGAACTGCAGAAAAAAAAATGGCTACCAACCTGCCTTCCATTGAGGACCGGTATACTGCACGAGTCAAAAAGAGGACTGTGGAAATATTTACAGACCCCTCGCATCCTGGACATAAACTGTTTCAACTCCTACCCTCAAAACGACACTATAGAGCACTGCACAACCAGAACAACTAGACAAAACAACAGTTTTTTCCCGAACGCCATCACTCTGCTAAACAAATAATTCCCTCAACACTGTCAAACTATTTACTACGTCTGCACTACTATTAATCTTCTCATCGTTCCCACCACCCATCTCCTTCCACCTATGAAGGTATGACTGTAACCTTGTTGCTTGTATCCTTACGATTTATATTGATATTGTTTCCTGATTGCTAATTTGTACCCTATGACTATCATTAAGTGTTGTACCTTATGATTCTTGATGAATGTATCTTTTCTTTTATGTACGCTGGGAGCTATGCACCAAGACAAATTCTTTGTGTGCCCAATCACACTTGGCCACTAAAAAATTCTATTCTATTCCATTGCATTCCATTGCATTCCATTGCATTCCATTCCATTCCATTCCATTCTATTATATTCTATTCTCCCATATGCTTAACCTCTACCCACACTGACACCAAACAGCACCCGTTTGATTGGAGCAACACAAAAATCACCAGCCACGCGACCATCCAGCACGCTCGTGAGTTCATTGAAGCCTGGCATTCCACTAGCAATTCCATCAATAGACACACTGATCGATGAGCAGCTTACAAACCTCTCAGAATCCAAATCAAGCACATAGTCAACCAGAGACAGCTCTGACCCTCAACCAACCCACGCAAGCCCCATGCAGCTCATAACCTCCCCATCAGAAGACTCACAGATAACCAGACCATTAAAAGACCTTCACTTTACACACCCACAGCTGAAGCCCTTATAAACACTGACATACCTTGAACTCTGATAGAGATGTTACCTAGCCAGGTAATGAAAGGTTCAGAAACCAACCCACAAGCTCAGAGAATGAATCTTCCCCTTCATATAACAATGTAGTAGACCAGGTGTCTTGCTCCCGTCGGAGTCTGACTCTGCAAGGGAAGATGAACTGGAAGAAGAGCTGACAGCGATTGAGAGGGCAGCTCCGTTGGCCTTGGAGGAAACTGGGGAACTCAGTCCAGGCAATCCAGATAATCCAGAGTATCCTCCTAATTTGACCGGGAAGTGTCTCTTCATTCTTTTGCTGCTGTTGCTGATGCCAACCCTGAAGTAAACCTGGCTGAAGCCAAATTGGAGGCTTCAGAGTTGCCACATCAATGGGGATGGGGTGTGGAGATAGTTAGATGGGGTTTTATAGCCCAAACAATAAAGTTTTCCTATCGGAACCAAGGGCATTCTCACAGGTGGCTGGCCAAAGGAGGAGCAAGTAACCAGGCAACCAGTCAGTACCTGAATTGGACAGCATGACCAGTGATTTCAGGGGGAGGGGGGGAAAGGAAACTTTTACTTTTAACCAGGTGAAAGCCACGGGAAAATTCAGAGCCGGCTTTCACCAGTTGTGCCAATATGAAGTATCCAATAAACTGTTCTTTGAGGAACCTGCCTTCCTTGGAGTTCTGTTTTCTATGGGTGCAATACCTGGAACACTGACAGATGAGATCTTGACTCCAATATTGCCAGGAATTTCATTTGCTGATAATTTAAATTAAAATAATTGAACTTTTAGAGAACCCCAACCTCCCAAAATATTTCTGTCATAGTAGCAAGATTCCCATTGCACAAGCATCATGTTTCAAATATTTGTGGTGTGGCATTTCAGGTAGGCTGAAGACAGATAGGATGCAGTGGCTGTTCAAAGAACTAACCAGCCATATTGCAATTCTCCTGGACAAGGATGTGGGACACTATTTTCCAACTGCCCTTTAATTATTTCAAGCAAAATCATTTTCCCAAATCATGTATGGAGGACAACTTGGTGTTGTGGCCCACCAGCGGCCAGCAAATCTGGCAGCAGATTCAGACAGTGAGGAGGTTGGGGAGGGCCAGTCCTTGAGTCTGGGGAAGGCTTGGAAATGGCTCTGAGTCAGAGGCAGAGAGGGGGCCAAGGCCATCTGATAGTTCTTTGCTGCCTCCGGAGTCTCCGGAGTCTGACATCAGTGAGGCAGAAGAACAGCATGAGCCTGTTCCCAGTGTGTGCATGCACAGAGCTGCCAGGAGACAGGAACAATTAAGGAAGCAGGATCGACTTGGGAGTAAGGCTTGGAGACGATAGGCCTCTCCCATAACACAGAAAGGAGAAGTGAATGGGACGTGAGCTTTTGCAGGAAGCAATTAGTTCATCTGGCTGATTTGAAGATTTGAAACTTCTATTTGTGACTCTGTGCCAGGTTTGGCCTTGCCCTGCATCTGGAAATTAGCTCTTTGGCAGCGTTCCATACGAGATAGGTGTGTGTTGATAACCTTCCTCTGAAAGACTGTTTATCAAGACTTGTGGACTGTAAACGAAAGTAATTTACAGCTGTATAAATTAAATAGGTTTGCTGGGACTTTGTTTGTGCTGTTTACTTTCTAAGGAAGCCTAGGTCAGAACACTTGGATCATTTTCTATGATTGACCCATTGGAATATATTGAGAGCACAAATTCCTCTATTGCACATTTATACATTTCTTCTGGTTGTAAGTTGCTCTTTTGTATTCAAGTCTGGCCTCAGAAGGATAATGTAGCACTTGGGGATGAAGATGCAACCCAACAGACCAGCACTGGAGGCCAAGATGGAGAAGACCTGCACAGCCACCATGTATTTCCCTTTGGTGCTCAAGTAGGTGGGCACAAAAGACACCCAGACACTGCAGAAGACCAGCATGCTGAAGGTGATCAGCTTGGCTTCGTTAAAGGCCCCGGGGAGATTCCTGGCCAGAAAAGCCACCGTGAAGCAGATGATAGCCAGGAAACCCATGTAGCCAAGGGCAAAGTAGAACATGGCAACGGAGCCTTGATTACATTGGAGGATGATCTCTGAAGGTTGTGAGTACATGTCTGACTCCGGGAATGAGGGAGAAGTGGCCAACCAGATGCTGCAGAGGACAACTTGGACACCAGAACACAAAAGGATGATAGAATTGGCCAAGGTCTTCCCTAACCATCTCTGTAAATTATTCCCTGGTTTTGTGGCAAAGAATGCTAATACCACAGTGACTGTTTTGGCCAAGACGGTAGAAATGGCAACCGTGAAGATGTTGCTGAAGGCTGTTTGTTGGAGAAGGCACATGGCTCTCCTTGGCTGGCCAATGAATAGAAAAGAGGTCAAGAAGGAAAGCTGGAGGGAGATGAGGAGGATGTAGGAAAGGTCCCGATTGTTGGCTTTGACTATGGGAGTTTCTCGGAATTTAATGAAGATTCTCAAGACAAAACCTGTTACTAAAGAGAGGAACAAGGCAAGTGAAGCTAGGATGATCCCCAAATTTTCTTGATAGGATAGGAACGTTTCAGTCTTAGGTATACAGTCATCTCGATTGATATTTGGATACTTATCTGCTGGACATTTGGTGCATTTTTCAGCATCTGAAAAGAGCAAGATCAATATCTCTCATAAACTAGGTTCTTCTGTCATCTGCATAGTTGGAGTGAAACTGGTGATGGGGTGCATGAATATGTTCAGGAATTTGAGTAGTATTAAGCAAAAAGGACAAGTTCAAAAAGCAACTGAGATTCTCTGCCACACATCCCCAGGACGAGATCTGGCTGCCTTTAATGGAATCTCAGTGAGATTCCATGAAGCATGTGTTAGACATGCAATCCAAAATATCCCACAGTCCTCCCATCAATGACCCATGTAGAGACTGGGTCTGCTGGTACTGGATTACGTAGAAGGGGGAGGAGAGATAAAGCCGACCAACCAGCTCCCACCTTGGTTGGACAATGGGACAGTGGTTTTGGAAACTTGAGAAACTGAAACTTATATTGGGGTGAAAAGCCCAGGAACTTTAGTACTGGCATTTCACCATTAGTGTCAAGACGATGTATCTAAATAAATTTGTTCTTTGAGGAGAAGTAATGCCTTGGAGTTTGATTGGTGATGGATGCATTACATGGAGCCTGATATGAATAAGATGTTGAAATCAAGGTCGCAATGGCCCCTGCAAATATGAATGCCCCCCTCCATCTGGACCAAGGAAATGGTCAGTTTTTATTTCTGGAGAGCACTTATCTGGTTGGTCTGTTCCATTGTCTCTTTTTCCTCCCACCCATGCCAAGGAAGCAAGAGCTAATGGCTTATCTCTTCTGAATAGTTTTTATAGTTTTTGAAGTGACTCCAGTTAGAAGGAGAAAATCTTTGTCACTCTTTAGTTAAAAATGCCTGAATGTCTATGGTCATCCTGAAAGTCTTCCCCTTTCCTCTGGAGTCACCCACCTTCAATGGTGGAGATGGTTCCTTCTGCACAAGGACGGCAGTCATAGCAGCAAATGGGCCTCCCTTCCTGAGCTACTTTCATGAATCCAGGACGACAGCTTTCCACACATGTAGAAGGAGGAAAGGGCTGAGGAGAGAAAAGGAAATAAAACTCTGGATTGTGAGATGGGTGGTATATATAACATACCCAGAAAATTAACTTATTTTCAGAAAAATGGCAGAAGGTTTAGTCCAAGATGTAGCTTTGACTAATTAAATCTAAAAGATTGAAGTGCACACTCCTCCTCTGTTTCTCATTCCTTTTAGTGTTTCAGACACATTACAAATTTAGACTTTCATTTTAAACGTAGATATTTAATTGCTCAAGGATATATTGCCTGCATACTTTGCTTTGGCTAGGTAAACCACGTTGTTTGAATGACTCTTCATTCTACCTTTCTTTCCATAGACTCAGTGAATGGTTTGTATGAAAATTGAAAATTATTATTCATGGCCAATAAAGGCGTTTTAACTCTTGAGAGTCTTATCAGCTGATGTGATAAGTCAAAGGCATTGAAAGCAATTCTCCACCGATGGAGAATTCAAGTGTATTCCTGTTATAGCCACCTTCAGTGGAATAAAATAAATACCAGCATTACTCGCACCTTGTTCAGCAGTTCCACCTGTGCGATATTCTTCCGGTCAATGGAAAATTTAAAATCCTGGGATTCCTGTTTTTCTAGGCTCCCAGATTTTACTCTCTTGACAGATTTATTTGGGAAAACAATCCAGCTCACAATGTCCAGGTCAGGTGTAAGATCTCCTTTCTCATCCAAATATACCCCTTCTATGGAATTATTGTAAAACTGAGAGCTTTGAAGGAAGGGGTGAAGCTGGAAAGAACATAAAGTAAATAAAAATTTAAAAGGGACATCAGAGGTTTGTGTTTCTTTTTTAAAGACCACTTTGTCTATGCTGGGAGAGTTCTGAATATTTCTGTCTCTCTGCTCAAAAAAACATGTTTTATTGTCAGAGTCAAACTTGGGTGGAAGAATATTAATGAGCAGGGGAATAATAACAGCTGCTAACTTAATATTTAAATATCTTGATCAGAATAATTTTTGGTGAAAAAACAAAACTGCCTACGTAGCTAACTTTGAGCACACAATAGACACAAACTTAAGGTAAACCGCTCCAAACTCGATTGCAGAAAATACGACTTCAGCAACAGAGTGGTCAATTCCTGGAATGCACTACCTGACTCTGGTTTCATCCCAAACCCCCCAAAACTTTAACCTTAGACTGTCTACTGTTGACCTCACCCAGTGGTGAAATCTAAAATTTGTTAAAACCGGTTCTGTGGGTGTGGCTTGGTGATGGTGTGGGTAATGTGACTGGGTGGGCGTGGCCATTTTTTTTTTTTACTTTTAAAACCATTTTTCTACAACCTCTTCAGCGAAGTGGTTGTAAAAAAATGCTTTCAAAAGGCTCTGATGATCCCAGCTGACTTTCCTGATCGGCAGAGGTTTTTTTTCTTTTAAAAGCCTTTGATGATCCCAGCTGAGCTGTGCGATTATCAGAGGCTTTTTTTTACTTTTAAAAGCATTTTTTCAGCAGAAGAGGTTGTAGAAAAAATGCTTTTAAAAGTAAAAAAAAGCCTCTGATGATTGTGTGGCTCAGCTGGGAATGGGGGGGGGGGGGCGCACAGGGATTTTTGCTACCGGTTCTCTGAACCACCCGTCTCCATCACTACCGGGTGATCATTTCTCCCCTGACTTCACCCGATTCCTAGGAGGTCTGTAAGGGGCGTGCATAAGAGAACCAGCGTGCCTACCATCCCTGTCCTAATATTTTCTTTGATTCGTATCCTTTTCATGTAATTATGGTTACACTTGTATCTGTCATAAAATGCATGCTTGACAAAAACAAAATAAATAAATAAAAAATAAATAAAAATAAAATAATGATGGTAAAGGGCAGAAGTTAGGAATGTGGTCATTCATGGTCCCACTGCTTTATTAGAGCAATAGAAATATACAACTCCTCTAAAGACAAACAAGTATTTTTTAAAAAAAATCACGTTTAATTAATCTAAAAACAGATGCCTGAAATTTTATCCAGTCAGATTTTCCTTTAACTTGTGATTGTTGTTAGATTTTTCTCTTGTGTTGTATCCTTAGTTGCCCAAGTAAAGTATTATTTATTTATTTTATCAAATTTATATGCCGCCCTTCTCCCGTAGGACTCGGAGTGGCTCACAGAATAGAAACAACATAACAATAAAATAGTGCTAAAACAAGGCAATTTAAAATCCCCAGACAATTAAAACCTTGTGGCAGATCAGGGAATTTGCTGAAAAAGTCATGTCTTCAGGTCGGCGCATGTCTCCGGGGACTGCCCGGAGCCCAGTGGGTAATCCATTCCAGAGGGTGGGTGCGACCGCAGAGAACACTCTCATCCTGGGGGCTGCCAGCCAACATTGTCTGGCCGACGGCACCCGGAGAAGGGCAGTCCTATGTGAGCGCACTGGGCAGTGGGAGGCCGGTAGGAGGTGGTCTTGCAAGTACCCTGGGCCCATGCCATGAAGGGCTTTCTAGGTAAGTACCAGCACCTTGAAGCGGATCCGAAGGGCCACTGGCAGCCAGTGTAGCTCGTGCAGGAGAGGTGTTACATGGGAGTAACAGGAAGCTCATGTAACAACCTGCGTGGCCGCATTCTGGACCAGCTGGAGCCTCCGGATGCACCCCAAGGGTGCACTAGGTAGCTTCACTATTCTTACTTTCCTGTGCTTTCTTCAGGGCCTTCAGTGGTGAAGATCAGTGACGTCACACTGCAAGCATCCTCACTGAAAGATATTGGTTGATATTATTCTTCTTGCTACCATTTGATGGCTTGTTGTTTGTGCCAACTTCATCAGTTTGGGAAAAAAAAGAAACCAATGCATTCGCTTTGAAAAACATAAAATTAAAACAAGAGAATATTGGGGGGGGGAGGGCAGAGGTGGTATTAAGCCGGTTCGGACCAGTTCAGGCGAACTGGGAGTAGCGACCTGCCCCGGCGCTATGCCCTCCTATTTAGCCACATTTTCAAGCCATGCGCATGTGTGGAGGTGGCACATCGTGAGTGAAGCAAGCCCGCGTGTGCTCACATTTTTGGTGCTGGACAAACTGGTAGGTAAATTATGTAAATCCCACCCCTGGTGGGGAGGAGGATAAGAGCAGAAGGAAACAGAAGGTTGTGATTAGATTGGAATTGAGTTTCTGAGTAATTTCATTTTTCAGAATAAATAACCAAGTCATCCAGTGATAAAAATATTTCCCATATTTTGAGGAAAGATGTCTAATGGAAAAGAAGTACCTGCCAAGCCTTTAGCCTTGGCTCTTCTACCTTCATGCCCCTGTTTCTCATTGATCTCTTGAATGCCGATATGTAAGCTGAATTTAGGGCCTTTCCCACAGACCAAATGGTGTTGTAAATGAGGTAGCTGTCCAGGGTTAGGATCCGATCAATCTCCTCTTTCCTCACAGCCTCCAATTCTCCTGTTTGTCTACACCGTCTCCAGACTTTCACTGAAGGGGCATCCTTGGTGGATGAACATATAAAGGTTTTCTCCAAAAAGTTAATTAGGAAGTTAACTAAGGTTTCAAAATCTTCATAGTTTGCCCATTTTTTTTTCTTTATCAAGAAAGAAAAAATGCCACCAATGTATTTCAAGGAATAATTACGAAGCATAAAATCAAGACTGAGATCCCACTGAGCTGTGGTGATCCAGACTTTATCTATGACACGTTTTGGAAGAAATGCAAGTATTGTGTTGATAACTGCCATTCCTAGTGAGAATGAACTAGTCTCTGAACCATAAACAAAGACATTGACTTTTCTCCATTGGTAATATTCTGTTACTTTGAAAACCATATTAATGACATTCAATCTAAAGCTTTCATATATATACACACAAATGCCATTCTTCAACATCAAAGCAGACATTGTCCTCATGAATCTCTCCCCCTGGTCAGTTTCTGGAGCAACAAGACCAACCAAGGTCCACTTGAAATAGAGGAGAAGCTGGACCATCCCTGGGTACTGGACTCCTTCAGCAGGGAGCATCGTGTAGAAGAAAGGATGCTGAGTTTTATCCCGCAGAATCTTGGAAGCAAAACTATAACTGATCTGGAAGAAATGGAAGATGTTATTTAAATATAACAAGAAAATGCAATTCTGATTGAAAATCACACAATTGAACATTGTTTCCCAAGAAAGACACACCTGAGGGACTTTGTAAGTGCCCAAAATGGTGGAAATCTGAATGGAGATGCCAGCCTCGGCCTCTTCCAGAACAGCCACTGTATTTCTCTGCCTTCCACACCTGTAGTTGGGCAGATTGGCCTCCCCATCAGAAAGCAGGTCCAGCAAAGGATCTGTAGTCATCTCTACCTTGAAGAAATTTTCATAGATATTATAACCCAGGGTGATGTTGGGTAAGAGCTGGTCATTCCGGTTGATGTCCTCAATGGTGAAAAGGAAAGGTACAATTTTCCAATAATACTTGGTTGATGTTCTGCAGATATGAAGATATGAATGAAAATAACATTTAACTTTCATTCCATGAGAATAGTTTTAGTACACTCAATCACAATTTTACCCCCAAACAGTTTGGAATATTCCAAAATAATAAGAAAAACATTAATAGAAAAAGAATAATACTGTGTTTCCCTGAAAATAAGACCCTGTCTTATATATTTTTGAACCCCAAAATAAGCGCTTGGCCTTATTTTCAGGGAGGTCTTATTACTTTGGGGCACGTGGAGCAAGACAGGGCTTCTCTTGCCATTTTACCTGATTTCCAGCTCTCTCTTTCTAACCCCAACTAGAGGAAATGGCTGGGACCAGCTGTGCATGCATTTAAATATTTTCAGGGAGAGATTATTTTGGGGGGAGGGCTTATTTTTGGGGAAACACGGTATCAATAGAATATTTTTGGATCATACGATATTAGTTAAAAGTCACTCTCCTAATTGGTGAAACTAGCACCACTTCAATTTCACGCGCTTGTCTTCTAGCATTTAATATTTTATATATGTGATGGCTTGCTTCCTCTGTCTTAGTAAAACTGATTGATATACCCAGAGAGATAAAAGGAACTATTATCTCTTTTATGGTCTAGATATTATCAATATATTTGGCATTGGCCCCAAGAGTTTAAACTGATTCAAAATAACTCCTGCATGGATAATATTCAGAAACTGTTCAAGACCAGGTTATTTTCTCCGTATCTTGGACAGAGAGAAGGTTGCGTCTCTTTTAGATAGATTTTAGTTGGTTACTTTTTGATGATATTCAGAGTCTGTTAACCATCAGGTCTTGGGCCGAGTCAAAGTTGAAACAATGTTGTTGCTTACTTTTTCTTGTTCTGGGGCCTTTCTTTGATTCTTTTCCTGTTTTCTATTGTTTCTTTTAATTGTAAGCCACCCAGAGACAAAATGGGTCTCATTTTTTTATAGAATTCATAGTGAATTCTATGAATTCTATAAACAAATGACTAACTAATCATTTAACAATCAGCCAACCAATAGATTATTATTTCATTTAAAGATTTTGCTTGGTTCCTGGCCTGAATTTGTGAACAAGAATGAGATATATTTTCCCTGTCTATCAATTCCTATATGTCTATGGAGATTCTCAGTCATCCAGGTCATGGTTGAATAAAAGCACTGTTGAGATACCAATTCCTATGTTCTTAACTGGGAGGCTTTCATCCCAGCAGTAAATTTTAACGTGGAGAAACAATGATGGAGTCATCTCTTTTTTTTTTTTTATTAAAAAGTTTTATAAGAAATACAGTTTTCTCCCCCCCACCCTTCCCCTTCCCCACATAAATTATACATTTTCTTATACATAAGAAATCCTCCATATACATGTTTCCCTTAAAGAAAGCATTAAAATAAAACATTTTAATTATATTCGGAGTTGCTCTTCTCCTTCTTCCCTCATTCCACAACAAACCTTCTTCTCCTCCTCCTCCTTTCTTTCCCATCCCTCCCTCCTCTTCCCTCCTCCCTCTTCTCCCACCTCATCCTACTTCCTTTCCCTTTCCCCCACTTCTCTCTTCTTTTCCCCCTTCTCACCTTCACTCCTACTCCTGTCCCCTTCCCTTCCCTTCCTCCTCTCCTTTCTTCCATTCCTCTCCCTCCCTCTGCTCTGCCTACCCCCTCCTCCTCTCTCCTTTCTAACTTCTTTGCTGTGAAATATTTTCCTCCTTTAGTATCTGAGCAACTCCTATATCCTAGAATACACTTTCTTATGCTAAAACATTTATCTATTCATCACTTTCCCCCCCTCCCTTATCCCCCCCTCCCCACCCCACCCCTGACTTCCCAGAGCAAAAACAGGGTATAGCATCTAACAAACATATGCTAAAATAAACTAACAAGTTATAAAGTTCAAAGCTCCCACATGTTCTTTAACTCCCTTTGCTCCAATTCAACAACCTCCCTTTTATAAATTCTCAATACCAATTAAGTTAAATTCATCCTTCCTACTTATATAGAAAAAAAAGGAAAAAAAAAACCTTTTTCTTAATGCATAATCTGATACTTTAGCAGTCTTACAAACAATAAAAATCATGAATAAATTCCATTTCTATACCAGAAAAAAAATTCCCATTTTAAAATCTTACACATTTTATCTCATATATCTTTTAAAATAATATAGTCTAATGTTAAACATTAAAATCTCTTAATACCTTTAAAACACTTATTTACCAAATATAAATTTCAGAATCTATAGGAAGGTATCTTTCAATTTTTCAATTAACCGTCTTAATACCTCTAACTTTTTTAAAAGAACAACCCTTAACTATCCAAAACTAATTATCAGTTTACAATAAAATTCTGAGTTTAACATTAATCCTCTTCGCTTCAAAGGGTTAGACATCCTAAAAGCTTATACAATTTATCTCATATATCTTGTAGAATAATATAACCTTATGTTAAACATTTTAAAAATCTTTTAATACCATTAAAACACATATTTGCCCGTTGCCAATTTCAAAGTCCAGAGGAGAATATCTTTCTTAATCTTCTGTTCTTCACTTCTTTTTGTATTTTTTCCAATCCTCTTTTTTTATAAATTCTTTCAACAATCCCCCCAGTTTTATTTTGGAAACTTTTAAAATAGTGATTTGAGGTTGATGTTTCTGAAATACTCGCTCTCTTCTTGAAGTCAGATTTTCTAAGTTAAAATCCTCATCTCGTCTTTTCTGGTTTGTATAATCATTCAATCCATTTCTTCTTTGTCCATATAGCCAAAATTTGTTGCCATAAAGATTGTCAGCTTGCAATAAAGAAACCATTTGTTGCTTTTCTATCATTGGAATGGAAACGTCCACCAAAGCCTTTGTTTCAGCTGTACCAGCCAATCTCTTAATCCTGTCCATTTCCTGATCTTCCAAAGACAAATTATTCTGAATAATTTCCTGCTTATAATTTCCCAAGCTATTTTTTGAAAAAGCCCTTTCGATTGTATTCAGCAGGGCTGAGGTAAAAAAGTCTAAAAGTTCTTGAAAAGCCTGGACAGTCACGGCTTGGGAATTTGCTAATTCAGCCCTGTTGTCAGCCATATTTCAGCTACTTTGTATTTATCCAGCTATCAGGACAACAATTCAACTTTTTTCCACACAGTATAAAGACCAGATTTTAATTAAAATCAAAACCAAATTCTTTTCCTCGATACCAAATTCTTTTCCTGGCCGCTTCCATTTAAAACTTTTTCTTTCTCTTAGGGCGTAATCCAGTAGCTGTAAAATGTTAACAAGCCTTAACGAGCACTTCCCCTGGTAGTTTCTTCCTCCCGCCCTCAGGCGCCATTTTCTGCATAATAAAACGGAGTTAAAGTGTTACTTGCAAATTTCCTTTTGTTTTCTCCTGATTTGCTCCGTCTGCGATCGAAGTAAAAATGTTAAAAATCCCCCCTGTTGATTTTCTGCAGAATCTGGTCGCAGCTTCTAGCTCCGCTTCAGCAGAGTCGTTTCTGGTCCGGAGTGGCTTGACAGGCTTCAAGAGGGAGCACACACCCTTTGCGCCCCAGGATTTCTCCTAGCGCACTTGGGGGGGCTCTACCCCGCCTGTCGACTCTTTTCTCTCCCCTTTGCCCGGGGAGAGGGTTCCAAGCCTCCAGACAGCAGTTTTTCGGCTGTTCTGGGGCTTTTACGGAACCAGAGAACGGGCGCTCAAAAAAGAGCGTCTTCAAAGCTGCGGAGCCAGACAGGAAGTTATGATGGAGTCATCTCTGATGCAGACAGAAAAAAACAACATTCTGCTGTGCTTGGATCAGGTGTCCCACAGAATATAGAATAGAATAGAGTTGGAAGGGAACTTGGAGGTCTTCTAGTCCAGCCACCTGCTCAAGCAGGAGAACCTATACCATCTCAGACAAGTGACTGTCCATTCTCTTCTTAGAAACCTCCAGTGATGGAGCACCCACAACATCTGGAGGAAACTTCTGTTCCACTGGTTAATTGTCCTCACTGTTGGAAAGTTTCTCCTTAATTCCAGGTTGCTTCTCTCCTTTTATTTTTTTAATTTGATTTATATGCCGCCTTTCTGCGGAGACTCAGGGCGGCTTACAATGCGTTAAGCCATAGCCTTCATACTTTTGTATATTTATACAAAGTCATCTTATTGCCCCCACAAACTGGGTCCTCATTTAACCTACCTTAGAAAGGATGGAAGGCTGAGTCAACCTTGAGCCTGGTAAGATTCGAACCTGCAGTAATTGAAGGCAGCTGTGTTAATAACAGGGTGCTTTAAACCACTGTACTACCAAGGCTCCTTAAATAGTTTCCAACCCTTATTTCTTGTCCTGCCCTCTGGTGCTGCCCTCTTCTTTGTGGCAGCCTCAGGGATGAGGTGGAAGAGAGATTTTCTTTTGTTTCTCTGTATCCACTCTTTCTTTCTTTCTTTCTTTCTTTCTTTCTTTCTTTCTTTCTTTCTTTCTTTCTTTCTTTCATTCCTTTCTTACTTTCTTTGTCAAACATGTACAAGACAGCAGGTATAAGTATGAACATGGACATGAACGAAGGAAAGAATACAAATAAATGGGGACAGTAGGATAAGGATGGAAGGCACTCTGGTGCGCTTATGCACAACCCCTTACAGACCTCTTAGGAATGGTGTGTGAGGTCCACAGTAGACAGTTTAAGGTTGAAGCTGTGAGGGTTTGAGGATGTAACAATGGACTTGAGTAGAGCATTCCAGGCGTTGACCACTCTGTTGCTGAAGTCGTATTTTCTGCAATTGAGTTTGAAGCGGCTTATCTTGAGTTTACCTCAAGCTCTACTCATAGGACAGAATGGAAAATGGATGGGGAAAAATATTTTGACTGAGGTTTTATACTTTAAAGCTTAAAATGAGTTTCGTGATCTGCAATGTGCAGTAGGGACCCAAAATAGAATCAGAAAGTAAGTTAGCAAAGAGAGCAGATCAGTGAGAAAGAGCATCTTGAGTTTTTGAATAAATGTTTACGCATTCATTGAAGTACCTCTAATGCAGTGTCTAGGGATTGACTTACTTTGAAAATTTTGTTGAAGGACTTCTAGCAAAGCTTAATAATTGAAACCGTGCAACCATTGCAGAGATTATGCCACTAATCATATAATCTCCTGGCTTGTAACGATGCTCTGGATCCACTTCACTCTGCTGTAGAGTCAGGAGGCATTTGGCTTTGTGCATCACACCAGATCCCCATGGCCACAGAATCAGCAGAAAGAGAAGCAGAAGCAACATGTATTGTGTCCCTGACCGAGTCTTTCCTGTGTCACCTGCTTTTAAAGAGAGAAAAATAAGAGGTGGAAGAAACCAAACTAGTGTCTCCTGCTTGAGAAGGGGGGAAGGACTAGAAGATCTCCAAGGTCCCTTCCAAATCTGTTGTTCTGTTATTTCTGTGAGATGCTTTGGATCAAGTCAGAGTCAGCAACGGGACATAAACGCAGAATCTGCTTTGATCTAAAACTACCATCAAATTCGCTTTCTGTATATACCCAGCATTTCTGACACAGACTCCACCCAAAAATGCTTTGGAAGTCTGACACCAAAATATTTCCTGACATGTTTGTGTGACGTTTTTTTTAAGTTTGCAGAAACCTCTCTAGGGCAATTAAGACAAAAAATAAACCACTATGATTTGGATAATTGTATGGAAGGGAACTTTCAGATCTCTGAACTCTGAAGGAGGGAGAACTAGTGACTTCAAGCTTGGAAAATGGGCCAGTGAGGAAGATTGGAGAATCTGGCAGAGATCTTTTTAATAAAACGCTTTTAGAAAACCCAGAATAAGGAGAGATTTTTAGCATGGCCACAAAAAGTGAGACTTAATATGTATTTATTTGGACTTTTTACCTAGGAAAATTTATAGGTAGATCTGTAGCCACCTGTGAATCTTATTTAGAGATGACTAACTAGTCCCTTAGGGATGTGGCGGTTCAGTGGCTAAGATGCTGAGCTTATCAATCGAAAGGTCGGCAGTTCAGCGGTTCGAATCCTTAGTGCCGCGTAACAGGGTGAGCTCCCGTTACTTGTCCCAGCTTCTGCCAATCTAACAGTTTGAAATCATGTAAAAAATGCAAGTAGAAAAATAGGGACCACTTTGGTGGGAAGTAACAGTGTTGGTGTTGAGTTATGCCGGCCAAATGACCACAGAGATGTCCTTGGACAGCGCTGGCTTTTTGGCGTAAAAACTGAGATGAGCACTGCCCCCTAGAGTCGGGAACGACTAGCACGTATGTGAGGGGGAACCTTTACTGTTACCTTTTAACTAGTCCCTATTTTGAGACAGACAAAAGTAGAGAGCAGCACCTGAGGAAGAAAAAGACATAGAAAAAGCACTAAACAATAACTTGTGAACTAGGAGTTTGGAAATAGAAATTGAAAGAGAAAGGGATTATTTCAAGAATGGCTGTAAAACAAAGTTTATGTTCCATAACCAGACCCATTATTTTTTTTCTATGTCAGAAACACCAAAGTGTTTCTGTGGTTAAAGGATTTGCCAGTGATATCATCATCACCCTGGGGGCACCTATTTGGGGGCTCCTTTCATGTCCCATGAAGTTGCCCGCTGAAGTGATACCCATTAATCTACTCTCAGTCACCTGCTTTTGAACCGCTGGGTCGGCAGGAGCTGGAGCATATGACAGGAGCTCACCCTTGGCTTGTGGCAGCAATGGGTCTTGAACACGGGCTTCCCTATCAGCAGCCCAGCATTTTAACCTCATGAGTCACCATGTTCCTCTTACCAGACCCATGAAGGAGCAAATGCAGCAGGTCAAAGGTTCAACCAACATTGGGTAGGAGAAAGAATTCAAAGAGAGATATTATTATTATTATTATTATTATTATTATTATTATTATTATTATTATTATTATTATTATTATTATTATTATTATTATTATATTTCTATACCGCCCTTCTCCCGAAGGACTCAGGGCTGTGTACAGCCTATTTAAAAACAGAATCAACATCAATTTAAAATAATTTAAAATTATTAAATAAATTTGGTTTAATTTAAAACCCCAGAAATTTAAAACATCCAATTTAAAATTATGTTGCTAACCCAGCCTGGCGGAACAACGGGGTCTTGAGTGCGCAGCGAAATACCCAGAGGTCAGAAATCTTACGAATTTCCGGGGGCAGTTCATTCCACAGGGCTGGGGCTCCCACAGAGAAGGCCCTCCCCCTGGGTGTCACCAGCTGACATGACTTGGCCGATGGCACCCTGAGGAGACCCTCTCTGTGGGAGCGGACTGGTCGGTGGGAGGCTATCGGTGGCAGAAGACGGTCTCGAAGTTTAGTTGGTTTACTTTAGTTTATTTGATTTGTATACCGCCCTACTCCCGAAGGACTCAGGGCGGTGAACAGCCAAGCAATAAAATATATAAATACACAAAATTTAAAAACCAGATAAAATCAAATTAAATCATTTTGGCCCAGACAGATTAAAACACCCCAATAATTTAAAAACAGATTAAAATTTACATATTAAAAGAGGGAGGAGATTAGGCCAAGCCCGCTTGATGGAATAAAAAGGTCTTCACAGCGCGGCGGAACGTGCGCAGATCCGGGATCCTCCGTATCTCTGGGGGGAGCTCATTCCAGACGGTAGGTGCCCCCACAGAGAAGGCTCTCCCCCTAGGGGCCGCCAGCCGACACTGTTTGGCTGACGGCACCCGGAGGAGTCCCTCTCTATGAGACCGTACTGGCCGGTGGGAGGCTATTGGTGGTGGTAGGCAGTCCCGTAGATAACCAGGTCCTAAGCCATGGAGCACTTTAAAGGTGGTAACCAAAACCTTGAAGCGCACCCGGAAGACCACCGGGAGGCAGTGCAGCTCGCGCAGGTGAGGTGTCACATGGGAGCGCCATGACGCTCCCATTACCACCCGCGCGGCCGCACTCTGCGCCAGTTGGAGCCTCCGGGTGCTCCTCAAGGGGAGCCCCATGTAGAGAGCATTACAGTAGTCCAGGCGGGAGGTGACGAGGGCATGAGTGACCGTGCATAACGAGTCCCGATCCAGAAAGGGACGCAACTGGCGAATCAGGTGAACCTGATAAAAAATCCTCCCGGTCACGGCTGTCAGGTGCTCTTCTAAAGACAGCCGTGAATTCAGGAGTTGTGAGCCCTCTCCATGGGGGCCAATGATTTGCCCCCAATAGTCAGTGATGGCGTCAACTGACTATATCGGGACGTCGGAAACCACAGCCACTCGGTCTTGGATGGGTTGAGCCTGAGCCTGTTCCTCCCCATTCAGATCCGTACGGCCTCCAGGCACCGGGACATCACTTCAAGGGCATCGTTGGGGTGATCCGGGGTGGAGATGTACAGCTGGGTGTCGTCAGCGTACTGATGGTACTCCACCCTGAAACCACGGATGATCTCGCCCAGCGGCTTCACATAAATGTTGAACAGGAGAGGCGAGAGGACCGACCCCTGTGGCACCCCACATATGAGGGGCCTCGGGGTCGACCTCTGTCCCCCTGTCAACACAGACTGCGACCGGTCAGAGAGAAAGGAGGAGAACCACCGCAACACAGTGCCTCCCACCCCTAACTCTTCTAACCGGTGCAGCATGATACCATGGTCGATGGTATCAAAAGCCGCTGAGAGATCTAAGAGGACCAGGACAGAGGAGCACCCCCTGTCCCGAGCCCTCCAGAGATCATCAACCAACGCGACCAATGCCATTTCCGTGCTGTACCCGGGCCTGAAGCCCGACTGGAACGGATCCAGATACGTCGTACCCGGGTCCTGTGCCATGGAGCGCTTTAAAGGTGGTGACCAACACCTTGAATTGCACCCGGAAGACCACTGGGAGCCAGTGCAGCTCGCGCAGGAGGGGTGTCACGTGGGCGCAACAGGTTGCACCCATAACCACCCGCGCGGCCACATTCTGGACCAGTTGGAGCCTCCGAGTGCTCTTCAAGGGGAGCCCCATGTAGAGAGCATTACAATAGTCCAACTGGGAGGTAACAAGGGCGTGAGTGACTGTGCGCAGGGCATCCCGGTCCAGAAAGGGCTGCAACTGGCGAATCAGGCGAACCTGATAAAAGGCCCCCCTGGCCACGGCCGTCATATGCTCTTCTAAAGACAGCCGTGCGTCCAGGAGGACACCCAGATTGTGAGCCCTCTCTGTGGGGAGCAAAGATTCACCCCCAATAGTCAGCGATGGCACCTGCTGACTATATCGGGACGCTGGAAGCAGAAGATATAGGAAATGATTGGTATCTGTGCAGTTTCTTTAGCCTATTCCAAAGGAAGGGGGCTAAGGCCAGGTCCCTCCTGACTTTCTAGAGACCGGTACCCTTTCCAGAGGATTCAAGTTGATTTTGCTGACTTCCCCTGGCACTCCTACTTGTGAAAAACCCATCTTTAAGGGAACTAAACATATATGTCTGCCTTTGAAATTGTATATGGGCAACCAATGCCTTTAGACTTTAAATTAAGATCCCGTCCCAGAAGACATTCATCCTGACTTAGAATGTGTGGAATTAAAATTCAGAGTACAAAGGAAATAGTCAAGGTTCACTGCAGTGTTTATTAGACAGTAGGTACTGAAGGATTTGCCTCCAAAATACTAGTAGGAGGGTTACTGATGGAGACAAAAGGATGCACCCATATTTATACATTTCAGAAAGGGGAAAGTAATGTATACATATATATTCATAAGAAATAATACAAGGTATCTCAGGTTACTTCCTGTCTTTCTTCTCTTATCTATGGGAAGGATGGTCTTAGAAGAAATATTTGCATCTTGGGGTTGCTATGGGAATGTTCTGATGAATCCTACCTGTGAGCTGCAAGACCACATAACTTACCGTATTTTTCGGAGTATAAGACACACCTTTTCCCCCCCCCAAAAAAGGGTGAAAATCTGGGTGCGTCTTATACTCCAAATGTAGCCCCGCCCAACCTCCCAAATGGAGATTTCAGAGGCTGAAAGAAGCCTCTGAAAGAAGCTTCAGAAAAAAAGCTTCTGAAAGGCTTTTATCTAAAATAATATGGCAAGCAACAAAAGAAGAATCAGTAAAGGCTCTAACCAAACTATGCTAACAAATCTGGAGAATGACACAATAACCAACAGATCGGAAGAGGTTAATCTATGTACCAATACCGAAGAAAGGAGACTGAACAGAGTACAGATAGTCCTTCAGAATAAAAACCTCTGAAAGAAGCTTCAGAAAAAGAGAGGTCCCGATTGTTGGCTTTAACAATGGGAGTTTCTAAGTATTTAATGAACAGGATTAACACAAAGCCTGTGATTAGGAAAACAAATAGGACAAATGAGACCAGAATGATGCCCAAATGTTCTTCATAAGACAGGAAGATTATAACTTTGGGGATACATTGGATTCTGTCTTCATTTGGATATTTTTCATCTGGACACTCAGTGCATTTTTCCATATCTGAAAGAAATCCAAAAGGTAGCATTTCTGTAATTCTCCTTTTAATTCTTTTCTTTAATTCCCCTGTCCTTTTGCCTTTCAAGATCTACCTTCTTGGGACAACAACCATTATCAGCTGCATTTTCCAAGAGGCATCCCCACAGGAAGAAGCTAAGAAGGTTATCATTTTCTTATAAAAAAAAACCCCTACATTTAAAATTGTCTATAAAATGGTAAGAAGTCCTGGGACCTAAATGACTTATTGCATAATATGTAGTACCTACACATGAAACTACATTATTCTAAGTAAATAATGAATCAGGCAAGCTTCCTGATCCTACAAAATAGCATTTCTTAATATACTGGATTCAAAGGATGCCTCTCTTTTTAAATCTAGTGGAATGCAAGAGAAAGCTAGTCTTGCAAATAATCTGGAATGGCTAATGGGAGCAGTGGTAATATGGATAGTATGTGTTGCACCCATAAGTATCCACAATCCCTTATTATGGACCAGCAATACCTTCTCACTGATCCTCATGCAAAGGTCTATGCATAACGTATTGCAATAATCCTTCCTGGAAATGGACCTAAAATGATTCCTCAAGTTTCAAAGAATTCAGATATTCCCAGAGAGGTAAATGTGGAAGGATACATCCAAACTAAAACAAGCAGAAAAGATATTTTCTCTTGCCCATCTGCCATACTCTCCAATTCTTTCCCAGGATCTCCCTCAAGGGGAGGGACTATTCTTTAAACAAGAAATTGTGCAGTTTGAAGATAAACAAGAAAACCAGTTGAGTTTCAGTTTATCAGTTTATCTTGGTAGTCTTGGTAGTACAGTGGTCTAAAGCACCCTGTTATTAAGACCAGCTGCCTGCAATTACTGCAGGGTTCGAATCTCGCCAGGCTCAAGGTTGACTCAGCCTTCCATCCTTTCTAAGGTAGGTGAAATGAGGACCCAGTTTGTGGGGGCAATAAGATGACTTTGCATAAATATACAAAAGGATGAAGGCTATTGCTTAGCGCATTGTAAGCCGCCCTGAGTCTCCGGAGAAGGGCGGCATATAAATCAAATTTTTTTTAAAAAGTCTTAACATGACAGTATTCTGAATAAATGCCCTTCCACAAGGCCTGTCCTTTTCTCTGGTGTCACCCACCTTCCTGAGTGGAGATGGTCCCCTCTGGACAAGGAACGCAGTCATAGCAGCAATCTGGCTCTCCTTCTCGCTTCCGCTTGACAAACCCAGGATGAGAACTTTCCACACATTTGGACTGAAACAGAGACTGGGCAGAAAAACAAGGAATGCCAAAGACAATTTGTTGAGACTCCCCATCCATGGAAATTGAAAATGGAAGTAGTCATGGACATTAACCAAGTAGTCTCTAGGCTTCCCTTAGGTAAATATGAAACCACTGACTCATTCCAAACAGATGTAGGAGATATAACTACAGGGAGATTCTTCTTGTCGTTTCTCCCTTTAGCTTTTCGCATCTAACATTGAAACAAGGGATTTTTCTACTTAGAAAAGTCTAGAGGGAAGGAGTTGCAAAAAGATTTAAGCACCTAAGAGACAACCAATTGGTTCCTCCTCGTGGTTTTATGAACATTAATTCCTCCATTCATATAGCCATAATTTTTAAGTATTATATTAAATTTTGGGAAATAGTATAAAACATTGCAAAACTGCTGTACTTTGAAAGGAGTCCAAAACCAACCACAGGGGGAAAAAATTAGGGCTATCACTTTTAAAGGAGAGGTTCTTTCGTTGTCTATTTCTTTATTCAATTTACAGTATATGGCCACCATGGTGGTGAGATATAACTAAAACTACCTGCCTAGCTTCTAGAACTGGAGTAAATTGAGATAAAGGTGAGGTCATGAGAACATGTCCCTCAAAAAGAGTAAGTCAGGCACCTGAGGGCAGGACAAGAAGCAATGGGTGGAAACTAATCAAGGAGAGAAGCAACTTAGAACTAAGGAGAAATTTCCTGACGGTGAGAACAATTAACCAGTGGAACAACTTGCCTCCAGAAGTTGTGAATGCTCCAGCACTGGACGTTTTTCAGAAGATGTTGGATAACCATTTGTCTGAAGTGGTGTAAGGTTTCCTGCCTAAGCAGGGGATTGGACTACAGTAAAAGACCTCCAATGCCCCTTCCAACTCTGTTATTCTATTCTATTCTTTTCATCTTCAACAAATTGGGACATGAGTATGAGTCTTGTGTCAAAATAGGATAGTTCTAAGGCCCAGCTAGGTATCTAGTTTTTTTTTCTGTTGAAGAGCTACTATTAGATAATACCAAATGGCATGGAAAGACACACCTGTATTATTATTACTTAAATTTGCATCCTCCTTTTGGCCCAGACAGACTTATAGTAGCTAACAATCAAGATAAAGAATTCCATTCAAAGGGTTTACAGATGAAATGCCCTCTTAAAAAGAAAAGGCCACCTCGAAATCCTTTCAAATCCTCTCTTACTACTTCTGATATGAAGAAAGGCTTTTCTCTGGATCAAAGTCTTGTTTGACTGCTTCAGTTTCCTGGATCTGGGCCAGTGATAAGATTCAAATTTTTTTACTATCAGTTCTGTGGGTGTAGCTTGGTGGATGTGGCAGGGGAAGTATACTGTAAAATCTCCATTCCCTCCCCACTCCAGGGGAAGGTTACTGCAAAATCCCCATTTCCTCCCGAGCAGCTGGGACTCGGGAGGCAGAGAATCGATGGGGATGGGGCCAGACAGAGGTGGTATTTACCGGTTCTCCGAACTACTCAAAATTTCTGCTACCAGTTCTTCAGAACTGGTCAGAACCTGCTGAATACCACCTCTGATCTGGGCATTATCTCACAACAAAACATGTGAGATAATGCCTCACATCTTTATAACCATAGATAACCATAGATAACCATAAAGATATCTCACATCTTTATGATTTCATGTGAACTGAGATCTTTGGAGTGTGTTCAGAGGAGCAGAAGGCTTATTGCTTCACCAGTGGGGTGAAAGAGAGACATAGATAACTCTGACCAGGGCTGGGCTGCTTAAAAACATGATAGAACATCAGTGACCTTCCAGGGGACACATTCCCCAATTTGAATAGAATAGAAAGAGACTAACTTTAAGAGAAAGTTAGAAAGAGAATAACTTTATTGTTATTAATAAAACAATATTAATAACAATATTAAATAGAAAGAGAATAACTTTATTGTCACTTTGAATGTACGCTAATCAGCATACATTAAAATGAAATTTCATTGCATACAGCTCTCAGAGGGTCACCATCTTCAATGGTGACCATCTCAGAGGGTCACCACTACATGAACATGAATAAATAAATAAATAAAAATACCAAATTATGTATATGCCCACATATATGACACAGAGAAACAACACAATCTAGTTCAAATGTACACATGTTCATGGGAGAAAAACAAATCTTGCAAGCTTACCAGATGGATGCCATATGGGAACAAAGCTGTTACAGAATCTGGTAGTCCTGCTAGAAAAACTTCGAAACCTCCTCCCAGAGGTTTCCCCAGACACCCATAAAGTGGGTGTGTGGGGTCTCTAACAATGTTTTGAGTTCTAAGCACATAACACTTATAAGCAGTATCCTGAATAATGGGAAGCGAGCTTCCTATAATCTTCTCGGCTGCCCTTACCACTCTCTGTAGGGACTTTCTATCTGAAGCACTGCTGCCACCAAACCAAACAGTGATGCAGTTTGTTAAAATGTTGTCAATAGTGCCTCTGTTAAAAGTGGTCAGGACAGGAGGAGAAAGATGTGCTCTCCTCATCCAACGCAGGAAATGCAAATGGACAAGGGGATGAATCTTATTTCCCACATGGACCAACAGGACCTCTAACCAGTCATGATTATGTTTCATCTGATTCAGTCCAAATCTTAATTCGATTCATGGACTGATCAAAAGAACTTGAGGCTATTAGCAATACAAACGCCAATGTCAACTTGCAAAGCTTTCAAGTTGCCATAAGCAGGAGGGAGGGAGAACTGATAGAGCTGATTGACTTCCCTAACTGAAGCTACATTCCATACATGCTTTCTTTCCGCAATCAGAAGAAGGGTGTTGGATTTCACAGCCAGCCAAAGTGGTTAATTGGAGAACGTGATTTATGACGTGGCCAGGGAGGAGGGGAGAGACAGGGTTATAGGGGAACATAAATCTACATGGGATTAGTTCTAACTGCATCCAAATATTGCCGAAATGGTGCTCCTAATAAATGACTATATTTCTTTTGAAGTTTGGCTCATGGCTCATGAATTAATTAGGGCATCTTTCAGAAACTTCACAGCCAACACTTGAGAGTTACTCACCAGTTTGATGGAGATACTAAATGAAAGAAAAGATGGGAAAGGACCGTGGTTGTCATCTTAAAAAATAGCCACTCAGCATCCAATGTTGGACACCAAACAGTTTACAACAGTGTTCCGTATTGTAGCATTGGAAGGATACTTTGTGAATAGTACTGAAGCCCTCCGAGCAGTCTAAGAAAACTACAAGGTTTCCACTCCCCATGTTCAATTCTAACTGAATGTCATCCACCTTGAAATGGGTCCTAATCTTTAGAAAAAAAGAGAAAATGCAGTAATGTTTTACCCACTTTGTTGTAAAAATTTAGCCGTGAAAGAGCATTTTGGAAAACAAGGAGTCTCTCTCTTTCAAAAAAACCGAGTGCCATGTGGAGATTGTGATTGTTCTTGGGGAGAACCACCAAGCCCATGATTCCCAGAGCTGCTGCCACATCTCCATTTTGGTTCAAGTAGAGATTTATCCGGGAAAGATTCCAATATTCATTCTTTTCCAGAAATGGATGAAACTAGAATGGAATCATTCAGGAATTTAAGAAGCAGAAAAATTGGTTTCTTATTTCATGTCATCTTTTCACATTCGAATCTTTCTTGTACAGTTGTCTACAAATATGCTTAATCAGGAGACTTGTTACCACTCTCTTCATAAGTGAAGAAAAAATGTTCAGCAAAATTTGTCAATTGTATATCGATCAAACATATATTTACAAAATGTCAGAACATTCACTGGGAAGACATGGTAACAAGGTCAGCCAATGAATAGGCATAGCAACTAAGTCAACCAGTTGGGAACTGAGACAGACTGGAGCCAGGGCGTGTCTTAGTCCGCAGCTTCTGAGTCTGTGCAGAGAAATTGAAACTTGGAAAGCTACGGTTGAACCGAACCTGCAACAGCCATTTCCCTGTTCCTCAGTTGCCACATAGACTTCATTATATGGGTTCAATAGTCGGAGCCTTGACAGCTACATTAAGAGAATCTTGCAAGTCTGCATGTAGAACTCTCTCACCAATTTCTTTTTTCAGCATTTCTTTTTTCAGCATAAAATATTTGGGAGGATCCTTTCTTTGCTTCTTTCTCTGTCTGTTATGCAGTTGCAGGCTCCCCTCCCCTTATCTGATCATTCCCTAGCAAAAGCCGAGGTGGCGCAGTGGTTAGAGTGCTGTACTGCAGCTACTTCAGCTGACTGCTAGTTCAGCAGATCAGCAGATCAAATCTCACTGGCTCAAGGTTGACTCAGCCTTTCATCCTTCCGAGATGGGTAAAATGAGGACCCAGATTGTTGGGGGCAATATGCTATTTAGTATACTGTCAATTGTTGTAAGCCACCCAGAGTCCTCGGAGAGTGGGCAGCATAGAAATATGATAAATAAATAAATAAATAAATAAATAAATAAATAAATAAATAAATAAATAAATAAAATTTCTTAGCTGGAGAAGGAAGGAAACAGTATTCTACCAATAACTAAAATATGCAGAAACTTACGATCTGTTCACTGTTAGTCCAGAGCCTGGACTAACTGAAATGAACTCAGTTACAAGAGAGGAGATTCTAATGAAATGAGAGTAAAACATCCTAACAGGAAGGATTTTAGACCAGTTTTAGAAATGAGCCAGTAAAGCAGAAAAGTTTAGTCTCCCCTTCGGTGATTGTCTTAATCTAGTAATCATTATTCAGAAAAGATTTAACAGAGAGGAGGGGTTGTGCTAGCTAGATGGTCTCAAGGTCCCCTTTAATGTTACAAAGATAAAATTCTGTGGTGCTGATCAAATATTCCTTACATACAGGAGTTTATTTAACAGTGCAAAAATTCCTTTTAAATTTGCGAAGTTTGATATTGAAATTTATCTGTCATTTGAAACATTATCAAAGGGTATAATGTTGACTTTAACTAGCAGAAGGAGGTTGACCAAGCCTGTTGACCTTTACTAGCAGAAGGAGGTTGAGAAGGTTACCTCTCTTCTCCTTTGGATTTCTTCTGAAAAGAAAACAAAACTATGTTTTATGGATCCTTTTTTGTGACCCCATACCTGCCATGGCTTCAGCCTTAGAGCCCCCATCTCTTCAGTCTTCTTCCTTGTCTTCCTGGATATGGAGGAATATGCAGCACTCAAGACATGGGCCAGAGTCAGAACAATATCATAGACATGCTGAGTATTTAGTATCGGTTTCCTGTTCTCTCCCTCTTGGGTCTCCAGAGGTGCTTTCTGGATGCATCTTCTCCGGCCTTTGACAGACAAGACATGATTTGAAAAAGAACAGCGAAAATATTGATCTTGAAACTGGGGATCTACGTAGATATAGGATGGGATGTCATCAGAAGTTGTCCTTTGTTTCAACTGATAAACAAAGGACCACAAACTATGGACATATTTGTAAAGTCTGTGCCTGAATATTATCATATGCCCCAATTGTGTGGTGATCCAGATTTTCCTTTCAATGGGTCCTGGAAAACGCATAAATATTAAATGGAAAGGAAGAATTCTATCAAAAATGGAAACAAATTCTTTGAAGTGAACGAAGACTTTGGCTTTTCTCCATTTAGAGATGGCATCCCTGAGAGATGCCGTATACCCAGTCCTTGAGAATTGTTGCGATATAACAACACAAATTCCATTCCTGAGAAGCATGGGAGAAAAAGTCCTCATGAAATTGTCTCCTTCCTCTGTGTCTGAAGCAAAGAGCCCAATCAAGGTCCATCTGAAATGGAGGAGCAGTTGGATAATTATTGGGTAGTAAATGTCTTTTGGAGGTAACATCCGGTGGAAAAAGGGGAATTGGCTTTTATCCATCAGAGCCTCTGAAGCAACTCTGTCACTGACCTGAGAATGGAAGGAAGAATCCTATGTTATACTTTTTGGTCAGATTATATATAAAGTATGAGCTTTTAAGAAATCCAACTTTTTTATGAAGAACACAGTGCAATAGTTTGTTATTGACTAGCCATTAGGGCCTATCAGAATATGTAATAGAGAAAACATTATATAAGACTGTATAGAAAGAAAAAACAAAAGAAAGAAATTACATAAGAAAGAATAAGAATAAGCTATACATATTTCTGTTTCACCCGTACAATTTACCTCCCACAATCTCACATATCAACCGAACTGTTTCATTCAAATTAGTTGCAGCATTACATGCATATTTTTTAAAAATTCTAACCACATAGGAAATATGTTGTTTTAATATCCTAATAGGTCATTGGTCTTATTTGCAGTCAGATACTGATCTGTCTTTCTTAAAAAAAATTGACATTCAAATGATAGATGTGTTATCAAATAATAGATGTGTCATCACTGGAGGTTTTCAGAAGAGACTGGACAGCTACTTGTCTGAAATGGTATAGAATCTGCTGCTTGTGTAGGGAGTTGGATAGATGAGGAGGAGGAAAAAAGAAGGAAGGAAGGAAGGAAGGAAGGAAGGAAGGAAGGAAGGAAGGAAGGAAGGAAGGAAGGAAGGAAGGGAAGGAAGGAAGGAAGTGAAGGAGGGAGTGAGGGAGGAGAAATGTAAAGAAGGAGGAGGAGGAGAAGAAGAAGAAGAGGAGGAGGAAGAGGAAGAGGAAGAGGAGGAGGAGGAGGGGAGGGGAAGGCAATAATCCTACTCATTTAGCATTAATACAAATAAGAGAAGACAACCTCTACATTATATGATCATCTCAGCAAGCTGGACTTGATGAACATTTGGGACCCTATCAACCTTACAAGGCTGCCCAGATCTCGAGAAAGAATATAAGAATATTAAAGCTATATTTGCTATAGTGAGAAAATCTTGCTCTCTTCCCTTCTTACTCTCTTCCCTTATCCTCATACTCCAGTCTGAAGTTTCTTTTCTTTTCTTTTCTTTTTCTTACACTTTATTGATTTTTTTTTACATACATAAAATATAATAACAATTCTGTTTGACATCGGTTTCACAGTGTTTGTACATAAATATATGAAAAATATCTGGTGTCATTTATACTATACATTTCTATTTAATTTCTACACCTTTTACTCCTTCCTTGATTCTATCATTTATCCATTCGTACCATCTTCCCCACACAGTATCATAATCTGAATTTTCATCATTATTTATCTCATGCGTTAATTTACTTATCTCTGCACACTCTAATATTTTGCTAATTATAAGGTCGTCTGGTGGTAGGTCTTTCTTTTTCCAGTATTGAGCGTACGCCAGTCTGGCAGCTGTAGTTATGTGTATTAGGAGGTGGACCTTTTCCTTTCCATACCCTTTCTTTACCATTCCCAGGAGAAATATTTCTGGATTCAAATCGATTTCTTCTTTAATAATGTCTTTCAACCATCTCCGAATTTTGCTCCAGTATCTTTTTGCTTCGGGGCATGTCCACCACATATGAAAGAAGGTGCCCTGACCATGGCCATATTTCCAACAATTTGGGTGCACATTGGGGAACATCTTTGCTAATCTCGCAGGTGCTAAATGCCACCTATGGAGCATTTTGTAGTGGTTTTCCTTGTACGTGGCTGCTCTAGTTAGTTTATAGTTTTTATTCCACGCCTCTTCCCATTCGTTAAAGTTTAAGCTGTGCCCAATATTTCTCTCCCATACTCTCAATTGGTTTCTGATTGTGTCCTCATCCCTGTCTTCATCTAATAAGTAATTATATAGCTTAGCCAAAGCTTTTTTCCCTGGTCCCATCAAAATTTTGTCTAATCCGTTGTATCCTAATTCTAAGCCATATTCATCCTTATCTTTCTGGTATCTTGATTTTATTTGCAGATAGGTCCACCAATCTAGGGTTATACCTTGGTCTCTCAGGGCATCATTTGATTTAAGGTTTCCCCCTCCGTCGACGATGTCTTTGTATCTGCACAGTTTCTCCATTCCCCACCTATTGGGGTAAATCAATGCCTCTACCGTGGAGAGCCATTTTGGGACTTTTGTATAGTATCTCTGCCTAATCCCTGCCCAGGTTTGTATTAGGGAGTCCCTAATTTTATGTCTGTGGAAGTAGGTTTTCTTTTTCTTATCTTTGTCCCAGTTTCTTTTAATTCCTTGCTATTTCCCTGAATTTCATTCATACTTTAGCACTTGAATCTCCAAGATCCCTTCCAACTCTATTATTCTATGTTCTATGTCTTCTACCTGTGGAAATCCATGTACGTCTATTATATGGCACTTGCTTAAATCTTCCCTGTTTAATCATTGGCTCCAGCTGCTCAAATCTTGCTCAAGTAAATTTGTTCTATTGGTGATATATTTTAAATTCCCAAACTTCAGCTCGGTATTAAGGCGATGGGGGTAACCTTGACACTATATATCTACAGAGATTCTCAGTCATCCAGGTCATGGTTGTTCCAAAGGTCCTTTTTCAAAAGGCAACTGGACTTTGCTTTTCCTTGAAGATGTTCTGTTCTGAACTGAAGGAGCTTCTTGGATGAGAAGCAGAACATTTTCAAGGAAAACAAAGTCCAGTTCAGGGGTGGGATTCAGCCTATTCGGAGTGGTTCGGGTGAACCGGTAGCTCTGACGATCAGCTGAGAGTGAACCAGTTCACTCCGACAATATTTATATTTATATTTTATTTAAATTTATATACCGCCCTTCTCCTGGTGGACTCAGGGCGGTGCACAGCCAAGTAAAAAACATCCAATACAAAAGTTAAAAATTTAAAAGAATTATACCCTTTGGCTGAAAATTAAGAACCTTATGACTAAAACCCATTAAACAATTAAAAATCTAATATCTCAAAAACAGGGTGGGGGGGTTTCACGCCAGCCCTGCTTGATGGAAGAGAAAAGTTTTTAGGGCGCGGCGAAAAGCCCGGAGATCTGAAATCCTCCGTATCTCCGGGGGCAAATCGTTCCAGAGGGCAGGTGCTGCCACAGAGAAGGCCCTCCCCCTGGGGGTCAGCAGCTGACACTGCCTAGCTGACGGCACCCTGAGGAGTCCCTCTCTGTGGGAACGTACTGGCCAGTGGGAGGCTATTGGCGGCAGAAGGCGGTCCCGCAAATACCCAGGTCTGACAATCAGGTGGGCCCGTCCACCCCTGCACTATAGTGACCTATATTCCCTTTGTTTGTAGCCCAGCTGATCGGCGCGGCAGAGCAGATTGCCGTGTCTCAGCTGTTTTACTCAGTTTCAGAGCTATTTTCAAATGCACCATGTGCGTGCTCAGTGAACCGGTTGTTACATTGGTTGAATCCCACCACTGGTCCAGTTGTCTTTTGAAAAAACACCTTTGGTATGATTGACATCCTATGAGTTAATAAATGGAGCTGAAGAACCTTCTTGAATGAGAAGAAAAATGTCTTCAAAGAAAAAAATCTAGAAGATCCAGTTGCTTCTTGACCTGGACCTGAATGACTGAAGATCTCCATAAACAAATGGAGCTAATAAAGTTTAATAACTTGTTTTTTTTAAAAGAAAGAAATTAAGCTATTTTAAAATTCTAATAGTACGTTCACTAGTTCCTTTGCTCTAAGTAAGGTACTTTGTTAGTGAGGGAGGAAAGATTCAGTCTAAGAGAAAACTATGCCCAGATAAAGAAAGGAGATAATTTGCTGTATCCGTTCATCATTAAACAGCCATCTATGCTTATGATGTAATTTTCCAAAGATTTTAACATTTGACTTTATTAATTAATAATAGTAATATTAATAACAATAACAACAACAACAATAATAATAGAATTACATTATAAATAATACAATACAATATAATATAAATAATATAATTATTTATAAAATAATATAAAATACCCTATGCCACCAGACTTGAAATTCTGGGTTTAGAAAATGTAGAACTATGCTACCTTCGGTATGACCTAAGCACGGCTCATAAAATCATCTGCTACAATGTCCTACCTGTCAATGACTACTTCAGCTTCAACCACAACAATACGCAAGCACACAATAGATACAAACTTAAAATGAACCGCTCCAAACTCGATTGCAAAAAATATGACTTAAGTAACAGAGTTGTTAACATCTGGAATGCACAAACAGACTCTGTGGTCTCATCCCAAAACCCCCCATAATTTAACCTAAAGCTGTCTACTGTTGACCTCACCCCATTCCTAAGAGGTCTGTAAGGGGTGTGCATAAGTGCACCAGCGTGCCTACCATCCCTGTCCTAATGTTCCCTTTAATTGTATTCATTTTATGTATTCAATTAATTCTTATATATATTATCTAATACGTACTCAACAAGATAAAATAAATAAAATAAAAAATTATTATGAGAGTAGGAGTCAAGTCTTAATAACCTACACAACCCAAGTTGCAAGTGTGTTAATATCATATTCTGAGTATATAACAAGGTGTTTTAATGGGTATTTAGTGTGGTAATACGCCTTCCAGGCATGATATCAGGAGTTGCAGGAGGGAGAGGCCTCTTCTCAGATGGCATGTCTGAAAGGTAGGAAGAGGGCAAAGATGGACCTCCACCCCAGCAGTTCACAGAATATATCTGTAGCTTTGTAGGTAATTGTTTTAATCTGTCAAGATTCTGTCTGTAGGTGAAGAACAATAAAGGGAAATGATTCATAAGGTACTCCTGCATTGATCGTGGTTCTTGGGATTTTACATCAACCTTGCACCATTGTCTTACCTTTTGGTAACTAGTGAGCTTTCCTTTCATGCCTCCATTGAGTCAAAATCACTCTTTCAGAAGTGTGTATACAAAGGATTTTGATCAGGGTTAGTATTCTGGGAAACTTGTTAAGGGCAATCAATTTCTTCCATAATATTTCTTTGTTTACTATGTCAAATGCTATGCTAAGGTATTATTGTCAATATTAGATCAGTTCTGCCTACAGCCTGCTTGTTCATCTGCAAGGAAGGTGCTTTTCATCTGCCCACTATCCACTCTACTCAAGAGGAAACTAGCATATATAATTATTCATAATATATGTTGCGGGAAAATAATCGGAGCTTCTTTCAGATTTTATTCTGCCCCATCCTTATGTTTGAGCCCCTTCCACAATAGAAGACAGAAAGAGGGGGACCATGGAAATCTAAATTGGTCAGGAAATTAGATAGGTCCTACAATGTAGGAGTATATGAAATAAGAATAAAATACACCAGTAATTGAAAGGATCCTTTTTGTTCCCATTTTTATATGAAGGAAACACCATTGACATCTTCCACCCAAATGGATATGTCAGGTATTATTTAATGTGGAAATGAGGCTGCCAATATAGAGAGCACCACATTTTATCAATAATTCAGATGATAGAAAATTCTCCCCAGGATCTTATTTCTCTTTAAGTCTTTTTTTCATAAATTTGACCATGAAGAGATTAAGGTAAAAATAGTAACATTTTGGCTAATATTCCTTTATTTAAAAAAAAAAAACTGGTTTGTTGATGATATGGATCCTACATGTTCATAAGACATGTATGTTTTATTAGCTGTAGTAAGATAAGTCATTGGAATTCTTTTCATGAATCTGGGATTTGTTCACCCACTGGCTAAGATCATATACAAAATATGAGCTTCCCATCACTGTCGCCTACTCCTTTTGTACATATGATCCTATGAATGAACACAGAGCCACTCCTCACTTTAAAACACCCAAAGCAATGAGGATGGCGTCATGAGAGGACATAGCTTCTCTGATCCTTGCCCTCTCCCTACTGTAGTTCCCAACCCATTGCCATGACACCAGTAGTGGGTTCCACTTGCCTACGCTACCGGTTCAGAACTGTGAGCATGCCTGTGCACTTGTTTTGCTCGCGCGTGGCACTTCTGCATATGCGCAGAACCTTCTGCACATGCGCAGAGTGTCTGTGATGACGTCTGGGTGGGTGGGCCGCAACTACCGGTTCGCCTGAACCAGGGCAAACTGGTAGAAATCTACCACTTCATGACACCTACAATGGCCATAATAAAAAGCAACTCTTGATTTCCATGGAGGAAGTATGATTGGATCTATTGCTCCACCACCTCCACTACACTCACTTTACCAGATAGAGAAAGACACACACATAACCTGTGGAACTTTGTAGGCGCCTAGTATTGTTGACATCTGCATGGAAATCTCCCTTTTAGCTCCATCAACAAGAGTCAAAATGTTGTCCTTCCTTCCACAGCTGTAGTTGGGAACATTGGCTTCTCCAGTAGAGAGTATGTTCAGCAAGGCATCTGAAGTCCCAAATGTGTTCAAATAGTTGTCATGGATGTTGTAGCCCAATGTGAGATTGTGCAGAATCTGAGGACTTTTGTTGATTTGTTGAATGGCAAAAATGTACCACAGGAGATTTGATTCTCTTTTTAAAGATAAACCACTGTAAAAAATGTTTGTTATCATCATCAACAACAACAAAACCAAATTCATGTTTTCAATTTTATACTCTTTGTCACCAGAAGCCCAGTGAGTCTTAAGTTTAGATTGCAGAAAATTAATTGAAAAGCAGAGGCAAATGATATTTACTCATCACTATTTTATTTTTTTTTTACCTTTAAGACGATGGGGGATGTTCCGGTTTGGCGTCGCAGCAATACAGTTGGGGAAATAGCAGGGCTCTCATGAGCCCCGCGAAAACCCCGACTGACAAACCGCTGCTGACAGGTCTGCGGACTGAACCTGTCCTATAGGGACAGGGGAAAGAGATGGACACCTTGGGTGGCCGAGAGGAACAGGCAAGTTCCTCGGAGGCCGGAGGAAACCCTCTGAGTTGGCGGCAGGGGGATGGCAGCCATGGCAGCTGCCATGAAGCCGGGACAAACTGGGAAAAGAAATGTGCAGAAGGAAAGAAAGAAGAATGACATGCTTTGAAGCCAGGTGAGTGTCACTGACCCAGGCGAGAAACAGCATTTTGAGCATAAATATCTACTAATAAGACCCCAAGCCTGAAACAGCGGCTGGAGATCTTTGGGGCTTGAAGATTTTCTAAAGAAATAACAAGGGTTAAAGGTGGGAAACACTCTGGAAGAGTATACTTGGAAATTGTTGATTAATAGATAAATATACTGGAAAGAAAATATTACCTGTTGGGAGTAGGGAGTTAAAATGCTGGAAATCAGCCAAAATGCTGGAAATCAGCCAAAAAATGGAGTTATGGAGGAGAATATGCTGAAATTCAGCCAAAATAAGACATGCTGGAAATCAGCCAAATAACAGGTGGAGCTATGGAGGATAAAATGCTGGAAATCAGCCAAAAATAGGTGGAGTTATGGAGGATAAAATGCTGAAAATCAGCCTAATAATTGTTGTGGAGTTAGGGAGGAGAATATGCTGAAATTCAGCCAATACAAGATACATTGGAAATTAACCAAAAAACAGGTGAAGTTAGGGAGAATAATATGCTGGAAACCAGCCAAACTGAATTACATTGGAAATTAGTTAAATAATAGTTGGAGATATATATATACATATATAGGGTGAAAATCTTTGTGTAAAAATTTAAGATTTGAAGACTGGATGGGTCTAGATACTAAAAAACACAGTAAGAATTTTGATCAATAAATGGAAATAGAAGTTAATGTTGTATATATTTGGAACTTAAGATAGGAGGTGATAAAATAGTAAGGTAAACATTTAGATTAAGAGGTTAGATTATTATTACGTTTTTTTAGGGGGGAAACTTTTGTATTTTGATTTTGTTGTTAAAAGAAGTAATGGAGAAGAATTTGGAAATAACTGAATTGATTTTTGATATAATAGAATGGTTTAATTAAGATGCTAGAATCTATGTTATAAATATTTGTTTTTATTTGGAACTAAAAGATGTAATGGTAAAAAAAATATGAAAATGTAAGCGAGATTACCTACCTATGACGGGATCAAGACTTCATTCTTGAAAGTTATATTTTATGTTTATGTTTGGAAAAAATAAAAAAATATTTTGCAAAAAAAGGAGGAGGAGGAGGAGGAGGAGGAGGAGGAGGAGGAGGAGGAGGAGGAGGAGGAGGAGGAGGAGGAGGAGGAGGAGGAGGAGGAGGAGCGGGGATGGAAATAGTCCTTTACCATGTATAAGAATCACAAATATACCATAATTCTTAGAATTAATTTTCCTCTGCCCATTACCAGATTCAAAATCATTCAATTATTAAAGTAGAACGACCAAAAATAAAAAGGATATTTTGTAATTGCCACAGAAAATCAACTCTAAAAAAGTAAGGTTTTATTTCTCTAAAGATCAGATATTCAATATCAATGAATGATTATTAAAATATGGAAATGAGCCAAGCAGAGGCAACTATATCCCTTTTAATCATTACTTTAGGGCGTGGTTATGGCCGTGGTGGTGTGAGGACGTTTTCTCCACTTCGCAGGGCATTTTACGGAAGATAAATGTGGATTAAAGTGTTTGAAATGCACTGATAAGGACCAAAATTTTATAAATTGTATCGGAAGAGCTACTGCCCAAGCAGACTGGACTTTGGAATCGGTAGGTCACCCTGAACGACTCAAATTTTGAAGCTTTTCATAGCGTGGGAAAGTGGAAGGAGCGAGGGGTGACCAGATAGGCAGTCGCGATTGCATATTTGGAGTAAATAGCTGTCTTTGTTCTCATTATTACTGCGATCTGTGTTTGTTTTTGCTGTGAGATAAAGGCACGGAACATCAAAGACTGGTGGAAGGGTTTTTTTTTTTTCTCTCTCTTGGAAGAATATGTGAACTTTAAGTTGATCTTTTGTTTGTGAAAGTGCCTGAGTTGAAGCGGCAAAATGTATTTCTGGGCAGTGCCTTCCAACAGATGTTAGCTTTTTTTTTTTTAGGGAAATTACATAAACTGAATTGAGAACTATGAACTTTTATTGCTGGCCCTTTTGAGTGCAATAATAAGCTGTCTCAGCTTCAATATTGGATTGCTGTCCCTTAATCTTCATTACAGACCCTCTTGGCAAAAGTGGATAATTAAAACTTATTAAAAAATGGCGACCCAACAATCTTTAGAAATGCAACAAGTTGCTGTGGCCTTAACCAAAATTAGTGAAAAGATATCAGGACTGTCAGATAGTATGGATAATATGACATTGGAAATTAAAAGAATGAAGCAAGAAATGAATGAAAATTTTGCAAAGCAAACAGCAGAAATGACAATAATTAAAGATGAAATTGAGCAGATTCATACACATGATGCAAAGATAGATCGGCAAATTGGAGAAATCCTTTTTAAAAATGAACAACAAGATAAAAAAATTTGTCTTTTGGAAGAAGAAGCGAGGAAATATAATCTGGTTATTCGTGGAATTCAAGAAGAAAAAGTGGACAATTTAAAACAACGAGTTTTAAAATGGCTCAATGACTTGGATACACAAATCACATTTACAGCAACAAATCTGGCAAGTGTTTTTAGAATTGGGTTTAAAAGACAAAACGGCTTAAATAGAAATGTACTTGTCAGATTTGCAAATCTTAGTGACAAATTGGAAGTGATGGTGAAAATGAGAGAGATGGGTGAAGCTTTGAAATTTGAGGAGAAAATTATTCAAGTCTTTCCGGATATATCAAGAGAAGAAAGGGCGTGGAGATTTTTTTTTGAAACCAATCACAAAGGTTCTGAGAGACAATGGAATTAAATATAACTGGAGACCGCCACAGCAACTAAATTTTTTTTATAAAGGAAGAATGCAAATAATTACTTTGGAAACAGATGCAGTGTTATACTTACACGAACTTGGATTGATTGTAAAGTATGAGGACGTAACAGAGATAAAAGATCAAATGCTCAAGATGGGTGGAACATATGCAAAAACATCAACACCAGAAGAAAAAGGGGCTGCTGGAGGACAAGATCCTAAAGGACTAAAGCGGAAGGAAATCTCACCTGCGATGGTTGAACAAAAGAAAAGTCGTGATGATATAATGGGAGATGGAGCGGATAAGAAATTCAAGGATCTTGAAAAAGAATTGCAGGAAGCTGAGTGCATCTCTGAGAGATGAATTTAAGTAGACTACCCGAAAGAAGTGACCCGACCATTGGCACGTCCCCTCTCCCCCACTCTCTTTATAGAGGCGGAAACCAATTGAGGATGTGGGGGACGAATATTGTTTGTTATTCAATGTTTGATGTTTTTTTTGTCCTTTTTTGTTTTTTTTTATTGTTTTTTTTCTTCTATGTTGAATGTTGTTTG
This sequence comes from Pituophis catenifer annectens, assembly GCF_029215685.1. Lineage (NCBI taxonomy): Eukaryota > Metazoa > Chordata > Lepidosauria > Squamata > Colubridae > Pituophis > Pituophis catenifer. The sequence continues at coordinate 12,931,235 of NW_027256882.1, read as the reverse complement.
GAATGTGGGAGATTGGTGCTGGGATCTGGGCACAGAAAGGAAGAGGAGGGAAAAGGATTTAAAAAGTTACAGTTTAAATGGGTTTAATAAAAATAATGACATGGAATGTGAAGGGTACAGGGAATCAGATCAAGAGAAGACGATTGGAACTTAAAATTAAAAGAGATTTACCAGATATATTATTTTTGCAAGAAACCCATCAGAAATCTGAAGACTCAAATAAAATGTACATAAAGGGTATGCAAATTTATGAAAAATCTTTTGGAACTTCAAAAGCTAGAGGAGTTGCTATATTGATATCAGATAGGGTATATTTTGAAAAATATGCCCCAGTCCCTCCCCCTGAGACTACTCAGTCGGAGTCCAGATCTTCCCGAATCTGAGTGATTTTGTCATACAGATACTGAACAAAATCCTTGGCTCTACCCTCCAAGGGGTCCTCCCGCGCTTCCTGGTGGAGCAGGGAGCGGTCACCCTAAACGGGCGGTTATCTGATGACGCAATAAGAGCAGCAAAATAACTACATTTCGCTGCTTTTATCACCACTAGGTACTTCCTAATATGGGATCTTACCAGTGTCCGGTCTGATTCAGAAAGACTGGCCCTCCAACTACTCTCTAGGCGTCTTTTCTGGCGCTTCAACTCCCTCAGCTCCTCAGTGAACCAAGGAGCCAAATGAGATCGGCGCCGGGTCAGAGGCCGCAAAGGCACGACCCGATCAAGAGCTCCAGCAGCCACCCTGTCCCAGGCGGCCACTAGGTCTCCAATCGAGGCGTGTGCCAGAGCCTCAGGAAATGGCCCAAGCTTCATCTGGAACCTATCAGGTTCCATCAGGCGCCTGGGGAGGAACCATCTTACCGGCTCTGCCTCCCTGCGGTGGGGTGCAGCGGTTCGAAGGTCAAGATGAAGGAGAGAGGGATCTGACCATGACAAGGGCTCAGTGACTATATCCCCTATCTCAAGATCACTCAGCCACTGTCCAGAGACAAAAACCAGATCCAGCGTGTTTCCCCCCATGTGGGTAGGGCCATGAATTAACTGGGTCAGGTCCATGGCTGTCATGGAAGCCATGAACTCCCGAGCCACCTCAGACGTCTCACCCAGGGACAGCAGGTTGAAATCCCCCATGACCATAAGCCTGGGGGTATCAACCGCCACCGCGGCGATGACATTGAGTAGCTCAGGCAGGGCTGTTGCCACGTGGCAGGGAGCCAGGTACGTGATCAGCAAACCCATCTGAACCCCATGACCCCACTTCACGAGGAGGGACTCACAGCCGGCCGTCTGAGGAACAGTGGCCTCCCTCAGTCTCATATTTGGATATGTCCAAGGGGCACCAGCCACTGGATCCCTGCTAGTAGGCATATATGTGAGTGGATTGCTATAGTAGTGTGTACTGAGATGATGGATGAAGTTTTAGTCAGTTGAATGAGGCTCAAGAATATATTAATGGAATTATATTCTTGTCTATGGGAGCAGATGGTGGCAGAGAGAAAAGCAGAGGTGGAGATTTTTGAACTGTTTTTAACAAATTCAGCAACATAAACCAAAAACAATATTTTTGGAAAAGGGGAGTTTTCTACATACTTAAACACAAAGAAAAAAGGTGAAATATATTTATTGTAAACTAGTGCATTGTCCATTGTGATGCAAACCAAAAGCAGGTGTGTTTGTGTGAATGCATGCTTTTTTTAGGAAATTTAAAGGAGAAAATAATATATTTGAGTTCTAACTAGCAGAAAGTCCTATGAAAATTTCCTTTCAGTTTTATTTTGACATCAAATGTTCTTTTGTATTCAGCTCTGGTCTTAAAAAAATAATGTAGCACTTGGGGATGAAGATGCAGCCTAGCAGGCCAGTGCTCGAAGCCAAGATAGAGAAGATCTGTACAGCCACCATGTAATTCCCCTTGGTGCTCAGGTAGGTGGGAATGAAGGATATCCAGACGCTGCAGAAGACCAGCATGCTGAAGGTGATCAGCTTGGCTTCATTGAAGGTCCCAGGGAGATTCCTGGCTAGGAAAGCCACCGTGAAGCAGATGATAGCCAGGAAACCCATGTAGCCAAGGGCAAGGTAGAACATGGCAACAGAGCCTTGATTACATTGGAGGATGATCTCTGCAGATTGAGAGTGCATGTCTGACTCAGGGAATGGGGGAGAAGTGCCCAACCAGATACTGCAGAGGACAACCTGGACACCAGAACAAGAAAGGATGATAGAATTGGCCAAGGTCTTCCCTAGCCATCTCTGTATATTATTCCCTGGTTTTGTGGCAAAGAATGCTAAAACCACAGTGACTGTTTTGGCCAAGACGGTTGAAATGGCAACTGAGAAGATGTTGCTGAAGGCTATTTGTTGGAGAAGGCAAGTCCCTCTCCTCGGCTGGCCAATGAATAGGAACGATGTCAAGAAGGAAAGCAGGAGGGAGACGAGGAGAATGTAGGAAAGGTCACGATTGTTGGCTTTGACTATGGGAGTTTCTCGGAACTTAATGAAGATTCCCAAGACAAAACCTGTTACTGAAGGGAGGAACAAGGCAAGTGAAGCTAGGATGATCCCCAAATTTTCTTGATAGGATAAGAAAGTTTCAGTCTTAGGTATACAATCATTTCTGTTGATGTTTGGATGCTGATCTGCTGGACATTTGGTGCATTTTTCAGCATCTGAAAAGAGAAAGATTAACATCTACTATAAAGCAGGTTCTTCCGTCAGAAGCATACTTAGAGTGAGATGAGTGATGGTATGTTTTGCATTCATTTGGATGTATTTTGCATTGTTTGCATCCCAGACATTATTAACCACCCTTCAGAGAAGAAAACCAATGCATTCCGCAGGCCTCCCTCCATAGAATAGAATAGAATAGAATAGAATAGAATAGAATAGAATAGAATAGAATAGAATAGAATAGAATAGAATAGAATAGAATAGAATAGAATTCTTTATTGACAAAGTGTGATTGGACACATAAGGAATTTGTCTTTGGTGCATATGCTCTCAATGCATATAAAAAGACAAGATACATTCATCAAAAATCATAAGGTACAAGACTTAATGATCGTCATAGGGTACAAATAAGGAAATAGGAAACAATATCAATATAAATCATAAGGATACAAGCAAGAAAATATTTAATTATTTTAAACAGTTTTTAGATTTTGTATGTCTTGTTTTTACTTTGGCTGTTCACCGCCCTGAGTCCTATATTGGAGAAGGGCGGTATAGAAATTTAAACAAACAAATAAATAAATAAATAAATAAACAAAGTTACAGTCATGCAGTCATAAGTGGGAGGAGATGGGTGATAGGAACGATGAGAAGACTAATAGTAATAGTAATGCAGCCTTAGTGAATAGTTTGATAGTGTTGAGGGAATCATTTGTTTAGCAGGGTGATGGTGGTTGGGAAAAAACTGTTCTTGTGCCTAGTTGTTCTGGTGTGCATTGCTCTATAGCGTCGTTTTGAGGGAAGGAGTTGAAACAATTTATGTCCTGGATGCGAGGGGTCTGTAAATATTTTCACAGCCCTCTTTTTGACTCGTGCAGTATACAGGTCTTCAATGGAAGGCAGGTTGATAGTAATTGTTTTTTCTGCAATTCTCTATGGATCAATATTCATTGGGACTTCCAAAATTGGACAATTTTAAGCCCAGGAATGAGGAAAATGTATGACTCGAAGTCTCAATAACCCCTTCCAGTTCTGATTCATCTGCACATCTGTATGAATAAACTGGAGGTTAGGAAAACTTTTTTATCGGCTCTCACTTTGAAAATTTCAATTTCCCCCCACTGCTTTGACCAAGGAAAGTGGACAGCAGTAACTCTGGCTGGTGTTTTCCACTGTTTCAGGATCCAACCTGAGTCCATCCTTCCTCATGAGCTGCACTAACAATCAAAAGCTTGTAAGACTAAACTTTGGTCCAGGGACTGACTCAGATTGCATCCTGCAACATTATTTGCCTTCGTTCCTCTGTCCCAACTGGAGATGCCTCCCAGTTCCAGCCTTCCAGGTGCAGGGCAAGATGGCCTTGACTCCTTGAGAAAGGAATGTTATTATGACTATATATCAGCCCACCTCCACACAATTCCCCCTCCCAGTTTCCCACAGTAGTAAATGTGGCAGGCCTGAAGATCCAACGAAAAAGATGGCTTCCAGGCCTGACAGGGCTATTCAGGGCTGGACATGTTCCTGTGACTGTTAAACAAGCAACTTCATCCTCAGTATTATTAGATTCAGGAAGAGAGGTGGGAGGATAGAGGAGAAGGAAGGATTTCTCCATTTTTTTCAGAGATACCAAGAAAACAATGATAGAGATTGACATGTAAAGAAGATGAAGACCAAGAAATGTCATCCCTCTTCTAATTCCAAGGCTTGTTTGATACCCTGACTTTGAACATCTGGCTCCTCGTTTAACTTCCAAGATAATTTCTTTTCATTTATTATGCAAAAAAGAGATCATTTTTAAAACAGCCATCATCTACTTAAAAAAAAAAACCTTTATAGACCTCACGAAACCTTGCCCCATTTTCTGGCGTCACCCACCTTCTATGGTGGAGATGGTTCCTTCTGCACAAGGACGACAATCATAGCAGCAGATGGGCTTCCCTTCTTGAGCCACCTTCATGAATCCAGTGCGACAGCTTTCCACACATGTAGAAGGAGGGAAGGGCTGAGGAGAGAAAAAGAGATAAAACTCTGGATAGTGAGATGGGTGGCATACATAAAATACAATAATTGTTCAGTGACATATTGCATGGACATTTCGTTTTGGCTTGGTAGAACACATCATTTGAATGAGTAGCTCAGGCTACCACCTTTTCCATAAACTGAGTGAATAGTTTGCATGAAAATGGAAGATTATTTTTCATGACCATCTGAATAGCCAATAAAGAAATTCTCACTCTTGAGGATCTGGTCAGCTTATGTGAAAACTCAAAGGCAATGAAAACAACCCCCCACCTATCCCAAAACTTTTTCTCCCCCGTTATTGCCATCTTCAGTGGAATAAAATAAATAATACTCCCACCTTCCTCAGCATTTCCACCTGTGAGATCCTCTCCTGGTCAATGGATAATATAAAATCCTGGGATTTCCGTTTTTCTAGACTCCCAGATTTCACTCTCCTGACAGATTTGTTGGGGAAAGCAATAGAGTTCACAATGTCCAGGTCAGCTGTAAGGTCTCCTTTCTCATCCAAATATACTCCTTCTATGGAATTATTGTAAAAGGTGGAGCTTTGAAGGAAGGGATGAAGCTGAAAAGAAAATGAGATAAATGAAAAAATTATGTCATTAATGGTCCTTTGGAAAGACCTCCTTGCTCTGTGTTGGGGAGGGGGATATTTCTCTCTCTCGGCTGAAAAAGCAGGTTTTAAAGTCAGATTCAATCTTGGGTAGCAAAATATCCATAAGCAGAGGAATAATAACAGCTGTTAGCTTAATGTCATTGTCTTTTAATTACGGGGCCAAATTTATATATATCTTTTTAATAGTATTTTAATGTTTGTAGTCTAGGTTTTTATTTGGCTGAACACTGCCCTGAGTCCTCACGGAGGAAGGCGGTATATAAATTTGATATAAAATAAAATAAAAAATGTTTAAATACATAGAGCAGAATCATGACTGTATATTTGTATATTTGAGTTTCATCTTCAGGTTCTGGCCTTCTAAAGAGCAGTCAAGGTTGATCTCCTCTAGGACTGACCGGTTTGATCGCCTTGCAGTCCAAGGGACTCTCAGGAGTCTTCTCCATCATTAGAGTTCAGAGGCCTCCATTCTATTACACTATTCTAAAAATAGTTAAGCTGTAAAGATTCACCATTCAGGTTTTCCTTTAACTTTTTAGTTTTTAGATTTCTCTCTTGTCTTTTATCATTAACGGCATAAATAAAATAGGTATCTTCATTATTCTTATTTTCCTGTGTTCTTCTTCAGAGTTGATATTGGTTCACCATATCTTTCTTCTGGCTGCTAGTCATACCTTTCTCAGATTTGAAAGAATTGTGTCTAACAGTCTAATGTTTGACCTAAAGTTGTCTTCTCATTTATACCACCTCATCAGTTTGAGGAAAAATGAATGGCTGAAGAATCAAGCTATTAATGTACCTTAAAATTAAAATAAGAACATATTGCCTAAAGAAAAAAAGAAAGAGGAAATGGAAAAGAAACTAAAGGGAATAGAATTATATAAGATTTGTATTTCATGATAATTTAGTTTTTCCTGCCAGAATAAATAACCAAGGCATCCATGTATAAAACTATTTCCCAAATTTGGAGGAAAAATGTCTAATGGGGAAAAAAATACCTGCCAAGCCTTCAGCCTTGTAGCTTCCACCTTCACACTCCTGTTCCTCGCTGATCTCTTGCGTGTGGCTACGTGAGCTGAATTTAAGGCCCTTCCCACAGCCCAGATCGTGTTGTAGATGAGATAGCTGTCCACGGTAAGTATCCGATCAATGTCCTCTTTCCTCAGAGACACCAGTTCTTCTGTCTGTCTACACCGTCTCCAGACTTTTAGTGAAAAGGCATTCTTTGTGGATGAACATCTAAAGGTTTTCTCCATAAAGTCAACTAGGATGATTTTAAAGATATTAAAAGCATCATCGTTTGCCCATTCCCTTTTCTTTATCACAAAAGAGAAAATGCCAACTATGTGTTTCAAGGGATCCCCCCTACCCTTCAAATCAGGACTCAAATCCCAGTGTGCTGTGGTGATCCAGACTTTACCTACAACATGTTTTGAAAGATATGTAAGTATCGAATCTATAATTCTTATTCCTGTCAAAAATGAACTGGTCTCTGAACCATAAACAAAGACATTCACTTTTACCCATGTGTAATATTGATCTGAATTAACATTCATATCCGCAACATTCAGGGTAAATCTTTGATATATAACTGCACAAATGCCATTCCTTAACATCAAAGGAGCCATTGTCTTCATGAACCTCTGTCCCTGGTCAGTTTCTGGAGCCACGAGACCAACCAAGGTCCACTTGAAATAGAGGAGAAGCTGGACCATCCCTGGATACTGGACTCCTTCGGCAGGGAGCATCGGGTAGAAGAAAGGAAACTGAGTTTTATCCCCCATAATCCTAGAAGCAAAGCTATAGTAGATCTGAAAGAAATGAAGGATGGTGTTTTATATGTTACAAGCAAAATTCAAGTTCTACCTTTTCCATAAAAAAGCTCTGCTTTTCATTTGAAGAGGACCCCTTATTCAAAGTTGCATAACTGTCAGATCCGTGTATTTGCCATTCTTTGTGGAAGAAGTGGGGGAGGAATTTTGGAATTATCACATTTAATTCTTTTCCTATGTGTCCTAAGTATCCAATTTCTTGCTTGGTCCTCTTTGTATAAACTTTAACCAAATTTATAACCGTTGCCTGGCACCAGGAATGCCTGGAGAATTCTCACATCTTGGGAAATGAAAGGGGAGGGGGGGAACGGGTGGATTGTAAGATCACCCTGAAAAGCTCTTTGTATCTGTTTCTCAGAGAGGCTGGTACAGTTATCTTCACACCAGTGGATTGGTTGGAATCCATATCGGAAGGTGGGGAGGGGGTCCCTAATTTCCTTTATCCTGAACTGAATGCCCTGAATGCCCTGAGAGAATGCTTTGAGTTTTGACTTGCTTTCATCCCTTACGATAAAAGGTTCCTTTTGAAATACAAAGTTCTCAAGAGTTCGTACTTTCTTTGAAGGGGGGAGAAGCTGGTCCTTACAATAACTCAAAAACGGTCTCTGCAAGAAAAACACACCTGAGGGATTTTGTAGGTGCCCAACATGGTGGAAATCTGGATGGAGCTGCCAGTCTCAGAATCTTCCAGAATAGCTACTGTGTTTCTTTGCCTTCCACATCTGTAGTTGGGCACATTGGCCTCCCCATCTGAGAGCAGGTCTAGCAAAGGATCTGTAGTCATTTCCACCTTGTAGAAATTGTCATAGATATTATAACCCAGGGTGATGTTGGGTAAGAGGTGGCCCTTCTGGTTAATGTCCTCGACAGCAAAAAGGTAGGGCATAAATTTCCAATGAAACTTCGGTGTTTTTCTGCAGGTAGAAATGGATCAATGAAAATAACATTTAGCTTTCATTCCATGGTAATACATCATTTAACACGCTCAATCACCATTTTGCTTCCAAACTGTTTATAATAATCCAATATATTTATTTTTTAAAAAAGAATAAAAACATTTTTTATTATAATTTTTATTTCTTTATTATAAACATAGTAATATTGAAAAGTCACAACTTCAGTTTCATGTGCTGGACTTCTAGCATTTTGATCCATATTTGAAAAACTGCTTCCAAATTTTGGTAAACATGGTTGATATACCCAAGTTGTTAAAGACCAGATTATTATAAACTTGATGTTCATATACTTTAAGCTGTTAAAGACCAGATTATTTTTAGTGTCTTGGGTAGAGTTCAGGTTGAGCCCCTGTACTATGGAGCTTTTTTGGTTATTTTTTGTTGTTCTGGGGGTTTTCTATCATTCTTTTCCTGTTTTCCATTACTTTGTTTAATTGTAAATCATCCACGGACACCTGGATTATGAACTGTATAAACAAGTAAATAAGTAGAGCAATCAATGAACCAACCAATTTATTTCTTCCTTTCTAAAAAAAAATAAAATAAAATATTTTTGGTACCTGGCATGAATTCATGAATCAAAATGAGATATATTTTCCCTTTCCATAAATTCCTATGTTCTTAATTCAAAGACATTAATCCCAGAAGCAAAGTTTACTGGAGAAAAACAATGGTGGAGTGATCTCTGATGCATATCAGAAAATATAGCATTCTACTGTACTTGGACCAGGTCTCCTACAAATACCAACTCACCTTTCGAGTGGGGTGGAAGAAGATTCTATGATTTCTTCTGTGTCTTCACTTTAGCTTTGCTCGTAGCAAAGAATGGATAGTGGATGGGGGGAAATATCATGATTTGGTTTTTATACTTTAAAGTTTGAAATGTGTTTCATGATCTGCAGTGTGCAACAGGGAGCCCAAGATGGGATCAGAAGGAAGCTAGCAAAGAGGCGAGATCAGGAGAGATCACTTTGTGTTTTTAAAGGGCAAGACATTTATTGAAGTGACTGTAATGATTGCAGGACAATTCACTTACCTGTAGAATTTTGTTGAAGGACTCCTATCAAAGTTTAATAATTGAAACCTAGCATTCATTGCAGAGACTATGCCACTAATCATATAATCTCCTGGCTTGTAATGATGCTGTGGGTCCACCTCACTCTGGTGCAGAGTCAGGAGGCATTTGGCTTTGTGCATCACACCAGATCCCGATGGCCACAGAATCAGCACGAAGAGAAGCAGCAGCAACATGTATTGTGTTCCTGACTGAGCCTTCTCTGTGTCACCTGCTTTTTAAGAGAGAAAAAGAAGAGGTGGAAGAAACCAAAATCTCTTTCCTGGCAGAAGTTTCAGATCTGATCACAGTCAGCCAAGAGACATCAACAGAATCAGCCCTGATGGCTCAATGTTTATAAGGCAGTACTGCAGGCCACTTCTGCTGACTGCTGGCTTCCAGCAATCCGGCAATTCAAATCTCCCTAGGCTGAAGGTTGACTCAGCCTTCCATCCTTCCTAGGTGGGTAAAATGAGGATCCAGATTGTTGGGGGCAATATGTTGACTCTGTAAAACCACTTAGAGTGGTCTGTAAAGCACTGTGACCCAGTAAATCAGTCTAACTGCTATTGCTATTGCTCTAATACTACCCTGAGATTTGCTTTCTGTCTCCAGAGACATTGACCTACTGAGAATTTCAGAGACAGACTTCATCCAACATTGCTTGTGAGTCTGATAATTGACATCAAAATGATTTCTGACACATTTGTGCTAATTTTGGGGGGAATTTTGCAGAAAGGTCTCTAGAGTCCTCACATAAAGACAACAAATAAATCACTATGATTTTGATAATTGAATGGAAAAGAACTTTCAGCTCTCTGAACCCTGGATGAGGGAAAGGGCTAAAGGGAGAACTCCCAGATGTGGCTCCAAACTTTGAAGATGGGCCATGAGGGAGACTAAAGAGGTTGGCTCAAATCTTTAGAATAAAATACTTTCAGAAAAACTGGGATAAAGAGAGATTTTTCTCCGAAATGTTATAGGGTTTCCTGCCTAAGCAGGGGGTTGGACTAGAAGACCTCCAAGGTCCCCTTTGTTATTCTATTTTAGTGTCTTATTATCAAATAAATCAGAATTGAGTTGGAAGGGACTTTGGAGATCTTTTAGTCCAACCTCCTGCTCAACCTCCTGGCTTTTCCTCTAGTTCCCCACCCCCCAGTGGTGGATTTCAAATTTTTTTACAACTGGTTCTGTGGGCGTGGCTTGGTGGGCGTGGCTTGGTGGGCGTGGCAGGGGAAGGTTAATGCAAAATACCCATTTTCCCCCGATCAGCTGGGACTCAGGAGGCAGACAATAGATGGGGGTGGGGGCAGTCAGTGTTATTTGCCGGTTCTCTGAACTACTCAAAATTTCCGCTACTGGTTCTCCAAAACTGGTCAGAACCTGCTGAAACCAAACTCTATTCCCATCTTCTACCTTTTGGATGAAAAAGTTGTCAGTTAGGGATCTTTTTGCTCTCCCACATGATGCACAGGTTTCCTCCCAGTTGATATCAGGGTAGTTCAACTCTCCCATTACTACTGTGGTATGTTTCCTACATACATTTGTGGATTGATTAGCAAAAGGTTCATCCATTTTTTCTGCTTTGTTGGGTGGCCTGTAGCATTTGCGGATAGCAATGTGATTCTTTTTTTCCTTTTATATTGACTCCTATGGATTCTAGCAGGTTTTCATCATTGGATTTGTTTATTTCTGTACAGATCTAGTGATCTTTTATATATAATGCAACTCCACCTTCTTTTTGTTTGGTCTATTTCTATTGAATAGTTTGTATCCTTCCATCAGTACATTCCAGTCCTGAGTTTCATCCCACCAATGGAGGTAGGCTTTTTACCTAGGAGAATTTATGTACCTGTGAATCCCACTTAGTGATGAGTTATTACTCCCTATTTTGCGACAGACAAATATGGAGATCAGCAAATGATTTCCTCTTGATTTTACTACTTTACTCGCCACTTATCGTTCCCATTAAATGTAACAAATTCTTGAAGAGAACTTTTGCTCAGTATGAGCTGCATCAACCTTTTGACTTCAGGTTCTTCAAGTGCCACGCAATTAAGACTTCTGTTTTGCGAAATACTGTGTGTTGAAATCATCACTTCATCTTTTGGGGAAACTTCTCCCCAAAAATTCATTTGACTTTATTACTTTGACATTAAATATTCTTTCCAATTGAGATTTGGGCTTTGGAAAATTAGGTGGCATTTAGGAATAATGATTTATCCTGGAATACTAGCACCAGAGGCCAAGATGGAGAAGATCTGAAAAGCCCATTTATAGCCCATTCCCAGGAAGGGGACTAAGGACAGGTCCCACCAGACTGTCAAAAGAGGGGTATCCTTTCCATGGGCTCAAGTTGACTTTTCTGTCTTCCCATGGAAATCCTGCCTATGAAAATCCCACAGTAAAAATTGAACTGCTTTGCTTCATACAAATATCACTATTCAACTTGCCAATGAGCTGAGTGGAGAAAAGCGTGAAATTAAAAGCCGAGAATGTGTGCACAGACCGTGAGATCCTGGAAACCATCAAGGTCATGACTGCAGGTGCTTGAGGAGGAGGTGGAATGTTTCCATAACAAACAGGTGTCTCATACTTAGATAATGTGTTCCCCCAGGGGTGGAGAGAAAGGGAAGCTATTGTTTTAATGAGGCAAACATTTCAATGGGAAAACCAGAACTGGTTTTGATCCTTCAATACCAAAATGGTGTATCCAATAAAGTTTTACTTTTGGGCATTCAAACTCCTGAGAGTGTTTACTTGTTTTGGGTGCACTGATCAGACAGTTGACACCAGGGGTGAAATGCTCCCGGTTAGGACCGCCTCGGGCAAGTTGGTAGCGATGATGGTCAGTGGTTCGGAGAACTGGTAGCAATGGCAGCTGGAGGCTCTGCCCACCCGCCCCATTCCCCGGACTTGGGGGAATGCACCATTCCCGGACTCCTACTGCTCACCTTTCTCCCATGGCTGGCTGTCAGGGAGGCAAGTGCCTGAAAGGTACCAGAGTTGCTAACTCTCCTTCTGGAATGAGCCGCTCTGGTTCACGCGCACATGGTTTATTTAATTCAGCGGCAGGTTGGGTGTGCGCTTGCACAGCCGGCGCGTGGACCAGAGCAGCTCATTCAAGAAGGAGAGTGAACGGGATTCCGGTTGGCACCGCCAGCGTCGCGGATGGTCTTTTTGGACCGCCAGCCCCGCGATTCCATTGGAGCCGTTCTGAAAGCATTAATCAGCTGTCAGATGGCTTGAAAACCTCTCCTTCAGGAGAAGAAGGAGAGGAGAGCCAGTGGGCGAGGGTAGAGCTCCCTGGAAGCCCCTGGAGTAATTTCAGGGGCTTGGAGGGTGAGAGCTCCCCGCTCAGCCCACTGAAGCTCTGGATCCGTGGCAACTCCGTTTAAATGGAGCCAGACGCCGGTGACCGACTCTGCTTTCAGAAAGAAGATTAATTGATTTCAAAAGCAAACAGAACGGAAGCAGGAGAACAAGCTTTTGCAAGTATGATGCTTAACTCCTGGGATACATTGTTTGTACTTGATTTTGCTGAGCTGGAGGTGGAAATGGCATCTTCGTTGTGGGTGTAAAAGTGAAAGTTAGAAATGAAAGTGCTTGTTAACAGATTTGTGCTCAGAGACTGAATTTAAGCTGCTGCGATTTGGGAGCTGGGTGTAGAAAAGACTATCTTGCTTGATAAATTACAAATAAATCTGAGAAAGCTGTTCAAGAGATTTTATGGCTGTGAAAAGAAAAATTCTTTTAAAATAATATGGCTTCCAAGCAAGGAGTTGGTGAAGGCTCTCTAATGGCGTCAGAAATGACACAGATAACTGATTCACAGAGCCAGGAGGACTTTTTCAGAGACCTTACAGAATTTATAAAGGAAGCCATGAATAACCAAATTGTAATTATTAATAACCTAACAGCAATCATAGAACAAAAATTTATAGAACCGGTGGAGGATATAAAAGCAATTGAGGATGTTTTTGAAGGAAAGCACAATGACAATGTAGGAGACATTTTGACCAAAACAGAGAAGCTGGAACTGGCTGGCCCTCAAGAATCTTCAAACTTTCCTCCTGCCCTTTTAGAATTAACTGACAGAACTTTTCAAAAATATAATTTGGAGCAGAAAGAAGAAGAAACTGACCAGCCCTACGAGGTTTCGGAGGATAAAGAAGATTTGGCAGAGGCTCTCACACAATTAATTGAAATGCAACAACTGGACTTTTCTTTGCAAACTGATCGAGTTAATTCTTCGTTCTATGAACTGACTGATTATATAAGCAAGAAGAGTCAATATGGGGGCTCTAAATCAGAGGAAATGGTTACAAGAAAGGGACAAGTTTTAAAGATACATCAACCTCCAGTTAAAATTCAAAACCTCCTCAAAATAAAAGTAGGAGGAAAGAAGAAAGACTGGAAAAAATAGAGAAAGAAAGGAAGAATGGAAGATTAACTTTCTCTGGTCTATCTATTGATGTACTAATGACTAATTATAATGATTAAGTAAATGAATGAAGAGTTCAATTAATGATTAATTAAGGTTTAATTATTGTTGTATTAAGATTTTTAAAAAATATTTGAATTTTGAGAACAAAAGTAGAAGGAAGAGTAAAATGATTAAGTAAATGAACTAAGAATATCTTACAGATGTATTACGAGATTTTTAGGCTTTGAATGCTCTATTAGTGTTTGTTAACGCTTTAAAAACTCTTAGGGCTAAAGGATTACATGTTATTTTGAGTTTAAAGGGAGGTTGATGAATAATCTGTAGAAGGGGAGTTAAGATGTCTAGGGAGTTTTAAGTTTTGCATTAACTTAGCATATTTTAGCGTATGTTTGATAAAATTTATACCCTGTTTTTCTTCTGGGAAGTCGGGGGAGGGGGGTGGGAAGGGTGGGTTGAAGGTTGGGTTTACAAATGTTTAAATAGATAAGTGAAAATGTTATTTGTTTGAATTTAAAAAAAAAATAATAAAAACTTTTTGTTCCAAAAAAAAAGAAGAAGAAGGAGAGTGAGCGACTCCGCTACCTTTTGGGCACTTGCCTTCCCTGACAGACAGCCATGGGAGAAAGGTGAGCAGTAGGAGTCTGGGTAATGGGGCGGGTGGGCGGAGCCATGGGAGAAAGAAATTTAAATTTTTTTCCTACCGAGTTCTGTGGGCGTGGCTTGGTGAAAGGGGGTCTTGTGACTGAGTGGGCACGGCTGTGAGTGACATCGAGTTGGCCACGCCCACTCAGTCACAGGACACCCTCCCCCACAAAGCCACACCCACAGAACCGGTAGGGAAAAATTTTAGATTTCACCGCTGGTTGACACCCACCTTTAAAGGAACTCAATACATACAGTATGTCTGCCTATGAAATTGTGTATAAGCAACCAATGACTTCCTTGAAGTTGTTCATCCTGACTTTGGATATATGGAATCAAAACTCAGAATACAAAGCAAAGAGTCAAGGCTCACTTCAGTGTTTAATAGACAGAATGTACTGATGGGAGTCTCCTCCAACAGAGTAGTAAGATGGTCACTGCTGCAGATAAAAGGATGAGCTTGTACTTATACATTTCAGAAAGGAGGGGAAAAGGATGTATACATAAATATTCAAAGGAAATAATATAATAGATATCAGTTTTCTCCCTGCCCTTTCCTTATTGATGAGAATAATGGTTTTAGAAGAAATATCTGCATATTGAGATTCAGGGGTTGCTCTGGGAATGTTCTGGTAAAACTTTTCATGGGCCCTGTGACCCGAAAGGCCACATACGTCATGTCTCAATTACCTATTAAACAGGTGTATGTGTGTAAACACTTTTTAAAATGAATTTTAAAACACATTAATTTCTTTGAGTTATTTATTGGCATTTGGGAAAATATCATATGAAAAGTTCATTTCTATATTACTTTGACATCAAATGTTCTTTTGTATTCAGCTCTGGTCTTAAAAAAATAATGTAGCACTTGGGAATAAAGATGCAACATAGCAAGCCAGTACTGGAAGCCAAGATGGAGAAGACCTGCACGGCCACCATATACTTCCCCTTGGTGCTCAGGTAGGTGGGAACGAAGGATATCCAGACACTGCAGAAAACCAGCATACTGAAGGTGATCAACTTGGCTTCATTGAAGGCCCCAGGGAGATTCCTGGCCAGGAAAGCCACCGTGAAGCAGATGATAGCCAGGAAGCCCATGTAGCCAAGGACAAGGTAAAACATCAGAACAGAGCCTTGATTACATTGGAGGATGATCTCTGCAGATTGAGAGTGCATGTCTGACTCAGGGAATGGGGGAGACATGCCCAACCAGATGCTGCAGAGGACAACTTGGACACCAGAACAAGAAAGGATGATAGAATTGGCCAAGGTCTTCCCTAGCCATCTCTGTATATTATTCCCTGGTTTTGTGGCAAAGAATGCTAAAACCACAGTGACTGTTTTGGCCAAGACAGTAGAAATGGCAAGTGAGAAGATGTTGCTGAAGGCTATTTGTTGGAGAAGGCAAGTCCCTCTCCTCGGCTGGCCAATGAATAGGAACGATGTCAAGAACGAAAGCAGGAGGGAGATGAGGAGAATGTAGGAAAGGTCCCGATTGTTGGCTTTGACTATGGGAGTATCTCGGAACTTAATGAAGATTCCCAAGACAAAACCTGTTACTGAAGAGAGGAACAAGGCCAGTGAAGCTAGGATGATCCCCAAATTTTCTTGATAGGATAAGAAAGTTTCAGTCTTAGGTATACAATCATTTCTGTTGATGTTTGGATGGTGATCTGCTGGACATTTGGTGCATTTTTCAGCATCTGAAAAGAGAAAGATTAACATCTACCATAATACAGGTTCTTCCCACAGAAGCATACTTAGAGTGAGATGAGTGATGATATGTTTTGCATTCATTTAGCTGTGTTTTGCATTGTTTGCATCCCAAACATTATTAACCACCCTTCAGAAAAGAAAACTAAAGCATTCCACAGGCCTCCCTCAATAGAATAGAATAGAATAGAATAGAATAGAATAGAATAGAATAGAATAGAATAGAATAGAATAGAATAGAATAGAATAGAATAGAATAGAATAGAATAGAATAGAATTCTTTATTGACAAAGTGTGATTGGACACATAAGGAATTTGTCTTTGGTGCATATGCTCTCAGTGCATATAAAAAGACAAGATACATTCATCAAAAATCATAAGGTACAACACTTAATGATAGTCATAGGGTACAAATAAGAAAATAGGAAACAATATCAATATAAATCATAAGGATACAAGCAACAAAGTTACAGTCCTGCAGTCATAAGTGGGAGGAGATGGGTGATAGGAACAATGAGAAGACTAATAGTAATAGTAATGCAGCCTTAGTGAATAGTTTGATAGTGTTGAGGGAATCATTTGTTTAGCAGAGAGATGGCGGTCGGGAAAAATCTGTTTTTGTGCCTAGTTGTTCTGGTGTACATTTCTCTATAGCGTCGTTTTGAGGGAAGGAGTTGAAACAATTTATGTCCAGGATGCGAGGGGTCTGTAAATATTTTCACAGCCCTCTTTTTGACTCGTGTAGTATACAGGTCTTCAATGGAAGGCACGTTGTTAGTAATTGATTTTTCTGCAATTCTCTATGGATCAATATTCATTGGGACTTCCAAAATTGGACAATTTTAAGCCCAGGAAGGAGGAAAATGTATGATTCAAAGTCTCAATAACCACTTCCAGATCTGATTCATCTGCACATCTGTATGAATAAACTGGAGGTTAGGAAAACTTTTTTATCGTCTCCCACTTTGCAAATGTCAATTTCCCCCCACTGCTTTGACCAAGGAAAGTGGACAGCAGAAACTCTGGCAGGTATATTCCACTGTTTAGGATCCAATCTGAGTCTATCCTTCCTCATGAGCTCCACTAACAATCAAAAGCTTGTAAGACTAAACTGTGGTCCAGGGACTGACTCAGATTGCATCCTGCAACATTATTTGCCTTCGTTCCTCTGTCCCAACTGGAGATGCCTCCCAGTTCCAGCCTTCCAGGTGCAGGGCAAGATGGCATTGACTCCTTGAGAAAGGAATGTTATTATGACTATATATCAGCCCGGCTCCACACAATTCCCCCTCCCAGTTTCCCACAGTAGTAAATGTGGCAGGCCTGAAGATCCAACGAAAAAGATGGCTTCCAGGCCTGACAGGGCTATTCAGGGCTGGACATGTTCCTGTGACTGTTAAACAAGCAACTTCATCCTCAGTATTATTAGATTCAGGAAGAGAGGTGGGAGGATAGAGGAGAAGGAAGGATTTCTCCATTTTTTCAGAGATATCAAGAAAACAATGATAGAGATTGACATGTAAAGAAGATGAAGACCAAGAAATGTCATCCCTCTTCTAATTCCAAGGCTTGTTTGATACCCTGACTTTGAACATCTGGCTCCTCGTTTAACTTCCAAGATAATTTCTTTTCATTTATTATGCAAAAAAGAGATCATTTTTAAAACACCCATGCCTACTTTAAAAAAAACCCTTTATAGAACTCACGAAGCCTTGCCCCATTTTCTGGTGTCACCCACCTTCTATGGTGGAGATGGTTCCTTCTGCACAAGGACGACAATCATAGCAGCAGATGGGCTTCCCTTCTTGAGCCACCTTCATGAATCCAGTGCGACAGCTTTCCACACATGTAGAAGGAGGGAAGGGCTAAGGAGAGAAAAAGAAATAAAACTCTGGATAGTGAGATGGGTGGCATACATAAAATACAATAATTGTTCAGTGATATATTGAATGGACATTTCGTTTTGATTCGTTTTGAATGAGTAGCTCAGGCTACCACCTTGTCCATAAACTGAGTGAATAGTTTGCATGAAAATAGAAGATTATAGTTCATGACCATCTGAATAGCCAATAAAGAAAGTCTCACTCTTGAGGATCTGATCAGCTGATGTGAAAACTCAAAGGCAATGAAAACAACCCCAAACCTATCCCTAAACTTTTTCTCCCCTGTTATTGCCACCTTCAGTGGAATAAAATAAATAATACTCCCACCTTGCTCAGCATTTCCACCTGTGAGATCCTCTCCTGGTCAATGGATAATATAAACTCCTGGGATTTCCGTTTTTCTAGACTCCCAGATTTCACTCTCCTGACAGTTTTGTTGGGGAAAGCAATAGAGTTCACAATGTCCAGGTCAGCTGTAAGGTCTCCTTTCTCATCCAAATATACTCCTTCTATGGAATTATTGTAAAAGGTGGCGCTTTGAAGGAAGGGATGAAGCTGAAAAGAAAATGAGATAAATGAAAAATTTATGTCATTAATGGTCCTTTGGAAAGACCTCCTTGCTGTGTGTTGGGGAGGGGGATATCTGAACATTTCTGTCTCTTGGCTGAAAAAGCAGGTTTTAAAGTCAGATTCAATCTTGGGTAGAAAAATATCCATAAGCAGAGGAATAATAACAGCTCTTAGCTTAATGTCATTGTCTTTTAATTACAGAGCCAAATTTATATATATCTTTTTAATAGTATTTTAATGTTTGTAGTCTATGTTTTTATTTGGCTGTACATTGCCCTGAGTCTTCAGGGAGAAGGGCGGTATATAAATTTGATATAAAATAAAATAAAAATAAAATAAAATAATGTTTAAATACGTAGAGCAGAATTATGACTGTATATTTGTATATTTGAGTTTCATCTTCAGGTTCTGGCATTCTTAAGAGCAGTCAAGGTTGATCTAGTCTAGGACTGACCGGTTTGATCACCTTGCCGTCCAAGGGACTTGCAGGAATCTTCTCCATCATTAGAGTTCAAAGGCCTCCATTCTATTACTCCATTCTAAAAATAGAGATTCACCATTCAGGTTTTCCTTTAACTTTTTAGTTTTTAGATTTCTCTCTTGTCTTTTATCATTAACAGCATAAATAAAATAGGTATCTTCATTATTCTTATTTTCCTGTGTTGTTCTTCAGAGTTGATATTGGTTCACTATATCTTTCTTCTGGCTGCTAGTCATACCTTTCTCAGATTTGAGAGAATTACCTGATTGTCTCTAACAGTCTAATGTTTGACCCAAAGTTGTCTTCTCATTTATACCAGCTCATCAGTTTGAGGAAAAATGAATGGCTGAAGAATCAAGCTATTAATGTACTTGCTTTAAAATTAAAATAAGAACATATTGTCAAAAGAAAAAAAGAGGAAATGGAAAAGAAACTAAAGGGAATAGAATTATTCAAGATGTGAATTTCATGATAATTTAGTTTTTTCCCCCAGAATAAATAACCAAGGCATCCACTTATAAAACTATTTCCCAAATTTGGAGGAAAAATGTCTAATGGGGAAAAAAAATACCTGCCAAGCCTTCAGCCTTGTAGCTTCCACCTTCACACTCCTATTCCTCGCTGATCTCTTGCGTGTGGCTACATGAGCTAAATTTAAGGCCCTTCCCACAGCCCAGATGGTGTTGTAGATGAGATAGCTGTCCAGGGTAAGGATCCGATCAATTTCCTCTTTCCTCAGAGACACCAGTTCTTCTGTCTGTCTACACCGTCTCCAGACTTTTACTGAAAAGGCATCCTTGGTGGATGAACATCTAAAGGTTTTCTCCATAAAGTCAGCAAGGATGTTACTAAAGATTTTAAAAGCATCATAGTTTGCCCATTTCCTTTTCTTTATCACAAAAGAGAAAACGCCACCTATGTGTTTCAAGAAATATGCCCTACCCTTCAAATGAAGACTCAAATCCCAGTGTGCTGTGGTGATCCAGACTTTACCTACAACAGGTTTCGAAAGACTTTGTAAGGTCCGGCTATACGCTTAAGCTCTCAGTGAACCAAAAAGAAAGACTTAAACGGAGGCTTGAATAAGAATCAACATTTAATCTTTGATCAAAGACAAAAGGCTGGGTAAAACCATTCCAAACACATACAAAGAGATATGTATCTGGGAGGGTTCACACCTTCAGAGAAGATGTAACCACGTTTTATACCTTTAAAGCATCAGTTAGATCCCCAATTCTGGCCCCTTAATTTATGTTTGTGTATTCTTTGTTGCCCTGCAAAGGAATCTAAACTTCCAATTAGTCTTATCTTTGTTTACTTAATTGGCCACTTAGTGCCTGGCTCCTGAAGACCAGATCTTACCAAGATCAGACATAAATTAGGATTGAGATGTAAATTACCCCTTTGTTGATGGCTGGAGTTCCAACAGATACGTACCATGTTTTTAGGTGGCACAGAAAGAGATTGATATGAGCAGGTCAAATGGCAGGGACATACATTTGACAAATACCAGATACATTTCAGAGGCCTAATGACAATATGTTTGTAACAGGAGATACAAATAGAAAGGAATAATATATGTGATACAAAAGCACAATATATATGTTACAGGAACCTAATGATTACAGAATAACAAGATTTTACTAAATCTAGTATATCAGTATTTTATATTCTATATTATTGTTTCCCTACATTTCACTCTTTTTATTTAAACGATGGAATGCTTTCCATCATTCTGTAAAAGAGGTACATATTTAGTAGGGATGGTTTTAAGGATCATGTGAGGTTCAGTTGGGGAAGAGTTTGGCTGCGGGTATAAAAGTCCCGAGGATCAAAAACATTGAGACAAGTTGTGGAACCAAAATAAAGAGCAGAGTCATTGTCACCTTTTCCAAAGAATGTGCGGGGAAACCAGCAGCAACAGAGCAGAAAAACAGCAAAGACAACAAAAACAGCAAACCAAATATATTCAATGGGTGTCCAGTCTATCCAGTTCATCAGTGAACAGGTCAGCAGGCGATGCTGGGGAGCGGTGAAGTTTCAGCTTGAGTCCTTCCAGCTGTTGGACTTGCCACTGCTCAGGGGGCTCGGGGACGTGCTTGACTCGTGATGCGTGGACCCACGCTTTGACGCCGTCCACTTTCACAGCTGTGGGGGTGCTCAGAAGAACCTGACGGGGTGTAGACCACTTGGGCTGAGTGCAGGTGGGAGAGAGTTCTTTGATCCTTACCCACTGGCCCGGTTCAGCCAATGGTGGCACATCAGCAGCTGGAGGTAAAGCGGATTGGACCTGTTTAGAGATAGAGGACAAAACCTGCGCCAGATTATGCAAATATGAGGTGATATTTCTTTCCCCTTCACTAGAATCTGGCAGGGCAGAAGCAACAAAGGGTCTCCCATACATCATTTCAAAGGGTGACAATCCTAATTTCCCTGAAGGCAGGGCTCTAATTCTTGCTAAGGCTAGTGGTAGTACCTTAGGCCAGGGGAGTTGGGTTTCTTGGCATAATTTAGACAAGTGTGTTTTCAGGGTTCTGTTCAAACGTTCCACTTTTGATGAAGCCTGTGGTCTGTAAACAGAGTGGAGGTGCCAAGGGATGCCTAAAAACTTACTGACATCCTGAGTAACCTGTGAGGTGAAATGCCTGCCATTGTCAGACTCAAGACCCTTAGGGACCCCAAATCTTGGGATAATGTGATCAACTAAGGCATTCACCACCTCTCTGGCTTTTTGGGTGGAGGTAGGGATGGCTTCTGGCCATCCAGTGAATAAATCCACAAATACAAGAAGATTAGATTTTGCTCCCCTTTTTGGGAGTTCAGTAAAGTCTACTTGCCAAGCCTCCCCTGGGTATCGGGCAGTTCGAAGACGACCGAGAGGAAGCGGACTGCCCCCTCGGGGGTTGTTCCTTTGGCAGATGTCACATTGAGAAACAACAGTCTTGCAAAGGCCACGCAAGTTTGGATTGCAATAGCGGGATGTGAGCCACTTCTGGAGTGGGCGAGGACCGCTGTGAGACATGCGATGAGCTCGTTGAACAAGTTTCCACACCATTTGTTGAGGGAGCTGGATTCTGTTTTGAACAACCCACCACCCATCGCACCACTTGCCATCAGGGTGTAGCTGGTCCCTAGTATCATATAGGGCAGGAAGGTGTTGCGTGGGGTCACAGGGAAGCAAAGCTGAGAGATTCTTGGGATTGACAGCAGGGCCTGATTCAGCAGCTTGGCGGGCCCAATAGTCAGCAGCCCGGTTCCCACGAGAGATTTCACTGTGGTCTGTCTGGTGTCCTCGACAATGAATGATAGCTAGCTGGGATGGCTGTCTGACAGCTGTGACAAGTTTTTCTAGCAAGGGCTTCATCTTTAGACTTTTCCCATCTGCACCAGTAAAGCCACGAGCCTTCCATAGAGCAGCATGAGTGTGTGCAGCCAAAAATGCATAACGACTGTCAGTATAGATATTAGTGCGCAGTCCAGCTGACAGATGGCATGCCTCGATCAGGGCTAAAAGCTCGGCTGCTTGAGCGGACCAGTGAGAGGGGAGTTGTCGTAGGAGGAGGGGGCCATCTCTGCAAACTACAGCCAGTCCTGTGTATCTTTTCCCATTTTTTACAAAAGAAGAGCCATCAGTCCAGAGTTGGGACTCAGGATTGTCAAAAGGTTCAGTCCTAAGATCTGCACGAATGCCTACCATAGATTCCAAGACAGCTAAACAGTCATGCTGTGGACCATCCTCGGGGGGGCAAGGCAAAAGGGTAGCTGGATTCAGCCTTTCACATCTATGAAGCTGAACAGAGTCTGATTCTAAAATCTGGCTTGCATACTTAGAAATCCGGCATGAGGTGGCCCATGCTGGGAGTTTCTGTTCGAGGAGAGCTTGAACTGAATGAGGCGTATAAACGTTAAGGGGAGCCCCCAAAGTTATTTTATGAGTCTCCTGGATGAGGATGGCTGTGGCTGCAACAGATCGGAGACAGGCTGGCCAGCCTCTGGCCACTGGATCCAGGATTTTTGAAAGGTAAGCCACAGGAACTCTTTCGGGGCCCAGTTTTTGCAATAAAACGCCCAGGGCACATTGATTTTTCAGGAGGGGTCTCCCCCTGCCTTTATTTTGGGGGCTCAAAGCCGCTGCTAAAAGAGCAGCTTGCTTTCTCATTTTCCTATCTTCTTTCTTTTCTTCCTCTTCCTCCCTTTGGGAATAGACAGTGAAAGCTGTTTGAATGAGGGCCTCTAAGTCCTTAGCAGTAGGGGTCTCTAGTTTTTGCAATTTCCTTCTTATATCGGGAGCACTTTGTCCCACAAAGGTCATTTTCAGCAAAACATCATTAGCTGGGCTATCAGGGTCGAGGTCAGTAAACCTCCGAAATCCATCTTTCAAACGGTTCAAAAAATCAGTGGGGGATTCCTTTGGATTTTGAAGGATCTGATGAACTCGGTGAAAGTTCACCGTTTTTGGAACACCGAGCCTCAGTCCTTGAAGGATAGCATCCCTGGCTCTCTGGAGGATGAGGGCACCCTGATCTGTGTTGGGATCAACCTCATAGCTGTGGCTAAAAAGAATCAGGGGTTCAGGCCATAAAGCTGGGGCATCGTTATTAGTTTGAATGCCATGTTCTCTAGCAGCTTTGTAGTGTGCTGTGGTGGCTTTAAGAACTTGTTGTTTTTCCTCAGTAGACAGGAGTGCCGATAAGAGAGTAAAAATATCAGGCACATTAGGTCTATGAGTGGCCATCACACGTTGAACGAGTTCAACATAACTTTGGGGGGATTCCCTGTAAGAGGGAAGTCCTGCTTTCCAATTGAAAAGATCATTGGTAGTAAAAGGTTTGTGAACAAACACCAATTCATCTTTCATAGGAACTTGTCGAAGGGGGGCTAGGACTGAGGGACCCGGTTGGTCAGCAGGTGCGTAAGTCTGTCCCGTCCTAGTGTGAGGAGGACTTAAAGCCGTCAGATCTGGATACAGAGCTTGGGCTGCCTGGGATGTTGAACTTTGTGGATTTGCCTGGGACGGCTGTGATGTTGTTGGGAGCACCTGAGCTTGTGGATTAATCTGAGGGGCAGTTGGACGCACCTGATCCTGCATAGCGGATTGTGCTGTTGCCTGAGGTGCCTGAGCCATTAAAGGCACAGCGTTTACATCAGGTGAAGGGGGAGCAACATAATATGGTGGGGGAAACTCCTCTTCTTCTTCAGTCACTTTGGATAGCTTTTTCTTTTTTGCAAAAGTGACAATGGGGCAAATTTTAGAAGAGGGTGTTGGAGTGAGCCCACATGCTTTCTGGATGTCTGGGCAACAAAGGAGATTGGAGAAGAAGCTAATGTAAAGCTCCTCTTCAGTTCGTCCTATGGAAGCCAGAAATTCAGCAAATTTGTTGACAAAATCTAAATCAAGGCTGCCTTCTGGAGGCCAGGTTCCTACGTTAGGACCAATTAAGTAGGTTGGCCAGATGGATGTGCAGAGGGCTTTCAGTTTATTCTTTTTTAAAACAATCTTTTTTTCTGCAATAGGCTTTACTGTGTCCCAATGGGCTAACACGCAGTCCAGAGGGGAACACGGCTTTGTTTTTCTTACAAAGTTACTCATTCCGAATGGACTACCAGCATGGTTGCCCATTTTCCAGGGGATTCCTTTCTGTCAGCTCAAAGCCTGACTAGACTTTCTCTGTCTCCTGAGGAGATTTCTCACACCTTTCCGTCGGTGCGAAGCCTAACCAAACCCTCTCTTTTTCCCTAAGAGATTTCCCAGACCTCCCCTGCGGGTCCGAAGTTTGGTCAGAGCCCTCTCCTGCACTACAGATTCTTATTCCAACAGTCACACTCCTTTCAAAGCGATCGTCTCTGGCTGATCTCCTCTCGGATAATCAGAAACGCAGATTGGATCTCCGCACGTCGCTTCGAGGGCAAACCTCTGAGGAATTTCCCTCATCTCATTCACACACTCACAAAGCAACACTCCCCTCCCCACCCAAAAGAAAAAGTCTCTACTCACCTAGCAGAGGACAGTCTTCCCCAATACCCAATTCAAGCCTCAATTAGGGCGTTCAGGTCCGGCTGGAAACAGAATCTGCCGACGGCCGACCAGGTCGAAGTCACCGGTTTAAACTTGCCGGGAGCGCTCTTGACGTCGTCTCTGGTCCTCGCCGGTTTCTTCCGTCCGCCGTTGGTGAAGGCCGCCAAACCACAAGGGGGTTGGCTGTATGGGGGGCCAAATGTGGCAACCTTGAAGGAAAACTTTGCCTTCAAGCCCCACGTTCGTTGGGCGCCAGAAATGTAAGGTCCGGCTATACGCTTAAGCTCTCAGTGAACCAAAAAGAAAGACTTAAACGGAGGCTTGAATAAGAATCAACATTTAATCTTTGATCAAAGACAAAAGGCTGGGTAAAACCATTCCAAACACATACAAAGAGATATGTATATGGGAGGGTTCACACCTTCAGAGAAGATGTAACCACGTTTTATACCTTTAAAGCATCAGTTAGATCCCCAATTCTGGCCCCTTAATTTATGTTTGTGTATTCTTTGTTGCCCTGCAAAGGAATCTAAACTTCCAATTAGTCTTATCTTTGTTTACTTAATTGGCCACTTAGTGCCTGGCTCCTGAAGACCAGATCTTACCAAGATCAGACATAAATTAGGATTGAGATGTAAATTACCCCTTTGTTGATGGCTGGAGTTCCAACAGATACGTACCATGTTTTTAGGTGGCACAGAAAGAGATTGATATGAGCAGGTCAAATGGCAGGGACATACATTTGACAAATACCAGATACATTTCAGAGGCCTAATGACAATATGTTTGTAACAGGAGATACAAATAGAAAGGAATAATATATGTGATACAAAAGCACAATATATATGTTACAGGAACCTAATGATTACAGAATAACAAGATTTTACTAAATCTAGTATATCAGTATTTTATATTCTATATTATTGTTTCCCTACAACTTCTAAGTATCACATCTATAATTTTCATTCCTTTCAAAAATGAACTGGTCTCTGAACCATAAACAAAGACATTGACTTTTACCCATTTGTAATATGGATCTGGATTAACATTCACATCCGCAACATTGAGGGGAAATCTTTGATATATAACTGCACAAATGCCATTCCTTAACATCAAAGGAGCCATTGTCTTCATGAACCTCTGTCCCTGGTCAGTTTCTGGAGCCACGAGACCAACCAAGGTCCACTTGAAATAGAGGAGAAGCTGGACCATCCCTGGGTACTGGACTCCTTCAGCAGGGAGCATCGGGTAAAAGAAAGGAAACTGAGTTTTATCCCCCATAACCCTAGAAGCAAAGCTATAGTAGATCTGAAAGAAATGGAGGATGGTGTTTTATATATTACAAGCAAAATTCAAGTTCTACCTTTTCCATAAAAAAGCTCTGCTTTTCATTTGCAGAGGACCTCTTATTCAAAGTTGCATAACTGTCAGATCCGTGTATTTGCCATTCTTTGTGGAAGAAGGGGTGCAGGATTTGGAGTTATCACATTTAGTTCTTTTCCTATGTGTCCTAAGAATTCAATTTCTTGCTTGGTCCTCGTTGTATAAACTTTAACCAAATTTATAACCATTGCCTGGCGCCAGGAATGCCTGGAGAATTCTCACATCTTGGGAAATGAAAGGGGAGGGGGGAAACGGGTGGATTGTAAGATGACCCTGAGAAGCTCTTCGTATCTGTTTCTCAGAGAGGCTGGTACAGTCATCTTCATACCAGCCGATTGATTGGAATCTATATTGGAAGGTGGGGAGGGGGTCCCTAATTTCCTTTATCCTGAATTGAATGCGCTGAGGGACCCCAGAGCATGCTTTGAGTTTTGACTTGCTTTCATCCCTTACCATAAAAGGTTCCTTCTGAAATACAAAGTTCTCAAGAGTTCGTACTTTCTTTGAAGGAGGGAGAAGCTGGTCCTTACGATAACTCAAAAACGGTCTCTGCAAGAAGAACACACCTGAGGGATTTTGTAGGTGCCCAACATGGTGGAAATCTGGATGGAGCTGCCAGTCTCAGAGTCTTCCAGAAGAGCTACTGTGTTTATTTGCCTTCCACATCTGTAGTTGGGCACATTGGCCTCCCCATCGGAAAGCAGGTCCAGCAAAGGATCTGTAGTCATTTCCACCTTGTAGAAATTGTCATAGATATTATAACCCAGGGTGATGTTGGGTAAGAGGTGGCCCTTCTGGTTGATGTCCTCGACAGCAAAAAGGTAGGGCATAAATTTCCAACGAAGCTTCAGTGTTTTTCTGTAGGTACAAATGGATCAATGAAAATAACATTTAGCTTTCATTCCATGGTAATACATCATTTAACACGCTCAATCACATTTTGCTTCCAAACTGTTTATAATAATCCAATATATTTATTTTTTAAAAAGAATAAAAACATTTTTTATTATAATTTTTATTTTTTTGTTATAAACATAGTAATATTGAAAAGTCACAACTTCAGTTTCATGTGCTGGACTTTGATCCATGTTTGATGAACTGCTCCCTATATTTTAGTAAACATGGTTGATATACCCAAATTGTTAAAGACCAGATAATTATAAACTTGATGTTCATATACTTTAAACTGTTAAAGACCAGATTATTTTTAGTGTCTTGGGCAGAGTTCAGGTTGAGCCCCTGTACTATGGAGCTTTGTTGGTTATTTTTTGTTGTTCTGGGATTTTTCTATCATTCTTTTCCTGTTTTCCATTACTTTGTTTAATTGTAAATCATCCACGGACAGCTGGATTATGAACTGTATGAACAAGTAAATAACTAGAGCAATCAATGAACCAACCAACTTATTTCTTCCTTTTTAAAAAAAATAAAATAAAATCTTTTTGGTCCCTGGCATGAATTCATGAATCAAAATGAGATATATTTTCCCTTTCCATAAATTCCTATGTTCTTAATTCAAAGACATTCATCCCAGAAGCAAAGTTTACTGGAGAAAAACAATGGTGGAGTTATCTCTGATGCATATCAGAAAATAGAGCATTCTATTGTACTTGGACCAGGTCTCCTACAAATACCAACTCAACTTTGGAGTGGGGTGGAAGAGAGATTCCATTATTTCTTCTGTGTCTGCACTTTAGCTTTGCTCGTAGCAAAGAATGGATAGTGGATGGGGGGAAATATCATGATTCGGTTTTTATACTTTAAAGTTTGAAATGTGTTTCATGATCTGCAGTGTGCAACAGGGAGCCCAAGATGGGATCAAAAGGAAGCTAGCAAAGAGGCGAGATCAGAAGAGATCACTTTGTGTTTTTAAAGGGCAAGACATTTATTGAAGTGACTGTAACGATTGCAGGACAATTCACTTACCTGTCGAATTTTGTTGAAGGACTCCTATCAAAGTTTAATAATGGAAACCTAGCATCCATTGCAGAGACTATGCCACTAATCATATAATCTCCTGGCTTGTAATGATGCTGTGGGTCCACCTCACTCTGGTGCAGAGTCAGGAGGCATTTGGCTTTGTGCATTACACCAGATCCCAATGGCCACAGAATCAGCACGAAGAGAAGCAGCAGCAACATGTATTGTGTTCCTGACTGAGCCTTCTCTGTGTCACCTGCTTTCTAAGAGAGAAAAAGAAGAGCTGGAAGAAACCAAAATCTCTTTCCTGGCAGAAGTTTCAGATCTGATCACAGTCAGCCAAGAGACATCAACAGAATCAGCCCTGATGGCTCAATGTTTAGAAGGCAGTACTGCAGGCCACTTCTGCTGACTGCTGGCTTCCAGCAATCCGGCAATTCAAATCTCCCTAGGCTGAAGGTTGACTCAGCCTTCCGTCCTTCCCAGGTGGGTAAAATGAGGATCCAGATTGTTGGGGGCAATATGCTGACTCTCTAAAACCACTTAGAGTGGTCTGTAAAGCACTGTGACCCAGTAAATCAGTCTAACTGCTATTGCTATTGCTATTGCTCTAATACTACCCTGAGATTTGCTTTCTGTCTCCAGAGACATTGACCTACTGAGAATTTCTGAGACAAACTTCATCCAACATTGCTTGTGAATCTAATAATTGACATGAAAATGATTTCTGACACATTTGTGCTAATTTTGGGGGGAATTTTGCAGAAAGGTCTCTAGAGTCCAAACATAAAGACAACAAATAAATCACTATGATTTTGATAATTGAATGGAAAAGAACTTTCAGCTCTCTGAACCCTGGATGAGTGAAAGGGCTAAAGGGAGAACTCCCAGATGTGGCTCCAAACTTTGAAGATGGGCCATGAGGGAGACTAAAGAGGTTGGCTCAAATCTTTAGAATAAAATATTT
This sequence comes from Pituophis catenifer annectens, assembly GCF_029215685.1. NCBI lineage: Eukaryota > Metazoa > Chordata > Lepidosauria > Squamata > Colubridae > Pituophis > Pituophis catenifer. The sequence continues at coordinate 12,902,069 of NW_027256882.1, read as the reverse complement.
TCAGAAAAACTGGGAAAAAGAGAGATTTTTCTCTGAAATGCTATAGGGTCTCCTGCCTCAGCAGGGGGTTGGACTAGAAGACCTCCAAGGTCCCCTTTGTTATTCTATTTTAGTGTCTTATTATCAACTAAATCAGAATTGAGTTGGAAGGGACTTTGGAGATCTTTTAGTCCAACCTCCTGCTTAACCTCCTGACTTTTCCTCTAGTTATCTAGATCTGTTCCAGTTGGGTTTCAGGCCTGGGCACAGCACAGAAACGGCATTGATCGCATTGGTGGATGATCTCTGGAGGGCTCGGGACAGGGGTTCTTCCTCTGTCCTAGTCCTATTAGATCTCTCGATGGCTTTTGATACCATTGACCATGGTATCATGCTGCGCCAACTGGAGGGGTTGGGGATAGGGGGCACTGTTATGTATGTATCTATTTTGTGTGGGAAATTCAAGTGCAGCAATGCTTGTGATTGGTTAACGGGTATTTCAGAACTGTATATAAGGAGGGCTGTTGTCTGTGTTTCTGTGCTGAAGTCTCACCCTGAATTAAAGAGCTGTTGTCACTAGATTTGACATTAGCCGGCACGTTAGATGAAGCAAGAGCGCACGAAGCATCCACTAAGGCTTCTGAAGCGCTACAACGTCCACAGCTGAGCAAAGACGGCCCAAAGTCAGCACCTGTTGATCGAGAGGAGGCGCGAACCAGTACAGAGGAAGAGTCAGACGAGGACGTCTTCCACACTGACAAAAAGAAGGGTTAGCAAAGTCGTTGCCGAGAAAACTGCTCGAGCTGTGGTGGAGCTCACGAGAGACAGTCCTGCAAATACCGAGACGCCATTTGCAGGTGTTGTGAAAAGAAGGGCCATTTGGCCAGAGTCTGTAGAGCTCAATTTCCTCGAAATAACAAGTCATGTGACTATCACGACCAACCAGAACCGACACATTCAAATCAGCCAACCAGAGATGGCGGCGCGAGAAAACAGCACGAGAATCAAAAGCGAGAGACCTACAACATGAGAATCGGCCAAGCCAGCACATCTGTAGAGGAAAAGGTCTACACGAGAGTAGAAATTGAAGGGAGACCATGCGACATGGAAATCGACACCGGGTCTGCCCTGTCAATCATGTCCTGGGCAATGCTTAAATCGCTTATACCGAAGTTCCAGAGAAACCAGCTTTCATGGCAACGAGTTCGCCTCCTCGACTACCAAGGAAACCGAGTCCCTGTGGAAGGCGTGGACACGTTCCGGATCACCTACGGCGAGTTCCAGAAAGAGCTTCCCCTGACCATCGTCAACAAGTTGCTGCCAAGTCTCCTGGGCCTAGCGTGGTTCCGAGCCCTAGGCATGGGTTTCATGGGTGTCCACAGCATCGGCGGACCATCCCTAAAGGAAAGCCTCCTGCACAAGTTCCAGGACATTTTTGAAGAGACGCTAGGCAAGTATATGGGGACCCCTATCTCTTTTAATTTAGACCCTAATGTAGCCCAGACTAAGTTAAAGGCAAGACGGGTACCATTTGCCCTAAAACCAAAAATAGACACAGAACTTGACAAACTGATCAAACAAGGGGTGCTAGTTCCTGTAGATCACGCTAAGTGGAAAACCCAATAGTCACGCCAGTAAAGTCAGACGGATCAATCAGAATCTGAGCTGATTATAAATGCACGATCAATAAGGCGTTGCAATAGAGCGCCTATCCCGTTCCGATCATCCACCATCTGCCTCACTCCCTGGGCCCTGGCAAGATATTCGCTAAGTTAGACCTTGCGCAGGCATACCAGCAGCTGCTGGTAGATGACACTATGGTAGAATCACAAACTATAGTAACTCACAGAGGTGCCACTTGTACTTGACTGCGATGCATCCCCTTTTGGTGTGAGTGCTGTGTTGAGCCATAGACTACCAAATGGGTTAAAGGTGCCCATTGCCTATTACTCTCACACTCTATCCAGTGCAGAACGAAATTACAGCCAGCTGGACAGGGAGGCCTTAGCGGCTGTAGTGGGGGTCAAAAAATTTCATGAATATTTGTTTGGCCGGACTTTTGAACTTATTATGGACCACCAGCCATTGTTGGGACTTTTGGCTGGCAACAAACCAACCCCGGTCGCTCTCTCCCCCCGGATGACCAGATGGTCTATTTTCCTGGCTGCTTACTCGTACAGATTAATCCACCGACCGGGTCGGACTCTGGGCCATGCTGATGCCCTCAGCCAATGCCCCTTGTGTCAGCACTCCAACTTATGCTCTCTTCCAGTGCTGTCATGAAGACCAGAAGCGCTGAATTATTGCTGAGATGAACTTTTACCTAGTTTTCTGCATGCAAGAGATAGGGTTTTCTGGGGGATGAGGGTGGGGGTCACATTCCTGTGAGAAGTACGTGCCAGGACGGAGAGATGGATTGGCTAATGGCCAATGAGAAATCGGGTTGGAGAGCGGAAGAGGAGGGGGTTGGAAGGAGGGGCCAGTTGAGCTGCAATTAGCCTCAGAAATGTCGGCTATTTCTGTTCTTAATAAAGAATGATTCATTAGAGACTGCGCTTGAAAATGAAACTTATTTTAAGACAGAACCGAAACCTGACACCTTGCCCGATCTGTTGGAGAACCCAACTCCAGAAGCCCCTGTATTATTGATCGATGTTGTATCCCTGGGGCCACTCTCGTCTGGTGAGGTGGCAAGGGTATCTGCCAAAGACACTGTTTTACGTACTGTGATGGGCTGGGTCATGATGGGTTGGCCAACTAAGGTGGACAGTGGGGATTTTCAAGTGTTTTTTAACAAAAAGAATGAGTTGTCTATGTTGGGAGGTTGTTTATTTTGGGGGCACAGGGTGGTTATCCCTTCTTGATTAAGGCATTGGGTGTTGGAATTGCTGCATGAAGGGCACCCTGGTATAGTTAGAATGAAGAGTCTGGCTCGGAGTTATGTGTGGTGGCCACATCTCGACCAAGACGTCACTGAGTGGGTGGGGAAATGCAGGCCCTGCCAGGAGTCCCACCCAGATCCCCCTGTAGCTCCCGTTAGAGAGTGGGAAAAGCCTAAAGGACCATGGGGGAGGATTCATATTGATTTTGCAGGCCCTTTCCATGGCCAGAATTTTCTTATACTTGTAGACGCTTTTTCCAAATGGCTGGAAATAGCTTTAATGCCATCAACCACTTCCGAAGCCATAATTAAGGTCCTCAGGAAACTATTTGCTACCCATGTATTGCCAGACACCCTGGTTTCTGATAATGGGCCCCAATTCACGGCAATTCAATTTGAAGGCTACCTGGCCAAATTAGGAATAAGACACGCATTATCTGCACCATTCCATCCGGCTTCGAATGGCCTTGTAGAGAGATTCATATGAACGACCAAAGAAGCCCTGCCCTGACTCGATGCGGGGGACTGACAAGCTAGGATTGATCAATTCTAGACTATTCCACAGATAATTTTAAGGGGGAAGAGGGAGGATTAAGACAATTCCAAATCGGGACCCCGGTATTCGCAAGAAATTATGCTAGCGGTCCACTGTGGATTGGGGGAAATATTGTTGGAATCACCGGTCTGAAATCATACACAGTGGACGTAGGGCAAGGTAAAATTTGGAGAAGAGACATAGATCAATTGCGTAAACGTTTGAATTGTGAAGCCTGTGAAAACTCCAATATTGTTAAACCTAACTTCCAAAGTTTCCCCGAAACAGCTATCTCAAGCCCGAGTAAACTGGATTACTTATTGGGTAAGCCTGAGTAAGCAGGTCAACCAGAGTGAAGTCACGCCCTGGTCACCTGCATGATTTTGTATGTTAATATGTAAATAGATAGGATAAGTGCCTTCTGGGAATGGAGGGGTCTTATGTATGTATCTATTTTCTGCGGGAAATTCAAATGCAGCAATGCTTGTGATTGGTTAACGGGTATTTCAGAACTGTATATAAGGAGGGCTGTTGCCTGTGTTTATTGGCTGAAGTTTCACCCTGAATTAAAGAGCTGTTGTCCCTAGCTTGCTTGTGCCTCTCGTTATTTCCACGCTATAACAGGCACCATGTTGCAGTGGTTCTCCTCCTTCCTCTCCGACCGGTCACAGTTTGTGTTGACAGGGGAGCAGAGATCGACCTCGAGGTGCCTTGTGTGTGAGGTGCCGCAAGGGTCGGTTCTCTCGCCCCTTCTTTCAACATTTATGTGAAGCTGCTGGGTGAGATCATCCGTGGTATTGGGGTGAAGTGTCATCTGTACGCTGATGATACTCAGCTGTACATCTCCACCCCGGACCACCCCAACAATGCCCTTGGGAGAAGGGCGGTATACAAAATAAAATAATAATAATAATAATAATAATAATAATAATAATAATAATAATAATAATAATAATAATAATAATAATAATAATTCCCCCCCCCAGTGGTGGGTTTCAAATTTTTTTACTACTGGTTCTAGTAGTAAAAAAAAAGATGCAGTTGGGAGAGTATTTCATACACTCTTTTAAGGCAATATACCAGAAACAGCACAAATAATAGTTAATGGTAATCTCACAGAAACTTTTAAAATTGAGAAAGGAACAAGACAGGGATGTCCCTTGTCTCCACTATTGTTTATTTTAACTTTGGAAGTATTGCTGAATAAAATACGGGACTCGGATAACATACAGGTTATTAAGATCAGGCAACATGATTATAGATTATGAGCATTTGCAGATGATTTGGTTGTAACTTTAACCCAACCAGTAAATTCAGTTACAAGTTTGATGGATATAATTAGGCAACATGGTCAAGTGTTAGGGTTTAAAATAAATACAGGGAAAACAAAGATGATAGCTAAGAATATGAATACAAATCAAAAAGAAGAATTGGAAAGAGTAACAGGATGCGAGATAGTGAAAAAGGTTAAGTACTTAGGAATCTTTATTACAACATCAAATGGGAAATTATACAAGTATAATTATGAATTGTTATGGCATAAAATACAGATAGAGATGGATAAATGGAAAAAATTACAACTGTCTTTGTTGGGAAGAATAGCAGTAGTTAAAATGAATGTTCTGCCCAAGTTTCTATTTCTCTTTCAAATGATACCAATATTTAAAAAGGATGCAAATTTGGAGGAATGGCAGAAAGGCATTAATAACTTTGTTTGGGTAGGGAAGAGACTAAGAGTTAAATTAAAAATAATGCAGGATATACGTGAAAGAGGAGGTTTTAAATTGCCCAATCTAAAATTGTACTATGAAGCAGCTGCTTTGTCAGCAATTAGTGACTGGATTAATTTAACAGATGAAAGAATATTGAATATTGAAGGTTATGATTTGCTATATGGTTGGCATGCCTACTTAGTTTATGAGAAGAAGGTGGATAGGGCTTTTGAAAGTCACATATTAAGGAATGCCCCCCTGCGTGTTTGGAAAAAATACCAATATAAATTGAATGGCAAGATACCCATATGGGTAGTACCCAGACATGCGATAGAAAATATAAGTATAGAGCAAAGACAGGATGTAATTACTTATAAAGAACTTCTGATTACAGAAAGAAATGTACTACAGTTAAAGCCTCTGAATGTATTAAGAGAGGAAAGGGCAATTCAAACCTGGTTTCAGTATGTACAGCTGCAGAATAGATGGAAAAAAGATGAGAAAATTGGTATTACACAAAGTGAAGAAAATTTGATAAAACAAATTAGGGATCAGAGTAGAATGCACATAAAAAGGTTGTATAATATATTGATAGAAATAGACTCAGAGACAGAGTTAGTTAAAGATTGTATGATAAAATGGGCACAAAATTTTGAGGAACCAATAATGATGGAAACATGGGAAAGGATCTGGGTAAGAAATGTAAAATTTACACAAGCTCAAAATTTGAGAGAAAATTTTTATAAAATGTTTTATAGATGGCATTTGGATCCCAAAAAGTTAGCTTGTATGTACCCAAACCTACAACCCAAATGTTGGAGATGTGATTGTGTTGATGCTACCTATTTTCATGTTTGGTGGACTTGTAAAAAAGTTAAAGCATTTTGGATAAAAATATGGTGGATTATTCAAAATATTCTAAAAAAAAGGATAAAGTTTACTCCACAGTTGGTTTTGTTAGGTATAATTAAAGATTGTACGGCTATAGAGATTAATTGGATTCTGAACCTAATAACTGCAGCAAGACTCTTGGTGGCGCAGTACTGGAAGAAGGAAGATTTACCTACTATTCAAGAATGGACATTAAAAGTAGTAAATTTAGCAGAAATGGCGAAAATTTCAGCATTTCTAAAGGACCATTCAAATGAGAAATATATGTTAGAATGGAGAAGATGGATTGATTATATTCAAGGCAAATATCGGACTAAAAAATTTCAAATAGCTTATGAATGATCAAAGAGATTTTATAAAGTACTTAAATTTAGTTTACTAAAAGGGGAGTTAAAAGTTCAAGAGGGGGATAGGAGGCTATATATATAATTAGCTTATGTTAGCTTATGAGTGTCAAATGTTATACCCTGTATTTTGCTCTGGGAAGTGGGGGGGAGGGAGGGGAAGGGGAGGGTTGGAAGGGGAGGAGGGAGGGGGAAAGGGAAATGTCTGTAAAACTTTTTAAAACTTTTCAATAAAAAAAAGGAAATAAAAAAATTTACTACTGGTTCTGTGGGCATGGCTTGGTGGGCATGGCAGGGGAAGGTTAATGCAAAATACCCATTTTCTCCCGATCATCTGGGACTCAGGAGGCAGACAATAGATAGGGGTGTAGGCAGTCAGAGGTGGTATTTCCCGGATCTCTGAACTCAAAATTTCTGCTACCGGTTCTCCAGAACTGGTCAGAACCTGCTGAAACCCAACTCTGTTCCCCACGCCCTCTACCTTGTGGATGACAAAGTTGTCAGTTAGGGATCTTTTTGCTCTCCCACATGATGCACAGGTTTCCTCCCAGTTGATATCAGGGTAGTTAAACTCTCCCATTACTACTGTGGTACTCTATGTTTCCTACATACAATGGTTGATTGATTAGCAAAAGGTTCATCCATTTCTTCTTCTTGGTTGGGTGGCCTGTAGTATTCGCCTATAGCACTGTCATTCTTCTTTTTTGTTTTTATATTGACCCATATGAATTCTAGCAGGTTTTCATCATTGGGTTTGTGTATTTCTGTAGAGAAATAGTTATATTTTATATATACTGCAACTCCACCTTATCTTTGTTTGGTCTATTTCTTTTGAATAGTTTGTATCCTTCCATCAGTACATTCCAGTCCTGAGTTTCATCCCACCAATGGAGGTAGGCTTTTTACCTAGGAGAATTTATGTACCTTTGAATCCCACTTAGTGATGAGTTATTACTCCCTATTTTGAGACAGACAAATATCAAGATCAGCAAATGATTTCCTCTGGATTTTACTACTTTACTCGCCACTTATCCTTCCCATTAAATTTAACAAATTCTTGAAGAGAACTTTTGCTCAGTATGAGCTGCATCAACCTTTTGACTTCAGGTTCTTCAAATGCCACTCAATTAAGACTTCTTTTTTGCGAAATACTGTGTGTTGAAATCATCACTTCATCTTTTGGGGAACCTTCTCCCCAAAAATTCATTTGACTTTATTACTTGACATTAAATATTCTTTCCAATTGAGATTTGGGCTTTGGAAAATTAGGTGGCATTTAGGGTTGATGATTTATCCCAGAAGACTAGCACCAGAGGCCAAGATGGAGAAGATCTGGAAAGCCCATTTTTAGCCCATTCCCAGGAAGGGGACTCAGGGCAGTTCCCACCAGACTGTCAAGAGAGGGGTACCCTTTCCATGGGTTCAAGTTGACTTTGCTGCCTTCCCATGGAAATCCTGCCTATGAAAATCCCACAGTAAAGATTGAACTGCTTTGCTTCATACAAATATCGCTATTCAACTTGCCAATGAGCTGGGGGGAGAAAAGGGTGAAATGGAGAGCCGAGAATGTGTGCACAGACCGTGAGACCCTGGAAACCATCAAGGTCATGACTGCAGGTGCTTGAGGAGGAGGTGGACTGTTCCCATACCAAACAGGTATCTCATAATTACATAATGTATTCCCCCATGGGTGGAGAGAAAGGGAATCTATTGTTTTAATGAGGCAAACATTTGCATGGGAAAACCAGAGCTGGTTTTGATACTTTAGTAACAAAATGGGGTATCCAATCAAGTTTTAGTTTTGCGAATTCAAGCTTCTGAGAGTGTTTCCCTTGTTTTGGCTGTGCTAGTCAGACAGTTGACACCCACCTTTAAAGGCACTCAATACATACATTATGTCTGCCTATCAAATTGTATATAAACAACAAATGACTTTTAGGCTTTGAACTAACGTCCTTCCTTGAAGTTGTTCATCCTGACTTTGGATATATGGAATCAAAACTCAGAATACAAAGCAAAGAGTCAAGGCTCACTTCAGTGTTAAGTAGACAGAATGTACTGAAGGGAGTCTCCTCCAAAAGAGTAGTAAGATGGTCTCTGCCGCAGATAAAAGGATGAGCTCGTACTTATACATTTCAGAAAGGAGGGGAAAAGGATGTATACATAAATATTCATAGGAAATTATGTAATAGTTATCAGTTTTCTCCCTGCCCTTTCCTTATTGATGAGAACAATGGTTTTAGAAGACATATCTGCATATTGAGATTCAGGGGTTGCTCTGTGAATGTTCTGGTAAAATCTATCATGGGCCCTGTGATCTGAAAGGCCACATACGTCATGTCTCAATTACCTATTAAACAGGTGTATGTGTGTGAACACTTTTTAAAATGAATTTTAAAACACATTAATTTCTTTGATTTATTTACTGGCATTTGGGAAAAGGTCATATGAAAAGTTCATTTCTATTTTATTTTGACATCAAATGTTCTTTTGTATTCAGCTGTGGTCTTAAAAAAATAATGTAGCACTTGGGAATAAAGATGCAACATAGCAAGCCAGTACTGGAAGCCAAGATGGAGAAGACCTGCACGACCACCATATACTTCCCCTTGGTGCTCAGGTAGGTGGGAACGAAGGATATCCAGACGCTGCAGAAGACCAGCATGCTGAAGGTGATCAGCTTGGCTTCATTGAAGGCCCCAGGGAGATTCCTGGCCAGAAAAGCCACCGTGAAGCAGATGATAGCCAGGAAACCCATGTAGCCAAGGGCAAGGTAGAACATGGCAACAGAGCCTTGATTACATTGGAGGACGATCTCTGCAGATTGAGAGTGCATGTCTGACTCAGGGAATGGGGGAGAAGTGCCCAACCAGATGCTGCAGAGGACAACTTGGACACCAGAACAAGAAAGGATGATAGAATTGGCCAAGGTTTTGCCTAGCCATCTCTGTATATTATTCCCTGGTTTTGTAGCAAAGAATGCTAAAACCACAGTGACTGTTTTGGCCAAGATGGTAGAAATGGCAACTGAAAAGATGTTGCTGAAGGCTATTTGTTGGAGAAGGCAAGTCCCTCTCCTCGTCTGGCCAATGAATAGGAACGATGTCAAGAAGGAAAGCAGGAGGGAGACGAGGAGAATGTAGGAAAGGTCACGATTGTTGGCTTTGACTATGGGAGTATCTCGGAACTTAATGAAGATTCCTAAGACAAAACCTGTTACTGAAGGGAGGAACAAGGCAAGTGAAGCTAGGATGATCCCCAAATTTTCTTGATAGGATAAGAAAGTTTCAGTCTTAGGTATACAATCATTTCTGTTGATATTTGGATGCTGATCTGCTGGACATCTGGTGCATTTTTCAGCATCTGAAAAGAGAAAGATTAACATCTACTATAAAGCAGGTTCTTCCATCAGAAGCATACTTAGAGTGAAACTAGTGATGGTATGTTTTGCATTCGTTTGGATGTATTTTGCATTGTTTGCATCCCAGACGTTATTAACCAGCCTTCAGAGAAGAAAACCAAAGCATTCCACAGGCCTCCCTCGCTAGCAATTCTCTATGGATAAATATTCATTGGGACTTCTTAGCAGTTCAGAGAATTGGTAGTGGAAATTTTGAGTAGTTCAGAGAATCGGCAAATACCACCTCTGGCTGGCCCCAGAGTGGCGTGGGAATGGAGATTTTGCAATATCCTTCTCCCAGGAGAGGGGAGGGAATGGGGATTTTGCAGTATCCTTCCCCTGGAGTAGTGTGGGAATGGAGATTTTGCAATATTCTTCCCCTGCCACACCCACCAAGCTACACCCACGAAGCCACACCATGCCCAGAAAGCCATGCCCACAGAACCAGTAGTAAAAAAAAAATGGATTTTACCACTGGTGCTATCTAACAAAATGAAATTCAATGGTGAAAAAAGTAAGGTCCTACATTTAGGCAAGAAAAATGAAATAGACAGGTGCAGTATATATGGTAGAAAAAGCAGGAAAATGTGTTTTAGACAGCATCACCACCAGATGGATTTGTAACTGGCTGACCAATCGCACGCAACGTGTAGTCCTCAATGGAATTGCATCTACATGGAGGAAACTATGCAGTGGAGTACCCCAAGTCTCTTTTTTAGTCCCAGTACTCTTCAACATCTTCATCAATGACTTGGACGAGGGGATAGATGGGGAACTCATCAAATTTGCAGATGACACTAAGCCGGCAGGAATGGCCAACACTCCAGAAGGTAGGCTCAAGATACAGAAGGATCTTGACAGACTTGAACATTGGTCACTATCTAACAAAATGAAATTCAACAGTGAAAAAATGTAAGGTTCTACATTTAGGCAAGAAAAACAAAATGAACAGGTACAGTATATGTGGACCTTGCTCTATAGTAGTAACTGTGAGAGGGATCTTGGAGTCCTAGTGGACAACCATTTAGATATGAGCCAGCCGTGTGCAGCAGCTTCCAAAAAAGCCAACACAGTTCTGGGTTGCATAAGCAGAGGGATAGAATCAAGATCATGTGAAGTGTTAATACCGCTTTATAATACCTTGGTAAGGCCACTCTTGGAATATTGCATTCAGTTTTGGTCGCCACAATGTAAAAAAGGTGTTGGGACTCTAGAAAGAGTGCAGAGAAGAGCAACAAAGATGATTAGGGGACTGGAGGCTAAAACATATAAAAAACGGTTGCAGGAACTGGGTATGTCTACTTCAGGGATCTGCAACCTGCGGCTTTGGAGCCGCATGTGGCTCTTTCATCCCTCTGCTGCGGCTCCCTGTGAGTCAAAATATGCGTTACAACCACCAATGTGTGACACCTGCCGGCATGTGATTTATTGAGCTTTTTGGCCCATCTTTTTTTGGGGAGTTCAAAATGTTTTTGTTGCATGAAGAAATAAAAATTTGTTTTCTCTGTAGCAATTCATTAATGTCATAAATGCAACACATTATAGTTTTTTTTATACATAGCATAAAGGTAAAAAACGATATATGCCATCTTATCTTCATTTTAGATGTCAAAATGGTTTTGTGGCTCTCGGTGTTTTCTTTTCTGTGGGAAACAGGTCCAAATGGCTCTTTGAGTGTTTAAAGTTACCGACCCCTGGTCTAGTTCAAAGAAAAGAAGGACTAGGGGAGACATGAGAGCAGTGTTCCAGTATCTCAGGGGCTGCCACAAAGAAGAGGGAGTCAAGCTATTCTCCAAAGCACCTGAGGGCAGGACAAGAGGCAATGGGTGGAAACTATTCAAGGAGAGAAGCCACTAAGAACTAAGGAGAAATTTCTTGACAGTTAGAACAATTAATCAATGGAACAACTTGCCTGCAGAAGTTGTGAATGCTCCAACACTGGAAATTTTTAAGAAGATGTTGGATAACCATTTGTCTGAAGTGGTGTAGGGTTTCCTGCCTGGGCAGGGGGTTGGACTAGAAGACGTCCAAGGTCCCTTCCAACTCTGTTATTCTATTCTATTCTATTCTATTCTATTCTATTCTATTCTATTCTATTCTATTCTATTCTATTCTATTCTATTCTATTCTATTCTATTCTATTCTATTAGAAGGAAGGGTGGGAGGGAGGGAGGGAGGGAGGGAGGGAGGGAGGAAGGAAGGAAGGAAGGAAGGAAGGAAGGAAGGAAGGAAGGAAGGAAGGAAGGAAGGAAGGAAGAATTCAGGGCTGGACATGTTTCTGTGACTGTTAAACAAGCAAGTTCATCCTTCAGTATTATTTCTCCATTTTTTCAGAGATATCAAGAAAACAGTGATAGAGATTGACATGTAAAGAAGATGAAGACCAAGAAATGTCATCCCTCTTCTAATTCCAAGGCTTGTTTGATACCCTGACTTTGAACATCTGGCTCCTCGTTTAACTTCCAAGATAATTTCTTTTCATTTATTATGCAAAAAAGAGATCATTTTTAAAACAGCCATGTCTACTTAAAAAAAAACCCTTTATAGACCTCACAAAACCTTGCCCCATTTTCTGATGTCACCCACCTTCTATGGTGGAGATGGTTCCTTCTGCACAAGGACGACAATCATAGCAGCAGATGGGCTTCCCTTCTTGAGCCACCTTCATGAATCCAGTGCGACAGTTTTCCACACATGTAGAAGGAGGGAAGGGCTGAGGAGAGAAAAGGAGATAAAACTCTGGATAGTGAGATGGGTGGCATACATAAAATACAATAATTGTTCAGTGATATATTGCATGGACATTTCGTTTTGGATTGGTAAAACACATTATTTGAATGAGTAGCTCAGTCTACCACCTTTTCCATAAACTGAGTGAATAGTTTGCATGAAAATGGAAGATTATAGTTCATGACCATCTGAATAGCCAATAAAGAAATTCTCACTCTTGAGGATCTGGTCAGCTGATGTGAAAACTCAAAGGCAATGAAAACAACCCCCCACCTATCCCAAAACTTTTTCTCCCCTGTTATTGCCATCTTCAGTGGAATAAAATAAATAATACTCCCACCTTGCTCAGCATTTCCACCTGTGAGATCCTCTCCTGGTCAATGGATAATATAAAATCCTGGGATTTCCATTTTTCTAGACTCCCAGATTTCACTCTCCTGACAGATTTGTTGGGGAACGCAATAGAGTTCACAATGTCCAGGTCAGCTGTAAGGTCTCCTTTCTCATCCAAATATACTCCTTGTATGGAATTATTGTAAAAGGTGGAGCTTTGAAGGAAGGGATGAAGCTGAAAAGAAAATGAGATAAATGAAAAAATTATGTCATTAATGGTCCTTTGGAAAGACCTCCTTGCTCTGTGTTGGGGAGGGGGATATCTGAACATTTCTGTCTCTTGGCTGAAAAAGCAGGTTTCAAAGTAAGATTCAATCTTGGGTAGAAAAATATCCATAAGCAGAGGAAGAATAACAGCTGTTTGCTTAATGTCATTGTCTTTTAATTACGGGGCCAAATTTATATATATCTTTTTAATAGTATTTTAATGTTTGTAGTCTATGTTTTTATTTGGCGGTACACTGCCCTGAGTCCTCACGGAGGAGGGCGGTATATAAATTTGATATAAAATAAAATAAAAAAATGTTTAAATACGTAGAGCAGAATAATGACTGTATATTTGTATATTTGAGTTTCATCTTCAGGTTCTGGCCTTCTAAAGAGCAGTCAAGGTTGATCTCCTCTAGGACTGACCGGTTTGATCGCCTTGCAGTCCAAGGGACTTGCAGGAGTCTTCTCCATCATTAGAGTTCAGAGGCCTCCATTCTATTACTCTATTCTAAAAATAGTTAAGCTGTAAAGATTCACCATTCAGGTTTTCCTTTAACTTTTTAGTTTTTAGATTTCTCTCTTGTCTTTTATCATTAATGGCGTAAATAAAATAGGTATCTTCATTATTCTTATTTTCCTGTGTTGTTCTTCAGAGTTGATATTGCTTCACCATATCTTTCTTCTGGCTGCTAGTCATACCTTTCTCAGATTTGAGAGAATTACCTGATTGTCTCTAACAGTCTAACAGTTTGAGGAAAAATGAATGGCTGAAGAATCAAGCTATTAATGTACCTTAAAATTAAAATAAGAACATATTGCCTAAAGAAAAAAAGAAAGAAGAAATGGAAAAGAAACTAAAGGGAATAGAATTATATAAGATTTGAATTTCATGATAATTTAGTTTTTTTCCCCAGAATAAATAACCAAGGCATCCACTTATAAAACTATTTCCCAAATTTGGAGAAAAAATGTCTAATGGGAAAAAAAATACCTGCCAAGCCTTCAGCCTTGTAGCTTCCACCTTCACACTCCTATTCCTCGCTGATCTCTTGCGTGTGGCTACATGAGCTAAATTTAAGGCCCTTCCCACAGCCCAGATGGTGTTGTAGATGAGATAGCTGTCCAGGGTAAGGATCCGATCAATTTCCTCTTTCCTCAGAGACACCAGTTCTTCTGTCTGTCTACACCGTCTCCAGACTTTTAATGAAAAGGCATCCTTGGTGGATGAACATCTAAAGGTTTTCTCCATAAAGTCAGCTAGGATGTTAATAAAGATTTCAAAAGCATCATAGTTTGCCCATTTCCTTTTCTTTATCACAAAAGAGAAAATGCCACCTATGTGTTTCAAGAAATATGCCCTACCCTTCAAAACAAGACTCAAATCCCAGTGTGCTGTGGTGATCCAGACTTTACTTACAACATGTTTCGAAAAATGTGTAAGTATCGAACCTATAATTCTCATTCCTGTCAAAAATGAACTGGTCTCTGAACCATAAACAAAGACATTGACTTTTACCCATTTGTAATATTGATCTGGATTAACATTCATTTTTGCAACATTCAGGGTAAATCTTTGATATATAACTGCACAAATGCCATTCCTTAACATCAAAGGAGCCATTGTCTTCATGAACCTCTGTCCCTGGTCAGTTTCTGGAGCCATGAGACCAACCAAGGTCCACTTGAAATAGAGGAGAAGCTGGACCATCCCTGGATACTGGACGCCTTCAGCAGGGAGCATCGGGTAGAAGAAAGGAAACTGAGTTTTATCCCCCATAACCCTAGAAGCAAAGCTATAATAGATCTGAAAGAAATGGAGAATGGTGTTTTATATGTTACAAGCAAAATTCAAGTTCTACCTTTTCCATAAAAAAGCTCTGCTTTTCATTTGCAGAGGACCTCTTATTCAAAGTTGCATAACTGTCAGATCCGTGTATTTGACATTCTTTGTGGAAGAAGGGGGGGAGGGGATTTGAAGTTATCACATTTAGTTCTTTTCCTATGTGTCCTAAGTATCCAATTTCTTGCTTGGTCCTCTTTGTATAAACTTTAACCAAATTTATAACCGTTGCCTGGCACCAGGAATGCCTGGAGAATTCTCACATCTTGGGAAATGAAAGGCGAGTGGGGAACGGGTGGATTGTAAGATGACCCTGAGAAGCTCTTCGTATCTGTTTCTCAGAGAGGCTGGTACAGTCATCTTCACACCAGCGGATTGGTTGGAATCTATATTGTAAAGTGGGGAGGGGGTCCCTAATTTCCTTTATCCTGAACTTCATGCCCTGAGGGACCCCAGAGCATGCTTTGAGTTTTGACTTGCTTTCATCCCTTACAATAAAAGGTTCCTTTTGCAATACAAAGTTCTCAAGAGTTCGTACTTTCTTTGAAGGGGGGAGAAGCTGGTCCTTACGATAACTCAAAAACCGTCTCTGCAAGAAAGACACACCTGAGGGATTTTGTAGGTGCCCAACATGGTGGAAATCTGGATGGAGCTGCCAGTCTCAGAGTCTTCCAGAACAGCTACTGTGTTTCTCTGCCTTCCACATCTGTAGTTGGGCACATTGGCCTCCCCATCTGAAAGCAGGTCCAGCAAAGGATCTGTAGTCATTTCCACCTTGTAGAAATTGTCATAGATATTATAACCCAGGGTGATGTTGGGTAAGAGTTGGCCCTTCTGGTTGATGTTCTCGACAGCAAAAAGGTAGGGCATAAATTTCCAACAAAGCTTCAGTGTTTTTCTGCAGGTACAAATGGATCAATGAAAATAACATTTGGCTTTCCTTCCATGGTAATACAACATTTAACACACTCAATCACAATTTTGCTTCCAAACTGTTTAAAATAATCCAATATATCTATTTTTTAAAAAAGAATAAAAACATTTTTTATTATAATTTTAATTTTTTTATTATAAACATAGTAATATTGAAAAGTCACAACTTCAGTTTCATGTGCTGGACTTCTGGGAATTTTGATCCATATTTGATGAACTGCTTCCTATATTTTAGTAAACATGGTTGATATACCCAAGTTGTTAAAGACCAGATGATTATAAACTTGATGTTCATATACTTTAAGCTGTTAAAGACCAGATTATTTTTAGTGTCTTGGGTAGAGTTAAGTTTGAGCCCCTGTACTATGGAGCTTTGTTGGTTATTTTTTGTTGTTCTGGAGGTTTTCTATCATTCTTTTCCTGTTTTCCATTACTTTGTTTAATTGTAAATCATCCATGGACAGCTGGATTATGAACTGTATAAACAAGTAAATAACTGGAGCAATCAATGAACCAACCAACTTATTTCTTCCTTTAAAAAAAAATAAAATAAAATCTTTTTGGTCTCTGGCATGAATTCATGAATCAAAATGAGATACATTTTCCCTTTCCATAAATTCCTATGTTCTTAATTCAAAGACATTCATCCCAGAAGCAAAGTTTACTGGAGAAAAACAATGGTGGAGTTATCTCTGATGCATATCAGAAAATAGAGCATTCTATTGTACTTGGACCAGGTCTCCTACAAATACCAACTCAACTTTGAAGTGGAGTGGAAGAGAGATTCCATTATTTCTTCTGTGTCTGCACTTTAGCTTTGCTCGTGGCAAAGAATGGATAGTGGATGGGGGGAAATATCATGATTCGGTTTTTATACTTTAAAGTTTGAAATGTGTTTCATGATCTGCAGTGTGCAACAGGGAGCCCAAGATGGGATCAGAAGGAAGCTAGCAAAGAGACAAGATCAGGAGAGATCACTTTGTTTTTTTAAAGGGCAAGACCTGTAGACATTTATTGAAGTGACTGTAATGATTGCAGGACAATTCACTTACCTGTAGAATTTTGTTGAAGGACTCCTATCAAAGTTTAATAATGGAAACCTAGCATCCATTGCAGAGACTATGCCACTAATCATATAATCTCCTGGCTTGTAATGATGCTGTGGGTCCACCTCACTCTGGTGCAGAGTCAGGAGGCATTTGGCTTTGTGCATTACACCAGATCCCCATGGCCACAGAATCAGCACGAAGAGAAGCAGCAGCAACATGTATTGTGTTCCTGACTGAGCCTTCTCTGTGTCACCTGCTTTTTAAGAGAGAAAAAGAAGAGCTGGAAGAAACCAAAATCTCTTTCCTGGCAGAAGTTTCAGATCTGATCACAGTCAGCCAAGAGACATCAACAGAATCAGCCCTGATGGCTCAATGTTTATAAGGCAGTACTGCAGGCCACTTCTGCTGACTGCTGGCTTCCAGCAATCTGGCAATTCAAATCTCCCTAGGCTGAAGGTTGACTCAGCCTTCCGTCCTTCCCAGGTGGGTAAAATGAGGATCCAGATTGTTGGGGGCAATATGCTGACTCTGTAAAACCACTTAGAGCGGTCTGTAAAGCACTGTGACCCAGTAAATCAGTCTAACTGCTATTGCTATTGCTCTAATACTACCCTGAGATTTGCTTTCTGTCTCCAGAGACATTGACCTACTTAGAATTTCAGAGACAGACTTCATCCAACATTGCTTGTGAGTCTGATAATTGACATCAAAATGATTTCTGACACATTTGTGCTAATTTTGGGGGGAATTTTGCAGAAAGGTCTCTAGCGTCCTCACATAATGACAACGAATAAATCACTATGATTTTGATAATTGAATGGAAAAGAACTTTCAGCTCTCTGAACCCTGGATGAGTGAAAGGGCTAAAGGGAGAACTCCCAGATGTGGCTCCAAACTTTGAAGATGGGCCATGAGGGTGACTAAAGAGGTTGGCTCAAATTTTTAGAATAAAATACTTTCAGAAAAACTGGGATAAAGAGATATTTTTCTCTGAAATGCTAAAGGGTCTCCTGCCTAAGCAGGGGGTTGGATTAGAAGACCTCCAAGGTCCCCTTTGTTATTCTATTTTAGTGTCTTATTATCAAATAAATCAGAATTGAGTTGGAAGGGACTTTGGAGATCTTTTAGTCCAACCTCCTGCTCAACCTCCTGGCTTTTCGTCTAGTTCCCCCCCAGTGGTGGATTTCAAATGTTTTTACTACTGGTTCTGTGGGCGTGGCTTGGTGGGCGTGGCAGGGGAAAGTTAATGCAAAATACCCATTTTATCCCGATAAGCTGGGACTCAGGAGGCAGACAATAGATGGGGGTGGGGGCAGTCAGTGGTATTTGCCGGTTCTCTGAACTACTCAAAATTTCCTCTACCGGTTCTCCAGAACTGGTCAGAACCTCTTGATTTTGCTACTTTACTCGCCACTTATCCTTCCCATTAAATTTAACAAATTCTTGAAGAGAAGTTTTGCTCAGTATGAGCTGCATCAACGTTTTGACTTCAGATTCTTCAAGTGCCACTCAATTAAGACTTCTCTTTTGCTTATACTTTCTTGTGGAGCTGAACTAAGAAGCTTGTTTTCTGTATTTCATTTGTAAATATTACCCACAATTTATGTGTCAGCTCGGAAACCGCTGACACATTGATTCCAAATTCAGGGTGCCTGCAGTTATTCCAGGAGCCCTACAGACTCACATCCAGAAACTTAGTTTGCACTCTGAAAACCAATTCATTGCTGAAGAAGAAACACGGTTCGTTTGATTTTTTAAAATTTCTGAATATCAACATGCTAAATACTGTGTGTTGAAATCATCACTTCATCTTTTGGGGAACCTTCTCCACAAAAATTCATTTGACTTTATTACTTTGACATTAAATATTCTTTCCAATTGTGATTTGGGCTTTGGAAAATTAGGTGGCATTTAGGGATGATGATTTATCCCGGAAGACTAGCACCAGAGGCCAAGATGGAGAAGATCTGGAAAGCCCATTTTTAGCCCATTCCCAGGAAGGGGACTCAGGGCAGGTCCCTCCAGACTGTCTAGAGAGGGGTACCCTTTCCATGGGTTCAAGTTGACTTTGCTGCCTTCCCATGGAAATCCTGCCTTTGAAAATCCCACAGTAAAGATTGAACTGCTTTGCTTCATACAAATATCGCTATTCAACTTGCCAATGAGCTGGGGGGAGAAAAGGGTGAAATGAAGAGCCGAGAATGTGTGCACGGACCGTGAGACCCTGGAAGCCATCAAGGTCATGACTGCAGGTGCTTGAGGAGAAGGTGGACTGTTCCCATAACAAACAGGTGTCTCATACTTAGATAATGTGTTCCCCCAGGGGTGGAGAGAAAGGGAAGCTATTGTTTTAATGAGGCAAACATTTGAATGGGAAAACCGGAACCGGTTTTGATCCTTCAGTACCAAAATGGTGTATCCAATAAAGTTTTACTTTTGGGCATTCAAGCTCCTGAGAGTGTTTACTTGTTTTGGGTGCGCTGGTCAGACAGTTGACACCAGGGGTGAAATGCTCCCGGTTAGGACCGGTTCGGGCAAGTAGGTAGCGATGATGGCCGGTGGTTCGGAGAACCGGTAGCAATGACAGCTGGAGGCTCTGCCCACCCGCCCCATTCCCCAGACTCGGGGA
This sequence comes from Pituophis catenifer annectens, assembly GCF_029215685.1. Classification (NCBI taxonomy): domain Eukaryota; kingdom Metazoa; phylum Chordata; class Lepidosauria; order Squamata; family Colubridae; genus Pituophis; species Pituophis catenifer. The sequence goes on along the minus strand of NW_027256882.1, from coordinate 12,882,543 downwards.
AATGCACTATTCCTGGACTTCTACTGCTCACATTTCTCCCGCGGCTGGCTGTCAGGGAAGGCAAGTGCCCGAAAGGTACCAGAGTCGCTTACTCTCCTTCTTGAATGAGCCACTCTGGTCCACGCAGTGGCTGCGCTAGCGCACATTGTTTATTTAGTTCAGTGGCAGGTGGGTGTGCGCTTGCACAGCTGGCGCGTGGACGAGAGCGGCTCATTCATGAAGGAGAGTGAGCGACTCGGCTACCTTTCGGGCACTTCCCTTCCCTGACAGCCAGCTGTGGGAGAAAGGTGAGCAATAGGATTCCGGGGAATGGGGCAGGTGGACGGAGCCGCAGGAGAAAGAAATTTAAAAAGTTTTCCAACCGGGTTCTGTGGGCGTGGCTTGGTGGAAGGGGGTCTTGTGACTGAGTGGGCGTGGCTGTGAGTGACATCGAGTTGGCCATGCCCACTCAGTCACAGGACACCCTCCCCCACAAAGCCACACCCACAGAACCGGTAGGGAAAAATTTTAGATTTCAATGCTGGTTGACACCCACCTTTCAAGGAACTCAATACATACATTATGTCTGCCTATGAAACTGTATATAAGCAACCAATGACTTTTAGGCTTTGAACTAACGTCCTTCCTTGAAGGTGTTCATCCTGACTTTGGATGTAAATCAAAACTCAGAATACAAAGCGAAGAGTCAAGGCTCACTTCAGTGTTTAATAGACAGAATGTACTGAAGGGAGTCTCCTCCAAAAGAGTAGTAAGATGGTCTCTGCTCCAGATAAAAGGATGAGCTTGTTGTCTGCGTTCCAAATTAGGCTTTCTTCCAGCGCTGACATAACAAGATGAACTTTTACCTAGTTTTGTATGTTACAGATAGTGTTTCCTGGGAGACGAGGATGGGGGCTACATTCCTGTGAAAAGAACGTGCCGGGATGTAGAGATTTTATATGTTAATATGTAAATAGATAGGATAAGTGCCTTCTGGGAATGGAGGGGTCTTATGTATGTATCTATTTTCTGCGGGAAATTCAAATGCAGCAATGCTTGTGATTGGTTAACGGGTATTTCAGAACTGTATATAAGGAGGGCTGTTGCCTGTGTTTATTGGCTGAAGTTTCACCCTGAATTAAAGAGCTGTTGTCCCTAGCTTGCTTGTGCCTCTCGTTATTTCCACGCTATAACAGGCACCATGTTGCAGTGGTTCTCCTCCTTCCTCTCCGACCGGTCACAGTTTGTGTTGACAGGGGAGCAGAGATCGACCTCGAGGTGCCTTGTGTGTGAGGTGCCGCAAGGGTCGGTTCTCTCGCCCCTTCTTTCAACATTTATGTGAAGCTGCTGGGTGAGATCATCCGTGGTATTGGGGTGAAGTGTCATCTGTACGCTGATGATACTCAGCTGTACATCTCCACCCCGGACCACCCCAACAATGCCCTTGGGAGAAGGGCGGTATACAAAATAAAATAATAATAATAATAATAATAATAATAATAATAATAATAATAATAATAATAATTCCCCCCCCCCAGTGGTGGGTTTCAAATTTTTTTACTACTGGTTCTAGTAGTAAAAAAAAAGATGCAGTTGGGAGAGTATTTCATACACTCTTTTAAGGCAATATACCAGAAACAGCACAAATAATAGTTAATGGTAATCTCACAGAAACTTTTAAAATTGAGAAAGGAACAAGACAGGGATGTCCCTTGTCTCCACTATTGTTTATTTTAACTTTGGAAGTATTGCTGAATAAAATACGGGACTCGGATAACATACAGGTTATTAAGATCAGGCAACATGATTATAGATTATGAGCATTTGCAGATGATTTGGTTGTAACTTTAACCCAACCAGTAAATTCAGTTACAAGTTTGATGGATATAATTAGGCAACATGGTCAAGTGTTAGGGTTTAAAATAAATACAGGGAAAACAAAGATGATAGCTAAGAATATGAATACAAATCAAAAAGAAGAATTGGAAAGAGTAACAGGATGCGAGATAGTGAAAAAGGTTAAGTACTTAGGAATCTTTATTACAACATCAAATGGGAAATTATACAAGTATAATTATGAATTGTTATGGCATAAAATACAGATAGAGATGGATAAATGGAAAAAATTACAACTGTCTTTGTTGGGAAGAATAGCAGTAGTTAAAATGAATGTTCTGCCCAAGTTTCTATTTCTCTTTCAAATGATACCAATATTTAAAAAGGATGCAAATTTGGAGGAATGGCAGAAAGGCATTAATAACTTTGTTTGGGTAGGGAAGAGACTAAGAGTTAAATTAAAAATAATGCAGGATATACGTGAAAGAGGAGGTTTTAAATTGCCCAATCTAAAATTGTACTATGAAGCAGCTGCTTTGTCAGCAATTAGTGACTGGATTAATTTAACAGATGAAAGAATATTGAATATTGAAGGTTATGATTTGCTATATGGTTGGCATGCCTACTTAGTTTATGAGAAGAAGGTGGATAGGGCTTTTGAAAGTCACATATTAAGGAATGCCCCCCTGCGTGTTTGGAAAAAATACCAATATAAATTGAATGGCAAGATACCCATATGGGTAGTACCCAGACATGCGATAGAAAATATAAGTATAGAGCAAAGACAGGATGTAATTACTTATAAAGAACTTCTGATTACAGAAAGAAATGTACTACAGTTAAAGCCTCTGAATGTATTAAGAGAGGAAAGGGCAATTCAAACCTGGTTTCAGTATGTACAGCTGCAGAATAGATGGAAAAAAGATGAGAAAATTGGTATTACACAAAGTGAAGAAAATTTGATAAAACAAATTAGGGATCAGAGTAGAATGCACATAAAAAGGTTGTATAATATATTGATAGAAATAGACTCAGAGACAGAGTTAGTTAAAGATTGTATGATAAAATGGGCACAAAATTTTGAGGAACCAATAATGATGGAAACATGGGAAAGGATCTGGGTAAGAAATGTAAAATTTACACAAGCTCAAAATTTGAGAGAAAATTTTTATAAAATGTTTTATAGATGGCATTTGGATCCCAAAAAGTTAGCTTGTATGTACCCAAACCTACAACCCAAATGTTGGAGATGTGATTGTGTTGATGCTACCTATTTTCATGTTTGGTGGACTTGTAAAAAAGTTAAAGCATTTTGGATAAAAATATGGTGGATTATTCAAAATATTCTAAAAAAAAGGATAAAGTTTACTCCACAGTTGGTTTTGTTAGGTATAATTAAAGATTGTACGGCTATAGAGATTAATTGGATTCTGAACCTAATAACTGCAGCAAGACTCTTGGTGGCGCAGTACTGGAAGAAGGAAGATTTACCTACTATTCAAGAATGGACATTAAAAGTAGTAAATTTAGCAGAAATGGCGAAAATTTCAGCATTTCTAAAGGACCATTCAAATGAGAAATATATGTTAGAATGGAGAAGATGGATTGATTATATTCAAGGCAAATATCGGACTAAAAAATTTCAAATAGCTTATGAATGATCAAAGAGATTTTATAAAGTACTTAAATTTAGTTTACTAAAAGGGGAGTTAAAAGTTCAAGAGGGGGATAGGAGGCTATATATATAATTAGCTTATGTTAGCTTATGAGTGTCAAATGTTATACCCTGTATTTTGCTCTGGGAAGTGGGGGGGAGGGAGGGGAAGGGGAGGGTTGGAAGGGGAGGAGGGAGGGGGAAAGGGAAATGTCTGTAAAACTTTTTAAAACTTTTCAATAAAAAAAAGGAAATAAAAAAATTTACTACTGGTTCTGTGGGCATGGCTTGGTGGGCATGGCAGGGGAAGGTTAATGCAAAATACCCATTTTCTCCCGATCATCTGGGACTCAGGAGGCAGACAATAGATAGGGGTGTAGGCAGTCAGAGGTGGTATTTCCCGGATCTCTGAACTCAAAATTTCTGCTACCGGTTCTCCAGAACTGGTCAGAACCTGCTGAAACCCAACTCTGTTCCCCACGCCCTCTACCTTGTGGATGACAAAGTTGTCAGTTAGGGATCTTTTTGCTCTCCCACATGATGCACAGGTTTCCTCCCAGTTGATATCAGGGTAGTTAAACTCTCCCATTACTACTGTGGTACTCTATGTTTCCTACATACAATGGTTGATTGATTAGCAAAAGGTTCATCCATTTCTTCTTCTTGGTTGGGTGGCCTGTAGTATTCGCCTATAGCACTGTCATTCTTCTTTTTTGTTTTTATATTGACCCATATGAATTCTAGCAGGTTTTCATCATTGGGTTTGTGTATTTCTGTAGAGAAATAGTTATATTTTATATATACTGCAACTCCACCTTATCTTTGTTTGGTCTATTTCTTTTGAATAGTTTGTATCCTTCCATCAGTACATTCCAGTCCTGAGTTTCATCCCACCAATGGAGGTAGGCTTTTTACCTAGGAGAATTTATGTACCTTTGAATCCCACTTAGTGATGAGTTATTACTCCCTATTTTGAGACAGACAAATATCAAGATCAGCAAATGATTTCCTCTGGATTTTACTACTTTACTCGCCACTTATCCTTCCCATTAAATTTAACAAATTCTTGAAGAGAACTTTTGCTCAGTATGAGCTGCATCAACCTTTTGACTTCAGGTTCTTCAAATGCCACTCAATTAAGACTTCTTTTTTGCGAAATACTGTGTGTTGAAATCATCACTTCATCTTTTGGGGAACCTTCTCCCCAAAAATTCATTTGACTTTATTACTTGACATTAAATATTCTTTCCAATTGAGATTTGGGCTTTGGAAAATTAGGTGGCATTTAGGGTTGATGATTTATCCCAGAAGACTAGCACCAGAGGCCAAGATGGAGAAGATCTGGAAAGCCCATTTTTAGCCCATTCCCAGGAAGGGGACTCAGGGCAGTTCCCACCAGACTGTCAAGAGAGGGGTACCCTTTCCATGGGTTCAAGTTGACTTTGCTGCCTTCCCATGGAAATCCTGCCTATGAAAATCCCACAGTAAAGATTGAACTGCTTTGCTTCATACAAATATCGCTATTCAACTTGCCAATGAGCTGGGGGGAGAAAAGGGTGAAATGGAGAGCCGAGAATGTGTGCACAGACCGTGAGACCCTGGAAACCATCAAGGTCATGACTGCAGGTGCTTGAGGAGGAGGTGGACTGTTCCCATACCAAACAGGTATCTCATAATTACATAATGTATTCCCCCATGGGTGGAGAGAAAGGGAATCTATTGTTTTAATGAGGCAAACATTTGCATGGGAAAACCAGAGCTGGTTTTGATACTTTAGTAACAAAATGGGGTATCCAATCAAGTTTTAGTTTTGCGAATTCAAGCTTCTGAGAGTGTTTCCCTTGTTTTGGCTGTGCTAGTCAGACAGTTGACACCCACCTTTAAAGGCACTCAATACATACATTATGTCTGCCTATCAAATTGTATATAAACAACAAATGACTTTTAGGCTTTGAACTAACGTCCTTCCTTGAAGTTGTTCATCCTGACTTTGGATATATGGAATCAAAACTCAGAATACAAAGCAAAGAGTCAAGGCTCACTTCAGTGTTAAGTAGACAGAATGTACTGAAGGGAGTCTCCTCCAAAAGAGTAGTAAGATGGTCTCTGCCGCAGATAAAAGGATGAGCTCGTACTTATACATTTCAGAAAGGAGGGGAAAAGGATGTATACATAAATATTCATAGGAAATTATGTAATAGTTATCAGTTTTCTCCCTGCCCTTTCCTTATTGATGAGAACAATGGTTTTAGAAGACATATCTGCATATTGAGATTCAGGGGTTGCTCTGTGAATGTTCTGGTAAAATCTATCATGGGCCCTGTGATCTGAAAGGCCACATACGTCATGTCTCAATTACCTATTAAACAGGTGTATGTGTGTGAACACTTTTTAAAATGAATTTTAAAACACATTAATTTCTTTGATTTATTTACTGGCATTTGGGAAAAGGTCATATGAAAAGTTCATTTCTATTTTATTTTGACATCAAATGTTCTTTTGTATTCAGCTGTGGTCTTAAAAAAATAATGTAGCACTTGGGAATAAAGATGCAACATAGCAAGCCAGTACTGGAAGCCAAGATGGAGAAGACCTGCACGACCACCATATACTTCCCCTTGGTGCTCAGGTAGGTGGGAACGAAGGATATCCAGACGCTGCAGAAGACCAGCATGCTGAAGGTGATCAGCTTGGCTTCATTGAAGGCCCCAGGGAGATTCCTGGCCAGAAAAGCCACCGTGAAGCAGATGATAGCCAGGAAACCCATGTAGCCAAGGGCAAGGTAGAACATGGCAACAGAGCCTTGATTACATTGGAGGACGATCTCTGCAGATTGAGAGTGCATGTCTGACTCAGGGAATGGGGGAGAAGTGCCCAACCAGATGCTGCAGAGGACAACTTGGACACCAGAACAAGAAAGGATGATAGAATTGGCCAAGGTTTTGCCTAGCCATCTCTGTATATTATTCCCTGGTTTTGTAGCAAAGAATGCTAAAACCACAGTGACTGTTTTGGCCAAGATGGTAGAAATGGCAACTGAAAAGATGTTGCTGAAGGCTATTTGTTGGAGAAGGCAAGTCCCTCTCCTCGTCTGGCCAATGAATAGGAACGATGTCAAGAAGGAAAGCAGGAGGGAGACGAGGAGAATGTAGGAAAGGTCACGATTGTTGGCTTTGACTATGGGAGTATCTCGGAACTTAATGAAGATTCCCAAGACAAAACCTGTTACTGAAGGGAGGAACAAGGCAAGTGAAGCTAGGATGATCCCCAAATTTTCTTGATAGGATAAGAAAGTTTCAGTCTTAGGTATACAATCATTTCTGTTGATATTTGGATGCTGATCTGCTGGACATCTGGTGCATTTTTCAGCATCTGAAAAGAGAAAGATTAACATCTACTATAAAGCAGGTTCTTCCATCAGAAGCATACTTAGAGTGAAACTAGTGATGGTATGTTTTGCATTCGTTTGGATGTATTTTGCATTGTTTGCATCCCAGACGTTATTAACCAGCCTTCAGAGAAGAAAACCAAAGCATTCCACAGGCCTCCCTCGCTAGCAATTCTCTATGGATAAATATTCATTGGGACTTCTTAGCAGTTCAGAGAATTGGTAGTGGAAATTTTGAGTAGTTCAGAGAATCGGCAAATACCACCTCTGGCTGGCCCCAGAGTGGCGTGGGAATGGAGATTTTGCAATATCCTTCTCCCAGGAGAGGGGAGGGAATGGGGATTTTGCAGTATCCTTCCCCTGGAGTAGTGTGGGAATGGAGATTTTGCAATATTCTTCCCCTGCCACACCCACCAAGCTACACCCACGAAGCCACACCATGCCCAGAAAGCCATGCCCACAGAACCAGTAGTAAAAAAAAAATGGATTTTACCACTGGTGCTATCTAACAAAATGAAATTCAATGGTGAAAAAAGTAAGGTCCTACATTTAGGCAAGAAAAATGAAATAGACAGGTGCAGTATATATGGTAGAAAAAGCAGGAAAATGTGTTTTAGACAGCATCACCACCAGATGGATTTGTAACTGGCTGACCAATCGCACGCAACGTGTAGTCCTCAATGGAATTGCATCTACATGGAGGAAACTATGCAGTGGAGTACCCCAAGTCTCTTTTTTAGTCCCAGTACTCTTCAACATCTTCATCAATGACTTGGACGAGGGGATAGATGGGGAACTCATCAAATTTGCAGATGACACTAAGCCGGCAGGAATGGCCAACACTCCAGAAGGTAGGCTCAAGATACAGAAGGATCTTGACAGACTTGAACATTGGTCACTATCTAACAAAATGAAATTCAACAGTGAAAAAATGTAAGGTTCTACATTTAGGCAAGAAAAACAAAATGAACAGGTACAGTATATGTGGACCTTGCTCTATAGTAGTAACTGTGAGAGGGATCTTGGAGTCCTAGTGGACAACCATTTAGATATGAGCCAGCCGTGTGCAGCAGCTTCCAAAAAAGCCAACACAGTTCTGGGTTGCATAAGCAGAGGGATAGAATCAAGATCATGTGAAGTGTTAATACTGCTTTATAATACCTTGGTAAGGCCACTCTTGGAATATTGCATTCAGTTTTGGTCGCCACAATGTAAAAAAGGTGTTGGGACTCTAGAAAGAGTGCAGAGAAGAGCAACAAAGATGATTAGGGGACTGGAGGCTAAAACATATAAAAAACGGTTGCAGGAACTGGGTATGTCTACTTCAGGGATCTGCAACCTGCGGCTTTGGAGCCGCATGTGGCTCTTTCATCCCTCTGCTGCGGCTCCCTGTGAGTCAAAATATGCGTTACAACCACCAATGTGTGACACCTGCCGGCATGTGATTTATTGAGCTTTTTGGCCCATCTTTTTTTGGGGAGTTCAAAATGTTTTTGTTGCATGAAGAAATAAAAATTTGTTTTCTCTGTAGCAATTCATTAATGTCATAAATGCAACACATTATAGTTTTTTTTATACATAGCATAAAGGTAAAAAACGATATATGCCATCTTATCTTCATTTTAGATGTCAAAATGGTTTTGTGGCTCTCGGTGTTTTCTTTTCTGTGGGAAACAGGTCCAAATGGCTCTTTGAGTGTTTAAAGTTACCGACCCCTGGTCTAGTTCAAAGAAAAGAAGGACTAGGGGAGACATGAGAGCAGTGTTCCAGTATCTCAGGGGCTGCCACAAAGAAGAGGGAGTCAAGCTATTCTCCAAAGCACCTGAGGGCAGGACAAGAGGCAATGGGTGGAAACTATTCAAGGAGAGAAGCCACTAAGAACTAAGGAGAAATTTCTTGACAGTTAGAACAATTAATCAATGGAACAACTTGCCTGCAGAAGTTGTGAATGCTCCAACACTGGAAATTTTTAAGAAGATGTTGGATAACCATTTGTCTGAAGTGGTGTAGGGTTTCCTGCCTGGGCAGGGGGTTGGACTAGAAGACGTCCAAGGTCCCTTCCAACTCTGTTATTCTATTCTATTCTATTCTATTCTATTCTATTCTATTCTATTCTATTCTATTCTATTCTATTCTATTCTATTCTATTCTATTCTATTAGAAGGAAGGGTGGGAGGGAGGGAGGGAGGGAGGGAGGGAGGGAGGAAGGAAGGAAGGAAGGAAGGAAGGAAGGAAGGAAGGAAGGAAGGAAGGAAGGAAGGAAGGAAGGAAGGAAGAATTCAGGGCTGGACATGTTTCTGTGACTGTTAAACAAGCAAGTTCATCCTTCAGTATTATTTCTCCATTTTTTCAGAGATATCAAGAAAACAGTGATAGAGATTGACATGTAAAGAAGATGAAGACCAAGAAATGTCATCCCTCTTCTAATTCCAAGGCTTGTTTGATACCCTGACTTTGAACATCTGGCTCCTCGTTTAACTTCCAAGATAATTTCTTTTCATTTATTATGCAAAAAAGAGATCATTTTTAAAACAGCCATGTCCACTTAAAAAAAAACCCTTTATAGACCTCACAAAACCTTGCCCCATTTTCTGATGTCACCCACCTTCTATGGTGGAGATGGTTCCTTCTGCACAAGGACGACAATCATAGCAGCAGATGGGCTTCCCTTCTTGAGCCACCTTCATGAATCCAGTGCGACAGTTTTCCACACATGTAGAAGGAGGGAAGGGCTGAGGAGAGAAAAGGAGATAAAACTCTGGATAGTGAGATGGGTGGCATACATAAAATACAATAATTGTTCAGTGATATATTGCATGGACATTTCGTTTTGGATTGGTAAAACACATTATTTGAATGAGTAGCTCAGTCTACCACCTTTTCCATAAACTGAGTGAATAGTTTGCATGAAAATGGAAGATTATAGTTCATGACCATCTGAATAGCCAATAAAGAAATTCTCACTCTTGAGGATCTGGTCAGCTGATGTGAAAACTCAAAGGCAATGAAAACAACCCCCCACCTATCCCAAAACTTTTTCTCCCCTGTTATTGCCATCTTCAGTGGAATAAAATAAATAATACTCCCACCTTGCTCAGCATTTCCACCTGTGAGATCCTCTCCTGGTCAATGGATAATATAAAATCCTGGGATTTCCATTTTTCTAGACTCCCAGATTTCACTCTCCTGACAGATTTGTTGGGGAACGCAATAGAGTTCACAATGTCCAGGTCAGCTGTAAGGTCTCCTTTCTCATCCAAATATACTCCTTGTATGGAATTATTGTAAAAGGTGGAGCTTTGAAGGAAGGGATGAAGCTGAAAAGAAAATGAGATAAATGAAAAATTTATGTCATTAATGGTCCTTTGGAAAGACCTCCTTGCTCTGTGTTGGGGAGGGGGATATCTGAACATTTCTGTCTCTTGGCTGAAAAAGCAGGTTTCAAAGTAAGATTCAATCTTGGGTAGAAAAATATCCATAAGCAGAGGAAGAATAACAGCTGTTTGCTTAATGTCATTGTCTTTTAATTACGGGGCCAAATTTATATATATCTTTTTAATAGTATTTTAATGTTTGTAGTCTATGTTTTTATTTGGCGGTACACTGCCCTGAGTCCTCACGGAGGAGGGCGGTATATAAATTTGATATAAAATAAAATAAAAAAATGTTTAAATACGTAGAGCAGAATAATGACTGTATATTTGTATATTTGAGTTTCATCTTCAGGTTCTGGCCTTCTAAAGAGCAGTCAAGGTTGATCTCCTCTAGGACTGACCGGTTTGATCGCCTTGCAGTCCAAGGGACTTGCAGGAGTCTTCTCCATCATTAGAGTTCAGAGGCCTCCATTCTATTACTCTATTCTAAAAATAGTTAAGCTGTAAAGATTCACCATTCAGGTTTTCCTTTAACTTTTTAGTTTTTAGATTTCTCTCTTGTCTTTTATCATTAATGGCGTAAATAAAATAGGTATCTTCATTATTCTTATTTTCCTGTGTTGTTCTTCAGAGTTGATATTGCTTCACCATATCTTTCTTCTGGCTGCTAGTCATACCTTTCTCAGATTTGAGAGAATTACCTGATTGTCTCTAACAGTCTAATGTTTGACCTAAAGTTGTCTTCTCATTTATACCACCTCAACAGTTTGAGGAAAAATGAATGGCTGAAGAATCAAGCTATTAATGTACCTTAAAATTAAAATAAGAACATATTGCCTAAAGAAAAAAAGAAAGAAGAAATGGAAAAGAAACTAAAGGGAATAGAATTATATAAGATTTGAATTTCATGATAATTTAGTTTTTTTCCCCAGAATAAATAACCAAGGCATCCACTTATAAAACTATTTCCCAAATTTGGAGAAAAAATGTCTAATGGGAAAAAAAATACCTGCCAAGCCTTCAGCCTTGTAGCTTCCACCTTCACACTCCTATTCCTCGCTGATCTCTTGCGTGTGGCTACATGAGCTAAATTTAAGGCCCTTCCCACAGCCCAGATGGTGTTGTAGATGAGATAGCTGTCCAGGGTAAGGATCCGATCAATTTCCTCTTTCCTCAGAGACACTAGTTCTTCTGTCTGTCTACACCGTCTCCAGACTTTTAATGAAAAGGCATCCTTGGTGGATGAACATCTAAAGGTTTTCTCCATAAAGTCAGCTAGGATGTTAATAAAGATTTCAAAAGCATCATAGTTTGCCCATTTCCTTTTCTTTATCACAAAAGAGAAAATGCCACCTATGTGTTTCAAGAAATATGCCCTACCCTTCAAAACAAGACTCAAATCCCAGTGTGCTGTGGTGATCCAGACTTTACTTACAACATGTTTCGAAAAATGTGTAAGTATCGAACCTATAATTCTCATTCCTGTCAAAAATGAACTGGTCTCTGAACCATAAACAAAGACATTGACTTTTACCCATTTGTAATATTGATCTGGATTAACATTCATTTTTGCAACATTCAGGGTAAATCTTTGATATATAACTGCACAAATGCCATTCCTTAACATCAAAGGAGCCATTGTCTTCATGAACCTCTGTCCCTGGTCAGTTTCTGGAGCCATGAGACCAACCAAGGTCCACTTGAAATAGAGGAGAAGCTGGACCATCCCTGGATACTGGACGCCTTCAGCAGGGAGCATCGGGTAGAAGAAAGGAAACTGAGTTTTATCCCCCATAACCCTAGAAGCAAAGCTATAATAGATCTGAAAGAAATGGAGAATGGTGTTTTATATGTTACAAGCAAAATTCAAGTTCTACCTTTTCCATAAAAAAGCTCTGCTTTTCATTTGCAGAGGACCTCTTATTCAAAGTTGCATAACTGTCAGATCCGTGTATTTGACATTCTTTGTGGAAGAAGGGGGGGAGGGGATTTGAAGTTATCACATTTAGTTCTTTTCCTATGTGTCCTAAGTATCCAATTTCTTGCTTGGTCCTCTTTGTATAAACTTTAACCAAATTTATAACCGTTGCCTGGCACCAGGAATGCCTGGAGAATTCTCACATCTTGGGAAATGAAAGGCGAGTGGGGAACGGGTGGATTGTAAGATGACCCTGAGAAGCTCTTCGTATCTGTTTCTCAGAGAGGCTGGTACAGTCATCTTCACACCAGCGGATTGGTTGGAATCTATATTGTAAAGTGGGGAGGGGGTCCCTAATTTCCTTTATCCTGAACTTCATGCCCTGAGGGACCCCATAGCATGCTTTGAGTTTTGACTTGCTTTCATCCCTTACAATAAAAGGTTCCTTTTGCAATACAAAGTTCTCAAGAGTTCGTACTTTCTTTGAAGGGGGGAGAAGCTGGTCCTTACGATAACTCAAAAACCGTCTCTGCAAGAAAGACACACCTGAGGGATTTTGTAGGTGCCCAACATGGTGGAAATCTGGATGGAGCTGCCAGTCTCAGAGTCTTCCAGAACAGCTACTGTGTTTCTCTGCCTTCCACATCTGTAGTTGGGCACATTGGCCTCCCCATCTGAAAGCAGGTCCAGCAAAGGATCTGTAGTCATTTCCACCTTGTAGAAATTGTCATAGATATTATAACCCAGGGTGATGTTGGGTAAGAGTTGGCCCTTCTGGTTGATGTTCTCGACAGCAAAAAGGTAGGGCATAAATTTCCAACAAAGCTTCAGTGTTTTTCTGCAGGTACAAATGGATCAATGAAAATAACATTTGGCTTTCCTTCCATGGTAATACAACATTTAACACACTCAATCACAATTTTGCTTCCAAACTGTTTAAAATAATCCAATATATCTATTTTTTAAAAAAGAATAAAAACATTTTTTATTATAATTTTAATTTTTTTATTATAAACATAGTAATATTGAAAAGTCACAACTTCAGTTTCATGTGCTGGACTTCTGGGAATTTTGATCCATATTTGATGAACTGCTTCCTATATTTTAGTAAACATGGTTGATATACCCAAGTTGTTAAAGACCAGATGATTATAAACTTGATGTTCATATACTTTAAGCTGTTAAAGACCAGATTATTTTTAGTGTCTTGGGTAGAGTTAAGTTTGAGCCCCTGTACTATGGAGCTTTGTTGGTTATTTTTTGTTGTTCTGGAGGTTTTCTATCATTCTTTTCCTGTTTTCCATTACTTTGTTTAATTGTAAATCATCCATGGACAGCTGGATTATGAACTGTATAAACAAGTAAATAACTGGAGCAATCAATGAACCAACCAACTTATTTCTTCCTTTAAAAAAAAATAAAATAAAATCTTTTTGGTCTCTGGCATGAATTCATGAATCAAAATGAGATACATTTTCCCTTTCCATAAATTCCTATGTTCTTAATTCAAAGACATTCATCCCAGAAGCAAAGTTTACTGGAGAAAAACAATGGTGGAGTTATCTCTGATGCATATCAGAAAATAGAGCATTCTATTGTACTTGGACCAGGTCTCCCACAAATACCAGCTCAGCTCTGGAGTGGGGTGGAAGAGAGATTCCATTATTTCTTCTGTGTCTGCACTTTAGCTTTGCTCGTGGCAAAGAATGGATAGTGGATGGGGGGAAATATCATGATTCGGTTTTTATACTTTAAAGTTTGAAATGTGTTTCATGATCTGCAGTGTGCAACAGGGAGCCCAAGATGGGATCAGAAGGAAGCTAGCAAAGAGACAAGATCAGGAGAGATCACTTTGTTTTTTTAAAGGGCAAGACCTGTAGACATTTATTGAAGTGACTGTAATGATTGCAGGACAATTCACTTACCTGTCGAATTTTGTTGAAGGACTCCTATCAAAGTTTAATAATGGAAACCTAGCATCCATTGCAGAGACTATGCCACTAATCATATAATCTCCTGGCTTGTAATGATGCTGTGGGTCCACCTCACTCTGGTGCAGAGTCAGGAGGCATTTGGCTTTGTGCATTACACCAGATCCCCATGGCCACAGAATCAGCACGAAGAGAAGCAGCAGCAACATGTATTGTGTTCCTGACTGAGCCTTCTCTGTGTCACCTGCTTTTTAAGAGAGAAAAAGAAGAGCTGGAAGAAACCAAAATCTCTTTCCTGGCAGAAGTTTCAGATCTGATCACAGTCAGCCAAGAGACATCAACAGAATCAGCCCTGATGGCTCAATGTTTATAAGGCAGTACTGCAGGCCACTTCTGCTGACTGCTGGCTTCCAGCAATCTGGCAATTCAAATCTCCCTAGGCTGAAGGTTGACTCAGCCTTCCGTCCTTCCCAGGTGGGTAAAATGAGGATCCAGATTGTTGGGGGCAATATGCTGACTCTGTAAAACCACTTAGAGCGGTCTGTAAAGCACTGTGACCCAGTAAATCAGTCTAACTGCTATTGCTATTGCTCTAATACTACCCTGAGATTTGCTTTCTGTCTCCAGAGACATTGACCTACTTAGAATTTCAGAGACAGACTTCATCCAACATTGCTTGTGAGTCTGATAATTGACATCAAAATGATTTCTGACACATTTGTGCTAATTTTGGGGGGAATTTTGCAGAAAGGTCTCTAGCGTCCTCACATAATGACAACGAATAAATCACTATGATTTTGATAATTGAATGGAAAAGAACTTTCAGCTCTCTGAACCCTGGATGAGTGAAAGGGCTAAAGGGAGAACTCCCAGATGTGGCTCCAAACTTTGAAGATGGGCCATGAGGGTGACTAAAGAGGTTGGCTCAAATTTTTAGAATAAAATACTTTCAGAAAAACTGGGATAAAGAGATATTTTTCTCTGAAATGCTAAAGGGTCTCCTGCCTAAGCAGGGGGTTGGATTAGAAGACCTCCAAGGTCCCCTTTGTTATTCTATTTTAGTGTCTTATTATCAAATAAATCAGAATTGAGTTGGAAGGGACTTTGGAGATCTTTTAGTCCAACCTCCTGCTCAACCTCCTGGCTTTTCGTCTAGTTCCCCCCCAGTGGTGGATTTCAAATGTTTTTACTACTGGTTCTGTGGGCGTGGCTTGGTGGGCGTGGCAGGGGAAAGTTAATGCAAAATACCCATTTTATCCCGATAAGCTGGGACTCAGGAGGCAGACAATAGATGGGGGTGGGGGCAGTCAGTGGTATTTGCCGGTTCTCTGAACTACTCAAAATTTCCTCTACCGGTTCTCCAGAACTGGTCAGAACCTCTTGATTTTGCTACTTTACTCGCCACTTATCCTTCCCATTAAATTTAACAAATTCTTGAAGAGAAGTTTTGCTCAGTATGAGCTGCATCAACGTTTTGACTTCAGATTCTTCAAGTGCCACTCAATTAAGACTTCTCTTTTGCTTATACTTTCTTGTGGAGCTGAACTAAGAAGCTTGTTTTCTGTATTTCATTTGTAAATATTACCCACAATTTATGTGTCAGCTCGGAAACCGCTGACACATTGATTCCAAATTCAGGGTGCCTGCAGTTATTCCAGGAGCCCTACAGACTCACATCCAGAAACTTAGTTTGCACTCTGAAAACCAATTCATTGCTGAAGAAGAAACACGGTTCGTTTGATTTTTTAAAATTTCTGAATATCAACATGCTAAATACTGTGTGTTGAAATCATCACTTCATCTTTTGGGGAACCTTCTCCACAAAAATTCATTTGACTTTATTACTTTGACATTAAATATTCTTTCCAATTGTGATTTGGGCTTTGGAAAATTAGGTGGCATTTAGGGATGATGATTTATCCCGGAAGACTAGCACCAGAGGCCAAGATGGAGAAGATCTGGAAAGCCCATTTTTAGCCCATTCCCAGGAAGGGGACTCAGGGCAGGTCCCTCCAGACTGTCTAGAGAGGGGTACCCTTTCCATGGGTTCAAGTTGACTTTGCTGCCTTCCCATGGAAATCCTGCCTTTGAAAATCCCACAGTAAAGATTGAACTGCTTTGCTTCATACAAATATCGCTATTCAACTTGCCAATGAGCTGGGGGGAGAAAAGGGTGAAATGAAGAGCCGAGAATGTGTGCACGGACCGTGAGACCCTGGAAGCCATCAAGGTCATGACTGCAGGTGCTTGAGGAGAAGGTGGACTGTTCCCATAACAAACAGGTGTCTCATACTTAGATAATGTGTTCCCCCAGGGGTGGAGAGAAAGGGAAGCTATTGTTTTAATGAGGCAAACATTTGAATGGGAAAACCGGAACCGGTTTTGATCCTTCAGTACCAAAATGGTGTATCCAATAAAGTTTTACTTTTGGGCATTCAAGCTCCTGAGAGTGTTTACTTGTTTTGGGTGCGCTGGTCAGACAGTTGACACCAGGGGTGAAATGCTCCCGGTTAGGACCGGTTCGGGCAAGTAGGTAGCGATGATGGCCGGTGGTTCGGAGAACCGGTAGCAATGACAGCTGGAGGCTCTGCCCACCCGCCCCATTCCCCAGACTCGGGGAAATGCACTATTCCTGGACTTCTACTGCTCACATTTCTCCCGCGGCTGGCTGTCAGGGAAGGCAAGTGCCCGAAAGGTACCAGAGTCGCTTACTCTCCTTCTTGAATGAGCCACTCTGGTCCACGCAGTGGCTGCGCTAGCGCACATTGTTTATTTAGTTCAGTGGCAGGTGGGTGTGCGCTTGCACAGCTGGCGCGTGGACGAGAGCGGCTCATTCATGAAGGAGAGTGAGCGACTCGGCTACCTTTCGGGCACTTCCCTTCCCTGACAGCCAGCTGTGGGAGAAAGGTGAGCAATAGGATTCCGGGGAATGGGGCAGGTGGACGGAGCCGCAGGAGAAAGAAATTTAAAAAGTTTTCCAACCGGGTTCTGTGGGCGTGGCTTGGTGGAAGGGGGTCTTGTGACTGAGTGGGCGTGGCTGTGAGTGACATCGAGTTGGCCATGCCCACTCAGTCACAGGACACCCTCCCCCACAAAGCCACACCCACAGAACCGGTAGGGAAAAATTTTAGATTTCAATGCTGGTTGACACCCACCTTTCAAGGAACTCAATACATACATTATGTCTGCCTATGAAACTGTATATAAGCAACCAATGACTTTTAGGCTTTGAACTAACGTCCTTCCTTGAAGGTGTTCATCCTGACTTTGGATGTAAATCAAAACTCAGAATACAAAGCGAAGAGTCAAGGCTCACTTCAGTGTTTAATAGACAGAATGTACTGAAGGGAGTCTCCTCCAAAAGAGTAGTAAGATGGTCTCTGCTCCAGATAAAAGGATGAGCTTGTTGTCTGCGTTCCAAATTAGGCTTTCTTCCAGCGCTGACATAACAAGATGAACTTTTACCTAGTTTTGTATGTTACAGATAGTGTTTCCTGGGAGACGAGGATGGGGGCTACATTCCTGTGAAAAGAACGTGCCGGGATGTAGAGATGGATCTGTATGATGGCCAATGGGACATTGGGGTTGGAGAGCGGAAGAGGAGGGGGTTGGAAGGAGGGGCCAGTTTGGCTGCAATTTGAATCAGAAATGTCGGATATTGCTATTCTTAAAATAAAAATGATTCATTAGACAGCTTGCGCTTGAGAATGAAGTTTATTCAAGATAGCACCGAAACCTGACAGACAGCCAAACTCTCCTCCAAATCCAGGCTGGCTGAGTTTAAATCATCCCGTTCCCTCCCAGACATCTGGTTGGATGGACTATGGCTGAAGCCAAGCTCTCGGAGGAAAGCCTGCTTCAAGAAACGGGAGGAGCAGAAGCGGTTGTGATTCCAGCCAACTTGGAAAATACAAAGGTTCAACTTTCTCCGCCTTCCCTCCCCGCAGAACTTCAAGCAAAGAAACGTGAGGCAGATAAGTACCCGGGGACTGTGCCAAAAGCCTTAGAGGCGGAATTTCCTTTTGCAAATTTAAAAGATAAAGAAAAACCCCTAAGTGAATTGGGAAGGGCGAGCTGGGGATGGGAATGGCAGCGAAGCCCAAACAAGGCAGCACCTCCCCACCCCAGGATGAGAGACGAGGCAGAGGACTATCAACACCAAGGCCGGCCCTCCAGAGCTCAGCACAGAGAGGAGAGGGCAGAGAGGGAGGAGCCACCCCAGTTCAGAGGGAAGTTCGATGGTGACCCAGACAACCTCGCCCAATTCCTCGATTCAGCTGAGATATACATAGAGCGGTTCGGACACCTCTACCCTTTCCCCAGAGCCCTAGTGAATGCTATCTCGGAAGGGCTGGAGGGAGAAGCAAAGAGATGGTCAGCATCACTCTAAAAATACAGGGCCCCCCAGCTACAAGATGTGGATGGGTTCTTGCAACTATTGAGAGCCCGTTATGAGGAGGAGGAGGAGGACCCCTATGTGGAAGACGAGCTCAGAAACCTAATGCAGAGGGGGAAGCCTATCAGAGAGCATATCCGTGAATTCAGGAGAGTCATTGGGACACTGCCTCCCCTACCAGAGCGATTGCTGGTGTATTTTTTTAGAACAAGCCTAGATAAAAGAATTTCCCAAGTGACTGCCTATCGTGACATCCCAAACCGACTCGCTGAATGGTTCCGGGTAGCGATAAAAGTCGACAGAGGGCTGTGGGCGAGTGACACATCAAAACCACCAGAGGAAAAGGAGAGAGGCTGACCAGACCAGGGGCCACTCAACAGACGAGAAACCCCAACATCACAGCCCTCCTACAGACCAACTGCCCCACAGAGCCCACTTAAATGCTACAGATGTGGAGGAAGCGGCCACATAGCAGCAAGATGTGGAATGCCTAGACCGGGACCAGCTCCACCGCCCAAAGCACGACCGGAATGAGGGCCCAAGCGCGTCACCCACGTACTGCGGGAAGCTCCCCAAATCCCTGAGTTTTTCGCTCATCTGACCGAAACCAGAGGAATCCCAGAGGAGGGAGATCAGTCCCCCGAACCCTATGACACGGAAGACGAAGGTGAGGATGACCCGATGGTGAGTGGACCCATCCATCCTTTTCTTTTCCCCATACGCCTAACAGCCCCCAAAACAGGGGCCCAAGAGACTTTCCAAGCCCTAATAGACTCGGGTAGCACACGGTGCCTAATCAACCTACCCACAGTTCTAAAATTGGGAATCCGAGCTAAACAGCTCAAACAACCAATTCGCTTCGAGCAAGTTGATGGGTCCCTAGTGGGAGGAACGTACGCCACACACTTGACTGAACCTGTGAGACTAGAACTCGCAGATCACTGGGAGACGATCCGCTTCATAATAGCCCCCAAGATGACAGAACCAGTCATATTGGGACTCTCATGGCTCGACAAATGGGGCCCAATCATTTGGTGGCAAGAGGGAACCCGCAGGCTGAGAATAGCAAAGGGGCCCCAACCCCTGCCGCCCCGACCAGAAGAATTCCCTCCCACGCTGAAACCCCAAAGCAGCCCTCCACTACAGAAGAAAACACCACCCACACAAGGGTCCCTCCCAGAAGGTGCAGCAAAGCAATTGGCAGCCGCACCCACCACCGCTTGTAACGCAAACCAGATCCCAAGGGAGTACCAAGACCTTGCGGGGGTATTCAGCGAGGCCGAGTGTGACATTCTGCCCCCCCACCGCGAGACCGATTGTGCCATCGAGATTATCCCAGGAGCGAAACTACCCAAACCTAAAATGTATGCCATGACGCCCCGAGAAATGCAGGAAATGCGGGACTACATAGGCAAAAACTTACAAAGGGGATTTATTGAGCCAGTGAAACCAAGGGTAGCGATGCCGGTCATGTTTAAAGAGAAAAAGGACGGCTCCATGAGACTGGTGATCGACTTTCGAAGTTTCAACGCTATTTGCGTACACAACTTGTACCCCCTCCCCCTCATGAAAGACATGTTAGCCCACCTAGCTAAAGGGAAGGTTTTCACCAAACTAGACCTTTGAGAAGCTTATTACCGAGTACGCATAAAGGCAGGAGATGAATGGAAAACAGCATTCAACTGCCCCCTGGGTAGTTTCCAGTTTAAAGTAATGCCTTTTGGATTGCAAGGAGCCCCGGCAGTATTCATGCAGTTAATAAACGAAGTCTTACATGAACACCTTTACAAAGGGGTCCTCGTCTACCTGGATGATATTCTTATCTACATGGAGACCATAGACGAACACATACCCCTAGTCCGCCAATTACTGAAAAAACTGCTACGGGCAAACCTATATGTCAAACTGCCAAAATGCGATTTCCACCAATCACGGCTAGACTACCTGGGCTACCGAGTATCAAATGAGGGGATAGAGATGGACCCAGCCAAGGTCCAATCAGTTCTACAATGGCAGCCCCCTCACACCCGCAGACAACTGCAAAGTTTTCTAGGCTTTGCGAATTTCTACAGACAATTCATCCCCTCGTTCGCGAAGATTGCCAAACCTTTGACAGACCTCCTAAAGACAGGAAGCCCAGCGATGAAACCTCACCCGGGACAACCCCTACAGTGGGACCTGACCTGCCAACAGGCATTTGAGATGCTAAAAGGACTGTTCGCGAAAGAACCTGTCTTAACACACCCGGATCCGGAACAGCCTTTTGTCATCCAAGCAGACGCAAGTGATGTGGCAGTAGGAGCCGTGTTACTCCAAAAGAACAACCAAGGTGATCTACAACCCTGCGCCTACAACTCCCGCAAACTCACCGATACGGAGAGGCGATGGGCGGCATGGGAGAAGGAAGCGTTTGCAGTAAGGTGGGCCTTGTTGACCTGGCGGCACCTTCTAGAGGGAGGCCAGAAACCATTTGAAGTCTGGACTGATCATAAAAACCTAGAGGCTCTAAAAACCCCACGAAAACTGTCGCCCAGGCAAGTGCGGTGGGCACAATACTTCAATCGTTTCAATTTCGAGCTTAAGCACATCCCAGGAGGGAGAAATTTCCTGGCTGATGCCCTCTCCCGGATGCCCCAATACAACAGTGAGCGGGAGCAGGTAGTGAATGCCATCATCCCCTCCACCCAAGCTGCGGCCCAAGTGATCACCAGACAGCAACGACGTGACCAGCAAGGCCAACTTGCAAGTGACTTAACTGCAAAATTAAAAAATGAAATGCTGACCGACCCCTGGTATCGGGACAATCAACATCTCTTGACAAAAAGAGATGAACTAGCATGGAGGGGGACAAAGCTCTATGTCCCACAGAGTTTACGCATCCTGATTCTCAAGAGGAGCCACGACGTTAAACCAGCAGGACACTTCGGGTTCCTAAAGACTCTGCACCTAGTACGAAGGCAGTTCTGGTGGCCACACATGAGAAAGGACGTAGACAGTTATGTAAAAAGCTGCACCATTTGTGCCACGATGAAGACAAGGCCAGGGTGCCCGCCTGGATTGTTGCAACCAGTAGCTGAGCCAACAAGACCATGGGAGGAGATTGCAATGGACTTTATAGTAGACCTACCGAGGAGCAGTGGAAATACAGTGATCTGGACTGTAATAGACTTATTCTCCAAACAGGCACACTTCATTCCTTGTAGTGGACTGCCTTCAGCCCGTCAGTTATCCAAACTGTTCCTGAAACACATTTACCGCCTACATGGAGTCCCCAGGAGAATCATTTCCGACAGAGGGGTCCAGTTCACAGCAAAGTTCTGGAGGGAGTTCCTACGATCCATAGGTTCATCCCAAGGGCTCAGCTCAGCATTTCACCCGAGCACCAATGGGGGGGCAGAAAGAATGAACGCTATGATAGAACAGTATTTAAGATGCTACGTCATCTACCAGCAGTCCAATTGGGCAGACCTCCTATCTTTTGCAGAGGTTGCATATAATAATGCTGTCCACAGCAGCACGGGGCTAACCCCGTTCAAAATAGTGAGTGGCATGGATTTTGTTCCCATGCCAGAATACCCGAGGGAGCCCCCTTCCTCAGTCAGTTTGACCGACTGGATGGCAATGTTGAGACAAACTTGGGAAAATGTTAAGAGGGCGCTGGCAAAGGCGGCTCAATCTTATAAGGAACAAGCAGACAAGCACCGAACTCCCCAAAGACCATTTCAGCTGGGAGAGAAAGTTTACCTCTCCACCAAGTACTTGAGACTTAGACTCCCGAGCAGGAAATTGGGCCCAAAATTTATAGGAACATTTCCTATAATAAAAATAATCAACCCCGTTACAGTGCAATTGCAGTTGCCACGGCTTTTGGGGAAAATTCACCCCATTTTTCACAGTAGCCTTCTAAAACCTGTAGTAGGGTCTACTTCAAGGCCAATGCCACGTGAACCCCCTGGGCCCCTGGTTGTTGGGGGCCAAACGCACTACGAAGTGCAGCGGATTCTTGATTCAAGATGGCACAGGGGGCGCCTTCAGTACTTAATTAAATGGAAGGGTTACCCATTGTCAGAGGCTTCCTGGGTGAAGAGCGCAAACATTCAAGCTGATTGCCTTATAGCAAAATTCCATGCAGACCACCCGGGAAAGCCGGGAGGGGGGGTGCACAGCCAGGGAGGGGCTGATGAGACTAATCTTGTTGTGTTTTCCCTATGGGATAGGTGATGTCGCAGAAGTGAAGGGAGAGGGGCCGGATGTCAGCGTTCCAAATTAGCTTTCTTCCAGCGCTAACATAACAAGATGAACTTTTACCTAGTTTTGTATGTTACAGATAGTGTTTCCTGGGAGACGAGGATGGGGGCTACATTCCTGTGAAAAGAACGTGCCGGGATGTAGAGATGGATCTGTATGATGGCCAATGGGACATTGGGGTTGGAGAGCGGAAGAGGAGGGGGTTGGAAGGAGGGGCCAGTTTGGCTGCAATTTGAATCAGAAATGTCAGATATTGCTATTCTTAAAATAAAAATGATTCATTAGACAGCTTGCGCTTGAGAATGAAGTTTATTCAAGATAGCACCGAAACCTGACACTTGTACTTATACATTTCAGAAAGGAGGGAAAAGGATCTATACATAAATATTCAAAGGAAATAATATAATAGATACCAGTTTTCTCCCTGCCCTTTCCTTATTGATGAGAACAATGGTTTTAGAAGACATATCTGCATATTGAGATAAAGGGGTTGCTCTGGGAATGTTCTGGTAAAACTTTTCATGGGCCCTGTGACCTGAAAGGCCACATACCTCATGTCTCAATTACCTATTAAACAGGTGTATGTGTGTAAACACTTTTTAAAATGAATTTTAAAACACATTAATTTCTTTGAGTTATTTACTGGCATTTGGGAAAAGGTCATATGAAAAGTTCATTTCTATTTTATTTTGACATCAAATGTTCTTTTGTATTCAGCTCTGGTCTTAAAAATATAATGTAGCACTTGGGAATAAAGATGCAACATAGCAAGCCAGTACTGGAAGCCAAGATGGAGAAGACCTGCACGGCCACCATATACTTCCCCTTGGTGCTCAGGTAGGTGGGAACGAAGGATATCCAGACACTGCAGAAAACCAGCATGCTGAAGGTGATCAACTTGGCTTCATTGAAAGCTCCAGGGAGATTCCTGGCCAGAAAAGCCACCATGAAGCAGATGATAGCCAGGAAACCCATGTAGCCAAGGGCAAAGTAGAACATGGCAACAGAGCCTTGATTACATTGGAGGATGATCTCTGCAGATTGAGAGTGCATGTCTGACTCAGGGAATGGGGGAGTAGTGCCCAACCAGATACTGCAGAGGACAACTTGGACACCAGAACAAGAAAGGATGATAGAATTGGCCAAGGTCTTCCCTAGCCATCTCTGTATATTATTCCCTGGTTTTGTGGCAAAGAATGCTAAAACCACAGTGACTGTTTTGGCCAAGACTGTGGAAATGGCAACTGAGAAGATGTTGCTGAAGGCTATTTGTTGGAGAAGGCAAGTCCCTCTCCTCGGATGGCCAATGAATAGGAACAATGTCAAGAAGGAAAGCAGGAGGGAGACGAGGAGAATGTAGGAAAGGTCACGATTGTTGGCTTTGACTATGGGAGTATCTCGGAATTTAATGAAGATTCCTAAGACAAAACCTGTTACTGAAGAGAGGAACAAGGCAAGTGAAGCCAGGATGATCCCCAAATTTTCTTGATAGGATAAGAAAGTTTCAGTCTTAGGTATACAATTATTTCTGTTGATGTTTGGATGCTGATCTGCTGGACATTTGGTGCATTTTTCAGCATCTGAAAAGAGAAAGATTAACATCTACTGTAAAGCAGGTTCTTCCCACAGAAGCATACTTAGAGTGAGATGAGTGATGGTATGTTTTGCATTCATTTAGCTGTGTTTTGCATTGTTTGCATCCCAGACATTATTAACCACCCTTCAGAGAAGAAAACCAAAGCATTCCGCAGGCCTCCCTCCATAGAATAGAACAGAACAGAACAGAACAGAATAGAATAGAATAGAATAGAATAGAATAGAATAGAATAGAATAGAATAGAATAGAATAGAATAGAATAGAATAGAATAGAATAGAATAGAATTCTTTATTGATGAAGTGTGACAAAGACAAAGGAATTTGTCTTTGGTGCATATGCTCTCAGTGTATATAAAAAGACAAGATACATTCATCAAAAATCATAAGGTACAAGACTTAATGATAGTCATAGGATACAAATAAGCAATTAGGAAACAATATCAATATAAATCTTAAGGATACAAGCAACAAAGTTACAGTCATGCAGTCATAAGTGGGAGGAGATGGGTGATAGGGATGATGAGAAGACTAATAGTAATAGTAATAGTAATGCAGTCTTAGTGAATAGTTTGATAGTGTTGGGGGAATCATTTGTTTAGCAGACTGATAGCGGTCGGGAAAAAACTGTTCTTGTGTCTAGTTGTTCTGGTGTGTATTGCGTCGTTTTGAGGGAAGCGTCGTTTTGAGGGAAGGAATTGAAACAATTTATGTCCAGGATGCGAGGGGTCTGTAAATATTTTCACAGCCCTCTTTTTGACTCGTGCAATATACAGGTCCTCAATGGAAGGCAGGTTGGTAGTAATTGTTTTTTCTGTATGTATGACTCAAATTCTGACTCAAAGACGGCTGTAACCAGGGGGACCTTTTGTCAGGTTCGCCTGATTCGCCAGTTGCGGCCCTTTCTTGATCGGGATTCCCTGTGCACAGTCACTCATGCCCTCGTGACCTCTCGCCTTGACTACTGCAACGCTCTCTACACGGGGCGCCTCTTGAAGAGCACCCGGAGGCTCCAACTGGTCCAGAACGCAGCAGCGCGGGTAGTGACGGGAGCAGCATGGCGCTCCCATGTAACACCGCTCCTGCATGAGCTGCACTGGCTCCCGGTGGTCTTCCTGGTGCGCTTCAAGTTGTTGGTTATCACCTTTAAAGCGCTCCATGGCGTAGGGCCTAGCTATCTTCGAGACCGCCTGCTGCCACCGACGACCTCCCATCGACCCGTGCGCTTCCACAGAGAGGGCCTCCTCGGGGTGCCATCAGCCAAACAGTGCAGGTTGGTGAGCCCCAGGGGGAGGGCCTTCTCTGTGGGGGCACCTACCCTCTGGAATCAATTGCCCCCAGATATAAGGAGAATCCAAGACCTCACTGCCTTCCGCCATGCCCTTAAAACCTTCCTTTTCCAGCAAGCCGGGCTGGCCTAATTTTTTAAGTGTTTTTAATTGTTTTGTTCATCATTTTTAATTAATGGGGCCAAATTTATATATATTTTTAATTGTATTTTAATATTTGTACTTGATGTTTTTACTTGGCTGTTCACCGCCCTGAGTCCTCAGGGAGAAGGGCGGTATACAAATTCAAAATAAAATAAAATAAAAATAAATAAAATAAAGTCTCAATAAGCCCTTCCAGATCTGATTCATCTGCACATCTGTATGAATAAACTGGAGGTTAGGAAAACTTTTTTATCGGCTCCCACTTTGCAAATGTCGGTTTTCCGCCACTGCTTTGACCAAGGAAAGTGGACAGCAGTAACTCTGGCTGGTGTATTCCACTATTTCAGGATTCAATCTGAGTTCATCCTTCCTCATGAGCTCCACTAACAATCAAAAGCTTGTAAGACTAAACTGTGGTCCAGGGACTGACTCAGATTGCATCCTGCAACATTATTTGCCTTCGGTCCTCTGTCCCAACTGGAGATGCCTCCCAGTTCCAGCCTTCCAGGTGCAGGGCAAGATGGCCTTGACTCCTTGAGAAAGGAATGTTATTATGACTACATCTCAGTCCCCCTCCCAGTTTCCCACAGTAGTAAATGTGGCAGGCCTGAAGATCCAACGAAAAAGATGGTTTCCAGGCCTGACAGGGCTATTCAGGGCTGGACATGTTCCTGTGACTGTTAAACAAGCAACTTCATCCTCGGTATTATTAGATTCAGGAAGAGAGGTGGGAGGATAGAGGACAAGAAAGGATTTCTCCATTTTTTCAGAGATACCAAGAAAACAATAATAGAGATTGACGTGTAAAGAAGATGAAGACCAAGAAATGTCATCCCTCTTCTAATTCCAAGGCTTGTTTGATACCCTGACTTTGAACATCTGGCTCCTCGTTTAACTTCCATGATGATTTCTTTTCATTTATTATGCAAAAAAGAGATCATTTTTAAAACAGCCATGTCTATGTAAAAAAAAAAAAATCTTTATAGACCTCACGAAGCCTTGCCCCATTTTCTGGTCTCTCTCACCTTCTATGGTGGAGATGGTTCCTTCTGCACAAGGACGACAATCATAGCAGCAGATGGGCTTCCCTTCTTGAGCCACCTTCATGAATCCAGTGCGACAGCTTTCCACACATGTAGAAGGAGGGAAGGGCTGAGGAGAGAAAAGGAGATAAAACTCTGGATAGTGAGATGGGTGGCATACATAAAATACAATAATTGTTCAGTGATATATTGCATGGACATTTTGTTTTGGCTTGGTAAAACACATCATTTGAATGAGTAGCTCAGTCTACCACCTTTTCCATAAACTGAGTGAATAGTTTGCATGAAAATGGAAGATTATTGTTCATGACCATCCGAATAGCCAATAAAGAAATTCTCACTCTTGAGGGTCTGGTCAGCTGATGTGAAAACTCAAAGGCAATGAAAACAACCCCCCACCTATCCCAAAACTTTTTCTCCCCTGTTATTGCCATTTTCAGTGGAATAAAATAAATAATACTCCCACCTTGCTCAGCATTTCCACCTGTGAGATCCTCTCCTGGTCAATGGATAATATAAAATCCTGGGATTTCCGTTTTTCTAGACTCCCAGATTTCACTCTCCTGACAGATTTGTTGGGGAAAACAATAGAGTTCACAATGTCCAGGTCACCTGTAAGGTCTTCTTTCTTATCCAAATATACTCCTTGTATGGAATTATTGTAAAAGGTGGAGATTTGAAGGAAGGGATGAAGCTGAAAAGAAAATGAGATAAATGAAAAATTTATCTTTGGAAAGACCTTGCTCTGTCTTGGGGAGGGGGATATCTGAACATTTCTGTCTCTCGGCTGAAAAAGCAGGTTTTAAAGTCAGATTCAATCTTGGGTAGAAAAATCTCCATATGCAAAGGAAGAATAACAGCTGTTAGCTTAATGTTTAAATATGTAGATCAGAATCATGATTGTAAAGGACAGAAGTTACGCATCTGGTCATGTTCCTGTTCCCACTGCTTTATCAAAGCAAAACTAATATTGTTGTTAGTTGCAAAGTCGTATCCGACCCATCACGACCCCATGGGCATCGTTCCTGCAGGCCTTCCTATCCTCTTCCATCCTCTGGAGTCCATTTAAGCTCACATGGACTGCTTCAGTGACTCCATCCAGCCACCTCATTCTCTGTTTTGAGCCACCTCTTTCTTCTTTTGCCCTCAATCTTTCCCAGCATTAGGCTCTTCTTCAGTGAGTCCTTCCTTCTCATTAGGCGGCCAAAATATTTGAGTTTCATCTTCAGGATCTGGCCTTCTAAAGAGCAGTCAGGGTTGATCTCCTCCAGGGCTGACCGGTTTGATCGCCTTGTAGTCCAAGGGACTTGCAGGAGTCATTCCAGCACCAGGCCTCAATTCTATTACTCTATTGTAAAAATAGTTAAACTATAAAGATTCACCATTCAGTTTTTCCTTTAACTTTTTAGTTTTCAGATTTTTCTCTTGTCCTTTGTTATTAACTGCATGAATAAAATAGGTACCTTCATTATTCTTATTTCCTGTGTTGTTCTTCAGAGTTGATATTGCTTCACCATATCTTTCTTCTGGCTGCTAGTCATACCTTTTAGGGATTGGGGGGAATTACTAGATTGACTCTAACAGTCTAATATTTGACCCAAAGTTGTCTTCTCATTTATACCAGCTCATCAGTTTGAGGAAAGACGAATGACTGAAGAATCAAGCTATTAATGTACTTGCTTTAAAATTAAAATAAGAACATACTGCCAAAAAGTTAAAAAAGGGATCATAGGAAATGTAAAAGAAACTAAAGAGAGTAGAATGATATAAGATTTGAGTTTCATGATAATTAAGTTTTTTTCAGAATAAATAACCAAGGCAACCACTTATCAAACTATTCCCATATGTGGAGGGAAAATGTCTAATGGGAAAAAAAAGTACCTGCCAAGCCTTCAGCCTTGTAGCTTCCACCTTCACACTCCTGTTCCTCGCTGATCTCTTGCGTGTGGCTACGTGAGCTGAATTTAAAGCCCTTCCCATAGCCCAGATCGTGTTGTAGATGAGATAGCTGTCCAGGGTAAGGATCCGATCAATATCCTCTTTCCTTAGAGACACCAGTTCTTCTGTCTGTCTACACCGTCTCCAGACTTTTAATGAAAAGGCATCCTTGGTGGATGAACATCTAAAGGTTTTCTCCAAAAAGTCAGCTAGGATGTTACTAAAGATTTTAAAAGCATCATAGTTTGCCCATTTCCTTTTCTTTATCACAAAAGAGAAAATGCCACCTATGTGTTTCAAGAAATATGCCCTACCCTTCAAAACAAGACTCAAATCCCAGTGAGCTGTGGTGATCCAGACTTTACTTACAACATGTTTTGAAAGATGTGTAAGAATCGAACCTATAATTCTCATTCCTGTCAAAAATGAACTGGTCTCTGAACCATAAACAAAGACATTGACTTTTACCCATTTGTAATATTGATCTGAATTAACATTCATATCCGCAATATTCAGGGTAAATCTTTGATATATAACTGCACAAATGCCATTCCTCAACATCAAAGGAGCCATTGTCTTCATGAACCTCTGTCCCTGGTCAGTTTCTGGAGCCACGAGACCAACCAAGGTCCACTTGAAATAGAGGAGAAGCTGGACCATCCCTGGGTACTGGACTCCTTCGGCAGGGAGCATCGGGTAGAAGAAAGGAAACTGAGTTTTATCCCCCATAATCCTAGAAGCAAAGCTATAGTAGATCTGAAAGAAATGGAGGATGGTGTTTTATATGTTACAAGCAAAATTCAAGTTCTACCTTTTCCATAAAACAGCTCTGCTTTTCATTTGCAGAGGACCTCTTATTCAAAGTTGCATAACTGTCAGATCTGTGCATTTGCCATTCTTTGTGGAAGAAGGAGGGGAAGGGGATTTGGAGTTATCACATTTAGTTCTTTTCCGATGTGTCCTAAGTATCCAATTTCTTGCTTGGTCCTCTTTGTATAAACTTTAACCAAATTTATAACTGTTGCCTGGCACCAGGAATGCCTGGAGAATTCTCACATTTTGGGAAATGAAAGGGGAGGGGGGGAACGGGTGTATTGTAAAATGACCCTGAGAAGCTCTTTGTATCTGTTTCTCAGAGAGGCTGGTACAGTCATCTTCACACCAGCGGATTGGTTGGAATCTATATTGGAAAGTGGGGAGGGGGTCCCTAATTTCCTTTATCCTGAACTGAATGCCCTGAGGGACCCCAGAGCATGCTTTGAGTTTTGACTTGCTTTCATCCCTTACGATAAAAGGTTCCTTTTGAAATACAAAGTTCTCAAGAGTTCGTACTTTCTTTGAAGGGGGGAGAAGTTGGTCTTTACGATAACTCAAAAACTGTCTCTGCAAGAAAGACACACCTGAGGGATTTTGTAGGTGCCCAACATGGTGGAAATCTGGATGGAGCTGCCAGTCTCAGAGTCTTCCAGAACAGCTACTGTGTTTCTCTGCCTTCCACATCTGTAGTTGGGAACATTGGCCTCCCCATCTGAAAGCAGGTCCAGCAAAGGATCTGTAGTCATTTCCACCTTGTAGAAATTTTCATAGATATTATAACCCAGGGTGATGTTGGGTAAGAGGTGGCCCTTCTGGTTGATGTCTTCGACAGCAAAAAGATAGGGCATAAATTTCCAACGAAGCTTCAGTGTTTTTCTGCAGGTACAAATGGATCAATGAAAATAACATTTAGCTTTCATTACATAGTAATACATCATTTCACACGCTCAATTACCATTTTGCTTCCAAACTGTTTATAATAATCCAATATATTTATTTTTTAAAAAAGAATAAAAACATTTTTTATTATAATTTTTATTTTTTTATTATAAACATAGTAATATTGAAAAGTCACAACTTCAGTTTCATGCGCTGGACTTCTAGCATTTTGATCCATATTTGATGAACTGCTTCCAAATTTTAGTAAACATGGTTGATATACCCAAGTTGTTAAAGACTAGATTATTATAAACTTGATGTTCGTATACTTTAAACTGTTAAAGAC
The DNA here is from genome assembly GCF_029215685.1 of Pituophis catenifer annectens. Lineage (NCBI taxonomy): Eukaryota > Metazoa > Chordata > Lepidosauria > Squamata > Colubridae > Pituophis > Pituophis catenifer. The sequence goes on along the minus strand of NW_027256882.1, from coordinate 12,851,770 downwards.
CAGATTATTTTTAGTGTCTTGGGTAGAGTTCAGGTTGAGCCCCTGTACTATGGAGCTTTGTTGGTTATTTTTTGTTGTTCTCGGGGTTTTCTATCATTCTTTTCCTGTTTTCCATTACCTTGTTTAATTGTAAATCATCCACGGACAGCTGGATTATGAACTATATAAACAAGTAAATAACTAGAGCAATCAATGAACCAACCAACTTATTTCTTCCTTTTTTAAAAAAAATAAAATAAAATCTTTTTGTTCCCTGGCATGAATTCACGAATCAAAATGATATATTTTCCCTTTCCATAAATTCCTATGTTCTTAATTCAAACACATTCATCCCAGAAGCAAAGTTTACTGGAGAAAAACAATGGTGGGGTGATCTCTGATGCCTATCACAAAATATAGCATTCTATTGTACTTGGACCAGGTCTCCAACAAATAGCAACTCAACTTTGGAGTGGGGTGGAAGAGAGATTCCATGATTTCTTCTGTGTCTGCACTTTAGCTTTGCTCATAGCAAAGAATGGATAGTGGATGAGGGGAAATATCATGATTTGGTTTTTATACTTTAAAGTTTGAAATGTGTTTCATGATCTGCAGTGTGCAACAGGGAGCCCAAAATGGGATCAGAAGGAAGCTAGCAAAGAGGCGAGATCAGGAGAGATCACTTTGTGTTTTTATAGGGCAAGACCTGTAGACATTTATTGAAGTGACTGTAACGATTGCAGGACAATTCACTTACCTGTCGAATTTTGTTGAAGGACTCCTATCAAAGTTTAATAATGGAAACCTAGCATCCATTGCAGAGACTATGCCACTAATCATATAATCTCCTGGCTTGTAATGATGCTGTGGGTCCACCTCACCCTGGTGCAGAGTCAGGAGGCATTTCGCTTTGTGCATCACACCAGATCCCAATGGCCACAGAATCAGCATGAAGAGAAGCATCAGCAACATGTATTGTGTTCCTGACTGAGCCTTCTCTGTGTCACCTGCTTTTTAAGAGAGAAAAAGAAGAGCTGGAAGAAACCAAAATCTCTTTCCTGGCAGAAGTTTCAGGTCTGATCACAGTCAGCCAAGAGACATCAACAGAATCAGCCCTGATGGCTCAATGTTTATAAGGCAGTACTGCAGGCCACTTCTGCTGACTGCTGGCTTCCAGCAATCCGGCAGTTCAAATCTCCCTAAACTGAAGGTTGACTCAGCCTTCCGTCCTTCCCAGGTGGGTAAAATGAGGACCCAGATTGTTGGGGGCAATATGCTGACTCTGTAAAACCACTTAGAGTGGTCTGTAAAGCACTGTGACCCAGTAAATCAGTCCAACTGCTATTGCTATTGCTCTAATACTACCCTGAGATTTGCTTTCTGTCTCCAGAGACATTGACTTACTGAGAATTTCTGAGACAGACTTCATCCAACATCGCTTGTGAGTCTGATAATTGACATCAAAATGATTTCTGACACATTTGTGCTAATTTTGGGGGGAATTTTGCAGAAAGGTCTCTAGAGTCCTGACATAAAGACAACGAATAAATCACTATGATTTTGATAATTGAATGGAAAAGAACTTTCAGCTCTCTGAACCCTGGATGAGTGAAAGGGCTAAAGGGAGAACTCCCAGATGTGGCTCCAATTTAATTGGTTTTTAATATTGTTTTAATTTTTGTATTTTCTGTATTTTATCTGCTGGCTGTTCACCGCCCTGAGTCCTTCGGGAGAAGGGCGGTATACAAAATAAATTATAATAATAATAATAATAGTTCCCCCCCAGTGGTGGGTTTCAAATTTTTTTACTACTGGTTCTGTGGGCATGGCTTGGTGGGCGTGGCAGCGGAAGGCTAATGCAAAATACCCATTTTCTCCCAATCAGCTGGGACTTGGGAGGCAGAAAATAGATAGGGGTGTAGGCAGTCAGAGGTGGTATTTGCCCGTTCTCTGAACTACTCAAAATTTCTGCTACTGGTTCTCCAGAACTGGTCAGAACCTGCTTGTTGCAATATTTTCAGGATCAGACTCAATAAATCTAGTAAGAGTTAAAAGTTCAAATATATCTCTCTTTATTCACATTAGGCATTCTATATTCACTGAATATTCACAGATAGAAGCGAGGGATGGGTGCGTGCAGCTCCTTATATATATACAATGGGTGGAGCTAGGTATGGGAGTGGTAAAGTATGAATACATTAAGAAGTGAAGAATAAATTAACCCCTGATATCCCGTTCATATACTATTTACATATTAGAGAATAAGGCATTTACATGTGACAAATCCCCCTCTAAATGCCGATTCGATATGCTACACCAATTACATTCAGATTCAGGACAATACAAAACATATAACTTGGAAGTCAAATATTTATGCTGCTTAAATGGCAAAGGCTTTGTCAATATGTCAGCTAATTGTTCTGATGTCTCACAATGCACCGCTTTAATAAATCCATCCTGAGATAATTGTCTCACATGTTTAAATTTTATGTCTATATGTCTGGACCTTTGTCCAATGGCGTCAGATCTAGATATTTCGATAGCCGCTTTATTATCTTCATGCATGACAAAAGGTAAGGCAGGTTTTTTCCAAACATCAGAAATTAAATCATTAAACCATACAAGGTTATTTGCTGCTTTAGATAAACAAACATATTCCGCTTCTGTCGTTGAAGTGGCCACTAAATCTTGTTTGCCAGTGTACCAGTAAACTGGACAATTATTTAGGAGGAATACATAACCAGATGTACTTTTTCTGCATGAAGTGTCTCCGGCCCAATCTGCATCTGCGTAACATGTGAGGTTTGGCTCCTTAACATTATTAGGCTCTAATATCAAACAAAAATCTAAGGTATTCTTTAAATATCTTAATATCCTTTTAACAGCTTCCCAATGGTACATTGTTGGTTTGCTGACATGTCTGGACAATAAATTGAGGGGTAAAGCGATATCAGGTCTAGTCCAATTGGAAATGTAAAGAAGGGAACCTATGATAGACCTATAGAATGTATTATCTTTGAATTCAGGGGATGATTCATCTGCATTTCTTAGGAAGTCTGTCTGCATAGGAGTGTCACAGGGTTTGGCATCGCTTAGATTGCATTTGTTCAAGAGTTCTATGATCTTATCTCTCTGAGTAAGTTTGAATCCTCTTTTAGTCTTATTAATTTGAACACCAAGATACTTATTTACTTTGCCTAAAGATTTCAATGAGAAATGTTCATTTAGCTTAGTTACAAATGTTTCTCTTCTTTCTTTGTGTTTACCTATGTACAAAATGTCATCCACATAGATCAATACAAATTCTATGTAATCATCACCCTTTTTAACAAAGAAACAGTTATCAGCAGTAGTAGCATTGAAATCCATAGTTTTAAGTACTTTTACTAAACAATCATACCATCGTTTACCAGATTGTTTTAACCCGTATAAACTCTTGTTTAATAACCAAGTCTCATTCTTGTTTGTGTATTGACTGTGAGGTGCTCTTACATATATTTCCTTATCTAGTTTTGCGTGTAAATACGCAGTCTGTATGTCATATTGGAATACATCGAGATTGAGTGCTGATGCTACAACTAGAGCTGTTTTGACACTCTCAGTTCTTACTGTGGGGGAGTATGTGTCAGTATAGTCCTCCGGATATTTCTGTGCATAACCCTGTGCAACTAATCTAGCTTTGTATAGAGTATTGCCTCCCTCTAAGTTTTTAATTTTATATATCCACCTGGTGCCAATAATGGTTTTGTCCTTTGGTGCAACTGCAGGTGTAAATACATTTAATCCTTGTAAACTTTCCATCTCTTTCTTCATTGCTAATTCCCATTTTTCTTTTTCTTTACGAGGAAGTTTTAACACTTCCTCATACGTATTAGGTGTTGTTGATTCTCCATCCATATGCATTATATAATCCTTGTATTTATTTGGCATTTGGTTTCTGGTGTTTCTAATTGTTTTTTCAGGTTTACTATTATTATCATGCAAATATCTTGCTTCCTTTTTTGTTAGTGTATCTGTCTTTATTTTGTGTTGACTATTTGTCCATGTTTTGGTTTTGTTTCTATGTTTGTTGTCATTTTGCTTTTCTATAGTCCCTTTCTCTTGGGATTTTGTATCTTTGTTGTTACTTGGGAATATTTCATTAAGATGTATTTTAGACCAGTTGGCCTGTTCATGGAACACAGCTGTTCTGGAAACTATAAATTTGTTATTATTATCAATGAATCTGTATCCTTTTGTGCCTGTCTCATATCCCATAAATCTGAGTCTTCTAGACACATTTTCTCCCTTTCTTCTTAATTGTTTAGGTATGTGTACGTCTGCAGTGACTCCAAATATGTGCATGTGTGCTAATTTTGGTTTCCTATTATACATCACTTCATATGGTGTCTTATTTACAATGCTGGACCAGGTTCTATTCTGTGTGTAATTGGAATAATGTAGGGCTTCTGACCAGAATTGTTTGCTTAAGCCAGCATCTTCCAATGTGCATCTAATCATGGTTTGTAATGTTGAGTTCTTCCTCTCTACAATTCCGTTTTGGAACGCAGAAAATGGGCTAGACGTGTAATGTAACATTCCCTTGTCCTTCAGCCATTGAGAGAATTCCTTAGACATGAATTCACATCCCCTATCTGTCATGATTTGTTTTATTTTGATATTGTGTTGTGTTTCTACGCGTTTATAAAATTCTTTAAATTTCTGAAAAGTTTCATCTTTGTGTTTTAATGTATATACAAATCCATAGCGACTATAATCGTCCACTATGGTTAAGAAGTAACGTTTTCTATAAGTGATTGATGGAGTTAGTGGACCAACCAGGTCCATGTGTACTAAATCAAAAATTTTGTTGGTTGACCTTGTTGATTTTCTAGGCCTGGGACTAGTTTTTAGTTTTGTAGATTTACATACTGAGCATTCTAAATAGTTTTCACAATTTTTTATTTTAACACCTTCTGCGTGTTCAGTCATTTTTTGTACTACAGGAAAGCTGGCATGTCCTAACTTCCTATGCAAAACATGAGCACACTCATCATGAATTGGCTTACCTATTTTTGGTTTTTTTTCATTATGTGCATCCTTGTGATCATGAGCTACTTTACATTCATCATTGTCACTGTTGTTAATGTTTCCATCATCTAGTTCAATACAATCTTCCATATTTGAATCAATGTTGTGTAACCATTTCTCCTTTGTTATTAAATAAGGTAGGCCTCCTTTAATCATTACTGTACCTATATCTATTTTATTTTTCTCCAAGGTCGCTTTTCCTTTTGAAAAAATAATATTAATATCAGAGTCTCTGCTTAGTTTTATAGCACTTAGTATGTTATGAGGTATTTCAGGTATTAGTAATACCCCCTCTATTTTTCCTAGGCCAGGTAAGGTTATATTCCCTCTACCTAATACTTGAACCTTTTCTTGGTTAGCTACCTTTATTACAAATTTATCCTCTACAAATGAAGATAATATACTTTTGTTATTAGTGGTGTGATTAGTTGCTCCAGAATCAATAAGCCAATTATTGTTCTCAGTTTGCTGTATGTTAGTGTTGTCTTGTTTGTTTAGTCCATTCAGTGAACCAGATTTTCTATCCTTTGAATTATCTCTGCCTCCTCTATGCTCTTTGTAATTTGGTGGGCTTCTATATCTATGTCTATCAATGGAAGACTGTCTATAATCGTATTTATTTCTGTGTTCTGACCTATGTCTTTCTTTTGAGATTTTGGGGCAATCTCTTCTACTGTGTTCCCTGGATCCACAGTTGTGGCATCTAAATGTTTCATTATATCTTTCTTGAAAAGCTACTTTTCTATATGGTTTGTGTTCTATGTGGTTGTTAGAGCGACTCCTCCTTGAATTGTCTTCAGCTATTAACTTATTGGATAGACTTTCTATGGATAAGTATCCTAGATTGGTTGTGTCTAAATGTGACATATAATTATCCCATGATGGGTCAAGTGAGTTGATGATAACACTTTTCATCGTTTGATCTGAAATCACCTCCCCCCTTAAATGCAGTTCAGCTCTTATTTTGTTTAAAGATATTAAATGTTCACTTATGGAAACCCCTGGTTTTATCCTAGAGGAAAAGAAATCCTTAGACATTCTTGTGGTAGTAGCTACACTGTCACTGTGAAATAGATTGAACATGCATTGAATAATTTCTGAAACAGTCAGATTTTGCTTAATGCTGTGATACATAGCAGGAGATACACTAGAAATTAATAAGAAAAATGCTCTATGGTGTAAGCAGTCTAATTTTAGAGTCCAAGGTCTTTTGGGGGGATTAGTGATAAAAAACAGTAAGTTTTCTTTCATAAAGACAACCTGGAGCTGCTGATACCATTCTTGTAAATTAATGCCATCTATCCTCAGCTTTGGGAAGTCACTGGGCAAGTTTCCGACATTATTGGGTCCATTACTTACAACCGGAGGTAGTCCGTGGTCTCGTAAATGCTGGAAATTACAAAATGGCGTGGGAATGCTCGCAACGAGCCTGCACGATCCTTTCAGCAACTCATGTCTTCCTGGGCCGTCTGCGTAGTCTTGCGCATGCGCGTTGTTTATTTCGTCCCTGGAGTCGTCGTGAGAGGTTCTCGTCGTTGCGGCTCGCTCGTTCAGCTCCTCCTCAGATAAATCGGTCTCTGGCTCGATCTTGGGAGTCCTGACGATGGCGGTTGTTCTTTTCCTTCTCTTGAGAGCGTTGGTGCTTGCATCGGTCTGCGGCGTGGGGCGGTATCTGCAGGGCTCTCTGGGTTCAGGCGTTGGTGCTCTCGTCGTCAGGATGGGAGCGGGTAGATTTTGAGGCGTTGGCTTGCTCGCTTGCTTTCTAGTTGACTTTTTGGTAATTTTTAGTTTCGGTCCAAAAGCAGCAAAAAGCGTTTTCATTGCTGATTTTATCTGAGTATCTGTTGAATCGCCTTCACTTTCCGATTCTGATTCTTCTGAGGTGTTTGACTTTTCTTTTTCGTTTTCATTATCTAGTAATGTCTTTCGCGCCAGAAATTTTGAATCGAGTTTTCTGATTGGCTCTGCTTCGCTCACCCTGGAGGCCTGTTGAAACCAAGATGGCTGCCATTCAAAATTTTGCGCGGGATCACCGTTTTTCTTCTTCATAGTGTTTTTTTCTGTAATCGTATCACTCACTATCTTTGAATCTTTTGGCTTTTCAGTAGCGATGTGCTTCTCTCTCGCTGCTCCGCTGTTTTTCAGCATATCTTGGAGGTTCGCGATGAGGTTTTCATCGTTCTTCTGGCTTTTTAATAGTTTTAATATCTCTGACCTGAGTTCTTTGTTTTCTATTTTGATTTCCTCTCGGTCATCGTTTTCATTTATTATTTCTTCATCTTCAGTGGTGTATTCTTCGGATTCTCTCGAAATCGCGTTTGTGGATTCATCGATTATTTCTTGATCCATTTCCATTTCTTTGCTGTATGCCCTGGTGTTGGGCCTATCTCTCTTAGACATATTTAAATTTTTTATTAAGTCAATTAACCATCCTCTGCTACCAGATTGTTGCAATATTTTCAGGATCAGACTCAATAAATCTAGTAAGAGTTAAAAGTTCAAATATATCTCTCTTTATTCACATTAGGCATTCTATATTCACTGAATATTCACAGATAGAAGCGAGGGATGGGTGCGTGCAGCTCCTTATATATATACAATGGGTGGAGCTAAGTATGGGAGTGGTAAAGTATGAATACATTAAGAAGTGAAGAATAAATTAACCCCTGATATCCCGTTCATATACTATTTACATATTAGAGAATAAGGCATTTACATGTGACACTGCTGAAACCCAACTCTGTTCCCCCCGCTCTCTACCTTTTGGATGAAAAAGTTGTCAGTTAGGGATCTTTTTGCTCTCCCACATGATGCACAGGTTTCCTCCTAGTTGATATCAAGGTAGTTAACTTCCCATTACTACTGTGGTACTGTATGTTTCCTACATACAATGGTTGATTGATTAGCAAAAGGTTCATCCATTTCTTCTTCTTCATTGGGTGGCCTGTAGTATTCGCCTATAGCAATGTCATTCTTCTTTTGTTTTTATATTGACCCTTAGGATTCTAGCAGGTTTTCATCATTGGGTTTGTGTATTTCTGTATAGAAATAGTGATCTTTTATATATAATGCAACTCCACCTTCTCTTTGTTTGGTCTATTTCTTTTGAATAGTTTGTATCCTTCCATCAGTACATTCCAGTCCTGAGTTTCATCCCACCAACGGAGGTAGGCTTTTTACCTAGGAGAATTTATGTACCTGTGAATCCCACTTAGTGATGAGTTATTACTCCCTATTTTGAGACAGACAAATATCAAGATCAGCAAACGATTTCCTCTGGATTTTACTACTTTACTCACCACTTATCCTTCCCATTAAATTTAACAAATTCTTGAAGAGAACTTTTGCTCAGTATGAGCTGCATCAACCTTGTGACTTCAGGTTCTTCAAGTGCCACTCAATTAAGACTTCTTTTTTGTGAAATACTGTGTGTTGAAATCATCACTTCATCTTTTGGGGAACCTTCTCCTCAAAAATTCATTTGACTTTATTACTTTGACATTAAATATTCTTTCCAATTGAGATGTGGGCTTTGGAAAATTAGGTGGCATTTAGGGATGATGATTTATCCCAGAAGACTAGCACCAGAGGCCAAGATGGAGTACATCTGGAAAACCCATTTTTAGCCCATTCCCAGGAAGGGGACTCAGGGCAGGTCCCACCAGACTGTCAAGAGAGGGGTACCCTTTCCATGGGTTCAAGTTGACTTTGTTGCCTTCCCATGGAAATCCTGCCTATGAAAATCCCACTGTCAAGGTGGAACTGCTTTGCTTCATACAAATATCAAATATGAAAAGTTCATTTCTATATTATTTTGACATCAAATGTTCTTTTGTATTCAGCTCTGGTCTTAAAAAAATAATGTAGCACTTGGGGATGAAGATGCAACATAGCAAGCCAGTACTGGAAGCCAAGATGGAGAAGACCTGCACGGCCACCATATACTTCCTCTTGGTGCTCAGGTAGGTGGGAACGAAGGATATCCAGACACTGCAGAAAACCAGCATGCTGAAGGTGATCATCTTGGCTTCATTGAAGGCCCCAGGGAGATTCCTGGCCAGAAAAGCCACCGTGAAGCAGATGATAGCCAGGAAACCCATGTAGCCAAGGGCAAGGTAGAACATGGCAACAGAGCCTTGATTACATTGGAGGATGATCTCTGCAGATTGAGAGTGCATGTCTGACTCAGGGAATGGGGGAGACGTGCCCAACCAGATGCTGCAGAGGACAACTTGGACACCAGAACAAGAAAGGATGATAGAATTGGCCAAGGTCTTCCCTAGCCATCTCTGTATATTATTCCCTGGTTTTGTGGCAAAGAATGCTAAAACCACAGTGACTGTTTTGGCCAAGACGGTAGAAATGGCAACTGAGAAGATGTTGCTGAAGGCTATTTGTTGGAGAAGGCAAGTCCCTCTCCTCGGCTGGCCAATGAATAGGAACGATGTCAAGAAGGAAAGCAGGAGGGAGACGAGGAGAATGTAGGAAAGGTCCCGATTGTTGGCTTTGACTATGGGAGTATCTCGGAACTTAATGAAGATTCCCAAGACAAAACCTGTTACTGAAGAGAGGAACAAGGCAAGTGAAGCTAGGATGATCCCCACATTTTCTTGATAGGATAAGAAAGTTTCAGTCTTAGGTATACAATCATTTCTGTTGATGTTTGGATGCTGATCTGCTGGACATTTGGTGCATTTTTCAGCATCTGAAAAGAGAAAGGTTAACATCTACCATAATGCAGGTTCTTCCCACAGAAGCATACTTAGAGTGAAACCAGTGATGGTATGTTTTGCATTCATTTGGATGTATTTTGCATTGTTTACATCCCAGACATTATTAACCACCCTTCAGAAAAGAAAATCAAAGCATTCCGCAGGCCTCCCTCCATAGAATAGAATAGAATAGAATAGAATAGAATAGAATAGAATAGAATAGAATAGAATAGAATAGAATTCTTTATTGACAAAGTGTGATTGGAAACGTAAGGAATTTGTCTTTGGTGCATATGCTTTCAGTACATATAAAAAGACAAAATACATTCATCAAAAATCATAAGGTACAACACTTAATGATAGTCATAGGGTACAAATAAGCAATTAGGAAACAATATCAATATAAATCTTAAGGATACAAGCAACAAAGTTACAGTCATGCAGTCATAAGTGGGAGGAGATGGGTGATAGGAACGATGAGAAAACTAGTAGTAATAGTAATGCAGCCTTAGTGAATAGTTTGATAGTGTTGAGGGAATCATTTGTTTACCAGAGTGATGGCGGTCAGGAAAAAACTGTCCTTCTGTCTAATTGTTCTGGTGTGCATTGCTCTATAGCGTCATTTTGAGGGAAGGAGTTGAAACAATTTATGTCCTGGATGCGAGGGGTCTGTAAATATTTTCAGAGCCCTCTTTTTGACTTGTGCAGTATACAGGTCCTCAATGGAAGGCAGGAAGGTAGTAATTGTTTTTTCTGCAATTCTCTATGGATAAATATTCATTGGGACTTCCAAGTTTGGACAATTTTAAGCCCAGGAATGAGGAAAATGTATGACTCAAAGTCTCAATAACCCCTTCCAGGTCTGATTCATCAGCACATCTATATGAATAAACTGGAGGTTAGGAAAACTTTTTTATTGGCTCCCACTTTGCAAATGTACACTTTGTAAATGTATGAAAAATGTATTTTTCTTGACTGTACACCTCCTTGAGTCCTACGGGAGAAAGGCGGTATAGAAATATAATAAATAAATAAATAAATAAATAAATAAATAAATAAATAAATAAATAAATAAATAAATGTCAATTTTCCCCCACTGCTTTGACCAAGGAAAGTGGATAGCAGTAACTCTGGCTTATTCCACTGTTTCAGGATCCAATCTGAGTCCATCCTTCCTCATGAGCTCCACTAACAATCAAAAGCTTGTAAGACTACATTATTTGCCTTTGTTCCTCTGTCCCAACTGGAGATGCCTCCCAGTTCCAGCCTTCTAGGTGTAGGCAAAATGGCCTTGACTCCTTGAGAAAGGAATGTTATTATGACTATATATCAGCCCGGCTCCACACAATTCCCCCTCCCAGTTTCCCACAGTAGTAAATGTGGCAGGCCTGAAGATCCAACGAAAAAGATGGCTTCCAGGCCTGAAAGGGCTATTCAGGGCTGGACATGTAAAGAAGATGAAGACCAAGAACTGTCATCCCTCTTCTAATTCCAAGGCTTGTTTGATACCCTGACTTTGAACATCTGGCTCCTCGTTTAACTTCCATGATAATTTCTTTTCATTTATTATGCAAAAAAGAGATCATTTTCAACAGCCATGTCTACTTAAAAAAAACCCTTTATAGACCTCATGAAACCTTGCCCCATTTTCTGGTGTCACCCACCTTCTATGGTGGAGATGGTTCCTTCTGCACAAAGATGACAATCATAGCAGCAGATGGGCTTCCCTTCTTGAGCCACCTTCATGAATCCAGTGCGACAGCTTTCCACACATGTAGAAGGAGGGAAGGGCTGAGGAGAGAAAAGGAGATAAAACTCTGGATAGTGAGATGGGTGGCATACATTAAATACAATAATTGTTTGGTGGTATATTGTATTGCATGGACATTTTGTTTTGGCTTGGTAAAACACATTATTTGAATGAGTAGCTCAGTCTACCACCTTTTCCATAAACTGAGTGAATAGTTTGCATGAAAATGGAAGATTATAGTTCATGACCATCTGAATAGCCAATAAAGAAATTCTCACTCTTGAGGGTCTGGTCAGCTGATGTGAAAACTCAAAGGCGATGAAAACAACCCCCCACCTATCCCTAAACTTTTTCTCCCCTGTTATTGCCATCTTCAGTGGAATAAAATAAATAATACTCCCACCTTGCTCAGCATTTCCACCTGTGAGATCCTCTCCTGGTCAATGGATAATATAAAATCCTGGGATTTCCATTTTTCTAGACTCCCAGATTTCACTCTCCTGACAGATTTGTTGGGGAAAGCAATAGAGTTCACAATGTCCAGGTCAGCTGTAAGGTCTCCTTTCTCATCCAAATATACTCCTTGTATGGAATTATTGTAAAAGGTGGAGCTTTGAAGGAAGGGATGAAGCTGAAAAGAAAATGAGATAAATGAAAAATTTATGTCATTAATGGTCCTTTGGAAAGACCTCCTTGCTGTGTGTTGGGGAGGGAGATATCTGAACATTTCTGTCTCTTGGCTGAAAAAGCAGGTTTTAAAGTCAGATTCAATCTTGGGTAGAAAAATATCCATAAGCAGAGGAATAATAACAGCTGTTAGCTTAATGTCATTGTCTTTCAATTACAGAGCCAAATTTATATATATCTTTTTAATAGTATTTTAATGTTTGTAGTCTATGTTTTTATTTGGCTGTACATTGCCCTGAGTCTTCAGGGAGAAGGGCGGTATATAAATTTGATATAAAATAAAATAAAAATAAAATAAAATAAAATAAATGTTTAAATACGTAGAGCAGAATCATGACTGTATATTTGTATATTTGAGTTTCATCTTCAGGTTCTGGCCTTCTAAAGAGCAGTCAAGGTTGATCTCCTCTAGGACTGACTGGTTTGATCGCCTTGCAGTCCAAGGGACTTGCAGGAGTCTTCTCCATCATTAGAGTTCAAAGGCCTCCATTCTATTACTCCATTCTAAAAATAGTTAAGCTGTAAAGATTCACCATTCGGGTTTTCCTTTAACTTTCTAGTTTTTAGATTTCTCTCTTGTCTTTTATCATTAATGGCATAAATAAAATAGGTATCTTCATTATTCTTATTTTCCTGTATTGTTCTTCAGAGTTGATATTGGTTCACTATATCTTTCTTCTGGCTGCTAGTCATACCTTTCTCAGATTTGAGAGAATTAGCTGATTGTCTCTAACAGTCTAATGTTTGACCCAAAGTTGTCTTCTCATTTATACCAGCTCATCAGTTTGAGGAAAAATGAATGGCTGAAGAATCAAGCTATTAATGTACCTTAAAATTAAAATAAGAACATATTGCCTAAAGAAAAAAAGAAAGAGGAAATGGAAAAGAAACTAAAGGGAATAGAATTATATAAGATTTGAATTTCATGATAATTTAGTTTTTTTTCCCCAGAATAAATAACCAAGGCATCCACTTATAAAACTATTTCCCAAATTTGGAGGAAAAATGTCTAATGGGGAAAAAAATACCTGCCAAGCCTTCAGCCTTGTAGCTTCCACCTTCACACTCCTGTTCCTCGCTGATCTCTTGCGTGTGGCTACGTGAGCTGAATTTAAGGCCCTTCCCACAGCCCAGATGGTGTTGTAGATGAGATAGCTGTCCAAGGACAGGATCCGATCAATGTCCTCTTTCCTCAGAGACACCAGTTCTTCTGTCTGTCTACACCGTCTCCAGACTTTTAGTGAAAAGGCATTCTTTGTGGATGAACATCTAAAGGTTTTCTCCATAAAGTCAGCTAGGATGTTACTAAAGATTTTAAAAGCATCATAGTTTGCCCATTTCCTTTTCTTTATCACAAAAGAGAAAATGCCAACTATGTGTTTCAAGTAATCCCCCGTACCCTTCAAATCAAGACTCAAATCCCAGTGTGCTGTGGTGATCCAGACTTTACCTACAACATGTTTCGAACCCTGTGTAAGTATCGCATCTATAATTCTCATTCCTGTCAAAAATGAACTGGTCTCTGAACCATAAACAAAGACATTGACTTTTACCCATTTGTAATATGGATCTGAATAAAATTTCATATCTGAAACATTCAGGGTAAAGCTTTGATATATAACTGCACAAATGCCATTCCTTAACATCAAAGGAGCCATTGTCTTCATGAACCTCTGTCCCTGGTCAGTTTCTGGAGCCACGAGACCAACCAAGGTCCACTTGAAATAGAGGAGAAGCTGGACCATCCCTGGGTACTGGACTCCTTCAGCAGGGAGCATCGGGTAGAAGAAAGGAAACTGAGTTTTATCCCCCATAACCCTAGAAGCAAAGCTATAGTTGATCTGAAAGAAATGGAGGATGGTGTTTTATATGTTACAAGCAAAATTCAAGTTCTACCTTTTCCATAAAAAAGCTCTGCTTTTCATTTGCAGAGGACCTCTTATTCAAAGTTGCATAACTGTCAGATCCGTGTATTTGCCATTCTTTGTGGAAGAAGGGGGGGAGGGGATTTGGAGTTATCACATTTAGTTCTTTTCCTATATGTCCTAAGTATCCAATTTCTTGCTTGGTCCTCTTTGTATAAACGTTAACCAAATTTATAACCATTGCCTGGCGCCAGGAATGCCTAGAGAATTCTCACATCTTGGGAAATGAAAGGAGAGTGGGGGAACGGGTGGATTGTAAGATGACCGGGAGAAGCTCTTCGTATCTACTTCTCAGAGAGACTGGTACAGTGATCTTCACACCAGCGGATTGGTTGGAATCCATATTGGAAGGTGGGGAGGGGGTCCATAATTTCCTTTATCCTGAACTGAATGCCCTGAGGGACCCCATAGCATGCTTTGAGTTTTGACTTGCTTTCATCCCTTACGATAAAAGGTTCCTTCTGAAATACAAAGTTCTCAAGAGTTCGTACTTTCTTTGAAGGGGGGAGAAGCTGGTCCTTATGATAACTTAAAAATGGTCTCTGCAAGAAAGACACACCTGAGGGATTTTGTAGGTGCCCAACATGGTGGAAATCTGGATGGAGCTGCCAGTCTCAGAGTCTTCCAGAACAGCTACTGTGTTTCTCTGCCTTCCACACCTGTAGTTGGGCACATTGGCCTCCCCATCTGAAAGCAGGTCCAGCAAAGGATCTGTAGTCATTTCCACCTTGTAGAAATTGTCATAGATATTATAACCCAGGGTGATGTTGGGTAAGAGGTGGCCCTTCTGGTTAATGTCCTCGACAGCAAAAAGGTAGGGCATAAATTTCCAACAAAGCTTCAGTGCTTTTCTGCAGGTACAAATGGATCAATGAAAATAAAATTTGGCTTTCATTCCATGGTAATACATCATTTAACACACTCAATCACAATTTTGCTTCCAAACTGTTTATAATAATCCAATATATTTATTTTTTAAAAAAGAATAAAAACATTTTTTATTATAATTTTTATTTTTTTATTATAAACATAGTAATATTGAAAAGTCATAACTTCAGTTTCATGTGCTGGACTTCTAGCATTTTGATCCATATTTGATGAACTGCTTCCTATATTTTAGTAAACATGGTTGATATACCCAAGTTGTTAAAGACCAGATTATTAGAAACTTGATGTTCATATACTTTAAGCTGTTAAAGACCAGATTATTTTTAGTATCTTGGGTACAGTTCAGGTTGAGCCCCTGTAATATGGAGCTTTGTTGGTTATTTTTTGTTGTTCTGGAGGTTTTCTATCATTCTTTTCCTGTTTTCCATTACTTTAATTGTAAATCATCCACGGACACCTGGATTATGAACTGTATAAACAAGTAAATAACTAGAGCAATCAATGAACCAACCAACTTATTTCTTCCTTTTTTAAATAAAATAAAATAAAATCTTTTTGGTCCCTGGCATGAATTCATGAATCAAAATGAGATATATTTTCCCTTTCCATAAATTCCTATGTTCTTAATTCAAAGACATTCATCCCAGAAGCAAAGTTTACTGGAGAAAAACAATGGTGGGGTGATCTCTGATGCATATCAGAAAATAGAGCCTTCTATTGTACTTGGACCAGGTCTCCTACAAATACCAACTCAACTTTGGAGTGGGGTGGAAGAGAGATTCCATTATTTCTTCTGTGTCTGCACTTTAGCTTTGCTCGTAGCAAAGAATGGATAGTGGATGGGGGGAAATATCATGATTTGGTTTTTATACTTTAAAGTTTGAAATGTGTTTCATGATCTGCAGTGTGCAAGGGGGAGCCCAAAATGGGATCAGAAGGAAGCTAGCAAAGAGGCGAGATCAGGAGAGATCACTTTGTGTTTTTAAAGGGCAAGACATTTATTGAAGTGACTGTAATGATTGCAGGACAATTCACTTACCTGTAGAATTTTGTTGAAGGACTCCTATCAAAGTTTAATAATGGAAACCTAGCATCCATTGCAGAGACTATGCCACTAATCATATAATCTCCTGGCTTGTAATGATGCTGTGGGTCCACCTCACCCTGGTGCAGAGTCAGGAGGCATTTCGCTTTGTGCATCACACCAGATCCCAATGGCCACAGAATCAGCACGAAGAGAAGCAGCAGCAACATGTATTGTGTTCCTGACTGAGCCTTCTCTGTGTCACCTGCTTTTTAAGAGAGAAAAAGAAGAGCTGGAAGAAACCAAAATCTCTTTCCTGGAAGAAGTTTCAGATCTGATCACAGTCAGCCAAGAGACATCAACAGAATCAGCCCTGATGGCTCAATGTTTATAAGGCAGTACTGCAGGCCACTTCTGCTGACTGCTGGCTTCCAGCAATCCGGCAATTCAAATCTCCCTAGGCTGAAGGTTGACTCAGCCTTCCGTCCTTCCCAGGTGGGTAAAATGAGGATCCAGATTGTTGGGGGCAATATGCTGACTCTGTAATACCACTTAGAGTGGTCTGTAAAGCACTGTGACCCAGTAAATCAGTCCAACTGCTATTGCTATTGCTCTAATACTACCCTGAGATTTGCTTTCTGTCTCCAGAGACATTGACCTACTGAGAATTTCAGAGACAGACTTCACCCAACATCGCTTGTGAGTCTTATAATTGACATCAAAATGATTTCTGAGACATTTGTGCTAATTTTGGGGGGAATTTTGCAGAAAGGTCTCTTAGAGTCCTAACATAAAGACAACAAATACATCACTATGATTGTGATAATTGAATGGAAAAGAACTTTCAGCTCTCTGAACCCTGGATGAGTGAAAGGGCTAAAGGGAGAACTCCCAGATGTGGCTCCAAACTTTGAAGATGGGCCATGAGGGAGACTAAAGAGGTTGGCTCAAATCTTTAGAATAAAATAGTTTCAGAAAAACTGGGATAAAGAGATATTTTTCTCTGAAATGTTATAGGGTTTCCTGCTTTAAGCAGGGGGTTGGACTAGGTCCCCTTTGTTATTCTATTTTAGTGTCTTATTATCAAATAAATCAGAATTGAGTTGGAAGGAACTTTGGAGATCTTTTAGTCCAACCACCTGCTCAACCTCCTGGCTTTTCCTCTAGTTCCGCCCCCAGTGGTGGATTTCAAATTATTTTACAACTGGTTCTGTGGGCGTGGCTTGGTGGGTATGGCTTGGTGGGCGTGGCAGGGGAAGGTTAATGCAAAATACCCATTTTCTCCCTATCAGCTGGGACTCAGGAGGCAGACAATAGATGGGGGTGGGGGCAGTCAGAGGTGATATTTGCCAGTTCTCTGAATTACTCAAAATTTCCGCTACCGGTTCTCCAAAACTGGTCAGAACCTGCTGAAACCAAACTCTATTCCCATCTTCTACATTTTGGATGAAAAAGTTGTCAGTTAGGGATCTTTTTGCTCTCCCACATGATGCACAGGTTTCCTCCCAGTTGATATCAGGGTAGTTAAACTCTCCCATTACTACTGTGGTATGTTTCCTACATACATTTGTGGATTGATTAGCAAAAGGTTCGTCCATGTTTTCTGCTTTGTTGGGTGGCCTGTAGCATTTGCCGATAACAATGTCATTCTTTTTTTCCTTTTATATTGACTCCTATGGATTCTAGCAGGTTTTCATCATTGGATTTGTTTATTTCTGTACAGATATAGTGATCTTTCATATATAATGCAACTCCACCTTCTTTTTGTTTGGTCTATTTCTATTGAATAGTTTGTATCCTTCCATCAGTACATTCCAGTCCTGGGTTTCATCCCACCCATGGAGGTAGGCTTTTTACCTAGGAGAATTTATGTACCTGTGAATCCCACTTAGTGATGAATTATTACTCCCTATTTTGCAACAGACAAATATCAAGATCAGCAAATGATTTCCTCTGGATTTTACTACTTTACTCGCCACTTATCCTTCCCATTAAATTTAACAAATTCTTGAAGAGTACATTTGCACAGTATGAGCTGCATCAACCTTTTGACTTCAGGTTCTTCAAGTGCCACTCAATTAAGACTTCTTGTTTGCGAACTACTGTGTGTTGAAATCATCACTTCATCCTTTGGGGAACCTTCTCCACAAAAATTCATTTGACTTTATTACTTTGACATTAAATATTCTTCCCAATTGAGATGTGGGCTTTGGAAAACTAGGTGGCATTTAGGAATAATGATTTATCCCGGAAGACTAGGACCAGAGGCCAAGATGGAGAAGATCTGGAAAGCCCATTTATAGCCCATTCCCAGAAAGGGGACTAAGGACAGGTCCCACCAGACTGTCTAGAGAGGGGTACCCTTTCCATGGGTTCAAGTTGATTTTGCTGCCTTCCCATGGAAATCCTGCCTATGAAAATCCCACAGTAAAGATTGAACTGCTTTGCTTCATACAAATATCACTTTTCAACTTGCCAATGAGCTGGGGGGAGAAAAGGGTGAAATGAAGAGCCGAGAATGTGTACACGGATCATGAGACCCTGGAAATCATCAAGGTCATGACTGCAGGTGCTTGAGGAGAAGGTGGACTGTTCCCATAACAAACAGGTGTCTCATATTTAGATAATGTGTTCCCCCAGGGGTGGAGAGAAAGGGAAGCTATTGTTTTAATAAGGCAAACATTTGAATGAGAAAACCAGAACTGGTTTTGATCCTTCAGTACCAAAATGGTGTATCCAATAAAGTTTACTTTGGGGCATTCAAACTCCTGAGAGTGTTTACTTGTTTTGGGTGCGCTGGTCAGACAGTTGACACCAGGGGTGAAATGCTCCCGGTTAGGACCGGCTTGGGCAAGTAGGTAGCGATAATGGCCGGTGGTTCGGAGAACTGGTAGCAATGGCAGCTGGAGGTTCTGCCCACCTGCCCCATTCCCCAGACTCGGGGAAATGCACTATTCCTGGACTTCTACTGCTCACATTTCTCCCGCGGCTGGCTGTCAGGGAAGGCAAGTGCCCGAAAGGTACCAGAGTCGCTTACTCTCCTTCTTGAATGAGCCACTCTGGTCCACGCAGTGGCTGCGCTAACGCACATTGTTTATTTAGTTCAGCGGCAGGTGGGTGTGCGCTTGCACAGCTGGCGCGTGGACGAGAGCGGCTCATTCATGAAGGAGAGTGAGCGACTCGGCTACCTTTCGGGCACTTGCCTTCCCTGACAGCCAGTTGTGGGAGAAAGGTGAGCAATAGGAGTCCGGGGAATGGGGCGGGTGGACGGAGCCGCAGGAGAAAGAAATTTAAAAAGTTTTCCTACCGGGTTCTGTGGGCGTGGCTTGGTGGAAGGGGGTCTTGTGACTGAGTGGGCGTGGCGGTGAGTGACATCGAGTTGGCCATGCCCACTCAGTCACAGGACACCCTCCCCCACAAAGCCACACCCACAGAACCGGTAGGGAAAAATTTTAGATTTCAATGCTGGTTGACACCCACCTTTCAAGGAACTCAATACATACATTATGTCTGCCTATGAAACTGTATATAAGCAACCAATGACTTTTAGGCTTTGAACTAACATCCTTCCTTGAAGGTGTTCATCCTGACTTTGGATGTAAATCAAAACTCAGAATACAAAGCGAAGAGTCAAGGCTCACTTCAGTGTTTAATAGACAGAATGTACTGAAGGGAGTCTCCTCCAAAAGAGTAGTAAGATGGTCTCTGCTCCAGATAAAAGGATGAGCTTGTTGTCAGCGTTCCAAATTAGGCTTTCTTCCAGCGCTGACATAACAAGATGAACTTTTACCTAGTTTTGTATGTTACAGATAGTGTTTCCTGGGAGACGAGGATGGGGGCTACATTCCTGTGAAAAGAACATGCCGGGATGTAGAGATGGATCTGTATGATGGCCAATGGGACATTGGGGTTGGAGAGTGGAAGAGGAGGGGGTTGGAAGGAGGGGCCAGTTTGGCTGCAATTTGAATCAGAAATGTCGGATATTGCTATTCTTAAAATAAAAATGATTCATTAGACAGCTTGCGCTTGAGAATGAAGTTTATTCAAGATAGCACCGAAACCTGACAGACAGCCAAACTCTCCTCCAAATCCAGGCTGGCTGAGTTTAAATCATCCCGTTCCCTCCCAGACATCTGGTTGGATGGACTATGGCTGAAGCCAAGCTCTCGGAGGAAAGCCTGCTTCAAGAAACGGGAGGAGCAGAAGCGGTTGTGATTCCAGCCAACTTGGAAAATACAAAGGTTCAACTTTCTCCGCCTTCCCTCCCCGCAGAACTTCAAGCAAAGAAACGTGAGGCAGATAAGTACCCGGGGACTGTGCCAAAAGCCTTAGAGGCGGAATTTCCTTTTGCAAATTTAAAAGATAAAGAAAAACCCCTAAGTGAATTGGGAAGGGCGAGCTGGGGATGGGAATGGCAGCGAAGCCCAAACAAGGCAGCACCTCCCCACCCCAGGATGAGAGACGAGGCAGAGGACTATCAACACCAAGGCCGGCCCTCCAGAGCTCAGCACAGAGAGGAGAGGGCAGAGAGGGAGGAGCCACCCCAGTTCAGAGGGAAGTTCGATGGTGACCCAGACAACCTCGCCCAATTCCTCGATTCAGCTGAGATATACATAGAGCGGTTCGGACACCTCTACCCTTTCCCCAGAGCCCTAGTGAATGCTATCTCGGAAGGGCTGGAGGGAGAAGCAAAGAGATGGTCAGCATCACTCTAAAAATACAGGGCCCCCCAGCTACAAGATGCGGATGGGTTCTTGCAACTATTGAGAGCCCGTTATGAGGAGGAGGAGGAGGACCCCTATGTGGAAGACGAGCTCAGAAACCTAATGCAGAGGGGGAAGCCTATCAGAGAGCATATCCGTGAATTCAGGAGAGTCATTGGGACACTGCCTCCCCTACCAGAGCGATTGCTGGTGTATTTTTTTAGAACAAGCCTAGATAAAAGAATTTCCCAAGTGACTGCCTATTGTGACATCCCAAACCGACTCGCTGAATGGTTCCGGGTAGCGATAAAAGTCGACAGAGGGCTGCGGGCGAGTGACACGTCAAAACCACCAGAGGAAAAGGAGAGAGGCCGACCAGACCAGGGGCCACTCAACAGACGAGAAACCCCAACATCACAGCCCTCCTACAGACCAACTGCCCCACAGAGCCCACTTAAATGCTACAAATGTGGAGGAAGCGGCCACATAGCAGCAAGATGTGGAACGCCTAGACCGGGACCAGCTCCACCGCCCAAAGCACGACTGGAACGAGGGCCCAAGCGCGTCACCCACGTACCGCGGGAAGCTCCCCAAATCCCTGAGTTTTTCGCTCATCTGACCGAAACCAGAGGAATCCCAGAGGAGGGAGATCAGTCCCCTGAACCCTATGACACGGAAGACGAAGGCGAGGATGACCCGATGGTGAGTGGACCCGTCCATCCTTTTCTTTTCCCCATACCCCTAACAGCCCCCAAAACAGGGGCCCAAGAGACTTTCCAAGCCCTAATAGACTCGGGTAGCACACGGTGCCTAATCAACCTACCCACAGTTCTAAAATTGGGAATCCGAGCTAAACAGCTCAAACAACCAATTCGCTTCGAGCAAGTTGATGGGTCCCTAGTGGGAGGAACGTATGCCACACACTTGACTGAACCCGTGAGACTAGAACTCGCAGATCACTGGGAGACGATCTGCTTCATAATAGCCCCCAAGATGACAGAACCAGTCATATTGGGACTCTCATGGCTCGACAAATGGGGCCCAATCATTTGGTGGCAAGAGGGAACCCGCAGGCTGAGAATAGCAAAGGGGCCCCAACCCCTGCCGCCCCGACCAGAAGAATTCCCTCCCACGCTGAAACCCCAAAGCAGCCCTCCACTACAGAAGAAAACACCACCAACACAAGGGTCCCTCCCAGAAGGTGCAGCAAAGCAATTGGCAGCCGCACCCACCACCGCTTGTAACGCAAACCAGATCCCAAGGGAGTACCAAGACCTTGCGGGGGTATTCAGCGAGGCCGAGTGTGACATTCTGCCCCCCCATCGTGAGACCGATTGTGCCATCGAGATTATCCCAGGAGCGAAACTACCCAAACCTAAAATGTATGCCATGACGCCCCGAGAAATGCAGGAAATGCGGGACTACATAGACAAAAACTTACAAAGGGGATTTATTGAGCCAGTGAAACCAAGGGTAGCGGCGCCGGTCATGTTTAAAGAGAAAAAGGACGGCTCCATGAGACTGGTGGTCGACTTTCGAAGTTTCAACGCTGTTTGCGTACACAACTTGTACCCCCTCCCCCTCATGAAAGACATGTTAGCCCACCTAGCTAAAGGGAAGGTTTTCACCAAACTAGACCTTCGAGAAGCTTATTACCGAGTACGCATAAAGGCAGGAGATGAATGGAAAACAGCATTCAACTGCCCCCTGGGTAGTTTCCAGTTTAAAGTAATGCCTTTTGGATTGCAAGGAGCCCCGGCAGTATTCATGCAGTTAATAAACGAAGTCTTACACGAACACCTTTACAAAGGGGTCCTCGTCTACCTGGATGATATTCTTATCTACACGGAGACCATAGACGAACACATACCCCTCGTCCGCCAAGTACTGAAAAAACTGCTACGGGCAAACCTATATGTCAAACTGCCAAAATGCGATTTCCACCAATCATGGCTAGACTACCTGGGCTACCGAGTATCAAATGAGGGGATAGAGATGGACCCAGCCAAGGTCCAATCAGTTCTACAATGGCAGCCCCCTCGCACCCGCAGACAACTGCAAAGTTTTCTAGGCTTTGCGAATTTCTACAGACAATTCATCCCCTCGTTCGCGAAGATTGCCAAACCTTTGACGGACCTCCTAAAGACAGGAAGCCCAGCGATGAAACCTCGCCCGGGACAACCCCTACAGTGGGACCTGACCTGCCAACAGGCATTTGAGATGCTAAAAGGACTGTTCGCGAAAGAACCTGTCTTAAAACACCCAGATCTGGAACAGCCTTTTGTCATCCAAGCAGACGCAAGTGATGTGGCAGTAGGAGCCGTGTTACTCCAAAAGAACAACCAAGGTGATCTACAACCCTGCGCCTACAACTCCCGCAAACTCACCGATACGGAGAGGCGATGGGTGGCGTGGGAGAAGGAAGCGTTTGCAGTAAGGTGGGCCTTGTTGACCTGGCGGCACCTTCTAGAGGGAGGCCAGAAACCATTTGAAGTCTGGACTGATCATAAAAACCTAGAGGCCCTAAAAACCCCACGGAAACTGTCGCCCAGGCAAGTATGGTGGGCACAATACTTCAATCGTTTCAATTTCGAGCTTAAGCACATCCCAGGAGGGAGAAATTTCCTGGCTGATGCCCTCTCCCGGATGCCCCAATACAACAGTGAGCGGGAGCAGGTAGTGAATGCCATCATCCCCTCCACCCAAGCTGTGGCCCAAGTGATCACCAGACGGCAACAACGTGACCAGCAAGGCCAACTTGCAAGTGACTTAACTGCAAAATTAAAAAATGAAACGCTGACCGACCCCTGGTATCGGGACAATCAACATCTCTTGACAAAAAGAGATGAACTAGCATGGAGGGGGACAAAGCTCTATGTCCCACAGAGTTTACGCATCCTGATTCTCAAGAGGAGCCATGACGTTAAACCAGCAGGACACTTCGGGTTCCTAAAGACTCTGCACCTAGTACGAAGGCAGTTCTGGTGGCCACACATGAGAAAGGACGTAGACAGTTATGTAAAAAGCTGCACCATTTGTGCCACGATGAAGACAAGGCCAGGGTGCCCGCCTGGATTGTTGCAACCAGTAGCTGAGCCAACAAGACCATGGGAGGAGATTGCAATGGACTTTATAGTAGACCTACCAAGGAGCAGTGGAAATACAGTGATCTGGACTGTAATAGACTTATTCTCCAAACAGGCACACTTCATTCCTTGTAGTGGACTGCCTTCAGCCCGTCAGTTATCCAAACTGTTCCTGAAACACATTTACCGCCTACATGGAGTCCCCAGGAGAATCATTTCCGACAGAGGGGTCCAGTTCACAGCAAAGTTCTGGAGGGAGTTCCTACGATCCATAGGTTCATCCCAAGGGCTCAGCTCAGCATTTCACCCAAGCACCAATGGGGGGGCAGAAAGACTGAACGCTATGATAGAACAGTATTTAAGATGCTACGTCGTCTACCAGCAGTCCAATTGGGCAGACCTCCTATCTTTTGCGGAGGTTGCATATAATAATGCTGTCCACAGCAGCACGGGGCTAACCCCGTTCAAAATAGTGAGTGGCATGGATTTTGTTCCCATGCCAGAATACCCGAGGGAGCCCCCTTCCTCAGTCAGTTTGACCGACTGGATGGCAATGTTGAGACAAACTTGGGAAAATGTTAAGAGGGCGCTGGCAAAGGCGGCTCAATCTTATAAGGAACAAGCAGACAAGCACCGAACTCCCCAAAGACCATTTCAGCTGGGAGAAAAAGTTTACCTCTCCACCAAGTACTTGAGACTTAGACTCCCGAGCAGGAAATTGGGCCCAAAATTTATAGGACCATTTCCTATAATAAAAATAATCAACCCCGTTACAGTGCAATTGCAGTTGCCACGGCTTTTGGGGAAAATTCAACCCGTTTTTCACAGTAGCCTTCTAAAACCTGTAGTAGGGTCTACTTTAAGGCCAACGCCACGTGAACCCCCTGGGCCCCTGGTTGTTGGGGGCCAAACGCA
This sequence comes from Pituophis catenifer annectens, assembly GCF_029215685.1. Classification (NCBI taxonomy): domain Eukaryota; kingdom Metazoa; phylum Chordata; class Lepidosauria; order Squamata; family Colubridae; genus Pituophis; species Pituophis catenifer. Next base: position 12,827,031 of record NW_027256882.1, on the reverse strand, counting down.
CTACGAAGTGCAGCGGATTCTTGATTCAAGATGGCACAGGGGGCGCCTTCAGTACTTAATTAAATGGAAGGGTTACCCATTGTCAGAGGCTTCCTGGGTGAAGAGCGCAAACATTCAAGCTGATCACTTTATAGCAAAATTCCATGCAGACCACCCAGGAAAGCCGGGAGGGGGGGGGCACAGCCAGGGAGGGGCTGATGAGACTAATCTTGTTGTGTTTTCCCTATGGGATAGGTGATGTCGCAGAAGTGAAGGGAGAGGGGCCGGATGTCAGCGTTCCAAATTAGGCTTTCTTCCAGCGCTGACATAACAAGATGAACTTTTACCTAGTTTTGTATGTTACAGATAGTGTTTCCTAGGAGACAAGGATGGGGGCTACATTCCTGTGAAAAGAACGTGCCGGGATGTAGAGATGGATCTGTATGATGGACAATGGGACATTGGGGTTGGAGAGCGGAAGAGGAGGGGGTTGGAAGGAGTGGCCAGTTTGGCTGCAATTTGAATCAGAAATGTCGGATATTGCTATTCTTAAAATAAAAATGATTCATTAGACAGCTTGCGCTTGAGAATGAAGTTTATTCAAGATAGCACCGAAACCTGACACTTGTACTTATACATTTCAGAAAGGAGGGAAAAGGATGTATACATAAATATTCAAAGGAAATAATATAATAGATATCAGTTTTCTCCCTGCCCTTTCCTTATTGATGAGAACAATGGTTTTAGAAGACATATCTGCATATTGAGATTCAGGGGTTGCTCTGGGAATGTTCTGGTAAAACTTTTCATGGGCCCTGTGACCTGAAAGGCCACATACCTCATGTCTCAATTACCTATTAAACAGGTGTATGTGTGTAAACACTTTTTAAAATGAATTTTAAAACACATTAATTTCTTTGAGTTATTTACTGGCATTTGGGAAAAGGTCCTATGAAAAGTTCATTTCTATTTTATTTTGACATCAAATGTTCTTTTGTATTCAGCTCTGGTCTTAAAAATATAATGTAGCACTTGGGAATAAAGATGCAACATAGCAAGCCAGTACTGGAAGCCAAGATGGAGAAGACCTGCACGGCCACCATATACTTCCCTTTGGTGCTCAGGTAGGTGGGAACGAAGGATATCCAGACACTGCAGAAAACCAGCATGCTGAAGGTGATCAGCTTGGCTTCATTGAAGGCCCCAGGGAGATTCCTGGCCAGAAAAGCCACCGTGAAGCAGATGATAGCCAGGAAACCCATGTAGCCAAGGGCAAGGTAGAACATGGCAACAGAGCCTTGATTACATTGGAGGATGATCTCTGCAGATTGAGAGTGCATGTCTGACTCAGGGAATGGGGGAGAAGTGCCCAACCAGATGCTGCAGAGGACAACTTGGACACCAGAACAAGAAAGAATGATAGAATTGGCCAAGGTCTTCCCTAGCCATCTCTGTATATTATTCCCTGGTTTTGTGGCAAAGAATGCTAAAACCACAGTGACTGTTTTGGCCAAGACGGTAGAAATGGAAACTGAGAAGATGTTGCTGAAGGCTATTTGTTGGAGAAGGCAAGTCCCTCTCCTCGGCTGGCCAATGAATAGGAACGATGTCAAGAAGGAAAGCAGGAGGGAGACGAGGAGAATGTAGGAAAGGTCACGATTGTTGGCTTTGACTATGGGAGTATCTCGGAACTTAATGAAGATTCCCAAGACAAAACCTGTTACTGAAGGGAGGAACAAGGCAAGTGAAGCTAGGATGATCCCCAAATTTTCTTGATAGGATAAGAAAGTTTCAGTCATACTTAGAGTGAAACTAGTGATGGTATGTTTTGCATTCATTTGGATGTATTTTGCATTGTTTGCATCCCAGACATTATTAAGCACCCTTCAGAGAACAAAACCAAAACATTCCACAGGACTCTCTCGCTAGCAATTCTCTATGGATAAATATTCATTGGGACTTGTTAGCAGTTCAGAGATTTGGTAGTGGAAATTTTGAGTAGTTCAGAGAACCAGCAAATACCACCTCTGGCTGGCCCCAGAGTGGGGTGGGAATGGAGAGTTTGCAATATCCTTCTCCCAGGAGAGGGGAGGGAATGGAGATTTTGCAATATCCTTCCCCTGCCACACCCACTAAGCTACACCTACGAAGCCACACCACGCCACAAAGCCATGCCCACAGAACCAGTAGTAAAAAGAATGGATTTTACCGCTGGTAAAGAACAGTTGCAGGAACTGGATATGTCTAGTTCAGGGGTCTGCAACCTGCGGCTTTGGAGCCATATGTGGCTCTTTCATCCCTCTGCTGTGGCTCCCTGTGACTCAAAATATGCATCACAATCACCTATGTGTGACACCTGCCGGCATGTGATTTATTGAGCTTTTTGGCCCATCTTTTATTTTGGAGTTCAAAATGTTTTTGTTGCATGCAGAAATAAAAATTTGTTTTCTCTGTAGCAATTCATTAATTTCATAAATGCAACACATTATAGTTTTTTTATACATAGCATAAAGGTATCTTCATTTTAGATGACAAAATGGTTTTGTGGCTCTCGGTGTTTTCTTTTCTGTGGGAAACAGGTCCAAATGGCTCTTTGAGTGTTTAAGGTTACCAACCCCGGTCTAGTTCAATGAAGAGAAGGACTAGGGGAGACATGAGAGCAGTGTTCCAGTATCTCAGGGGCTGCCACAAAGAAGAGGGAGTCAAGCTATTCTCCAAAGCACCTGAGGGTAGCAGAAGAGGCAATGGGTGGAAACTATTCAAGGAGAGAAGCCACTAAGAACTAAGGAGAAATTTCTTGACAGTTAGAACAATTAATCAGTGGAACAACTTGCCTCGAGGAGTTGTGAATGCTCCAACACTGGAAATTTTTAAGAAGATGTTGCATAACCATTTGTCTGAAGTGGTGTAGGGTTTCCTGCCTAAGCAGAGGGTTGGACTAGAAGACCCTAGAAGTCCCTAGAAGGGACTTCCAACTCTGTTATTCTATTCTATTCTATTCTATTCTATTCTATTCTATTCTATTCTATTCTATTCTATTCTATTCTATTCTATTCTATTCCATTCCATTGGGAGGAAGGGAGGGAGGGAGGGAGGGAGGGAGGGAGGGAGGGAGGGAGGAAGGAAGGAAGGAAGGAAGGAAGGAAGGAAGGAAGGAAGGAAGGAAGGAAGGAAGGAAGAATTCAGGGCTGGACATGTTTCTGTGACTGTTAAACAAGCAAGTTCATCCTTCAGTATTATTTCTCCACTTTTTCAGAGATACCAAGAAAACAATGATAGAGGTTGACATGTAAACAAGATGAAGACCAAGAAATGTCATCTCTCTTATAATTCCAAGGCTCCTTTGATTCCTTGTCTTTGAATAACTGGCTCCTCGTTTGACCTCCAAGATTATTTCTTTGCATTTATTATGGAAAAAAGAGATTATTTTCAAAACAGCCATGCCTGCTTTAAAAAACAAACGTTATAGACCTCGCAAAAGCCTGCCCCATTTTCTGGTGTCACTCACCTTCTGTGGTGGAGATGGTTCCTTCTGCACAAGGATGACAATCATAGCAGCAGATGGGCTTCCCTTCTTGAGCCACCTTCATGAATCCAGTACGACAGCTTTCCACACATGTAGAAGGAGGGAAGGGCTGAGGAGAGAAAAAGAAATAAAACTCTGGATAGTGAGATGGGTGGCATACATAAAATGCAATAATTGTTTGGTGATATATTGTATTACATGGACATTTTATTTTGGCTTGGTAAAACACATTATTTGAATGAGTAGCTCAGTCTACCACCTTTTCCATAAACTGAGTGAATAGTTTGCATGAAAATGGAAGATTATTGTTCATGACCATCTGAATAGCCAATAAAGAAATTCTCACTCTTGAGCTGATGTGAAAACTCAAAGGCGATGAAAACAACCCCCCACCTATCCCTAAACTTTTTCTCCCCTGTTATTGCCATCTTCAGTGGAATAAAATAAATAATACTCCCACCTTGCTCAGCATTTCCACCTGTGAGATCCTCTCCTGGTCAATGGATAATATAAAATCCTGGGATTTCCGTTTTTCTAGACTCCCAGATTTCACTCTCCTGACAGATTTGTTGGGGAAAACAATAGAGTTCACAATGTCCAGGTCAGCTGTAAGGTCTCCTTTCTCATCCAAATATACTCCTTGTATGGAATTATTGTAAAAGGTGGAGCTTTGAAGGAAGGGATGAAGCTGAAAAGAAAATGAGATAAATGAAAAATTTATCTTTGGAAAGACCTTGCTCTGTCTTGGGGAGGGAGATATCTGAACATTTCTGTCTCTCGGCTGAAAAAGCAGGTTTTAAAGTCAGATTCAATCTTGGGTAGAAAAATATCCATAAGCAGAGGAAAAATAACAGCTGTTAGCTTAATGTTTAAATATGTAGATCAGAATCATGATTGTAAAGGACAGAAGTTACGCATCTGGTCATGTTCCTGTTCCCACTGCTTTATCACAGCAAAACTAATATTGTTGTTAGTTGCAAAGTCGTACCCGACCCATCACGACCCCATGGGCATCGTTCCTGCAGGCCTTCCTGTTCTCTATCATCCTCTGGAGTCCATTTAAGCTCACATGGACTGCTTCAGTGACTCCATCCAGCCACCTCATTCTCTGTTTTGAGCCACCTCTTTCTTCTTTTGCCCTCAATCTTTCCCAGCATTAGGCTCTTCTCCAGTGAGTTCTTCCTTCTCATTAGGCAGCCAAAATATTTGAGCTTCATCTTCAGGATCTGGCCTTCTAAAGAGCAGTCAGGGTTGATCTCCTCTAAGGCTGACCGGTTTGATCGCCTTGTAGACCAAGGGACTTGCAGGAGTCATTCCAGCACCAGAGTTCAAAGGCCTCCATTCTATTACTCTATTCTAAAAATAGTTAAACTATAAAGATTCACCATTCAGTTTTTCCTTTAACTTTTTAGTTTTCAGATTTTTCTCTTGTCTTTTATCATTAACTGCATGAATAAAATAGGTACCTTCATTATTCTTATTTCCTGTGTTGTTCTTCAGAGTTGATATTGCTTCACCATATCTTTCTTCTGGCTGCTAGTCATACCTTTTAGGGATTGGGGGGAATTACTTGAATGACTCTAACAGTCTAATATTTGACCCAAAGTTGTCTTCTCGTTTATACCACCTCATCAGTTTGAGGAAAGACGAATGACTGAAGAATCAAGCTATTAATATACTTGCTTTAAAATTAAAATAAGAACATACTGCCAAAAATTAAAAAAAGGGATCATAGGAAACGGAAAAGAAACTAAAGAGAGTAGAATGATATAAGATTTGAGTTTCATGATAATTAAGTTTTTTTCAGAATAAATAACCAAGGCATCCACTTATCAAACTATTCCCATATTTGGAGGGAAAATGTCTAATGGGGAAAAAAAAATACCTGCCAAGCCTTCAGCCTTGTAGCTTCCACCTTCACACTCCTGTTCCTCACTGATCTCTTGCGTGTGGCTACGTGAGCTGAATTTAAGGCCCTTCCCACAGCCCAGATCGTGTTGTAGATGAGATAGCTGTCCAGGGTAAGGATCCGATCAATGTCCTCTTTCCTCAGAGACACCAGTTCTTCTGTCTGTCTACACCGTCTCCAGACTTTTACTGAAAAGGCATTCTTGGTGGATGAACATCTAAAGGTTTTCTCCATAAAGTCAGCTAGGATGTTTCTAAAGATTTCAAAAGCATCATAGTTTGCCCATTTCCTTTTCTTTATCACAAAAGAGAAAATGCTACCTATGTGTTTCAAGAAATCCCCCCTACCCTTAAAATCAAGACTCAAATCCCAGTGCGCTGTGGTGATCCAGACATTACCTACAACATGTTTCGAAAGATGTGTAAGTATCGCATCTATAATTATCATTCCTAACTGGAACGAATTGGTCTCTGAACCATAAACAAAGATGTTGACTGTTACCCATTTGTAATATGGATCTGAATTAAGAGTCATATCCGCAACATTCAGGGTAAATCTTTGATATATAACTGCACAAATGCCATTCCTTAACATCAAAGGAGCCATTGTCTTCATGAACCTCTGTCCCTGGTCAGTTTCTGGAGCCACGAGACCAACCAAGGTCCACTTGAAATAGAGGAGAAGCTGGACCATCCCTGGGTACTGGACTCCTTCAGCAGGGAGCATCGGGTAAAAGAAAGGAAACTGAGTTTTATCCCCCATAACCCTAGAAGCAAAGCTATAGTAGATCTGAAAGAAATGGAGGATGGTGTTTTATATGTTACAAGCAAAATTCAAGTTCTACCTTTTCCATAAAAAAGCTCTGCTTTTCATTTGCAGAGGACCTCTTATTCAAAGTTGCATAACTGTCAGATCCGTGTATTTGCCATTCTTTGTGGAAGAAGGGGGGGAGGGGATTTGGAGTTGTCACATTTAGTTCTTTTCCTATGTGTCCTAAGTATCCAATTTCTTGCTTGGTCCTCTTTGTATAAACTTTAACCAAATTTATAACCGTTGCCTGGCGCCAGGAATGCCTGGAGAATTCTCACATTTTGGGAAATGAAAGGGGAGGGGGGAAATGGTGGCTTGTAAAATGACCCTGAGAAGCTCTTTGTATCTGTTTCTCAGAGAGGTTGGTACAAGTCATCTTCACACCGGTGGATTGGTTGGAATCCATATCGGAAGGTGAGGACGGGGTTTCTAATTTCTTTTATCCTGAACTGAATGCCCTGAGGGACCCCAGAGCATGCTTTGAGTTTTGACTTGCTTTCATCCCTTACAATAAAAGGTTCCTTTTGAAATAACAAAGTTCTCAAGAGTTCGTACTTTCTTTGAAGGGGGGAGAATATGGTCCTTACGATAATTCAAAAACTGTCTCTGCAAGAGAGACACACCTGAGGGATTTTGTAGGTGCCCAACATGGTGGAAATCTGGATCGAGCTGCCAGTCTCAGAGTCTTCCAGAACAGCTAGTGTGTTTCTCTGCCTTCCACACCTGTAGTTGGGCACATTGGCCTCCCCATCTGAAAGCAGGTCCAGCAAAGGATCTGTAGTCATTTCCACCTTGTAGAAATTGTCATAGATATTATAACCCAGGGTGATGTTGGGTAAGAGGTGGCCCTTCTGGTTAATGTCCTCGACAGCAAAAAGGTAGGGTATTAATATCCAATGAAACTTCAGTGATTTTCTGCAGGTACAAATGGATCAATGAAAATAACATTTAGCTTTCCTTCCATGGTAACATCATTTAACATGCTCAATCAAAATTTTGCTTCCAAACTGTTTATAATAATCCAATATATTTATTTTTTTAAAAGAATAAAAACATTTATTATTTTTTATTATTATTATTATAAACATAGTAATATTGAAAAGTCGCAACTTCAGTTTCATGTGCTGGTCTTCTAGCATTTTGATCCATATTTGTTGAACTGCTTATTATATTTTAGTAAACATGGTTGATATACCCAAGTTGTTAAAGACCAGATGATTATAAACTTGATGTTCATATACTTTAAACTGTTAAAGACCAGATTATTTTTAGTGTTTTGGGTAGAGTTCAGGTTGAGCCCCTGTACTATGGAGCTTTGTTGGTTATTTTTTGTTGTTCTGGGGGTTTTCTATCATTCATGAATCAAAATGAGATATATTTTCCTTTTCCATAAATTCCTATGTTCTTAATTCAAAGACATTCATCCCAGAAGCAAAGTTTACTGGAGAAAAACAATGGTGGCGTGATCTCTGATGCATATCAGAAAATATAGCATTCTATTGTACTTGGACCAGGTCTCCCACAAATACCAGCTCAGCTCTGGAGTGGGGTGGAAGAGAGATTCCATTATTTCTTCTGTGTCTGCACTTTAGCTTTGCTCGTAGCAAAGAATGGATAGTGGATGGGGGGAAATATCATGATTCAGTTTTTATACTTTAAAGTTTGAAATGTGTTTCATGATCTGCAGTGTGCAACAGGGAGCCCAAGATGGGATCAGAAGGAAGCTAGCAAAGAGGCGAGATCAGGAGAGATCACTTTGTGTTTTTAAAGGGCAAGACCTGTAGACATTTATTGAAGTGACTGTAACGATTGCAGGACAATTCACTTACCTGTCGAATTTTGTTGAAGGACTCCTATCAAAGTTTAATAATGGAAACCTAGCATCCATTGCAGAGACTATGCCACTAATCATATAATCTCCTGGCTTGTAATGATGCTGTGGGTCCACCTCACTCTGCTGCAGAGTCAGGAGGCATTTGGCTTTGTGCATCACACCAGATCCCGATGGCCACAGAATCAGCACGAAGAGAAGCAGCAGCAACATGTATTGTTTTCCTGACTGAGCCTTCTCTGTGTCACCTGCTTTTTAAGAGAGAAAAAGAAGAGCTGGAAGAAACCAAAATCTCTTTCCTGGCAGAAGTTTCAGATCTGATCACAGTCAGCCAAGAGACATCAACAGAATCAGCCCTGATGGCTCAATGTTTATAAGGCAGTACTGCAGGCCACTTCTGCTGACTGCTGGCTTCCAGCAATCCGGCAATTCAAATCTCCCTAGGCTGAAGGTTGACTCAGCCTTCCGTCCTTCCCAGGTGGGTAAAATGAGGATCCAGATTGTTGGGGGCAATATGCTGACTCTGTAAAACCATTTAGAGTGGTCTCTAAAGCACTGTGACCCAGTAAATCAGTCCAACTGCTATTGCTATTGCTCTAATACTACCCTGAGATTTGCTTTCTGTCTCCAGAGACATTGACCTACTGAGAATTTCAGAGACAGACTTCATCCAACATTGCTTGTGAGTCTTATAATTGACATCAAAATGATTTCTGACACATTTGTGCTAATTTTTTGGGGAATTTTGCAGAAAGGTCTCTAGAGTCCTCACATAAAGACAACAAATAAATCACTATGATTGTGATAATTGAATGGAAAAGAACTTTCAGCTCTCTGAACCGTGGATGAGTGAAAGGGCTAAAGGGAGAACTCCCAGATGTGGCTCCAAACTTTGAAGATGGGCCATGAAGGAGACTAAAGAGGTTGGCTCAAATCTTTAGAATAAAATACTTTCAGAAAAACTGGGATAAAGAGATATTTTTCTCTGAAATGTTATAGGGTTTCCTGCCTTAAGCAGGGGGTTGGACTAGAAGACCTCCAAGGTCCCCTTTGTTATTCTATTTTAGTGTCTTATTATCAAGTAAATCAGAATTGAGTTGGAAGGGACTTTGGAGATCTTTTAGTCCAACCACCTGCTCAACCTCCTGGCTTTTCCTCTAGTTCCCCCCCAGTGGTGGGTTTCAAATGTTTTTACTACTGGTTCTGTGGGCGTGGCTTGGTGGGCGTGGCTTGGTGGGCGTGGCAGGGGAAGGTTAATGCAAAATACCCATTTTCTCCCCATCAGCTGGGACTCAGGAGGCAGACAATAGACGGGGGTGGGGGCAGTCAGTGGTATTTGCCGGTTCTCTGAACTACTCAAACTTTCCGCTACCGGTTCTCCAGAACTGGTCAGAACCTCTTGATTTTGCTACTTTACTCGCCACTTATCCTTCCCATTAAATTTAACAAATTCTTGAAGAGAACTTTTGCTCAGTATGAGCTGCATCAACCTTTTGACTTCAGGTTCTTCAAGTGCCACTCAATTAAGACTTCTTTTTTGCTTATACTTTCTTGTGGAGCTGAACTAACCAGCTTGTTTTCTGTATTTCATTTGTAAATATTACCCACAATTTATGTGTCAGCTCGGAAACCGCTGACACAATGATTCCAAAGTCAGGGTGCCTGCAGTCATTCCAGGAGCCCTACAGACTCACATCCATAAACTTAGTTTGCACTCTGAAAACCAATTCATTGTTGAAGAAGAAACACGGTTCGTTTGATTTTTTTAAATTTCTGAATAGCAACATGCTAAATACCGTGTGTTGAAATCATCACTTCATCTTTTGGGGAACCTTCTCCAGAAAAATTCATTTGACTTTATTACTTTGACATTAAATATTCTTTCCAATTGAGATTTGGGCTTTGGAAAATTAGGTGACATTTAGGGATGATGATTTATCCCGGAAGACTAGCACCAGAGGCCAAGATGGAGAAGATCTGGAAAGACCATTTTTAGCCCATTCCCAGGAAGGAGACTCAGGGCAGGTCCCTTCTAGACTGTCTAGAAAGGGGTACCCTTTCCATGGGCTCAAGTTGACTTTTCTGCCTTCCCATGGAAATCCTGCCTATGAAAATCCCACGGTAAAAATTGAACTGCTTTGCTTCATACAAATATTGCTATTCAACTTGCCAATGAGCTGGGGAGAGAAAGGGTGAAATGAAAAGCCAAGAATGTGTGCACAGACCGTGAGACCCTGGAAACCATCAAGGTCATGACTGCAGGTGCTTGTGGAGGAGGTGGACTGTTTCCATAACGAACAGGTTTCTTATACTTAGATAATGTGTTCCCCTAGGGGTGGAGAGAAAGGGAAGCTATTGTTTTAATGAGACAAACATTTGAATGGAAAAACCAGAACTGGTTTTGATCCTTCAATACCCAAATGGTGTATCCAATAAAGTTTTACTTTGGGGCATTCAAACTCCTGAGAGTGTTTACTTGTTTTGGGTGCGATGATCAGACAGTTGACACCAGGGGTGAAATGCTCCCGGTTAGGAGCGGCTCAGGCAAGTAGGTAGCGATGATGGCCGGTGGTTCAGAGAACCGGTAGCAATGGCAGCTGGAGGCTCTGCCCACCCGCCCCATTCCCCGGACTTGGGGGAATGCACCATTCCCGGACTCCTACTGCTCACCTTTCTCCCGCGGCTGGCTGTCAGGGAGGCAAGTGCCTGAAAGGTACCAGAGTCGCTCACTCTCCTTCTGGAATGAGCCGCTCTGGTTCATGCGCACATGGTTTATTTAATTTAGCGGCAGGTTGGGTGTGCGCTTGCACAGCCGGCGTGTGGACCAGAGTGGCTCCTTCAAGAAGGAGATTGAGGGGGCTTCCGGTTGGCACTGCCGGCGTCGCGGATGGTCTTTTTGGACCGCCAGCCCCACTATTCCATTGGAGCCGTTCTGACAGCGTTAATCAGCTGTCAGATGGCTTGAAAACCTCTCCTTTGAGAGAAGAAGGAGAGGAGAGCCGGTGGGCGAGTAATTCCAGGGGCTTGGAGGGTGAGAGCTCCCCACTCAGCCCACTGAAGCTCCGGATCCGTGGTGACTCTGTTTAAACGGAGCCAGACACCGGCGACCAACTCTGTTGTCAAAAAGAAGATTAATTGATTTCAAAAGCAGACAGAATGGAAGCAGGAGAACAAGCTTTTGCAAGTATGATGCTTAAGTCCTGGGATACATTGTTTGTACTTGATTTTGCTGAGCTGGAGGTGGAAATGGTGTCTTCGTTGTGGGTGTAAAAGTGAAAGTTAGAAATGAAAGTGCTTGTTAACAGATTTGTGCTCAGAGACTGAATTTAAGCTGCTGGGATTTGGGAGCTGGGTGTAGAAAAGACTATCTTGCTTGATAAATTACAAATAAATCTGAGAAAGCTGTTCAAGAGATTTTATGGCTGTGAAAAGAAAAATTCTTTTAAAATAATACGGCTTCCAAGCAAGGAGTTGGTGGAGGCTCTCTAATGGCGTCAGAAATGACACAGAGAATTGATTCACAGAGCCAGGAGGATTTTTTCAGAGACCTTACAGAATTTATAAAGGAAGCCATGAATAACCAAATTGTAATTATTAATAACCTAACAGCAATCATAGAACAAAAATTTATAGAACCGGTGGAGGATATAAAAGCAATTGAGGATGTTTTTGAAGGAAAGCACAATGACAATGTAGGAGACATTTTGACCAAAACAGAGAAGCTGGAACTGGCTGGCCCTCAAGAATCTTCAAACTTTCCTCCTGCCCTTTTAGAATTAACTGACAGAACTTTTCAAAAATATAATTTGGAGCAGAAAGAAGAAGAAACTGACCAGCCCTACGAGGTTTCGGAGGATAAAGAAGATTTGGCAGAGGTTCTTACACAATTAATTGAAATGCAACAACTGGACTTTTCTTTGCAAACTGATCGAGTTAATTCTTCGTTCTATGAACTGACTGATTATTTAAGCAAGAAGAGTCGATATGGGGGCTCTAAATCAGAGGAAATGGTTCCAAGAAAGGAAAAGTTTTAAAGATACATCACTTAAAATTCAAAACCTCCTCAAAATAAAAGTAGGCGGGAAGAAGAAAGACTGGAAAAAATAGAGAAAGAAAGGAAGAATGGAAGATTAACTTTCTCTGGTCTATCTATTGATGTACTAATGATTAATTATAATGATTAAGTAAATGAATGAAGAGTTCAATTAATGATTAATTAAGGTTTAATTATTGTTGTATTAAGATTTTTAAAAAATATTTGAATTTTGAGAACAAAAGTAGGAGGAAGAGTAAAATGATTAAGTAAATGAACTAAGAATATCTTACAGATGTATTACGAGATTTTTAGGCTTTGAATGATCTATTAGTGTTTGTTAACGCTTTAAAAACTCTTAGGGCTAAAGGATTACATGTTATTTTGAGTTTAAAGGGAGGTTGATGAATAATCTGTAGAAGGGGAGTTAAGGGGTCTAGGGAGTTTTAAGTCTTGCATTAACTTAGCATATTTTAGCGTATGTTTGATAAAATTTATACCCTGTTTTTCTTCTGGGAAGTCGGGGGAGGGGGGTGGGAAGGGGGGGTTGAAGGTTGGGTTTACAAATGTTTAAATAGATAAGTGAAAATGTTATTTGTTTGAATTTAAAAAAAAGTAATAAAAACTTTTTGTTCAAAAAAAAAGAAGAAGAAGAAGGAGATTGAGCGACTCCGCTACCTTTTGGGCACTTGCCTTCCCTGACAGCCAGGCGTGGGAGAAAGGTGAGCAGTAGGAGTCTGGGGAATGGGGCGGGTGGGCGGAGCCGTAGGAGAAAGAAATTTAAAATTTTTTCCTACCGAGTTCTGTGGGCATGGCTTGGTGGAAGGGGGTCTTGTGACTGAGTGGGCGCGGCTGTGAGTGACATCGAGCTGGCCACACCTACTCAGTCACAGGACACCCTCCCCCACAAAGCCACACCCACAGAACCGGTAGGGAAAAATTTTAGATTTCACCGCTGGTTGACACCCACCTTTAAAGGAACTCAATACATACAGTATGTCTGCCTATAAAACTGTATATAAGCAACCAATGACTTTTAGGCTTTGAACTAACGTCTTTCTTTGAAGTTGTTCATCCTGACTTTGGATGTAAATCAAAACTCAGAATACAAAGCAAAGAGTCAAGGCTCACTTCAGTGTTTAATAGACAGAATGTACTGACGGGAGTCTCCTCCAACAGAGTAGTAAGATGGTCACTGCTGCAGATAAAAGGATGAGCTTGTACATATACATTTCAGAAAGGAGGGGAAAAGAATTTATACATAAATATTCAAAGGAAATAATATAATAGATATCAGTTTTCTCCCTGCCCTTTCCTTATTGATGAGAACAATGGTTTTAGAAGAAATATCTGCATATTGAGATTCAGGGGTTGCTCTGGGAATGTTCTGGTAAAACTTTTCATGGGCCCTGTGACCTGAAAGGCCACATAAGTCATGTCTCAATTACTTATTAAACAGGTGTATGTGTGTAAACACTTTTTAAAATGAATTTTAAAACACATTAATTTCTTTGAGTTATTTATTGGCATTTGGGAAAATATCATATGAAGAGTTCATTTCTATATTACTTTGACATCAAATGTTCTTTTGTATTCAGCTCTGGTCTTAAAAAAATAATGTAGCACTTGGGAATAAAGATGCAACATAGCAAGCCAGTACTGGAAGCCAAGATGGAGAAGACCTGCACGGCCACCATATACTTCCCCTTGGTGCTCAGGTAAGTGGGAACGAAGGAGATCCAGACACTGCAGAAAACCAGCATGCTGAAGGTGATCAGCTTGGCTTCATTGAAGGCCCCAGGGAGATTCCTGGCCAGAAAAGCCACCGTGAAGCAGATGATAGCCAGGAAACCCATGTAGCCAAGGGCAAGGTAGAACATGGCAACAGAGCCTTGATTACATTGGAGGATGATCTCTGCAGACTGAGAGTGCATGTCTGACTCAGAGAATGGGGGAGAAGTGCCCAACCAGATGCTGCAGAGGACAACTTGGACACCAGAACAAGAAAGGATGATAGAATTGGCCAAGGTCTTCCCTAGCCATCTCTGTATATTATTTCCTGGTTTTGTGGCAACGAATGCTAAAACCACAGTGACTGTTTTGGCCAGGATGGTAGAAATGGCAACTGAGAAGATGTTGCTGAAGGCTATTTGTTGGAGAAGGCAAGTCCCTCTCCTCGGCTGGCCAATGAATAGGAACGATGTCAAGAAGGAAAGCAGGAGGGAGACGAGGAGAATGTAGGAAAGGTCACGATTGTTGGCTTTGACTATGGGAGTATCTCGGAACTTAATGAAGATTCCCAAGACAAAACCTGTTACTGAAGAGAGGAACAAGGCAAGTGAAGCTAGGATGATCCCCAAATTTTCTTGATAGGATAAGAAAGTTTCAGTCTTAGGTATACAATCATTTCGGTGGATGTTTGGATGCTGATCTGCTGGACATTTGGTGCATTTTTCAGCATCTGAAAAGAGAAAGATTAACATCTACCATAATGCAGGTTCTTCCGTCAGAAGCATACTTAGAGTGAAACTACTGATGGTATGTTTTGCATTCATTTGGATGTATTTTGCATTGTTTACATCCCAGACATTATTAACCACCCTTCAGAAAAGAAAATCAAAGCATTCCGCAGGCCTCCCTCCATAGAATAGAATAGAATAGAATAGAATAGAATAGAATAGAATAGAATAGAATAGAATAGAATAGAATAGAATAGAATAGAATTCTTTATTGACAAAGTGTGATTGGACACGTAAGGAATTTGTCTTTGTTGCATATGCTCTCAGTGCATATAAAAAGACAAAATACATTCATCAAAAATCATAAGGTACAACACTTAATGATAGTCATAGGGTACAAATAAGCAATTAGGAAACAATATCAATATAAATCTTAAGGATACAAGCAACAGTCATGCAGTCATAAGTGGGAGGAGATGGGTGATAGGAACGATGAGAAAACTAGTAGTAATATTAATGCAGTCTTAGTGAATAGTTTCATAGTGTTGAGGGAATCATTTGTTTAGCAGAGTGATGGCTGTCGGGAAAAAACTGTTCTTGTGCCTAGTTGTTCTAGTGTGTATTGCTCTATAGCATCGTTTTGAGGGAAGGAGTTGAAACAATTTATGTCCTGGATGCGAGGGGTCTGTAAATATTTTCACAGCCCTCTTTTTGACTCATGCAGGTTGGTACTAATTGTTTTTTCTGCAATTCTCTATGGATAAATATTCATTGGGACTTCCAAAATTGGACAATTTTAAGCCCAGGAATGAGGAAAATGTATGACTCAAAATCTTAATAACCCCTTCCAGATCTGATTCATCTGCACATCTGTATGAATAAACTGGAAGTTAGGAAAACTTTTTTATCAGCTCCCACTTTGCAAATGTCAATTTTTCCCCACTGCTTTGACCAAGGAAAGTGGACAGCAGTAACTCTGGCTGGTGTATTCCACTGTTTCAGGATCCAACCTGAGTCCATCCTTCCTCATGAGCTCCACTAACAATCAAAAGCTTGTAAGACTAAACTGTGGTCCAGGGACTGACTCAGATTGCATCCTGCAACATTATTTGCCTTCGTTCCTCTGTCCCAACCGGAGATGCCTCCCAGTTCCAGCCTTCCAGGTGCAGGGCAAAATGGCCTTGACTCCTTGAGAAAGGAATGTTATTATGACTACATATCAGCCCGGCTCCACACATTTCCCCCTCCCAGTTTCCCACAGTAGTAAATGTGGCAGGCCTGAAGATCCAACAAAAAAGATGGCTTCCAGGCCTGACAGGGCTATTCAGGGCTGGACATGTTCCTGTGACTGTTAAACAAGCAACTTCATCCTCAGTATTATTAGATTCAGGAAGAGAGGTGGGAGGATAGAGGAGAAGAAAGGATTTCTCCATTTTTTCAGAGATACCAAGAAAACAATAATAGAGATTGACATGTAAAGAAGATGAAGACCAAGAACTGTCATCCCTCTTCTAATTCCAAGGCTTGTTTGATACCCTGACTTTGAACATCTGGCTCCTCGTTTAACTTCCATGATAATTTCTTTTCTTTTATTATGCAAAAAAGAGATCATTTTTAAAACATCCATGTCTACGTAAAAAAAAAAAAACTTTATAGACCTCACGAAGCCTTGCCCCATTTTCTGGTCTCTCTCACCTTCTATGGTGGAGATGGTTCCTTCTGCACAAGGACGACAATCATTGCAGCAGATGGGCTTCCCTTCTTGAGCCACCTTCATGAATCCAGTGCGACAGCTTTCCACACATGTAGAAGGAGGGAAGGGCTGAGGAGAGAAAAGGAAATAAAACTCTGGATAGTGAGATGGGTGGCATACATAAAATACAATAATTGTTTGGTGATATATTGTATTGCATGGACATTTTGTTTTGGCTTGGTAAAACACATCATTTGAATGAGTAGCTCAGTCTACCACCTTTTCCATAAACTGAGTGAATAGTTTGCATGAAAATGGAAGATTATTGTTCATGACCATCTGAATAGCCAATAAAGAAATTCTCACTCTTGAGGGTCTGGTCAGCTGATGTGAAAACTCAAAGGCTATGAAAACAACCCCCCACCTATCCCTAAACTTTTTCTCCCCTGTTATTGCCATCTTCAGTGGAATAAAATAAATAATACTCCCACCTTGCTCAGCATTTCCACCTGTGAGATCCTCTCCTGGTCAATGGATAATATAAAATCCTGGGATTTCCGTTTTTCTAGACTCCCAGATTTCACTCTCCTGACAGATTTGTTGGGGAAAGCAATAGAGTTCACAATGTCCAGGTCAGCTGTAAGGTCTCCTTTCTCATCCAAATATACTCCTTCTATGGAATTATTGTAAAAGGTGGAGCCTTGAAGGAAGGGATGAAGCTGAAAAGAAAATGAGATAAATGAAAAATTTATGTCATTAATGGTCCTTTGGAAAGACCTCCTTGCTCTGTGTTGGGGAGAGGGATATCTGAACATTTCTGTCTCTTGGCTGAAAAAGCAGGTTTTAAAGTCAGATTCAATCTTGGGTAGAAAAATATCCATAAGCAGAGGAAGAATAACAGCTGTTAGCTTAATGTCATTGTCTTTTAATTACGGGGCCAAATTTATATATATCTTTTTAATAGTATTTTAATGTTTGTAATCTATGTTTTTATTTGGCTGTACACTGCCCTGAGTCCTCAGGGAGAAGGGCGGTATATAAATTTGATATAAAATAAAAATAAAATAAAAAAATGTTTAAATACGTAGAGCAGAATCATGACTGTATATTGGTATATTTGAATTTCATCTTCAGGTTCTGGCCTTCTAAAGAGCAGTCAAGGTTGATCTCCTCTAGGACTGACCGCCTTGCAGTCCAAGGGACTTGCAGGAGTCTTCTCCATCATTAGAGTTCAAAGGCCTCCATTCTATTACTCTATTCTAAAAATAGTTAAGCTGTAAAGATTCACCATTCAGGTTTTCCTTTAACTTTCTAGTTTTTAGATTTTTCTCTTGTCTTTTATCATTAATGGCATAAATAAAATAGGTATCTTCATTATTCTTATTTTCCTGTGTTGTTCTTCAGAGTTGATATTGGTTCACTATATCTTTCTTCTGGCTGCTAGTCATATCTTTTAGGGATTGGGGGGAATTACTTGATTGACTCTAAAAGTCTAATATTTGACCCAAAGTTGTCTTCTCATTTATACCACCATATCAGTTTGAGGAAAAATGAATGGCTGAAGAATCAAGCTATTAATGTACTTGCTTTAAAATTAAAATAAGAACATACTGCCAAAAATTAAAAAAGGGATCATAGGAAATGGAAAAGAAACTAAAGAGAGTAGAATGATATAAGATTTGAGTTTCATGATAATTAAGTTTTTTTCAGAATAAATAACCAAGGCAACCACTTATCAAACTATTCCCATATTTGGAGGGAAAATGTCTAATGGGGAAAAAAAAGTACCTGCCAAGCCTTCAGCCTTGTAGCTTCCACCTTCACACTCCTGTTCCTCGCTGATCTCTTGCGTGTGGCTACGTGAGCTGAATTTAAGGCCCTTCCCACAGCCCAGATCGTGTTGTAGATGAGATAGCTGTCCAGGGTAAGGATCCGATCAATGTCCTCTTTCCTCAGAGACACCAGTTCTTCTGTCTGTCTACACCGTCTCCAGACTTTTAATGAAAAGGCATCCTTGGTGGATGAACATCTAAAGGTTTTCTCCAAAAAGTCAGCTAGGATGTTACTAAAGATTTTAAAAGCATCATAGTTTGCCCATTTCCTTTTCTTTATCACAAAAGAGAAAATGCCACCTATGTGTTTCAAGAAATATGCCCTACCCTTCAAAACAAGACTCAAATCCCAGTGAGCTGTGGTGATCCAGACTTTACTTACAACATGTTTTGAAAGATGTGTAAGAATCGAACCTATAATTCTCATTCCTGTCAAAAATGAACTGGTCTCTGAACCATAAACAAAGACATTGACTTTTACCCATTTGTAATATTGATCTGAATTAACATTCATATCCGCAATATTCAGGGTAAATCTTTGATATATAACTGCACAAATGCCATTCCTCAACATCAAAGGAGCCATTGTCTTCATGAACCTCTGTCCCTGGTCAGTTTCTGGAGCCACGAGGCCAACCAAGGTCCACTTGAAATAGAGGAGAAGCTGGACCATCCCTGGGTACTGGACTCCTTCAGCAGGGAGCATCGGGTAGAAGAAAGGAAACTGAGTTTTATCCCCCATAATCCTAGAAGCAAAGCTATAGTAGATCTGAAAGAAATGGAGGATGGTGTTTTATATGTTACAAGCAAAATTCAAGTTCTACCTTTTCCATAAAAAAGCTCTGCTTTTCATTTGCAGAGGACCTCTTATTCAAAGTTGCATAACTGTCAGATCCGTGTATTTGCCATTCTTTGTGGAAGAAGGGGGGGAAGGGATTTGGAGTTATCACATTTAATTCTTTTCCTATGTGTCCTAAGTATCCAATTTCTTGTTTGGTCCTCTTTGTATAAACTTTAACCAAATTTATAACCGTTGCCTGGTGCCAGGAATGCCTGGAGAATTCTCACATTTTGGGAAATGAAAGGGGAGGGGGGAATGGGTGGATTGTAAGATGACCCTGAGAAGCTCTTCGTATCTGTTTCTCAGAGAGGCTGGTACAGTCATCTTCACACCAGCGGATTGGTTGGAATCTATATTGTAAAGTGGGGAGGGGGTCCCTAATTTCCTTTATCCTGAACTGAATGCCCTGAGGGACCCCAGAGCATGCTTTGAGTTTTGACTTGCTTTCATCCCTTACAATAAAAGGTTCCTTTTGAAATAACAAAGTTCTCAAGAGTTCGTACTTTCTTTGAAGTGGGGAGAAGCTGGTCCTTACGATAATTCAAAAACTGTCTCTGCAAGAGAGACACACCTGAGGGATTTTGTAGGTGCCCAACATGGTGGAAATCTGGATGGAGCTGCCAGTCTCAGAGTCTTCCAGAAGAGCTACTGTGTTTATTTGCCTTCCACATCTGTAGTTGGGCACATTGGCCTCCCCATCTGAAAGGAGGTCCAGCAAAGGATCTGTAGTCATTTCCACCTTGTAGAAATTTTCATAGATATTATAACCCAGGGTGATGTTGGGTAAGAGGGGGCCCTTCTGGTTGATGTGCTCGACAGCAAAAAGGTAGGGCATAAATTTCCAACGAAGCTTCAGTGTTTTTCTGCAGGTAAAAATGGTTCAATGAAAATAACATTTAGCTTTCATTCCATGGTAATACATCACTTAACATGCTCAATCACAATTTTGCTTCCAAACTGTTTATAATAATCCAATATATTTATTTTTTAAAAAAGAATAAAAACATTTTTTATTATAATTTTTATTTTTTTATTATAAACTTAGTAATATTGAAAAGTCACAATATCAGTTTCATGTGCTGGTCTTCTAGCATTTTGATCCATATTTGTTGAACTGCTTCCTATATTTTAGTAAACATGGTTGATATACCCAAGTTGTTAAAGACCAGATTATTATAAACTTGATGTTCATATACTTTAAGCTGTTAAAGACCAGATTATTTTTAGTGTCTTGGGTAGAGTTCAGGTTGAGTCCCTGTACTATGGAGCTTTTTTTGTTATTTTTTGTGGTTCTGGGGGTTTTCTATCATTCTTTTCCTATTTTCCATTACTTTGTTTAATTGTAAATCATCCACGGACACCTGGATTATGAACTGTATAAACAAATAAATAACTACAGCAATCAATGAACCAACCAACTTATTTCTTCCTTTTTTAAAAAAAATAAAATAAAATCTTTTTGGTCCCTGGCATGAATTCATGAATCAAAATGAGATATATTTTCCCTTTCCATAAATTCCTATGTTCTTAATTCAAAGACATTTATCCCAGAAGCAAAGTTTACTGGAGAAAAACAATGGTGGGGTGATCTCTGATGCATATCAGAAAATATAGCATTCTATTGTACTTGGACCAGGTCTCCTACAAATACCAACTCAACTTTGGAGTGGGGTGGAAGAGAGATTCCATTATTTCTTCTGTGTCTGCACTTTAGCTTTGCTCGTAGCAAAGAATGGATAGTGGATGGGGGGAAATATCATGATTCAGTTTTTATACTTTAAAGTTTGAAATGTGTTTCATGATCTGCAGTGTGCAAGAGGGAACCCAAGATGGGATCAGAAGGAAGCTAGCAAAGAGGCGAGATCAGGAGAGATCACTTTGTGTTTTTAAAGGGCAAGACCTGTAGACATTTATTGAAGTGACTGTAACGATTGCAGGACAATTCACTTACCTGTCGAATTTTGTTGAAGGACTCCTATCAAAGTTTAATAATGGAAACCTAGCATCCATTGCAGAGACTATGCCACTAATCATATAATCTCCTGGCTTGTAATGATGCTGTGGGTCCACCTCACTCTGCTGCAGAGTCAGGAGGCATTTGGCTTTGTGCATCACACCAGATCCCGATGGCCACAGAATCAGCACGAAGAGAAGCAGCAGCAACATGTATTGTTTTCCTGACTGAGCCTTCTCTGTGTCACCTGCTTTTTAAGAGAGAAAAAGAAGAGCTGGAAGAAACCAAAATCTCTTTCCTGGCAGAAGTTTCAGATCTGATCACAGTCAGCCAAGAGACATCAACAGAATCAGCCCTGATGGCTCAATGTTTATAAGGCAGTACTGCAGGCCACTTCTGCTGACTGCTGGCTTCCAGCAATCCGGCAATTCAAATCTCCCTAGGCTGAAGGTTGACTTAGCCTTCCGTCCTTCCCAGGTGGGTAAAATGAGGATCCAGATTGTTGGGGGCAATATGCTGACTCTGTAAAACCACTTAGAGTGGTCTGTAAAGCACTGTGACCCAGTAAATCAGTCCAACTGCTATTGCTATTGCTCTAATACTACCCTGAGATTTGCTTTCTGTCTCCAGAGACATTGACCTACTGAGAATTTCAGAGACAGACTTCATCCAACATTGCTTTTGAGTCTGATAATTGACATCAAAATGATTTCTGACACATTTGTGCTAATTTTTGGGGGAATTTTGCAGAAAGGTCTCTAGAGTCCTAACATAAAGACAACAAATAAATCACTATGATTTTGATAATTGAATGGAAAAGAACTTTCAGCTCTCTGAACCCTGGATGAGGGAAAGGGCTAAAGGGAGAACTCCCAGATGTGGCTCCAAACTTTGAAGATGGGCCATGAGGGAGACTAAAGAGGTTGGCTCAAATCTTTAGAATAAAATACTTTCAGAAAAACTGGGATAAAGAGATATTTTTCTCTGAAATGTTATAGGGTTTCCTGCCTAAGCATGGGGTTGGACTAGAAGACCTCCAAGGTCCCTGTTATTCTGTTATTCTATTTTAGTGTCTTATTATCAAATAAATTAGAGTTGAGTTGGAAGGGACTTTGGAGATCTTTTAGTCCAACCACCTGCTCAACCTCCTGGCTTTTCCTCTAGTTCCCCCCCAGTGGTGGGTTTCAAATTTTTTTACTACTGGTTCTGTGGGCATGGCTTGGTGGGTGTGGCTTGGTGGGCGTGGCAGGGGAAGGTTAATGCAAAATACCCATTTTCTCCCGATCAGTTCGGACTCAGGAGGCAGACAATAGTTGGGGGTGGGAGCAGTCAGAGGTGGTATTTGCCCGTTCTCTGAACTACTCGAAATTTTTGCTACCGGTTCTCCAGAACTGGTCAGAACCTGCTGAAACCCACCTTTGTTCCCCCCCCCACCTCTACCTTTTGGATGACAAAGTTGTCAGTTAGGCATCTTTTTGCTCTCCCACATGATGAACAGGTTTCCTCCCAGTTGATATCAGGGTAGTTAAACTCTCCCATTACTACTGTGGTATGTTTCCTACATACCACAGTATGTGGTATGATTAGCAAATCAAACCATTTGTGGATTGATTAGCAAAAGGTTCATCCATTTCTTCTGCTTAGTTGGATGGCCTGTAATATTTGCCTATAGCAATGTCATTCTTTTTTCCTCTTATATTGATCCATATGGATTCTACCGTGTTTCCCCAAAAATAAGACCCTGTCTTATATTTTTTTTGAACCCTGAAATAAGGGCTTGGCCTTATTTGGGGGATGGGGGTCTCATTATTTTGGGGCACAATTTGGGGATGCAAGGTGGAGAGGGGAAGGGGAGAAGCGAGAGGCAGGAAGCCCTGCCATGCCCGGCGAGAGAAGGGACGGCAAGAATCGCAGCTGCTATTGCAGCCATTTGGGGCTGCAAAAGCAGCAAGAGAAACGGTGGAGGAGAACCAGGAAGATTGGGTAGATGAGATGCCAGGCAGTGAGGGTTGCGACCATGGAAGTACCCGCTTTGCAGGGGTGGCTGAGCCTGCATCACGTGGCTGGCCAGGGTGGCCACAGCTTCCCGACTGCGAGACTCCAGTTGCTGGACACCGAGCCCTCCTTGGCGGGTGGAGCGGTAGCTTCCTCTTCCCTGAGGACCCGCTCCACTTAGAGGCCCAGAGCGGTGCTTTCCCTAGCCCGCCTACCCCTTTGGCCGCCCCTCTCCAAGCGCTCTGATCGCGCAGCCTCCCCGCCCCTTGAGATAAACCGGCCAAGAGGCGTGCAGCAGTGAGCTGAACCCATCCTGAGCCTCACCGCTTTCAGTCGCTGTGTCCCTGGCCTGAGGCTCCTACAGCACGCCCGTTCGCACAGGCCAGGAGCCCTTTATCCCCGGTTCTGCCTTCAGGGCTCTACCGGGTGGCCCCCTCCCACACATCCCTGGCCTGCCTGTCAACGTTACAGAAGATGCAACACTGCACACTGCCCATAAGCAATATGCAGCCTCTCACAGTAATGAGAATTGCCTGCAATTCTCCTTACTGTGAGAGACTGCACGTTGCAAAGAAGAACGAAGCAAGGTGGGGGGGGTGGAGGACAAAGCAAGGCAGGGGCTGTGGAGTTGCCCCAAGGCCCCGCATCAGCTTAATGAAGGCCCTTCAGCCAGGCCACACATGCCAAACCCTCCCCCTCCCCCCCAGAGCAGAGTCCCTGGACTATGGTAAAAACGCCTTCTATGTCAGGGCGTTGATTAATCCCATGTTTGGCTCTGGGACAAATCACCCTGGTTTAATTAGAGGAGATGGATCGTGGCTCCTCCTTGTTGCAATATTCTGAAAAGAAACGTGAAGAAAAGTTTCTAATAAAACTCATTTATTTGTTATAAAGAAAATAAAACACCTCACTAAGAAAAGTAATTGCTACATTTTTTAAATAATTCTTGCCGGCTATTTCTCAGCCGGACCTTGCTGGCAAGAGAACAAAGGAAAGAGTGTGTGAACCAAGTGAAGGAATGCGGACATGCGTAGTAAAATACTGATAAGGAACTTGGCAAACTACAGTAAGTCTATTAGTCCAAAAATAATGAAGCTCAGCTGGGAAATAAAAAAATGCTGTGACATTCCCCTTCTTTGCCAGTTGAGCGAAACATCAGGTACATCATCAAATAAGGCACATCTTCATACGCAGATACTCATGTTGAGCTGCTGGAAGTGGTTTGTTGAGCATATCAGCAATTTGATCATGTGTAGATACATATTGCATTTTGACAAAACCTTTTTTCACTAAATGTTTTATGTTTTGATAACGAATGTCAATGTGTCTGGACCTAGAACCTGTGAAATGTGATTCAGAAATATAAACCACCGATTCATTGTCTTCCATCACAGTGATCGGTCGGATTGGGTGTGTCCAGATATCTGTGACTAAAGCATCAAACCAAGTTAGAGAATTACATGCATCTGAAACACAAGCATATTCAGCTTCAGTAGATGAACAAGAAACAAAATTCTGTTTACGTATTTGCCAATAAACAGGACATCCATTTAAGAACATCATATAACCTGAAGTACTTTTACGTGATTTCTTATCACTTGCCCAATCAGAATCTGCATAACAACATAATTCTGCATAATCAGTATGTGTTGGTTCTAACAATAACTTCAAATGTTTAGTGTATTTTAGGTATCTCAATAATTTCTTAATGCATGTCCAATGAAACTGTTTTGCCTTACCTACGCGTCGAGATAAGAGATTAACACTAAGTACAATGTCGGGTCTGGTCCAACTACTAATGTATAACAGTGACCCAATAACTGAACGATAAAGTGTTTGATCCTCGAACTCAGGACTTGCTTCTTGTGTCAAGTTGTGAAAATCTGTTTGCATGGGTGTCTTTGTTGTGTTAGCATCCTTCATGTTGCAATGATGCAAAACTTGTTCAATTTTATCCTCTTGTGAAAGACTAAACCCCTTCTGTGTTTTTTCAATCTGAACACCTAAATAAGTGCTAATGCGACCCAATGATTTCAATGTGAAGTATCTCTGCAAAGCTTTGGCAAAAATTTCACTCATTTGCTTATTTGGACCAATATAAACAATATCATCAACATAAACAAGAACGATCTCATATGCATTGTTAGATCTTTTTGTGAACACGCACTCATCAGTTTCGGACTTAATAAAGCCCATTGAATTTAGTTTGTCAGTAAGACATAAATACCACATTAAACCAGATTGTTTCAGACCATAAAGACTTTTGTTTAGGAACCAGGTATCCCCTTCTTGCTGTTGGAATCCTGGAGGACTTCTCACGTAGATCTCTTCGTCTAGGTCTGCATGTAGATAAGCGGTGTCAACATCAAACTGGAAAACTTCTAAACCAAGGATAGTTGCAGTTGCTAAAGCAATTTTTACATTCTCAGTTCTGACTGTCGGTGAGTAAGTGTTTGTGTAGTCCTCAGGATAACGTTGAGTGAAACCCTGAGCTACAAGTCTGGCCTTGTACAATGACTCACCATTTGGTTTCTTTTTGATTCTGTAGACCCATTGAGTGCCAATGACCTTTTTGTTTGCTGGAGGTTTTGCAGGTGTAAATACTTTAAGTTTCTTTAGACTGTCCATTTCAACCTGCATTGCTTCATACCATTTGTCTTGCTCTGAATCAGGGAGCTGCTTGATTTGTGTGAAATTATCAGGTGGAAGTGTAACATTGCAAATCAAAGGCAAGGGTGCTTTTGTCAGTTGCCAAGAATATCGTTGTGGAGGGATTCCTTTTGTGGCCCTCTTGGAACGTCTCGGGACAACTGTCCAGTCTTCTTCTGCTTCGTCCTCATCCTCACTTTCGTCGCTAGCGTCAGCATCCGCGGCTTGTGAAGACGGAACATCAGGTTGAGAAGAATCAGTGGAATCTTGATCATCAATCTGTGTAGCATCAGCAGTATCATCTCTGGGAAAATAAACTCCAGGATCATTGGAATGAATCCTGGACCAGTCAATATCTTCCTCAAAATTAGCAGATTGGGAAATCACAATTGCATGTTTAGAGTCAATAAATCTGCTCCATTTTGAGTTATCATCAATACCCATAAATCTCAGTCTCTTTGCTGCTGGACTTCCTTTTCTTCTTTGAGCTAAGGGAATGTTCACCATAGCGTATGAACCAAAAATATGGATGTTTTTAAGATTGGGCTTGTAGCCATACAACATGAAGAAAGGAGTCTGATTTGTTACACTGCTCCAAGTACGGTTGACAATGTAATTTGCATACTTGATAGCTTCACCCCAGTATATCATATCAAGGTTGGCGTCTTCTAGGAGACAATGCATCATGGTTTGCAGTACCTCTCCGTTGTGAGCCGGTGTGTCAGGGGCCGAAGTCTGATGAATAATTCCATTCTTAGGCATCCAGTCCTGGAAACGCTGAGACATGAATTCGGCACCACGATCACTCTGGATTCTGGCGATGCGAACTTGGGTAGAAACAAGGGTTGCAAAGTCTTTAAAGATCTGAAAGGTCTCTGATTTTTCTTTCATAGGATATACATATCCATATCTAGAGTAATTATCAACAATTGTTAGAAAATATTTTCTACCACCAAATGATGGAGGGAAAGGACCAACTATGTCAATGTGAACCAAATCAAAAATGTGTGTTGACAGGCATGTAGCGTGTTTGGGAATGGCTGCTGCTTTGGATTTGGCCTTCTTGCATACAGCACAATCCAAAAACACCTTACACCCCTTTAGATCCAAACCTTTTGCGAACTCCGGCATCTTCCTAAGAACACGGAAACTGGCATGCCCCAATCTTCTATGCCATTTATGGATACACCTGGAATGCAAAGGTTTACCAGTTAGTGAATTCTCAACATTGACATTTTTATGCGGAACCTCAGGCTTGCTCTGAGCAACCTGTTTACCAATTCTATTTTTGTTGGCTTTAGGAGCCTTAGGAATAGCAACAGGATCTCTCACTGGAGCATCTCTCTCTGGGCCTGTGCTCTCCCTTTTTGGAGTTTGCATACTTGCCTGTGTTTGTGTTTTAGGCTTTGGCTTTAAGTAATAAACACCACCAATTAATATGGTTCCAGCAACAATATCTCCATCTTTAACTATGTAACTTGCATTTTCAAGGTGGTGAACCTGGAATTTTAACTTTCTAGACAAGTGACTCTGACTAAGCAAGTTACTGGTTGCTGTTGGTATGTAATAAACATCAGGAATGAATGCATCGAGCTCTTCAATATAAACAGTTCCTTTTCCTTTGACCTGACAAGGATGATTTGAAAAAGAATAAAGTTCACGTAGTTCAGGTTCAGGCTCGTGCATCTCTGTGAAAAGTTCCTTTCTGTAGGTAACGTGCAATGCTGCACCACTGTCCAAAGTCCACAGGAGTCGTCTGTCGTACTCTGGTTGAGGTTGTGGATCATTGGTTAAAGCCAATGTGGTGAGTGGAGTTTGTGGATCACGCTGGGGACCACGACGACCTTGTCTTCCGCCTCTGCCTCTGCCTCTGGAATCTGTTCCTCTGGGCTGGTACGTGATGGGAGCTGGAACTCGTTGGGGACAATCCCGGGTGGCATGTCCCACATGATTGCAGGTGTAGCATCTCAGCATCCTTGGAGCGTAGGTCCTTCCTCAGAAGGGGCGCCTATCTGGAGCTCTTAATGCGGGTGGTCCTCTCAAATGTGGCGTGGCCAACATGAATGCCTCTTCTTCAATTAAAAGTCTGCATACATTGTCCACTGTGCGTTGAGCAATTGGGACTTGGTTAATTTTTGTAACAGCATCTTTCCATTCATAATTCAAAGAGTTAATAATGATGCTGATCATTTGAATATCTTCAATGTTATGGCCTCTTTCTCTCTCTCTCTTTTTTTTTTTAAATTTGATTTTTATTATAACATATAGTGATACAATCGGTACATTTTCGGTTCATTGGTGCAATTATATACATATATACATCTACATGCATTATTACTTGTCTTTTATTTGATATTGTTTCTTAAAGCTAGATTTAATTTCAAAACACTTAAAGATAATAGTGCTCAACTCTCTAAGACTAAATATAATACTATTCATATAGATTTTGTTAATTAGTTAATATTTAATCTCTATTTCCTTCTTTATTTCTTTTCCCCATCCATTCGTACCACATGTCCCACACGCTATAAAATTCCGAATCTTCTCTGTCATTAATTTCTGAAGTCAATTTGTTCATTTCGGCGCACTCCAATATTTTTCCAATAACATGTTCTTGAGGTGGTATTTGTTTTTCTTTCCAATACTGGGCAAAGGAAATTCTAGCGGCTGTCAGAATATGTATAATTAAATACTTTTTCTTTTTTGCATATTCAGTTTTCAAAATTCCCAGGAGAAAGTCTTTTGGGTCGAAATCAAAATTTTCTTTTATTATTTCTCTAATCCACATCCATATCATCCTCCAGAATTTTTGTGCCAGTGGCCTCTTTCTCTCAATTCTGTTCTCAGTCCTTTCAGTTTGGTCAAGTGTCCTCCAATTTGTTCACCAGGTTTCAATCTCGAACCGTGGAGTTCAGACATGAGTAAACATGAAGATTCAATTGAGATAGGCCTGTAGCAATTTTCCAATTCAGCCCAAATTTGTCGGGCTGTTGTACTTGGTGGAAAAGTGACCTGCAGTTCAGTATCCATGGACATCAATAATGTTGTACGAGCTCTTATCTCTAGATCTCGTATTGCAAAATTCCAAGGTGGTCCAGGAGGGTTAAAAACCATACAGTGGGTGCCTTCTCTAAGAAGCAATAGTGTAATCTCACTGACCCAGGCTTTGTAATTGTGTCCTGACATTTTTAGTTTTGACTCACCAGTTAGTGGAGAGACAGAAAATGCCTCGTAAGGAGCCTGCATTTGATATGCTGGCTGTGCTGGCAGAAATGCCTGTGGTATTTGCTGTGCCTGTTGTGGACCTAAAAATGGTCTTGGTTGTGCCACTGGAGGTGGGCCAGGAGCTGGGCCTATTTGCACTTGTGGCTGTGGCACATATGCAGGCATTTGTAGCTGCTGTGGCTGATGCACTGGAATCTGTTGTATTCCAGTTGCCATTTGTGCTTGATCTGCAATATTGGCATGACCTGCTGGAGATGCAGTCATTTGCCTTTGCTGCATAAAGCGTGCCTGTGTTCCATCTAAAAGGACAACCAGGGGGTGTTTGAGTTTGGGCCTGTGGAAACACTTGTGGCATTTCAGCTTTCTGTAGTAAATTACTTTTGCCAGCAGATGGTGCTGCACCTTTAGCTTCGGGCAGCTTTGCAGTTACAAGGAATGATTGCATGGCAGGTTTATATGTAACTTGATCAGGGAGACTTTCATGTGACGTATGCAGTGCCCTCTGTCTTAATTGGCCTGACACAGAATCCACCAGGGGGAGTGTCTTTGGCTCTGAGGAAGAAGACAAGATGGCGCTTTTTGAAAAATTTAGGTCACGGGATTCTTCCTTATCTTGCTCAAGCATAAACAAATCTCTCTTAAATCGAAAAAGTTCATTTTCATAATATTTTACATGTTCACGGTAAGATTTAATGGCCATCTCACGCTGGGTGAGCTCAAGGCTTTGAGGAGAATAATGAATTACTTCTCTCTCTTCGTGGGGGTGAAAAAGCTTTGCCATTTGTGGAAACTTTCTTGGCCTAGCACCAAGCACATCGTAATCTGTGGGCTCTGGTAGGATAGATTCATAGCATGCAAATTGAGAAAAAGCTACCAACCTCAGTCGCAGTTCATTATCTTCAAAAGCAGCTGTTCTGATATCTGTCCTTTGATGTGTTTCCGAAAGCATTTTCAGATCTTCTTCACCCATGGCACCTTCTTGTTCCGATTGCGTAGCCGTAACAAGAGGCTGGAATCTTGAGGGCGTTACTATCTCCTGTTCTTCTTCCAAAGAGGATAAAGCTCTGTGCTTCATTTTTCCCTTTTTCTTCTGTTTCGGCATCTTAGCAATATAATTAGCGTACCTCAGTAGCTAAAAACTAATTGCCTATGCGCTCTTATCAGAAATAACAAAACAAGGAAAAAAGCCATAAATCAACCGTCCGAGTGCTACCAGATGTCAGGGCGTTGATTAATCCCATGTTTGGCTCTGGGACAAATCACCCTGGTTTAATTAGAGGAGATGGATCGTGGCTCCTCCTTGTTGCAATATTCTGAAAAGAAATGCGAAGAAAAGTTTCTAATAAAACTCATTTATTTGTTATAAAGAAAATAAAACACCTCACTAACTAAGAAAAGTAATTGCTACATTTTTTAAATAATTCTTGCCGGCTATTTCTCAGCCGGACCTTGCTGGCAAGAGAACAAAGGAAAGAGTGTGTGAAGCAAGTGAAGGAATGCGGACATGTGTAGTAAAATACTGATAAGGAACTTGGCAAACTACAGTAAGTCTATTAGTCCAAAAATAATGAAGCTCAGCTGGGAAATAAAAAAACGCTGTGACATTCCAACTTCTCATGAAGAAAAAAAAAAATCTTGCAAAGTTAGAAGGTGTTTTTACCGTACTCCCACAGAGTACTTTCTTGCCCTGCATGTGACGATGGAGAATGGAGCTGGAAAGCAGGTTAGTGAAGGGATGTGGCTGCCTCGGGAGGTTTTGAGGGGGGTGAGGAACCTCTGTGTGTGTTGTGTAGAGAGAGGGGGGACCGAGAGAAAGTTGCTGCCAGCCCTGGATAACTCTCTGAGGTTGGATCGGATCTCTCTCTCTCTCACACACACACACACACAAACACACCATTCTTTCTTTGGCATCGGAGCACAGACGGCCCTTCCAGGATTGCAAGGCTGAAGGCTTTGGATGGAGCATTTTGGGGATATGTGTCTGTGCTGCGATCCTAAGTAAAGAAATATCGGCAGGAAACGGGGGAGGAAGCCGGCAGCTGCGGAGGTGCTCTGGAGATCAGGGCTGAGTTGCACAGCCCTCACTGACTCAACTGATCAGCAGGCAGCAATTAAGGGGCTGAACCTCCAGGAGGTGACTGGGGAAGGGAAGGACTGCCTCCTGTGCTGGCCACGCCCACCCCTTCACTAAGGCTTATTTTCAGGGAAGGACGTATATTTATGCCCACAAAAATAAGGCTTGGCCTTATTTTTTGGACCTGTCCTATTTTCGGGGAAACACGGTAGCAGGTTTTCATCGTTGGTTTTGTGTATTTCTGTAGAGATGTAGTGTTCTTTTATACAGTATATAATGCAACTCCATCTTCTCTTTGTTTGGTCTATTTCTTTTGAATAGTTTGTATCCTTCCATCAGTACATTCTAGTCCTGAGTTTCATCCCACCAATGGAGGTAGGCTTTTTACCTAGGAGAATTTATGTACCTGTGAATCCCACTTAGTGTGTTGTGGCTCTGTTGCCTGAGCCTGGGCTATCGACAGATGCAGACTCTGAGAGTGAGGGAGAGGAGTTGGCAAGGCCTCCCTCTCCAGGAGCCTCCTCTCTGGCAGTGCCTCCAGAAGACACCGAAGGCCAAGAGATAGGCCCAGAGCCAAGCACGTCCCCGCAGCCACAGGTGGACAGCAACGAAGGAAATAAGTGCTGGCTGGATCCTCGGCAGCGGCACAGGGAGAAGCATGCACAGCAGAGGGGAAGGCATGCCAGAGATTAGCTGAGTCACTGGACCACACTCCACAGGGTATAAATGTGGGTGTGGTGGCCGGTTCAGTTTGTGACGAGCCAAAACTACAAATAATCCATGATCTCTGCATTACTGGACTTCTGCCTGCCTTGTCGGACTGCATTTGGACTAATCCTTGTATTGTTGAAACTTTGCCTGCTTTATCGGAATGCTTGCAGTCTAATCTTTGTTTTGTGTGAGTAAAGTCTGAATTGGCAGCTAGTCACTGGGTTGCTGCCAGCTTTATCTTCAAAGATTTTGTCGTGTGACTTATTAACTCCGGGCCATCTGTGGGGGTGGGTGTGTGGAACGGGGACAGAACATAATGATGAGTTATTACTCCCTATTTTGCGACAGACAAATATGGAGATCAGCAAATGATTTCCTCTTGATTTTACTACTTTACTTGCCACTTATACTTCCCATTAAATTTAACAAATTCTTGAAGAGAACTTTTGCTCAGTATGAGCTGCATCAACCTTTTGACTTCAGGTTCTTCAAGTGCCACCCAATTAAGACTTCTCTTTTGCTTATGCTTTCTTGTGGAGCTGAACTAACCAGCTTGTTTTCTGTATTTCATTTGTAAATACTACCCACAAGTTGTCAGCGCTCCAAACTATGATTTCCCCAGCGCTGACATGAATGAGTGGGAAAGAGCCTGTTAGATGTAGTAGCTTGATTTTTCACCCAGTTCTTTCCCCCGGCAGATAACGTCACCTAGGTGATGAGAGGAGGGGGAAATTCCTGTGACTTGAAGTAACTGAGATGAAAGATGGAGTTGGAAGATGGCCAATGAGACACTGAGATTTGAGGAACAGAAAGGGAGGGGTTTGGGATCAGAGGATCAGTTTCGGCTGCAAATCAGTTCAGGACTGGATAGTTATTCTTCAATAAATAAGAGATTTCATGAAAGACTTTGTGTTTGAGAATGAAATTTATTTGAGATAACATCGGAACCTGACACAAGTCATGTGTCAGCTTGGAAACCGCTGACACAATGATTCCAAATTCAGGGTGCCTGCAGTCATTCCAGGAGCCCTACAGACTCTCATCCAGAAACTTAGTTTGCACTCTGAAAACCAATTCATAGTTTATTTATTTATTTATTTATTTATTTATTTATTTATTTATTTATTTTATTAAATTTCTATACCGCCCTTCTCCCGAAGGACTCAGGGCGGTGAACAGCCAGAAGATAAAACACAGAGATACAAAATTTAAAATAGATTAAAATGGATTAAATAATTTGGCTGAATTTTAAAATACCCCATAATTAAACAGATTAAAATTTGTGTTTAAAATTTAAATTTAAAAAAGGAGAAGATTTAGTTGAAGAAGAAACATGGTTTGTTTGGTTTTTTTAAATTTTTGAATATCAACATGCTAAATACTGTGTGTTGAAATCATCACTTCATCTTTTAGGATTTTCTGCGGGATTTTGTAGGTGCCCAACATGGTCGAAATCTGAATGGGGATGCCGGTCTCAGCTACTTCAAGAACGGCGATTGTGTTTCTCTGCCTTCCACAGCTGTAATTGGGAACATTGGCCTCCCAGTCTGAAAGCAGGTCGAGCATTGAAGCAGGTCATTCGTGGATTGAAATAGTTTTCATAGACATTGTAACCCAGGGTGACGTTGGGTAAGAGATGAGGATCCCGGTTGATCTCCTGGGCTGCGAAAAGGAAGGACAGCACCTTCCTGTATTCTGGACTTGCTATGCTAGAAATATAAATGTATTAGAATCAATGAAAATAACATTTTATCTAGCTTCTTTTTACAAAAATAATTAAAATCCACCTAAGATCAGTTGGTCTCTTCCCCAAACCCCCATAACTTTAACCTTAGACTGTCTATTGTCGACCTCACCCCATTCCTAAGAGGTCTCTAAGGGGCGTGCATAAGTGCACCAGCATGCCTACCGTCCCTGTCCTAATGTCCCCATTTATTTGTAACCATCTCATGTATTCACAATCATGTTTATACTTTCATCTGTAATCTTATATATATGCTTGACAAAATAAATAAATAAAAAATCTTTTCTGCAATTCCTTCATATTATCAATGCAGTGCAGAAAGAGTCACCTACCGTATTGGCTGAGTTGAAGGAATTGTGTTGAACCTAAAGGGTTGAAACCTAGCACTGGTTGCAGGGATGATGCCACCAATGAAAAGCTCCCCTGGCTTGTAATGATTCTTTGGGTTCAGCCCATCCAGTGGTGGGATTCAGCCAGTTTGCACCACTTCGGGAGAACCGGTTGTTAACTTTCTGAGCAGTTTGGCAAACTGGTTGTTGAAAGAAATCATTAGGGCAGAGAACCAATTGTTAAATTACTTTAATCCCACCACTGACCCCATTCCTATTCAGAGTCAACAGACACTTGGCTTTGGGTATCCCACAGACTCCCTGAGGTCAAAAGAACAGCAGCAGAAGGAGCAAAAGCAGCAACATGACTTGTGCTCCTGATCGAGCTTTCTGTATTATGTCTGCCTTGAACAAAAGTCCAGGACAAGAGCTGGAAGAAAACAAAGCCTTCTTCCAAGTCAGAAGGTTCAGGAGCTTTCCATACATAGACATTGTCCACCCAAGTTTCACATATTGAAGAGGGAGAACTAGGTGATGCCCATGAGCGCTCTAAAAGACCCCCCATAGCTCCCCTTTTCTCCAGACCCATTTATGAATTCATGTATTTCAATGCCACCAGCTCAGTCAATAAAGCTTTAGTGCGTTTCATTGAGATGAAAACAAGTTATTGATATCTTACTGTATGTCAAACCTTCTGAACTTGTACAGAATAATCTTGAGGCCCGAGGAACTTTCTATCATGTATGGTGGCTATGTCCCAAAATCAAGGTATACTGGGGGAAAATCAGAATTTGGATATCACAAATTACAGGAGAAGAAATAGAATTAGACCCAGAGATTTTTTTATTAGGAATATATAAACAAAATATCAGAAAAGAAATGACATATTTGATACATCATATAATTACGGCAGCCAGAATAGCAATTGCACAAGTTTGTAAGACCGATCATTTGCCAACTGACCAGCAGATAATACAAAAAATATATGCATGTGCGGAATCAGATCAACTAACACTGAAATTAAAGGATAAGGAAAGCTCAAAGTATTTTAAGGTATGGGATAAGTGGTATGATTGGATTAAGCGAAAAGAAAGTGGATAAGGATATACATAGTAAAGCATATAGATAATCTTGATGAGTACTAAATTTTACCTTTCTTTAATAGTGAATTTTAAACTAAGAACTGATAATTGAGAGTGTATTTCCATGCTTATTTCATATAAGCATGGAACTGGTGCAGAGTGCGGCCGTGTGGGTGGTTATGGGAGCAACATGGCGCTCCCGTATGACACCTCTCCTGCGTGAGCTGCACTGGCTCCCAGTGGTTTTCCGGGTGTGCTTCAAGGTTTTGGTTACCACCTTTAGAGCGCTCCATGGCTTAGGACCTGGCTACTTACGGGACCGCCTACTACCACAAACAGCCTCCCACCGGCCGGTACGCTCTCATAGAGAGGGGCTCCTCCAGGTGCCATCAGCCAAACAATGTCAACTGGTGGCCCCTAGGGGGAGGGCCTTCTCTGTGGGGGCACCTACTATCTGGAACGAGCTCCCCCCGGAGATATGGAGGATCCCGGATCAGCGCACTTTCCACCGTGCTTTGAAGACACTCCTATTCCAGCAGGCCGGCCTGGCCTAATTTTCTCCCCTTCTTTTAAATTTTTAAATTGAAATTTTAATTTGTTTTAAATTATTGGGAATTTTAATTGTCTCGGGCAAAAATTATTTAATTTGGTTTTAATTATGTTTTTTTAACTTTTGTATTTATGTGTTTTATTTTGTGCCTGTTCACCGCCCTGAGTCCTTCGGGAGTAGGGCGGTATACAAATTTAATAAAATGAAAAATGAAATATAAATACCAACAATGACTTCACCGTCAGGAGAATGAATATGGGACTGGGTTATGAAATATATAATGTGTAGAGAAGAAGAATATATATATATATATAAAAGAATAGAAATGAAATGTCAAATATATGATATGATCTATGTATATGAATATCTTATTATGGTTTTAATTGTTTTTATAATTGTTTGATAATTTAATAAAGTTTGTTTTAAAATAAAAAAAAAGAATAATCTCTGGAGTTTTTTCAGCAAGAGAACAAATCAATCACTATGTTTTGCTGGCAGAGGAGGCATCCTGTGGGCCCCATCGGCCAGGGAATTCCGGCTCGTGGGGTCCAGGAGAAGGGATTTTTCTGCCATTGCACCTGCCCTTTGGACATCTTGCCTTCTGTAGTGAGGTTAGCTTCAACTCTCCTTACTTTCCATAAGAGCTCCAATGGAGGGGTTTCACATTAATAGATTAACAACAGATCCCACTTCCTCCTCTTCTTATCATCCTCCCTCCCTGCTGGACTGATTTTATAGTATTGTATTTATTTTATTTTATTTTTATTTATCGGATTTATATGCCTCCCTTTCTCCACAAGGACTCAGGACGGCTCACAGCAACAAGAAGTCCAAATTAAAATTCAAACAATAAAAGAATCTAAAATTCCCATTAAAACCCCTTCAGTCCAGGCCAGCCTGGCAAAATAACCAGGTTTTAAGGTCACGGCGGAAAGAGCGAAGGTCGGGGGCCACCTGGAGCTCCAAGGGGAGCTGATTCCAGAGAGTAGGTGTGCCTACAGAGAAGGCTCGCTCTCTAGGGGCTGTCAGCCGACATTGCTTGGCTGACGGAACCCCAAGTAGGCCCTCTCTGTGTGAGCGCACCAGGCGATGGGGAGCTGTTGCTGGCTGCAGCTGATCCACCAGATACCCCGGGCCTAAGCCATGTAGGGCTTTATAGGTAATCACCAACACCTTGAACCTCACCCAGAGGGCAACCAGTACCCAATGCAGGTCATGCAGGAGGGGTGTGACATGGGAGTATTATTATAAATAATAATTTATATTATTATAAATGATAGAGTTTTATTTTTTAATATTGCAAGCCACCCAATGTTACTGTGTGGCAAGATGAGTGGCTAGAGAAAGAAAGAAAGAAAGAAAGAAAGAAAGAAAGAAAGAAAGAAAGAAAGAAAGAAAGAAAGAAAGGAAGGAAGGAAGGAAGGAAGGAAGGAAGGAAGGAAGGAAGGAAGGAAGGAAGGAAGGAAGGAAGGAAGGAAGGAAGGAAGGAAGGGAGAGGGAGGGAGGATGGAAGGAAGGAAGGAAGGAAGGAAGGAAGGAAGGAAGGAAGGAAGGAAGGAAGGAAGGAAGGAAAATAAGTGAGACACCGCCTCTCTTAACTCTGAATGAATCAATAGGCAGATGCTTAGATTCTGAGTGAATGAGATGAGTAAGGGAAATGTGTTTTCTTTCTGATAGTTGACCAGATCCCTTTAGTATGCTTATTCTCCAAGTTTATGCTCCATCCATTGAGGCAAAGAAGGGAAAGTTTATTTATTTATTTATTTATTTATTTATTTATTTATTTATTTATTACATGTATTTATATGCCACCATTCTCCCGAAGGACTCAGGGTGGCGAACACAAGTTAAGAAACAAGTACAATAAAATCATAATTTAATCCAAATAATTAATTAGTAGTAAATAATAAAGCCTGGAATCAGTCTCAATCTATTTGTTTGAAAAGCCAAGTCTTCAAATCCCAACGGAAGGAGCGGAGATCAGGAGCCGTCCGGAGCTCAGTAGGTAATTCATTCCAGAGGGTGGGAGCACCCACAGAGAACACCCTACCCCTGGGCACAGCAAGGTGACATTGGCTCGCCGTCGGAACCCTGAGGAGACCGGCCCTATGTGAGCGAACAGGATGGTGAGAGGCAGGCAGGAGAAGGTCATGCAAATATCCTGGACCTAAGTCATGAAGGGCCTTATAGGTGAGGACTAGCACCTTGAAGCGGACCCGGAGAACCACTGGTAACCAGTGCAGCTCACGCAGGAGGGGTGTTATATGGGAGTAATGAGGGGCTCCCATAACAACCCGTGCAGCTGCATTCTGGATCAGCTGGAGTCTCCGGGTGCATCTCAGGGGCAGGCCCATGTAGAGGGAATTGCAGTAATCCAAGTGGGAAGTAACCAGGGCATGAGTGACTGTGCGAAGGTCATCTCGGTCCAGGAAAGGGCGCAACTGGCGCACCAGGCGAACCTGTGCGAAGGTCCCCCTGGTCACGGCCATTAGATGGTCTTCTAGGGATAGCCGAGCATCCAGGAGGACACCGAAATTGCGAGTCCTATCAACAGGTGCAGGTTTTTCCCCATCTATCAAAAGTGATGGAGCCTCTGAAACCCGAGATGCCGGCATCCACAACCAGTTGCTGGGTTTCAGGAAATTTAAAATGGCACCTTCACCCAGCTAACCAGCCTGTCTTGAATAGAATAAAACAGAACAGAACAGAATAGAATTCTTTATTGGCCAAGTGTGATTGGACACACAAGGAATTTATCTTGGTGCATATGCTCTTGGTGTACATAAAAGAAAAGATACATTCATCAAGAATCATAAGGTACAACAGTTAATGA
Organism: Pituophis catenifer annectens; assembly: GCF_029215685.1. NCBI lineage: Eukaryota > Metazoa > Chordata > Lepidosauria > Squamata > Colubridae > Pituophis > Pituophis catenifer. The sequence goes on along the minus strand of NW_027256882.1, from coordinate 12,788,972 downwards.
TAGTCATAGGGTACAAATAAGCAATCAGGAAACAATATTAATATAAATAGTAAGGATACCAGCAACAAGGTTACAGTCGTACAGTCATAAGTGGAAGGAGATGGGTGATAGGAACAATGAGAAGATTAATAGTAGTGCAGACTTACTAAATAGTTGAGGCAGTGTTGAGGGAATTATTTGTTTAGCAGAGTGATGGCGTTCGGGGGGAAAACTGTCCTTGTGTCTAGTTGCTCTGTTATGCAGTGCTCTATAGCGTCTTTTTGAGGGTAGGAGTTGAAACAGATTATGTCCAAACTGTAAGGGGTTTTACAGTTGTGAGGGGTCTGTAAATATTTTCACAGCCCTCTTTTTGACTCGTGCAGTATACAGGTCCTCAATGGAAGGCAGGTTGGTAGCCATTGTTTTTTCTGCAGTTCTAATTATCCTCTGAAGTCTGTGTCTGTCTTGTTGGGTTGCAGAACCAAACCAGACAGTTATAGAGGTGCAGATGACAGACTCAATAATTCCTCTGTAGAACTGGATCAGTAGCTTCTTGGGCAGTTTGAGCTTTCTGATGCAGAAAGAACATTCTTTGTTGTGCTTTTTTGATGACAATTTTTGATGTTGGTTGTCCATTTTAGGTCTTGAGATATGGTAGAACCTAGAAATTTGAAGGTCTCTACTGTTGATACTGGGTTGTCTAGTATTGTGAGAGGTGGAAATATGGAAGGGTTTCTCCTAAAGTCTACCACCATTTCTATGGTTTTGAGTGTGTTCAGTTCCAGTTGTTCCGGTCATACCACGAGACTAGTTGTTCAACCTCCCGTATGTATGTGGATTCATCATTGTCTTGAATGAGACCGATCACTGTTGTGTCATCTGCACACTTCAGTAGTTTAACAGTAGTTTAAAGTAGTTTAGAATCACTGGACTGTGGCAGGAGGATAGGTGGGAGGCCAGAAGAAGTGTAAGTGGAGGCTGCCATGTTGCTTAAGCTCAAGTACATACTGATCCAGAAGGACAGTTAGTATATCTTCTATAAAGAAAGCGCAGAATTACAGAAACCAGAATGGGACAACTCGCCACTGCCAACTTGCCATGGTCAACTGATATTGTTATTAAATAAGTGTCTATTGATGGCTAATCAGCATGGGTTAGTTTATAAGTTTTATTTTTAAGTTTTATCTCCCCCCGTCACACTCTTATTTTTTTTAATACCGTCTAATATCTCTGTTCAAAACTTCAGCACTAAAATAAACAGCAATGGGATAAATTACATCCTTCTCTCATGCCCTTTTAAATTCCACACAGTTTAATTAAATTACCTTTGACAATAATATGTGCTGTATAATAAGTGGTAAGAATCTCTCTACTTGCAAAGAAATTCTTCATTATAACATTGCCATGTTATCTCTGGAATTTTTTCCAGAGTTTTCTCAGTATAATTGCACATACACAATAGCCTTTTCAGAGTTTGCTATCTTGCTTTGGGGTATCAATAACATTTTCACACAGTCACACACTGTGTTTCTTCAAAAAGAAACAGAAAAGTGGATAGTATATGCTTTTGGAAACACTCAAGAAGTAAATAGTATTTGCTTTATAATAGTTAACTGGCATTTGGGGAAAGAAATAAAAAAAAATAACCTATTTTATTTTCACAGCAATTTCTATTGCAGTGCAAAAAAAAAAAACCCTCTCAAAAACATTTATTTGTGTTTGTGTGCTTTAATGCAGCAAATAATAACAGTCATTTTTGGAAAGATGTACCCAGAGTTAACTACTATTTTATTTTGACAACAACTGTTCTTTTGTATTCAGGTCTGGTCTTAAAAAAATAATGTAGCACTTGGGGATAAAGATGCAGCATAGCAAACCGGTACTTGAGGCCAGGATGGAGAAGATCTGCACGGCCACCATGTACTTCCCTTTGGTGCTCAGGTACGTGGGAACGAAGGATATCCAGACGCTGCAAAACACCAGCATGCTAAAGGTGATGAGCTTGGCTTCGTTGAAGGCCCCAGGGAGATTTCTGGCCAGGAAAGCCACTGTGAAGCAGATGATAGCCAGGAAGCCCATGTAGCCAAGGACAAGGTAGAACATCAGAACAGAGCCTTGATTACATTGCAGGATGATCTCTGCAGATTGTGAGTACATGTCTGACTCAGGGAATGGGGGAAAAGTGCCCAACCAGATACTGCAGAGGGCTATTTGCACAACAGAACAAGAAATGATGATGGAGTTGGCCAGGCTCTTTTTTAGCCATCTCTGTACTTTATTCCCAGGTTTTGTGGCCAAGAATGCCAACACCACCATGATTGTTTTGGCTAAGACAGTCGAAATGGCAACTGAGAATATATTGCTGAATGCTGTTTCTTGGAGAAGGCAAGTAACAGTCTGTGGCTGGCCAAGAAATAGGAAGGAGGTCAAGAAGGAAAGCAGGAGGGAGATTAGGAGGATGTAGGAGAGATCCCGATTGTTGGCTTTGACTATGGGAGTTTCTTGGAATTTAATGAAGATTCCCAAGACTAAGACTGTTACCAATGACAGAAGCAAGGCAATGGTAGCTAGTATGATCCCCAAATTTTCTTGATAGGATAGGAAAGTTTCAATCTTAGGTATGCAATTATCTCGGTTGAGGTTTGGAAATTGATCTGCTGGACATTTGGTACATTTTTCAGCATCTGTAAAGAGCAAAATTAATATCTACTATAAAGCAGTTTCTTACATCAGATGCATTTTGGGAATGAACCTGGAACTGGTGTACAAATAGAAGAGAACTACAAATAGATAAACAATTAAATAATAAGCAACAGCTTAATTAAAGAACCACCATGAACAATTCCATCAACATTTACAAGGCAACCCACTTATATATAAATAGAGAGCAAACCCCACTCCCTTCTAGCATTGATGATGTTACCTAATTGGGTAAAGAAATGTCTGCCAGAAAACAACAAAATTCAGGGAGCAACAAGGACCCAACATGGTGATGGTCTACATAAATGTGTATGGAGAATGTATGGAGTAGTACACAGCAATGGTTATGATATTTAAGTGTTATATTGCAGAAGAACACCTGCCAAAGGCAAGTAAGAACCTCTGCAACACATTTCCAGGATGAGCTTCGGTTACTTTTAGAGGTTTTGCATTCAGATTCTCCATGAATCATAGTTTAGAGATGAAATTGAGGGTACTCTGCCCCTTATCGCCCCACTTATCGATCCCGGAGAGATTGTCATTGAGATACCCTATACTGGACTAGTTCAAGCACAGGAACATGTTGAAGGTTGCACTCAAACCCTCAATGGTCCCTTCCAGATTCTTTTAAGAAGGAAGCTACTTCTCCAATGAACTAATAAAATATCCTTTGCAAATATTAATGCCCTCATCCACCTTGATCAAGGAGATGTCTAGGTCTTATGTTTGACAGCAGCTCCCCTGGCTGGTGGACTTCCCTGTTTCTTTATCTTTCCATTCATGCCAGGAAAGTGTGGTAGGGTAGGGTAGGGCAAGGGTAGGGTTGGGCAAGGGTAGGGTAGGGTAGGGTAGGGTAGGGTAGGGTAGGGTAGGATAGGATAGGCAAGGCAAGGCAAGGCAAGGCAAGGCAAGGCAAGGCAAGGCAAGGCAAGGCAAGACAGTTCTCCATTTCTCCAAAGGTTCATCAATGTACAAGATGAAGAACAAGAAATGTTATTTCTCTTTTAATGCTAAACTCTCATTGATCCCTATCTTTTATTATCCTGCTCACAATTAAAATTTCAGGATTATTGCCAGAGTATAGTTTTCCCAAAAGTCTGCCTCTTTTCTCTTCTGTCACCCACCTTCCACAGTGGAGATGGTTCCTTCTGCACAAGGAAGACAGTCATAGCAACAGATGGGTTTCCCTTCCTGAGCCACCTTCATGAAACCAGCATGACAACTTTCCACACACCTGGAAGGAGGCAGGGACTAAAGACAGAAAGGAGAAATATCAAGAAAATGAACTTATTTTCAGAAACATGGCAAGGGAAGAAGAGGTTGGTGATCTCCAGTTCAAGATTTAGCTTCGACTAATTGCAAATCAATATGAAATATGAGGTTCGTCAAACAGATTGAACTGTAACATCACAGTGCCCTGAAGATGTTACCTAGTTCGAGTAATGAAATGACTGCAAGAAAACAACCAAGCCTAGAGAGCACCAAGAGTCCCTCATTTCAACCCTGATTTATAAATATTCTTCTTTATTAGCTTGATCTGTGTTATTCCATCTTGGTTTCTTTCCCTCTTTGATGTTTCATACACAATTCAATTTTTAGACATTCGTTTAAAATTTAGACATGGATCTCATTGGGAAAACGTTTTATTGGACTCTGCATGGGCTAAGTAAAGGGCACAATCTGCATGACTGGCTCAATCAACACCCCTTTCCATTGGCTCAGTGAATAGTTTGTATGAAAAATGAAGACTATATTTTTCTTGGGCTCCTGAATCTTCTATCTATATAAAAAAAAGGCTGTATGTATGTATGTTCTAGCATAACTCTGGAATGCCTCGTGTAATTTCAACCAAACTTGGTACACAGATGACTTATTATCTGGAAACAAATATTGTGAGGGTAAAACACCTCTGGTGTGTGTGTGTGTGTGTGTGTGTGTGTGTGTGTGTGTGTGTTCCAGCATAACTGTGGAACGCCTGGGTCATTATGGAGAGTGAGTGCAGCATCCTAGAGCAGCAATTGTTTGTGATGTCAGTTCCTTTGCAGCTTCCTCTGGAAAGGCAGCCGTGACGTTCTCCCTCCAGTAGAGCAATGGGGAAGCCTGATGGATTTGGGGCAAAGTGCCAGGATCGTAGTCAGTGCAAGAAAGAGGAACATGTGGGAGGGAGCAGGGAGAGGGGCATGGGAGTAGGGGGAAGAAAGGCCCCTCTCAATGGCTCCCTGTCAGACAAAGGCTTCGACATCTATAAATACCTGGGCGATGCCGGGTTACCAGCTAGAAGCTGATAAAGAAGACATTCACCCTCTTCAGTGTCTGATCATCTGATGCAAAAGCATGACGCTGAAAGCAAATGCCACCCACCTAAAAAATGTAATCCTGTTTTTGCCACCTTCCGTGGAATAATCTACTGTAAGTATCACCTTCTACAGAATCTCCAACTGTGTGATACTCTTCTGGTCAATGGTAAATTTCAACTCCTGGAATGCCTAATTTTTGAGAGATTTCACTCTCTTGATGTATTTGTTGGGGAAAACATCCCAGTTCACAATGTCCAGGTCCGCTGTAAGATGCCCCTTTCTCATTCAAATATATCCCATTGATAGAACTGATCTGCACCTTTCCCCCCCTTAAATATTCCTTCTCTGTCTCTCTGCCCTTCTTTCGTCCCAAAGGTGCTTTTTCAAAAGGCAGCTAGACTTTCTTGGTTTTTCCTTGAAGATGTTTTGCTTCTATTCAAAGAAGCTTCTTCAGTTCAGTTCTGAATTATTTGCTTTGGCAAAGTAAACCAGGTTATTTGCATAACTGGCTCAGACTATCTCCCTGTTCTGAACCAGCTCCCCAAACACAAGAATCCTTCTGACATGAACTCAAAAGATTCCTTTATTAGGAATGCCGGCAGCCTCGGCAAAAAGTTTCTCTCGTAGGCTAACAAGTCTGTCTGGCCAAAAGATGAATAGTAGTCTGCCATACTTATTCATCTCCCCCTCTGCCTTTTATCCCCAGAGCTAGGGTGGGGCCTTACTAGCAGCGGTGGCTCTTCCTTCCCCAGGATCAGCCCATGGATTTCCATTGCTCTCCTCTCCTCTGCCTTCTGCACAGCCATGCATCAGGCAATGAACCCAGCTGTTTCTCCTCCTCTTCATCAACCACCTCCAGACCTGGGGGCTGTTGACTCTCCACCTGAGGGCTGACAGATGGCCCAGGTTCCGCCTCTGTCTCTCTCTCTCTACTAGCTCCATTCCATCTTCCCCTTCAGACCTCCCGGGTTGGCCTGATGCTGACCCTGACTCCCATGCCTCCTCCTCCTCCTCTGATTCGGCTGCTGGAGCAGGGGTGGGTTCTAAATTTTTTTACTACCGGTTCTGTGGGCGTGGCTTATTTTGTGGGCATGGCTTGATGGTCATGTGACAATTATTTAGGATTTAGCAGAGGTACTGGTCTACCAGGCTTTTAACTGCTTGCAGAGCTGTACCGATCTACCCATTTATTTTTTGCAGGCACTGGTCTACTCATGTATTTTTGCAGGCACTGATCTACTCATGTATTTTTGCAGGCACTGGTCAGCACTGGTCTACTCATGTATATTTGCAGGCACTGATCTACTCATGTATATTTGCAGGCACAGGTCTACTCATTTGTTTTCTTTTAACACTGATCAGCTGTAGGATGGCCCTTTGAAGCCCCGCGGCAAGAGTTTAAACAGTTTTTTTTCCCTCTAGCCATCAGCTGGGACTCAGGAGGCAGCAATAGATTGGGGGTGGGGCCAAATAAAAGGTAAGAATAACACGGGGGGAATGCGGGAGGTGGGGGGGCATGGGGGGCGGGGGGGCAGAACCGGTTCGGTGACATCATATCATCACCGCTACCAGCTCGGGAGAACCGGGCCGAACCGGGAGGAACCCACCACTGTGCTGGAGGCACCAGCGGCCGACAGGCCACAACAGTCCCTTTCTATAAACTTGGTGAATCATTTATTTAAAAAATGGAACACTATATATTTTATGGGTACCTGAATAGTTCAAAAGCATTGAAAGCAAACCCCCACCACACCACACCACAAAAATGAAATCTCGTTGTTGCACCTTCAGTGTAATGAAACATATTTTGTCCCACCTTGTTCAGCATTTCCATCTGTGTGATACTCGACTGATCTACTGTAAATTCAAAATACCGGGGTATCCATTTTACCAGACTCCCAAATTTCATTTTCTTAACAGACTTGTTGGGAAAAATGACCCAGTTCACAATGTCCAGGTCAGCTGTCAGATCTCCTTTCTCATCCAAATATACATCATCTATGGAATTATTGTGAAACTGGGAGCTTCGAAGGAAGGAGTGAAGCTGGAGAGGAAAGTAAAAGAAGAATTTACAAAGGACGTCATCAGTTCTTTTAAAACAGTTTCTGTCCATGCTGGAGAGATCTCTCTTTCTCTGCTAAAAAAAACACTTTTAAAGTGTTCAACATGGCTAGAAGAGTATCAGTATAGAATAGAATAACAGAGTTGGAAGGGACCCTGGATGTCTTCTAGTCCAACTCCCTGCATAGACAGGAAACCGTACACCACTTCAGACAAATGATTATCCAATATCTTTTTTAAAACTTCCAGTGTTGGAGCATTCACAACTTCTGCAGGCAAGTTGTTCCACTTATTAATTGTTCTAACTGTCAGGAAATTTCTTAGTTCTAAGTTGCTTTTCTCTTTGATTAGTTTCCACTCATTGCTTCTTGTTCTACCTTCAGGTGCTTTGGAGAATAACTTGACTCCCTCTTCTTTGTGGCAGCTCCTGAGATATTGGAACACTGCTATCATGTCTCCCCAGTCCCTCTTTTCATTAAACTAGACATACCCAGTTCCTGCAACCATTCTTCATATGTTTTAGTCTCCAGTCCCCTCATCATCTTTGTTGCTCTTCTCTGCGCTCTTTCTAGAGTCTCCACATCTTTTTTACATCGTGACGACCAAAACTGAATGCAATATTCCAAGTGTGGCCTTACCAAGGCATTATAAAGTGGTATTATAAAGTAAACACAGGGATAATAAATGCTGTAAATCAAATCATGAATGAAAAGGACAAGAGTGTGAACAGTTGGTCATGTTCACAATTTGACCACTTTATTGTAGCAATGATAATGTCAAGTTTCGTGGTCATCTCAAACAAAATGCATTTCAAACAGAATCTTTGCAGAAAAAAACTCCTTTTTATTGAGCACGACATCCTAACATGACTCCATACGAAGCCAACACTGACTTCCAGCCCCAAAACCCTCCCTTTCCATTCCCCACTTCCCTGCACTCATTGGCCATCTTCCAAGTCATTCTACCCCTAATCTACTCCAACTCAAAGGAATTCCCCCCTCCCGTCTCATCTCCTTGGAAACATTATCTCCAGGGAAAATAAATAGGTGAAAAGTCAGTCGTCCCTTTCCAGACGCCTTCGCTTCTCCTTCTTATGTCAGCACTAGAGTAAATGCAGGTTGAAGTACTGACAGATAATATATAAAGGCAAAAAAAAAAACCCCACACAAAACAATTACTTTTTTTATTAGTGTTTTATTAGCATAAAGATAATAAACCTAAAAAAAGAAAGATTCTCTGAGATACGGCAGTACTCCCTGCAGAGAGAATGGCCACAAAAGAAAAACATGGATGCGGTACAATACCTTGGGCAAAACCCAATTATAAACACTTAAAGAAGTGAGATAGAAAAATGGCTGAACAACCAAGATATCAAAGTCCTTCAAAGTCCTTCCCCGCTGCCCTGAAAGAGGCGGTGGTGAGGCCTCTCCTCAAGAAGCCGTCCCTGGATCCAGCAATATTGGCTAACTATCGTCCTGTCTCCAACCTTCGCTTCATTGCGAAGGTTGTTGAGAGTGTGGTCGCGCAACAGTTTCCACAATTCCTGGAGGAAACATCCTATCTGGATCCGTTCCAGTCAGGTTTCAGGTCTGGGCACAGCACGGAAACGGCATTGGTCGCGTTGGTCGATGATCTCTGGAGGGCTCGGGACAGGGGTTATTCCTCTGTTCTGGTCCTATTAGATCTCTCAGCGGCTTTTGATACCATCGACCATGGTATCATGCTGCACCGGCTGGAAGAGTTGGGGGTGGGAGGCACCGTGTTACGGTGGTTCTCCTCCTTTCTCTCCGACCGGTCGCAGTTTGTGTTGGCAGGGGGGCAGAGGTCGACCTCGAGGCCTCTCATTTGTGGAGTGCCGCAGGGATCGGTCCTCTCGCCCCTTCTGTTCAACATTTATGTGAAGCCACTGGGCGAGATCATCCGTGGCTTTGGGGTGAGATACCACCAGTACGCTGATGACACCCAGCTGTACATCTCCACCCCAGGCCACCCCAACGATGCCCTTGAAGTGATGTCCCAGTGCCTGGAGGCTGTGCGGATCTGGATGGGGAGGAACAGGCTCAGGCTCAACCCTTCCAAGACTGAGTGGCTGTGGCTCCCGGCATCCCGATATAGTCAGTTGACTCCATCACTGACTATTGGGGGCGAGTCTTTGGCCCCCACTGAAAGGGCTCGCAATCTGGGAGTCCTCCTGGATAGGCAGCTGTCTTTGGAGGAACATCTGACGGCTGTTACCAGGGGGACCTTTTATCAGGTTCGCCTGATTCGCCAGTTGCGGCCCTTTCTTGATCGGGATTCCCTGTGCACAGTCACTCACGCCCTCGTCACCTCTCGCCTTGACTACTGTAACGCTCTCTACATGGGGCTCCCCTTGAAGAGCACCCGGAGGCTCCAGCTGGTCCAGAATGCAGCAGCGCGGGTAGTGATGGGAGCAACATGGCGCTCCCATGTAACACCACTCCTGCGCGAGCTGCACTGGCTCCCGGTGGTCTTCCGGGTGCGCTTCAAGGTGTTGGTTATCACCTTTAAAGCGCTCCATGGCATAGGGCCTAGCTATCTCCGAGACCGCCTGCTGCTACCGATGACCTCCCATCGACCTGTGCGCTCCCACAGAGAGGGCCTCCTCAGGGTGCCATCAGCCAAACAATGTAGGCTGGTGGCCCCCAGGGGGAGGGCTTTCTCTGTGGGGGCTCCCACCCTCTGGAATCAGTTGCCCACGGAGATAAGAAGAATCCAGGACCTCAATGCCTTCCGTCGTTCCCTGAAAACCTATCTTTTTCAGCAAGCCGGGTTGGCTTAAGAAGAAATTTTTAAAATTTTTAAATCCTTTTAATTAGTCTGCGATTTTAATTTTTTGGGCCAAATTTTATATATATTTTTAAATGTTTTAATATTTGTATTCTATGTTTTTTATCTTGGCTGTACACCGCCCTGAGTCCTCAGGGAGAAGGGCGGTATATAAATTCGAAATTAAATTAAATTAAATTAAAAAATAAAAAGGAAAACATTGCAAGAAAAGGGGGGGGGATGAAAATGAAGAAAATGAATGTTTGGAATTAAGTTGGATTTGAGTTCCAGGATATTCTAATTTTTCAGAATAAGCAAGCAAGGTATCTGTTTATAAAACTGATTTCCATTTGCAGAGGAAACATGGCTGATGGAAAAGAAATACCTGCCAAGTTTTCAACCTTGAAGTTTCCATCTCCATGCCCTTATTTCTGCCTGATCTCTTGGATGTGGATATGTAAGCTGAATTTAAGGCCCTTCCCACAGCCCAGATGGTGTTGTAAATGAGGTAGCTGTCCAGGGTCAGGATCCGATCGATCTCCTCCTTCCTCAGAGGCGCCAGATCTTTTCTCTGTTTGCACCGTCTCCAGACTTTTATCGAAAAGGCATCCTTAGCGGATGAACATGTAAAGGTGTTCTCCCAAAATTTAAATATAGATTGGAGAAAGAGATTAAAAGCATCATAGTTTGCCCATTTTCTTTTCTGTATCAAAAAAGAAAAAATGGCACCAAAGTATTTAAAGGAAAGGTTAGCAAACATTAAGTCAAAAGTGAGATCCCAGTGAGCCGTGGTGATCCAGACCTTTTCTACATATTGTTGCTGAACACCTTGAAGAATTTGTTCTACAATCAGCATTCCAATCCGGAACGAACTAGTCTCTGAACCATAAACAAAGACATTGACTTCACTCCACTTGTAATATTGTTCAAATTTTAAACCTATCTGATGCACATTTAGTGGAAAGCTTTGATATATTACTGCACAAATACCATTCCTTAACATCAAAGCAGACATTGTCCTCCTGAACCTCTCCCCCTGGTCAGTTTCTGGAGCAAGGAGACCAACCAAGGTCCACCGGAAATAATGGAGAAGCTTGACCATCCCTGGGTACTGGATTCCTTCAGCGGGGAGCATCGGGTAGAAGAAAGGAAACTGAGTTTTATCTTTCAGAATCTGGGAAGCAAGACTGTAACTGATCTGAAAGGAATAGAAGATGGTGGTATTTTAAATTGAACAAGCAATTCCATTCATTTCCAAAATCAAACTCTTCTTTTCATTTACAGGAGAGGCTCTCTAATGGAAAGTTGCATGGTTTAAAAGTGTCTCCTGAGAAAGACACACCTGAGGGATCTTGTAGATGCCCAACAATGTTGAAATCTGGATGGAGATGCCAGTCTCAGCCCCTTCCAGAGCAGCCACCGTATTTCTCTGCCTTCCACACCTGTAGTTGGGGACATTGGCCTCCCCGTCTGAAAGCAGGTCCATCAAAGGATCTGTAGTCATCTCTACCTTGAAGAAGTTCTCATAGATATTATAACCCAGGGTGATGTTGGGTAAGAGATGGTCATTCTGGTTGATGTCCTTGGTAGCAAAAAGGAAGGGCAAAAATTTCCAAAAAAATTTGGATGATTTGCTGCAGGTATGAACATATCAATGAAAATGACATTTAACTTTTCTTTCACGAGAATATTTTTAGTCAACTCCATCACAATTATTTTTCCAAATGGTTTGTAACATTCCAAAATATTACCATAGAAAAAGAATAAGAACAATAGAAATTTTTAAATCATAATGTACTTCAAAGTCATTCTCCCACCTGGTAATACTAACGCCACTTCAGTTTCATGTTTGGGTCTTCAAACTTTTAATCCCCTATTTGATTGTTTGTTTCCTCTCTCTTAATAATACCCAGATTGTTAAAAGAAACTATTCAGTGTTATTTGTTTTAAATTTTAGATATTTTTGGATTTAGAATTCATAATGACTGAAAAGGGCTGCCATCCATGTGACACTAGCAACAAAATACCTTATGCCACCAGACTTGAAATTTTGGGCTTAGAAAATTTAGAACTACGCCGCCTTCTGTATGACCTAAGCGTGGCTCATAAAATTATCTGCTACAATGTCCTACCTGTCAATGACCACTTCAGCTTCAACCACAACAATACATGAGCACACAATAGATACAAACTTAAAGTGAACCGCTCCAAACTCGATTGCAGAAAATACGACTTCAGCAACAGAGTGATCAATGCCTGGAATGCACTACCTGACTCTGTAGTTTCTTCCCCAAATCCCAAAAACTTTAACCTTAAACTGTCTACTGTTGACCTCATCCCATTCCTAAGAGGTGCTTTGGAAAATAGCTTGACTTCTTCCTTTTTGTGGCAGCTCCTCAAATATTGGAAGACTGCTATCATGTCTCCCCTGGACCTTTTCTTCACTAGATTAGCCATGCCCAGTTCCTGTAACCGCTCTTCATGTTTTAGTCTCCAGTCCCCTAATCATCCTGGTTGCTCTCCTCTGCACTTTTTCTAGAGTCTCAACATCTTTTTTTATAGTGTGGTGACCAAAACTGGATGCAGTACTCTAGGTGTGGTCTTACTAGGGCTTTATAGAGTGGTATTAGTACCTCACTTGATCTTGATTGTATCCTTCTGTTAATGCAAATTGGGGTTGCATTGGCTTTTTTGGATGCCACTGCACACTGCTGGCTCATATTTAGCTGGTTGTCCACTAAGACTCCAAGATCCCTCTCACAGTTACTGCTATTAAGCCTGGTTTCACCCAGTTTATAAGCGTACTTTTGCTTTTTCTTGCCTAAATGCAAGACTTTACTTTTCTCTACATTGAATTTCATTTTGTTAGATAGGGCCCAGTGTTCAAGTCTGTCAAGATCCATCTGGATCTTGAGTCTATCATCTAGGGTGCTGGCTATTCCTGCCATCTTAGTATCATCTGCAAATTTGATAATTTCCCCTTCTATTCTGTTCCTTCTGTCAGTCTAGCTCTGCTCATAGAATAGGAAGGGAAGTGAACAGAGAAAAATATTCTGATTTGGTTTTATACTTTAGAGCTCAAAATGAACTTTGCCACCTACAGATGGGTGACAAGGAGACTACAAGACAGAATCAGGTAGTAAATTGGCAAAAGGAGTAGATCAAAAAGATAACATCTTGTATTTTCAGAGGGCTGGAACTGTAAACATTCATTGGAAATGCAGTGGCTCTAATAAAGTACAGGAGGATTGACTTACGTGAAGAATTTTGTTGAAGGACTTTTGTCGAAGTTTAATGATTGAAACCTAGCGTCCTTCGCAGAGACTATGCCACTAATGAAATAATCTCCTGACTTGTAATGATGCTCTGAATCCACTTCACTCTGATCCAGAGACAGAAGACATTTGGCTTTGAATATCCCACAAGCTTCTGGTGGCCATACAAGCAGCACAAGTAGAAGCATCAGCAACATGGTCTGAGTTGCTGATTGAGCCTTCTCTGTGACATCTGCATTTTAACAAAGAATGGGAAGATGATGTGGGCAGGAACCAAAGCCTCTTCCAAGACACGAGCTACAGATCCCATCTGAGTCCACCCGAGAGACAGAAACACAATCCCTGCTTGTCCTGCAACCACCCCCAAATTTTCTTTCTATCTCCAGAGCCATCAATACACCCAGAATTTCCACCCAATTGTGCTTTTAAGTCTACATCAAAGCGTTTTCTGACATGCTTCTATAACATCCTCAGAACGGTTGCAGAAAGTTCTCCAGGAAACTAAAGTCAGCAAATAAATCGGTATGATTTAGATAATTGAAAGGAAGAAAAAAAAAACATTAACTCCCTGAATCCCTTAGCATGTCTTCATGCTGGTGCCCAAAGGGAGAAGTCACAGATGTGGCCCCACGATAGGCCAGTGGTAGAAATTTGGTACATTTTTTTCTCCCAATAACACACTTTTAGAGAACTTGGGAGCAACCCAGGATCAAGAAGGATCTGGCTTCTAGCATGGCCATGAAAAGTTTCATATTAATATGGATGTAGTTAGGATTTTTTTTTCCTAGTGGAACTTGCTCATAGGTCTGTAGGTAGCAGTTGATCCCATTCAGAGAGGAAATTAGTCCTTGTTTAAAAACAGACAAATGGTGGGGCACCAGTCAGTACAACACAACAGAGCAGGGCAGGGTGTGGTGTGGTGGTGGTAAGTATTGCCATTCAAGAGTCTTTTTTTTTTTTTTGAAATTTTTTAATTATTTTTTTAATTATTTATTTATTATATTTCTATACCGCCTTTCTCCCGTAGGACTCAAGGCGGTGTACAGTCAAGAAAAATATAGACACACAAACATCATAAAATTGCTAATTAAAATTATTACTTAGTTTGGTCAATTAAATAAAACCCAGAATTAAATAACATTTAAAAAATCATTCACATGTTCGTATGTTTAGCCCTGCCTGTTGGAACATCAGGGTCTTGAGGGCATGGCGGAAAGCACGGAGATCAGGGATATTCCGTATCTCCGGGGGCAGTTCATTCCAAAGGGTTGGAGCCCCCACAGGAAAGGCCCTCCCCCTGGGAGTCGCCAGTCGACATAATTTGACTGACGGTACCCTGAGTAGTCCCTCCCTGTGAGAACGAACTGGTCAGTGGGAGGCTATTGGTGGCAAAAGACGGTCTCGTGGGTACCTTTTAGACATACAACATAAAATACATCTTTTTAGAGCAAGAATTTGATTCGGTATAAAATAGGTACAATTACTCACATTCCCTCAACCAATTTTGTTCCAAATTTTATCCATTTACATCTTTAAAAAAAGAAGAAGAAAAGAAAAAGAAAAAAAATCTTATTCTAAACATTTATCATTCTACTATATCACCCAAAATTCTAAACAATTATTTCCAAATAGACACCATTCCAAATCTTTGTCATTTTAACAATCAATATTTCATATATATTCCTCATTCCTAAGACCCATGACATCAAATCTATATTCTACTTCTCTTAAATGGCAGCTAGTATCCATGATCTTGACAAAAAATATTTTCCTCCTCTCTTAAAGTCATTTCAAAATCAATCAACATTTCCATCAATAATTTGTTACTCCCAAAATACTTTATTTTGTTTACTTCAGGCTTGTTCTCTTTTTATTGAAAAGTTTTAAAATGTTTACAAACAAATTCCCCCCTTCCCCTCTCCCTCCCCCTGCCCCCCGACTTCCCAGAGCAAAATACAGGGTATTGCATTTAACAAACATAATCTAACATAAGCAAACTAACTATAAACTCTTAACTTCCCCTTACTCTTTAACTCCGCCATAGGTACTAAGATATCAAAGTAGAAAAAAAAATCATCTAAATATTTCATTCATAAGCTATTTGCAACTTTTTAGTCCCGGTATTTGTTTTGTATATAGTCAATCCATCTTCTCCATTCCAGTACATATCTTTCATTCGAACAGTCCTTCAAATATGCAAAAATTTTAGCCATCGAGGCTTGTTCTCAAATACTATTTTCTGTACTTCAGGGGCCTTGCTCCACAAATTTCTGGTTGTGGGACTGGTATCTGAAGTTAGGTACATAAGATCAGCTGAGACTGTTGCTATTGTACCAGCCTCTCTGTTGCCTAGCAACCTCCCTGCCTGAGATGCTGGAAGCTGTCTCGGGGTTGGCTGTGGAGTTCCCCAGGCTTATGGTCTTGAGGAACTTCAATTTGCCATCCCTGGGTCTGGCCTCAGAAGCAGCTCAGGAGTTCTTACCATGGTGGCTATAGGCTTATAGCCTATAGCCACCATGGTAAGATTACTCATATTCCACCATGTATGAGTAATCATGGTACGATTACTCACTCAGATTACTCATACTGCAACTAAAAATTGTGTTCACACACCAGACATTGTTTTCTTGCTAGAAGAGGACTTTTCTTTGTCCCCTTTCTCATGGTCAGATCACACCCTGGTGACTGTAGAATTCTCCTATCATCCTCTTTACGCAAGAAAAACAAAATGCACAGGTACAATATATGTGGTACCTTGCTCAATAGTGGTAACTGTGAGAGGGATCTTGGAGTAGTACTGGATAACCATTTAGATATGAGTCAGGGGTAAAAAAAGCCAACACAGTTCTAGGCTGCATAAACAGAGGGATAGAATCAAGATCACATGAAGTGCTAATACCACTTTATAATGACTTGGTAAGGCCACACTTGGAATATTGCATTCAGTTTTGGTCGCCATGATGTAAAAAGGATGTGGAGACTCTAGAAAGAGAAGAGCAACAAAGATGATTAGGGGACTGGAGGCTAAAACATATGCTGGAACTGGGTATGTCTATGTTGCAATATTTTCAGGATCAGACTCAATAATGATAATAAGAGTTAGAGGTTTAAATATATTTCTCTTTAATTATAACAGGCATTCTATATTCACTGAATATTCACAGATAGAAGCAAGGAAAATGGTGAAGGTGGCTCCTTATATATACAAGGGGTGGAGCCAAGAATGGGAGTGGTGAATTATGAATACATTAGTAACCAAAGAATAAGTTAACCCCCGATGTCCCATATATACATTATTTACACATTAGGGAATAAGGCATTTACATCTCACAAATCCCCCTCTAAATGCCGGTTCGCTATACAACACCAATTACATTCAGATTCAGGACAATATAAGACATATAATTTTGATGTTAAATATTTGTGCTGTTTAGAAGGTAAAGGCTTCGTCAATATGTCAGCTAATTGTTCAGAGGTATCACAATGCACTGCTTTGATAAATCCATCTTGAGACAATTGTCTCACATGCTTAAATTTTATATCTATATGCCTGGACCTTTGTCCAATGGCATCGGATCTGGATATTTCAATGGCTGCTTTATTATCTTCATGCATAACAAAAGGCAAAGCAGGTTTTTTCCAAACATCTGAAATCAAATCATTAAACCATACAAGGTTATTTGCAGCTTTGGACAAACAAACATATTCCGCTTCTGTGGTCGAAGTGGCTACCAGTTCTTGTTTACCAGTGTACCAGTAAACTGGACAGTCATTTAATAGAAAAATATAACCAGAAGTGCTCTTTCTGCATGATATATCTCCAGCCCAATCCGCATCTGCGTAACATGTAAGTTTTGGTTCTTTACCATTACTAGGTTCTAATACTAAGCAAAAGTCTAATGTACTTTTCAGATATCTTAGAATTCTTTTGACTGCTTCCCAATGATACATTGTTGGTTTGCTAACATATCTTGACAATAAGTTGAGTGGTAATGCAATATCTGGCCTGGTCCAATTAGATATATAAAGAAGTGAACCTATGACTGATCTATAAAATGTATTATCCTTGAATTCAGGGGAAGATTCATCAGTGTTTCTAAGGAAATCAGTTTGCATAGGAGTGTCACAGGGTTTGGCATTGTTTAAATTGCATTTGTTCAGAAGTTCAATGATTTTATCTTTCTGAGTAAGTTTGAATCCCCTTCTAGTTTTGTTAATTTGTACACCAAGGTATTTGTTTACTTTACCTAGAGATTTCAACGAGAAATGTTCGTTTAGCTTATTTACAAAGGTTTCTCTTCTCTCCTTGTGTTTTCCTATATATAAAATATCATCTACATAAATTAATACAAATTCAATATGATCATCACTCTTTTTTACAAAGAAACAGTTATCAGCAGTGGTAGCGTTGAAATCCATGGTCTTAAGTACTTTTACCAAGCAATCGTACCATCTTTTGCCAGATTGCTTTAATCCGTATAGACTCTTGTTCAATAGCCAAATTTCATTCTTATTAGTGTATTGACTGTGTGGTGCTCTTACATATATTTCCTTATCTAGTTTTGCGTGTAAATACGCAGTCTGTATGTCATATTGAAATACATCAAGATTGAGTGCAGATGCCACTACTAGAGCTGTTTTAACACTCTCTGTTCTCACTGTGGGGGAGTATGTGTCAGTGTAGTCCTCCGGATATTTTTGTGCATAACCTTGTGCAACCAATCTAGCTTTGTATAGAGTATTGCCTCCTTCTAGATTCTTAATTTTATAAATCCACCTGGTACCTATAATCGTTTTATCTTTAGGTGCAATCGCAGGTGTAAACACATTTAATCCTTGCAAACTTTCCATCTCTTTTTTCATAGCTAGTTCCCATTTTTCTTTTTCTTCACGAGGGAGTTTTAATACTTCCTCATATGTATTAGGTGTCATTTGTTCACCATCCATATGCATTATGTAATCTCTGTATTTATTTGGTACTTGATTTCTATTGTTTCTAATAGCTCTTTCGGGTTTGCTATGGTTATCATGCAAATATCTTGCTTCCTTTTTTGTTAATGTGTCTGTCTTTATTTTGTGCTGACTATTTGTCCAAGTTTTGGTTTTGTTTTTATTTTTGTTGATATTTTGATTTTCTATTGTCCCTTCCTCACAAGATTTTGTATCTTTGCATTTATTTGGAAATATTTCATTAAGATGTAATTTAGACCAATTGGCCTGTTCATGGAACACAGCTGTTCTGGAGACTATAAATTTGTTATTATTATCAATGAATCTGTACCCTTTGGTGCCAGTTTCATATCCCATAAATCTTAATCTTCTGGATACGTTTTCTCCCTTTCTTCTCAACTGCTTAGGTATGTGTACGTCTGCAGTGACTCCAAATATGTGCATGTGTGCTAATTTGGGTTTCCTATTATACATCACCTCATATGGTGTTTTATTCACAATACTGGACCAGGTTCTATTTTGAGTGTAATTTGAATAATGTAAGGCCTCTGACCAAAATTGTTTGCCTAAACCAGCATCCTCTAATGTGCACCTAATCATGGTTTGTAGTGTGGAATTCTTTCTCTCTGCAATCCCGTTTTGGAACGCAGAAAATGGACTAGACGTGAAATGTAGCATTCCTCTATCCTTTAACCATTGGGAGAATTCTTTAGACATGAATTCACATCCCCTATCTGTCATAATTTGTTTTATTCTGATATTATGTTGTGTTTCTATGCGTTTGTAGAATTCCTTAAATTTCTGAAAGGTTTCATCCTTGTGTTTTAATGTGTAAACAAAACCATAGCGACTGTAATCGTCTACTATTGTTAGGAAGTAACGTTTTCTATAAGTGATTGATGGAGTTAATGGACCAACTAGGTCCATATGTACTAAGTCAAAAATTTTGTTAGTTGATCTGTTGGATTTTTTTGGTCTGGGACTAGTTTTTAGTTTAGTGGATTTACATACTGAGCATTCCAAATAATTTTCACAATTTTTTATTTTGACACCTTCTGCGTGTTCAGTCATTTTTTGTACTACAGGAAAACTTGCATGTCCTAACTTCCTATGCAAGATGTGAGCACACTCATCATGAATTGGTTTACCTATTCTTGGTTTCTTCTCATTGTGTGTATTTGCGTGATCATGAGATATTTTACATTCATCATTGTCACTGTTACTAACATTTTCATCATCTGCCTCAATACAATCTTCCATATTTGAATCAATGTTATGTAACCATCTTTCTTTTGTTATTAGATAGGGTAGGCCTCCTTTAATCATCACAGTGCCTACATTTGTTTTGTCCTTCTCTAAAGTTGCTTTCCCCTTTGAGAAAACTATATTGATGTCAGAATCTCTGCTTAGTTTTATGGCACTTAGTATGTTATGAGGTATTTCTGGAATTAACAATACCCCCTCTATTTTTCCTAGGCCAGGCAAGGTCACATTTCCTCTGCCTAATACTTGAACCTTTTCTTGATTAGCTACCTTTATTACAAATTTATCTTCTGTAAATGAAGACAATATATTTTTGTTATTAGTGGTGTGGTTGGTTGCCCCAGAATCAATAAGCCAATTATTGTTCTCATTTTGTTGTGTTTTAGTGCTGTCTTGTTTATTTAGTCCATTCAGTGAACCAGATTTTCTCTCTTTTGAATTTTCTCTACCCCCTCTACTATCTCTGTAATTTGGTGGGCTTCTATATTTATGTCTATCTGTGGAAGACTGTCTATAATTGTATTTGCTCCTATACTCTGACCTATGTCTCTCCTTTGGGATTTTGGGACAGTCTCTTCTATTGTGTTCCCTGGACCCACAATTATGGCATTTAAAAGCTTCATTGTATTTTTCCTGGAAAGCTACCTTCCTAAAAGATTTGTGTTCTGTGTGATTGCTGGAACGATTTTTTCTTGAATTGTCTTCTGCTATCAATTTGTTAGATAGACTTTCTATGGATAAATATCCTAGATTGATGGTGTCTAAGTGTGACATAAAACTATCCCATGATGAATCAAGTGAATTGATAATAACACTTTTCATTGTTTGATCTGAAATCATTTCCCCCCTCAAATGCAGCTCAGCTCTTATTTTGTTTAGAGATATCAAATGCTCACTTATGGAAACCCCTGGTTTTACTCTGGAAGAAAAGAAATCCTTAGACATTCTTGTAGTGGTAGCTACACTATCGCTGTGAAACAGATTAAACATGTATTGAATTATTTCTGAAACAGTTAGGTTTGGTTTGATGCTATGATACATTGCAGGAGACACGCTAGATATTATTAAGAAAAATGCTCTATGATGTAAACAATCTATTTTTAAAGTCCAAGGTCTTCTTGGAGGACTAGTGATAAAGAATAGTAAATTTTCTTTCATAAAGACAACCTGGAGCTGTTGATACCATTCTTGCAAATTAATGCCATCAACTCTAAGTTTTGGGAAGTCACTGGGTAAGTTTCCCACATTATTTTGTTCATTACTTACAACCTGAGGTAGTCCGTGGTCTCGCAAGTGCAGGAAATTGCAAAACGGCATGGGGATGCTCGCAACGAGTCTGCGCGGTTCTCTGGCCAGTTCAAGTCTTTCCGGACCGTCTACGTAGTTTCGCACATGCGCGTTGCTCATTTCTTCTTTGGCGTCGTCGTGGAAGGTTCTCTCCATTGCAGCTCGCTCGCTCCGCTCCTCTTCAGACGAGTCGGTTTCTGGCTCGGTTTTAGGAGTTTTGATGGCGGCGACTGCTCTTTTCTTTCTTTTGTGTGCGTTGGTACTTGATCCGGTCTGCGGTGTAGGGCGGAATCGACATGGCTCTCTGGGCTCGGGCGTCGTCGCTCTCGAAGTCAGGATGGGAGCGTGCAGGTCTTGAGGTATCGGCTTGTTCTCTAGCTTCTTCGTTGTCGCTTTGGAAATTTTTAATTTTGGCCCAAATGCAGCAAAAAGCGTCTTCATTGCTGACTTTACTTGGGATTTCGTTAAGTCGTCTTCGCTTTCTGATTCTGGTTCTTCTGAAGAGTTTGAATCTTCCTTTTCGCTTTCGTTGTCTGATAACGTTTTTCGCGCCAGAAATTTTGAACTGAGCATTTTGATTGGCTCTGCTTCGCTCACTTTGGAGGCTTGTTGGAACCAAGATGGCTGCCATTCAAAATTTCGCGCGGGATCACATCTTTTCTTTTTCATAACGACTTTCTCTGTAGTCATATCACTCACAGTTTTTTGGTCTTTGGGTTTCTCTTTAGCAATGTTTTTCTCTCTCGCTGCTCCGCTGTTTTTCAGCATTTCTTGGAGATTCGCGATGAGGCTTTCATCATTCTTCTGGCTTTTTAATAGTTTTAATATCTCTGACCTGAGTTCGTTATTTTCTATTTCGATTTCCTCCTGGTCATTATTTTCATTTATTAGTTCTTCTTCTTCAGTGGTGTATTCTTCGGATTCTCTCGAAATCGCGTTTGTGGATTCGTTGATTATTCCTTGTTCAGTTTCTATTTCTTTGCTGTAGGCCCTGGTGTTGGGCCTATCTTTCTTAGACATCTTTAAGTATTTATTGAGTCAATTAACCATCCTCTGCTACCAGCTTGTTGCAATATTTTCAGGATCAGACTCAATAATGATAATAAGAGTTAGAGGTTTAAATATATTTCTCTTTAATTATAACAGGCATTCTATATTCACTGAATATTCACAGATAGAAGCAAGGAAAATGGTGAAGGTGGCTCCTTATATATACAAGGGGTGGAGCCAAGAATGGGAGTGGTGAATTATGAATACATTAGTAACCAAAGAATAAGTTAACCCCCGATGTCCCATATATACATTATTTACACATTAGGGAATAAGGCATTTACATCTCACAGTCTAGTTTAATGAAAAGAAGGACTAGGGGAGACATGATAGCAGTGTTCCAATATCTCAGAGGTTGCCACAAAGAAGAGGGAGTCAAGCTATTCTCCAAAGCACCTGAGGGCAGGACAAGAAGCAATGGGTGGAAACTAATCAAGGAGAGAAGCCACTTAGAACTAAGGAGAAGTTTCCTG